>NC_072481.1:30814951-32101618 GCF_027574615.1 Eptesicus fuscus | reverse complement strand
GTAGTGGGGAAAGTACACAATCAGAATACATAGGACAGTAGTGAGGGGGCTGACAATACTGTGAGAGGAGCGGTCTGGGGACCAGAGTAACCCCAGCTTGGCTTTAAGCACATTAAATCTGGAAAACCAGCTATAGGTACAAGTCTAAGCTCCAGGGAAGGTCTGGGCTGAGCATACAAATGTGGGAGTCACCAACAAATAATGTTTTCAAAGCCACAGCCTGAACGAGAGAAGGGGCAGGAGAAGCAGAGAGGTGGGGGGGTGGGAGAGTGTGGTGTCAGCGAGGAGGGCAGTGAGCCCGGCTGAGCAAGGATGGTGGCCTGGGTGACACAGAGGCCACTGGGCCTTTATAGGAGCAGCGTCAGAGCAGTGGTGGACATGAAGCCTAGCGTGGGCTCAGAAGAGAACAGAAGAAAAACAGGACATAAAGTACAGTCACTCTTTCAAGGGGCTTTACTCTAAAGGAAATGAAAGAACGAGGCGGTATCTGAAAAAGGGAAGTGGGTCGAGAGGTTTGTTTTGTTTGGTAATGTGGTAGAAATAGCAGCTTGCTTCTGTGGGGACCGGAGTGACTCAGCAGAAAGGAAGTGCTGATGCTGCAGGAGCAGGCAGACTGCTGGGGCCGTGCCCTTGAGCAGGTGAGCGGCATCTGGTGCCTGGTCCCTCCGAGGGCCACACACCACAGAGGCTGGTGGGCTGGGGACCTGTCCTCATTTTTCTGATGAGGACACCGGGGCTGAAAACATCAACCTGCGCCTCCAGAACAGGCACCCCGGGGTCTCCTTCCCCAGCTGGCCCCTGCTTAAAAACCCCTTCTACCCCCAAGGTGGGGCAGGAATCTGCATTTTAGCTCCTTAAATGCTTCTCATTGAGCACGCTGAAATTTGACAATCGCTACTCCAGACCAGTAGTCATCAAACTTGTTTGATTTCATAACCCTATCAGGAGAAAACACAGTCATGTATAAACCACAGACATAAACTACTATTCTTATATGTATTGTCAGAAACACTCTACCACACGCTAGGATACGGCCTTAGGCAAGTTGCCCAAGTAACCGCTCTGTGTCTCAGTGTCCCCATTCATAAAAGGGGAGATAATAAGAGCACCCGCCTGGTGGGGGTGTTGTGACGACCACATGTGTTAAAACACTTGCAGTGCTCAGAACAATGCCTGACACATAAGATCATTATCATTCCTATCACACCAAAAATGAGACAGGCCATAAACATGAACCACGTTCTAATATTTCTCCCCATCCCCATAGATGGTCTTGGTGCCCTAGCTGCGTGATCACTGGTCCACCCAGTGAGGCCCTCAAGAACAAGAACCATGTATTTCTTATTCGTCCTTTATTTCCGATGCCTAGCCAGGGGAGTGGCACAGGTGGTCCAAAACACTGGTGCTGGGCTGAAGAACCACCCTTTGTTCAGGCCCAACCGTGAGCTGCACATCATTCAATCCTTGCAACAACCACTGAGGTGGGGAATCAGTATTCCATTTCACAATGGGAGGGACTGAGGCTCTGAGGGGAATGTGGTTTCTCTAAGGTCATAGAGCGGGTTACAGCAGAGCTGGGAACCACACCAGGACAGCTGGGTGCCCCGTCCCATGGCTAATGGCCTCTCCCCATCACCAAGGGTGCAGCCAGGGTATGTATATGCTGGGATCGGCTGCTTGGGGACAAAGGTTGACTCTCAGCCTGACTGTCCTCCTGCCCGCAGCAGAAGAGGAAGGAATAGCTGGGAAGGTGCACGACACCTCATAATTAGCAGAAGCACAGAGGAAAACAGAGCCTAGGCATCAGCAGGAAAGGCGGGAGGGTCAGAGACCCTAACCTGGCAGACCCGCCCATCCCACCCCAACCCCAGAGCTGAGCACAGCCTGAGCTGAGCAGCCCCGTGCCTTTGGGAACCTGCGCCTTCCCTTCACCTCACGCCTCCCTCCCAGCCAAGCTGCAGATCCCCCGGCAAGGCTACATTAACGGATTTCTGAAATGTCACCAAGAACAAAGCTCCCCTTTCTGCCAGCCCCTAGTATTTACAAGCAAGCACAAATCTGTGAGAAAATTCAATTGAACGCAGATGGCAGGAAATTCCTCTAAAATGACAGTGGCCAAATTCAAACCACAAGACATGAAAATAACCCAACATACTAGACATGAAGAACATATCTTATAGACTTCTCCTCGTGCGATTTGCAATCTGTGATTGATTACCAGGAAGACAGACTGCAGATTTATTGGACTTCTGTAGAACACGGATTCCATTTGCAACAATTAAACCTTCCGTGGTTGAGAAAGGGGTCGGAGGGGGCTAACGGGAGATGGTGAAGTTAAGGAATGTGGTGTGAGGCTGATAACGGCTGGTGTTAGCACCGTGGAGCTGGGCGTTTGCGGCTCAGGTACTGGCTGGCAGGGGAGGGTCCGGGCGTGCTGTGCATCCGAAACCCAGGCACACACCATTGGGTTGGAAGTCCAGCTTGTGGCCATGGGCTGGGCGCAGAGGCCTGCTGACAGGTTTCTGAAGGGATGCGTATATGGGTCTCTGTGGCTGGACCAGAGCTGTGGAGGGATCCTTCCCATGGCCAGTAATTCTGGAGGTGCGAAGGGGGAAACGGACAACAGAAGCAGTGAGCCAGGGACAGTGACAATGCCTCTCCCCAGGCCTTGGAAAAACAGACATGAGTAATAAATCACACCATCTCTTTCCTGCTGAGCTCAAAATCCTTCTCAACACGATGCTCCAGGAAGCACTAGTAAGTGGCCAAAGCTGGGCTAAGAGCAGAAACCTGATGGCCAGCCCCGGGCTCACACTGTGGCCTAGAGCACCAGCAGCGTGCATTAAATTCGTACTGATCTCGATGGCTGCTATCAGCTAGAGCAGGCGTCCTCAAACTACGACCCGCGGGCCCCATGCGGGTGTTTTTGCCGTTTTGTTTTTTTACTTCAAAATAAGATATGTGCCGTGTGCATAGGAATTTGTTCATAGTTTTTTTTTAAACTATAGTCCGGCCCTCCAACAGTCTGAGGGACAGTGAACTGGCCCCGTTTAAAAAGTTTGAGGACCCCTGAGCTAGAAGCTCTGGTATGTATCGTGGATCAGCAGTTGAGGTGAGTGCTCACAGTTCAGAGGTTCAAATCTGTGCTACAGAGCTGACACCCACCATCTGGAAGATTCCACCTCCCATTCCTCGGAGGGGCTCAGATCTCTCCGAGGCAGATGGGACGGGGGTTGCACGTGGATTAAAGAGGGACATACATTCTTTGACAGTCCTCCCATGAGGAGATGGGTCTGTGCCCCTCTCTGCATCGGAGCTGGCTTGTGACTGCCTTGGCAAATGGCGCATGGTGGAAGTGGTGCTGGGCCTGCTGATAAGCCCGCCCTTCTGAGGACAAGCAGCTTCCCTCTTGGTCTCCTGGAGCCCTGAGCCACTGAATGAGAGGTCTGACTACCCGGCTGGAGACACCTCATGGAGACCACAGGGAGAGGGAGAAGGGCCCCGTTGAGCCCAGCCTTCCAGCCACGCTCACCCATGTGCTAGCATATGATCAATCTGTCCTGACTCTCTAATCAGACCAGCTACCAACTGAATACCACCAGAGTGACCCCAATACCACCAGAGTGACCCCAATCAATGTCCCATGGAGAAAAAGGATCACCCAGAAGAGTCTTGCCCCAAATTCCTGACCCACAAAATTGTGAGGCTTGTGAAATATTGAGTGATTTAAGCTGCTAAGTTTTGGGGCAATTATCATTTGGATCATCCACCCTTGCCCCCTTCCTCCCCATCCTCACTGTTCCCTCTCTTTCAGCCCCATCACCTCGGCAGGGAGAACCACCCTGGCCTGACTCTCAGCTTCTCATTCGGTCCGATACTAGTCACCCTCGCCCCGGCCCCCAGTGACCTTGCTATGCAAAGGCTCCGAGCACAGCCACCCTCAAAGCCTTGTGGAGTCTTGACCACCTCTCCAGCCACCTGGCCCACCGCTCCCCTCCCCGCTGCTATGCTCACCATTCCCCAGAGGGAGCTCACTCTTGAAAGGCCCCTGTGCTGTTGTACATGCTGTTCCCTCTGCCTAATGCCCTGCTCCCTCTATTGTCTGCTTGGCAAACTCCTATTTAACCTTCAGTGCCCAGCTCAAATTCAGGGTCTCTCTCTGGGCTTTTTTAGCCTTCACCAACCTGTATTGCCATTCTACACTAGGTGGGGAAGCAACTTGAGGAGAGAACAGAAGCTCCTGGGTTTTAGTCTGCCCAGTGCTAACATGGTAACTGGCATAGGATCCAATAGAGTTTCAACTGAATAAGCTAATAAAATAATAAAGGCATGAGGCCGGAAATTCAATGCAGATCCTGGCATCAAGCTCTCTACAGGAAAGTAAAACATGAAAAGATGAATTTCAACAAACAATTCCAACAAGCACCACAGCAGTGATATGGACCCAAGGTCAGAGAAGCCACTGTCAGGGAGGACTTCCTGGAGGAGGAGACCATGCTGGTATCCAAGTTTCCTCCAACAGAAGTTCTCCCAGAGAGTCCTCTGGGCTGAGGCTGCCCCTTGCACTCCCACTCGCTGCACTCACCTGACTACATCACAGGGGCCGCTCACCTGTCCTGCTCCCACTCACTGCGGCATCCACGGTGCCCAGCCAGGGGGCTGAGAGACAAGTTGACCTCTCCCATGGCATCCTTACTAGGTTCTCCTCCTTCTGAGTGACAGGGACCAGCACAGGGCCTCACCCAGAGCCGATACTAAGGGGCTACTTGTCAAAATGAACGAGGAGGAGGTTAAGAAGGCATTGTAAGCAGGAGGGAACTCAGAAAGGCCCGAAGAATGAACCTAGGAGCTGCTGTGGGGCACTGATCACACCCCTGTCCTGGCTGAGCGACCCCACAACTTCCCCTGTGAACAGGAATCATTGCAGGACCCTGGCAGGGCCAGTGTGATAAGTGCCTGGCACAGAGTCGTGTGTACTGATGCCTGGTAAACAGGAGTCTGGGCCTCAGGGGGGTCACTGGGGGATGACCCCAGGTCCTGAAGGCCTCTTGGTGCTCTGACCCTAGAGAAGGCCTTCAGAAGGGCCAAGGAAAAGGAAGAAAGTATTTCCAAGCAGCAGCCACGGCCTGGCCTGGGCTTGGTTGCCACACTCAAGGAGGCAGCAGTGGAGCAGGGGGACCAGGAGAACGGGTGACAGAGAAACTCGTGAGCGCTCCGTTTGGCTCCGGGTAGAGGAGAGCTGTCCAGCATGGGGATGGGCTGACAAGACAGGTCGCTAACTGCCCATCACAAGGTGTTCAGCAACTGGGCAGCCTCTTAAATTAAGAATTTCAGGGCTGGAGGGTCTTTCAACCTTCCTCATTGTGCACATGGGGAAACTGAAGCCCAGAGAAGCGAAAGGCCTTGCTCAAGGTTGCAAGGTAAGTTGATGACAGAGAAAGACTTGCACTCTGGTCTTCCTACTCCCAGCCTAGACACTCCTCCACACACAGCCAGTGGTGTTTATGAGCGGGTCGACAGGCCAACTCCACCCCCACCTCCCCGCCCCAGCCCCTCCCGCTGACGCTGAACCCTAACTCCAAGGTTCTGCAGCCCTGAGACGGTTGTGCCACCTGGGAAAGTTGTTCAGCTACTTCAAGACTCAGTTTGCTCATCTGTAAAATGGAAATAACAGGTCCCACCTCACAGGGTTTATGTGAGGATTAATGAGATAAAGTGCACTTAGAACAGGCCCAGTATGTTTCAAGGTCTCAATAAATGTCAGGTGTGTTTTTTAAACTGTTTGAGGGACTGGGAGAAAGGACGCAGCTCTGCCCCCTTCTGGCCGGGTGGCCTTGGGAAGGCCTCTTTCCCTCCCTGTTTGTTTTTGGTTTTGGGGTGTGTGTTTTGTTTTGTTTTGGGGGGGGGGGTTGCTTCATCTGAAGTGAACAATTAGGTTGTTTGCAAAGGTCCACATCCACTTTTAGGTTTTCCCAGATATTCTCCAAGATAGGGAGCCATCTCATTAGCATGTGAGAAGCCTCACCCCTTTTCCAGACACCTCAGCATCCAAAAGGCATCAGGGCCTTCCTTCGGAGGCCAGGGATCCACGGTCTCATTTCTATCTTCCAGATGGAAGTCTTGGCTCACATCACCACAACCTCCCCACCCCCCAGTCATTCTCCCTCCTCAGCAAGGAAGGGGCTGGTTTCTCATCAGCAGAGTAAGGAGAGCTAACATGTATTCAGCACCTACTATGTGCCAGGTAGGGCACCAGGCCCTTCACCTATGTAATACCACCTAACTGTCACGACAACTCAAGATGGGGATAGCATGCCCCATTTGTGCCTGAGGAAGCCAGCTCAGAGAGGGGACATAACCAGCCCTGGTCACTCTGGTATGTGGCAGGAAAGTGCCCGCTCCATGCTCAGGTGCCTTCCAGAAACCCTAAGCTGAGTAAAAGGGTGGGGGAGGGAGAGAGCGTGGAGCACAGTCTCCCTGAACTTGACCCCTGGCCTGGAGTGGGGAAAGGGGAGAAACTGGGTGGTTCTGGAGTGGGGAAAGCACAGCCCCAGGGCTGCGTGCAGATTGGGACCCTGAGCAGAGCCCAGCTAGACATTCCTCCCTCTCATCTTCTCATCGGGCTGGCTGGGAGAGGTGGGGGCTCTCTGACTTGCTCAGGTTTACAGGAATGTCCCCCAGGGCTCAGTGGGGAGGAGCAACTACAAAGAGAGCAGTGGGTCACTGCAAATCAAAGCCCAGTCCACCAGCAAGCCCACTCTCCCAGCTGGGCAGGGCGGACCACAGTCGGCAGCCACAGCGGGATTCACTGGGGGGGGGGGGGGTGACTGGGTGAGGTGGAATGTGTTGGCAGACTCATGTTTGAATTATGGCTCTACGACCCGTCTACTGCGTGGCCTGGGCACAGGGCTGTAAAATTAAGCAAGGAGATACACACATATGTGCATATACATGTATATTTGAGCCCTGCCTGGCTTATGGGACACAATCAGGAAGGTACAAAGTGAGAAATGCTAACTTCTTGGGGATCTGGGACAAAACTGGGGTCTCTGCATGTTGGAAAGACAGGAAAACAACTGGTTGGAGACAGAGAGATGCCTGAGGACTAAGGAGCCCAGAAAAGGCCTCTGATCCAGTCAAACAAGTGAGAGAAGGCTTCCTGGAGGAAGGGGTATTTGAGCTGGGCAGGAGGTTGGGGGGTGGGGAGACTGAGGGCAGCGCATTGGAGGCAGAGGGGCAAAGGATGGGTTGAAGAGGCAGGCCAGGCCCACCATGGAGGGCTTATTTGCTGTGCTATGCATTTGGCCTTTGTCCTGGATCAAAATTCCCAAAAGAGCCTAATTTGCTTTCATCAAAAATGATCCCCCAATATTGAAACCTCCCAAATGCATGGTCTTCTAAGCTCCCCTAGATTACTCCACACAGTCAGAAGGACCTTAAAAAAAGGAAGGAACTGGCGAGGACATGACCGAGTTTCTAGGAGTCTGGGTGGGCCACTGAGGGACTTGAAAGACCTTCTGATTCAAGGAGGCCTAGTAAGGTGCTGAGTTTCAGGGACAAACAGAGCCCAGGCCCTAGATGCCCAGCCCAAGGCTACTTCTCACCATCACTCTATTCGGCCCCCTCTCTAAGGAAGCCCCAGGATGTGCCCCAATTGGGGGGCGGGCAAGAGAGCAGCGACAGTGGGACAGACACAACACAAAGATGAGAAGTAGCTGAGGAGGGGAAGCCTGGACATCACCTGATCATTTAAAAGGCCATTCAGCACATCAGAGGAGACACGCCTCCTGTCCTGATCTCTCAGCCAGGCTATGCATTGCCAGACCACACAGCTAGGACCAATGGGAGGGACGGAGATCCATGCCTCAGGGGACAACCTCTGCTCAATCAGATGGTGAGCTTCCCATCTTGGAGGTATGTATTCAAGTGGCTGAACTGCTGCTTCCCATCCTGGAGGTATGTATTCAAGTGGCTGAAGAGAGGCCTGCCCTGTATGGAAGACTAAACTGAAAATGAAGATGCCATAAGCCCCCCATCTAACACTTAAGTCCCAGCCTCACAAGCTGGGACACCTCAAGCAAGTCACTGGAATTCTCGGGATCTCAGATTTTCTTGTCAAATGGGATGTTCATTCCTGGCTGGTGTGCCCTGTGAGGAGCCATAGTGAGGGCCAAATGCAAGTATGGACGTGAGGACACTTTGCTAAGTACAAAGCACTATGAAATGTGCGGCATTATTATCATCTGAAACAGACTTTCAGAGCAGTGGGCCCCACAGGACCGCAGAGAAATGCATCCTTTGCCTTCTATTGGAACCATGTGTTCCCAATGAGGTAATGGATGAGAAAGCACTTTGTAAAAAGTAAATCCTCACACAAATGGTAGTTGTTATCATTGCCATTATCAAGATGATGATGGCGATGATGATCACTGTTTCCCCATCTCCTGCCTCAGGGACCCCAAGGGGCCAAAAATAATCAACCTGTAGATCCTGAAGGCAGACCTGTCACCTGTGGGCGCAATCAGACTCCTGGTTTGGAGGCAGCTGGGAGGCCATTTCTGGCAGTCCCTAGAAGGGCCTCCTCATCTCCAGGGGATGCCCACAGGCACCCTGGATTCAGCCAAGCTCCCTCCCTCACCACCTCTACACCTGTGCCTCCTTTCCCACCTCCAGACACCCAGGGCCTCATCCGAGGCATCTCCCTCTGCCCCAGTCCCCCACCTGGCCAGTCACCAAAAATAGTAATAATGAGAACTAATGTTTACTGAGCACCACAAACGCGCTGAGACTGTTCAAGCCCTTTTCAAGGCTATCTCCCCCAACCCATGAAGAAAACACTGTTAACACCCCTCTTTTATAGATGAGAAACTGAGGCACAGAAAGGGTCAGTAACTTGCCCAAGGTCACACAGCCAGTAAATAACAGAGCTCGGCAATCTCCAGCCAACAAGTTGCCTCTTCCATCTCCTAAATGTCTCTCACATCTCTCCACTCTGCTCCATGACCACTGCCACCACCCTCGTCCAGGCCGCCAGCACCTCCCATCTCAGCCCGTATGCCCACCTGTCTGCTACACCCATGGTGAGTAATGCAAGTGCTCTGACCTGTCTGACTCTTTTCTAGGCTTCTAAATTCTGGCACAAGGCTGGGCCCAACGCAGACAGGCATCAGTGAGCAATGAGTACACGGAACCAAACCAAACCCACCCAGGAGGCCTGGGAACTGCTGAGGCTGGTGAGGGGGTTGCAGGCAGCAAATGAATGGCTCCTGGATATCAGGCGAGGGCTGAGCACTTTCCACGCATACATTACCGCATTTCATTCACACAAGGACCCCTCCAGGGACAACTGTGCCACTTGCCAGATGAAGGCTCCTTCCTCTCCACCAGCTGGAGATTTCTCTTCTAAACCACAGGGGTGAACAATGGGCATGATTCCAGATGGGAGATGAGGCTGAGCTCGGTGTCCACCTCACTGCCCTTCACTGCTCTGTGCCTCCGTTTCCTCATCTGTCCTGTGGGGCAAGCCATCCCTTCCCAGCAGGGAGGTCGGGGCCGTCTGAGGAATGAACGTCAGTGAACTGCAGGCCAGCTTCCCTTCTCACTCACTTCCCTTTTGCCTTCTCCTGTCCAACTGCCTGGGAAGGGAGCAGGAAACCCAATTCAGACAAAGAAGGGCAACTCAGCACATGCTCTTCACCTTGCCAAGCCCCTGCCAGTCAGAGAGTCTGAAACAGGCCTGCTGAGGTCTGAGCAGCATCCATTCCAGGGGTGAGCCAAACCCCACCAGAGACTCAGCTGAGCAGCCACTGGAAGGCTTTGAGCAAAGGTCAGAACAGGACCCCAACTGCATGGAGGACAAATGGACGTAGGGAGCCAGGTCAGAGGCAACTCCAATCATCCAAATGGGAATGATGGCGGTGTGAACCAGGACGACACCAGGAAAAGGATAAAGGGGTCAGATTCTCCCCTGTGGTGAAGAGAGCACCAACAAGATTTGGGGATGGATTCAATGTAGGACTTGGGAGAGAGGAGGGGACTCCAAGAATTTAGGCCTAAACAACTTATAGAAAAATGGGGAGCCTGGGACTAGGGTGCAGGGTGTTACCAGGAGTTTAGCTCTGGATGTGTTGAGGCTGAGATAGCTACTGGACATCCAGCTGAAAAGCAGGGCTCAGAGGCGAGGTCCCAGCTGGAAGTATAAACCTGGACTCACCAGCTGGTAGTCAAAGCCATGAGCATGGAGGAGCCCCAAGAGTGAAAGTGGAGACTAGACCCCCAGGCACACGAACATCTAGACGTCAGGAGGAGAACCAGGAGGTGTCCTCAAAGCAAAGGCAGAACGTGTGTCCAGGAGGAGGGAATGAGCAACTGCGTCGGACACTGCCAAAAGGACCCCTGGACCGAACAACTCGGAGGGCACTGATGGCCCTGACTTGGGTGACCTCCACGGTGGGATGAGAGTCTGAGTGGAGTCGATTCAGGAAGAACGGGAAGAGAGGAAGCAGGTATTAACTCAATAATCCTCACGACAATCCCATGAGGTCAGTATGACTTTTCTCGTGGTTATGAAATAAAAACAACAAAATAAAAAAGACAGAGGGCTAACCAGAGGGTCCAAGGTCACGCAGCCATCAGGTGGTGAAGCCAGGCTTTGAACCTGGGCAGGCTGGCCCCAGGGCCCCTGGTCTCAACCACTCTGCTCTGCTGTCCCTGACTCTATGCACAGATAGCCACCTGTTTATTGAGCCCTGCTGTGTGCCAGGGCTAGCTCTTCACAGACACCTCCAGCAGCACTGCATCTCCCCTCTGTCAGGTGGCTTCTGATTTCCCTACTTTGCAGACGGGGAAGTCTGGGCTCAGAGTTAGCAAGAGATGAGACCAGTGTTTGGACCCACGTCTCGGTGACCCCAAGGCCTGTGCCCATAATTGATAACTTTTGGGATGGCATCTCAGGTCCCATTGGATCAGGCAAGGACAAGACCCACCTCCCTGACTTGAGGCCCCTAAATTCCACTGGTTGACCAAGAGCCCAATGGGTGCCTTTGGGGTCTGGCCTGCCTCCCTGCCAGCCTCATCTTCTGCCCCACCCCCCACCTGACTGCAGGCATTCCTGGGGATCCCAGCCCTGGCCTGGCAGACTTAAAGGCCAGCACAGAGAGGCCGAGCCCAGCACACCCCTGGATGGTGGAATAATCACACACACCTCCATGCCCTCTGCAGCAGTTTCTCAATCCCCTTCCCCGCGGCTGGTCTTGGGCCAGGCTGGGGAGCCACAGGTCCGGGGTGGTGAAGTTGGACTCAGCCTTGCTCCAACCCTGTCTCTCTCTGCAGACTCGGCCTGTCCCAGAGCCAGGGACCAGCCCTCGCCCGAGATGGGGCTCAGTTTGTCTTTGTCCTTGGAGCACATCGTCTCCTCTCATGCACCTGGTGAACACTGACTGTGCTACTCATCCCTGTGCTACTTCTTCCATTCAGTCTCTACAGGAACCTCCTTCCCCTGGGGTCTGGTCTGGGGCCCAGTTTCTCGCTGGGAAAGTGTAGATAATGATGAATGTATACTTCTTAGCACTATAATGAGGATAGAAGAGATTAAAGGGCTAAAAGCATTTGGGGAACTATAAAGCGCTTTGCACATATGTGTGTCACCTGAGCCTACCCATAAGCCAGTGGGACCTGCCCAGCCACAGTGACACTCAGTGCACAGCCCCCCTAAACAGGAGCTCCCTGATGGCCGGGATCGCACCCAAACCACCTCTGCCCCTTGCTTGTGCGTGACCACTACCGATTACACACTGCTTCCACAGCTCTCAAAGTAGGCCTCATTACTCCCATGCTGCTGTTGAAGAACCTGAGGCACAGATCAAGGCACTATATCTCCAGGGTGCCCCAGCCAGTGGCTCTACCGTAGAGCAGGCCCTGACGAGTCTGGGTCCCTCTGTATCCCTCACTACACTTTACAAGGTGCTTCCAGACCCCGTCTCCTTTGACTCTCCCTCGAACCCCAAACATTGTAGATGAGGCACAGATGAGGGAAGTGACTGTCCAAGGTCACACAGCTGGTCAGAGGAAGAACCAGGACTAGGTATAGGTATTGTCCCAGCCAGTCTCCAGTTAACACTAGTCCTTCCTTGCTCCGTGCCTCGGAAGCCTCCTCTCCGTGTTTACAGCCGACCTAGAGCACGTCCTCTGTGCCTGGCCCTGTGCTGGGGTCCTTCCCTGTCTTGGAGGAGCGCTAGGTGAGAGGCATGGACACACAGATGTGCACTAGTGTCATGGGGGCCATGGTGGAGAAGCCACAGGAATGGTGTGGGGTGTGAACAGAGTTCCGTGTCCTCCTCTCTGGGGGCCAGGAGCTCCCTCTGCATATCCAGTTACCAGCATGGGGCCTGGACCTCAGCAAGTGCTCAGTAAAGGATAGAATGGAGAAAGGAAAGACAAAGAGAGGAAAGACTAGGTGATGACTGATTCCCATTCAACCCTCATACCCAGGCTGGGTCACCCACTACCTAGTCATTCATTTCACAAATACTTACAGAGCCTCCACTCAGTCCCAGGCAGCATGCTAGGTGCTGGAGGTACTGTCGAGAATAGGCCAGACACAACCCAACCTCTGTGGATCCATCGGGCTGCCAGGCTGTGTAGGCTCCCAGCTCCTGCCTCCCTCGGTCCCAACACCTCCCACCACAGTCCCAGCATCCGTCCCACGTAGACTGAGAGCTCCCTGAACACAGAGGCCAGTCTAACCCCTCCCTGTGTCCCCACTCCCCGCACCCAGCACCATTTACTGGTAGAACTGAGCAAGTGGTGCATCCGAGGCTTGGGTGAGAGCCGTTCGCTGGCTTCAGAGAGGACTCCTGACAGGGCGGCCTGCAGCCCAGCACCGTTTGTCAGACCAGCAGCAGACGCGTGAAGTCACACAAGCTTCCATGACAGCACATGGAGATAACTGGTCTGGCTTTTATCTGCTTTATCTAAGTGACCCAAAGCATACAACAGAAGTGGCTCAGCAGCCACAGCCCAGGTGGGAATCCTATTTCTGGACTGAATCTCTCTCTGGATTCAATAAAGACATTCAACCTGGCCAAGAAGGGCTCAGCTGGCCGGAACTGAGCACTCTCCCAGCCCGAGCCCACGCAGGGAGATGGCTTCCAAGCACCTGGCCAGAGACGAACAGAATAACTCGGGCAGCGTGAGGTTTTTCAAGTGAGGCAACAACCCTTTAGACTGTAAATCCCCCAAAAGTGAGACTCCTTCCCCCCAAGCCTCATTCTGATGCCTCCCTTTTCCAAGCTCTCTAACTTCTTAATAAGTCAACTCAGATAACCACTTTGTTTTACCAAGAAGACTGTTACAAAGACAGAGGTGAGTCCACTCGTTTATTTTCTGATCCAGATCCTAGTACACAGAAGCGCTTAATAAAAATTTATGGTTTCCATCTCTTAGCAAATCTCTAAAAGGAAGACACCTGCCTGCAACCCCTCAGACACCAGCCATATGAAATCCCAAAGGGATAACCGTCAAGTCCCATGACGAGGTTCAGATTGCGGCATGCTGGGCCTCCCAGCAGAGACCCGGTGCCTGTGAAAAGTCCCAGCAGAGCACCAACCAGACCTGCACATGTTCCCCCGTCTGTCTCCCTTACCCTGTCCCTCCAAGGCTGTTCATCTTTGCTCCCCAGCACCCAGCCCATCTCCTAGCCCACAGGAGGAGTTACTGGTCCTTTTACTTTTAATATATTTTTATTGATTTCAGAGAGGAAGGGAGAAAGGGAGAGATAGAAACATCAATGATGAGAGAGAATCATTGATTGGCTGCCTCCTGCACGCCCAACACTAGGGATGGAGCCCACGACTTGGGCTTGTGCCCTGACCAGTGTGGCTCATTGGTCGACCTATGAACCATGACCTCCCGGCTCATAGGTCAACACTCAACCACTGAGCCACACTGGTCGAGCATATTGGTCCTTTTTTAAATGAATATGTTCATCATGTTATTATTTACAACTAGAGGCCCGGTGCACGGATTCGTGCAGCGGTGAGATGCCTTGGCCTGGCCTGCACCCTCTTGCAATCTGGCACCCCTCGGGGGATGTCGGGCTGCTGGTTTCAGCCCAATCCTCACGGGCCAGGCCAAGGGACCCCATTGCTGCACAAACCCATGCACTAGACCGCTAGTAAGATATTTGGTTAATCTCTTCCCACCCTCCCCCCTTTCCTCTGAGATTCATCAGTTTGTTCCATGTTTCCATGCCTGTGCGTTGAGCGTCTGTCCCCTTGTGGTCAGTGCATGTCATAGCTACCGGTCAAACGGTTGAATGGTTGAATGGTCGCTTAGGCTTTTATATATATAGATATAGATAGTGAGTGAAAAGCAGGAAACATCCTAAATGTACAGCAATGGAGGAAATATTCTATATATATGTCTTGACTGCAGAGGATATTTGTGAAGTATAGACGGTGTTGACAGATGGGGATGTTTGTATACACTGAGCAACAAGCTGATGAGATCTGAAGTTGCACCGGCTGGAAAGGTTCAGGTGTAAAAACTCTCCTCCCAGGCGGGCCCTTCCAGGTCACCTGGGGCACTAGGCTCAGCTCCTGACACCAAAGTCTAAAAGGAGCTTGGGTACCTACTTTCTGAGAAGAGCCCAGGACTGACAGTCCAGGGATGTCAGAAGGTTCACCAGCCTCCAGTGCCCCACTTCACCAGCCTCCAGTGCCCCGCTTCACCAGCATCAATGGGAAAGGCTACAAGGGGTCAGATTTCACTCTGTATAAAAACTTTTCTTTTCAGTTATAGTTGATATACAATATTATATTAGTTTCAGGTGCACAACATAGTGATTAGACATTTATATAACTTAGACAGTGATCTCCCATAATTCTAGTACCCACCTGACACCATATAGTGTTATTACAATATTATTGACTATATATTTCCCTATGCTATACTTTATAACCCTATGACTATTTGTTAACTGCCAATTTGTACTTCTAAATCCCTTCACCTTTTCCACCTAGCCCTCCAAACCCCCTCCCATCGGGCAACCATCAATTGGTTCAGTGTAAGAACTGTATTGAAAGTAGAGAGTGCCCTACCACTAGGGGTATTCAGGGACAGACTGGAGCTCTTCCATCAGGAATATTCCAGGGAGATGGGCAGGAGAATTTCATGTATGCTATGGAAAGTGACACATACTTATTGAGCACCCATATAAATTGGAATGCATTTTAAATATGTGTTATTGTATTGAATCGTCACAGAGTTTCACAGATGAGGAAACTGAGCCTTGGGAAGGTGAAATGGTTTGCTCAAGCTTTCAAAGCCCACCAAGGCAGAGCAGGAATTCAAACCCAGACCTGCCCAGCTCCAAAGCTCCTTCCCCTCACTCCCGACTATAACTTCTTAAATATTTCATTTATTAGTAAGAGGAGACTCTGAATCCTCATTCAGATTTCCTCCGACTATAATATGAGGAAATTATCAACCTCCCCATCAGTGAGCTGTGGCCTGGAGAAAACAGCAGACCCTGGCCAAGCTGGCGGAGGCCCATCTGCAGGGAGGGGGCCAAGGCCAATGGAATCAAGCCTGTCTCCAGGCAGCTCTGACACCACCCTGCCCAGCCATTGCCCTAGTCCAGGTGCTAAAATGGAACAGAAGTCCAGGGCATATCCTAAGCTTCCCCAGGGCTACTGTGGGTGTTTGAGAATAGACCTAGGAAGCAGTGTGGGGCAGTAGGCAGAGCACCAGAGGAGGAATCAGGAGGTCTGGCCCCCATCTCCTTGGGCAAGCCACTCCATCTTCCCACCTTTGTACAAAATGGAACCATTCTACCCACCTGGCCCAACTCAGAGCTGCATGGGGTTCTGCCTGCAATGCTTTCTCACCATCCTGTCTATGAACTCCTACATATCCTTTGAGGCCCAGACCCATGTCACCTATTCTGTGAAGCCTTCTCTGATTACCTCCTATACCTGGGCCCCGAGTGGGTTACTCTGTGCTTCTCTAGTATTCAGAACACCCCCTACCCTTGGACTATTTATTTTACTATGGGCCTTGGAGCAGGTGCCATGTGCTGCACAGATTAGTGAGCTGGATTGACTACAAGGCCTCTGCGCCAACCTAAAACCCATGCGGCCTTTAAGGTCTTGCATTTGCAAATCTCTGTAAAGTCCACCTGCTGCCTCAAGAGCAAGTTTTCCACCTGCTCGTCTCACCCACCTCCCCTCCACAAGCCTCTGTTTCCTCTTTCTCCTTCCTGTGCCACACAGCATCCAACTCAGAGCTAGCCACCTAATTGGACCATGCCTCCCCAAATCTATCTGTCCGTAACAGCGAAGTACCCTGGAGCTACTGCAGCCCCACCGTACTCTCTGCTGGGACTGGCTGCCTGGTCCTCTCCAACTTGCTACCCCACCCAGTAGGGAGGCAGTGCAGGCCTTCCCCAGGCCCAGCCTGGCCAGACTGTCCCCACATCTCTGCCCAGCCAGGTCACTCTAACGTCAGGGGCATTATTCCCTGAGCTGGCAAGCACGCCATGTTCCCCACAATCCCGTGCCTATAAAGGCCAGAGCGGCGCCAGCGGTCATGGAAGCCTCGTTCCAGTCTGTGTCCCCACGAGGCCCCATCCATCTCCCTGAGCCCACATTCAATTTTCGACCAGAAGTCTTATGTCTTTAACTTCCTGTCCATACTGTCCCCACAGAATTTTTTTATTAGTGGAACATTCAAGTGGTTTAGAGAGTTAGCAGTGATAAAATTACTCTAAAAGGGCCTGGATTAACATTGGGGCCACTTGCCCAGGAAAAACCCAGCCCTAGATATAGAGGAAAAACAAAGTAAATCCATGCCTCCAGTTAGACCATGTTGAGAAAATGACCCAGCACAGTGCAGGAAAGGCAGCACAGTGCAGGGGAGACCTGGCTCCAAGCCCTGATTCTAGCCTTATCAACCACGTGGTCTTGGGCGAGTAACCGCCTCCAGGGAGCCTTCCATGATTCCACCCCCAATGGCCCCTATCTACTCTGGAGCTTCCCATGTATCTCTTTTATTTTTCTTTTCTTTTTTAATACGTTTTATTGATTTTTAGAGAGAGAAGAAGAGAGAGGGATAGAGAGATAGAAACATTGATGAGAGAGGAATATCATCGATGGGTTGCCTCCTGCACACCCCCTACTGGGGATCGAGCCTGCAACCCAAGCTTGTGCCATGACCGGGAATCGAACCAGCAACCTTTTGGTTCCTGGGTTGATACTCAGTCTCTGAACCACAACAGCCAGGCGTGCATCACTTACTATACTAGGATTTCTTCCCAGTCAGAGACACCCAGCTCAGGGGGCAGGGAAGCACCAGTGGGCATTTGTTGGATGAACAGATGGTTAGATGGACAGAAGAGCAAAAGAACCAAATTCTATTCTCTGTGCCTATTTTTATCTTTAGAACAAGAATTAAGCCTGTGTTCACTACCTATATCCCTAGTGCCAAGCATAATGCCAGGTGTGAGGTAGGTGCTAATGGCCAAATAAATGAAGGCAAGAATGAACAGAAGCCTGTGTGGCACAGCTCCTAGGGCTGTGGCGAGGAGCAGCTGAGATGGGGGTGAAAACATTGTAAACACCTGTGTGAGGGTGACTGGGTGGGGGCTACCCAGAGTGTGAGCCACAGTCCAGCAGCATCAGCATAACCTGGGTACTTGTCAGAAATGCAGATTCCCTGGTCCCACCCCAGATCTACTGAAGCAGATTCTCTGGGCGTGGAGCTTTGCTAGACTAGGATTCATGGTAGGGGTCCGGATATTCCAGCAACCTGGAATTCCTCCAAACAGCCTCTTTCCCCAACCCTGACTCTTAAAGTCATATTCATTCCCTTACTTATTCAACAGTTATTCTCTACGCATCTTCTGTGTGCCAAGCTCCACGCAGATGGCTTTAATCCCAGCAAAGACAAGAAAATTGTTCATATGGGATTATTATTGTTCTGCTTTTAGAGATGAGGCTCAGAGAGGTTACGTGATCTGCCTGAGGTCACACAGCTTAAGAGAGGCCGAATAGGGTGGGCTGACACAGAACCTCATTCTCTGTTTTTTGTGTTGTTTTTTTTTTAATTGATTTTTCACAGAGAGGAAGGGAGAGGGATAGAGAGCTAGAAACATCGATGAGAGAGAGACATCGACCAGCTGCCTCCTGCACACCCCCCACCGGGGGATGTGCCCGCAACCAATGTACATGCCCTTGACTGGAATCGAACCTGGGACCTTCCAGTCCGCAGACCGATGCTCTATCCACTGAGCCAAACCGGTTTCGGCGAACCTCATTCTCTGTTGGTGCTCTTGCTGCTTCCACAAATTAGAAGTTTGGGTTTGTGCCTGGCTGAACCCCAAATTAGGTCCCAGATTAGACAAGTCACAACCCTACTCTAAGTAAGCCCAGATTCCCCAAAGACAGCAGGGAAAATAACATCTATCTCCTAGGCTTATCTGGAGAAATATTATAAAGGCTGGAAACAAAGAAATGTGCAAACTGTGTGTGTCATTTTCTGGCCACTGCTCACTGCTGGCTGGCTGCAAGACACAGGCACTTTCAGGGGATATCTCCCCAGGACCCCATAGGCAAGGGAATTGTTTCCCCCTTTTTAACAGAGTTTTAGAGGCGTGTAGCTCTCACAGAGGCACACAGCAGCAAAGCCTGGACTTGAACCCAGGTCTTCTGGCTCCTGAGCCAGGGCCCCTTCCATCTCATTCACCAAACCTCCTCCCACAACCACCCCCGAAAACACCCCCCTTGCCACTGCACCCCACCCCACTCCACGACACCACCTCTCTCTACCTGGCCCAGAGAGTCCAGCCTGGAGCCAGCAGCCACCAGGACCCTGTCCAAGAATCCCCAGGCAAAAGCAGAAGGGGAAAAAGAGGCACAGTTAATATTTAAAATTTCTTGAACAGACCTTCTTTTATTTTTAGGAAGTAACTGTTGACTTGGGTCACCGTTTAGGAAAAAATAATAATTCTTGGGTTCTGTTTGGGATTCAGCAAATTAACACCGTTTGCTCTGGTTTGGGGTTTGAGGTTTTGGTCAAGTCTGGGAAGCAACAATTGGGGAACCTCATTCCACAGACCCCAAAGGCATCGGTCTCAGTGGCTCCATTTCAGGAACAGGGAATAAGAAAAGACCGTTCAGGCAGGAGTCCCGGTTCTCCTTAGAGCTCTGAGAGCAGTGGGCCCAGGCCTGGATGGAGACGCTCTATCTCCCCCTCAGCCCGGCTGTGCTGGACCAGCACCCCAGCTGCTGGGGGACCGCCCTGTGTCGCCCCTCCCCCACACTCTGGCACCTCCTCCAGAGAGTTCCAACCACCACCCCTCAGTGAGCCCAGGTCTTCCCCAATGATCCTTCCACCTGCCCTCTGCCCTGGGGACCCCAGCGGGCAGGTCCCATGCCAGACACAGGCATGGCCACAGTAGGTCCTCAGTCAGATATCACCTACCCACTGGGCCTGTCACAGACACGTTCCTCAAGGAAAATCAGGCAGACACAAGGCACTGGTCCTTCTCCAATCCTCGGGCTGAGCCTTCCAGTGTCCCATGTTTGCATCCTGGGGCCAGCAGCACCATGCATCCCAACCTCCTGAGTGCCCTGTAGCACCCTCTACAGCTGAGCCATGCCTGCATCCTCCTCCTCGGCCTCATGTAGGAGCTGGGAGCTTGAATAACCACTTAAAGGTATTGAAATTTCTCTCTCACTCTTGCCTCACACCAGGAGCATAGGCTCTGGACAAACATGCCTTTGAATCCTACTTAATGGTCATGCAACCTTGAACAGGCCTGCTGGCCTCTCTGAGCCTTGTCTGCAAAATAAGAATATCCATAATACCTAGTTTGCAGGGTCTCGGGGATTAAGTGATGTGATGTCCATCTCAAGGATTAGGTGATGCACACAGTCACCCAAGCTCTCCTTCCTCCCCCCCCCCCCCTCCCCCAGGCTGCAGTCCCTGTTTCTCCCTGAGGACAAGGCTCGCCGCTGTCCACAGCTCACAATTACAGATGTAGGTAAGGGGTATAATAAGCTTCACGCTGGGGCGGACGGTGCCATCCACAGGGTGCCGTTCGTTGATGAGTCATAATGGGAGGTAATGATTGCTGAAACTGCTTTTCACCAACGAACCAGACTGGTGGCACCCAAGAGGCAACTTCCATGCAGGGCACGTGGTCATCCCCACCTTCCAGGTGAGAAAATGGAGGCGCAAAGCAGCCAGACAACTCGCCAAAGCTGCCCAACCACTGGTGACAGAGCTGGGGCTGGAATCCCGGTCTGCTGGCTCCAGGGCCCAGTGGGGAGAAACACCCTGTAAATGACAGCCTTGCCTCACCAACACCTCCGTGTGTTCCCGAAAGGTCCGCTCCCGAGCCTGGCCGCTCAACGCTCGATGGCCAGCGGAGGAAAAACAGCTCCGTTTGGAAGGCAATAAAAATGTGTTTTTTCTTGCTAAACAAATTAGTTTACATCTGGTGATGTACAAATAAATAGAGGGCCCATGGCCAGGCCCAGACCAGACGTCTCCCAGGGTCTGGGCCCCGCTCCGGTTGGATCTGGCCCCGGTGCGGCGAGGATCACCCTCACTTCTCACTTGCTCTCACACCATCTCTGGGATCTGCAGTCCCTCCTTGCCTCCTCTCCCCTTCTCTGTCATCACCTCAAGACCTGCCCCACTGTGGGGGTTCCTCCAGTCCTTCTTCCCTCCAGGGAAGGAGCAAGGTCTCAGGGAGGTCCCTCCCTGCTGTGAGGCCTCAGGGTGTTACTTTTCTCCTCTGAGCTTCAGTCTCCTTAGGTGTAAAATAGGGATAATGGTATCTTCCTGCCAGAGCTGTTGTGAGAATAAAAACACCTAAGTTCCCTACCTTCGTGCCTGCCACTTAGACAACAGCCCCAAATGAGGATTCCCCCACTGTTCCACGGCACCACAGGCTCCTTGGGAAGCACACTGTCTGTGGACACCCGGAGCTCAGATGAGGCAATGCGCGCCCCCATCATCTGGCTGCGCTCCCCACCATATCAGTCCCTGGAGATACTCTGTGGATCTCCCCGGAGATCCACACCGTGTACCAGCACATCACGCTCCTGAGGGAGCCTGTGGACAAGAGCCTCGCTACTGAGTTGTCTCCAAAACACGAAGAGGATTGATCAATTCTCGGAAGGCTCCGGAGAGACTGACCCGAAATGGGCCAAGGCTGTGCAACCCCCACAGGATGAAGAAACTGAAGCCCAAAGAGGTTAGATCACTTGCCTGGCATCACCCAAAGCACCAGGTCTCTGGACTCCCAGCCCCATATCTTCTAATTCACACCCATGAGACAGAACTAGTACCTGCCACCCAAGCCGTGATGGGAGGCCACCGCAGGGATGCACTGATGGCACAGAAACATCAGCTCACGGCCTGTGCAAGTACTCACATCCACCAAGAGTGCCTAAGCCCTCTGGGACTTAAAGGCTCCTGAGGTCCAGAGCCACTGATTTAAATGCACATCACTGAGGGTGTGTGGGGAGAGACGGGGGTGGGGGTAATACCTGGTACTATCAGCCAGGACACAGACAGGATTAGCTGGGGGCAAAGCAAGAGTGAAGCCTCAGAGTCGGGGGAGGAGAGAAGGGGCAATGAGCCCCCTCCGTCTCTGTACCTGTCTCCTTAACTCATCTGTCAAAGGAACACACTGGACAAAAGGACCCCCAGGGCCATTTCCCTCGGCAGAAATCTGACTTGCTTGGATCCAACTTTGCAGCCACTTCAGCTGTCAGGTGGGGTGTGCCTGTGGCCCTGGTAACCAATGTGAATCTACAGCCAGGCCCTGCTGCTCCTTCCCTAGTGACCTTCCTCAGCCTTCGAGGGGACACCCCCACCTCCGGGTCTCCCTCTCAGCAGGCCCACATCTGAAGCTGGCCTCTTGGCCCCTGCAGCCCTCGGGTCCTTAGACACAGCATCCGGAAATGGGAGGGAGTGGCCTTGCACCTTATTCTATCTCCCTGGAGACTCCAGGCCACTCTGGGCCTCGGGTGGGAGGGAACAGGGTCCACGAGGAGGAGGGAGCCAGCAGCCACAAATGCCCCCAGCAGCAGCTGGATGACTGAGAGAGCTGGGCCCGCAATTAAAATAAACCCCCAAACAGCCTTAAAATAACTACAAGGCATTTCAAGAAGATTGTATTGTTGAATTTACTGTTTGTTTACTGAGACAATCCGAGTTGGGTTTCAGATGAAAGGAGGAGGGAGACCAGATGTGAGGCTGAACATCTGACCTGCAGCATCTGCTGCTCTGCAGGGGCCCTGGCATGCTCGGGGGAAGGGGCTGCCCAGAACTGAAGACCCCAAGACCCAGACCCCCGGCCCGAACCACCGGGGATGAGTGCCCAGCTCTGAGTAACTAGACTGGGTGATGGGCACATGGCACACTCCTCTCCAGCGTCTCCAGGTCAGGGCCCAGAAAGCCTGCGTTCTGCCTCCATTTGACTACCTCTCCCATTTGTGCAGAACTCCAGAGGGCTATTCAGAGGCAAGGTGTCCAGAAAGAAGTCTGGGCTTCAGAATCTCAGAGATAAAGTTCAATGCCAGCTGTGCAACCCTGGACAAGTCACTGTGCTGCTCTGAGACGATTTTCTCAGCTGTAAAACCAGGACAGCACAGGCCTGCCTCCTGCACTGCTGGGAGGAGAGAACAGAGGTCTGGAAAGCCCCTGGCACCGTGCTGGCCACGGGGGCTCCATGAGGGCAATGCCAGCCCCACTTCTCTGCTTCTCCCCACAACCTGTCAGTCTTTTCTTTTTCATTGATTTTAGAAAGAGAGGGAGGGAGGGAAGGATGGAGGAAGGGAGGAAAGGAGGGGCATCGATTTGTTGTTCCACTTATTTATGCATTCATTGGGTGCTTCCTGTATGTGCCCTGACCGGAGATCAAACCCACAACCTTGGTGTATCAGGACAACACTCCAACCAACTGAGCTACCCGGCCAGGGCTAATGCGTCTTTTCTTTTAAATAATGATACCCAAGCTGCCCGCCTGAGGCAGCTGGGCCTGGGGAGGGCTATTGCCAAGTTCTGTGAACTCCTCAAGGTCAGATACCAGGTTACAATCTCTGAGTCCCCAGTGCCCAGCCTAGAGCTGGACACAGAGCAGTGGTTCCCAGACATCGGTTGAAAGAAGCCAGGAAGTCTCCACAGACTCTAGAAGGGTCTAATGGCACAGACTGTCCATGAGGTCTCAGCTACTAACAGCATTAAAATACTGTCATATAAAACACAGCATTTGTTCTTAATGTCCTCATAAGGGAAGGCAAAGAGAGAGATTTCCACCACGTTGATTTCATAGGTAGGAATACTATGAGACTCAAACAGATTAAGGAAACTTACTTCCCTTTCTACAAATCTCTTGTTTTTGGCAGGAGGTGGATGCTATTCATGTCATGAACATGGGGCCTGCCACCCATGGCACCAGTACCAGATTGGGGCACTGCGGGGAGAGGGGACAGCCACAGCCCTCTGCTATTGACAGATCTGTGTGATCTTGGGCAAGATACTTAACCTCTCTGATCCTCCGTTTCCTTCTCTTACAAAACAGATAAAATTTCCTTACCCCGTGGATATTAGATGAAATAATGGAAGAAAGTGTGTTATGATCAAAGGTTTTATTTATTTTTTTTTAAAAATACATTTTATTGATTTTTTACCGAGAGGAAGAGAGAGGGATAGAGAGTTAGAAACATCGATGAGAGAGAAACATCGATCAGCTGCCTCTTGCACACCCCGCACTGGGGATGTGCCCGCAACCAAGGTACATGCCCTTGACCGGAATCAAACCTGGGACCCTTCAGTCCGCAGACCGACGCTCTATCCACTGAGCCAAACCGGTTTCGGCTGATCAAAGGTTTTAAAACTCACATGGTCAGAAAACAGATCAATCCTATTTGGGGAGGGGTTAGGTGTAGGCAAGTGTGTGTGTGTGTGTGTGTGTGTGTGTGTGATGCTCCTGGTACACGCCGAGTAAATGAACAAAGGACATTTCAAAACCAAAGCTGCTCAGGCCATTCGAATGTATGCTAAGACTAATTCTTCATAAGTAAGCAATATGAGTAGAATATGAGACCAGTGCCACTGATATCAACGAGCAGGTGAGACACATCTGAAGACTCAAAATTGACCACGGACGACAGCTTTACCCCTTGTCATCCCCAAGGAGAACTTCTCTGAAAGGCGATGGCACATATATCTGCCACCATCTGACACGTCCACTCTGCAGCAGACACTGGCCAGATAATCTCAACCCTGGACACAGCTGGGTAAATGTTTCCTGGGCCCGGGCCCAACTACACTGATACCATCTGCCGTGTCAGAGGGAGGCCCTTCTTTCCCAGCCCTGGGCCCATGCAAGCCTCCGAGTCTCCAAAATTAAGTCCAAGAGAAAAACGAAAGCACTCTCCTGGCTGCCCTGGGATCCACACTTGCCCCAGGAGCGCAGGGCTCTCTCCCGAGTTTGCGGCTGCGTAGAGATGAGTGCCCAGCTCTGAGTACCTTGGACTGGATGATGGGCACCTGGTACACTCTTCACCAGAATGAGGAATGCAGTCCGCCATGGGCAAAGACCATCAAGGCAGGTTTCAGGGCCTCATAGCCTCTCGTCTGCACTGTTGCCGCACTGCTCCAGGGACGATGCCAAGAGGGGTGGAATATACTGGTCAAAGGCAGGAGAGGGGCCTGGACCCCATAGGAAGACTTGGGAAAACCCATGTAAAACTGTGAGCGAGATGAGAGAAATGGACGCTGCCGGCCTAGGCAAGTGTGTCCAGTCAAAGGCAGCCCAAGAAGAGAACATTTACATTCTCTCTGTGCTGACAAAGCGAAGGACTGGACTTCCTGAAACCTCCACAGGATGGTGACAGCTGTTCCAGGACTACCCGGGAGGGCAGGTGAAAGGGCCTGAGCCTCCCGTGACCTGTCCCACTACACATCTGGGTGCCTGGGACCCGGGGAGGACCCAGACATGGCCCCTGCCATCAGGTAGCTTATGCTGAACATCTCACCTGCTCCCAAATGGCTCAGCGGCTAAATAATGTGCTACAGGCCACACGGCTGGTAGGTGGTGGAGCAGGGACTCAGACCCATGTTCTGATCTCCCTTCATCTCCCTCTGTAGAGCCACAAGCACCCAGTCAGCCATTTGTTCCCTGTGTCAGGGACCTTCCCTGATCCTCCCCGCACCGCCCCCCCCCCTCTCTCTCTCTCTCACACACACACACACACACACACACACACACACACACACTCACTCCTGTGCTGAGTTTATACTACACTAACTTAAACCACTTTGTCAGCTACTTTGCAAGTGTTCTTAATCTTTCAACTAATTCATCGGTTCTTGGACAATAAAGGAAATCTGAAATTGCTGTGCTGCATGCAATAAACTCTTGGCATCTGGCCGGCCAGGGACATTCCAGGCAGATTCGGCACCAGCCCTGCACAGATGCTTCCTGTTGTAAAGGTGAGGAGCCTCTCTCCCTCTCTGAAGCCCCTTCAACAACCCACTCTGCAACCATTCACCCTCTCCTTCAGCTGTTTAGCAGTCACCGACAGAGCTGACACCTGGCGGCAGGCCCTGGGCGAGGCCGGAGGATGAGAGGTCAGTCAGGCACAGTCCCTGTGTCCCTGAGCGAGGAGCTCACAGGCTGCTGGGGTCAGGCCATTTACCGCTTACCATGTAATGTGACTGAAATAACATGGTAATTTCATGGGTCCCCATAAAGGAGGCAGGGACACAAGCAGATGCCAAGGACCCTGGCTGGGGCCCTAAATGCTGGTGCAAAAGACTGGTAACTTTTCACAAGGGTCGATTTGGCATCTCTCGTTAGAATACATCCATGCTCCTGTCTGAACTGACTCTTCTAGAGCAATAATTTCAGACCAGAGAGGGCAGTCAAGGAGGAAAAGAATTAGGAGAGGTCCTTTCACCATCAATCTATGAGGTTCTATCTTTTATGGAAAAAAATGTGGGGGGGGAGGGGGGCCACAGTAACGCATTAAATCATATGACCAGAGTGTAGAAAGGGACCTCAAGATTTCTGTAAACAACCCTGCCATTTTACAGATGGGGAGACTGAGGCCCAGAAAAGAGAAGGAGAGGCCCCAGGCCTCACAGAGAGGTAGGAACAAGACCTAGACAGGAAGCCAGATGTGGTGTCCAGCAGAAAGGCTGGCTTTATTAGTCCAGACTGCCCTTGCCCCCCAGAGAGCCGTCCTGGAGGCTAAAGGAGAATGTCAACCGACCCAAAGATTTCCATAACTGGTGAGCTTCCCAGCCAGTGGAGAGGAGTTGCTGCAGGGAGGGTCCTTGGAAATGCTGACCACCTTCAGACCCAGGCCAGGTCTACTTTTGTCTCTTCCTCTCCTCCCAAAGCCCCGAAGTACCTTGCCTTTCTTTTCTTTGAACTTCCATTCAATAAGGATTTGTTGTGGGCCTACTATGTGCCAGACAGAATGGTGAGTTAAACAGCTGTACCTGCCTTGAGCTTAGCACGCTCCAACCTAGTGAGGGTGCTAAATAAATGCATCATAAACTCTGTTAGTGGCATGAGGGGTGTGTACAGGGAGCTATGAGAACAGAGGAGAAAAGTCAGGAAGACTTCCCTGCAGAAGAGGCATCTAAACTGCGAATGAATGATGAGTGCATATTAAGCGAGCAGAGGAAGGAAGAGCATTCCAGGTCAAGGGAATAGCCTATGCAAAGGCCCCAAGGGAGAGGTAACTGCTTTGAAAGGGAAGGAAAGACTAGTGTGACTGGAGCATGGAGAATGAAGGGACAGCTATCAAGGTATAAAGTCAATGGGCCAGGTCACACAGGACCCTGCAGGCCAAGGGGTAAAATGTGAGTGCTATTGTGCAAACAGAAACCAATTAGTAAAAGTCCTAAGCAGGGTAAGGGTATGTGACAGGATCAGATCTGTGTTATAAAAAGTCACCCTCACTAGAGGATGGGAGACGGCCTGGAGGGAAAACAGGGAGATCAGTGCAGGCGTGGACAGGGGTGATGACAGTGTAGACGGAGAGAAGTGGACACTCTCAAGCAAGATCCAGGAGGTCAAAGTGACAGGGCTCGCAGAGGGACTGGCGGTAAGGAGTCAGAGCTGCCATCCAGAATAGTTCCGAGGGCTTCCTTCCCTGAGCCTGGGACACCAGGTGAGGCTCAGTCCTGGCACATGGAGTCTGGGGTCCCACTTCCTCACTCTCCCTCCTTCACTGCTAGTCCCCCAGGGGCGTGACTGAAAACCCACGCAGGCAGTCTCCAGAGCCTGAGCGCCTCACCAAAGGCCCCAAAAGCAGAGACCGTGGGTCCGAGTCCTGGGTTCAAGCCCCAGCTTTGCTTCTTGTTTCCTGCATGACCCTGGACGAGTTGCTCTGCCTCTGTGGGCCCTACCTGTGAAATGGGAATATGGTGATACCACCCACCACGAAGAGTCCCTGCGTGAATCAAATGAGATCAAATGGCACAGCGTCAGCACCGTGCCTGCCTGCCAGTGAGCACACAGGGTAGAAGCCAGCGCTCGTCCTAGCAGCCCGGCGTTTCCAGCACGGCTGGAAGGCCTGGCAGAGGGCAGGAATATGGAATGGAGGAGCCACCAGGTGCCCAGGAAATGCATGTCAGGTCATGAGTGTTATGTCCAGAAGTGGGGGCAGGGGAGAGGTAGCGAGCACCTGTCCCAGAGATACTCGAGCGCGCCTGGGGTGGTCACTTGCTGGGGATGCTACGGAAGGGATCCGGGCATTGGGAGGGCCTGGGTTAAAAGGATGAGGGCTTTGTACAGTCCTGTCCAGGCCTGATGTCAGGTGACTCTCCCAACCCGCCAGCCTGCCGGAGCGCGGACAATTTTATGGAGCTCCGTGTCCTAATCAGCCTTATCCTGCCGGGGCTTAGCGCTGAATCCTTTCCCCAAATTGGACATTTATGGGGCTAGAGGAGGGACAGAAGAGTAGGCTGGATGAAGTGTCCACATTCCAGCTGGGAGGCTAAGGGCTTTTGTGTTCCTTCCTTCTAAACTCCAAATGTTCCCAGCCAAGCCTGGAGGCATCCATTCGCCCTCCAGGGGTGCCCTCTCCTCCCAGCCCTCAGTGGTCCAGTTCTTCCTCCCATCTCCAGAGGGAGCCAGGCTGCCAGGACCCCAGAGCATCCCAGGGCTCAGCACCGCGCTGGCACACAGTGGGGGTGTGTTTGTGGGGTATGTCAACCAAGTTCACCCAGATTTCAGGCTAGCCCAACCCTGCTCCCTCTCACTCCTGGGCTGATGTGGCCTCTCCATGGTCAGGAGCAGCCTGGGCCCCCTGGGGTCATGTACGCCTCACACTGCCCTGCAAGGTGAAGCAGCTAATCCAGGTCAGACGCACGGGCAGCTGGTGGCTCAGAGAGACCCCATTCTCACAGAAAAAGAAACTGAGCTCCGCTTCTGTCAGTGCCCCAAATCAAGAACCATCAGTGGCTCCCAGGGCCCAGAAGGTCAAATCTACACTCTCCAGCCTGGTACTCATCCCCATCTTCCCTCCCCATGAATCTCCTTTATGCACTGCAGCCTGGTGGAGCAGACTGCCTCTCTCAGCTGGGCAGCAGGTGAGTGAGATGCCTGAGGACCGCTTACCCTGCCAGCACACTCCTGGTACCCACCCACCCACAAGCCCCTCTCGGTCAGTCTGGTGTTGCTCCCAGGGCCGGCACGCAGAGCCCGACCCAGCTTTGATATTCCCAGGCGTGTGGCTTCAGGCATGGCTCTGCCCAGATCAGTGAGCACAGCCTGACATCTGCTCTGTGTCTGGACCTGAGCTGGACACACGGGACATGGAGAGGCACACCGCCAGCGAGGGACTCACAGGTGGGAGAGGGTCTGGGGACACACATGGAAATAGATCATAACAGCCCCAGTGATGGGGTCTGTGGGGACTTAAGAGGAGACACCTGACCCAGGCTGGAGTCAGGGAGGCTTCCCGGAGGAGGTGTAAGCATTCAGTGTCCTGGAGGGAGACAGAAGATAGAAGAGGGTGAGAGAGGCATTTACCACAGCAGGAAGGCCATGAGCAAGCACGCAAAGGTGGAAAACGGTGACTTCAGCCACCGCCCAGCTCGGGGGAGCAGTCCTGTCCACAGGGGCTGCGGATAGGAAACAGAGGCCACAAAGAGAGGACGAGGCTTCTTCACACGCCCCCTGCCACCTTCATTCCCATCAGAGCCCGCGGACATACCATTCCTTGTGGCCGCCCCGCCGCAGAGCACCGCGTCCCCAGAGCGCCGTAGTGTCTGCGCTGCCGGGTGCGATCTGTTATTATCCCCCGTCAGGGCTGCCGGCCTGTGTACATTCCTGGGTAATGAGTCTGACCCTCCTCGGCAATGTTTAATCAGAGCCTAATCGACCCTGGCTTTGATCTGCTTCATTCTCTGCAAAAAACCCAGTACCTGATTTTTACAATCTGATTAGCAGGGCTGGCTCTCCAAAGCCAAAATTACCCTGAGTTACAGAGGTCCCTGCTGAGTTCTTTGTGTTTTTCTCCTCTCTTCCAACGAGTTATTTCCTGAAACCACTGTCACTTCCCCACTTGTCCGTGACTGTCTCCCTCACCCTCATCTTTCACATCCAGTCCGTCGCCAAGTCTCAAATAGCAGACCCGGATCCACCCTCCTCTCCCAGATGCCACCACCACAGCCACCTCTGTCCCAACCATCTGGCCACAGGAACTGCTTCCTTGCTGACCCCTCCAGCCTGACCTGTCACGCCCGACCCCACCACGGACACGCCAACTCTCACCTACAGGTTCTGTCAGAACCATGCCCCCTCCTCTGTCCGGACCGTTCATCTAGCGCACATCTCTCCATCGTCCACATGCCCAGCTCAGGCTCACTCACACCAGGCTGCTGGGCTGGTTCCTCTCAACTCCCCAGGCCTGGGGTTCCCCTCCATCATTCCAGTCACCCCGCCCACTGTCATTGTTATCTCCATCTCTCCCACAAGACTGCATGCCCCTTCGGGCAGGGTCTCTCTCTGATTTGCCACTGCTTACTTGAGGACTAGAGCAATGCTTGACATGAAGCTGGGTTCTAAGTGATGGGCAGATGGACGGACAGACAGACGAACAAATGGAAATTCCCTTGCAGCTCATTTTGGAAGCAGCACACTAGTGGGTCAGTTCTCCCCTGGCTCAGCCACACTTCACTTTCCACCAGCTCCTCAGCCTCTCCACAGAGGACCCTGCTTTGTTCTCACCCACAGTACTTCCTTCTCCCTACAACGTGGAAAAGAAGAGCCGGCGGGAAATGGAGCAAAACTCAAGCCTAGGAAAATGAGCCTTGCTAGGTCTGTGCCAGACCCTGAGCTGGGCACGGAGGCCCAGACGAAGCCGACTGTCTCCCTCTCACTCTCCTTGGGAAGCTCAGAGCGGGGAGAAGATAAACTAGAGCACAAGGTAAGAATGCTGGTACCTGGCGAGGGTAACTGACTCTACTAAAAGGGGATTGGAAGGATTCAGACAGGGAACATCTGAGCAAGGTTTTGAGAGATAATCAGGAGTTTTCCAGCCAAGAAAAGAGCAACCATGTAAAGGCACAGAAGCTTAAGAGCACATAGTGTGTTCAGAGGATGAAAAAAGTTCAGGGTGACCAAAACAGAAGCAGGAAAGAAGCGGGATGCTTACTGGGGCCAGATCATAAAGGACCCTGTCCACCTGCTAGGGAGGTCAGACCATGCCCTAAGGATCACTGTGTCTGTCACCTAGCTGAACTTCCTGAGAGCGTTGAGTGCTTCCCTGGCTTTGATAAGCAAAGGATTCCAGCACTGTGTGTAGGAGACTCCGGAGAGCTATTCCATTGCCAGGATTTTTCCTGTGAGGATACAGGCTCAGAGAGGCCAGGTGATTTGGCCAAGTTCACACAGCCTCTGAGAAGCAGAGCCAGGACTGGAAACCAGCATTTCTTGAATTAAGAGAAGATCTTTCCAGGATGGTGATAGATGAGCCAAGGGAAGTGGCAGGTAGGAGGTGGGAGGTGGGAGGTGGGAGGTGGAGGTGGGAGGTGGGAGGTGAGAGGTGGGAGGTGAGAGGTGGGAGGTGGGAGGTGGCAGGTGGGAGGTGGCAGGTGAGAGGTGAGAGGTGGGAGGTGGGAGGTGGGAGCCGGGAGCCAGGCAAGAAAGCTGGACTCGGGAGGGGGGCCACTCGTCTCTTTTGCAGTCGTGAGAGGGAAGTAGATCCTAGCTCACACTTTCTACACCCTTCAAGCTGCCACCCGCCCGTGGCTCTCAGACACTCCCTTGGGTGGGGGGTAACAGGCAAGAGCAAAGAAAGTAAAGGTCTCCTGAGGACTTCCCATGGAGTTCTTTTACTACTTATTTACTCCCAGAAATTTCAAGACTTTGAGGAAACATCGACCACCTGGTCAAACCACCCAACCCTGCTTGTACCAAAATCTGAAGCACTAAGCTCTTGTGTCAGGCCTTGTATAGTTTAATCCTCATAATGATGCCTCTTGGGAGACACTATTATATCCCTGTTACCCTTTCTTTCCTAAAGGTCTCCCAGCTAGAGAGTGTGTTTATTTTCTTCCTCAATTCGTAAGATTTGCTCAACAAATGGCGGGTCCACCCAGCTGAGAAGTGACAGCGCTGGACCAGAGGCCTGCCTCCTGCCACCCATTCCGGGAGTCTCTGCTATGCCGCCTGGCCAGCTCCTCTACACCGAGGACAACGGGGCAGGAATTCTGGACAGTGCAGGTTCCAGTTAACGGGGATATCAGCCCAGGCCCTCACGGCAGCCCCACGTGACCAGGTGATAGGGATAAAGCTGTGAAGGTTCCCAGGAGCAGGCTCACCTCCCTGCATCTACCTCTCACTCCAGCTCAGGAGGCCAGTCGCATCCGTCAGTCACAGGCCAGGAAATAGTCGCAAAGGTAAACTAGACCGCCAGTGGCCACACGACCCGACCAACCTCCAGGGTGTGCGACCCCCGGTCTCCCTCATGCTGCCAGGACCACTGTTGAGGCTGAGGACCAGGGGCCACCCGCTGGAGGCCAGACTGACCCCACTGCCTGGTAAGCAGTGTTTCCTGCACCGTGTGTGTGTGTGTGTGTGTGTGTGTGTGTGTGTGTGTGGCAGGCGGTACCTGCTCCACCTCTGGTTCATGGTGAGCACCTCATCAGACTTTCTTGAGGCTCTGTTTTCTCTGCAAACATCTCCACAAACCGAGCCCCTCCTGTGCCCAGGAATGCGACCATGGGCTCACAGAGGAAAAATCCGTCTGAGTCTCTATTTTGACTAGTCCCTACAGCATGTGCTCTGAGCACTCAGCAAGGGGAAAGTGGGGAAGAGAGAAGAGGGGGGAAGTGGGACGGCAGGAGGGTTGGAGGGGAGAAGGATCTCTTTCCTTCCTGGGCAGATGGGCAAGCTCCTGCTGAAGCAAGTGAGCAGGCACCGGCCCTCCTCCACACACCTGTGCCTGCCTTTCCCACCGCCCTTTGCTCTCCCTCCCATCACCACCACTAAAACCCCCTTCCAATTCTTCCATCTCCAGGGCAAATGCCCCCTCCTCCAGGATGTCTTCCTTGGTTTGCCCTCGCTGGGAATGAGGTCTTCCTTCCCTGAGCTTCTACAACATGTGCTTCCTCCCTTGTCTGACACCTGCTTTCCCCACTAAACCCTGAGCTCCCCAAGGGCAGGCCCACAGCACCCATAAAGTGTCATGCACCACAGTAATCGCTAAAGAAAAATCCGCCAAATGAGTAAATGTTCCCACTCTAACAATGTTTCACTGAATGGTGGAGAATTCATTGGGTGAGCACTGTGAGAACTCTAGAGGGGCACCTGCTGGCAGAGTCTTCTAAGATTCAGGAGTAAGGCAGATCTGGCACCAGCCACATCCCCCCAGGTCAGAGGCTGACTCTATGACTCTGGGGAAGGGGGACACTAAAACACAATCATGGTGATTTTAGAAATGGTAGCACTGCCTTTGCTTTTAATAGCACTTTGTGGATAATGAGCACTTTCTCTCAGGGTATTTGATTGTCTCCATAGACACCACCCTTGAGAGACGGGGGAGGTTAACAGACCAGCTCAAAGTTACAGTCCACCCATTCATTTAATCATTCACTCAACAGCGTGAATTAGACACAGAGAAAGGAGAGGGGTGCTGGGAGCATAGAGGGGCCACAGGCCCCGTTGGAGGGAAGGCATTCCCAGGAAAGGCTTCACAGAGGTGACATCTGAGCTGAAGTTTGAAAAGCAGGTAGAAAATACTTAAACACAAACATAAGGAAGGGCAGCCTGGGCAGAGGGAATAGCAGAGGCGCAGGCACGGTGCTGTGAGGAAAGAGCTCACGGTTCAGTGTGGCTGGAGTTAAGCAGCAAGACAGACATGGCCGAGGTGGCCTTGTGTGGCAGGCCTGGTCCTTGCCCTAAGGGGAGGGAGCAGAGGGAGTGTCCCACAAAGGCAGGCCAGCCTGGAGGTACAGACATGGGCAGGAGAGGGAGGGCGGGTTCCTGGCTGTGCAGGCAGCACACCTTGTGGGGAATGAAGCTCCCTGGGGGCTCCTGACCCTGAGTCACTGTGTGTGGTCATTATCTCATACCCAGCTGCCTGGCCCCTCAGCTGTGAGCTCCTCAAGGCAGGCCTGGACTTGACTTATCTCTGGGTCCCCAGCATCTAGCACTGGCCAAAAGGAGCAGAAAACAGGAATCAATCAGCAGCTGGTCCAGCGAGCCTGAATGACGTGCTATAATGAAGGCATCAGGCAGGTGAGCCTCACCCCTCAGCACCCACTCAGCACCTCCAGGACCACGGTGCAGCATCTCCAGGGCCACGGGCAGAGATGGGCTGTCGGTCACTTCACACATACACCCAGCTCCAGCCCCCCATCAGCACCATGATGGGGAAGGGGCTGATCACCTCTGGAGGTCTGTGATGTAAGACGCAGCTGGAACAGCTTCAGCCAATCTCATGGGAGACATGGCAGAGTCTCCTACCAGAAGCAAACATCAAGCGTCCTCTGCCTGAACTAACTGGCTAGACCCTGGACGCAGGCAGGACTCTTAACACAGCAAGTGCCTCTCCGCCTCCACCTCTACGTCTTGAAACGGACACAATGAAACAAGTCAAGACTGCAGAGGAGCTTGCAATGCACCCGGCTGCTCAGGGGGCCAAGACTGTCTCTCCTTCCCTTTGTCACCAGTGAGGCAGGCGGGGCAGGAATGATTACCCCCTTTTCACCACTAAGAAAATGACAGGCAGAAGGTGGCATGCTTGAGTTGGGCCTTAACAGGCAGAGATGGGGGGAAAGGGCATTCCGACAGAGGGAAAGGTATCAGTAGGAGCCATCGCTGGTGACAGTGCCTGGCATGGACTGTCCAAGGGTGTGGCTGGAGCAAGAAGAATAAGAACCAGGTGCCATTCTAACCACTTTGCTGTATTAGACATTTAATGACAACCCCTTCTGGTGGGTAGAATTATTCCCCCCTGTTCACAGGTGAAACACAAAGATTAAGTACCTTTGCCAAGCGGCCCAGCGGGCAGCTGAAGAACCAGGGGGATGTAAACCCAGGCTCCAGGGCCCCGTTCTTTCTTAACCACCAGGCAACACTGCCTCTCAAAGAGGAAGGGAGCATGGGAAGCTGCCTATTCAGCGCCTGGCCCTTAATTCATATTTGATGAGCAAACAGTGGATAAATGAATGGAGAGTCTGGGCATCTCTCCCCACCTGTAATACTAGCTCCCTGGTCTGCTGGGACCACTAACCCCTCACAGCATAGCATGCTCATCCCAGCCAGGCTCTGGGCCTCACCAGTCACCAGCTGGGAGATTTTCGAGGGTTTCAAGGAACCCCGAGTAAGGCGCTCAGGGAGGCTACTGATCCTGCTCTGGCCTCACCCTCTCTCTCTGGGCAGGACCCACTGTACCCTCACCGTCCACGCTGTCAACAGACTTTCTCTTGCCGTCCTTTGTCTCCCTAGCTGTGGACCCCCTCGTTCTGACTCCTCAGTCTGATTCCTGAGACTGACACCCTGTCCAGTCCCCACCCAGCTCATAGATCCCCATATGCCCTCAGTTTTATCATCAATCATGACCAGCTTCTAAACAAAGCTCTCGAAAAACCTCCCCCCCACACCCTCACCCCCGGGCCAGGGTCCCTCACCTCTGCCCACGCTAGGGCCCGTCCTCTCCCTCTCCCTGCACCAGCAGCATCCCCACAGGAGTCAGGACCTACATCAGTGTGCTCCTTTGCCTTCTGTCCATGGACTCGTGTTTAAAATGCAGATTTCTGGCTCCACCCAGGACTCCTAGAGCCAAAATCACTGCAAATGAAGGCTGGGAAGACCCTTGGGCCCAGGGTCCCAAATGCACACAACATTTGGAGGAGCTGAGCGCCCTGCTCACCCACACCCCCCATATCTCCCTGAACTTCACTGCTGAGCCAGCTTCCCCTCCCTCCCCACTTTCTGCCCCTCTCGCCCCCCACACCCTCTACCTCCCAGGCTCCCCTCTAGCTTTTCCACTGGCCACTCCCTGTAGCCTCTCAGCCAGCATCAAACCATACACTGGCTGAGCTCCGGACTTGCTAAAAAAGGGTCCTTCATCTCTGCACAGCTCCACCTTACCAAGCTCACAGTTTCTCTAACTGGCCCATCCTTTCATGGTCAATCCCAAGCTCACTTCTCCCCCCACCCCAATCCAGGGTCACACCCACCAGCATTACCAGGTTCACCATCAAACCAGCCCCACCCTGGGGGCTGGCCTCTCTGAAGACACAGAGATCATCTACATCATGATGATTCCCAAGTCCCACATGGAAGGGGGTGAGGGATGAGGCCATGTCCATACCCACAACCTGGTCTGGGGACACTGTCTGGCAACCCCAGGTCTGCCTGAAGCCCACTGTTCCTCTCTCTTAAATACCTTACTCCCTCCAACTGCCTCCTTTTTTTCTTAACATAAGCTTTCTTTTCCTTCTCATCCAACCTCTCTTCCCCCGCCCCCAACTACAGAAAGAAATCATTGAAAAGTCCTTTTTTAAAATCCCATAGAACAATAAATCCCTTTTTGAGCTAACCACACCTCCTAATGAGGGTGACACCCATTGCCAGACTAATCATCCCAGAGCCCTGCTCTATGCCATACCCTTACTCAAAAGCCCTCCACGGCTCCCCACTGCCTAAAGGACGAAAGTCTTCAACAACCATAAACCAGCAAATGGCCGCCGATATATTCAGGAGGTGTGGGAACGAATGGAGTGATAACGTGAAGAATGTAACAATCACAACAGAAATATCATCTAACAGTTATTGAGCACTTCCTATGTCCTTTACACCTATTAACACTTCCACTACTTACATTACCGCACAAAGTTATAGTAACTCTCATCACAACCTGCCAAGTGGGTGCTATTATTGTCCCTAGGGTTGTGGTGAGGTGTCGGGTTGAGAAGTTAAAGAACTGCAGGCCCCGCCCCGCCCCCACCTTCGGCTTTCCTTCTCCCTGCTGGGCTGGAACCACACACTGGCCAGCCGGGAGAAGGAAAGCCGAAGGTGGGGTGGCCTAGATCTCCGACTTCCCCCCTGCAGGCCTGGTTCTCTGGACCAGCATGACCACCCTCAGAAAAACCCCCAGCCCTTCCTGGCCCCCTCTGCCTGCTCACCTGTGCTCCGGCTGGAGAGGATCAGTCTTCGCTGCTGGACTGGCCCATTGGTCAGGAGCCCTGGGTTGGCTTCTGGGGGCCTACCCTCCTCAGGAAGCAAGCTCAAAAGCCAAGCTCTGTTCTCTGCCTCCAACCCCACCTCTTGCTCAGAGAAGACACGTGCACAGCACTTTATAGTGTGCAGACTACTGCCTCTGGACTTCCCATCAACCCAGGGAGATCAGCAGGGTAGGGTCCAACTCCATTTCATAGAGATGGAAAGAGCCGTGTACTCGTTTTGTTACAGGCACTGTTTGATGATTTCATCTGCGCTAAACCCCCGGGAGACTATTATTATCCCCCTTTTACAGATGATAAAACTGAGGCACAGAGAAGGGAAGTGACTTGCATGACCCCATGTCAAGTCAGTGGCATTACTGACTTGAACCCAGGTCTCCCTGGGGGCAGTCAGTTTCTGGAGCCACCACCATGGCCAACTTACCTTCAATAGGCCAGAGTAGTCAGACCCATTTTCCCTGCTGCTGTTGACCATTCAAAATCTTCTGAACACCCAGATACGTGATGCAGGCATTTGGCCAACCACTCAGGATGGTTTTCAGCGGTCCCCAGGGCCACAGCCCAAAACCACTAAGTATGGTTCTAATATGTTCACCCCATTCAGGACATTACTATCATTACTAATCAAATTGGAAAAGCTTTCCCTGAGCATGCCAGGCCTGGTGGGAGGCACTGGAGACACAGAGGAATAACAACACAGTCCTGTACCCCAAGATCTGCTGCCTGGTGGGAGAGACGGACAGTGAGCCGGTGATCACCACACAGATGGGAGTTCAGTGCTGTGCAGAGGGATGCTCAGGGGCCTTTGGGGTCAAGGCAGGTCTTCTAGGGTTGGCCTTGAAAAGTGTCTTAAATGATCAACAGGAGTTAGCCAAATAAAGAAGGGTGTGAGGACACTCTAGGCAGAGACAAGAGTTTGGAGGAAAGCATGGGCATGGACGGCGTGTGGTACTTTCACAGTTAAGTGTAGCTGGGTGCTGGGGGAAGGGGTGATGAGGAGAGATGACATGCACATGGCACACAGTAGGTGCATAGAGCATGGTCGTTCTCTTCCCACCCCCGCACACACCCCACAGACTCAGGTCCAAGCTTAGGACTCCACATTCCCCCTCTGCAAGCCGGCTGACCATGGTCTGGACCCTCTCTGCCTTCTCTTCTCCCTGGGCTGGGCCCTACTATCCCAAGAGAGCCCCACTAACCTGATTTTCGGGGCTCCAAACGGGGGCCAGCCCATTAATTAAGATCATGCTGAGGGGAGACCCATGAGGCAGGAGTGCCACTCAGGAAGAAAGCCCGGGCTGGACAGATGCTGCCCCTGGATCTACCTCTTAATGGCGGTGTGGCCTTGGGCCACTCACTCCAGGGCTCAGAGCCTGGACTGGAGGTAAAAGAAGTTTACTGTAGACCAGGTACACAAGGCTCTCGGCACAGCCCTGCACACACCATTAAGTGTTGAACAATGGATGCTAAATTCTTATAATCATAGTAAATTGAGGCTAGCTCCAAAAATCCTGGTCACAGGGTCCCTCAATAAATATGCAATGTTGTGCAGGCAGCAGCACTGATGCAGAGGGCGGCCAAACTCATCAGGGCAGGGAGCGGGAGAGGGCAGCCTCGGTACAGGGCTGACAAAAAAAGGTTGGCTCACTACCTCCCCTGATCAACGCAAGGGACCAGAGCCAGATGGCAAATGGTTCCTAGTAAGTCAGGGAAGGTGAGTCAATGAACACAGGACAACCACTGCAGGCCCACATCTGTTTAACAAGCTCTCCACGTGGTCCACAGCAGCAGGGTCCACTGCTCTCTGCTGGACATCAGCCTGGATCCCAGCTAGGTGACCGCCCGCCTGTAAAAGGGGGTGATAAGCCTCCAAGGTCCTGGTGAAAGATGTGTGCAAAAGACGAGCTGTAGGTGAAGTAAGGGGTGGAGTGCAAGAGGCAGTGGAGGTCCCAGAAGAGTCCCTGCAGGGCTGGGGGAGCTGAGGCCTTCCAGCCAGCAGAAGGTAGCCACAGGGCTCTGGGACCAGCAAATAAAGGCGATCTTCCCCAGTGAGCTCATTCCTCCTAGACCCCCAGAACTCTCCCAGCCCCTGCATAGGAAGCCTTTCCCAGTCCCCCAGGCGGATAAGGTGCCCACCCTGCCCGCTCCTCACCATCGCATTTCACTCATCTGCCTTCATTCCTCCCTCTGGGAGCTCCCTGAGGGCAGGGGCCTAAGTCACGAGACTCTCAGTGCCAACACATGGCAGACACGGAGCCGGCATCAGGGAGTAAGCTGCCCAGCACTGAGAGGGGTCAGGCTGAGCGGGGCCTCTCCCCTTCGCCTGGTTGCACAGGGAGGGGCTGGGGCCAGCCCTTTGAGCAGGGTCTCAATAGGCAAGAGAGGCAAGAGTTTGGAGCCTGGAGCCAGAACAAAGGAAGGCAATGGAACCCATTAACTGGCATTTATCAAGCACCTATTGAATACCAGGCTACATGGTTTACTTGAGGTGTCTCATTTAGCCCTAGCCACTACCCCTAGAAATGAAAACTCCCCATCTGTAAACAGGAGATTAAGCAATGCAGCCAACTTCACCCATCTTAGAAGAGACTCGGGCTTGACCAGGTACAGGGTCCTTTCTGGGGCGGGGGGTGGGGAGGGTGGACATAGTGGGAGCTGAACCCATTGTCAAGTCCAAGGATGTCTGAAATGCAAGTGTCCCCAGGGCCGCTCAGATCCCACCTTGTAACCCTGCTTTACAAGGTGGGACGATTCTGAGGGTTTTCCTCCCCTCGGGGAGCTGGCGAGCTCCAAGTGGCTAATGCTGTGCGCGGCAGAGCGTTGAGTTTAATAAAACTAGAAGCAGCTAATGGCTAACAATAAAAAATAATATTTTTCCTTCAAGCAATTAAATTGTAATATAGAGCTCACTAATTCTTTCCTGTTCTTTCCCAAGGGATCTCAGATCAAGCACCAGGAGAAATAAATTATGTGTCGCTATTCCCCACTTGAAACCCAAGTTTTAAAGAATCCATGGGAGAAAAATTGCCTCCTTCATTAAGGCAGAAATCTCTGAGGATTTTTATAATGGCTTCATAATAAGTCACCTTTCTGCAAACACAGGACCCACGACCCACCCCCATCTTAAAGACTGATAAATTCACTCTATGCCCCTTCTCCAAAGAACAGCACCGCTAAACGCTGGCCGGGAACAAACAAAACTCCCCTGCTCCCCACCCCTCCTGGCCGGGCCTCAGGCCCTCCAACCTCATTTCTCTCCATTCCCTCCAGTACCCTTCCCTGCAGCCACGCAGAACTCACTGCTGCTTCTCATGTGTGCCCTCTGCTTTCCCACATCTGGGCCTTTGCCCACGCTGATGGAGCTGCCTGGAGTCCCTTCCCACCCATGCTCCAAGGCCCACCTCCCCCACCAGCCTGGCCAGTTTCCCCAGCTGGAACGGGTCTTCCACTCGTACAATTCTGTCTTGGGAGTGACAGCCTTCTGACCTTGAGTGGTGGTCTCTTGGGAGAACCACCTTTGGCTGGAACAGAACACCTTCGGCATGGTATCGCCACGCAAGTCTTCTTTGCGCGCCCCTCCACTGTGCCCAGCATGGTGCCCAGGGTTTTACAGGAGGTGGATCCAGGTTAATTAGGTCAACTAATAATTGAACTCAATAACTCCTGAGGCCTGCTTCCCTCAAGACTGCGAAAGAGAGCTGGGCGGAAGCAGGGCATAAACCTTCTGGACACTAACCAGGTAATGGGGGAGATGGTCACACATCATACAAGCCGAGAATGATGCAATGATGGGATGTGTAAGAAAATTGGAGGGGAAGACAATGCCTAAAACCTTACAATTGTTCCCCCTGTCTACTGGGCAGAGATCAGATTTCCTTAGCTTGACATGCAAGGCCCTTTGTGAGAAGGTCACCAGCCTCGTCACCCCGTTCTCCACTTTCACTTCCTACTCCACTCGCCTTACACATGCCATTGCTCCCCACCACTCTGCCTAAGGAACTCCTATTCATCCTTCAAAACACAGTCCAGTATTGCCTTTTTTATTGCCCCTCCTCTGGGCAGCCACTGTCTGTTCTCGAGAACTCCCTTGCCCAGGCTGTGAGCATTCCTGGGGTAGGCTCAGAGGACTGGGCCCATTCCCAGAAGAGGGCTTGGCCGTACAAAGGGCTGAGTGTCAGTGGAGCTGAAGTAGGAACAGTTCTGCTGGAAGGACCTACCCTCGTCCACACCTCTTGCACAGCCCAGCTAACATTGTTTAGCACTTACTCTGTGCCAGACCCTGTGTTCTAATTGCTTTTCCATGTTATTGCCTCACTTCATCCTAACAACAACCTATGAGGTAGGTGCTACTATTATTATTTCACATATGATGGAATGGAGGCACAGAGAGGTTAAGAAACTTGCTGAGGTCACAGAGCCCATCAGAGGTGGAGCTGGGCTAAAACCCAGTGATTCTAACCACAATAGTCAATGCACCTCTCTGAAACACACAGGCCTATGGGATGGGGCCAGACCAGAGTTATTCTAGCAACCAAACCCCTTACTCTTTCCATTTGAAAACCTCCCTGTCTCCACGTCCATTTTCTGACGTCTGTCCTCCTCTGTCCCAGAGAGGCCTCTGTGCTACTCAGGCCAACATTCCAAGGACTCCCCACCCCACCGCCCCAGACCAGACAGCAAACAAACAGGACACGATTAAAGGACCGACCAGAAAATCCCATAAACTCTCCCGGAACATGCCCCTCCCTCCATTCCGGTACGGATGTGTGAGCTGGGGGAGATGTCTGGGCTGGGGAGGACAACCTCAGCCCACAGCTCTGAAGACAAATGCAAAAGGCAACAGTCCCTTGAGACACGCACCAGAGGGTGACTCGGAAGGAGTTCCAGACAGTGATTTTCCATTGGAGACTTCCGAGTCCTGATGTCACGGAGCAGGGACGGGAGCCAACTGGACTCGTGCTTCTAGGTCTCCTCATCTCCCCAAGGGCCGCTATTGGCCAGAGCCAGTGAGGTTTCTCTGTTACCCAAGGTTCTCCCTTACTTAGGGTCCGACATCACCAAAAGGCAAGGTCATGAGCTGCCTGCGGGCTGTCCTCCCCCTCCCACCTCTGAGCACACACGGCTGCCTGTGGGCACTGGGCCAGCTTCCTCTTCCCCTCCTCCTGGCTTCATTCAGTGATGAGACACTTGTGAGCCCAGAACACCCGCCCCTGGGGTCAAGCCCAGGGACCTCTGTGAGGCGGTTGCCACTTGGGTACAGGCAGACAGATGCTGCTGCCGGTAACTTCTTGAAAAGGCCACGTGGAAAGCTTCCCAGCCAGGAGTGCCCTCCGCACCTGCTGTCATCGGCACGTCGCTGTTCACACACGCTTCGTCCACATTTCCCTGCAGGGCTTACCCATCACTCCCATTCCATAAACACCCAGTCTCTTCTACAGGCACGCCACTTCAGTTCACAAGCCCCTCGACCTAGATTATCTCATCTGACCCTTGGCACAGCCCATTGTGGGCGGCATCGCAATCTCATTCTTCGGAGGAGGAAAACAGCTCAGAGAGTGAAGTGACTCGCCCAAGGTCCTACAACTACTAATGACCATCACAGTCATAAAAGGAGCACCTACTAGTAATAGCAGGTGTGCTTACCCCATGCCAAGCACTGCGCTGCAAGCTGTACATCCATTATTGTTTTTAATACCTTGTCTTCGTCAGCTTGGGCTGCCACGACAAACTGCCATAGACTGAGGGTCTTAAACAACAGACATTTATTTCTCACAGTTCTGGAGGCTGGAAAACTGAGATCAGGGTGACACCTGGTCAGTTTCTGGTGAGGGCTCTCTTCCTGGTTTGTAGATGGCTGCCTTCTCAATGGGTCCCCATATGGCAGAGAGAGGGGGGGGGGGAGAAAGAGAAAGAGAGGGAGGTAGAGGGAGGGAGGGATGGAGAGAGAGAGAGAGAGAGAGGGAAGGAGGGATAGAGAGAGGAAGAGAAAGATCTCTCTGGTGTCTCTTCTTATAGGGGCACTAATTTCATTATGAGGGCCCCACACTCATGACCCCATCTAAACCTAATTATGTCCCAAGGGCCCCATCTCCAACCAAATACCAGTACACTGAGGATAGGACTTTAACATATGAATGGGGCAGGAAGAGACAATTCAGTCCATAGCATGCCCATCACAACCTGTGTCTACTAAAGATGACACTGAAGCACAGAGAGATTGAGTGATCTGCAAAGATCACTCAGCTAGAAGGAGAAGAGCTGGGGTTCAAATCCAGGCCCCCTGACTTATCGCCAGGACTCTGAGCTGGGCTGCCTCTGCCAGGTAATGGCAGAACCCAGCTACACGTTCAGCCAGCCCTGGAACCCACTACCCCAAACATTCTGGAACACCTACAGTGTGCAAGGCACTCAGCTTGGAGGAACTAATGCATAATGGAGAAGTCAGATGCTTCTGTTCTGGATACCCATCCCAGACCCCTGACTGCCCTCATTCCCCCTCACAACAGTCCTACACCACATTTTCAGGTAAGAAAACTGAAACCCAGGGGAAGGAGCGGGAATGGAAGAATGCAAGGCTCAGCAGCTGCAAAGCTCCAGGTTTCTCCCTGAGATGTTGCCTTTGAAGCGTTAATTCTTGGCCCCCAGACAGCCTGCCTCAGAGGAACAGGACAGAGAAGCTCATGTGCAAAGGCTTGGCTTTGCAGGGCTTTCATTTTCCTTAATTTTTTAATTAACACATAATTCCTATACCATAAGAATCACCCTTTTAAAGTGTACTATTTAGTGGTTGTTAGTATATTCTCAGAGCTCTACACTCATTGCCACTACCTAATTACAGAACACTTTCTTTTCTTTTTTTACATTTTATTTATTGATTTGAGAGAGAGAGAAAGAGAGACATTGATTTGTTGGTCCAGTCATTCATTCATTCTCTCATTGGTTGCTTCTTGTATGTGCCCTGACCAGAGATCAAACCCACAACCTGGGCACATCAGGATGACACTCGAACCAACTGAGCTACCTAGCCAGGGCATTACAGAACATTTTCATCAGCCCCAAAATAAACACCATATCTACTAGCAATCATCCTCTATTTCCCGCCCCCCCCCCCCCCCAGCCCCTGGCAACCACTAACCTACTTCCTCTCTCTACAGAGTTGCCTATTCTGGGCATTTCATACAAATGGAGTCGTGCAATAGGTGGCCTTCTGTATTGGGCTTCTTTCACTTAGCATAATATTTTTAAGGTTCATCCATGTTGTAACATATATCAGTATTTCATTACTTTTTATGACTGAATAATATTCCATTGTGTAGATAAACTATATTTTTGTTCATCCATTCATCAAGTGATGGTCATTTTGGGTTGTGTCCACTTTGGGGCTATGATAAATAGTATTGCTATTGACATTTATGTACAAGGTTTGCATAGATGTATGTTTTTAATTCTCCTGGGTATCAACCGAGGAGTGGAATTGCTGGGTCATACGGTAACTTTATGATTAAGCTTTTGAGGAACTGCCAGACTGTTTCCATAGCAGCCGCACCATTTTACATCCCACCAATAGTACATGAGGATTCTAGTTTCTCCACATCCTCACTGACACTTGTTATTGTCTGTCTCTTTTATTGTTGCCATCCTAGGGGGTGTGCTATGGCACCTCACTGTGGTTTTGGCAGGGTTTTGAACTCCTGACTGGGATAGTCTTCTTCTCCCATAAAGAAGAACTTTGGTACCTGCAATGGAGGACTGGAGAAGGAAGATGTGGTACATATACACAATGGAATACTACTCAGCCATAAGAAAGGATGAAATACTGGCATTTGCAACAACATGGATGCGCCTTGGGAACATTATGCTAAGTGAAATAAGTCAGTCGGAGAAAAGCTAAGACCCATCTGATTTCACTCATACATGGTGATTGTGAGAGGAAAGGGGGTGGAGTGAGAAGGGGTCCTAATGTATGGTATGGGAGAAGACTTGACTTTTGGTGGTAGACACACGGTACAATATACAGATCTTGTAACATAGAAACCCCACACCTGAAACCCATATGTTCATGCTGACCAATGTCACCTCAATAAATTTAATTGTAAAAATAAATAAATGAAGTAAAGAACACAGAAAAAAAAATGAAGAAGAGGAACTTTGGGATTTGAAGTCTATAAAGCTTACAGTCGGCTCTATCTCTGCCCCTTCTGTCCCACACCCTCCTCTCCTGTCAAAAGGAACACTTAATGAGAGCACTTGTCATGTGTCGGGCACTGTTCTAAGCCCTGTTATTATCTCCATTTTATGAGTGCAGAAACTGAGGCACAGAAAGAAGTGATTGCCCCAAGCTGGTAAGTGGTGGAATCGGGGTTCAAAGCATGGAGTCTGGTTCCAAATCCCGGCTCTTAACCATCAGAATCTGCTGCCTGGGTCAAAAAAGAGAATGCTGGAAACACACTTTGTTTGAAAACTAAAGACGGTACGACCATTAGCTACTACACTGCTGTCAGAAATCCCAGCTTCCTCCACGATCAGCCCAGTGCCCCACCTCTGGCACAACGCCCGGCAAACAGTAAGCATTTAATCAGTGTTTATGGGAGGCAGGCAGGCAGGCAGGCAGGCTTCACACATTTCTCCCTCCCTGCATTTGCTCACAGAAGTGACTTCTACCTCAAATTCCTTTCCACGCTTTCCATCAGGGGCAGTTGGGCAGTACAGGGTCCAGATGGAAGTACAGGGGCTGGGGCTGAAGTCCAGTCCTGGCTCCAAGGTCAGTGCTCGTCCGCAGCCAGGCGGCCCCTCCAGGAGGATGCCAAGGCTCTTTCCTGGCCTGTAAAATGGGGATAATAATAGTACCACTTCATAGGGTTAAGTGAGTTAATAGAAACGAAGAGCTGAGAGTGCCAGGGGTGGAATGAGTGTACAGTGAACATCAGCTCCCATGAAGGGGGCCTTCCCCTTGCATCTGTCCCCTTGCCCAAAAGTGGGGACGCACAGATCTGTGGCCTGTGGCCTGGGGTAGCAGGGCTTCCTGGCTGGGGTAGGAACAGGGGAGAGAGATGGCTGACCCTGAGCCACCCAGCTGTGGGCCAGAGCCACACTCACCGCTCAGGCCCAGGGCACCCCTGCTGGCAATCCTAGGCAGCAAGGGTGCAAGGTGGGGCTGTTCTCCAGCTTAGGGGTGACTGCCACTAGGCAGTCTGCCCCAAAACTCAACCCAGCCCAATTAAAGAGGAACAACTGTGCCAGCAAGGGACCGTCTGCCCTGGGAGTCAGCCACAGAAGATTCTCGCCACGTTCTCTGCGTGGCCATAAAATCCTAAGCCAAGAGCCACCCCTGGCCAGTCTGCTAAGCCCTCCCACAACCTCCGGACCCTGTCCTCAGAAGCCCGGCCTGTCCACAGGGCTGATGGGAGGAAGTGGCCTTGGAGACCACTACAGCTTGTCCCCTTGTGGGGGTGCTCCTGCTGCCTGAAGGGTAGCGTGGCATCGGGGCTCTTGTCTTTTAACAGACTTCTGGCTTCCAAATCAGCTGGACCCAGACGCCAGCCCCTGCTCTGCCACTCACCAACGCCAGCAAGTGACTTTACCCGTAAGCCCCAGTCACATTCAAGGTAAGTGTAATCCCATCCCTTGCTGGCAGGGTCCTCATGGGAGCTGATGTTCACTGTGCATTACCCTATGCCTGGCCCTGCTCCAGGCTCTTTCTAGGCATTTCTGTCCCTTTACTCCCACCACTGCCCTTTGAAGCAGGCACTGTCATTATCCCCATGTTACAGAGGAGGGAACAAGACAGAGAGATATACAGGAGATACCTACACAGGGTCCCTGGCCTGGCCCCGGCATCCAGAGCTGCTGAAAAGCATGAGTCTTCCATCCCCTGAGTAGATGGGCACAGGGCTGAGGGTCTCTGAGAATAACAGGACAGCCTTTGTCCCAGGGTCCAAGCAGCAAACTGATCTCCACGCCGCTCTTAACACAAACCTCCCAACCCAAGGCTGTTGGAGCCTGGGGAGGGGCGCTGGACCCCGCCTGCCCGGGAATGGAAGGCTTTCCAGCTCCACACTGGTCACAGGAGGTGCTGGATGGGCCATTCACTGCCACAGACCCTCTGTGGTCTCACAATTCTATAACCACGGCCCGGGAGACGTAGAGCAGGGCAAAGCACTCCAGATCCCTCCACAACCCAAACCGCACACATTTAAGCCTCTTAGATTTTCCGATTTTAATCAAGCCTAGCCCCAAGCAACATTCTCCAATAAGGGGGGATTTGTTTAGCTTGTTCTGAGAATCAGTGTTACCTACTAAAGAAACAAACCCTCTCCCTCAGTCCCACTTGTGCTTTTAAGACTATATGTGGCCTTTAAAAAGCCTCGCTCCACTGGAAGAGACGTTTGCTCACAGCTGAGGCTGCAGAACACGGGGCCTTCTCCCAGGACCACGTTGCTCCTAAAAGCACCCCGCCTGACAGCACTTTTAACTGGGTCCCACCTGCTCACCATCCCTTTTAATCCCTTGTAACTCATTTGTGGCAGGGATGAAGCAGGTACTATCAATCCTGACTTATTGATGGAGAAATCAGGGCACAGAGAGGGAAAGCAACTAACTTGCTCAAGAACACACAGAGTTAGTGGTAGGGCTATTCACTTGTTCATTCACAGAGTTTTTAACTCAGTGGACACCCCATCTTGCACCACTCATCCACACCACCCTAAGCCCAAGTGAGTCGAGAAACTGTAGCGAAAAGCAGGGAGGGGGAAGGAAGGGGAAAGAGAGGGAGGGGGACGGGGAGAGTTCACTAAAGACAGAGAGAGCTAGAGGAGCCTCCTGCTTCATGAGCCATTCTGACTCCAGGAGTCTAGGGTTTTTCGGAGAGTGGGGCATCGGGGCAGGGGCAGAGCAGGCCTGACCTGCAGTGGGACAGACTCCAGTTTAAATCCTGGCTCTGTGGGACCTAGTAGCCCCCAAATCTTGAGCAAGTCACCTCCCCTCCAGCACTGCCTCATAGTGAGAAAGCTGACAGCCACCCCAGAGGAGTGCTGAGGGTCAAGGAGGCGATGCGCTCTGTAACCTTCCACAGCAGCGTGATCACTGCTACCATCACTGGATGTGCATGGCCTGCAGCCGCCCAGGTGCTTTCACATGCACCACCTCCAGGGAGGCAGAGAAGGGGTTCTCTTCCCCACTTTACAGATGAGTAAAGGGAGGCCAGGGGAGAGGACATAAGCGGGGGGACATGAACTCACACCCACTCCCAACAGGCACCTAAGGGGACACCAGGCAATGAATGAAGGAGGCCTTTTGGTTCTTAGGGCTTTCTTAGGCCCTGTGCTGCCTCCTGGGAAAAACCTGGCAGATCCTAGCTCGTATGGGTCCCAGTCCAGAACCTTCACATCTGCGACAGCATCTGACTCCCATGGCAGTACTTCATCACATGAGGACACCAAGGCCCAGAAGAAGAGCTACCTGCCCAAGGTACCAGCTGGCAAGTGGCAGAGCCAAGGGGTGAGGCCAAGCTGGCTGACTCCAAAGCCAGTTCCCCATTACCTCACAGAATCTGCCTTCCCCCTGCCACCCGATGAAAATCAGATGTCCATCTCCAGGGAAATGGACGCTGATGGTCAGTAAAGGCTCTTACGCACAGAGGAAGCCAATGTGTCCAAAAGCAAGCTTTTCCATTCAGGGAGGTAGAGGGGAGAGGCCTCTTTCCTGCTCTCCTTTGTCCATCTCTGCTCCTATAATGCTGCTAAGCTAGTTAGAGGTCCTAAAGAGAAATTTTAAACATAAAAAAAAAAAATAATCCAATTTGTTCTCATTAGTTCTCAGGTCACCTGCCACCAGGTGTCCAGAAAAAGGAAAGAAAAGGGGTCTTCTGCTATGCTCAGTCCCATGGGTCAACAGCACACCCAGGCAACGGGGGGGGGGGGAGGGGGAGGGCAAATGTAGGGAAGGAGAGGGAGGAGGATGGAGAGAAGGAGGGAGGGAGGATGGGGGAAGCCTTCCATCCCAAGCTGTTTCCACTTTTTATATTTTCCCAAATCCTTTAATTGACCTCCATGGAAAGACTCCCGATTAGGCTAATCCTGCCTACCGAGCTTTCCCATTAATGCTCCCAGGGAGTCTGAGGAAGGCCTAGGGAATACCCCACATCCTGGTGCAGGAGTCAGCAGGCCGCCCTCACTGGCCATCTGCTGGCCAGCACAGCCCCACCAGGGCAGACCGAGCAGCATCAGGAAAGGATTTGGAAGCTCAAGACCTGGGTTCTGGACGTAACCCACTACAGGCAAGTTACTCCGCCTCTCTGTGCCTCCGTTTCATAAGGACTAGAACGCTGGCTAATGTACTATGGAGCACGGGTAATAAGAGATGCTAGCATTGTCCCTGTTTTACAGGTGAAGGATCCAAGACTTAGTGAGGTTAAGTCACTTGCCCAGAGTCACAGACAGGGAATGGCAGAGCCAGTCAGGACCTGAGAGTCTCCCTGCGGACTGAATCAACGTTCCTAACCCCATGCCACTCTGACTCCCCTTCAAGAAGGTAACAACCCCAGGTTGTTGAAAAGTTCAGCTAGACTCTGTAGAAAAACACTTAGGTGAACAGAGCCTGGCACACAGTAGGTGCTCTAACAAGAAGCATTTTACCCTAACCGGTTTGGCTCAGTGGACAGAGTGTCAGCCTGCAGACTGAAGGGTCCCAGGTTCGATTATGGTCAAAGGTATGTACCTTGGTTGCAGGCACATCCCCAGTAGGAGGTGTGCAGGAGGCAGCTGATTGATGTTTCTCTCTCATCAATGTTTCTAACTCTCTATCCCTCTCCCTTCCTCTCTGTAAAAAATCAATAAAATATATTTTTTTAAATAAAAATAAATAATAAATAAAAAGGAGCATTTTTTCCCTTGTCTCTTCCCCAGGCATTTGAGAGTAAGAAGGGCTTTCTCTTCATGTCCATCTTTTCAGACTTCTCTGCAGCCTCGGTCCAGTGACCAGTGGGTCCCATGCAAGCAAAGGGATGGCCTGCCACCGTCCGCATTTCTGCAGCCAGCGTGGGGCAGCTCCACCATCAAGGCCCCACGAGGGGCTGCCTCCTTCTCTCTGAACCTGGCCTTTCAAAGGGCCTTTCATTTATCGGGCTTTAATGTCTCACATGATTTAATCGGAAACACGTGCCTTGTAAATATCGTCTGTCATGTTCCATTAGGTTCACAGGGAAAAGTACAAGTCAATAAACAAAGGTTGTAGCATAAATCTACCTTGAACACATAATACCTCAAATAAGAAAATCAAAACATGTGTGGCCTCTGACCTGGGGAGTTTCACGAGCAGGAACGCTGGGTATAGTCGGGAACATTTCTAAATGTTCGTAATTAATAGGGAGGCTGGAGCTGGTCCCGTTTGCATAGTGTGAGTGCATGCAGAGCCCTCAACAAAAGCGTCTGCCCCTGCAGCACCTGTTAAATCACAAAGCATGCCTAACTGGACCAAAAGCGGGCTCTCTCCACACTGAAAAAGACTCAGCGAGCCCAAGAAGCTTGTTTTTAAAAGAGGAGGCATTTCCCCCCCCCCCCCCATCTTCCTCATATGGAGGATGCAGGAGAGGAGGGTATAATAAAAGCCCTCCCTCTTCCTTTAAGTCCCTTTCTTCCCTGGTACTTACTCTCCCAGGCTGTTTAGAAGGCCCTGAAACAGAGGCAGGGAAAGAGGATAAGGATGTCTGAGGAGTCAGACAGCCCTAGGGTTCAAGACCCAGCTCGGCTGTTTAGGACTGAGTGGCTGTTGCCAGAGTCTTGTTTGACCCTCATTTAAAAGGAAAGCAGTTAATTACAGTATGTTCTGTTCCAATGTTCCTGCTACTAAAGATGTCAAAACCATTTATTGAGTTTTTTTTCCTAAAAAAGAAATAAAAATGAGCATTTGTCATTTTAGGTGGACAAAGATAGGGCTCACGTCCCCTGATACATACCCTGCTCAGGATTGGTGCTTTCAGACACACCCTTCCACCCACCACCAGAGAAGCTTTCCCCGGAACTGTGAAAAGAAAGCAAAGGCTGAAGGCAGCTTGCCAGAGTGGGAACACTCAGTTTTCTCATCTGCAAAATGGGAATATCACCTCCTCCTTCACAGGGCTGTTACTCAAAATGGTATATTCAAGAATGCCACTATAAAACATGACATAAACATGCCTCCCCTTTTAAATTCATAGCATTTAGAGTCACAGTCCAGGAGACTTTACAGCTCATCTAATCCAACTCCTTCGTTTTGTGGTTCAGGGACAAGGGCTCAGAGTGTGCAAGGGACCGGCTTCACCCAGCAAGTTGGGAGCAAGACCAGCACTGGACCCAGGCATTGGGATGGCACTCAGGGTCAGAAGACACTCTGCACACTTCAGCAGGCCGCCTGGTACTGTGACCTCCTAGGCTAACTCCCGGCTTCCCTTCCCCAGGAAGTCCTCCTTGGCTGCCCCTCTGACCATCTGCAGTCCTTGTGTGTAAGTGCACTCCAGTTTGGAACACAGAGCCTGGGAGTGTTATCTCTGCTCAGACCTGTCTCACCTCCAACTAGACTGGAAGCTCCCTGAGGGAGCCTAGCACACAGAGACACGTTCTATAATCTCTACTTGTTTACCAGTTACTGTCTATCTCCGCACTAGAATGTAAACTCCATGAGGTCAAGGATATCTGTCTTGTTCACCACAGTATCTCAAGTGTCTAGAAAAGTGCCAGGTACACAGCAGGCAGTCAGTAACTGTTGGGTATACGAATTTGTTGAAATGAGAGTAGGATCCCTATCTTATGCTTCTGTGTATTACAGAATATCAGAGATTTAAAATCAAGTCCCAGTAACTCAACTACCCCAGGTCATGTATCAGGCTAGTATTCCAGAATCTAATACATGCCTCATACATATTGTGATCTTAAAATATACATCATTTGTTGATGGTGTGGGTAGTTGGGTAGCCAAATAGGTAGTAGGGTAGTTGGGTGATTCCTGGCAGTTAGATGGCTTCGTGGTTGGTTATATAGGTGGGTGAGTGGGTGGGTAGGTGAGTGAGTGTATAGACGGTTAAGTGGATGGATAAATGGGTACAATGGGTAGATGGACAAGTAAATAGAAGGGAAAGACTTATTCAGATTTACTCTCTGATCTGATTCATCATTAAAGGAGAGTCAGTGTTTATGGCCTTCCTTGACGTCAAAGACAGAAAGCCACACCCACCTCCAATGAACCCTCACCCACAGGCAGCTCTGACTCATCTCACTGTCATCTAGCAAGAGCAGGCGATATGATGGGGCCTGGTGAATGTTGGCTGATGGGTGGCAGGGTGGATGGATGAAAATATCAGTGGGTGTTCATCAAATGGGCATGAAGATGGGGCTGGGACTGGATGGGCTAAAGAACGGTGGACATCTGTATGGGTGAAAGCCTTGTTGTTGGGGGTGGGCGATGCTATGTGGCCAGATGTGGAGGCACACAAGAATACCCCAGAGATACAGAGGATGGGCAGGAAGTCCTTGGACAGGAGAACAGGAAAGTTGGGTGGGGAAGCACAAGGCACAAGAGATCTTTATCTATGTCATAATTTTCCCAAGGATGGCACATCCCTTCATCCAAGCCTAACGGAATGGGAGACACTGACAGTCCATGAGCTCCAAGTCCCATGGGGTCTGCCCAGTCCGCTCAGATGTGGGCTCCTTCTTCGTGAAGATCCAGGGTCCTGGGAGCTGCCCTATGCTCAGCCAGACTCCCAAATGCCATCCCTCTCCATCTCCAGGGCCTGAGGGCATCTCCCCCACTAGAACGTGCATGAAATAAACAGCCCTCAGCCTTTACGTCTCACATGTAGGAGTTACGTGCGGCTGCAGAGCTGGCACTGACACTGCGAGAGGAGCTGTGCCCTACGGCAGCCCCGATCATGCAACCCTCAGTCCTCACGCACGATGCTCCATCTAATCTTCACAGCAAGCCTGAGAGGCAGGCGGTCCTGGTCAGATGAAGAAACCGAGGCTCAAAGAGGTGAGGGCTCATGCCCAAGGTCACAGAGTGAGAGGACCGGTCTGGCTGACTCTGAGTCACTGCTCTGTTACTGGTCCCTTCCTTCGAGGCTTGGCATCATTCCTCACGGGGATGAGGCCACCTACTTCACAGGGAGGGTGAGGTGTTCTAAACAAGCTCTCCTCGACCAGCAAGTGCCTATACCCACCCGCCTGCGGGCCCCTGGGATGAACCCCCTGAACTCATCCTGCAGGATCCCCATCCCGGGTGGCTGTGGAGCTCCAACACGGTGCCGGTCACGCTCGTGCAAATGCGGTGCCTCCCCGCAGACCCCCAGCACATGTGGGAAGCCAGTGCCAAGCACCCTCCCACGCATGTGAATGTTCCTAAACAGAGTAATTAGAGTGGTGTTTAGGTAACTTTGACACAGGCTCCCTAATCAGAATCACATGTGGGATGGAGTCAGCCATGGTGGCTGAGCTGGAGGGGGCTGGTCAGTCTCCTCCCCTAACACAACTGCCACCCCTTCTGCCTTCTTGAAGCCACGCTTCTCTGACTACATACCCCCTACCTCCCACCTCAGGACTGAAACTAACCGCACCCTATTATAGACCAACAGGAAAATTCTTATGGGACCAAGGCCAAGCCACCCACCAGCAGCTCTGCCATCACAGCATGACCTATAACAGCCAGACTCAGAATAGACCAAGACCCTCTACTAGCACTGCCGTGGAAACCCACAGGCGAGAAGACTAAGAAGAAGGAACCTGCTCACCCAAAACCATTCAAAGAGTTTAGTGATCACGGCACCGGAGTAATCTTCCAAACACCTGGTCGGACCAGGGCCTTCCCCTGCTCAAAAGCCTCCCATGACTTCCCGTCACCTGGAGGATAAAGCTGGCGTTTCTCTGCCTGTCCCCAGGTGGGCAGAGCACAGCGGCCCTGGAATCAGCCAAACGTACGTTCTGAGCCCAGCTCTGTTCTCGAGTCACTTGTCCTTAGGCAAGTGACTACACCTCTCAGCCTTAGTTTCCTGTCTGGTAAATGCACATCACAGTAGGGAAACTACCTACTTCATCAGCCCAATGGGAAGCGATTGGTTCCATGCATGGCCCACAGTGCGACCTTAATAAGTAGCTGCCATTCTTATCATGAGCAAACACATTGCCAGAAGAGCACCACCTGTGGAGTCAGAGAGCCAGGTTTCTCAGTCCCATCCCTCCCTTTATTCACTGTGGGACCTTATGCACGTCACTTAGGGTCTCTGGGCTTCAGTTTCCCCATCCAGCTCATGAGAAGACAAGGCCTGATGATCCCAAAAGGTCTTTGCTGACAAAGTGGCTCGTGGGTCTGTGGGTCTGGCAGGCCCTGGGAAGTAGCAGGCAGGGCCCCAGGTCCGATCTCGTCCTTAGCGGATCATTCTCGGTCCAGCACAGTTTGAGTTCGATCTTTCTTTCTGGCCTCATTCCAGCCACTATCAGCCACATCACTGCTCCTGCAACACCAAATTCCTCCCCACGGCCCAATCGGTCTTTGCCTAGACCAGTGCCTCTCCAGCTGTGGTGTGCACAAGCAGCGCCTGGGAATCTTGTTAAAAAGCAGATTCTGATGCAGTAGAACTCAGTGGGGCTGGGAGTCTGTATGTCTGACACACCCCCAGGAGATGCTTACGCTGCTGGTCTGCAAACCACACTTTGAATACCGAGGGCCTAGAATGCCTTCTTCCTGTTCACCTAGTAAAGGGCCTCCCCATCCTTCAAAGCCTCTTCTGAGAAGCGGCACCGGCAGCAGTCTCCGGTGTGTGTAAGTGGCCATCTCCAGCCCAGCGCTGCTCACAACAAGCAGTTTCCGAGTCCCTGTTCCTACCAAGAGCCCCTGAGGGCGTGGCGGTGTCCCAGTGCCCAGCACAGAACTTGTGCAGAGGGAGGGTCAGTGAGCATCCCTTAGCGGTGAGGTCAGATCTGTCCCCAGGGGCCGGCAGCCAGGATGGCCCACAGAAGCCGGCCTTTCCCCCGCCCCCAGGACTGGGCCACATGAGGCTTCACCTGGTTCTATCAGGGCTCTGCTTCTAGGCAGTTCAGGTGCAGGGAAGAGCCACCAGGACCATGGGCTGCCACATAAGTGGCACTTGTCAGAAACAGCAGGTGGTGGGGCCTAAATGTCAATACAGACCCAAAGGGCAGAAACAGAGAAGGAAGAAAAAAAACACAGAGAGAAAAAATGAGGCAGAGAGAAGCGTAGATAGAAAGACATGGAAAGCTCCAGGGGGAATAAAAGAGAAAGTGAGCAACAGAGAGAGTCTGAAGACAGACACCAAAGGAGAGAAACATGGCAACAGACAGAAGTGACAGGTATAGAGAGAGCACAAGCCAGAGCACGAGGCAGAGAGAGACACAGGGTAGGAAAGGACTGAAAAAAACACACAACTAACAGAGAGAGCACAAGCCAGAGGACGAGGGAGGAGGAAGGAAGAGGAGTGGGAAGAAGGAAAGGGGAGAAGGGACGGCCCCCAAGATAGCAGCTAACTCATCCTGAGAGGCAATCATCACAGGATGGATGACCATTTCACCACAAAATGTCACCCTGGTCCCCTGAGGCCCATGGCCTCCTCTTGCGGTGCGTGTCCCTTCCATCCCTGGTTTGGGGGGATGTGGCTGGACCAGGCAAGTCCTAAGCCCTTTTCTCCACTTCCCTCTACCTTCCCCAACCCTCCCCCTCACCCATAAAGTTACTAAATGAAGACATAGAAGAGCCCTGGCCAGTGTGTCTCAGTTGGTTGGGCATCATCCCCGTACACCAAAAGGTGGTGGGTTCAATTCCCAGCCAGGGCACATACCCACATCGATGTTTCTCTCTCCCCCACCCCCTGCTTCCTCTCTCTCATAAGTCAATTTTAAAAAATTATTAAATAAAAAGCGATATGAAAGAAACCAGAAACATCAATTTGGATGGCGGGGGGGGGGGGGGGGGTGGGGGGAGGCGGAGAGACGGGGACGGTGTCTAAAGACAAAGTCCAAAACATGCAGGCAACAGAGTTGAGCCTAAGCACAGGCATCACACGCGCCAGATGGATTACCAGTAAATCATCCATCTCCTCCAAGTCTCAGCTCCTTCAGGTGCAAAAATCACCTGGAGCCTCATGAGAGTGTTCAAAGATTAAATGAGTTACGTAAACATTAGAACAGCACCTTGTTCAAGCACCTAGTAGGTGCTTCATAAATGGTCACTGTATTTACTTACTTTTTAAAAATATATTTTATTGATTTTTTTATTTTTTTTTTTACAGAGAGGAAGGGAGAGGGATAGAGAGTTAGAAACATCAATCAGCTGCCTCTTGAACACCCCCTATTGGGGATGTGCCCGCAACCAAGGTTACATGCCCTTGACCAGAATCGAACCTGGGACCCTTCAGTCTGCAGGCCAACACTCTATCTACTGAGCCAAATGGGTTAGGGCAGTGGTCGGCAAACTCATTAGTCAACAGAGCCAAATATCAACAGTACAACAATTGAAATTTCTTTTGAGAGCTAAATTTTTTAAACTTAAACTTCTTCTAATGCCACTCCTTTAAAATAGACTCGCCCAGGCCGTGGTATTTTGTGGAAGAGCCACACTCAAGGGGCCAAAGAGCCGCATGTGGCTCGGGAGCCGCAGTTTGCCGACCACGGGGTTAGGGCAATGGTCACTGTATTTAAACTGCAGGATGGGTTACACAAACATCCTCTTTATTAGTTGTGGGGGGTTTTCAGTCCTTTCCTAGCCTGTATCTCCCCTAAACCTCACAGGCACTGGGGCATAGACTCTCACCCCATTTTACAGAAGAGAAAACTGAGAGATTTTAGGTGGCAGCCCTATGCTCAAGACAGTTTAGAAAATCAGGTCCACCATGCCCACCCCCACCTTTTCTACTATAGTAGCTGCAGGCAGCATCAATGCTAAAGCCCACACAAGAGTAACAAGAAATGCGTTGTGTTCCTACAAGTAGCCAAGCCTCTACTGGCACAGAGGTGGATGAAGCCTCCCTGGGGAGGTGGACAACAGTGTGACCGCTGCTGAGACGGACAGGAGCGGTGGGAGGGCACTCCACCCACCCACTCTTTGCAAGCACTGCTCTAGCCCTGGCGAGACCCGTGAACAAAAAATTACTAAGTAATGGCAAGTGCTCAAATGCAAATGCAACAGAGTAAAGCAACACAAATTAACTGGGTGGGCAGGGAATGCCTCTCTGAGGGTGACACTTTCGCAGACACTGGGTCCTCCATGCAAAGGGGAGCTGGAGAAGCCCACCAGGCCGTACAAAGACCCTACCGAGCGGACAGGCTTACCGTGCCCACAGGACAGAAAGGTCAGGATGGCCGAGGCACAGCAAGGGAAGCGGAGAGGGGTACAGAGGATGAGGACCAACATCGCAGCAGCCTCAGGACAGGACAGGAAAATGATGGAGGGCTTGAAACAGGGAAGCGCCGTGGTATGATTTCCATTTTAGATCGTACTGACACCGGCTGCTGGGGACACAATGGACTACAGAGAGATGAGGATGGCAGCAGGGAGGCCAACGAGGCAACTCCAGTAGCTCCTGGGAGAGAGGAGCCGGGAGGCACACACCAGGTGGTGCTGAGGGAGGCGCAGGACTGAGCCCGGAGGCCCCGGGACACTGGGAGGTGGGCACTGCAGGGGGAGAGGCGGCCAGGGCAGGGAGAAGGGACCCCTGCCGAGAGGCGGCCCCGGAGAACCAGGAGCAGGCACTGCGAACCTGCTGCGAGGGCACTGAAACGAAGATGGCGCGGTCTGGCCACACAGAGGCCCGGGGACACTTGACAAGGGCAGTCTATGGGCAGGGGAGGGCAAGACCGAGAAGGAGGGAGGAAAGACTGCCAACCAAGGCAACTCCTTGAAGAAGTGCGACCCTCCGCAGAAGCAGAGAAATGGAGCAGTGCCAGGAGGGAGGGAGGGTCGGGAAGAGATGCTGCCACGTAGGTTCTGGAGCATGTGTGGATGCTGATGGGAATGTCCCCTGGAGAGGGTGAGACTCACACTGCAGGAGAGGTAACTGCAGAGGCAACGTCTGAAAAAAAGGGAAGGGGAAGGGTTAACAAGGACGGTTTCCCCGTTGACGAAGCAGAGGCACTGCGAGCAGTGTGGAGCGGAGGCCCGGGAGCTCTCAGTTGACCACTGCTGGTCACACAGCTGCGTTCCCTCTAGCACCCTGCAACGACGGGCAGGCACGGACGCATGGTCTCAATCAGGGTTGGGCCTGACAGCGAGAGGAGCGGCTGTTTGGAAAGGAGTGATCATAATGACGGACACTAAGCTGGGTAAGGACGGCAGCCAGGACATGAGGGGCAATGGGCAGCAAAAAGCAGTAAAGCGCTAGCCGGTTTGGCTCAGTGGATAGAGCGTCCACTGATGTCCCAGGTTTGATTCCGGTCAAGGGCACGTGTCCAGGATGCGGGCTTGATCCTCAGTAGGAGGCATGCAAGAGGCAGCCGATCAATGATTCTCTCTCATCATTGATGTTTATATATCTCTCTCCCTCTCCCTTCCTCTATGAAATCAATAAAGAAATATATATATTTTTTAAAGCAGTAGAGTTTATAGATGTGTTTGTAAGGTCAGATCACTGTCACCAGCATGTGAGGAATGCCCTCAACCTGGAAATAAAAAGACCAAACAATCAGCAATGGGAAACAGAAAAACAGGAAATAGGACGAAAGATGGCTTCAAATCCTAAAATCTCCTTGGAGAGTATGATAAGGTTTCCGATTCATACAGAGATAGAATGCGTGAAAAGGAGCCATAGAGACCAAAAAGGTGCTCTTACAAACTAAAAAAGTAAAGTGGGAGATAAAGTCAAGGAAGTTCTCAGAAAACAGATCAAAAGACAATAAGAAAATTACAAGCCCTAGCCGGTTTGGCTCAGAGGATAGAGTGTTGACCTGCAGACCGAAGGGTCCCAGGTTCGATTCTGGTCGAGGGCACATGCCTGGGTTTCGGGCTTGGTCCAACGTGCAGGAGGCAGCCAATCAATGATTCCCTCCCATCATTGATGTTTCTCTCTTCTCTCTCTCTCTCTCTCTCTCTCTCTTCCTCTCCCTTCCTCTCTAAAATCAATAAAAATAAAAAATAAAAAAGAAAATTACAAGAGCAATATAGAAAGCAAAACATGCAACTAGTGGCTTCCAGATAAAGACAATAGAGAAATGGTATGGGGGGAAAATTCCAAGAACTAATACACAAAAATGTCTAGAACTGAAGGTCACAAATCTCCAGAAACAAAGGGGCCACCAAGCAGCCAGTCCAATTAATGGGGAGAAAAATCCATATTAAGGTCCATCACTGGGAATCTTCAGAACACCAGGGATGGAGAGAATATCCAGAAAAATTCTAGAAAATAGAGGGAGGAGCACCCAGAATCTATGAAAAGTATCAGGAATCAGCACAGCATTGACCTTCTCAACAACCATGAGGGAAGCTCACAGACACTGGGACACTATCCTCAAAATTATCAAGAAGATCAGCTCTGACGCTGGACAGCCTGAGTTCAAATCCTGCCCTGCCAATCACTAGCTGTGTGGCCATGGCTAAGTTATTTAACCTCACTGGGTCTCAGTTTCCTCATCTGCAAAATGCATGTAGTCTCTACCACCTACTGCAATGAACTGTTGTGAGGAGGGATAAATCTATGCAGAGCACTTAGAACTGTGCCTGGCACATAGTAATAAAGATTAGTTCTTATTACTCAAATTCTCTGCCAAACTACTAATCAGGAATTAGGTACTTTTCAGACAAATATCCCTACTTAACTTGCTTACAAAGTCACTGGAAGATGTGCTCCAGCAAATTACAGGGTTAAACCAAGCAAAAGGAAAACACAGCCTTTCTTTCTGAGTGCCCAGTACTTGGACACCTTTCTGCTACTAGAAAAGTTTACTCGCCTATTAAGGCAACCCCCAACTCCACACACACACACACACACACACACACACACACACACACACACACACACAGCTGAAAGTACACACAGAAATTGAAAATGTCAGCTCCCTCACATTTTTGCCTTCGCTCCTTATCACCCTATCATGACCACATGGTAAAACAGCACCCCTGCTTTTTCTCTATAGTAGGTACCATCGCTTATAAACTAACGTATTTGTTCAGAATCTGTGTCTTCCCCCCTCTAGAACCTAAGCATCATGAGTGCAGAAGTTTTTGCCTGGTGTCTCATTTTCCCAGCCTCCAGAAAAATGCCACGCTCATCGCGGGTGCTCAATAAGAAGTTGGTGAATAAATGGTGATGGGAGGAGACCTGAGGTGATGAACACATATACAACATACAGATGGCATATTATAGAATTGTACACCTGAATCCTATATAATTTTATTAACCCATGTCACCCCAATGAATTCAATAGAAAGGAAATAAAAAGTTGTTGAATAAAGAAAATATATGCTTTCCAGCCTCCCTAGATGCTTTGGCACTGCCCATTGGAAGCATCCATCCCAAAACATGACTCTACGAAAATGGCTCAAACCCACCTGTTCAGGTGAAAACAGAGAGTCGGCAACAGCCAGTGACCAGGGATGGCGGCTCTGCTGCCAATGCCTGGCATCCACTTGCGCTGTGTGTTTTCACTGCACAGCCCTGTGGCAGGATTTGAGGTAAGGCTCTAGGCTATGTAGCTTCCAAGCCTGGATCTCTTCGTAGAAAACTCTGAGAGCCATGCAGCATCCTGGTAATAAAATCTCTTTTCCGCTTAAATCAGCCGGAGGGTGTGGTCCGTGTCTGAGCCAGGAAACAGGGAATCCTACACAGGACAGCATCAGAGGAACATCTCTGCAAGTCGGCTCTGCCCTGGAAATGTCCCCTCCGTGCTTGGTAGGCAGGAGGCATAGAACTAAGACAACCTGATGCGTTTCACCCTTTGGAAAACCATGAAGAAGGCATCTGACAAAACTGATGGAATATTTAGGTGGGGGGGATGGTAATAGACACATAACTATGAAAACTATGCAAATTTTAAAAGAGGTCACATTTAACCCCAGGAAAAACAACAGGCTGTTCTCCAAAGGAAAAGTTGCAATAGTGCATGACTTGATTCAACATCCTGTTCCAAACATAATCACCTTGCTGAGAAAGCAGACTCCAGAGGGGGCTACAGAAACAAACTTATCGTTACTCCAGCCCCACCCTACCCCCGCTGTCTCTTTTAAAACCCCATCTGCAGACCTGCTCCCCTGTGAAGTCTATGGCAGTTCCTCTAACTCACTGGCTCACTCTTAGATCATAAAACCTCTTTCAGACAGTGTTAGTCCCCGAGAACGGTCTCAGTTTAATCATTAAGATGTCCCACCCAGATTAATAATCTCCCAACGTCATTTACAGTCAAGTTCCTCCCCTCCCCCAGCTCCGGCCGGCCTCAGGCTGGGGACCCTGGGTAGGGTGGAAGGGCAATGTCTCAGTTCCCCTTACCCTGCCTACCGCAGTGGCAGGACGGAGCTCACTTGCCAGATGCCATGGGAGCTCTCTGGACTTGGATGTTCAGTGCCCACTACTGCGGGATCCCAGGAGAGCTCCCTCAGTTGCCAGGGTCCCCCCACCTCACTGCATCCCAGGGGACACCTTCAGTCTCTTCCATCTCTGCCTGGCAGGAAGCCCTCTTGGGCATGGAGGGTTGCTCTGAAAACCACTGCCAGGCAGGTCCCTTGGGACACAACCCCCTGCCCCATCCCAGTGCAACAGTGCGGCTGCCTCTCCTCACTCTCCATGGGCCAGGGCTCTGGCCACAGCTTTCGCCTTTGACTCCTTCAGACCTGGATAAGCGCAGTAGTGCTGCAGCATCGGGGCTGTGCCCAGCTCTCTGCATGGGCCTCCTAGAGCCACGCTCCCTTGAGTGAGGAGAAGGCAGTATGGGGGTAAAGGACCTCCCAGCTTTCTCCCAGCTTTCTCCAAGGAAGTTCTCTCTTTGGTCTCTCCCACCTCAACCCTTTTACACCCTCAAAGTGTATGCCAGGTTAGGATCTCAAAACCAGAGTTAGTTTAGGCACCTAAAGTCCCACTTTAGAAGGTAGGATCCAATGCCCACTGTCCATACCTATTGTCTTGGGGCTCAGCCAGAACCAAGAAAGCAAATCCCCACAGTGGCATCCTGTTGCACAGTGTGGCCTGTGCACTAGCCCAGGCGTCCTCAAACTACAGCCCGCGGGCCACATGCGGGTGTTTTTGCCGTTTTGTTTTTTTACTTCAAAATAAGATATGTGCAGTGTGCATAGGAATTTGTTCATAGTTTTTTTTTAAACTATAGTCCGGCCCTCCAACAGTCTGAGGGACAGTGAACTGGCCCCCTGTTTAAAAAGTTTGAGGACCCCTGCGACTAGCCCAACCAAAGAACTGTGCTGCAGCCAGGAAGGCGGGAGGGCAGTGAGAGTGGGATAAGAACTGGGGTGCAGGTGGGGTGTCAGAGAACTTAATCCTCATCTATGCTAACAAGAAGCCAGGAGGCAGTGAGTACAGCTGATCCAGGAACAGCAGCATCCGTCTTACTCAGAGGCCGTGCAGCACAGTGGTTAAGGCTTTACCACTCACCAGCTGTGTAGCCTTGGACAAGTCACTTTCCTCCTCTGGGTCTGTTTCTTCATCTGCGGACCGGGAATAACAGTAACTCCTTCATAGGGTTGTTGGGAGGATCAAGGGAATTACGTTTATAATGGGCTTAGAGCATGATTGGACCATGGTAAGCACTATGTTTAGCTATTATTGTTTCTATTTTTGTAACTGAGACAGACAGAGAAAGAAACACTAAATGACTTGAAGGCAGGGCCACCACGTTACACAGGTCCATGATGGGGCATAAGTTGTGCCCTCTGGAGGTGGGCATCCCAGCAGTTCTGGTTGAAGTTTGCTGGCTCTCAGTGTGACAATGAAGGAGAGGACTGACGGACTCTCTTTAAAGTCTTATAATATTAGGTGATTTTAAAACTATGGTTAGCATTATTTTGCTAAAAATAAAAATTTATTTTTAGAATGTTAATAAACAAGCTCCCCAAAATAGTAATAATAGCAAAAAACAGGACTTGGTAAAAGACAAAAAGAAAAGCAATAAAGGAAAAGACAAAGAAAATTTTTGGAAATATAACTATAAAAAAAATTTTAGTTTTTGTTTCAAAATCATCTTAAAAGAACTTTTTAAAACAGTAGATTCATAAAAATATCAGCAATAACTATAATGAATAGAGCGTTAATATTCTTAATTGAGCACTTTAAAAGGTGTAAATTTTTAATTTTATAAGTAAAATATTCAGATCCCAACATAAACACCAACTTGCAAAAGAGGAGCTATGAACTGTAAATCAACACACAATATACATCCAACTACCCTAACAATCAAATAAATGTAAAATGAAATGATAACCAGATGTCACGTGATAATTTCGAATTAGGCAATTATTTTGGAAACACTGGTGAAGATGCAGGAAAGTACTAGTAAATTCTCTAAGACTGCCTGCAGTTGTGAAAATTTGTGCAATCTTCTAAAGAGCTATTGGGTAATGTGTCAAATGTTACTACCCTTTAACCCAGTAATTTTCATTTCTGGGAATCTATCCTAAGAAAATAATCAGAGATGCAAATAAAGATTACTGCATAACAATAGTCACTGCAGCATTATCTATACTAGGAGAAAGGCTGAAAAATCCTAAGCCTTATGCACAAACAAGTAATATGTATACATATGTGTGTGAGCATAAACAATCGCTGAGAGGCCAGACAAAAACACGAGCATTACTAGTTGCCTCCAGCAATGAGAACTGGGGACAGGGGGGAAAAGAAAAGAGGAAGGCCTTTTGCATGTGCTCAATTTTGTACCATTTTAATGTATAGCCTATTCAAAATAATTTAACAAATTTCATAAAATCTATACTAATAAAAGGGTAATATGTAATTAGACTGGACATCTTCCGGACATCCTTCTGGACAAAGCCACTGTGGCAGGGGCTGAGGCAGAGGCGGTTAGGGGCGATCAGGCTGGCAGGGGGGAGCAATTAGGGGGCGATCAGGCCAGCAGGGGGAAGCAGTTAGGGGCATCAGGCTGGCAGACAGAGGTGGTTAGGGGCAATCAGGCAGGCAGGTGAGCGGTTAGGAGCCAGTGGTCCCAGATTGCGAGGAGGGTGTCCAACTGCCGGTTTAGGCCCGATCCCTAAATTTTGTGCACTGGGTCTCTAGTATGATATATTTTTGAATGATTACAAAGAATATTAATATCCCTAACTGGTTTGGCTCAGTGGATAGAGCGTCAGCCTGCGGACTGAAGGGTCCCAGGTTCGATTCCGGTCAAGGGCATGTACCTTGGTTGTGGGCACATCCCCAGTAGGGGGTGTGCAGGAGGCAGCTGATCGATGTCCCTCTCATCAATGTTTCTAACTCTCTATCCCTCTCCCTTCCTCTCTGTAAAAAATCAATAAAATATATATATTTTAAAAAGAATATTAATAACATGGAAAGATTTATTATGTTAGAATGTTAAGTTTAAAAATAAGTACACAAGACTTTATATTCAGAATGATCTCAATAATATAAAAAATATACTAACATAGTATAAATGAAATGAAATATACCAAAATGTAAATTGCGGTCATTACTGGGGGGTGAAATATGAGCAAATACTATTTCCATCTTTATATGTTTCTATAATTCTCAAAATTTTCTATAAAAAGTGTGCACCAGTGACATAAGTAGGGAAAAGAAAGATTATTAAATTAGATTATCTTTAAAGGATCAGCCACCTTGCAAAGAAGGGTCAGGAGTGAGACCAAGGACTTGGTTGGAAGTCAGGAATCCATTCCTGTCTAAGAAGTTGTGCAGGGCACTGTCAGGAGCCCTGAGCGTGATGTCGATGCAGAGATGCACTTGCATGAACCACCTGCCCTCCTGGGCTGCCGCCCTGGGGAACCAGCAGAACCCTCCCACCAGGTCCCAGCCACTCAAATGGCACCTCTCAAGGAAGCCTGCTGTGATCTCTCCCATCAGTGCTGGACTGTGGGCTCTCTGAGAGCAGGACAGACCCTAGGACTCATGTCTGTGTCCCTAACAGGAGCCAGGCCTGGTAACCAGCATGCTGGCCCCACCTCCAAGCTGGTACGTCCATCTGCCTCTCGACCAGATGCTCCTTAAGGCAGAGGCCAGGCCTGGGTTACGCTTACTTCTCCAGGGACTAGCATGCATAGAGCCGAGTATATGATAGGGCTCCAGGAAATGTTTACTGAACAAATTAATAAATTAAAGAATGATATTCTAGACTAGTGCTGTCCAATCGAACTTTCTGTGATGAAGGAAATATTCTATATTTACTCTGTTCAGTATGGTAGCCACTGGGCCACATGTGTCCACTTGAAATGTGGCTAGTATGACTGAGGGACTGAATTTTTAATTAATTTATGTATTGTATTGTGAATTCATTTTAATTTTACTAGCTATAAGTTCTTTCATAAGAACACTTACATCACAAGGTAGTATAGGATTATACAAGACTAGAGGCCCGATGCACAAAATTCATGCAAGGGTAGGCCCTCGCGGCCCCAGCTACCTCACGGCCCCTCAGTCCTGCCACCACCACCACCCCCCCACCAACTGGTCATTCCAGAAGGTCGTTCCTGAAGGTTGTTCCACCATCCGGTCTAATTAGCACATTAGCTCTTTATTATATAGGAGGATGCTCAATTTTAAAAAAAGACATTTTCCAGTGTCTTGCAGTCCTCAACAGACAATCACTGCAGGATACTAAAAATGAGGAAGGGAAGGAGAAGGCAGGGGATGCGGGCCCTAACAGCCCAGAGCCCCACTCCCACTCCACTGGGCCAGTATCACACAGTGGGAATTTACTTCTCTCCTGAATCCCTAGCAAATAGCTCTGCTGTATTGTGCGTGCATAAGCAGCCAGAGCCATTGAGGGAATGAAAGTCTGGGAAGAGAGGAAAGGAAGGAGTGTGAGGCTGAAATGGGAGAGACTCGGATGAGTCTGCAAAAGGAATGCTCTTGGCCTGTATTGCCAGAGACAAGGAGAGAGGAATCCCCTCTAAGAGGAAAGCTTAAGCTTTCCCACTTTAACTGCCAGGGTGCGAGGAAAGGGCTGACTAACCCACGCAGCTCCACCACCAGGTCCCGCAGAGGGCTGCTCTACACACCCCAGTTTCCACTGCCCCCAGAGGCCCAGCAGTCAGCCCTTTCCCACCCCAACCACACTGGATCTCTCACTAGCTCGCAAGGAGAGCTAGCTAGCAAATATTTCCATTTTACAAGGCTCAGTGAGATTGTCCGCCGTCACGAGCCTTGGACCGGCCGGAGCCCAGGCGTCTGCTCAGGACAGTGAGCCAAGTGATAAGGTGGAGAAGCTGCACAGAGGAGAACCAAGGACTCAGCCAGGCTGTGAGCACTCTCCCGGGATCCACCTGCCTTGCAGACTGTGAGCTCCGTGCAGATGAGGGCTCTGTCTGTTAACCCATCACCGTGTCCCAGGGCCCAATCTGGGACTCGGCAGCCATTCAATACGTATCAGTGAATGAACCAAGCAACCACCACATTCAGATGCAGCCCTTCCCGTTTTCCCACGCGTCATCCTGTATGCTCCTGACAACTGACCGGGCAGGGATCGCTTGCACCACTTTACAAATGGGAAACTGAGGCTCAGAAGTGGCTGTCCTGAAAACCTGCTGGGGGAACGACCCAGGAAGTGCACTGTGACTAGAGAGGGGCAGATCTATTCTATGGGGCTCCTGCGCTCATTCTGTTCTCTGATCCACTCCCTCTGCCAGTCAGAGATTCGTTCATCACAGACCCTACTGCAGAGTCTCGTCGGGGAGGAAACACGGAGCCACGCATCTCCAATACCTGACTGTTCAGTGAGAGAAAAGGGACAAAGAACAGTCAGAAGATGAAGGAGGAAAATGGTCATTCTGGCCAGAGGAGGCAGCTTCTCGACTATGATGAATGGGTAAGAATGGACCCAAGGCAGCAGAGGCCCACAGAGGAGGTGAGAAAGGGCAGGCAGGGTCTTAGGGTCAGACAGGCCCACAGCTCCCACCTTTCAGCTCTGGAACCTCGGGCAGTGATTTAGTCTCTCTGGGCCTCAGTTTTCCTCATCTGTAAAATGGGAGTGATGATACTCCCCCACACACAAGGAGTGAGTGTAGGAAGAATTAAATGGCTTGATGGGATATCTACTCAGTGCAAGTTTCAACCAATGGAAGCCACTGCAGTACTGCAGAGGGCCGCCAGCATAGGGACGTGGGAAGCAGAACAGTACCGGCATCATACATTTAGGAGGTCCCATCAAGGTAATTCAGCTGGCTATTAGAGTTGAAAGGCAACTCCCAACCCAGTAAACCAGGGACAGGAGGGGGTCTGAGCTGCACCACCAACAGCCCCCCCTGCTGGACACCAGAGCCACCACAGGCTGAGGGAGGGCCCTGCTGACCCCAGAGCCAGAACCTGTCAGGGACTTGTGCGGAGGCAGCCCACACCCACCTCGCAAGGGACAGCTCCTAACCTCCCCCCAGCCGTAAGTAAAGCCAGGACACCAGCCAGTCAGATCTGTGTCCTCCAGCACTGGGATCAGAACCTCAGTCTCTCTGACCCCAAAGTCCTACTTCTTTTAATTATACCCAAAAAGAAGAAGAAGAAACAAATCAGAGTAAGAGAATAGGATACTGAAATGTAGAGGATAAATGGCATCAGATGAAGTCAGACCAAGAGACCCAGTCCCAGCCCTGCACTCAGTGAAGACCAATAACAACAGTTCAGCTTTGTTACATGCCTACTATGTGCTAGCGCCAGAGCTCGGTGCTCTACAGACTTCTCATCTTAATCCCCACATCAACCCTATGAGATAGGAATGATCTCCATTTTATGAATTTCCTCCAGTGGGGAAAACGGGGCTCAAGTTCAATGAACTTGCCCAAGGTCCAACAAGTGGTGTAGTTGGGATCTGAAACCAGTTCTAACTCCAAAGGCCATGTGGCCACCTTCACCCAAGTAACATGGCCTCTCTGAACCTTAGTCTTCCCATCTGTTAAAAGGGAGACTGAATGAATAATAGTGATGTAGATGCAGCTTTACCGTTTACAAAGCTCAAACCACAACTGTGCCTGGAGAGGAGCCGGGAGGGGGCTCCCTCTGGGGGCTCTGTCTAAGCTGTCCGGGAATGAAACCCAGCATGTGTGCCTCCAACTCCACCAGGAGGGCTTTTGAGAGCTGGCTCCTAAGTCCCAATAGCTGGTCCAAGGATCTTCTTCACCTTAGAGAAATCTGGGTCAGATATGTTATAACCACCAATATCTGTTCTTTTTAAAAATATTTTTTTATTGATTTCAGAGAGGAAGGAGAGGGGGAGAGAGATAGAAACATCAATGATGAGAGAGAATCATGGATCAGCTGCCTCCTGCCTGAGGATCGAGCCTACAACCCAGGCATGTGCCCTGACTGGGAACTGAACCATGACCTCCTAGTTCACAGGTCGATGATCAACCACTGAGCAACACTGGCCGGGCAATATCTGCTCTTTTTTTTTTTTTAATCTTTATTGTTGAAAGTATTACAGATGTCCACTTTGGGATTTTTTTCCCCATTGACACCCTCCTCCCAGCGCCCCGCCCCTCCCAAGCCTTTGCCACGCTCTTGTCTGTGTCCATGGGCTATGCATATATGGTTAATCTCTCACCCTCCCCACATCCCTATCTTCCCTCTGAAATTTATCAGTCTGTGTTCATGGTTCTATGTCTCTGAATCTATTTTGTTCATCAGTTTATTTTGTTCATTAAATTCCATATATGAGTGCGATTGTGTGATACTTATCTCTGACTGGCTTATTTCACTTAGCATAATACTCTCCAGGTTCATCCATGCTGTTGCATGGATGAACCTGGAGAGTTGGTAAGAGTTCCTTCTTTGTTACCACTGTGTAGTATTCCACTGTGTAAATGTACCACAGTTTTTTTTATCCACTCATCTGCTGATGGGCACTTAGGTTGTTTCCAAATCTTAGCTATTGTAAATTGCACTGCTATGAACATAGGGGTGCATATATCCTTTCTGATTGGTGTTTCAAGTTTCTTAGAAATGGGATCACTGGGTCAAATGGGAGTTCCATTTTTAATTTTTTAGGAAACTTTATACTGTTTTCCACAGTGGCTGCATCAGTTTGCATTCCCACCAGCAGTGTACAAGGGTTCCCTTTTCTCCACATCCTCGCCAACACTTGTCATTTGTTGATTTGTTGATGATGGCCATTCTGACCGGCTCTTCAATAAATGGTGCTAGGAAAATGGGACAGGTACATGCAAAAAAATGAACTAGACCACCAACTTACACTATACACAAGAATAAAGTCAAAATGGATAAAAGACCTAAATGTAAGCAGTGAAACCACAGAAGAAACCATAGACAACAAAATCTCAGACATCTCTCATAGAAATATGTTTACCAATATATCTCCTAGGGAAAAAGAAACTAAGGAGAAAATAAACAAATGGGACTATATCAAAATAAAAAGCTTCTGCACAGCAAAAGAAACCATCAACAAAGTGAAAAGAGAGCCCACTGCATTGGAGAACATATTTGCCAATGATACATCTGATAAAGGGTTAATATCCAAAATATATAAGGAACTCATACAACATAACAAAGGAAGACAAACAATCCAATTAAAAAATGGGCAAAGGACCTAAATAGACACTTCTCCAAAGTAGACATACAGGTGGCCAAGAGACATATGAAAAAATGCTCAAAGTCACCAATCATCCGAGAGATGCAAATTAAAACAACAATGAGGTATCACCTCACTCCTATCAGAGTGGCTACCTTCAATATCTGCTCTTCAAACCACAAGAGGAGACACATTTTACAGGGCCTGGGACTTTGCCTAGAAGGGAGGGCAGGTGCTCAGTAGAGAATGCCTACCATCCTGAGCCAGTCACCCTAGGACAGCCATCAGGTGCCTAACTCCTCCACTTGGCCTGGCCTGGCAGCTCTGAAAGCTTGCAACCAAGAAGGGTCTGTGATCACTGAAGTCAACTCTTCCCAAAAGGGGAAGGGGAGGGAGAGGGGAAGGGGAAGCTAAAAGGGAGGGGGAGAGAAGGGAGAGGGGAGGGGAGGAGGAGGGCGGGGAAGGGAAGCCCAGATAGGTGAGAAGACTTGTCCAATATCACCTTGCAAAGGAGAATCAGACCTCATTGTGAAGAGCCCCAAGACGATGCTAGAGGAAGAGAATATGACTGCTGTTTACATGTGAGAAGTCATTGTGCATTTACTGGAGTCTCATATATACTGAGAACTTACCATGTGTTCAACCTTGTAGAAAAAGAACATAACACTCGGCTCCTCCTTTGCAGGCTGCATGTTCCTTAAGGGCAGGAACTAGGTTCCCAACCTTCCTGAACACCCACTCTGATCCAGGCCTTGTACTGGGCATATGGAGTGCAGGGAGAATGAGACTCCGCTCTTGTCCTCAAGGACACGTAAGTAAATAGAAATCACCACAGAGAGTGACCAGTGCTATAGCGGAAGGACGGATAAGGGTTGTAGGTGCCAGAGCTCCAGCATAACCTGGCCTAGGAAGGAAGGGAAGGCTTCTGGGAGGAGGTGGCGCTTGAGCTGGGTCTTAAAGAATAAGTAGGTTTGGCTCAGTGGATAGAGCATCAGCCCACGGACTGAAGGGTCCAGGGTTTGATCCGGTCAAGGGCATGTACCTGGGTTGCAGGCTTGATCCCCAGCCCTGGTCAGGGCACATGCGGGAGGTAACCAATTGATGTGTCTCTCTCACATCAATGTTTCTCTCTGTGTGTCTCCCCTCCCCTTACACTCTCTCTAAAAATCAATGGAAAAATATCCTCGGGTGAGGGTTAACAAAAGAAGAAGAAGGAACAGGAGTCGGTCTGGTAGAAAGGAAGGGAAGGAAGACCCTTCTAAGGGTTTTGTTTACTGAATATTTACATGGTAGCAATAACAACAATAATAATAACCCCAACATTAACTGAGCATTTTATCATGTGCCATCTCTGCATGTATTAACTCATTTCATCCTCATAACAGTCCTTGGAGATCACTATTATTAAAATCCCCATTTTACAGATAGGGATATTGAGATCCAGAGAGCTCAATAACTTGCCCAAGATCCCCAAGTTAGTTCCCGGAGGCAGAATTTGAACCTAGTGGCCTGATTCACACCCACAGCCTCAATGAGCACCCTATATACTTCTCACATGTGTACTTTGTGCCAGACCTGATCCTGGACACAAGGCTGCAAAGATAAATATTTGACTATTCACCACTTATTTTCCCACTTGTTCTAAAAATGATCTTAGGAGGCACAAAGATGAATAAAAAGCAGCTCACAGAAGATAAGGACAGAAGGACAAGTAGAGAAAATTCCAGGTCTGGGGCTGCATAAGGAAATGTCCGATGCTGCCTGAGAACAAGCCAAGCATCAGCTGGCCTGAGGGGAAAGCCTTGACTGCCAGATAAAAAGGCTCGGGTTTTTCCCATTGGCCAACTGCTGCCTAATCTACAGGTCAAGATGTAGTTCCGGGGAGAGCGTTAAAGTATGCACCGAGTCTATGGAACAAATCAATGTCTCTACAGACATGAGAGTAGTTGATAAAATACAAATCTCGCCCTGGCTGGTTTGGATCAGTAGATAGAGCTTCCCCCTGCGGCACTGAAGAGTCCCGGGTTCGATTCCTGTCAAGGGCACATGCCCAGGTGGCAGGCTCGATCCCCAGTGTGGGGCATGCAGGAGGCAGCTGATCAATGATTCTCTCTCATCATTGATGTTTCTATATCTCTCTTCCTCTCTGAAATAAATAAACATATATTTAGAAAAACAATACAAATCTTTTTCAAAGAGCTCTTAAAACTAGTAATCTCATTAGATATTTTTTCCATCAACAGATACTAAAAACATAACCAATATCACCCCAATAAATTTAATTTTAAAAAAAGAACATCTTTAAAAAAACACACACACAAATACTAAAAAGATAACTGCTATCATATGGACAGGGGAAATATTTTTGTCCCCGTATTTAGAAAACTTGAATACCCCTGCTGTCAGGTACTGGAAGTAACGGAAAGGTTTTAAGCAAGGAGCTCCTAGGATTCAAAATCTTGAACCTTTGCTCTCCACCTACCCCTCAACCGCCACCTCTCCAAGCCCCTGGATCTGCTGGAAATCAACCATCTGAAGGCCCGAAGATGAGCCTCGCCCGGCGAGAAGTCCAATGCAGAGATATTCTCACAAAGAGCGCTACGTAAGTACAAATGACTGTTTGATCAATCATTTGGCCTCAGCGTGGGATTTGGTTAGAATTAAAGCCATCTGGCTGAGGGGGGAGGGCTGGGGGGTGCTGGGGGAGGAGACAAGCAGGCGGGAAAATGACCCACTCCCTCCCTCGAAAAGCATTGTTAAAATATAACGGGGGAAAACAGTAAAGTCTCTGCTGTTATTTCAGCCTAAGCCACTTAATCCTTCAGCACATAAAGCAACTTATTTTATGACCTTTTCCCTTTAAAAAGTAAATCAGAAGATGCTGCCTTGAATTCAGATAGCTCTGAAACACACTACTCATCCCTCCCAGAGAAATATCCTGTTTCATAAACCTTCTTCGAGATACTTGAAACTGCAGATCACTAAATGCCTAGCTTTAGGCATCTGACATTCCAGAGAATTAATATTTAAACTTATTATAGGAAAAAAGAATTGCGTTTGGTTGAAGCATGAAATATTTAATAGTGTTCTCCACATTAGAAACCCTATTTTGTTTCACACTGGAAATGCCAACGTTATTACCTGGGCTTTGCACTCAAATAAGATGAAACGCACAGGAAGCCTTGATATTAAATACACAATTATTACAGCCGATTTCTCCAGGGAGAAGGGGAGTGAGACAGGTTTGGGGAGTGGAAGCGACTGAGTTTCATTTTTACGATACACTTAAAATTATATTATCATTCTCTGCCTGGAGGGTTGGACTTGAGAGCAGCTAAAGCTACTTAACCACTGGAAACTGTGTCAAGATCGGTGAATCCACCGAGGCCTGTTCACAGTACGTGAAGCCGTCTATGTCTTGGAACGGCCCGCTGCCAGGCAGAACCCCGTAACGTTCTCTACTCGCTCGGACAAAAGTATTAAGTGGTTTGGGATAAAAATTAAGCTTCATTTGACACAGTGGAACCTGGCAGCCTCTGCCGGCACGTGTAATTTATTTACAGGGTTGGAAAGTCGGCAAAATACATCATCAACTCTTACACAAACTTCTACTAGGTATTAAATACCCAAGCCTCAGAGAAGTAATTCATATAGTCCAGCGACGTTCCAAAATAAACCCAATCTGCAGCCCTCCAGAGAGCTTAAAACAGCAAAGGGGATCTGTATTTTTTAAGTCGGGTTTATAATACTCCCCGGTTTCTTGCTAAAGCCTTATTTTCCATCGAACCTGTTATTTAAAAACAAAGCAACAATATCTGAAAGAGTAATCTTGTTGCTAAAAAGACACAAATGGGAAGGGGCTGGGCCACATCGCGACCAGGAACTTCCCGATACACATTATTCTCCTTTCAGACCCAGCCTCCACTTCCAAGGCAGAGGAGCCCTGGGCAATAAAGACTCCTGCAACTTCACCTTCAGAAGAGTCTGATTCCTTGAGGACGTCGTCCTCACATACGTTCTCGTGAAGGCACTTACCACGCAAGGCCACAAATACAAACCAGCAGGGGCACCCTTTCCTCCCAAAGGGGGTCATCTGGCTCACTCATCATTTGACACAAAGGACTCATGGCCCACAAACGCTCAAGTTCACTCTGATCTCTGGCCTGTCCTCCCTCCAAGCCCTTCTTCGTCCCACCAAGCGTTTAATACGAGATTATTATTTAATAGATCTCGAGCAACCATGCCCAGTGAAGCGTGCACTCGACACGCCAAGTGTGGTGAGGATCATGAGAATTTCTCTTCAAACAGATGTCTTCAGGAGCAGCTCAAGGGAGACGGCCAGGAGCCTCCCAAACGGTGTGAAAGACTCAAACAGGGACTAGAAGGCTGGTAAGGGCCTAGGGAGGGAAGGACCTAAGGTTGGTCAGGCCACTGCTTCGGAGAAGGAGCGCTTCCCGGGGCCCCTCCATAGTGTGGGAGAGAACTTGCCTGAGAACCCCACGTCGCAACTGGGAACCACTGTCCTTCCCTCATTTCTGCAGCAGGGCAGTGGGGAGAGCCCTAAGGGAGGTAGAGCGTCTCCCCTGAAAGTCACACCTGGTCCTGTCAGCTGAGGCTCACGAAGTGCTACTCCAGGGAATGGCTGTCTGGACCAGCCTGCGGCCTTCTGCTGCCTTTCCCCCGACTTCAGGGCACGCTCTACGGCCACAGCAACTTGAATTTTACAGGCTGCCCTTGGGAGCACTGTGCTTTGGGGGGGAAATACTGGCTTTGCTGTCGGACAGAGCTGGGTTCAAATCCCAAGCTCTACTACCTACTGCTTACACAGCAGGGCGTCGCTGTGAATGAAACAGCAGCTCATTATTAGGACAAATCACTTAACCTTTCCAAGCCTCAGTTCCACCACCTATAAAATTACAATAAGGCCTTCCGTCCTCCTAGGGCCGTTATTACTAAATCCATCGCAGCTATAAAGTACCTGGCCTGGCACAGAGTAGGTACTCAATAAAGGTTACTGACCTCCCCCTTCCTGTCCCTTCTGTGGTCAGCTTTAGGAGTCCAGAGTTCCAAGGAGAGGTCACGTCTGTAACCTGGCCTGAGACAAAGGTGGCCTCTGTCCACACCCTAGATCCTTGCCAACCTTCCCAGCCCAGTTCCTGTGGAATCCTGGAGCATCGGAGCAGGAAGGACTCTGGATCATCCCATCAAACTGCTTCCCATTTTACAGATGCTGCCACAGAGGCTCAAAGGGACGGGCATGGCCCAGATGCACCGAGGCTGTACAATGGCGCATGTGTTTGCTCCAGACGGGCCCAACCATAACCACCAAATAAATTCAGGCCATACAGGAAATGCATTATTCAGTTAGCGGGCTGAAGGTCTCCTCTCAGTGCATCTGACTCAAATGCTGACTTTAAAAACACAGCTCGTAATGCTAATACAATCCGCCTCGACCCGCCGGAAACCTTCTGAAGGAATAACCCTTTGGAGTTTAGGAGAAGACAGAGGAAAGAAAAAAACAGATGCTTTCAGTGACTTGAAACTATAAGACCACTGGGTTAGGGCTGTATCCTCTCCACCCCCAGCCCATCCCAAGCCTCTGTTTTCTTTCAGTTTTTTTATAAATAAGACTCTGGGAGACCAAAGCAGCCACAAAACATCACTCCCCCCCCCCCCCCCCAACACTTTTTTTTTCTTTTCTTACTCAGTAACTCAGCTATCAGTCCCGGACTTTGCTTCAAATGCTGAAGCATTTTTTTTTCTCTCTCATTGTAAACTATTAATTTGGGCAGCGGCTGTTGATAAACAAGAAGTCCGTTCTTAAACTGCTAGGATCATTAGCACCGTGAAGGCGAGCAGCACAAATATTTCAGAGTGTGCTCTTTTTCCTGGCCCTGGCACTACAGCTGTGCTCTCTGCGTAAGGCAGCTGAGTTTTTCAAAGCCCTCTGCAGAGTTTGTTTCATTCCTGCTCCCCCCTGCGCTAAGTGTCTTTGTTTCTTTAAACACAAAAATAAGCTACCCCCTACCAAAAGAAACAACACACCTCTCTAGGTCCAAACTAACTGCAACTAAAATCTACAGCAGGAAAAATAATTAGCAAACCACAGTATAATTTAACCTTGAAATTAACGATACATATAAATAAGGTGAGAGGGCTGGAATACCATCATATGGGCTTCCATACAGGGAATTCTTTTCCAAGAAAATGGGGAGGACGAAGGGAGACTACCCTCTCTACGCAAAAGCCACAGTTAGCGGGTGTTCACTACATGCTAGACTTACAAATAAAGTCAACTTACAAATAAAGTTGGTATTTATTTGCTTGTTGTTTTTTTCCCTAATCCTATCCAAAAAGGGATGACAAACCCCATTCCAAACTTTGGTTTATCCCCTTTTCTCGGATGCTGGCCAAACTCCACAAAATAAAACTGAAGAAAATGATGATAATTATGCAACATTCAGAACAAAGAACATAAGAATATATTTTTTTAAATGATTCATTGTGCACTTATGCCTGTAATGGGATTTTAACGCACTGTTAAAATAAGTGCACTGGCTCACTTAGCTTCTCACGCAAACCTTACGCAGGGAGATGAATAACTCAAAGATGGGGTGGGTTTTTGTTTTTTTTTTTGCTTTTTTTTTTCAGGAGGAGAAGTGCGAAGGAAAACCACGGGAAGTATAAAGAAACTTAGGGGTGTTGTTGTTTTTTTAAACGTCACCCGGGGATATGTTTTTATTGATTTTAGAGAGGGAGAGAAACATCACTGTGAGAGAGAAGCATCGATCGGTTGCCTCCCATATGTACCCCAACTGGGAAATGAACCCGAAACCTAGGTATGTTCCCTGACTAGGAACTGAACCAGAAACATTTTTGGTGTACAGGACGACACTCCCACCAACTGAGCCTCTCGGCCAGGGCAAGAAGCTTATGTTTTTTAATCACAGACAGAGCAACACAGCCTATCGATAGGTTTCCACAGCTAAGAGGGACCCTCCTGGGACCTCAGAAACAACAAAAATTAAGTTACGATCTCATAGGATACTCCCCCTTCTATTTTGTACACCAAGTCTTAGCATCTAAAGAGCGGAAGAGGCAAGAAGGGGAGAGAAATCCCAGCCAAACAAGATTCTTAGGAAATCTTTGGGAATTATATCTCCACTATATGTCTACAAAAGATTTGTTGGGTATGTAACTGTTACGACTGTAGACCACAACATGTTCCTATCTCATTTGCCTACCCACACACATACATGTTTCTCTTTGTCTCACTGAGCCTGACATTTGGCCAGCAGGTTTTTCTCCCCCTTATTTGAAATCTCAAGCACTGAGAAAAATTTGGATCTGATTATTTCCGGATCACAGGACCAGCACTTTAAAATGGATGAAATGCAAGCAAATTGCCCACCAGAGCCGGAGGGGGTAAATGCTTTCAAAATAACTCATACCTTTCTGCTACGGATGTGCTAGCCCCTCCACGGCTTTCCCAGAACATCAGACCAGGGTGGCTTCTGATTCAGATGAAGAAACTCTACCAGGTAACACCACCAAAACCATCACGCTTACTCTCCACCACCAGCAGCCCCTAACACCCATGCACACAACCTATATAATTGCCTTCCTTTTTTGTTTTCCTTTAAAAATGTGTGTGCGTGTGTGTTCTAGCTTTAAAAAAAAAAGAAAGAAAGAAAGAAAAGAAAAAGATTGACTCCTTTTTGGCATTTACAGCCATGTTATGACGGCTGTTTACTAATGGCAGAATCCACATTTGTCATGATCATCAGCCCCCTTTTTATTGCTAGGACGTGTCTAGCCTCAGTAAAGTGATGAAAAGGGCCCAGTGAGTCTCTGTAAATTATCTGGTTTGGGTCTGGGAAGAGCAACTCTGGACAAAGAGAATTATCTGGTAAACTAAGACGATGGCATAGATACTAGTTACCCATTTCTAAAAATACCAAAAGCAAAATATATTAAATTCTCTGGGCACAATCTGGAGCGTGTAGTGAACACCAGCTCTCGACCGACAACACACGCATGTAGAAGGCACACGCTATAGAAACAGAAACAAATATTGGAAACAGGAAACCCTAAAAAATGCCACTCACTGTCTGTAGCTTTGAGCACATCCTAGAACCTTAGTGTCCTCATCTATAAAACGGGGATCGCAGTAATAAGGGCCAGTATCTGCCCGGCACTCTACAGCCTTCTCCGTCTGCTCCCCCGAACAGCCCACAAGGTAGGCAGAGCACAGCTGGCGTGAGGGCAGATGAGAGAGCGTGCGGGAACACACACTGAAAACTGTAAAGCTCTGTGCACGGGGAACGGGAGTCATCAGGCCATCGCCACAAAGCTGACCGCCTCCTTAAAGCCCAGATGTTTACCTTCTTTCCTTGTCAGGACCTCCAAAAGCAGAGTGTCGGGTGTTTAATAATAAAAAAGAAAAACACAGCATCTGGTAATTTGGCCTTTCCAGCTGTTTGGAATCTGGATAAACGGGACTCTGCCGTAAACAGAGCGTGATTCTTATTGTAAATGATGATAATGTTAGTCCATGACGTCGTACCATCCCCAACGCCTCCTGACTCCAGATCTGGAACCGCAGAGGACCTCAACACTGACGGATACGCTCCCTTCCTCGGCTTAGGGTCTGTCCAAGGCAGAAGGCAGATCATATGAAACCTGATTCCAGGCCAAGCAATACTGTCTTCTCTCGGGTCCCTGGGCAGCGGTGGCCAGTAAAGACCTGAAGCCTGGCTCCTCTCGGCTTCCTCTGGCTAGCACACCAGGTATGGCTCTTCACATTCAATGTTTTAAAAATCAAACCTTTCTCCCTCTTCGCCCTGTCTCCGTTACCTCAAGTATCACTGACTCCAGCTTGGTGCCCTGCATGAATTAATAAAAGAAACCCCTCCCACCTTTTTTATAAAGCATTCTTGCAACCATTGTCTCATTTACCCTGGGAGGTAAGCATTATGACCTCTCGCGCTAATAAAAAGCCAAAGGTGGAGAACATTAAATATATTACGAGAGTAAATCCCCCAACCAACCAGGCACGGAGGCAACCCTTTCACACTCTCACTAAATGCTCTCCTCAGTCTTTCAAAGGAAGTCTCCCGCTAGATTTACAGACGAGGAAACTAAGGCTCAGAGCGTAAAATCACTTCCCCCAAGGCCTCACAGATCACCCGTGGCAAGGTCTCACAATTCCCAGCACAGTCAATAAATATTTTCCTATTGGTATTTCTATCTGTCTGTTTCCAATAAGCCCCAGGCTTGGAGCTAAACACCAAACATTCAAAGGGTTGCGTGGTCTGGGGGATATTTTGGTGGGAATGGGGCAGTGTCAGGGTGCCGTTCCCTGACGGCACTCTAAGAGGGCTGCTGACGCTCTGGTTTTCTCTCAGGCCCATTTTGAGGAAGAAGTGGGGACGGAGGCTGGGTCAGAAACCTCTAGAAGCCTCCTCCAGCCCAGGTCCATGAGCAGTGGGTTGGCCAGAGAACCCCAGCTAGACCTGCTGGGTAGCTTTTTCCAATAGACTCGTCCCCCACCCTCAGTCCTCAGTTACTTCATCTTTCAAACGGGGGCGATACATCCCACCCTGCCAGCCTGGCCAGAGACTGAAGAAAACAGTTTAGAAGCCTCTTACAAAATGCATCACCAGGAAGATCATCTTCTATGGTACGAGGAAAGTGGTTCTTCCTCCTAGCCCTTTATCCTCTCTGCACTTTCCAAATACAATCCTAACTTAAAGATCTCATAATTTAGACTTGGGGGTGGGGGCCGGCATGTGCATAAAAATAACTGGGTTTTGGAGAATGGAAGTGTAAGATCAGTACACAAGGCATTGAGATGAAAGGAACAAAGGCTGTTTGATAGGCATTCACTAGGTCTGCGGAGACTCTTCAGATGATCACTACGATAGTTTAAAAACGTTGCAAGAGGGTATCTGTTTAAGAGAGGGTTGTGCATGGAGGGGGGCAAGCCAGGGAGCTCAGGACAGCAAATGTTACTCACGTCCTGCTGCACAGCACTCCTCTCTCTCTAGCCTGAGAGAACCTCGTGTGTGTCGTCCAGTAATAACACTCTAAAGGTGGTTTTTCTATATCTTTCTTCAAGGTATGATCTCTGTCTCTTGGAAAAGACACGGACATCTAAAACAATAAGAAATAGCTCTCTCCTACAAAGTCAGGTGTTTTCATCAAAAAGAAAAAAACACTGTGTATGTTTTTTCATCTTGCCAGTCCCTGAACTGGGGAGCTGGGTATTTTTTACCCAGAAGGCACTCTCCTCTCTAAAGGTAAGCTGCCCTACCTTTTCGAAGTTGCCTGGGCCGCTGCTAAAGGAGAGATAAAATAAGCTGTTTCTGTCTTCCTTGAGAATCACCTGGAAAGAACCAAGAGGTCCCAAATGCTAAAATAATGAAAGCCCAAAGCCTTGTTTTCCTCTCCAGGGGAGAGGAGGTGGGGGGCGGGGGGCACATTGCCTTAACAATTTCCCCAATTTCTGGTTAATTATCTGTCAGCATGAAACTTATAAATAATGGCTCAATAATAATTAACTGTGATGAGAACATGTTCATGAGAATCCTGGCATCATCACTGACTTTGAGCCCACAAACTGTACTGGGGCCTGTACCTTAAACCCACTGGCCTCGCTGGGGCGAGGGAGAGTATTGCAAAGCAACTTTTTACCAAAGACTGTGCTTCTGAAGCATCAGGTACAGAAAAGCCATTTTTCAAGTCAGAACTTGACTCAGGCTATATCTATAGATCATAAAATTTTCCATCAGGAATCCAGAAATCATCTGGTATAATCAATTCCTTCCTTGACAGATGGGGAAACTGAGGATCCCAAGAGGGGAGGGTTTTTGTTATTTAGGGATATTGGAAAACTTGAAAATATGCCTTTAACAAGGAGAGAGAGAGAGAGAGAGAGAGAGAGAGAGAGAGAGAGAGAGCTGACTCTAGTGGCTACTCACCCCAATTTATAAGAAGATTTTTGACAAGTTTCACAAAACTTTTATCAGAAACATACATAAGCAAAATTATGTAATCTGACCTTGCTAGGCACACTTCCCTCAAATAAGCTAATTTAGTTTAAATTAGATGCTTCTTAACCAGGCATCGCTTTAGAATGACAAGCTAATACCAAACAACTGGAGAGAAAATGATGGCCTCCGGGGAAAGTTCCACCAAGTTCTCCGGAGGATCCCTGCAAAGGCTGCGGTGCTCCCGGCCCCGCACGATGGCAGGGCCACACTTACCCTTCCCCACGGCGGCCTTGGATGGACCGTAGTCCCGAGGGCTCCGGGGCCGGAGGAGGTCGTGGGCTCGAAGCGGGGGCGCCGACAGCCGGGGCAGCAGGTCACGAGGGTCCCCATCCCCGCAGCAGCCACCGCCCACGGCGACCCTGAAGGCCATGTGCGCGCCGAGGCCTGCGGGCCCGCGGCCGGGGCCCGGAGCCTCCTTCGGCCTCCGGTCGGAGTGCGCCTCGGCCACCTCGCAGTGCATGGCGCCGGGGCGGGGCGCACAGATGGGGGTCGCGCCGGGCTCCTGCGGAGAGGAGACCGCACGGGAGCGTTAGAATGAAGGGAGCGGTTCCCGTCTCCTCCCGGGGCCGCGACGGGGCAGGTCACCCGCCCCGGCCTTCCCCTCCCTCTAGAACGGGCTGGCCACGGCACACTGGCCCTGACCTGACGAACCTACCTGACCGGGCGCGGGTCCGGGGCGGCGCGCGCTTTCTCCCCCGGGAGCCGAGGGTCCCCGCAGCGGGCCGCCTCGGCGCATTCTCCGGAGCCCTTCACCCTCCACCCAAACCCGCCTCCACCGAAACCAGCCCTCCCTCGAGGACCGGGGAAACTGAGGCCCGGAGAGGGGAGAGCGCCGGAGAGACAGGCAGTGGGCGGGGACGAGGATTCCGGGGGCAGGGCGCTGGCGTCGGGGCTCCGGGACCGGGATGCGCAGGGGCCGCGCACTGCGCGCCCGTCGGTCCCGGGGGCAGAGATTCACCCACGGCCACCTAAGCGGCGACGGACGCCCACTCCCGCGAGGCGAGCCCGTCACAGGCACGACGAGACTCACACGCTCCCACGCGCAGCCGAGAAACTGAACCCGTCGCGCTCACGGGCCCGCACCAAGTCAGGGACACCCGTGCCCGCACGCTCCCACGCACACCATGCCCCCCGCCGATGCGCACTGGGGACACAACGTGCCACACACACTACTCCCTCATTCACCCTCTCCGACACCGGGCAACCCTCGCAGCCGCCCTGGCTCACACTCCACACCCACACGCACGCCGGGTCCCTCTCCACAGAGCCTCCGCCCTTCCATCATCCCTCCTGGAAAGTGGGCCCGGGGACCCCAACTCTCCTTCCCCCTGGGTGCTCCCAACGCCATCCCAAAGTTCCTCAGATAGGAACGTCGCTGGGAGAACATCCCCGTCTCTCCGGCCCGGGCGCCGGCCCCCACCCCGCGCCAGGGCCGCGCCCCCTCTCACCTCGCCACGGCCGCAGCAGCTGTCGGGGCGCACCGCTCGCCGTGCCTCTACTGGCGCCGCGGCCCCCGCAGCCGCCGCCGCCGCGGCCCCCGGCGTCCTGTGGGGCGGCACCCCGTGGGGGCGGGGCCAAGGCCTGCCCGACAGCCACTCCGGCCACTGGCTGGCTGAGGCCGCCCCGCCGAGGCCAATCGCGGCGCGGGGGCGGGGCCTCCTCGGCTGGGGGGCCTGGGCGGGGCTCGGCGGAAGGTTTGACAGGCCGGAGCCGCCGGCGTCCTGCGCTGCCCGCCGCCCTCCTGCCAAAGAGCGGGCCCGGCGGGTGGGCGGTGCCGCGGGGGACAGAGGCCGGGCTCTGCCGCTGGGACTGGTGCGGCCTGGGCGGCGGAGAGAATTGGGCGTCAGGAGAACCCGCTCACCCCGGCGATGTCCCCCTTTCTCCGAGGGGCTGGGGCAGGACCTTTTTCCCTGTCCCAGGTCAGTTTCCTTCCCCTCAGGTGGGGAGGGTGAAGCCCCTTGCAGAACGCAGCGCGCTCACTTGAGAGCTCACACAGATTTCTCAGCGAGTTCGAAGCAAAGTTTGGGACCCGAACCCAGGGCTCCCAGATCACTTTCCTGACGCTCCTGTTTTTGTGGTGTCTTTCCCTGGGAAAAGTCCGGCGAGCGGGTCTCGAACTCCAAGAATAAAAGGCAAACGAGCAAAAACAGAAACCGGGATCCCAATGAGAAAACATTCCAAGTGGATCTGTGGATCTGTCCGGGGGTGGGGCTCCAGTGCCTACCCTAGATGTTTTGCGAGTTCCCGGGAGAGCTTACAGCCCTGGGGGTTGAGACCCGCTCGTCTTCGTCTAAGTTCCTCCAGAGCCTGGAACCGGGGCCCCTGCGTGGGCTCCCCTCACAGGCCGCAGTGTCCCAGAGACCCCTGCCCAATGTGTAGGAAGAACACTGGACACAGAACAAGATTTCAGGGCGACGGGAAGCAGTGGCTCAGTTCCCTTCTCTGCTCCAGGTGCAAAACCGGGTTCTTCACCGGGGCCCAGAATACCTGCCAAGGCTGCCGGAGGATCCCCCGAGGCCCAGAGGATGGGCCCTGCCTTTCATCTCGGCCTGCCTCCTGCATTGTGTGTTGGTGCTTTGGGAGGGCCTGAAGGGTCCTGTCTGGCTTCACACTCGTTGGCCTTGGTCTCAGATTGAAAAAATTATATGGCCAGGTGTCACAACACTGGACTCTGCACAGAGAAATATGCCTTAAACCGCATCCCCGAAATCTTCAAAACCCAGGATTTTAGAATCACAGACTTTTAAAATCTGATTTCCTATAATTGATTAAATATAGCACCTGACATGTAGAGAGCAATAACGGTAGAAAGGACCTTGGAGATGGAGTTAGACCCACCCCACATGCAGCGGAGAGAGGATGTGACTGGCCCACAGCAGTATGGTGGGTATGGCAGAGCTGGCATAGAATCCAGGCTTCCCAACTCCCAGTCCAGTGTTCTTCCTTCTGCTAGTATACCATCCAGGCTGCCTCCAATAGGTACAAGATATTAACCAACCATGCCCATTATACACAGGCCAAGGCCCGCATTGGGCATCTGAAAATTCTTGTCTCTGTCTAGGGATTTAAAGTTGCTACTTTTATGGCAGGAAGGGAAGGGGTAAGAAGGAGCAAGAGTAGCTTACCAACCCTCCCACCGGCTGCTCCTCCCTTCCCACAAACACGTCTGGGGTTCCAGTGCTGGCTTATATACTTCGTAGCTTTGTAATGACATTTCCTATGCTAACACTTTTCCCTCTTGTCCATCTTTACACTCCTTCCTATGAATCTTCAAGTCCTGTGGCTTTCGGCAAATCATAACCTCAATTTGGACCTCAGTTTTCCCCTCAAAAAGTGAGAAGATGGGCCCAGCCTGTGTGTCTCAGTGGTTGAGCATCGACCCATGAACCAAGAGGTGCCTGGTTCGATTCCCGGTCAGGCCACATGCCTGGGTTGCAGGCTTGACCCCCAGTAGGGGGCATGCAGGAAGCAGCCGATCCATGGTCTCTCGTCAGTGTTTTCTATCTCTCTCCCTTCCTCTCTCTCTCTAAAATCAATAAAAACATTTGTTTTTAAGTGAGAAGGTGGAAGATCACTGGCCTTTCCAGTTCTAACTTCAGTGAATCCAGAAGCTGGGTCCTCTGCCCTTCCTCCCTCACCACACACAACACTGCAAACTTAGTCAAGACTCTGAAAACATTTGCTGAATAAGTCGCTTAACCAACTGGAACTGCAGACAAAGGCCTTCAGGTCTCCAAGATGCAGCAACAGTTCACTCATTTACTCTTTACTGAGCACCTACCCTGAGCTAGCCCCCATACTAGCCAGGAATATGGAGATCCTGTCTCTCCCCAGGGAGTACCCATACCTGCCCCACCAGGACAGATGGGTTTGTGAAGCCTGGCAAAGCAACGAGAAAAGTTAGCTTGCTCAATAAAATGGACTTCTTAAACACTGTATATCGCAGGACCCCTTTGGGGATATACAGAATCCAGTGGGTATACACATTTTGTTTTCCTAGAAGGAAACACAAGAAAGTGTTAACAAGTGGTTAAGGGAATGGAAGACTGGGGGTTGGCCTGTACTTTTTATGTTATGCTTTTCTGAACTGTGTGTATTTTCTAACAATATATATTATTCTCCCTCCCTTTCAACAGGGGTTATTTAAGTAGTAGGATTATAAGCTATATTTTTCTTTATACTTTTAGTATTAAAATAAAACTCATTAATATTTTAATTGTCAAGAACAAAATAAGCATCGCTGGTTTGGCTCAGTGGATAGAGTGTTGGCTTGCAGATGGAAGGGTCCCGGGTTCAATTCCGGTCAAGGGCATATGCCCAGGTTGCGGGCTCGATCTCCAGTAGGGGGCGTGCAGGAGGCAGCTGATGGATGATTCTCTCTCATTGATGTTTCTATCTCTCTCTCCCTTCCTCTCTGAAATTAATTTTTTTAAAAAAGAACAAAATAAAGCAAAACAAATAAAACCAACTTCTCTCTTCAGCAAACCAGACAATGTGTGTGTTTTCTACACACTCGTGTTCCAGCTCAAACTCTCTTTTGCCTTCCAATCCCACATACAGTCTGTCTACTGCATATCTCCATCTGGATCCATCTGCAAAAACAAACATCATGTTTTCTTCTCTGACTTTGCTCCTCGTTCCAATGTCTCTACTTAGGTAAATGGCCCCATGGCCAAGTCCCCAAGTCAGAAATCTGAGAATCATCCCAGGCCCCTGCTCTCCCACACTCCCATAACTTACTTGCCATATATCATCTATTGATCCCCTTCGTCTTTATCCTCTCTACTACTCTTCTTCCCACCTCCAGCCTCATCCTCTTCACTAGCATTCATTTTCCATACAGGTCTCCCTATCATCCTCTTCACTAGCATTCATTTTCCATACAGGTCTCCCTATTAATCTCTAAACTAGAGATCCAACCATGTCACTTCCCTGTTTAAACCAATGATCCCAATAGCCATCTAACAGATCCCAATAGCCATCTAAATAAATTCAAACCATTTCTTCAACCTACCACTTAGCCCTGGTCTATGTCCCAAGCAACCTGGAGTATTTTCTGTCTCCTAGAACCCAAAACATATATTCATGGCTTCATAGCTTTGTATATGATGTTTCTTATACTAACAATTTTCCCTCTTGTCCATCTTCATACTCTCTCTTATGAATCATTTAATACCTAGCTCAAGTGTCATCTTTTCCCAGAAGCCTCCCCTGAGTCCTCTGCCTGGACTTGTTTTCTTCCTGCACACTCTCACAGCAATCTCTGCTTCATTCTATCTCGGAACTTATTATACCACTTTATAACTACCTATTTAACAGTCTGTCTCTACCTCTAGACCAGTGGTTCTCAACCTTTTTAATGCCGCGACCCTTTAATACAGTTCCTCATGTTGTGGTGATCCCCGACCATAAAATTATTTTCGTCGCTACTTCATAACTGTAATTTTGCTACTGTTATGAATCGTAAAGTAAATATCTGTGTTTTCCGATGGTCTTAGGCGACCCTGCTAGCGGTTCTCAACCTGTGGGTCACTGCTACAGAGCCTAAGACCATCGGAAAACACAGATATCTACATTACGATTCATAACAGTAGCAAAATTACAGTTATGAAGTAGCAACGAAAATAATTTTATGGTCGGGGATCACCACAACATGAGGAACTGTATTAAAGGGTCGCGGCATTAAAAAGGTTGAGAACCACTGCTCTAGACGGAGAGCTCTCTAAAAGAAGAGGCAGTCTTTTGCCTTTGTAATTCCAGAACCTAGAACAGATTCTGGCACAAAGTCAACACTAGGTAAATGTTTATTGAATGCTGATTGAATTATTAAAGACTGGCCAGTACTTCATATGCCTGCCTGAATATCTAGCTAAGCACTTCTTCACCCTATCATGTTTTCACCTCACCATTGTGAAAATGTCAAAAATAGACATTTCTGTGTGTCTAGAGTCTTCTGCGACCTGGAGACATGAGGAAGGAAAAGAAATAGAGGTGATGAATATTACACTGCTTACCCTGCCTCTATTTCTTGAAGCAAGGAAAAAAATTAACATTCATTGGAGAACCTACTATGTGCCAGGTAGTATGGCTGACAAATCTCCATATTTGATCTCATTTTATCCTGACAATTTGAAAGGCCATCTTCAAGGTGAGAAAATAAAAGTTCAAAAGTAAGTGATTTGCCAAAGTTCTCAGTCAAGAGTGCCTGCCTTCCATACGTCTATGGCCAATGGAATTTCAGTAAGAGTGCCAAGACCACTCATTACAGAAAGAGTAATCTCTTCAACAAATGGTGTGATGACAAATGGATATCCACAGTTAGATAAAGTGGAACCTCTGTCTCATATCATATATAAAACGTAACTCAAAATGGATCAACTTCCTAAAAACAATAAACACTTAGAAGAAGAAAACATAGAGGTAATCTTTGTGATCTTGGTTTTGGCAATGGATTCTTAGATGTGACACCAAAAACACAAGCAACAACATAAATAGGACTTCATCAAAATTAAAAACTTTTGTGCATCAAAGGACATTGTGAAGATAGTGAAAAGACAACCTACAGAATGAGAGAAGATATTTGCAAATCGTACATCTAATAAGGGTCTAGTATCCAGAATATATAGAACTCTTATAACTCAACAACAAAAAGACAAACAACCCAAACAAAAAATGGGCAAGGGGGATGAATAGGCATTTCTCCAAAGAAGATATACAAATGGCCAACAAGTACATGAAAATATGCTCAACAGTATTAGTCAATAAGGAAATGCAAATCAAAACTACAATGAGATATTATGTCACATCAACTGGGATGGCTATAAAAAGAAAACAGAAAATAACAAGTGTTGGCAAGGATATGAAGAAATTGGAACCCTCATGAATTGCTGGCGAGAATGTAAAATGGTTCAGCCATTGCGGGAAAACTGTTTGATGGTTCCTCAAAAAATTAAACCTAGAATTGCCATATGACCCAGCAATTCCTCTCCTAGGTATATACCAAAAGAACATTGTTGTGGAAACAATCCAAATGTTCACCAATGGATGAATGGATAAACTGATTGTGGTATATACATCCAATGGAGTATTTTCAGCCAAAAAAAGAAATGTACTAATACATCCTACAACATGGAGGAACCTCATTATGCTAAGTGAAAGAAGCTAAGCATAAAAGTTCACATATTGGCCGAAACCGGTTTGGCTCAGTGGATAGAGCGTCGGTCTGCGGACTGGAAGGTCCCAGGTTCTATTCCGGTCAAGGGCATGTACATTGGTTGCGGGCACATCCCCCGATGGGGGGTGTGCAAGAGGCAGCTGGTCGATGTCTCTCTCATCGATGTTTCTGGCTCTCTATCCCTCTCCCTTCCTCTCTGTGAAAAATCAATAAAATATATTTATAAAAAATAATAATAATAAAAAAAGTTCACATATTGTATGATTCCACTTATCCTATATAATAAAAGGCTAATATGCAAATGAACCGAACAGCAGAATGACCAGTTGCTATGATGTGCACTGACCACCAGGGGGCAGATGCTCAACACAGGAGCTGCCCCCTGGTGGTCAGTGCACTCCCACAGGAGCACTGCTCAGCCAGAAGCTGAGCTCACGGCTGGCAAGCACAGCGGAAGTGGCGGGAGCCTCTCTTGCCGCCTCTGCAGCAGCTCTAAGGATGTCCGACTGACGGCTTAGGCCCGCTCCCCACAGGGACATCCCCTGAGGGCTCACAGACTGTGAGAGGGTGCAGGCCGGGCTGAGGGACCCCCCGCCCAAGTGCATGAATTTCGTGCACCAGGCCTCTGGTATGAAATATCTTTAATAGGTAAATCCATGGAGACAGAAAGCATATTGGTGGTTGCCAGGGGTTAGGGGAGGGACCAATAGGGAGTATCAATTTAATGGGTATAGGTTTTCTATAGGAATTGTAAAATTCCTATAGTGACATTTTGGGGGAATTAGATAGAGATAGTGGTTACACAACATTTTGAATATACTAAATGCCACTGAATTGTCCACTTTGAAATGGTTAATTTTATGTTAAGTGAATTTCATTGAAATACAATTTTTTAATTTAATTAAGATTTTAAAAGATTGCCTACCTGAGTCCAAAGCTTGGGTTTTCTTCACTGAACGTCAGGGCCTTCATTGAAGGAATCCATAGAATGACTTTTATAATGGTGGTGACTGTATTATTAAGCTGAGGGACATGAACAAGTCATCCCTGATTCCTCAATACTTCACCTTCCAAATAAAGACAGTGCCCAACCCACAGGACTTGTGGAGACTGAATGAGAAGGTAGAAAAAAATCAAATCAACTGGAAAATGAGAGGTGATGATGATGATGATTAATGAAATACCCAACTGACTTCTCCCACCATTTCTAGAGTTTATCTTATAACGCAAAGATGATCTTTTTAAAACAAAACAAACAAAAAGAGCCCAAAGAATCCCAATATGGAGCACAGTTACAAAAAGCCAATAAAGATGTTTGAGATAAAATATCATATATGATCCTATATAATAAAAGCCTATGCCGAAACCGGTTTGGCTCGGTGGATAGAGCGTCGGTCTGCGGACTGGAAGGTCCCAGGTTCGATTCCGGTCAAGGGCATGTACATTGGTTGTGGGCACATCTCCTGGTGGGGGATGTGCAGGAGGCAGCTGGTCGATGTCTCTCTCTCATCGATGTTTCTGGGTCTCTATCCCTCTCCCTTCCTCTCTGTGAAAAATCAATAAAATATATATTTTAAAAAAAAAAACCTAATATGCTAAGTATCCAGTCATCTGGTCAGTCAACCAATCAAAGTGTAATATACTAATGATATGCTAAGGCCACTCAACTGCTCACTATGACATGCACTGACCACCAGGGGGCAAATGCTCCGACCAGTAGGTTAGCGTGGTGCTGGGGTCCGGCTGATCAGGACTGAGCGAGATGGGTCGGACATGTCCTAGAGCCCTCCCATGGTCCCTCCCCAGCTGGCAACCCTCCCATGTCCCTCCCTGGACCCAATCATGCACCGGTGGGATCCCTTGGCCTGGCCTGTGCCCTCTCGCAATCCGGGACTCCTTGGGGGATGTTGGAGAGCCGGTTTCGGCCCAATCCCTGCAGGACAGGCCGAGGGACCCCACTGGTGCACGAATTGATGCACTGGGCCTCTAGTCTATGTATATAAAAGGCTAATATGCTAAATGTCTGACCATTTGACTGTTCGACTGGTAGCTATGACACGCACTGATCACCGGGGGGCAGATATTCAACACACAGGCATGGAAACATGGAACAGACTGATGAATCTCAGCGGGAAGAAGGGAGGGGGAAGGGCGGGAAGAGATTAACCAAAAATCTTATATGCATACTAGCGGCCCAGTGCACAGATTTGTGCACCAGTGGGGTCCCTCAGCCTGGCCTGCAGGTATCGGGCCAAAACCAGCAGTCCGATATCCCCTGAGGGATCCCAGATTGCGAGAGGGCACAGGCCGGGCTGAGGGACCCCACCAGTGCACAAATCTGTGCACCAGGCCTCTAGTTAGAGAATAAGAACCAACTTAAACTAGGAATAGAAAGGAACTTTCTTAACTAAATAAAGGGTGAGCACACTTTTCTCTAAGATCAAGAACAAGGTAAGGATATCTGCTTTTCACATTCTTATTTCACATCACACTAGAAATCCTAGCAAGTGCAGTAAGGCAAGAAAAAAATAAAGACATACAGGAGGAAAGGAGGAAATAAAACTCTCTATTGGCAGGCAACATGATCATCTATGTGGAAAATTCCATGGAATCTATCCACACCGCCCCCAAAGCTCCTAGAGCTAGTCAATAAAATTATCAAGATTACAGAATACAAGGTTAATATTTAAAATTTTATTGTATTTGTATATACTAGCACATCATTAGAAATTAAAATTTTTTGCCCTAGCCGGTTTGGCTCAGTGAATAGAGCATCGGCCTGCAGACTGAAGGGTCCCGGGTTTGATTCCGGTCAAGGGCACATGCCCAGGTTGTGGGCTCGATCCCCAGTGGGTGGTGTGCAGGAGGCAGCCGATCCATGATTCTCTCTCATCCTTGATGTTTCTATCTCCCTCTCCCTCCCTCTCTGAAATCAATAAAATATATATATTTTTTTTAAAAAGAAATTTAAAAATTTTAAGTACCATTTATAATAGCATTTAAAATTATATAGTTAGAGCCCAGCTGTGGTGGCTCAGTGGTTGAGCATAGACCTATGAACCAGGGGGTCACAGTTCGATTTTGGTCAGGATACATGTCCCAGTTGCAGGCTTGATCCCCAGTAGGGGATGCACAGGAGGCAGCCAACCAATGATTCTCTCTCATCATTGATGTTGTTTCTATCTCTCTCTCCCTCTCCCTTCCTCTCTGAAATCAATAAAAATATATTTCAAAAAATAAAATAAAATGATATAGTTAGATATAAATCTAACAAAATATGTGAAGATTCTGTATCCTGAAAACAACAAAGCTCAAAGCTCTGATGAAAGAAATCAAAGAAGATCTAAATAAATGAAAGGAATATCATGTTTATGGTTTGGAAGATTGAATATTGTTAAGATGTCAATTCTTCCCAAATCCAATTCTATTTTTTTTCAATAGAAATAAAAAATCTGATTCTAAAATTCATTTGGAAAGGCAAAGGAACTAGAATATCCAAAACAATTCTGAAAAAGAAGAGGTTGGAGGAGTCCCTACTTGTTTTTATTATTTTTATTTTTTTAAATTTCTTTATTGATTAAGGTGTCACATATTTGTCCTCATCCCCCCATTCCCATCCCACACCCCTCCCCACGGATGCCCCCACCCCCCTGTTGTCCTTAACCATTGGTTAGGCTCGTATGCATGCACACAAGTCCTTTGGTTGATCTCTCCCCCCTACCCCCACCCTCCCCTACCCTCCCTCTGAGGCCCAACAGTCTGATCGATGCCTCCTTGTTTCTGGGTCTGTTCTTGTTCATCAGTCTATGTTGTTCATCATTTCCCCTAGATGAGTGAGATCATGTGTTACTAGAAATATACTTATAAGAACCGAATGTGAGACGAGCAATAATAGTTATGCTGACAGGCAAATGAATCAGTCTGTAGTGAGTTTCTTTCTGGACCAACAGTTCTTTTGAGACCCAATTTCAATGTCCACCAGTTCCTTATGTGTACATGTCAGCACTGACTTTTCAGTTCTGGATGGTGGACAAATGGTGGTAATGCAGGTCCGACTCCCTCTGGTTTGGTCTCGCCCGGACCCAGGGGCACGGCCTCACCCAGACTCAGGGGCGCACGGCCTCACCCGGACCCAGGACCCAGCATCACCTGGGCCCCGGGGCGCGTGGCCTCACCCGGACCCAGGGGCGTGCGGCCTCACCCGGATCCAGGGGCGCGCGGCCTCACCCGGATCCAGGGGCGCCTACTTGTTTTTAAAGCTCACTGTAAAGCTTCAGTAATCAAGACAGTGTGATATTGGCAAAAGGATATACATACAGATCAATGGAATGGAATGTTCCATAATATATGGAAACCCATATAAGGCCAATAGATTGTTGTCAAAGTTCCATCTTTCAACAAACCATACTAGAACAGCTGCATATATATACATGCAAAAAAATAAAACTTTGACCTATACTTCACATGCTATACAAAAATTAACTCAAAATGGCTCAAAAAGCAAAGCTACAACTTCTAGAAAAAAGACCTACAAGAAAATCTTTGTGACTTTGAGTTAAAGAGAAATTAGGCCCTGGCCAGACAGCTCAGTTGTTTGGAGCGTTGTCCTGATGCGCCAAGTTTCTCGGGTTCGATCTTTGGTCAGGGCACATACAAGAAGCAACCAAGGAATGAATAAATAAGTGGAACAACAACTCTCTCTCTCTCTCTCTCTCTCTCTCTCTCTCTCTCTCTTTCCTCTCTAAAATCAATAAATAAAATTTTTTAAAAGAGAGAAATTAGATATGATGCCAAAGCACAATTCACAAAAGAAAAAAATGTTAAATTGGATTTCATGAAAAATTTAAAATTTTGCTCTGCAAAAGATACTGACTGTTAATAGAGCTGGGAGAAAACACTTGCAAATCATATATCCAACAGGCAACTTGTATTCAGAATATATAAAGAATTCTTACAACTTAATAAAAAGAAAACAACCCAAGTTTTTACATGGGCAAAAGATTTGGACAGATACTTCAGCAAAGGAAATAGCAGATGAAAGATGCTCGGCATCACTCGTCATTGGGGGATGCGAATTTTAAACTCGTTGAGACACCACTACACAACTATCAGAATGGTTACATTTTAAAAATAAAGAACTATCAAATGCTGGCAAGGATGTGGAGCAATTATAACTTTCAAACATTGCTGGTAGAAATGCAAAAAGGTACAACCACTTTGGAAAACAGTTTCATATTTTTTCATAAAGTTAAACATAATACCATACAGCCCATACAAGTCAGCAACCCCACTTCTAGTATTTACCCAAGTGAAATACAAATCTGTGTTTACACAAAACTCTGTACATAAAGAACTTTATTTGTAATCCTCAAAAATAGGAAAACAAATATCCCTCGACTGCATAAACTGTAGTAAATCCATAGAATGGAATCTACTCAGCAAGAATATCAACTTAACTACTGAAATACATAACAATATGGGTGAACCAAATGCTTTATGGTAAATGAAAGAAGCTAGACTCAAAAGACCACACACTGCATGATTCCACTGATGCAATATTCTGGAAAAGGCAAAATTGTAGAGAACAGATCAATGGTTGCCAGAAGGTAAGGACTGGAAAAGGATTGACTACAAAGGAATAAGGGAATTGGGGAGAAGAAGGGGCCGTGACAGAACTGTTCTACATCTTGATTCTATGCATTTTTCAAAACTTGGAGATCTGCCCAAGCTGGTGTGGCTCAGTGGTTGGGCACTGACCTATGAGCCAGGAGGTCATAGTATGGTTCCGGTCAGGACACATGCCTGGGTTGTGAGTTGTGGACTCGATCCCCAGTGGGGGATCGGGCAGGAGGCAGCCAATCGGTAATTCCCTCTCATCAGTGATTATTCTATTTCTCCCTCTCCCATCCTCTCTGAAATCAAAAAAATATATATTTTTAAAAAAAACCTTGGACACCTGTACACTGTGGATTTTACTATATGTAAATTTAAAACAAACAAAAGAGTCAAGTTGATTACTTTTAACATTAGAGTCTCTTTTAAATGAAGCTTCATATTAATCACTTTAGAAATAGAAACTATTAAGTGACTTGGGAAACCAAGTTCTACTGAACTCATTTCCCCAGCCTTTCCTTCCTTCCTCCCCTCCTCATCCTGTGTGTGATGAATGATGACAACACCAAACTGGGGTTCTAGGGGTTATCCTAGGCCCCTTTCTCTCCCTTCAGCCACATCCAGACTCCCAGGCCTGGGATTCCTACCTGCGTATCCTTCTGTAAGCACTGCTCTCTACCTCCACCTCAGGCCTCCTCATTTCTTGTCCGAATCCCGGGACCAGCTTCCCACCTGGGTCTCCCTGGCTCCAGCCTGGCCCCTCCCATCGGTCCTCCTCTCTGCAGCTGGTGATCTTTCTAAGTCAGTGACCCAACCATGTGGCTCTCCCAGCGTAAAGCCTTCCGAGCGCCCCTTGCTCTTTGAGGGCAGGCGCGTGTTTAATTTGCCACTGAGCCCTAGCACCTCGCACAGCACCTGGGGTCCGCGCACACTCAGTGGAAGATGGTTGAACAAGTGCGTCAGTCAATGAAGTGGATGAAGGAGTTGTGAGAGGGGGCGCAGGCCCTCCAGAAACTCACTCAGAGGTCAGAGGACAATGGCGGAGCGGCAGGAGGAAGCACCACGGTCTGCATCCCAGAGCAGCCTCCATCCTGATTCAACAATGTCAAAGGACCACCTACCACACCCGAGGCACTGGCCTAGGTGCCAGAGATTCATGGTTCGTCCAGCTGGGGGTGGGCACTCAGGATCCAACTAATCATACAAATGAATGCATACGTCCCAACAAGGAAAGGGCCCCGACGGAGAGATGCTCCGTGTCAGGGGAGGACATGAAGCCGGGAGGAGGATCAGGGGCTTGACGGAGGATGGGATGATTAAAACCGCAGAGGGTAAGACGTTACTGGTTGTAGAGATGAGGAAGGGCATTGCAGCAGATGGGAGGAGTATGTGCCAAAGACTTGAAACAAGAGGAAGATCCCTTGCAGACAGCAAAACAAGGGCAGGGTGACTGGAGCCAGAGCGAGGGGAGAGAAGGCACCAAATGAAACCGGGAAGCGAAAGGGCTGGATCCAAAACCAATGAAGGATTGTAGGCTGCAGAGGGACATGATCACATCAGCTCTGAAAATACTCGCGCTGTTTTATGGGGGAAATGGATTGAGAAAGGGGCAAGTGTGGATGCTAGAAACGTAAGGAGAGGTCCCAAAGAGATGCTGAGGAGCCTGGGCGTGGGGCCCGGGGCTGGCGGAGATGGGGAGAAGGGGCTGGAATGCAGCTTTATTTAGGAAGCAAACTCGACAAGCCTGGGTGATGGGAATGAAGGGGAATAGAGGGGAAACAGAGGGTGGGTGTCTGGAAGAATAGCGGTTTTTGAGTTTGGAACTTCCCTGGGGTGGCCCAAGGCATTCCTCATCCTTAATGGTGGTTTCTGGAAGCAAAAATGCCACAATTGCCAGGCCACCAAGTTCTATCCCTTCCTCAATCTCGTTCCTTACCGTGCACCTGCTTTTCCGTAGGAACATTCATTGGTTTTCAGCACATCACTGCACTTGTAGGGAAACAGAATCAGACTTAATATACAATTCACATCAAATGCTGCTAATGAGGACAAGATTTCACAGCTTGAAAAGTTATGAGGGACAATATCAGTTATCCGAATAGGAGAAGGGCTTGTTATTAATGGAAGCACAGGAAACCATGGCGGTTTCTGTACATTCAATACAGACAACAACCCTATGAAGAGGGTAGTATTGTCTCCTATGAGGAGACAGATGAGGAAAATGAGACCCGAATGGGTTAAGTGACTTTCCCAAGGTCTCAGCTAGGACGTGGCAGATTCAGTTCAGTCCTGAGTCTACTAGGCCCCAAATACCATGATCTTTCCATTGTGCCACTGTACCTCATCTACAGCTGAACTGGAACCTTCTCTCTCACCTGACCTCTCCTTTCCTTTCATCCAGAATGCCTTGACCACTCCCACCGGACCCATCCAAGTCTCCAAGGCTCACCTCAAATGGCTTCTCTTCCAAGGGCCAGCTCCCCCTTCCAACCAAACACCAAACACACAAAGCCCCTCTCAGAGCCCTTATTGTCTGCCTTATTGCATAACTAGACTCCCAACAATAAACTGCAGACCCCCGAAGGCACAGGCTTTAATGTGTATGGGAGATAAGCGGCAGTGTGTGGATTCCAACACAGGCATTGAATTTTTTAAACAGGTCAGACAGTTGAGAAATGAGGCTACAACAACTGTATATATGGAGTAAGAAATGGAATATTTATTTAAATTTTTATTGAAACATTTTATTATAAAATAAATATCAAGTTTGTTCAGTACATACTAGTATAATGTAACTCATGTTTCTTTTCAAAGCATATGTTTCAACCATCTATATCTATATGCAGAAAACATTTCTGAAAAAATAGAATGGAATTTTACTCATGAACAAGTTTGAAATCTTTCAATTACAAAAATCAATTTTAAGACATTTGACAGACTTCCTGCATAAACTTTTCTTCAAGACTTATCTTTTATGAAAACGATGCCTACCTTATTATGTGACAAATTCAAAGACTCATGCAATGTTATACTTAAAATGGAACTTAAAAGGAAAAAACAGCAAGCTATTTCTCAGGTTTTTGCTTCAAACATACGTATACTTCAGCCAGTGAGATACAAGGATACATGTGTGGACTTTTAGGAATCTCCTAAAAAAGGGAGGGGGCCCACCATTCTCCCTTCCTTTCTTGCTACTTGTCGCCTAGGATGCAGATATGACGGCTGTAGTTCCAGCAGCCATGTGGGACCATGAGGATGAGGACCGCACCTTGGGTGGTCCCTCGGAACTCTCCTGAGGACTGCTGGTGGGAGACTTGTGGAGTATGAAAGAAAACAAGTCATTAATATGGACTCCAAGGTTTTTGGCCTGAGCAGCTGATAGAGTAAGATTGCCCTTTATTGAAATGGGAGAAGAATGGGCTTACAAGGGGGCAAGTTAGATGGGTTAAGTTTGGCTGCATATAACTGAAAAACTCAAAATAATTGTGGCTTCAGTAACATAGATCTTTATTTTTCACATTAAGGAAGATCCAGAAATAGGCTGTGTAATCCACTCTTTCTTCTCCATAGACCCAACCCTGTGTGTTTCTTCTCCATAGACCCGACCCTGTGTGTTTCTCGTCGCTGTCACCTCTATCACTCTGGTCCCAGTCCCTATCCTCGCTCACCTGCTTTACAACAGTAGCCTCCTAACTCGTCTCCCTACTTTCATCCTGCCTCCCACCCCCTCTCCCCAGTCAATTTCCCACAGAAGAGCCGGACTTAATTTTTTAAAACCTAAGTGGGCCCTGTCAGTTCTTTGCTCAGAACTTCCCAATGGCTGCCTGACTCCGAGTAAGAGCAAAGTCCTTATTACGCCTTCCAGGCCTGACGTGACGTGGTCCCCGCCCGTGTCTCTGCCCCCTGCTCACCCACTATACCCAGCCACCCTGCCCTCTCTGCTATTCCTTGAACTTGTCAGCACACCTGGGTCTCGGGGTCCTTCTGCTTTGGGGAGCTCTGCCCCCAGATATCTACTTATGCTCTCTCTTATCTCACTCAGGCCTCTGGCCAAACCTCACTTTACCAGGAAGGCCTTCTCTGACCACCATATCTAAAACAGATCCCATCCTACTATCTCCTGTTCTTCAGAGTGCCCACCGCCACCGGGCATTTATTTATATTCATTGTCTATCCCCCACCCCCACACCAGTTTTGTTACTCTGAGCTACTTGCCATCCCTGCAAACACTTGTTAAATATTTGCTGGCAACAACAAAAATAAGCCAACTCCATCTTATTGGTTAACCAAGATCTAAAAGTGTAATATGGGCCCTGACCGAATTGGCTCGGTGGATAGAGCGTTGGCCTGCAGACTCAAGGGTCCCAGGCTCGATTCCAGTCAAGGGCATGTACCTTGGTTGCGGGTACATCCCAGGTAGGGAATGTTTTTCTCTCATTGATGTTTCTAACTCTCTCTCCCTCTCCCTTCCTCTCTGTAAAAAATCAATAAAATATATATATATTTAAAGTGTAATATGGTTTTCTGTTCTAATAATAATAAATACAGTATATAGCAACCACAAAACATTACAAAATTAGAAGTAAGAATAGTAGACCGCAGTATGCCAGGCCAGTACGCCCGCAAGACTGCCTCCAGAACCAAATGCCCTTCTATAGCAGCCCCAAAGGCACAAAGCCTGCCCTGCTGTTCGCACATGACCCCTTCAGTGAGAACAGGGGGCCGAACTGACCACCCATTATCTGGAGATGAACACAGCTGCCCTCTCATCACTCTCCATCTTTATGGAAAATCCTGGTGATTTATTCATGTTTCAAAACATGAATAAATAAAAGCCCACGAGCACAGATTTATCTTTTCACTCACAAACTGTCTATTTCTTTCAAAGCTAGGAGGTTTTCTGTCGAACTTGTAAAGTGAAATAAGAAATCTTTGTTGTAAGCTTGACTCACGAAATAGGTCTTCAGCCTGAGACATTTCTGGAGACAATGTATGACTAATATTTGTTTTCATGTGGAGAAGGAGCAAAGCCTGACAGAAGTTACAGTTCCTATTTTCAAAGAAGACTAAGAAGTCCAGCTCCTTCAAGAAAATAACAAGCTGAAATTTGCAAAAGGAAAACAGAAAGCTATTTCTCAGCCTTTGCTTCAAACACACATACTCCTCTCCTATGTTATAGGTGATTGCTGCTTCAAGCTGCTACACGACTCCTTCTTTGGGAGAACAGGACAGCTTCCAAGAAAATGAAGAGCCTGGCCTTGAAGACAGATCTCCTTGTATCTGAATCCCATCTCCACTAGCTGTGTGTCCTTCGGCAAATCATCTCACTTCTCCTGCCGTGGGCTCCCCTTCCAGAAAACGGGGGTAAACTTCACAACAAGACTGGAAGATAAAAGGCTATTAAAGATCATGTGTGTAGAGTGTGGAGCACAGGGTCCAGCGCCTAGTAGGTGCTCAATAAATGGTAGCTGATATTACTCCCATAAGCAATGATCTACAGAAGCCCACTCAAGCCATCAGCACTTTTAACCTTTTGCACTCGGATGTCAAGTGTGACTCGACACGGTTAGCATCGGTAGCAGGAATCAAGAAGAAAAGCAAGCGAGTGCAAAGGGTTAAACATGATATATAAAAACAACTGACTTTTAAAGAACATTTGAAAATACCAAAACTATTACTCAAAAAAAAAAAAAAAAATCTTCCACCAGTCCTATGAACCTCCCCCCCAAAAAAAGAGGTGTGAACTGGAGACAATTTTTCCTCTAACAACTTTGAAATAGTGACCTCTGCTGGCCCATGGAAAACATGAGCTTTCCAACCTACGCTTTCATGATTGAGCAAGGGTTGAGTTGAGTCAGCCAGACTTGGTCATTGTCCCTGGAACAAAAACCAGGTGTTGTTGCATTACAAGGGACAGAAATCGTCACAAGGGTTACTACGATGTAATTGGGATGTTAACAAAATTAAAGGCTGGCCTTTCCATTTGCTCATCCGCCCAGAAGATTCTTTTTTTTTTTTTTTCAAACTCCGCTGTCTCCTATTTTTAAAATGTCATAATTGCATGCAAATGTTACAGCTGAAAAACAACACAAGGAGCATTAAAAATCAATCTTCCATGTAAGCCTCAGATTTTCCAGCATGAAGATCCAAAAGCAGAAGTGGTGACAAATGTGTAGAAAACAGAGTGAAAAAGTCAGAATGCATCATTAAGAATATTACAACAAAAGGAGGGGGGAAATCTTTGGGAACACATGTCTAATTCAGCTGGGATAAACAGCCAGCTACAAAGAAGGCTTTAAAAAACCCTGCAAACCTCTTACAGATATGACCCAGAAATCCAGTTAGGAAGCAGTCACGACCCTTTTCTTCAGGCAGAAATATGCTTCATGAAGAGGCTGCTCAAGAGCCTATTGGCTGGAATACTTAGACGTGAAACACATTCCCACCTCTTAAAGGTGTGAAATAAAACAGAGGTTGCAAACTAGCAGCCATAGGACCGTGTAGTTTGGTTTGGCACTTGCTGTATTTTTTTTTATTATTATTATTAATTAGCTTCCAACACTTTAAACATGGAGATTTCACATCAAAATCTGAATCTCTGCCTTCTTATAAACAAATGGGGAGATCTAGACATACCAGGCAAGAATTCTCCCATAGCAGCAATCAACTAGGGCCAAGCAGCAGCACAATCATCCCTTTAGGGACACATGCTCTCTCCAGCTTGCCATGTTCCCCAAAATCCGGCCTCACCCATATCACTTGCCTGGCTTTTGTAAACACTTGAGTTGGAGACCCTGGGTTTCTAACAGCCCTAAAGCACTGAACTGAATTCAGTTCAAACAAGTGTCAATCGTGTGCAAGGCACTTTAATAGACACTGGGGATATAAAGCCTAAAACATGATCCCTGAACCCAAAGAACTCACAGATCACTGTTCCCAGTGAGAGCAAGTAAGCTGGAAATTATACGTTAAGGTATGTGCCTTGAGCCTGGCTGGTGTGGCTCAGTGGTTGAGCATTGGCCCATGAACGAGGAGGTCACAGTTCGATTCCTATTCAGGGCACATGCCTGGGTTACAGGCTCCATCTACAGTAGGGAGCATACAGGAAGCAGCTGATTGATGTTTCTCTTTCACTGATGTTTCTATCTCTATCCCTCTCCCTTCCTCTCTCTAAAACCAATAAAATATATTTTTTAAAAGAGGTATGCACATTGAAAAGGTATAGAAGGGCCCAGCTGTTGTGGCTCAGTTGGCTGAGCATTGTCCCATGCACCAGGTCACTGGTTCAGTTCGCAGTCAGGGCACATGCAGTTTGTCCACTCCTCCCAGGAATTACACGAGTTTTAGTTGCTCCACATCCTCATCAACACCTGTCACTGTCAGTCATTATTTTTAGCCCTTCTGATGGGTGTGTAGTGGTATCTCAGCCTACATCTGTATTTCCCTAATAATTAATGATGCTGAAAACCTACCTTCTCTTACAAGGCAATTGAATACCTTTCTTTTTAAAGTGCCTGTTCATCTTTTGCCCATGTTGTTTTTGTTTGTTTGTTTTTAAATATATTTTTATTGATTCCAGAAAGGAAGGAAGAGGAAGACAGAAACATCAATGATGAGAGAGAATCCTTGATCGGCTGCCTCTTGCACGCCCCCTACTGGGGATCGAGTTCGCAACCCAGGCATGTGCTCTTGACCAGAATCGAACCTGGGACCCTTCATTCCAAAGGCTGATACTCTACCCACTGAGCCAAACCAGCTAGGGCTTGCCCATGTTGTTTTAATGTACTTTGAAGCTATGTTATTAGGTGCATTAACATTAACATTTAGAACTATATCTTTCTCATAAGTTGAATCTTTTACTATTTTGAAGTGCCCCCTCTTTATCTCTAATAAGGTTTTTTGCCTTAAATTATACTTTGTCAAAAAAGAATACAACTATACCAGCTTTCTTTTAGGTGTTTGCTTGTTTATCTTTCCTATTCTTTTATTTTCAATATATCGATCCTTATGTTTTACTAGTAGATGTGACTCATTAACAGCAAACAGATGGAGTGGGGTTTTTTCTTTCTTTCTTTCTTTCTTTGTTTTTTTTTTTTTTAATTAGGGGAAGACAAGAGGGAGAGGAAAGGCTTGGGGTGCTCCCCCCAGGAGGAAGAGCTCCCAGATGGGTTGGTTTTTTTTTTTATTTAGTTTGATAAACTTTGTTTAATCTGAACATTTAGTCCATTTATATTTAATGTAATTACTGGTATATTTGAATTTAAATATACATCTTATCATGTGCGTTTTTTTGTTGTTGTTGTTGTTTAATCCTCACCTGAGGATAATTTTCCATTGCTTTAGAGAGAGTGAAAGAGAAGGAGGAAAGGTTGGAGGGAGGGAGGAAGGGAGAGAGGGGAGGAAAGAAACATGGATGTGAGAGAGACACATTAATTGGTTGCCTCCTGTACCTGCCCGACCTGGCTGGGGAACAAACCTGCAACCCTGGTATTTGTCCTTGACCGGAAATTGAACGCACAAACCTTCGGTGTGTGGGCCAATGCTCTAACCACTGAACACACCGGCCAGGGCTAAGTGCTTTTTTTTTTTTTGTCCTGTTACAGATTATTCCCCTCCTGCTTCCATTCTTTTATATTTTGTTATTCCATTCTTTCCCTGTCTCAGCTTGAAACTTTCTTTTAGTAGTTATCCTTAAACTGCAATACACAGTTCTGATATACCAGTCTATTGTTGACTCTTTTGTTTTGTTTTTTTGTTGTTTTTTTATTGTTGACTTTTATTCTCTTCCCAGACTATGTAAAGACCTTAGAATATTTTAACTTCCAAATACTCTGACTCATGTACTTTAACTTTCTCTATAGTTAAAATCCCCAGATATTGTTTCATAAGTCAATAGTCATATTTTCCTTATTAATTTCCTCCTGCTTCTCTAACTGTCCTCCCTTCTCCCTGAAAAAAGAAAAAAAGCCTTTATAAATTAAGTTCCCTGTAGAGTGACCTCTGTTGATGAAATCTCTCATCTTTTATTTGTCTGAAAATGTTATTTCCCTACCATTTTTTTGGAGATTTTTTGTTGTTAATCCTCATACAAGGATATATTTTCTTTTTCCACTGATTTTTGGAGAGAGTGGAGGGGGAGGGGAAGAGAGAGAGAGAGAAGCATTGATGTGAGAGAGACACACGAATTGGTTGCCTCCTGCATTCGCCCCAGGGAAAAAGCCTGCTACCGATGTGCATGCAGACGCTCTACCCACTGAGGAAAACTGGCTAAGGCCCATTTTTGTAGATTAATGTTGGGTGTGAAGTTCTAGGCCGCTACATTTCTTTCAGCCCTTTGGAATTTCCGTTCCACTGTCTTCAATTGTTTTTGTTGAGAAATTAGCTGTCCAGTTGTTGCTCATTTAAAAGTGGTCTTTCTTCTCTGGCTACTTTTAAGATTGTCTTTAGTTTATAACACTTTTACTATGATGTACCTCAATATGCATTTTTATTTATCTGTTTAGGGTTCACAGAGCTTTTCCAACCTGTGGCTTAATACCTCATCAATTTTATTATTTGCTATTAAATATTCAAATTTGCTTCTGCACCATTAGATTTCTATTTCCGGGGAAACTCATACAACTTAACAACAGGAAGATAAACAATCCAATCAAAAAATGGGCAAAGGACCTAAGTTAGACACTTTTCAAAAGAGTATATACAGAAGGCCAGGAGACATATGAAAACATGCTCAAAGTCACTAATCATACGAGAGATGCAAATCAAAACAACAATGAGGTACCATCTCACACCTGTCAGAATGGCTATCATCAACAAATCAACAAACGACAAGTGCTGGCGAGGATGCGGAGAAAAAGGAACCCTCCTTCACTGCTGGTGAGAATGCAGACTGGTGCAGCCACTGTGGAGAACAGTATGGAGTTTCCTCAAAAAACTAAAAATGGAACTGCCATTTGACCCAGTAATACCCTTCAAAGTATATATACCAAGAAAACAGAAACACCAATCAGAAAGGATATATGCACTTCTATGTTCATAGCAGCACAATTCACCATAGCTAAGATTTGGAAACAGCCTAAATGCCCATCAGCAGATGAGTGGATTAGAAAACTGTGGTACACCTACACAATGGAATACTATGCTGCGGTAAAAAAGAGGGATTCTTACCATTTGCAACAGCATAGATGGAACTGAAGAGTATTATGCTAAGCGAAATAAGCCAGTCAGAGAAAGATAAATATCACATGATCTCACTCATTTGTGGAATATAATGAACATCATAAACTGATGAACAAAAATAGATACAAAGAAGCATCAAACAAACTGTCAAACTACAGTGGGAAGGCAGGGGAGGGTTGGGGGGTGGTAAGAGATCAACCAAAGGACTTGTTATGCATGCATATAAGGATAACCAATGGACACAGACACTGGGGGTGGGGGGTGGGGTGAGGGCATGTGCCAGGGGGTAGGGGAGGCCAGGGGGAGGTCAATGAGGGGAAAAGGAGACATATGTACTACTATTTGTAATACTTTAAACAATAATAAATAAATAAAAAGTTTTTTAAGTAAAACTAAAAAATAATAAAAAATAAAGTGCAAATAGCTTTTTGTAAACCCCCCTCCAAAAAAAAATATAAATCACAATAATTAATCCTCCAGAATAATTTCATTGGTTCCAAAAACAGCCCTTCCTGGAATAAAAATTGTTAATAAATCCTTGCACATGAAAAGGCCCTGCATCTTATAAATCTACTAGAGGCCTGGTGCACAAAATTCGTGCTCGGGGGGTGGGTGTCCTTCAGCCGCCTGCACCCTCTCCAATCTGGGACCCCTCAGGGGATGTCCGACTGCCCTCAGGGATTGGGCCTAAACCAGCAGTTGGACAACCCCCTCACAATCTGGGACTGTTGGCTCCTAACCACTCGCCTGCCTGATCGCCCCTAAGTGCCTCTGCCTGCTGGCCTGATCACCCCCAACTGCCCTCCCCTGCTGGCCTGATCGCCCTCAACTGCCCTCCCCTGCTGGCCTGATCTTGCCCCTAACTGCTTGCTCCCCTGCACCGGCCTGATCTCGCCCCTAACTGCTTGCTCCCCTGTGCCGGCCTGATCACCCCTAACTGCTTGCTTCCCTGATGGCCTTATCACTCCTAACGGCCTCTGCCTTGGCCCCCGCCACCGTGGCTTTGTCCGGAAGGAAGTTGGATGTCCAAAGATGTCCAGTCAACCCAGTCTAATTAGCATATTACCCTTTTATTAGTATAGATACTAATAAAAGGGTAATATACTACCCATTTATTGTCCGGATGTTCTTCTGGACCAAGCCATGGTGGCGGGGCCAAGGTAGAGGCAGTTAGGGGCCAAGAGGGGCGGGCAGTTGTGAGTGATCAGGCCAGGATGGGATGGCAGTTGTGGGTGATCAGGCCAGCAGCGGGGGGGGCAGTTGGGGGTGAGCAGGCCGGCAGGGGGGACCAGTTGGGGGCAAGCAGGCCAGCAGTGGGGGTCAGTTGGGGGCAATCAGGCCAGGGGGGGGCAGTTAGGGGCAAGCAGGCTGGCGGGGGGGGCCATTTGGGGACGAGTAGGCCGGCAGGCAGAGTGGTTAGGGGCAATCAGGCAGGCAGGCAGGCAGCAGTACCAGATTGCGAGAGGGATGTCCGACTGCCAGTTTAGACATCCCCTGAGGGGTCCCAGATTGGAGAGGGTGCAGGCCAGGCTGAGGGACACTCCCCCACCCGTGCACGAATTTCGTGCACTGGGCCACTAGTCTATACATATAAAAGGCTAAGTTTGTCCAACCGTATGGCCGGTACATATGACATGCACTGGCAATTTAAAAATAAACATTGACTCGCACATGCACAATACATATAACGCTCTCACTGGCACCAATTGCACACGGGTGTTTCAATCTGTCATTGTTGATCATGAATTTGGTTGACACTTCTATTATAGAAATAGGGCAAATAGCAATATTAAAACATTTCTTCTAATTAATTTCCTTTCAATGTGCACAAATCCATGCACCAGGCCATTAGAATTTTATGAACAACAAAAAACAAGATTTCTATTTCCTTCCAGGATTCCAACTAATTACACTTATGAACTTTCTCATTGTATCATCTTGTCTCATGCTGTGTTCTGTGTTTTAATACTTTTTACTTTCTATGCTTTATTCTGGATTTCTTCTGATCTATCTTCCAAGTCATTTTTTTCAGCTGTCTAATCTGTAGTAAATCTATCCATGGACTTCTTAATTTTAGTTATTCTATTTTTGTCCTAGAATTTCCATGGTTCTTTTTCAAAGTAAATATATACTTTACACACATGTGTGTAGTTTCTACTATGTTTATGTAATTTCTAGTTCTCTAAATTAGAATTTCATTTTTATTATTAAACACTAGAGGCCCGGTGCACGAATTTGTGCACAGGTGGGGTCTGGCTGGCCTGCCCCGATCGGGGCCGATTGAGGCCAATCAGGGCCAGCCAGTGGGGGGAGGGAATGCGGGAGGTTGGCCGGCCGGCCCTGCCCCCTATTGGGCTGGTTGGCTGGCCGCAGTGCACATCATAGCGACCCGTCATTCCGGTCACTTGGCTTTTATATATATAGATAGTAATGGTAATTATTTTTAAATCTGATAACCCCAATATCTGGAATCCCTATGCTCTCCTTGTTGTCATTCATGTTGTCTTGCCTCTTCCTGTGCCTTATTATTTTTAATTGTGTGCAGACATTGTATTTGGAAATTTGTTTGTAGAAATAATTGAGGCCCAAGGTGTTGTTTTCCTCCAGAGGATATATGATAGCTTCTCCCAGGACCTAGAAACACTGGCAAACAGAGATTACCGCAATTCCATTTAATGAGGATTCTAACTCAACTACAGTCATGCAATCTATTTCCTCTTCATCCTTCCTTCTAGGGTGCAGCCCTCTTGGGTTCCAACTCAAAGCAAGATTTATCAGTCCCTCTTTGCAGGCTCTAAAACTCAAATTTTTATTCCCTTTCTTGAGAGGCTCTGGGAATTATACCCTCCACTTTCTCCTGACCAACAAAGGTAAGCTCTCAGAAGCCACATTGATACTGCATGATCTTGTTCCTGAAGCCTAATTAGACCCTTGGATACTTGATCCTTTTGGGCTCATTTCTTCCAATCAAAAAATTAGTTGGCATTCAGAAAGTTGTTCAGTCTCTATTATAATAACCTCAGGAGCTAGAGAGCAGGTGGAAAGAGTGGTGGAAAGCCAGTAGACAGAACTAAAGCACTGATGCACAAAGAAGCGGAGAAGAACCATTTAGATATCCTGAGGGCTTTCCAGATTCTTCATGAGGTCCAGAAGCAAATCTGTACTTGAGCTCACCATGACTTTCCTGTGCCCTTAGGGTAAACTTGCCTTTTATGCTCAAGCTAAACTGAGGTGGGATTGTTGTGTCCTTGCAACTAATAATCATAATATAGTTAGGGAAGGACTATTCATTCAAGCTATAAAAGTTTTTAATAAATTGGAAGATAAAAAGGATAAACCAATCAATAGTCAACCTATCTTCAAAAGACTATCAAAGAAAAAGGTCTGTGATTTAGAGGTCACCTTCCAATGTGTCTCTGCCAGAGGCATCCCATAGGTTTTCCAGAACTACTTTGCCACCAGGACCACTTGCAGGGCACACTCAACAGTGTCTGGTAAGATATGTGTGTGCAAGGAGAACCCTGGAGGGAAAGGGAGAGCCACACAGACCCTGCAAAATAATGCAAGTGACAACGCAGGCTAAGCACCAGGACACTGAAGAAGATGCACTTAGTGCAGGTTAGGAACAGAATAGATGCTCAATCAACAATGAAACAGCAATAGCAAAATACATCAATTTTGTAAATGAGTAGAAAATAGTTATGTGCAAAACAAGGTTTCCTCCATTTACTTTAGCCACACAAAGTGGTGAGCTCTTTGGGGACAATGTCTATGATTTTATACCATCACAGCCTATCACAAAGCCTGGTATACAGCACTTCTCAGCATTTCTGCCTTACCTCCAGGATCTAACCGTATTCTTCAAGCTTTCTACCTTATGGCAAATGATAGTTCATATGCTTCAGACACTCATCTGAGAGACCCCACAGAAAATCCAACAGAGCAATGGTTCCCCAAGTGTGCTCTTCTGACTAGCAGCATCACTTGAACGCAAGTTCTTGGGCCCCAACCCAGATTTACAAACCAGAAACTCTGGAGGTAGGGCCCAGTGGTTTAAGCTTCCCAAGCGATTCTGAAGCACGGTAAATTTGGTAGCTCCTGATCTATAATAAACCCTTCTCACAGTGTGATTCTGGTCAGCAGCTTGCCAAGACTAGCTGGATGGTTAACTGATAAATTAAAGCCATCTTTGTTATGAGCTACTTGGCTTTAAAGAAAGATGACTGAGTTGGGAGAGCAAAAGAGGGATTTCAGGGCTTTAGTATAGCACCTCAACTACCTTGAGGTGAAGTTCAGACTAATTTAAGTAAAGTTGACAGACATAACTGTTAGCCTGGGGAAATATGATCTGTTCAGAAACACTATTCTGGCAAGGAAAGAAACCTCTATTAAAAGATGGCTTTCAGCACCTGCCTCTTTTGTTTAGTTTTAGAAGGAAGCCAAGACAATGAAGAAAAGAGACTTTTAAAATTCAGGGCCCTTTTCAGCAATAATGTGGGGTTTTTTAAATAATAATTAAAAATTTATAAATAATAATAATAAAATAAAATTCAGGCTCCTTAGAGTTACCATTAAATACTGATCACTCACCAAATTAGTCTGGTTAAGGACAATGGCTGATTTCTCAAGAAGTTAAACCTTTTCAGGTTTTATAAGCAACAACAGTGGAGATGTAAATGAAATGGCTAAGGAAACACACACCAGAAATTAAATAATTGACCCTGTATATACACATTTCAATTAATAGTCCCATTTTTTTAATGTAAATTTATTTTTCTACCAATTCAAGGTCAGTGATATACAAAAGTATATAAACAGATTACCATATTTACAGGAATACATACAAAACAATTACCAAGAAACAAATCCAGCGAAGTAACAAATTGAAGCTTATCCATGTCCACTGAATGGTGCGATGTTTATTCTAGGACAGTTCTGCGGTGCTCTGGGAGAGTTTTGTGGATTTATACCTTCCATAAGGGGCAAGCAAACATTACAAGAGCTGAAAGAATCATGTTTTATACTGACAGTCAGAGAAAAGCTTTTAAAGAACACTCTAATCTTCAGGCCAACGTTAGAGCACCAGTGGGCTCATAACCAAGCTGTGACTTCATCAAAAGAAACGCTTCTCGCCTCTTGTAAACAGGAGGAGCCAGAGGAGCTTTTTAATAACAGGTGACTGAGCCACACCCTACCCCACAGATGGTATGGAGATTATCAACACACAAAGGGGAAAAGGAACTGACTCCCTTACCAACTAAATACAATCCAGATTTGGGGGGACAGTTTCCAGACCCCACCAAGCAAACTTTAGGTGACCCATATTTTGTATAAAGCACATTCTTTCTGGAGAGAAAACAGGAATGAATACCTCAAAAATTTTTACATTGCTCATCAAATATACCTTTGCCCAAAGTATTTGGCAAAAATCTAAACTTAGAAAGACATTTTATCTAATAGTTTAAAGGAATCATCCCATCATCAGTCTCAGGAATCAAATGGGTTCAATACCACAATTCTTTAATGGAAACAGAAGGTTAGAGTCCTTTTCTCCCAAAATGCCTCAGCCACGGGAAGCACAGAGAATGGAATATAAAAAGTTCAATGGCTTTAAAACATAAAACTCAACAGTTCTCAGTCAACCTAGCCACAATTTTCTGGCCATCTGTAAGTAACTACCACTTTCAAAATTCAACTTTCACATTCAAAAGGGATCAACTCCTCTTCAGGGGTGAAAAGAAAAAGCAATGGCAATAGCCTAAATCCTCCACACACTTGACAACTGGGGAACTATCTCATAAAGACACCTTAAAGGTCAGTAGGATTCATTTATAATTTGGCATGTGCTGGCTGAAAGGGCAACAAATAGAGGGAATAAAGATATAGTACATCAAGTAATCAGACAAATTGTAGACATATATGCCATATTAATGAAGACGCATATACAATACTGTGTTGACTAAAGAAAAAATTTTGGGACACTAGAGGAGAAAGATAATAGGTAAAAAAAATTACAAGGAAGCATTTCAGTCCAAAGCTAGTCCAGTGGATATCTACTAGTAGGATTTCTAATCTTTCATCTCCAAATAAATAAAATTACCTCGCTCACTTTTGAGACATACAACATGCTCCCAAGTAATCCCTCTGACGTCTTGGTCTCACTTGCTATTTGATGACTAAGTTGTTTCTGGCTGTAAAGATTTTCCTAATATATTTTAATTAGCCAGTTAACACAGGGAAGACTGCTCCCTCTGAGGCCAAAAAAGCTTCACAAAATAATTTCATCTAATGAAGATGAAGAGTGATAAAAAGGGGAAAAGTTTCCTGGTTTTTCTTGCAAAATTTTTCTCTCACTTGAAAAATTCTACAATCACTTAATGTTCTGTTCCAGAAAAAGAAAGTAAAACTAGTTGGGAAAACAGTCATACACTTAATTGTTTACTAGCATGATATAACACAAATTCATAGATGTCAGTTGATTGTCTTCTAAAAACCAAATGTGAATGTTTAATCTTGTAACTTAAGAACTGAATTTTTCCACATTCCTTTATATAGAGTTAGCATCTGTAAATTGAGACTTTTTTTTGGACAATCATGCAAATTTAATTTGTCTCTGGAAACAAAAACAGAACCTAACAGATTGACAAAATATGTCCTTTAGACAATATATTTTCTGTGAACTTTTCTCCAATGTTACCATTTTAATCCTTTAGTAAACAGAAACAACTCTAAAAAAGTTTATGTATTTCAAGTTTACAAGAGTTAAACTCAGAATGACTAGGAAGGAAGACTGGGTCAAGTCAACCTATTTTACCTTCTGAACTGGCTCTACTCCTGTCAAAAGTAAATTCTAAAAAATTTCTAATTATTATTAAGCTATATAAGCTGGAGACATTTCTACTGCCATAGATGCATCTGTGAAATTGAATAAAGATTTTATTATACCACACACACAACAAGCAACTGGTACAGAAAAGGCCGTTTTCAGTTATTCTGTTGAGAATTTCTTTCCATGATTTCTCCCATTAAAGTATAGTTTTCAAAGCAACCACCACGACAAAGGAAGCATCTAATTAGTCCATTTTCTTCTGATCCAAGAATGCTGAACATTTACTGTCCCATCTGTAGTTGTATCAGCAGTGTAATGAACACAGTTTATATTACTTAACTATTCTTTGAACTCCAAGAACTGTTGAAGTCTTTTCTGATGTTCTGCAGATGCTTGCACAGCACTAAATGAAACATAAATTCAAAGCATAAGCTTTATTTTACATTAAGCATATTAAGTGAACCACAGAGCACAGAGTCAATATTTTTCAAAACAATTAAAAACGAAGAGAAATCTTCACTTATTTAGTACTTCTGAAAAAGTTGGATGAAAACTCTCCTTAATCTAATGAGGAGGGCTTGCATTCAGTAATGGCATGCTTCCACCTTTTAAAAGACCAAAGCAAATTAAGACTGACAAGTGAAGGCATCGATTTTAACCTGCTCTGCTATGGAACCTGCTGTGCAGAGTTCCAAGCCTTACAGATTTTCTGGATTTTATTATTTTATTTAAACCAGATTCCAACATTATCTTTGAGTTGTGGAGTATCTGAATTGCCTTTAATATAAAATCCTTTAAACTGAAATGTTTGGTTAAAACATAATAGACTCCACTAATGGTTTTCAAAGGTAACGGCTTTGGTTTAGATTTACTCGTCCCTTTGAAAATAAATTCTGTCCTGGATGAGGAAACTGAGTTCTCTCCCAACCTCCGCCCCCACAAAAACACATTACCGTGACAAAAGTCGGGGAAATATACTGAAACTAGTAAAAACTTCCAGGCAAAAAGTGAACACAATGAAAGATTCTGGTTTTCTAGATGTTTAATAGTAATATATCACAACGCAATAATAGAATTCCAGTAACTGAAGGTCACCACTTTTAAAAGTGCCAAAGAATCTTGCTGTAACAATTTTGCTACACCTCATTCTAAAAGTTCTCATACATACACATCTCTGCTTTCTTAAACCATGTTGCTGCTTATAATAGAACTATTTCAAGTATTTTTGTGCAAATTCACACCTAGGTGCTAGTGAGGCTGTCATCTCCAACTCAGTGGCTCTGAACTCTCTCAAACACCAAGTCTGCAGCTCTTTTCATGAACCTTCTCTCTGCTAGCAGGCACTGCACTCATTCCTACTACTGTTAGTACTCCCAACTCTAATATCTGTCTATTCCCCTCAAATTTTAACGTGTTATAAGCTGGAAAACCAGTAAATCAAATTTAAACCTGGTTCTCAGAGGTGGAGCTGTGGATAATGATTAAATTAGGTATTATACAGTAATAATAGATTTCCCAGCAACATATAATGTACAAGTGTGGGCTTTATATATGTATGATCCCACTGAATATCTATTAGTAACAGTGGAACAAAGTGGGATGAATAACATAACCCTTTCATGGGAGGGTACCTGTAGCAGAAAGGTTCAAAGGTTAGAGGAGACAGCACAACTTACTAGTTAAGATTATAGACACTATAGATAGAACTCGCAAGTCAGAAAGTTTGAAGTCTGAATTCTGGCTCTGCAACTTACTTACCTGCAAAATCTTGAGCAAGTTAAGGAGAGAGCTAGAAACATCAATGATGAGAATCATTGGCTGCCTCCTGAACGTCCCCCACCGGGGATGGAGCTGGCAACCCCGGCATGTGCCCTTAACCAGAATCAAACCCGGGATCCTTCAGTCTGCAGGCTGACGTTCTATCCACTGAGCCAAACCGGCTAGGGCAGAAGGTCGAATTTTAAAAGCAAGAAAGATCTGATTTCAGATCTGTGTTACTAAGCAAGTTCTTAAGTTTTTTGAGCCTCAGTTCCCATATCTGTACAATTTATGATAATCTCTACACCTCACAGGCTCTTTGAGAAGAGTAAATGAAAAAAATACATACATTTTAAGTACTAAGTGTATTACCTAGGACAGCACTGTCCAGCAGAACTTTCGGCAGTGATGAATATGTTTTGTATCAAAGCTATCCAATACAGTAGCCTAGTACTAGCTACTACTGAGAACTTGAAATAAGACCAGTATGACTGAAAAACTGGAACCTAAATTTTATTTAACTTTAATTAATTTATACAACCATACATGGCTATCATATTGGAGATCAGATGTAGAAGGTACGCAATAATAGATTTTGTTTCTTTTTAAATAAATTTTAAGAATAGAGGATTATCTACAGCTCTTTTGTACTTCCACTCAAAACCAATGTGTTCCATAAAACCTGCTATTGTTGCTGCCTAGTTTTATGGAAGTGAAACAAAACATACTACTGCTTCGCCTTAGCTGGTTTGGCTCAGTGGATAGTGTCGGCCTGCGGACTGAAAGGTCCCAGGTTCAATTTCTGTCAAAGGCACAAGCTCGGGTTGTGGGCTTGATCCCCAGTGTGGGGTGTGCAGGAGGCAGCTGGTCAATGATTCTCTCTCATCATTGATGTTTCTATTTCTATCTCTTTCTCCCTTTCCCTTCCTCTCTGAAATCAATAAAAATATATTTTTTAAAAATAAAAATATTAACATCTTAAAAAAAATACTGTTTCTAAAAGCAGATGTATAAGGAAGTCCTAAACTATTAACTGATTGCATACAGAAAACACAGAGTAATCTCTCTTGTCTTCTACAGTTCATTTATGATTATGAGAAAACATAGTTTAGTCAGTGAATTAGTATCCCTTAGCCTGCCTAGTTAAATTATTTCATAAGAAAGCAATAAACATCAATGAAACTAAATATAAACAGGTTTGGCATTTGTGGTTTTCTTTCTGGCTCCGTGTCTGAAGGTGTGATCTGTCACTGTTTTTCCAGCATGATTCACAAAGCACCAAGGACTCATTTATGGAATACTCTGCTCACCCCAAGTCTTAGTTTGCTGACCAAGATGCAATAACAGAATTATTTTTTTGCCTTTTTTTCCTCCCTGAAGGATGTTTTCCTGATGTAAAAAAAAAAAAGTATGTAATTATACTTGCTGCTTTTATAACTTTGTATTCCCTTTTTTGTCCATTTGAAAGAAGGCCCCAAAGCTTATATGATAGGCCAAATTTTAAAATATAAAGTCTAAATCCAAGCTGTCAATTTCCAGTAGAAATCATGAAGGTCCCAAAAAAACACTTTCAATGTGCGAGCCTTTATAAACTTCATACCTATTTCTCAAGAAAACTCTTGAAAATGGACTACCATCAGGGATCAAAACAGGTAAACTTACTTCAGATGGTCACCAAATGTAGTAGTTATTCGATAGATGGCAGTTTTTAGTGATGCTCTAAATGCGAATCTTAATGTTTTATAGGAAGTGTCCACAAGGGTTCCTGAAATCCGAGGTGGTTTACTGGAAGCATGAGGAAGCTTGAAGTACTTGTCAACTGCCTAGATCAAAGAAAGAAAACACATTACAGCAGACTACCAAGGTCAACTGAGTCCAAAGGATTAAGGAGACTACTTCAGATAGATAGACAGACAGACAGATACATACTATATTTATTTTGGATCACAAACTGTTTGAAAAACAATGCAGTAGAGGTTCAGCCACTTCAGTAAGTTACCTGGAAAAAAGTCCTTTCCTCTTAAAAAAAGCTATACTTCACAACCCCTTGGGAAAAAATGACCTTTCCTCTAAAGAAAAAAAAAGAAGAAAAGCTGTACTTCACAACACCCTTGAAAATGCAAAGCTGGGAAGTGAAACACAGATATCCGACTCTGCTTACTAGTATGTGTGTCAGTTAGAGTCCTTTATTAAAATAACTTAGCAAAAAAAAAAACGGCCAAAACTTGATACTTTCCATAAATAAAAGTTATTTACTAAACTGTATTATCTTCCTTTATAATTATAGATGATAAAGCATCTATGAGTAAGAACAGGTGAGGAGAGAGAGAATTCAAAAGTGAACAGATCTGCCCTGGCCGGCGGGGCTCAATGGTTCAAGTATCAGCCTGTGCACCAAAGGGTCGCAGGTGGGATTCACAGTCAAGGGCATGGATGCGGATTGCAGGTTTGATCCTCGGTTGCGAGAGACAACCAATGGATGTGTCTCTCTCACATCAATGTCTCTATCTCTCCCCATCCCTTTCACTCACTTTAAAAATCAATGGAAAAAATATCCTTGGGTGAGGATTAACAAAAAAGTAAATCAGATTTTACTTATAGTTGACAGAGTAAGTAATTTAAGTATATCTTTACAGGCCAAAGGTAAATAATATCATTTTAAAATGATATAACTAGTCCAACCAATGTGGCTCAGTGGTTGTGTTGACCTATGAACCAGGAGGTCTTGGTTTGATTCCTCGTCAGGGCACATGCCCAGTTTGTGGGCTCGATCCCCAGTGGGAACATGCAGGAGACAGCCAATTGATTATTCTCTCTCATCACTGATGTTTCTCTTTCTCCCTCTCTGAAATCAATATATTTTTTAAATGATATAACTACATTGAGAGATGACAGAAGTGAAAATAGAGAAGTGTATTAATTTGTTACAGCAAGATTATGTCTAAAGTGACAAGAAATAATACTATAACCCTATGACTAATAATAATGGATATAACCACTAAAATAAACCAAATTATGATGATTTCTGCCATGTGTTTTTAATTTCAAGAGCTTTTTTATGTCATGTAGGTGATATTTTTAATTTTAGCATCCTATTTTTATGTCAAGGATATAATATCCTCTTATTTCTGAGGATTTTTTTTTCTTTTTTCTTTTCTTTTTTTTAAATATATTTTATTGATTTTTTTACAGAGAGGAAGAGAGAGAGGAAGATAGAGTTAGAAACATCGATGAGAGAGAAACATCCATCAGCTGCCTCTTGCACACTCCCTACTGGGGATGTGCCCGCAACCAAGGTACATGCCCTTGACCAGGAATCGAACCTGGGACCCTTCAGTCCGCAGGCCGACGCTCTATCCACTGAGCCAAACCGGTTTTGGCTTATTTCTGAGGGTTTTGATGATTTTTGTTCTTTTGCTTGTTATAGTTTCTTCCACACTTTTCCCGCTTTGTGTCTTTTGTTCTTTATCTTCTGCATTAGAGACCTTCAACAGAAATCTGGTGACCCTTGGCACATGACTGAGAGTGGGACTTCCTAAATATCTGACCAAGAGCTCTGAGTACACGGTTGGAGTTTACTGACAACAGCTTTCACAGTAGGTGATCTGTGTGGACTTCTGCAGGGTAAGCACCCAACATAGTAACTTCAGGTCTTTCTTCTTGGATTGCTCAGAGTTCCCAGAGAGGAGTTTTCCAGTACCCTGGTCCCCAGTGCTTAGGGAGCCAAGTGGGAAACAGAGCTACTGAGCTTTCAGTATAGTACCCACCATTGTGCCTGGACTCTCTTAATCCAGAGACCCTGTGTCCCACCCTCTCTAGATGATGCAGTTCGACTAGCACTGGAGTGAGTGGGGAGCACCAGCAAGAGAATCTAGAGATCTAACTGGTTTTGAAACAGCTCTCACCTAAACCTCTTTATTTTGGTACCTGTATCTTTATCCTTGATTCCAGAGGTACTTGGTGCTTGTCCCACTAACAATTTCAGATGTGCCTCTGGAATCTGCTAAGTCATTTATCTCAACCACTTGCTTTCCAGCTTTGAAAATTTTATTGCTGTTATCTCTTCTCCTGTTTATGAATTTACTAGAGGCCCAGTGCACGAAAATTTGTGCACTCTGGGTGGGGGGGTCCCTCAGCCCGGCCTGCGCCCTCTGGCAGTCTGGGAGCCCTCAAGGAATCAGCAACCAGGCAGGCTGATCAGGGAATGGCGCTGGCCGGCCGGCAAGCGGACAACACCACCACCCCCAATCGCCCCTCCACCGCCGCTGGTCACCACCCACCCTCCCCCCCCCCCAATCACTGTCCCCTCCCTCTGCCTGCTGGCATGCACCTTGGCTGGCCAGGCGCCGCCTGCTCGCTGGCCCTGCCCCCTCCCCCCCCCCCCCCCCGCCCAGTCATTCCACTGTTCAGTCGATTTGCATATTACGCTTTTATTATATAAAACTAGAGGCCTGGTACATGAGATTCGTGCCCTTGGGGTAGGGGGGTCCCTCAGCCCGGCCTGCGCCCTCTCGCAGTCCAGGAGCCCTCAGGGGATGTCCAGGAGCCCGTGGGGAGCAGGCCTAAGCCGTCAGTCAGACAGGTGGAGGCAGGAGAGGCTCCCACCACCACTGCTGCGCTCGCCAGCCATGAGCCTGGCTGAGTGGCGCTCCTCCTGTGGGAGTGCACTGACCACCAGGGGGCAGCTCCTGCGTTGAACGTCTGCCCCCTGGTGGTCAGTGCACATCATAGTGACCAGTTGTTCCAATGTTCAGTCAATTTGCATATTAGCCTTTTATTATATAGGATGTCTTTTTAAAAGTTTTTTTACTGTAGTTTAGCAGAGTTTGGGGGAAGGAACAAGAATTGATATGTGTGTTCAGTCTGCCATGATAACTTCAAATCCAATTGTGTATTATAAGAGCATTTCTCAAGACTGGGATATACTTGAGATCATTTTAGGCAGTATGGAAGGTGGTATTCAGTGATATACTTAAACAACATTAAATGGCATTGAATCTTAATGGAAAAATTATTTTCTTTCCAATCTTCTTATAAACCTTCCGATTAACTCTCAGCATACAGGTAAAAATAGTTGTCATCATTTACTACCTTGGTCCAATGGACCCTTTTAGTTTTTTTAGATTTTTTTAAATATATTTTATTGATTTTTTACAGAGAGGAAGGGAGAGGGACAGAGAGTTAGAAACATCAATGGGAGAGAAACCGGTCAGCTGCCTCTTGCACACCTCCTACTGGGGATGTGCCTGCAACCAAGGTACACGCCCTTGACCAGAATTGAACCTGGGACCCTTCAGTCCGTAGGCTGACGCTCTATCCACTGAGCCAAACCGGTCAGGGCTGGACTCTTTTAGTTTAAAGTCATTTTACAATTTACAGAAGAAGGATAGGATAACCTATATATATAAAAGCCCAGTGACCAAACGGCGGAATGACCGGAATGACCAGAACGACTGGTCACTATGACACACACTGTGGCGGCCAACTGGCCCAATCTGGGCCCCAATTGGCCCCCCCAACCTCCCGTGGCCCCTCCCTCTGGCAGGCCCCACCCCCAGTCGCCCCCCACCCAGATCGGGGGCAGGGCCAGCTGGCCAATTGCCCGCGGCCCCTTCCCCTAGCCCGCCCCCCCCCACCCATAAGCCTCGATCTCCAGCCAGGCCAAGGTACCCCACCCATACACAAATTCATGCACTGGACCTCTAGTGTAAAATAATTTCATAAACATTTAAAGACATAAACATTTTCTATGTTTTGAAGACATACACATTTGAAATGGGCAATGTCCTTTGACTGCAACTCATCAGCTATCATGTATAAACCTGGAACATATCCAGCTTGTAATACTGATTTCAAAATGAAAATATATCTCCAATAGGTTCTAGTTTATCATTACTTCTGGTTCTTTTTTCTTGCATTTGTACCATCAAATAAAATATTTTTAAAAACATGACAGCTTATAATTTTGTTGAAGAGAGTTCCACCATTTTCTTTGTACCATAATTGAAAAATAATTTCATTCTTAAGCTTATAAAGACAAATTCGAAAGATTATAATCAGCCCTAGGCGCTTGGCTCAGTGGATAAAGCGTCAGCCTGTGGACTGAGGGGTCCCACGTTCGATTCTGGCCAAGGGCACATGCCTGGGTTGCAGGCTCAATCCCCAGTAGGGGGCGTGCAGGAGGCAGCCGATCAATGATTCTCTCTCATCATTGATGTTTCTATCTCTCTCTCCTTCTCCTTTCCTCTCTGAAATCAATAAAGAAATAGATCTAAAAAAAATTTAAAAAAAAAAATTAATCAGTGACTTTTTTCATTTTGCCATTATCTATGCTTTCCGATCATCTTTGTATACACCTTTGTTACTTTCAGCATTTATCCACTATGAATTGTATAAAGTAAATTTCAGTGCCCATATATCACAGAAGATGAAGGAATATACTGTCACATATACTTTTTAGCAAAATGGGATGATTCAGGTTCTTATTTACATTGTGTGATAAAGTCCTTTCTGTTGAATGACTTACTAGATGAGAATATCACATATATTTCCTTTTTCTCCTTAAAAATATATTCTGTCATCAATTCTTGAATTTTGGAAAATATATCTAGAATATTATCATTTGAAGATTTAATCTGAAATTCCTCTTGTATGACCAATTTCATCATCATCATTAAAGTCTATAGCTGTTCTGTCCAATATGGTGACCACTAAGACATATGTAGCTTTTAAGTACTTGAAATGTGGCTGGTCTGAATTCAGTTATTCTGTAAGTAAAAAATACACACCAGCCAAAACCGGTTTGGCTCAGTGGATAGAGCGTCGGCCTGCGGACTGAAGGGTCCCGGGTTCGATTCCGGTTGAGGGCGTGTACCTTGGTTACAGGCACATCCCCAGTGGGGGGTGTGCAGGAGGCAGCTGATCGATGTTTCTCTCTCATCGATGTTTCTAACTCTCTATCCCTCTCCCTTCCTCTCTGTAAAAAATCAATAAAATATATTTTAAAAAAAAAATACACACCAGATTTTGAACACTTACTATAAAAATATATATATAAAATGTTATTTTATATAGATTACATAATAAAATGATAATATTTTAGATATACTGTGTTAATTAAAATAAACTTTACCTGTATTTTTTTAATGTAACTACTAAAAAATGCGAAGTTACATATGTGTATTGCATTATATTTCTATTGAACAGAGGTGGGCTAGAGTGCTGGTATCTGTCTCTTTGCATTCTTCTGACTTATCTAAAAGACTAAAATTATGAAGACAGTATATGACTAACTTAAATCTAAGAAACACTGGCTTACAATATTTAATGATGTGCTCCAGGGTTAGGAGAACTGAAGTACTTCATTAGCTGTGAGATTAAACAATATCTATTGAGCCTCATTTTATGCACTGCACATGGTTCCTGCCCTAAAGACTCAGATCATACAAATGGGATCTCAAATATCTAGTTAAGAATTACCCCAAACAGCCCTAGCCGGTTTGGCTCAGTGGATAGAGCGTCGGCTTGCGGACTGAAGGGTCCCAGGTTCGATTCTGGCCAAGGGCACATGCCCGGGTTGCGGGCTCGATCCCCAATAGGGGGCGTGCAGGAGGCAGCCGATCAATGATTCTCATCATTGATGTTTCTATCTCTCTATCCCTCTCCCTTCCTCTCTGAAATCAATAAAGAAATATATTTAAAAAAAAAAAAAAAGAATTACCCCAAACAAAAAAGAGTAAACAGCTAGTATAATATACTACTGAACAATATACTCTTTAGGAAAAATGAAAAGTTCCTTACTTTGGCCCTAATAGAAGTCTAAAGAGGGAAAACAGATTCTTTGTGCTCATTTAAAATGCCAAATAAAGAGAAAAGTCCAGTTGCTCCCTCCTGCATATTTACCTACCAGGGTCATTAACAAATGTCCACTATGCAGAGTCTTGAAAGTCCCTGGATACTTATAACCTAGTAGAAACGGAAGTTTACTCTACTAAAGCCAGAATCCCAAACAAATGCTAAGGACAAGAGCAGACTTTGTTATTAGAAATGTGCTCCATGGTTACGAGAACTGAAGTTATCCAATTAGCTGTGAGATTAAACAAGTATCTATAGAGCCGAGTTTCTCAACCTCAGTACTACTGACATTTTGGACTGTACATAGGGGACTGTTCCTGTTTAGCAGCATTGTTGCCTCTACACAATGGATGACAGTAGCACTTCTCCAGTTGTGGCAATCAAAATGTCTCTGGACATTAACGAATGTCTTCTGGGGAATAAAACTGCCCCTGCTATAGAATAATAATAATATTAGATGATGATGATGACAGCCAAGTACCAGTCAGATGCTACTGAGACAAGGTCCCTGACTCTACTCCAATAAAGACAATGAAAGTAAATGGACAATTAAAACGCAGTACAATAAAGTACTAAGATGGGGGATACATAGCAGAGCCAGACAAAAGGAGAAAAATGTGTTCTAGGCAAAGAAGGAAAGAAAAGACATCAAAGATTTAAAGACATCAGGTATAGAGTTAGAGTAAGGTTAAAAAAACATATTTGGGAGGAAAAACTGAATAGTCTATGTTGGTTACTACAGCAGAGGGCTCATGGGAAGAATAGGAGAGTGACTGGAGTCAGAATGAAGAATCTCTGTTAAGAGTTAGTAGGGGCAAGAGGCCACAGTAATAATTTAGGTCAGGAATGCCACAGGCCTGCAGTAAGACCAATGCAGGAGGGATGGGCAAAGAGAATTGATGGCTGGTGAATATGAGATTGATCCTTTAGGGTTTTGCCACATGGGTACAACTGAGAAACACGGGGACAGAGAGTTGAAAGAATTAGTAATAAAATGATTGTGATGGACAAAAGGTCTAAGGAAGTAAAAACACTGAGGAGGACAAAGTATATAGAAGAAGCAAGGATATGAGAGGGCTGTGCTTGGAGCAAGGGCCCTTACATGGGCCCACAGATCTATAGGTAAAATTCAGGGGCATGAATTTTAGGATAAAATTGTATATTTAGCCCGAGCCAATGTGGTTCAGTTGGTTGGAGCATTGTCCGGTACACCGAAAGGTTGAGGGTTCGACTCCCAGTCATGGCACATACCTAGGTAGGGGGCACATACAGGAAGGAAACTGATCGATGTTTCTCACATTGATGTTTCTATCTTTCTCTCTCTCTTTTTCCCCTCTCTGAAATTAATAAGCATGACCTCAAGTGAGGATTTAAAAATTAGATAAAGAAAATTTTAATTTAAAAAAATTGCATATTTATCTTCACGAAATTCTAATTAAAATTTAGCATGTCTTTCTATTATGACTGTAAGCAACAAATCACAACAGCATTAGTGGTTCCTGTGACTTTGTCACCAACAGAAATCACCAATATCTTCATATCCTACCACTATTGCAGTTATTTTGAAATACCATTCATCTTATTATTTTGAAATGAAAATAGCTATTAGACTTACTAATATCTCCTGTTATTTAATGCATTGATTAAATAGCACACATTATATTACAAATTTAATGCTTTCGTAATTATATTTCAAATATAACTGATTTCCTTTCTAACCCTAAGTACTTTATTTTAAGCATTTAAGAACATTATTCCGAAGTCCAGGGGCTTCATCACACTCTCAAAGGGATCTTTTGGAACAAAAACATTTAAGAATTCTGGCTTAGAAGACAGAATCCTGAAGTTTAAGCTTTGGAGATGGCGAATTCAGGGGATGAGGCCTGGGTAACGCCATGGATGAGACTGAAGGGATATGAAAGAGTAACAAAGAGAAGGAAGTCAAAGAACTGTGGTGCCAAGGTGTGAACAAATATCCATCCATATGGACACTTAATTACACACTTTAATCAATCTCAGGATCTGGGGTGGAAAAGGAAAGACTGTAAGGTAGTTTGCAAAATCTGATGACTGCCGCGTATGATAAAAAGGCTGACTGTGATGTGGCCTAGGAGAGATGAGATGCCATAGCCTCACACAAGGAACGGTTTTTACCCTCAGAAGTCAAGTACCAAATTACTGTTCTTTGTTGCTTTTATTCCTTTCAACTCTCAAAAATTTATCTCTGCCTCTTTCTACTCTGCCCCTCAAAAGTATTCTCCTTTCCAACTCCTGTTTCAAAGTAAACAGGACCTGACCGTTTGACAAGTCTGTGATTCCTACCTTCCTAACCAAGGTATGAATAACTACAATCAAGTAAGCAGATTGCTTTCATTGTCATACCTACCCATAATCAACTATGAACAAGAATTAGAAATGCTTATGGTGGGGAGGTGAGAAGAAAGTAACTTGGGTACAGACTATCTCTAGGGCAGTGTGAACCTTATGAAATAAATTCAGTTTTAACCAGCATTTTAAAAAATGAAATAGAATAGAAAACATCAGAATGCGATAAGCACTGTTCTAAGAACCTGTTATTTCTGTTACACACACATACACATCTGAGTCTAATGTAAACATACTGCAGGTCATGGTTCAAAAAGTTTGAAAACCATCTCTCTGAAGAGAACCTCATGCGAAAATAAAAAGCCCACAACGAGAATAAGGGATATGGATCTGCAGCTTTCCCTGGGGTCTAGTACATTGCTATTGTCCTGCAATCAGCTTGGTGGTCAGGTCCCAGCTCTGCCACCTATAAGACGTGTGTGTAAGAAAAGTCACTGCACTATCGAGCCTCCCTCGTCTGTAAAGGAGAGCTAAAATACCTCCATCTTCATTACTTCACAAGATAGTTATGAGGATCAAAAATAATATGAAATAACTCTGTTGACTATAAAACACTGTGCTGTTATTGTCATTTTATTTCAAACTACACAGCCAGATTGATGAAAAACAAGTTACACAATGAGTACCAAAAATATGCCCAAATCATTGTTACCCAATTGTGCAGTTAGACAAGCCAAATATTCAAAGTTGTGGGGAAATACTAGGAAATTATTTCTTTAGAGAAAGGTAACTAGGAGAAGAGGACAAATAATGAAACTATTCATGTGTATATACATGTCTCAAGTACCACACATGAGAAAATGGGCACAAAGAGGACTCAAAGAAACAGGTCACAAATGAAAGAAATGGAGGAAAGCAAACTACTGGATATAGACTTCAAAACCACGGTTATTAGGTTTTTCAAGAATTTTCTAGAAAAGGCCAATAAATTTAGTGAGACCCTTGAGGATATGAAAAAGGACCAACTAGAAATTAAGCATACACTGACTGAAATAAAAAATAATATACCGAGATCCAACAGCAGACTAGAGGATCGCAAGAATCAAGTCAAAGATTTGAAATACAAAGAAGCAAAAAACACCCAACCGGAAAAGAAAAAAGAATCCAAAAATATGAAGATAGTGTAAAGAGCCTCTGGGACAACTTCAAGAGTACCAACATCCAAATTATGGGGGTGCCAGAAGAAGTGAGAGAGCAAGATGCTGAAAACCTATTTGAAGAAATAATGACGGAAAACTTCCCCTACCTGGTGAAAGAAATAGACTTACAAGTTCAGGAAGTGCACAGAACCCCAAACAAAAGGAATCCAAAGAGGACCACACCAAGACACATCATAATTAAAATGCCAAGAGCAAAAAGACAAAGAGAGAATATTAACCTTTTGCACTCGGATGTCGAGTGTGACTCGACACGGTTAGCATCGGTAGCAGCTCTTTTTATACTCTTTGAATGTATCAATAATTTGAAATATTAAAAAATCCAAATAAATAAGTTTGTATGAAAAGAAACTCCAGTTTTTTATTCTACTGCCGCGCTTTGTAAAATCTGGGGTATTTAAAAAATTAAATCCCGAGTAGAATAAAGGAATCGAGAAAAAGGCAAGCAAGTACAAAGGGTTAAAAGCAGCAAGAGAAAAACAGTTAGTTACCTACAAGGGAGCACTCCTACGATTGTCGACTGATTTCTCAACAGAAACTATGCAGGCCAGATGGGAGTGGCAAGAAATATTCAAAGTGATGAATAGCAAGAACCTACAACCAAGATTACTCTACCCAGAAAAGCTATCAATCAGAATTGAAGGGCAGATAAAGAGCTTCACAGATAAGAAAAAGCGAAAGGAGTTCATCACTGCCAAACCAGTATTATATAAAATGCTGAAAGGTATTTTTTAAGAGGAAGAAGAAGAAAAAGGTAAAGATAAAAATTATGAACAACAAATACCTATCTATCAACAAGTGAATCTAAAAATCAAGTGAATAAAAAATCTGATGAACAGAATAAACTGGTGAATATAATAGAATCAGGGGCATAGAAAGGGAGTGGACTGACAATTCTCGGGGGGAAAGGGGTGTGGGCGGTGCAGGAAGAGACTGGACAAAAATCGTACACCTATGGATGAGGATGGGGGGTGGGTAAGGACAGAGGGTGGGGTGGGAACCGGGTAGAGGGGAGCTATGGGGGGGAAAAAAGAGGAACAACTGTAATAATCTGAACAATAAAGATTTATTAAAAAAATAATAAAAACACAGAAAACTATACACCCATCCTGATGGCGGGGGATCCACTGGCCTCAACTCTACCTTTTCTGGCTTCTGGCCAATAGGTAACTTATTATCTTCATGGGTAATTTAACTACAGGTCACTTTCAGTAAATACAAATTGTGTAAGGATCCAAACTGAACAGAATCCCAATATCCTAAATAATCCAATTAATACCAGAAGTATAGGTTTAATATACTTCCTTTTTCTGTTACTACAAAATTATTTATAAGTGAATTAAAATGATCTCTTGCTAGTCGATCTTAGATTGTAATTTCCTGAGGGTGATAACAGTACCATTATTTTAACTTCTAACATATGTTTTGTGACTCAATAAATACCATGATATATAAAAAACAAACTCAAAGACTGGGGTGGGGTGGGGTGGGGTGGGGTGGGGGGAGGAAAGGACCTTTACCTCCACTCAATCCACATTTGCCTACCTCTTGCAGTGTCAACAAAGTATTAAGAATTGCTGGTAGTGTAGTCTGGACAACTCCAAATCTATCTTCTGTAAATGACGCTGCTACTAAGTGTGACAAACCTCAAGGGGAAAACAAAAAAGTTAAAAGTGAATTAAAATTAGGCAAATCTACCTGCATATATCCACTGGACAATGGACTGGTACTCTTAATACATAAAGAACTTCTAAATAAAAGAGAGGAGGTAATACAACAGAAAAATGGGCAAAGATCAGAACAGGCACTGGAACGGTGTTTGGCTGCAGTAGTCATGAATAAGATGATAGTCTGCTTTATGTTCTAGTAACAAACAGCTTTTCTAAATGATGCTGCATTTGGTAGTGATAAGTGACAGGAAGAAAAACAAAGCATAATAAGAGAATACAATCAAGGTTATGAGGGGTCAGGAAAGGCCTCTCTGAAGAAGTATCATTTAAGCTTTGAGAAGGCAAATACATAATATAGACATGTAAGTTCTTAACAACTAAGTTTACATATTTAATCTAAGCTAAATATATTAGAATATATTAAACGTTAAGTTATGTCAACATAAATTGAGAGTTAAAAATAATTTATCTATTACAGTTTTTTTGAAGGAGAGAGAAAGATATGCAAGAATCCCAGGTCCAGTTTCTCTGCTTATATACAAGGAAAATTTCTGCCCAGATTAAAGTACACCTAAATATTTAAGAAAAATAATTTAGATGAAACAAAGATATAAAAATGTATCTGAAAATTCAAAGATTGAGATCAAAGTCCAGAACTGACCTTACATGGATTACACTTCAATATTTAACTGATAATTAAAATCATTTCAGCAGATCACTGAAATTGCTTACCTTCCAAAGCCCAAATATGCATTTGGGCATCTGCAAAAACAGCCTGAATGGAGGCCTCTGGGTGCTACAAATACAACAAAAACATTTAAGTTAATTCCACTGGGCAAAAACTCTTCTTTCATCTAATCAACTATGTAGACTATAACAACAGAAAAATGCACAGCTGTCTCTTAAGAATTAAAATCTAAAATTCTTATACAATGTGATCTAACTGTAATAAAGCATTCTGCCACCAACTTACTATGTGACCCTTGCCAAGTCCCTAAATCTCTATGTGCCTCAGTTTCTCATTCAAAATAAGAGTTGCACACATTCAACCCATCTTAGAGGATTAGTATAGAGATCAGTTAAAGAATGGCTATAAAAGCTTTCTTCAAAAATAAAGAACTACCTAAGTACATACTACCTCTCTTGAATTGTCTACCCTCAACCCCACTCCAAAGAAAAAACACCCAACTCTCTTTAATGTAACAAAACCAAATAGTATGTAGCAAAAAAACAATAGCCCATTTAAACAAATACTGGCTTTGGTAATGCACCCAATGAAGCCTATTAAGTACAACAGCATGTTAGGTCTCTCAACATCAAGTACAAGGTCTATAACTCCTTATCATACAATAGATCCACTTGCAAAGCTAGAATCAAAAGCAGCCTTCACTTCCAAGGAAAAAAGAAGATCTTGCTCAGCCTCTGCCTGCCACCTATTGGCTATGCGCCCCTAGACTAGCTACTTGACCTCTCTGAGCCTCAGGTTTCCTTATCAGTAAAATGAGGACAAAAAAACAACTCACAGGAATGCTGTTAGAATTAAATGAGGGAACGTAAGTGAAAAGAGCATGGGGTACATCTTTCAGAAACAAAGCACTAAAGTAAAACTTCAGACAATTCCTCTTCCTGTAGGTGGAAGACACCTTTAGGGGTCACATAGTTTCCCCAAACCTCTATGGTAGATTATTTTTTATAAAGGTAATTGCTAGAGGATGGCTCTTCCCTGCCACATTAGTGAGGGGGAAAAGTTTCAAGAACTTAAAGTGTTTCTTTGTTATATGTATCTATATTCTATCAGAGTTACTCAGATCTTTCTCCCCACAAGAGTATCATCCCAAAGAATAAAAATAATGTATGTCAATGCAAACTTCCACTTCAAGGCATAATTGAGTGCAATATTAGCTAATACTGCAATATCGTCAGAAAGAGAGAAGCTAGATTAAAAAAGAGAACAAAACAAATACTCTTTCCCCTACATACGGACAAAGGTTTTTCCTCATCAAAGGATTATTTAACACACAACAGCTGTAGCCAGTGAAAACAGGAATGAATTTTCAGCTTCTGCAATTGAGATTTACTCTCTTATGACAGCTGGGGCAAGCAGCTGAGAGACAAGCTGGAAAGTCTTTTAGTTTGTGGCCTGAATTACAACTTTTTATGCAACACAAGTTTAACATCTTCAATCTAACCGTCATCTCTATTCTGAAGAGCAAATTGGCCACAAAGATGTTAGCAGGACAATGAAACATAAAGGAACGCAATGGATTTGTTCATTTTGCAGGATGGTGTTGTAGATCAGCACAAAGCTATCTGCAGCCAAGAGACTCAGTAGCCAACTACAGTCAAGCCCCGGGAAGCCACTGAGGAGAGATGTGAGGTGAGAATGGGCAGCTACTGTTAAAATGGAGGTTTAGTGAAGCACTAATACAAAGCTGTTTGGCTTGCTAGGATCAAGCTACATATTTATTTATTTTTAAATATATTTTTATTGATTTCAGAGAGAAAGGGAGAGGGAGAGAGAGATAGAAACATCAATTATGAGAGAGAATCATTGATTGGTTACCTCCTGCACACTCCCTCAGGGAATCAAGCCCACAACCTGGGCATGTGCCCTTGACCGGAATGGAACCCAGGACCTTTCAGTCCACAGGTCGACGCTCTATCCACTGAGCCAAACCAGCTAGGGCCAAGCTACATATTTAGAAGTCAAATCCTATCTGCTACTTAATTTCTTATTTCATTTCCTCTCCCCCCATTCCCAATGCTATATCTACATATTCTTACCTTACTGAAAAAATACATTATCAGCACACGTTTTGACATGAAATTCTTAATCTGCGTTGGGAAAAAAAAAGAATGAATACATTTAGAGTTTTCAATTCTATTCAAATGTAGTATCACATATTTCCAGGTTCTCCCTAACATTAACTTAAATAAAACACCTCCCCTCTTACAGAGAACAGTATTTACAATAATCCATGTAAGGAAATACATTTGTACAATAAAATGGATAATCGAGATGGGCCATATAACCTAAATTGCATTCCTATGTACACATGTCTAACCCCCCAATTAAAGACATGTCATAATTAAAGGAATTTTCAGTGGTTCTGATAATATTTTCTGAGACCATATTCTTTCTCAATTCTCCAGGGCTATCTTGCCCTTTAACCTCTTAATATCAAAAAAGAGCATGTTTCCCCTACCCCCATCTTCAAATCTTAGTTTGTGGTTTTCTACTAGTTGACATTTATAGAGAAAACAATTTCTTAGTATTATAAACTGATAGTATTTATGGCATATAGAGCCATATGGGATACTGAAGTCTATAAAATGCCTTCAGTTCTTCCCTCTATTAATTGATCCTTCTATCAGCAAATGTAATTATTTCCCCCATCTTTAAAAAGTAAAACCCTTCCTTGATCCCTCAACTCCCACCAGCATTTACCCCATTTTCCTGCTCCATTTATAGCAAAACTCCTGGAAAGATCTGGCTTTTCTTGTGGCCTCCAATTCCTCTCTTAATCTCTCCTGACCCCATGCCAATCAAGCATTCATTCCCCCTACTCCATCCAGTAGCTCTTGACAAGGTCTCAATGACCTGCACATTGCAACAGTTCATTAACAGTTTGAATCTCATGCTACTTATTACCAGCAGTATCTGACACTCACTTCTCCTTGGAACACTTTTTTCTTGGTTCTCTTCTCACCTCAATAGCCACTTGGTCTCTTGCTATCCTTCATCTCCCAGACCTTTAGTCATTGGAGGGTCCCAGTTCTTGCATCTCTTTTCTTCTGTATCTACACTCCCCAAGAGATTCATGGATTCGCATGGTTTTAAATACTGCCTATACTCTGATGACTTCAAATTTTACATTTCTTTTTTTTTTTTTCCTTTTTTGGTCAATCCTCACCAGAGGATATTATTCCACTGATTTTTAGAGAGAGTGGAAAGGAGGAAGAGAGACAGAAACATCGATATGAGAAAGACACATAGATTGGTTGCCTCCCGCACAGGCCCAGACCAGGGCCAGGGATTGAGCCTGCAACCAAGATACGTGCCCTGGACCAGAATCAAACTCGGGACCCTTCAGTCCGCAGGATGACACTCTATGCAATGAGCCAAACCGATTAGGGCCAAATTTACATTTCTAGCACAGAACTTTCTCCATACTTCAGAAATATGTCTAATTTCTTTCTCAGTATTTTCCATTGGCTATGTGCCAAGATCTGTTTAAATTAACATGTTTAAAATCAAATTCCAAATTTCTCCACTTCACCTCCATCAAATCACTTCTTCCAGAACCATTAGCAAATTGCACTCAATAAATTGCATCTATATTATTTCAGATTCTTTGGGCCAAAATCTGTAAAGTCAATATTTACTCTATTTTACACACCATAACTAAATCATAAGCAAATCCTATTGCACCTACTTTCAAAATATGTCCAGACCTTGATCACACCTTATAGTCTCCACCACAACCACTCTGGTCACAGATACCACCACCTTGCACTAGACTACTTCAAGAGCTTCACTACTGTCTCTGCTTCTATTCCTGCCTCTGAGAATGTAACCTCAACATAGCAGTTAGAGCAGTACTTTCAAAGTACAAAGTTATATCACGTCATTCATTCTTGTGGGCAAAACCATACAATGGCTTTCCATCTCACTCAAAGAAAACGTCAGTCCTATACAATCCTAATGGGCCGGATGAGCTCTGGGTGCCTGCTACCCCTGTGATCTCATCACCCACCTACCTGCCACTTTCCCATCACTCATTCGGCTCCAGCCACAAAGCTGAAGCATCAAAAAAAAGTCCTATTTATTCCTTATGGATTACTCATTTGAAATCCTTTATGCTCTCAATACTACATGCCAAATATAAATCCTATATCATATCATCATACCTGTTCATGTTTATTCTGAATCCATGAATAAATCACACTGGGCTGTCTCATTGTCTTACCCTCAGCACTAACTGTAGATGGAAGATTAGAAAATCCATTCATTTGCTGATCTAATAAAAAAAAAAAAAAGTGAACACTTAGGCTATCTGATTCTCTGTAACTCTGACATTTCAAATTTTAGAAAATAAACAGTCCTCACCAGGGGTAGAAGACCATAATCTTGGCCCTCTTCTTATTAGCTGAGAACTTTCAGGTGACCCATAGCCAGTGGTTGCATCAAAAATTCCAGCCATCCGATTTATTACAGTAGAGCCAAAAGGGGATCCAAGGGGACTTGAAATATCAGGTGTAGATAATTTTGGGGAAAACAGTGATGTCTTAACTGACGGTGGCACTGAAGACCGAGGCATCTGACTAGATTTTGGGGTCTGAAAAGTAGTTTCTTCTGCAAAAGAACAGATAGAGTGCTGAAGGGGCAAACTGGTCCAAACAGGCCAATATGAGGATTCTCAAATTTTATACATCTTAATTTTTTGTTTAATGTATTACCCAAGGCTCAGTAGGTTGTTTCCATTTAGGTTTACATTCTCAAGATCCTGTTTTTACTACTGCAACTCAATGATCACTCAAGGAGGTCTAAACATCTTTTTCTGTCATATTGGTACAGCCTCTCTTGTTTTTTTCCCTCCACAAATATGCTCATCGTCAAGGTCAGTTTCTCTAGGCCCGTGGTCGGCAAACTGCGGCTCGCGAGCCACATGCGGCTCTTTGGCCCCTTGAGGGTGGCTCTTCCACAAAATACCACGGCCTGGGTGAGTCTATTTTGAAGAAGTGGCATTAGAAGAAGTTTTAAGTTTAAAAAATTTGGCTCTCAAAAGAAATTTCAATCGTTGTACTGTTGATATTTGGCTCTGTTGACTAACGAGTTTGCCGACCACTGCTCTAGGCTGTTTTGAATAAACTTCTCAATTTGTATTTTGTTGTTATAGTAGAGGCCTGGTGCACGAAATTCATGCACTGGAGCCGGGGGGGGGGGGGTCCTCAGCCCAGCCTGCGCCCTCTTGCAGTCTGGGTCCCATCAAGGGGTGTCCGGCTGCCAGCTTAGGCCTGATCCTCCCAGGTATCAGGCCTAAGCTGGCAGTCAGACATTCCTCTCGCAATCCGGGACCCCTTGCTCCTTACTGCCCACCTGCTTGCTGTTTCTTAGCGCTGCTGCGGAGGCGGGAGAGGCTCCCACCACTGCCGCTGCGCTCAGCAGCCATGAGCCCAGCTTCTGGCTGAGCAGCACTCCCCCTGTGGGAGCGCACTGACCACCAGGGGGCAGCTCCTGCATTGAGCATCTGCCCCCTGGTGGTCAGTGTGCATCATAGCAACCGGTCGTTCGGGTCGTTCCAAGGTAACGGTCGCTTATTATATATGTAGATGGAAAAAACTTTAATTATTGCATTAGAATCTTTCCAGTTTTACTGCACCCTCCTACTATGACAATTACTTGGCTAAACATAACTAAAATTATATTATGAAAATATACAAATAAGGGTGCTAACCTTATCTCATTTTCCCCAGAGTTCTTTCAAATTAACAGAAGTCACACCAAAGACCAATTTGCCCAGAACATGTACACATCTGGCTCTACAAATCTGATCTACAAATAGCTTCTTCACAAATTATAAGTCTGATTATTTAGTTATAGAGTCTGGTGCAAAAACAAAGGAACATTTTCCCTGCCACACCAGTCAGCATAAGGTACAAAGACAAGAGTATAGACTAGTCTTCTATCTTCTTAATAAAACCACATAAGACATTAAACATTTAAAGTACTACATTTTCATTACATGACTTTTTAAGAGTTGGTGGCAAATAGAAATCTTTGAAAAATCAATTTAAAAATTAAGACTGGGTTTTTTTTAAAAATATATTTTATTGATTTTTTACAGAGAGGAAGGGAGAGAGAGAGTTAGAAACATCAATCAGATGCCTCCTGCACACCCCCTATTGGGGATGTGCCTGCAACCAAGGTACATGCCTTTGACCAGAATCGAACCCGGGACCTTTCAGTCCGCAGGCTGACGCTCTATCCACTGAGCCAAACCGGTTTCGGCAAGACTGGGGTTTTTAAGTTTTGCGATAGTTCCTCAAATTTAGAAGCAAATTTTGTCTATGTGATGGGATATGACAACAATTTAAAATAATGAAAAACCCATTCAGACCCATGATCCCTTCAATCCAATGTTACAATGATCTTTATAGCATGATTATTTGATGTAAATAGCCCATTCAAAATCTTCTACTGGTTCCATATCCCAATGAGATAAAATCTAAACTCTGTTTTATAACATGCAAGACCTCCTTTTATTATCAAACATTATCTTACCCATGCAGGTTCCTTTTTGACAGATTTCTATTTAGTAGTTACATCCTATACAATAAAAGCCTGATATGCTAAGTGTCTGGTCGACCAGTCGGCCGTTCAACCAATCAAAGCGTAATATGCTAATGATATGCTAAGGCCACTCAACTGCTCGCTAAGACATGCACGGACCACCAGGGGGCAGACAGTCAACCAGTCGACCAGTTGCTATGACATGCACTGACCACCAAGGGGCAGACGCTCCAACCAGTAGGTTAGCTTGCTGCTGGGGTTCAGCTGATCGGGACTGAACGAGATGGGCCAGACATACCCTAGAGCCCTCCCGCGGTCCCTCCCCAGCTGGCCAACCTCCCACGTCTCTCCCCGGCCCTGATCGTGCACCAGTGGGGTCCCTCAGCCTGGCCTGTGCCCTCTCGCAATCCAGGATCCCTCGGGGGATGTTGGAGAGCTGGTTTCGGTCCAATCCCACAGGCCAGGCCAAGGAACCCCACTGGTGCACAAATTCATGCACCAGACCTCTAGTTTTCTTACATTTGTATACCTCCCACTAAATAGTTCCAAGAGTGTTCTGTCATCTTTGATTCTCTCACTTTTAGTACATTGCTTGGCATTCAATAAATATCTATCTATATATATAAAAGACTAAGAGTATTACGACTGAACCAGAACGACCAAATGACCAGCCAGTAGCTATGACATGCACTGACCCAGACATTGCTGCTAGGGGCCTGTCAACCCTGAATGGGGTTCACCCGCACCCCGGACCCAGACAAGAGGAAGGAGGGAGCCCGATTCCTCGCAGAATCAGCCGTACCTTAGCTTGCTGCTGGGGCCCTGACAGCCCCAAATCTGGTTCACCCGCACCCTGGACCCAGACAAGACGAAGGAGGGAACCTGATTCCTCACAGATTCGACTGTTGGTTAGCTTGCTGTTGGGGCCCTAACAGCCCCGAATCTGGTTCACCCGCACCCCGGACCCAAACAGGAGGGAGGAGGAAGCCCAATTCCTTGCGGAATCGGCTGCTGGTTAGCTGACTACTGGAGCCAACCTCCATGATCCCTCCCCCCGGCAGACTGGTCCCTCCCAAAGCCCCAATCACCAGCCAGGCCGAAGGACCCCACCCATGAACAAATTTGTGCACCGGGCCTCTAGTATCTATATATACAAAAGCCTAAGTGACCAGTCGACCATTCAATAGGTACCTATGACATGCACTGACCACCAGGGGGCAGACGCTCTGATTGGTAGGTTAGCTTGCTGCTGGAGTCCAGCCAATCAGGGCTGGGTGAGATGGGCTAGACACGCCCTGGAGCCCTACCCAACCCCAATCGTGCACCAGTGGGGTCCTGGATTGCGAGAGGGCGCAGGTCAGGCCAAGGGACCCAACTGATGCATGAATCCATGCACTGAGCTTCTAGTTCTATATATAAGTGCTAACCTGAAAGATGATAACATCTGAATACTCTAGAACCTTTTAAAATCTGATATTCATGAACTTATTTCAAACATTTTTCAACTGTAATCTTATTTGTTTTGGGTATATGGAAGATTTCACATAACATTTCTTTTTAATTTCAGGATTCTCTTTGAAAACAAAAGAAAAAACCACAAATTCAGATACTGGGTCCAAATTCTCACATGGGAATGATGGACTAAAGCTAACCATAGCTTCCCCCTTCAGATGAAGCCTGTGCTCCCAAGTTTATCACTATCCCCACCTAGCCAGTTTCGCCCATTTTTACTAAATGCCTAGCTCCAAAAAGCATCTGAACATTAAGTCCTTTATTTACAGTTTTACATCCCTAAGCATTTTCTACTAAAGGGATTTGGTGAAAAAGCGTAAGTTCCTCCATTTGCATCACCATGGCACCGGACTTAATTTTTTTGACCTACAATGATACCGAGTTCTTATTCCTGGTACAGTGCAATATCCCATATATTGGATCAATTTCCCTAAATATACATATATCTCACACTCATACACATATCTTTAACTACCATCATCTTTCTTAGGAAATAAAATGCAAATGTTTTCCCCTCTCTTAGTAGTATAAGCAGTTACCTGGAAAATTCAATTTCTTAGGCTCCACTGTGTATGAAGAAGACATTATTCTTCCATTCGTTGCAGCAGCTTCTTGGTAGAGAACCAGTTTCTGAGTCATATCATTTAAAAGATTCAAACACTCCCTTGAAATGGCCGTCCAATTGTGGGGATGTCCACCTAAGAGGTCCAAACACCAACTTTTAAAATGTATATAATTGTATAGTCCCTCAAATGAGAAGAAAAATCAGTTAGAAATGCTACATTACACTTTGCATCAGGGCCCACTTTTCTCAATTAAGCTACTATTTATATTCATATTCATGCCATCTAATACATAGTTCAATAAATATTTGGATGAAATAATTTTCCCCAAAGTCTACAAGCAAAAAGTTGCTATTTTACCATAAAAATCTCTTAAGCTGATCACTACAATAAGGCCAAACACTAGAGAATGGTTTGAGTGCAAATGCCCAGGGTTTCTTTACTAACAATACTGAAGACTCAAGACTAAGACAACAAACACTAGCATGTCTAATGAGATGTATACCATGGCCCCTGGTGACCTCTAAATTGTTGTATCTGACCCATTGTGCTTCCTTATATATTCACTAGAGGCCCGGTGCATGAAATTCGTGCTCGGGGGGGGGGTGGGGGGGATTTGTCCCTCAGCCCAGCCTGCACCTTTCCAATCTGGGACATCTCTCTCACAATCCAGGACTACTGGCTCCCAACTGCTCGCCTGCCTTTCTTCCTGATTGCCCCTAACCGCTTCTGCCTGCCAGCCTGATTACCCCCTAACCACTCCCCTGCCAGCCTGATTGATGCCTAACTGCTCCCCTGCCAGCCTGTTTACCCCTAACTGCCTTCCCCTGCTGGCCATCTTGTGGTGGCCATCTTGTGTCCACATGAGGGCAGGATCTTTGACCACATGGGGGCAGCAATCTTGTGTGTTGGAGTGATGGTCAATCTGCATATTACTCTTTTATTAGATAGGATAGAGGCCTGGTGCACAGGTGGGGGCCAGCTGGTTTGCACTGAAGGATGTCCCGGATCAGGGTGGGGGTTCCCTTGGGGCATGGGGCAGCCTGAGTGAGGGGCCTGTGGTGGTTTGCAGGCCGGCCACGCCCCATGGCGACCCAAGCGGAGGCCCTGGTATCTGGGGTTTATTTATCTTCTCCAATTGAAACTTTGTAGCCTGGAGTGGAGTCAAACCTTCTGCTTGCTCTGTGGCAGCAGCCATTTCTGTTGGGGTTTATGTATCTTCTATAATTGTAACTTTGCAGCCTTAAGCGGAGGCCTGGGCCAACCAGGGTGTGCGGAAAGCTTGGCTTCCTCCATTGCCGGGGCAACCCTAGCCTTCCGCTCTTTCCAGCTCCATGGCTGCCGCCTTCTCTGTTTGGATTTGTTTACCTTCTATAACTGAAACTTTGTAGCCTTGTGTGGAGGCCTAGGCTGGCAAGGGCAGGCGGAAAGCTTGGCTTCCTCCATTGCCTGGGAAACCCAAGCCTCCCTCCTGCTGTCTGTGGCTATAGCCATCTTGGTTGAGTTTATTTGCATATTTGCTCCTGATTGGCTTGTGGGTGTGACTTATGGGTGTAGCAGAGTGATGGTTAATTTGCATATTGCTCTTTTATTAGATGGGATTTGTATAATAGTCCGTATTTGCTATTATATCCATAGGAGTTACTGTATTTTCCGGCGTATAAGACGACTTTTTAACCCAGGAAAATCTTTTTTTTTTTTTTTAATATATATATTTTATTGATTTTTTACAGAGAGAGAGGGAGAGGGATAGAGTTAGAAACATCGACGAGAGAGAAACATTGATCAGCTGCCTCCCCCACACCCCATACTGGGGATGTGCCCACAACCAAGGTACATGCCCTTGACCGGAATCAAACCTGGGACCTTTCAGTCCGCAGGCCGACGCTCTATCCACTGAGCCAAACTGGCCAGGGCAACCCAGGAAAATCTTATACGCCCAGTCGTCTTATACGCCAGAAAATACGGTAATTGTTTTTTTTTTTGCTATACTGATGGATGAGAGGTGATAGTACCATATTTTCCGGCGTATAAGATGACTGGGCATATAAGATTTTCCTGGGTTAAAAAGTCGTCTTATACGCTGGAAAATACGGAACACATTATTCGGTAATAATCACACTTTATATCTGAAGAGTTTACATGTCTGCTGAATATTTAAGTTGAGCTATATGACCCACACCCTTCTTTCTCATTATCTTTTGATTTTCTAAGACTTTTACCTCCTAGGGCTGTCATGTAAAATCAACTGTACTTCATTATGTGTTGAGAACACAGGAGTCCACTGAAAATTGGTTTCCCCATCCTGGGTGCCAATCATCATTCTCTTTTACTTAGATCCCCCCTTAAACATTTCCCCTTTACAACTCAAGAGGAACACTGCTTCAGTTGCAAGCTAACAACATATTCCATCAGCAGGGCCTAGAATGTTTTATACTGCTATATCTCAGGACCAATAGGAACTACATAATGGTCCAGTTAAATTTTAACAATATGCCCTAGAACAGTGGTCAGCAAACTCATTAGTCAACAGAGCCAAATATCAACAGTACTACAATTGAAACAGTACTACAATTGAAATTTCTTTTGAGAGCCAAATTTTTTAAACTTATACTTCTTCTAACGCCACTTCTTCAAAATAGACTCGCCCAGGCCGTGGTATTTTGTGGAAGAGCCACACTCAAGGGGCCAAAGAGCCGCATGTGGCTCGCGAGCTGCAGTTTGCCGACCATGGCTCTAGAATAAAAAGTTCTCTGGCAGAGAACATGCCACCTTGTTACAGTTTACCTGAATATCTGGTGAAAATATTTAATGTATAGAGAATTCCTAGCCCCAGCCGGTTTAGCTCAATGGGTGGAGTGTCAGCCTGTGGACTAAAGGGTCCCAGGTTCGATTCTGGTCAAGGGGACATGCCTGGGTTGTGGGCTTGATCATCAGTAGGGGGCATGCAGGAGGCAGCCGATCAATGATTTTTTCATCATTGATGTTTCTCTCTCTCTCTCTCTCTTCTCTCTCTCTCTCTCTCTCCTTTCCTCTCTGAAATCAATAAAAAATATATATTAAAAAAAGTAGAGAATTCCTAAGTGAACCTGTGAACCTAAGTCTGAGAGAAAACTATTGCTATAGTTATTCTCCATAACATCAGCGCTAGATTTTTCATGTTACTAAAAGGAGAGTAGCTTCAATCATTTACATTTTTATATAACTCGATTTTATTTCCCTGTTAACAATTAACTATAAAGAAGGTTTATTTTACAATCTGGGAATGGGCAAGTTTAGCAAAATAATGAAGAGTTAATTAGAGAGACGGTGAAAAGCTACCCAGTTCTCTGTTCCTGTGATGGCTAGGGATGTTTCTTTTTTTCCTAGAAATAAGGCAGAGCACTAGCACAATTACAGTCTTGAAGAGGTTGGCAAGTAAGAGAGTCACCAACAGCATCTTTGGGTCACCATCAAATCTAGTTCCTTTCTAATTTTTTTTAAGGGAGGCAGAGTAGCATGGCAGGAAGGTGAACTCTGAACACAGGAATCAAATTTCTTATTCCAACTCTGACATTAACTTTATTTAAGCCACTTATTCTCTATGAGAATTAGGTCTCCCATCTAGAGATTAGACCTCCTGATATTTAAGACCCACTGTAGCATTAAAACTTTTAGGATTCTTAAACTGCATTCTCATTCTAAAATTGTCAATCTACTTCATACTAGTAGTTTCTTCATGTTAAGGGAATGAGGGAGCTGAAGGAAATAACATAAAAATTTTAAAATACCTTTCCTGATGACACAAGTTCTAACCACAACAACATAAACACTTTGTTTTATTTACAAGATTTAAATCATGACTTCATTTAATGGACTCATTCATGTGTAATATTTTAAATACTAGAGGCCCGGTGCATGAAATTCATGCACTGGGGGGGGGGGGGAGGGATGGGAAGGAGGATCCCTCAGCCCGGCCTGCACACTCTTGCAGTCTGGGAGTCCTCGGGGGATGTCCGACTGACACGGAGGTGGGAGAGGCTCCCGCCACCGCCACTGCGCTCACCAGCCAGGCTTCTGGGGGAGCACAGTGACCACCAGGAAGAAGCTCCTGCATTGAGCATCTTCCCCAATGGTCAGTGCGCTTCATAGTGACCGGTTGTTCCACCGTTCAGTAGATCTGCATATTAGCCTTTTATTATCTAGGATAACTATCTCACCAAAAACTTTAAATAGAACACTTTCTGCACACACATGCCTAGTAAGGTCTATTACTTTTAGCATTACCTGGTTGACTAAGACTAAAAACTTCTTGTCTTCGTGAAGGAGAATATTGAGAAAGCAACATCAGGTCCTGCAAGGCCAAATACTAAAAGGGGGGGAAAAACATAGTATTAAAAAACACTTTTTTTAATATTTACATAAAATCTTACCTATAAGTTGGGCTCAACATGATATTTATAAGGGGAAATCAGTTGAAATTTTTCATAAAGAAAATAATATTTAACCTTCCTTTTTAGATTTCTAGAACTTTCCTACCTCTATCCTCTACGCCAACTGATGGTCCTTGAACCACTGGTGGTCCGTGAGGTCTGAAAGGTTGGCAACCGCTGCTCTATAGGATACCCCACCCACTACAGGTCCCCGCTACACAGAACCATAGAACTCTGTGTTTTTTCCCATCTCTATGGTGGGAAACATAAACATCACTTCCTCCTGGAACTTTTCCTGGCCTCCCTCACACAAACATACTATACACTACAGTTCTCAACTGTGGCACTTAACATAATTTATTGTAATTGCCTGTTTACTTGTCTCACCTGTTCCACCCACCAAATTGTGAGGCAGGAACAAAGTATTGCTTGCTACCACACTCAAAGTCAGTGCCTAGCACACAGTAGACATGCAATGTCTGTGGTACTTTTTTACCAAAAATTTTCATTTTGTTCCGTCAAACCTCTTCACTCATCATTCAAGAGACCATACCTTTTGTGAAGCTTCCTTATGTTGGTCCCAAGAAGAATAAGTGGTTCAAACTCTACTTACCCTTGTAAATTTTCATTACTTTGTGCATCTGCCTTTTCTTTTCCATTAGGCTGTGCTACATCTTATTCATCATTACACCCTAAGTAACTAGCAGTGACTGACACCTGCCCAATAAAGATTTGTTAAATCAATGTTAGGTATTTTTGTTTATCTATTTAATTAGTAATAATTGATAATTAAAGGTAATCAGAGCCTCAGTGGTTCCTTTTCTTATTGGTTTATAACTCTTCCAGTGCAATCAAAACTATGAAGTCTAACTATTTCAATTCTCTTTTAATTACTATGACCTCTTAACAGGATCACATATATTGTAGATCTACTTTAAAATTTCAAAATGCAATTTAAATCAAAACAATTTATTCTCATTTAATTTTATTTGTAAATTTATTGCATCTTCTTTAAACTCTTTTGGATTAAAATTTATTTTAAGATCATAATTATTATTCATATCTTAAGAGAGTTCACTGAATGTCTACACACTACCAAGCACTACCTTTACTCATAATGGTCAACAATACTACATGAGTGAAAATACATATTGACCCAGTGATTTTAAAAAATCAATAGTGCTTTGTTTTGCTACCATGAGGAGTTTGTGAAAAGCTAATGCATGTAATCATATTTTATGTGTGGAAATATTTTTATACCTATTCTGAATATAGATTAGCTTAACTTTGTACACATGCATTGCAGTACTTTCATTTTAGTCACTTGGAAAAAAAACTGAAAAAGTAAACAGCATGCAATGTAGCATGTAACTGTTTTTTACAATAAAAGTTTTAGAATATGCTAGGCCCTCAAAAATATAACTAAATACCTAAATATATTATATATTAAGTCCTTCTATAAGACAAGTTAGAGGTGACTGTGTAAAGATATAGAATGCACAGTTCTGGTACCTTTATGATGAGGGGCGGATTACTGTTTAAGACTTTTGGGAGGCATTCATCTGACTCTTCTGCAAATGGTGGTTGAACAGGGAACAGATGAGCCTATCAAACATAATCAAAAGGACTATGAAAGTGAGTATTTTCATGGCTTTATTATAGTCAGTAAGTACTAACTGATATTAGTTATAAAAAGAGACCAAATTAACATCTTTACTGTTCCTTGCAAATAGGTTGTATTAAAAGTTATATATACCCAAACATACTACTTTCTAAAAGGTTACTCTTCCAATTTTATTAGCTCTCTGGTTTACAATAATGAAACAAATTTTAGAAGCAAAGATTCTTTGAAGCCACTAAAAAATATAAACCTACAGAAATGGTAAAATGAAACCAAAACACTCATTTTCCAAACAAACACTTGGATGATAAAGACAATGTAAATCCCATCCATTTAAAAACATTTCTTCAGCCGAAACCGGTTTGGCTCAGTGGATAGAGCGTCGGCCTGCGGACTCAAGGGTCCCAGGTTCGATTCCGGTCAAGGGCATGTACCTTGGTTGCGAGCACATCCCCAGTAGGGGGTGTGCAAGAGGCAGCTAATCGATGTTTCTCTCTCATCGATGTTTCTAACTCTCTATCCCTCTCTCTTCTTCTCTGTAAAAAAATCAATAAAATATATTTAAAAAATAAATAAATAAATAAAAATAAAAATAAAAACATTTCTTCAGCCCTAGCTCGGTGGCTTGGTTGTTGGAACCTAGTCCCATACACTAGAGGAGTTCAATTCCCAGTCAGGGCACATACCTATGTTGCAGGTTCAATCCCTGGTCAGGGCAGGTACAAAAGGCAACTGATGGATTTTTCTCTTTCACATCAATGTTTCTCTCTCTCTCCCTTCCTCTCTCTCTAAAAATCAATAAAAACATATCCTAGGATGAGGATTAAAATCCTATATAATAAAAGGGTAATATGGCCCTGACCGGTTTGGCTCAGTGGATAGAGTGTCGGCCTGCGGACTGAAAGGTCTTGGGTTCAATTCCAGTCAAGGGCATGCATGTACCTTGGTTGCAGGCACATCCCCAGTGGGGAGTGTGCAGGAGGAAGCTGATCGATGTTTCTCTCTCATTGATGTCTCTAATTCTCTATCCCTCTCCCTTCCTCTCTGTAAAAAATTAATAAAATACCCAGCCAGATGTAGCTCAGCGGTTGAGCATCAACCCAGGAGCCAAGAGGTCACCGGTTTGATTCCCAATCAGGGCATATCCCCAGGTTGTGGGCTTGATCCCCAGTGGGGGGCGTGCAGGAGGCAGCCAATCAATGATTCTCTCTCATCATTGATGTTTCTATCTCTCTCTCCCTCTCCCTTCCTCTCTGAAATCAATAAAAATATACTTTAAAAATTAATAAGATATAGTTTTTTTAAAAAAGGGTAATATGCAAATTGTCCCCTCACCCACACAGTTCAACCATAGTTTGACTAGGGGGCAGAGCCAGCCCACCAACCTCCCATGGCCCCTCCCCAGCCGGCCCCGCCCCCTAACCCCCTGGGCCAGCCAACCTCCCACATCCCCTCCCCCACAGCCAGCCCCACGAATTCATGCACTGGGCCTCTAGTATATATATATATATATAAATAAACATTTCTTCAATATAATTTTTTTATACATCCTTACCAGTATTGTTATCTCTTGTCATTTTTTAAAATATTTTTTAATTGATTTTAGAGAGAAAAGAAGGGAGAGGGATGGAGAGATAGAAACATCAATGAGAGAAACACCCATAAGCTGCCTCTGCACACCCCCTACTAGGGATCAAGCCCGCAACCAAGGCATGTGTCCTGACTGGGAATCGATCTGATGACCTCCTGGTTCATGTGCCGATGCTCACCACTGAGCCACACCCTCTGGCTTCAATATACATTTTTAAAGTTTCATTCAAAGAACAAATATTTTATTGCCTTACATTTAAATATTTTAGTAGTATCTATATCAATAGCACATAAAAATACTTTAAAATTCAGGCCCCTCTAGTATGTACTCAACAGAGAAATGAAGAGAATTCTCTTCAGAAGAGAATTCGATTGTAGGTAAAGCATAGTAAACAGATACCATTAGACGTCCATTCAATTCAGTTTCCAATAATTCAGAATACCAACATTGTTCCTCATTATATAATAACAACAGCCCTAGCCAGTTTGGCTCAGTGGATAGAGCACTGGCCCAAGGACTGAAGGGTTCCAGGTTCGATTCCAGTCAAGGGCACATACTTCAGTTGCAGGCTCAATCCCCATGCTGGAAGCAACCAATCGATGTGTACTTCTCACTCTCTCCCTCCCTTCTACTCTGTCTAAAAATCAATGGAAAAAATATCCTCGGATGAGAATTAACAAAAAACAACAACAACAAAGTAAATGACGGTTAATAAATGATGCATCCCTAGTGAAGTCTCAGAAGAGAGATCTAAACCCAATTTACCAAAATGGCTTTGGGTATAACAGCATGCTGATCAGTGCTCTACTAAAAATAAATCTGTGTAGTACTCCAAAATACAAATGTATTAACAAAAAATCAGCACTAACCTCTGTGGCATAGATTTTGAAGAGTATCCACGAGATGTACCAAGTCATCAGAAGAAAGACTCCACATAACCAGACATGGTAGAGTAATGAGAGATTCAAGAGGCCACTCACAGTATCAAGAGGTCTATGAAATTGCCTATGAAAACAAAAATTACTATTTAATCCTATGGGGAAAAATACAGTCTAAGCATTTAACAGACTTGGGCACAACACTGAGAAACAAATAAATCCTATTTGCAAATAATAATGGTAATACACTCCTCTCATTTTGTGCCCTATAGAATTCTTTCCCTAATACCTTCTAACAAAGAACATAAAGGTAGCCTAAAAGCAAGAGTAAACCTAAACTGGCACTCAGTTTCTTGTGTTCAAAATCTCACTGCCACTTACTATGGAAGAAGAATAAGCCAAACCTATAAACCAACCCCTAGAAGTTGAGTAAAATTATATTATTGTTGCTTTCTAGTTTGATACTTAAAAATCATTCAACATAACTAGCACCTCTGCTGGAACACATTTCAGCTCTATCTGTATATCCTACCAACAGTTTCATAATAGTTAAAAGCACATAGTACTACCCTACCTAATAATAGTGATATGCAAATTGACCGTACCTTTGCTACACCCACAAACCATGCCCACAAGCCACGCCCACCAGGAAACAGTCGCAGGGACGTTGGGGTGCAGCAGAGCCCAAGGCCGGGAAAGCCTCCACCAGGGGAGCCTACACGGGTCGCAGGCAACAACCAGAGGGTTGGCTCCTAAGATCCTTAGCAGGGACGCTGGGGTGCAACAGAGCCCAAGGCCGCCGCCCAGGACCAAGACCCGACCCTGAAAGAAGGCAGAAGGCGGTGGCCACAGCCAAGGCCTGGGTCCCAGGTGCCGGCAGAAAACTGGTGCAGGCAACCAGATGAATGAAGGTCTATTGCACGAATCTTCGTGCAAACGGGCTGCTAGTTAAAAATAACTATCTTTACTTTTTTAAATATATTTTTATTGATTTCAGAGAGGATGGGAGAGGTAGAGAGAGAAACATCAATGATGAAAGAGAATCATTGATCAGCTGCCTCCTGTACACCTCCTACTGGGGATCAAGCCCACAACCCAGGCATGTGCTCTGACCAGGAATCGAACCATAACCTCCTGGTTCATAAATCGACGTTCAACCACTGAGCCACTCAGGCGGGGCACTACCTAGGAACTTTTAAAAGTTAAAAACTGAAATCTACACAGTAGAAACCATAATATCTCATAACCACCCATATATGCCAATATTCCCACTCCCAAAAACTGATACTAGTGAAGACCATATAAGACACAAAAATCTCGTAGAATAATAATTAAGAAAATACTAATGGAGAAATTTATATTTATCTGCAAAATAAGATTTGCCCTGGCCAGTGTTGTCAAATGGTCAGAATATCGGCTCGAGCACCAAAGGGTCTCAGATTGAATTCCCAGTCGAGGGTACCTGGGTTGCAGGTTTAATCCTGGGCCCCAGTTTGAGTGTGTGCAGGAGGCAACAACTGATGTTTCTCACATCAATGTTTCTCTCTGTATCTCTTTCCTCCCCCACTCCCTTGCACTCTCTCTAAAAATCAATGGAAAAAATATCCTTTGGGTGAGATTTATAAAAAATAAATAAACAAAAATAAAGATGAAAGCTTTATTTGCCAAGTACATAGGGAATAACTAGAACAATATACCTGATTGCCACTTATGATCTTCAACAGGTCACGTGACCCTCATCAATTTTGGTTCCTCATAGGCAAAATTAGAATAATGCGACAGCATTATGACTGTCTAGCTCAACATAGCATAGAATGATTATTGAGGACAAAAAAAAAAAAAAGGCATACCATGCAACTCAAGAAGTCTACTTTTATATAATACTAGAGGCCCGGTGCATGAAATTCTTGCACGGGTGCGTGTATGTGTGTGTGTGTGTGTGTGTGTGTGTGTGTGTGTGTCCCTTAGCCCAGCCTGCACCCACTCCAATCTGGGATCCCTCTCACAATCCAGGACTGCTGGTTCCCAACTGCTCGCCTGCCTGGCTGCCTGACTGCCCCTAACAACTTCTGCCTGCCAGCCTGGTCGCCCCTAACTGCCCTCCCCTGCCAGCCTGGTCGCCCCTAACTGTCCTCCCCTACAGGCCTGGTCACCCCCAACTGTCCTCCCCTGCAGGCCTGGTGATCCCTAACTGCCCTCCCCTGCAGGCCTGGTCGCCCCCAACTGCCCTCCCCTGTAAGCCTGATTGCCCCTAACTGCCCTCCCCTGACCACCTGGTCACCCCTGCTGGCCCCGTAACTCCTAACTTCCCTCCCTTGCCAGCCTGATCACCCCTAACTTCCCTCCCTTGCCAGCCTGGTCGCCCCTAACTGCCCTCCCCTGTCGACCCAATTACCCCTAACTGCCCTCCCCTGCCAACTGGTCACCCCTAACTTCCCTCCCCTGCAGGCCTGGGTCCCAACTGCCCTCCCCTGCAGGCCTGGTTGCCCCTAACTGCCCTCCCCTGCAGGCTCAGTCACCCCTAACTGCCCTCCCTTGCTGGCCTGATCACCCACATCTGCCCCCCCACTGCTGGCCATCTTGTGGCAGCCATCTTGTGTCCACATGGGGGCATCCATCTTTGACCACATGGGGGCAGCATCTTGTGTGTTGGAGTGATGGTCAATTTGCATATTACTCTTTTATTAGATAGAATAAAAGCTGTTTCTAACAATAAATGAATTATTACTTCTGGGGACAATAACTAGGTGACTGGAGACAGGAGCAAAAGAAATCTTCATCGCATGCCCTTTTATATATCATTGGAATTTTAGATTATGTAAACTATGTGCTTTCAAAAATGAACACAATTCTTGCCCTACCTGGTTTGGCTCAGTGGATAGAGCATCAGCCTGTGGACTGAAGGGTCCCGGGTTTGATTCCAGTCAAGGGCACATGCCTGGGTTGCAGGCTTGATCCCCAGTAGGGGGCGTGCAAAAGGCAGCCGATCAATGATTCTCTCTCATCATTGATATTTCGATCTCTCTCTCCCTTTCCCTTCCTCTCTGAAATCAATAAAAAAATTTTAAAAAACGAACACAGCCGAAACCGGTTTGGCTCAGTGGATAGAGCGTCGGCCTGCAGACTCAAGGGTCCCAGGTTTGATTCCGGTCAAGGGCATGTACCTTGGTTGCGGGCACATCCCCAGTAGGGGGTGTGCAAGAGGCAGCTGATCGATGTTTCTCTCTCATCGATGTTTCTAACTCTCTATCCCTCTCTCTTCCTCTCTGTAAAAAATCAATAAAATATATATATATTTTTTAAATGAACACATTCTTAAAATTTTTAAAGGCTAAATCAATCAAAACATGTGGAAAGAAGTAAACATCTATAAAGATAAAAACATCTAAAAGAGTTAAAATCAGACTTTTCATAGAGCACTTACTCATCTATCTGAAGGTTCATAGCAGTGCTAATCCAAGCTTTGGGAATATGGCCTGAGGGGATAAAAATACAAAGTTATGAACATAATAAGTTATAAAAGCAAACCTTAATCATGTTTTGAAATATGAGATTGATGAAATAGCCAAGTAGACACCAAGACCTTAGTCTAAATTCTATTTTAAGAATGGGCAAGACAAAAGAATAATTTCTAAATATAGGCAGTCTTTGCTTTGCAGTTCTGATATGTACATATTTCAGTTACCAGGGTTTAGTTACTAACAACAGTCCTCCAACTGAATTCAAATTTCAGTTACCATAGTATATTAACTGTGAGCAACTCAATACAGTATTTCTAACTTTTCAGTACACAAATAAGTATGTAGGTAACAGATGCATACCAAGATCCAAGACCAATCACATCTCTTCTTTCAAAGTTTATTGGTGATTGGTCGCTCACATCAGTTATGCAGTTCAGGCACAGACAATGAAGCATGTAGTAGTGTTGCCTCCTGTCTCCCATGGTAAACCCACATAACACTTTACAAAAATAAATTACTGAAAAGAGGAAACTGGCCAAAAAAGACCAAAGTACAACAAAAAAATGCAAAGTGGTAGCACTAGAAATGAAGTTTAAAAGAAATAGTTGACCATGGGTATGCTGACATGGCTGCTTTGTCAGACCAACAAACAACTACAGCCATACCTCTGAGATACTGTGGTATTTCAATAAAGCAAGTCATAATCTTATTGCTAGTGAAGGGTTCTTGCCTTTAATTTGTAAAAAAAATGCAACATCTGTGAAGTGCAATAATGTGAAGCACAGTAAAGCAAAGTAAGCCTATATGGGCGAACAGCTAGGCTGACTGTAGTAGGTTAATAACAACGAAGTATTAACATGAGAATGACAATTTTCAAAGCTATGTAGAAAAATGGATTATGTAAACTATAACTGAAAAAGGTAGACAACAAAATGGCCTTTTTCTGATCCTACTTTTTTTCTATGGATATAAATATAATTATATCCATAGCACACAAAAAAATTAGTCTGAAAATAGTATTTTAGAACATTGGATTTTGTTTCTATTATGTGCTGCTATGAGATTAATGTTTTCCATCTAACTTGTACTATTCATTATATTGAAGCTGCTGTATTTTTATACGAAAATTCACTTTAATAAATTCTACAAGGTTCCTTAGCAATAGAGTATTTTTATTTTATTAGTACCGTTATAAACTTATAAAAAGCAACATATTATATCTAAAGTAATGACCAAATCACATATATTTTCCCTTTTGAAAAAAAAATTTTTTTTAATTGCGCTAAAAAACACATAACATAAAATTTACCATCTTAACCATTTTTAAGTGGGCAATGTGGATATATGTGCCCTGTGCAACAGATATTTAGAGTTTTTTCATATTTCTACAGTATCTACACCCACTGAACATACCAACATCTCCCCTTTTCTCCCTCTCTTCAGTCCCTGGCAACCAACATATCCCACTTTTAGTTTCTAAGAGTCTGGCTACTCTAGATACCTCATATAAATGGAATCATATAGTATTTGTCTTTTTATGACTGGCTTACTTCACACAGTATAATGTCCTCAAGATTCATCCATATTGTAGCATGTGACAGGATTTCCTTCTTTTTAAGATTGAATAACATTCCATTGTATGTATATTCCACATTTTCTTTAACAATATTTTCCCTTAAGTAAATACTTTTTGACTATCTAAACAATGATTCAGTTGGGCTAGGACCCGTGGTCGGCAACTGCAACTCGCGAGCCACATGCAGCTCTTTGGCCCCTTGAGTGTGGCTCTTCCACAAAATTCCACGGCCTGGGCGAGTCTATTTTGAAGAAGTGGCGTTAGAAGAAGTTTAAGTTTAGCCGAAACCGGTTTGGCTCAGTGGATAGAGCGTCGGCCTGCGGAATCAAGGGTCCCAGGTTCGATTCTGGTCAAGGGCATGTACCTTGGTTGCGGGCACATCCCCAGTAGGGGGTGTGCAAGAGGCAGCTGATCGACGTTTCTCATCGATGTTTCTAACTCTCTATCCTCTCTCTTCCTCTCTGTAAAAAAATCAATAAAATATTATTTTTTTTAAAAAAAGAAGTTTAAAAAATTTGGCTCTCAAAAGAAATTTCAATCATTGTACTGTTGATATTTGGCTCTGTTGACTAATGAGTTTGCCGACCACTGGGCTAGGCTAATCACACACATACAAATGTAGGAAACATATAAAAACAATCAAGAATGTCACTAACATTTTCTGAGCTATAAGCTAACACATACACTATCAAAAAGCATGAATTCTTACCAAGAAAATAATACACAATGCAGAAATTTCTAATCAGGAACAGTGATTCCATACAACTGTGTTTAACTAGTAAGAGCAAAGATCTCCTAAAGCGCAAGAACTTGTATTGCTGTGGAAAAAGAAAAACATAATTAAATAATTCACCCAAAGAGAGATGTGGTTCATTCTAAAGGAAGCACATAACTACAATAGTCCACACATAATCATTGCATAAAAGACAAAGTTCATTCTAGAAGCAAAGTAACAACTATTCTGATGTTTATCAAGTTTATCATTGATATAAAAGATCAGAATTGAGAAAATTAACAATACCAAACTATGATTATATTAAGGAGTATGGAGGCAAAGTAAAAAAATCATCATCATCATAATAGCAGCTAACATTCTTTGGGCGCTTACAATGTATCAGGTACTATTGTAAGCATTTTACATGTATTAATTCATTTAAACTTCACAAGAACCCTATGAAGGAGGTTCTATTATTATCCTCAAATTTGCAGATGAGAAAACCAGGAGGCACAACGAGGCTAAGTAACTTAACCATAATTACCAACTAGCAAAAGGAAAATCAGAAATTTTTAATCCAGGTAGGCTAGCTTCAGAGCCTGTAATCTTAAAGATAATGCATACAGCCTCTACACTAAATTTTTTTAAATGTTATTTTCAGAAAAATAGGAGACAGTGAAGATGACACAAGCCTAAGAATCAGGAAACCTTAGTTCTAGTACTCTCCTCTTTCATACAGCACTGAGCAAGAAGGCTGAACCAGCTAAACAGTTCCTTAGTGGGTACCTCCCAATTCTATCAATCTAAGAGAAAATAATCAAATTAGAAAAAATATGAACTTTTCCTGAAAAAAAAAAAAGAAACAAAACACGTATTTCTTATGAAATAAGAGTTGGCAGACAAGCAACACCCTCTCCTGTTCTTGGCCCTAAAATGCCAATGAAAAAAATATTTTAAAATTATTGGAAAGAATTTAAGGAAATCTAATGAGCAAAAGATGATCTTCCCAAATTCTGGTCTTCTTTTGAGCTTACTACAATCTTATACATATAAAGCAATATGTAAATTCTTTTGTGATTATAATACTAGAGGCCGGGTGCATGAAATTCATGCGGGGGGGGGGGGGGCGAGGGGGAAGGGTCCCCTGCACCTTTTCGCTATCCCGGACCCCTTGGGGGATGTCTGACTGCCGGTTTAGGCCCAATCCCACAGGGATTCCTGCAGGGTCGGGCCTAAACCGGTAGTCGGACATCCCTCTCACAATCCGGGACCACTGGCTCCTAACCACTCTGCCTGCCTGCCTGATCGCCCCTAACCGCCTCTGCCTCGGCCCCCGCCACTGCAGCTTCATCCAGAAGGTCGTTCGGATGTCTGGTCTAATTAGCACAGTACGCTTTTATTATTATAGACTAGAGGCCCAGTGCACAAAATTCATGTGCGGGGGGGTGTCCCTCAGCCCAGCCTGCACCCTCTCCAATCTGGGACCCCTCGAGGGATGTCCAACTGCCCGTTTAGGCCAGATCCTACGGGCAGTCGGACATCCCTCTCACAATCCAGGAATACTGGTTCCCAACTGCTCGCCTGCCTGCCTTCCTGACTGCCCCTAAACCACTTCTGCCTGCAAGCCTGATCATCCCCTAACCACTCCCCTGCCAGCCTGATTGATGCCTAACTGCTCCCCTGCCAGCCTGATTGCCCCTAACTGCCCTCCCCTGCAGGCCTGGCTACCCCTAACTGCCCTCCCCTGCAGGCTTGATCGCCCCCAACTGCCCTCCCTTGCAGGCCTGGTCCCTCCCAACTGCCCTCCCCTGCTGGCCATCTCCTGGTGTCCATCTTGTGTCCACATGGGGGCAGCCATCTTGTGTGTTGGAGTGATGGTCAATTTGCATATTACTCCTTTATTAGATAGGACTAGCAGCCTCTTGCAGGAAGATTCCTGCAAGAATAGGGCTTCCTCGGGCCTATTCCTAAAAGAATAGGGTTTCCTGTGGACTGAGCGAAGCAGAGAAGGGCGCAAAGCCCACCGAGGCCCCTGGCCCAGCTGACAGGCCCGGACACTTCCAGAGGCTGGGGAGCAGTGAGGCTGGATCTGCCGCCAGAGTGGGTGGATCCTGCCTCTGCTTGGTCCCTGAGACCCCTGGCCGGACCAACAGGCCCAAACACTCCTGGGCCGGGCGGAGGGGACTGGGCGCCACCATCTTTGTGACGAGTGATGCTTAATTTGCATATTACTCTTTTAGAAGATAGGATTGAGGCCATTTTTTAAGGAATTTCAGCAGCTGAAGTACAGTAAAATTTATAGAACTTAGGTGGAAGTTATATCTTCATACCATGTCTGCCGATTCCTATAGTATCTTACAAAAAGCAGCCCATGTGAATACTTAGCCACTAACTGTACAACTTCAAGTACATTGGCTTATTCAAACATTTTCCAAGTGCAAGATTTGTAACTGTACTATCCTGTTAGTGCTTTTTCCCGTTCCCCCCAACCAATAAAATTGGCATAGTTTTTGGACTACCCTACTGTAGCTCTCACTTTAACCATTACTCACCGGGTACTAAGAGGCCAGGGAAGCAGGTCAACATTTTAGTAGACATGCTGAGAATAGCTAATATACATTCTTCTTCCTCCCAAATTGAAGTGTTTTTCAATTCCCTATTGGGTTTCTTCTGTGGTTTGGCTATCAGCTACCCTTTACTGAATATTTACTATGTGCCAGGCTCTATCAATCTCATTTAATACTTTCAGTCTTGTTGGCCTAGAACTTGCCAAGCTCGGTCTTGATGTGCATCCATTTCTTTGTCCTCTATTCCACGCTAATGTTCAACTTTTCCTTATCTGTCTATCATAAATGCAACTGTTTTTAATAGTGTAGGGCCGAGACCGGTTTGGCTCAGTGGATAGAGCGTCGGCCTGCGGACTCAAGGGTCCCGGGTTCGATTCCGGTCAAGGGCATGTACCTTGGTTGCGGGCACATCCCCAGTGGGGGGTGTGCAAGAGGCAGCTGATCGATGTTTCTAGCTCTCTATCCCTCTCTCTTCCTCTCTGTAAAAAATCAATAAAATATATTTTTAAAAAAAAATAGTGTAGGAAAATTTAAAGAAAAAAAATCTAATGAGCTAATGCAAATTGGTTAAAATTAGATTTTTAAAAAAGATCTAATTTTTTCTATTATACATGATAAAAGGAGTTACTGAATAATATGTACAATATAAACTATGTATGAAAACTCCAGCCCACAAAATATGTTATAGATAAATAGGGTATGGAAAAATATATATCTTAAACCAGTCACTACTTCTGAGGCAAAGATGGAAACTGGTCACAGAGGTCAAAGGAAACTTTCACTTTATCTATAGTACTGAAATAATAAAAATGACATTTTTATTATTTAATGACATTTTTATTATTTAAGTACTATAATAAAAATGATACAATATTCTTGCGAAGTTGGCGGACAGGCAACACCCAAAATAAGGATGATGATTTTAATAATAATAACAATAATAGTGTTTGTTATTGCTTGTATAAAAAAAAAATGTTGCCCGCCCAGCCGGGTGTGACTCAGCGGTTGAATGTTGACTCAGGAACCAAGAGGTCACTGGTTTGATTCCTGGTCAGGGCATATGCCCAGGTTGTGGGCTCGATCTCAGGTAGGGGGTGTATAGAAGGCAGACAATCAGTGAATTCTTTCTCATCACTGATGTTTCTCTCTCTCTCTCCCTTTCCCTTCCTCTCTGAAATCAATAAAGATACATTAAAAAAAAAAAAGTTGCCCTGGCTGGTTTGGCTCAGTGGATAGAGCATTGGCCCTCGGACTGAAGGGTCCCAGGTTCGATTCCGGTCCAAGGGCATGTACTTTGGTTGCAGGTTCCCTGGCCCTGGTCAGTGTGCATGCAGGAGGCAACCAATCAATGTGTCTCTCTCACATCGATGTTTCTGTCTCTCCCCCTCCCTTCCACTCTCTCTAAAAAAATCAATGAAAAAATATCCTCGAGTATGGATTAACAAAACAAAAACAAAAAAATGTTGTCCTAGTTGGTTTGGCTCAGTGGATAGAGCATTGGCCTGCAGAACAAAGGGTCCTGGGTTTGATTCTGATCAAGGGCACGTACCTTGGTTGCAGGCTCCTTCCCAGCCCAGGCCCTGGTTTGAGCTCATAAAAGAGGCAACCAATCAATGTGTTCTCTCACATCGATGTTTCTCTCTATCTTTCCCTCTCTCTTCCACTCTCCCTAAAAATCAATGGAAAAGTATTCTCAGGTGAGGATTAGCAACAACAACAAAAAGACCTTAATAATCTCTGGTCAGCTTAGCTGTTACTAAAAAAACTAAGTGGCTATAACCATCACATCACTTTCAGAGGTTCGGACTGGGCCTGATTTCTCATACTGAGCACACAATGTCCTGACAATCCTGTTTGCCTTAGCAACTTAAAACAGCATAAGGGAAGGTCATACACTGTGTGCCACGCTCTTGGGACTAATGAAAGAACGCTTAACTATGGTGTCCTCCCCGCCCCCCACCCCCAGTCTTCTGAGGAGGCCAATCTACCTAGCTAGGCAAATAAAGATAGTTGCAAACTTGATAGGTGAAAAATTATAGTCCCAAGCACAACTACCCTTACCAAAATCCTACTTCCCTTATTCCACCCAGAAAAACCCTTGCACCAACCATCCCCCTTCTGGAAAACAATACTCAACTGGGCAGACCAAACACCACTGTACACTCATGGTTACAAGAGACACCCCCAAATTTTGGCCAAATACTGAATGACCAAATGTTAAAAATCAACATCCTGACAAAGTTGAACCTGAAGCCAAAGCTGAATATTATCAGCGAAAAAACTTCTGAATAAATCTAAAATTTTATCAAAAGAAATTATAAAAAATGTTAGTAGTCAAATTTTACAAACGTGACGTTATCTGGTAGAAACAATGATTTATTAACACTGTCAATTACTACACTGCTCCTATGTTCACACCATTGCACATCTGTGATGTTAAATGGTCACTTTCAACGAAGGCCCATATAGGAGCACGAATTTTGGGGTCTCTCATTTGTCTCTAACACTTTCTTTTCTTCACTCTCTATGCCAGGGGTCCTCAAACTTTTTAAACAGGGGGCCAGTTCACTGTCCCTCAGACCATTGGAGGGCCGGACTATAGTTTAAAAAAAACTATGAACAAATTCCTATGCACACTGCACATATCTTATTTTGAAGTAAAAAAACAAAATGGCAAAAACACCCGCAAGTGGCCCACGGGCCATAGTTTGAGGACGCCTGCTCTATGCTCTTAATTATGTTTGGATCAAAGATAATTTACCAGGGATATTTCTGTACAAAATTTTAGAGTTTTTCTCCTTGTGAAACCCTGAAGTGGGAAAACTGACACTCTACTTTTAATTCACCTTTATCAGGTGAAGAATTTCTAAACAGGACTTTTTCTTCATACACTCACAGACTGCTGGGAGGTAAGGGCCAGATACTTTTCTCTGAGTACTATTTCCTTGATGTATGTGTATTTTCATCAGATTGTTCTCATGGATGCAACAGGCATGTTAAAAGTTTAGTTAAGCCCTAGCTGGTTTGACTCAGTGGTTGAGCATCGGCCTATTGACTGAAGGGTCCCGGGTTCGATTCCTGGTCAGGGCACATGCCTGGGTTGCAGGTTCCATCCCCAATAGGGGGCATGCAGGAGGCAGCCGATCAATGATTCCCTCTCATCACTGATGTTTCTATCTTTCCCTCTCCCTTTCTCTCTGAAATCAATAAAAATAAAAAAGTAAAATAAAGTGTTTAGTTAAACCAAGAGTACCATAATCAGCCACACTCTCCTACTTTATATGCTGAAGACACATTATTTGTTTACATATCCCCTCTCCTCAACTGACTGGGTTCTAGCGGGAAGAGGCTGGTTCTAATACGTTTGCTCCAAAGCCCAGGCCTCAGCCTGCCAGAGAGTGGGAATGAATCAAATAACAGCACAATCAGGAAATCATAGGAACAGGCTGGGAAGAGCGTTGATGCCACAGTGAGAAATTGCAAGAGATCGCTCTCTCACCTGCCAGAGGAGGTGGTTCTGAGTTCCAGAGACAGCTCCTACCCAATTAGTAAACTTTTAAAAACCTAGCTGAAAGATAGTTTAAACTGTCCCACTCCAATCAATCAAAACTGTTTTAGTTATATACACCATGCCTTATTGTGAAAAGAATTTGAGACAGTAACTGACATATTCTATACTTACTTGCACATCCTCAAGCTCATGAAGTTCTTAGGTTCAAAAAGAAGCTGGCAGTTGCACAGAGGTATTTTGCATGAATGTCATCCTCATCCTCCCCCAGCCCTACTAGGTCACAGCAACTGCCACTACCTAGCAGGGAGGGAAAGAGTGGAGCAAAGCGGAATTTTGAGAGTGGCAGCAGGAAAGGTGGCTACAGCTCTCAAACATATGCTAAAGTCTCATGAAAACAAATCTCTCCTCTCCAAATGGCATTGTGAAGATCTAAGTTTTAAGTCCTAAGTTTTGCTGATCAAATCTTGAATTAATCAGGTGAAGCCAATTATATACACATACACCAATGCAATTTTAACTGTGCCAAATTCTGACATAAGGTAAAGCTTAAATGATAGTTTACCTGTATGATGGGAAATGGAAGATAGTTCATGTTGTTAATAAAATACAAGAGGCTATAGCAATAGCCCATAAATGCTCCAGCCAGTAGGAAAAAAAGGTGGTATTCATTTAAGCAGGTTTGTGCAGCAGGGCCATCTAAGCTGAAGGGAAAAAGTTGCATTATTAATTCAATAGTCATGGACACATATCACTGTTTTAGGCTCAATATTTATTGAAAGCAAAGTTCTGACTTAATCACTTAAGAAATGCCCCAAATTCTAAAAAAATGGTTTGTTTTAGGTAAGAGTGGGCAAAAGATTAACAAAACCCCTTTAGTTAACTGTCTAGATCTATCCCCTAGAAATCTGATAAGGGTAAGAATGTGTCCTGAGATAGTAAGCAATGCTACTTACAAACTGGAAAACTGCACCTGGACTAAGAGAAACTATAAACAAACTATATACACCCAGATGCCACAACTCTGGCTTCTCTCTGTGTTGTCTCGTTAAACTGGGCAATCCCTCATAGGGACCCTTTTCATTAAAGAAAATGTATCACCATTAGAAAAAAATCTAATACCTTATATGATGGTAGCTGGGGCACAAAAGGAAATCAAGTATTCGGTAGTACTCATGAACATTGTTTTAAAGTCAGTGAAGAATATGAAATTTACTACTAAGATTACTTCAGTTAATCTTTTCTGATTTTTAAAGTCACAATATCAACTTGCAATTTTTATCAATATTTTGTGTTCAAGAACTGTATAAATTACAGTGAAAGCATTTTATTAGAGGGTATAGGTAAAATTATTTTAAAATTTTTTCTTCATTTTTTCCATACTACCCTTCTTCCAACTCCCATGTCAATGCCACCTCCTTGGCTCCTCAGGACAATGAAATGGAGGACCCATCTGTCTCCGCTTTCTCCAAACCCAAGAAAAAGAAATCTTTTTCCAAGGAGGAGCTGGTGAGCAGTGATCCTGAAGAAACAGCTAGCAATGGAAGTCTTCCCAAAAGGAAGCAATCTTTCCCCAAAGAGGAAGCAGCTAGTGACCCTCAAGAGGCGGGTAACAGGAGTGTGTCCAAGAAAAAGAGGACGTTCTATCCAAGGACCAGCCAGTCTGCAGTGGAGCTGAAGCTGCTGGCAGGAAGAGCAGCAGTTCCAAGAAAAAATTCTAAACACTATACCAGGAAGATTAGAATGGACATTTTCCTAGCGGGGTATTTCCCGTCCCAACCCATCTCCAATGTTTCAATAAAAACAAATTCAAAAGAAAAAAATTGCCACCTCCTCTAAGAAGCTATGCCATCTCCCTGCTTCCTGAACTCCGCTCAGGTTTTATCTGCACATCTATCTCACTTTCTTCCTAGTACAACCTATTTCTCACACATTCCTATTTCTCTATTACATCCATTGGTGTCCATGGGTTAAATCCCCTATTGTCCTCAACTCTCAAAGAGTCTCTAGTCCATGTGCAAATCACTCTTACAAATCCAACAGCATCTAATATAGCACCGTGCATAGAATAAATATTTCTAAACAACTGTTGAATTCAAAACATAAAACATTTGATGTATGTAAAAAAGCACCTTTTACAGAAATCTAGAAAGCAAACAATATCCATAAACTATTAAACTATACAAGTCATATTTGGCTTAGTAACTAAATGCGATTCCTTAGAAAAAAATATCTAATATTACCTTTCAGTACCAGTGCAGGGAACCACAAGAAAACTGTATCGGCCCTTGGTTATCACTGCAGCACACCAAGCCACCATCATTCCCATTGCAGCATGAATACATGAGTGCATGAGCTGCTGAGGATGAATGATTTTCCCTATCAGTTCCAGTCTGGAGCAGGGAATGGAAGGCACAACTGCGAACAGAACACATTAATGTGGCTTTATAATCTGCAGTATATGAGTACAGAAAAAGTCCTAGTTAAAAAGTCTGTAAGTTAAAATAATTTGAGAAAATATTGAATACAATGGGATGCACACAAAAAAAGAAAAACCAAAGAACCTAGAAAGATGGAATATAAAGATAGTGTAAGTAACATTTTCCTTTCTTTTTAAAATTTCCTAATAGCTCAATAGTGCCTACACTGGAACTTAGTCCTGTCATAAAAAATATATATTTTTTAAAGATAGTGCTTGCCCTCTAGCAAGTTATATTTGCATTTTGAAAATTAGCAATATAAAGTCCATCTGTGAAAAATAAACCACAAACCAGGTAAGTATTGACAACACTGAATACAAAAGTAAATGTTTATATGGGAATTTCTAATACCCATTTAAAAAAAAAATTTTTTTTTATTGAGTTCAGAGAGAGGGAGAGGAAGAGACAGAAACATCAATGATAAGACAGAATCATCGATCAGCTGCCCCCTTCACCACCCTCACTACCCCCCACTGGGGATCGAGCCACAACGCAGTCATGTGCCCTGACCAGAATTGAACCACAACCTCCGAGTTCATAGGTCCATGTTCAATCGCTGAACCACACGGGCCAGGCTCTAATACCTTTTTGATAATCCGAAGTTTTCTGGAAGTGAGCTTGGGGAGGTGAGTGTGGGTATGAGGTGAGGGATGCTGGCCATTGAAACAACAATTACAGAGTTCCCTAACCTATATATGTAGGCATTCTGCTTTCAATATACACTAAGTGAAGAGGTTGCACAGAGATGAAAAACTAAGTATGAAGGGAAAGGGCTTAGGTGCTTTACCCTTGGGCAAAAGGTTGCTATCACCTCTTCCTCTCCATGATACATGCCTACAAAGGGCCGTGTGAAAGAACACATGCTATAAGCCAAGGAGTCCTGAACATGGTTTGAACAGAAAAAACATCCGTCATCTAGTGAGGGATTAGGAAAGCAAAGGAAAAGGGTATGTATTGTAACATCCAAAGTAGGATTTGAAATTTTATACCGTATCTAACAAGAAACCACAGAAGAGCTAAAAAGAGGACATTATAGTCAAAACAAGCAGTGTCAGAAAAAGCTTCTAATTGTATCTTAAGGAGAGACTTAAGGAATCTAAAAGGCAAGAGAGATGAGAAACTGAGGGGAAAAAAGTGCTCTGGGATTTAACAGGTGATTATCCCAGTACAAAACATAATATTTTTAAGTTTTGGGGAAAATCTTGGAATTATACTTTTATATTTGAGAAATATCTAAGAAATCACTGTCCTAATCTCCTACCCTATAAAAATATCCTATATAATAAAAGCCTAATATGCTAAGTGCCCGGTCGTCTGGTTGTCAGTTCAACCAATCAAAGCGTAATATACTAATGATATATTAAGGCCGCTCAACCTCTCACTATGATGTGCACTGACCACCAGAGAGCAGACACTCTGACCAATAGGTTAGCTTGCTGCTGAGGTCCAGCCGATCGGGACTGAGAGAGACAGGCTGGACACGCCCTGGAGCCCTCCTGCGGTCCCTCCCTGGCTGGCCAATTTCCTGCGTCCCTCCCCAGCCCTGATCATGCATTGGTGGGGTCCCTTGGCCTGGCCTGCGCCCTCTCGCAATCCAGGACCCCTCAGGAGATGTTGGAGAGCCAGTTTCAGCCTGATCCCGCAGGCCAGGCTGAGGGACCCCACTGGTGCACGAATTTGTGCACCAGGCCTCTAGTCCTATATCATAAAAGGCTAATATGCAAATCGACCGAATGGCGGAACAACCAGTCGCTATGACATGCACTGATCTCCAGGGGGCAGATGCTCAACGCAGGAGCTGCCACCTGGTGGTCAGTGTGCTACCACAGGGGGAGTGCTGCTCTGCCAGAAGCTCACAGATGATGAGCACAGCAGTAGTTGCAGGAGTCTCTCCCGCCTCTGTGGCAGAGCTAAGGATGTGCGACTGACGGCTTAGGCCCACTCCCTGTCCGTGAGGGGAGTGGGCCTAAGCTGTCAGGTGGACATCCACCAAGGGCTCCCGGACTGTGAGAGGGTGCAGGCTAGGCTGAGGGGACCCCCCCCACCGCGAGTGCATGAATTTCGTGCACCAGGCCTCTGGTTATTTTTATAATACATTACTCTTATAATACACTAGAGCCTGATGCACGAAATTCGTGCAAGAGTAGGCCTTCCTTCCCCTGGTTGCTGGCACTGGCTTCCCTCCAGCACACAGGACCCGGGCTTCCCTCGCAGCCCCAACTTCGTCTAGAAGGACGTCTGGTCTAATTAGCATATTACTCTTTTATTATTGTAGTAGATACGCTAAATCACAACTTGAACATCAGCTATGAACCATTAAAAGAACTAAATTTTTTATTGTAGTAAAATGATCTTAAAGTTTATTGTTTTGACCATTTTTAAGTATACAGTTCTGTGGCATAAGTACATTCACATTGTTGTGCAAATATCACCATCATCCATCTCCAGACTTTCCCATTTCCCCAGCCCAACCTCTGTCCCCATTAAACAATTCCCAAACCCTCCTCCCCAAAGCCCCGGGCAACCACCATTCTACTTTCTGTCTCTATGAATTAGATTACTTTAGGTATCTCCTAAGTGGAATCATATAATATTTGTCTGTAGAGGTCAAAATACTTCTTTTAGAAGAGAAATTAGCACTCAAATTTTAAGATAAGGCATTCAAAGCATGATTCTGCATACATTTGTAAAACTTTAACATAAAACACAGCCCCTATTATACATTCTCATATACAAAATGCATTGAGTGTGCCCTTAATAAAATTCAGACATTTTTAAGATAATTAACTTTTGAAACTCACCTGAGTAGAACTCCACATTGAAAATACTTATTATTATTATTACCACCGATAGCAGCAGGAAGTAAAAGATTACATAGGAACTATATAGATCATTGAAAGAATCTAAAACACAAGAGAGAGAAATTAGTTAAGATCAGTCATGTAGTTATATTCAGTATACTGCAACAGAAAAGGGGCTTGAATCACAAGTCTAATTTTAATTTTAAAGTTATCCTTTCTTTAAGAATGTCCTCATACACTGCTGACAGGACCTATAGGATATCCACTCAACAACTACAATGTGAGTTATTTGGACCAAGCTCTGGGTCCTTTAAAATCCTATATAATAAAAGGCTAATATGGAAATAGACCGAACAGTGGAACAACTGAACAACGGGTTGCTATGACATGCGCTGACCACCAGGGGGCGTGTGTGGAACATGGTGGGCATCAGCAGCAGGTGGCAGAGAGGGGAACATGGTGGGCGTTGGCTATGGAGAGATGGTGGAGCAGGTGAGCAGGGTCACCAGACCAAGGTGGGGCGCCGATCGCTGTCATTGGGGTGAGCCTCTGGTGGTTACTGAAGTCTTTGCTCCCATGTGTCGCGGTCCCACCCGGCACTCGCACCCACTGTTGGCGCCGGAGCTGCCGCTGGCACCCGAGGGTGCTGGCCTCGATAGCTCAGCGCCGTCAGTGGGTGCAAGCAGCGGCTGCCGGCCCTGATCACCCCTGAAGACTTCTCCACCTCCCCCTGCTCCTGAGGGGTGATTGAGGCAGCAGCCGCCGCTAACACCCGCTGACGGTGCCGGCCCCAATTGCACCCACTGCTGGCACTGGCCCCAATCGCTCCGCACCATCAGCGAGTGCAGCGGTGGTGGCAGGAGCGGGGCTGCTGGCAGACAGGAGACTGGGGCCACGGCAGGAGGGGCCAGGCTGGGAGCACAGAGGATGGGCAAGACCCGCCCCTGTGCCCACAACAGCCTCGCAGCCCACAGTTCCTTTCAAGGTGCACGAGTTCGTGCACTGGGCCCCTAGTTATATTAAAATTTCTTTTAGATGACCCAGATGTTAACATCAAACAACATACTACTATATGCAAATATATTTCATCATGTAAAACAGAGAAGTGTCACATTTAGTAATATAACAACCAAGTTGGGTTTTTTTTAATGTAAATATTTTTCAGATTTCTTCCTACAAAATGCAATTAGCCCTATAGCTTAAAAAGTAACATTTCTGGAAATAGCATAATCCATAAATCATCTAAATTAGCTGGAAACAAAAGCAATGAGGATGTCCCTGAGAAATACTAATACATTCACATTGTAGAGTAGCTCATTAATAATCCATTTCAAAAATATGGCAAACTTTAAAATATGCATGTATTATGCCTAAAAACATGAACAAAAGAAATAAAAATAGCAAGGACATATGTTTGCTGAACACAATTATAAAAGCAATTATTTTTAAAAGTATAATTCATTGACTAAAATAAAAAAATATTTATTAAGCATCCACAATTAAACACAAATATTGTACTGCTAAAAGAAAGAATTGATCCATGTTATTGGAAGTAAGTAAGGAAAGAGTACAACTTTTCTTGAAAGACTTTGTGAAGCAAAAGTTGAGCAGAACAAGTAACAATTGATGGGGGAAAATGGCATAAATCAAATCCAATTTATGAGATTGGAGAAAGTGCTACTCGGATTAAAGAATACTTGGCCAAGAAATGGAAAAAAGTTTTTATCCTAAGTTCCAATTCTGAATTGATAATGGCTCTAGATTACAAGACTGAATATCCTAAGATTGTGACTAGACAGCCAAGATCAAAAGATCAATGAGTAATACAGATTCTGGCAAAGTGGAGAGAGAAGTACTTGCCATCCTGCAATGGTTTATGGCTTCATTTCATCTGACCTATGGAATCCATACAAGTGATTGATATGTCTCAACAAAAAAATTAACATGACTTTAATTCTTTAGCAGCAACATCTCCAAAGGCCACAAAGTAAAGCTTTGCACTCCTTGACAACTGACATTTTCTTCTGAAAAATTAGTTTAACAACACACTTCCCACTTTCCAAAGCAAAAGAAATTGTTATTGTTGTTGAAGAGGATATAAAAAGTATTTCAAGAATATTTGTGCTTCTTAGCCTTAGGCAAGGCTTTAAAGACTTCAAAACCTAAGCTGGCAACATTTCTCTCTTTTTATTATTATTTTTTTAATTCTAGTATAGAATTAAATAAATAAATTCTAGTGCATAGTAAAAACACTGGTTCTGAAGTCAGAGACCAATGTTCAAATCCTACTTCAGTTACTCACCAGCTGTATCTCTGAAGACTTTAGCCTGGGTCTCAGTTTCCTCATCTGTATAGTAGGGTTAATACCTCTTTATTACACAGGGTTGTAGGAAGAATAAGAGGCAATCTACTTAAGGTGCTTAGCACAATGCCTGGCACACAGTTGACAGTGATAACTGATAGCTCCTCATCAATCCTCACATTTAACTCTATGTTCTTTAGTTTTTAACTCTTTCCTCCTTTTCTCTCTTTTCATCTTTCTTCCTTATTAGCCACAATACAGAAATAGAGTATTCTTAATTTTAGACAGGTTTTTTTAAGAGCTATCTCATATTTCTATCCACAATATTTAAATAGATAAAAGGAACAGTTCTCCTTTAAAAGACAATCTCAATAAAGCTGTCAAAAAGAGACAAACAAATAGATAAATATTAAGTTGTAATAATAAAGTCTCTGACAGTTTTACTAATCTTATTATTATACTAGAGGCCTGATGCACTAAATTTGTTCAAGAGTAGGCCTTCCTTCCCCCAGCTGCCGGCACCTGCTTCCCTCTGGCACCCGAGACCTGGGCTTCCCTCGCAGCCCCTGCTACATCTGGAAGGACGTATGGTCTAATTAGCATATTACACTTTTATTATTATAGGTAATGAAAAGGTGTAAGTTAGAAAGGAATGCCTTAAGATTACCGCAAAGTGAATATTTTGCCAAGGAAGCAGTAATTAAAAACAAATTTGAAACATAATACAATTTTTATGTTGAAAAGTAGGTCCTGTACATTTGTTTTCCCCAAATTGAGTATCACTTACCAGACAGCCACTGTATAGGATGCAATAGGTCAATGCTGCTGAAGATTATAAATACTGTGGTACAGATGGGTAGAAGCAGCACTGACCACACAATACTTGTAATTATCCTCCATCCCAAAACCTATAACAAAATCAACAAAATCACTCAATCATGAAGTCAGTTAAACTATTTGTTATGCAAATCCTATCTTTTCATACAGGATGCTAATCACTAATGTTTATACCCAGATCATAGTCCATGCAGGTATATATAAACCTCAATGGTTATTACTATTAATAACTTAATTTACATACCACTATAGAATCTTGTATTATCAGTGAACTGTGGTTATGTTAGTCCAGAGTCAGGTGCAGGGGAGGGGGCAGATTTAAAACTGTATTTTACAGCAATTAATACTTGTCTGTCTAGGTTTAATTGATAGATATATCAACATCCAGAAGCTATATATTTTATGGGAACCATCTGTATACTGTAATGGTGTTTTACGATTATTAGATACGCACTCCCTATTGGGCAACTGACACATGGTATTCAGTCTGAATCACCAGTGCCTACCATGTAAGAGGCACAAGATTTACTGTTGAATAAGTGAATAGAAAAGCAAAGTGAATACTGATGGGTTTTAAGCATGACAATCGGATTTATATTTTGGGCGGTAAAACACCCTGGGTTTGTAACCTGGCTATGATGACGGGCCAAGGCCAAAACAGGGGGCAGTCCACGCAACTGCCCAAGCCAAGGGTTATAGTCAGTGTCTGAAGGAAGGCAGCGGCAATGGGAAAGGAGGCATAAAGGGGGGAAATGTATCCACATTTGTGAAACACATTATTCGGGACATCGGTGATTGATACTAGGGGTGGTAACGAATAGGTAAGAAGACTTGTCCAGACTCAAAGTTTTTAGCTTGGGATACAGGGTAGATGGCTGTACCGTTGGGGTAGCCTAAAAGGGATATTGCTATTGTATCTTTTTGTCCTGCACAGAATGGATGCAGAATTGTTGATTCAACTTCAGCTAGGAAGTATCTGCTCATCTCAGTCCCACAGCGCACACATTCCTCTAACAAGGAACACCTGGAACACCTGTCCTGTTTCCAGTGGTCGGCAAACTGCGGCTCCCGAGCCGCGGTTTGCCGCTCTGTTGACTAATGAGTTTGCCGACCACCGGAATAGGGGCTTAATCACAAGGAACAACAACAGCCTGTAATTATTGGAATCGAGAGTCTAGGTCAGTGATCGGCAAACTCATTAGTCAACAGAGCGGCAAACCGCGGCTCGCGAGCCGCAGTTTGCCGACCACTGACCTAGTCTCACCCCAGCCTCTGCCAAGTGCACGCATTCACCTTCTTTCCAACTCTTCGAACTTGTAATCCCAAGTGACCAACAAGTTATTTATTTTGCACCTACTAGGCACACCACCCCTGCATACACTCTTCCCCCATTCCCTGCCCCAATCCCCACGCAGGTCAGCCCTCCCACTCTGACCAGTTTCCACTCTGGACTCCCCTTTCACCCCCTAACAAGTTGGCACTCAGGACATCCCGCACGCAGACACCCTGCACCCAACTTTCCCTAGCACACTCCTCCCACCGGGAACCAGCTTCCACTCAGGTCGCCCCCGCCAGCCCTGTAAAAAGCTCCCCTTTAGGGGGTCCTGTCCCCACGCGCTCCCCACGCTACACCCGGGCCGGTCCCTCCCCCGCCCAACTCGCAGGCGCGGTCAGCGCCAAGGCCCCCGCGGCCCCCGCAGCGGTCCAGCGCACACCACAGCGAACGCAGCACTCACGCGCCACAAGATGTCCCGCGACCCGCCGGCACGGGGCCAACTCGCAACCGTGGCCATGGTGGCCCCCGCTCTGAGGGGAGCAGAATGCGGCGAGCCCGCCCGCCTCCCTAGTTCAAAGGGAGGAAGGCCCCAGGAGGACCCCGTTGGGGCTGCCTCACACGGTGCCTGAGCGAAGCCCGGCCTGGGGCCCAATCCGTTTCTCCGATAATTCGCCTGGACACGCCCAGCAGGCCAGAATTCCCCCGCAGACACGCGTCCCAAAGGGGCCCGGGGCGCCAAAACTCGCCCTCGGGAATGGAAAAGGTCTCTGCGAAGCAAAGTCCGGCGAGGCACCAAAAATTGGGGGCGGTGCTGCTGCATGCTGGGAACTGTAGGCTCCACCGCCTCGGGAAGCAAGGACGAGCGTTGCATGCTGGGACTCAGAGTTACAAAGTACAGCATGCTGGGAGACGAAGTCTTCCTGAAGGTACCGTCTTCCTGAAGGTACCTCGTGGCATGCTGGGAGTCAGTCTTTTATAAGACATACTAGAGACCCGTTGCAGACATTTGTGCCTCAGTTTTGCAATAGTTAAGTTACTAGAATAATACATCTTGCTACAAAATATTACTAGAAGATCAAATGATCAGGTAACATTTATTGTTATTTTCTATAAATGAATACAATCTCTGGTATGCTAAAGTGAAAGGTATTATAGAAATATTCAGATAGGGCTTGATTACAAGTGAAGTTTACTGTCACAACCCAAATTTATTACTTTAAAAAAAAAAGCAGGGAGCCAACTAGAAACTGAATTAAATATAAGCCCTTGAAGGGCAAATGTAAATTGGATAAGCTTCGCTATTACAAGGGCAACAAGAAAGAATTCAGCCGAAACCGGTTTGGCTCAGTGGATAGAGCGTTGGCCTGTGGACTGAAGGGTCCCAGGTTCGATTCCAGTCAAGGGCATGTACCTTGGTTTCAGGCACATCCCCAGTAGGGGGTGTGCAGGAGGCAGCTGATAGATGTTTCTAACTCTCTATCCCTCTCTCTTCCTCTCTGTAAAAAATCAATAAAATCTATTTAAAAAAAAGAAAGAATTCAGAGGAAAGAATGAGAAGCAGATTGCATCAACTCTAAGTTGCTGCTAAAGAAAAAGAATGGTATACTATGAAAATACTTAATACAGATTGTAAAGAGATTTGTTCAAAGAGGATTTCCTAGAGCAGGTGGTATTTCAGTTAATTTTTTAAAATATGAAGAGGTTAGAGAAGAAAAAGGCGTAGGGGTCCCGGATTGGAGAGGGTGCAGGCTGGGCTGAGGGATACCCCCCCCCCATGAATGAATTTCATGCACCGGGCCTCTAGTCCTATATAATAAAGAAGTAATATGCAAATTGACCCTCATGCCCTTGCACAAGATGGCTACCCCCATGTGGTCAAAGATGGCTGCTACAAGATGGTCGGCAGGGGAGGGTAGTAATGGGCTATCAGGCCAGCAGGGGAGGGCAAGTTGGGGGCGACCAGGCCGGCAGGGGAGGGCAGTTGGGGGCGACCGGGCCGGCAGGGGAGCAGTTAGGTGTCGATCGGGCTGGCAGGGGAATGGTTAGGGGGTGATCAGGCTGGCAGGCAGGCAAGCAGTTGGGAGCCAGCAGTCCCAGATTGAGAGAGGGATGTCCGACTGCCAGTCCGATGCCAGTCGGACATCCCCCGAGGGGTCCCAGATTGGAGAAGGGCTGAGGGACACCCTCCCCCACAGTGTACAAATTTCATGCACCGGTCCTCTAGTCTATATATATATAAGCCTAAGCAATGGGCTGACTGGTCGGTAGCTACGATGCACAATGACCACCAGGGGGGAAGACACTCCAACTGGTAGCTATGATGCACACTGACCACCAGGGGGCAGACCCTGAACCCAGGAGCTGCCAAGCTGCGGTGACTTGGCAGCTGCGGTTCTTGGGTGTTGCACCTGGAACCAGAGAGGAGGGTGTTTGATTCCAGGTTGCGTCACCCAAGAACTGCCCTCTTGCAATCCAGGACTCCTCAGGGAATGTCGGAGAGCTGGTTTTGGCCCGATCCCCACAGGCCAGGCCGAAGGACTCCACCAGTGCACAAATACATGCACCAGGCCTCTAGTATATGAATAATGGGAGTCCCTGAAAAATCTCCTCGAATTTTAAACTACCACTCGCCCAAACAAGGTATAAGGATGTGAGAATTACTTTTTGTTCTCAAATTGTTCTAATATTAATAAGTCATCATTTTCCTAAAGTTTTCATTTCAAAATCTTCACTTTTTTTGTGTGTGTAGTTCTACCACATTTGAAATGTTTGTCTTTTTTATTTTTAATTACTTTATTTTTTTACAGTATACAAAATAAATCTAATACCAGATTGTAGGTACAAAATAATTAGCCACTTACATACAATAAGCATTAATATTTCAAGAAAAGTGATTTTAAATATATTAAATGCAAAAACATTAATATTTCAAGAAAAACATGTTAATATATTACAAAACTGTACTAACATAGTATAATATCACAAAAGTTGTAGGAAATATTAAAAATCTTCAAATAACAGGATTACTTCTATTATATTCTAAAATATTTTTTTTCTCTGGCTCTATTTTTGTTCATCAGTTTATGTTGTTCATTATATTCCACAAATGAGTGAAATCATGTGATATTTATCTTTCTCTGACTGGCTTATTTCGCTTAACATAATGCTCTCCAGTTCTATCCATGCTGTTGCAAATGGTAAGAGTTCCTTCTTTTTTACAGCAGCGTAGTATTCCATTGTATAGATGTACCACAGTTTATTAATCCACTCATCTGCTGGTGGGCACTTAGGCTGTTTCCAAATCTTAGCTATTGTAAATTGTGCTGCTATGAACATAGGGGTGCATATATCTGTTCTGGTTGGTGTTTCTGATTTATTGGGATATATTCCTAGAAGTGGGATTACTGGGTCAAATGTGAGGTCCATTTTTAGTTTTTTGAGGAAACTCCATACTGTTCTCCACAGTGGCTGCACCAGTCTGCATTCCCATCAGCAGTACACAAGGATTCCTTTTTCTCAACATCCTCACCAGCACTTGCTGTTTGTTGATTTGTTGATGATAGCCATTCTGACATGTGGCCTTCACTTATTTTACAGTGATAGGCATCTTATAGTCCAATAAATATTAGGGATGGGTGGTGGCAAATAACTCTTCTTTCTCCACATCTGTAACCTGTTTAGTGTCAAATTCAGTCTTTCCGAGAGAGAAGGCTACTGATTCTTGATAAAATGTGATTAGCCATTTCCAACAGCAAAATAAAACATTTATTTTAAAAGACAATTCCTTGGCCCAGCTGGTGTGGCTCAATGATTGAGCATCAACCTATGAACTAGGAGGTCAGTGTTCGATTCCCAGTCAGAGCACATGCCCAGGTTGCGAGCTCGATCCCCAGTAGAGTGTGTTCAGGAGACAACCAATCAATGATTCTCTCTCATCATTGATGTTTCTATCTCTCTCTCCCTCTCCCTTCTCTCTGAAATCAATAAAAATATATTTTTAATTTTTTAAAAAAGAACTCCTTGGACAGATTCAGAATCTCTTGTGCAACAGAATTTTGATGAGTCAAGCAAAAAAAAACAAACTCAAAACACATGGATAATATTTTCTGGAGGGGGGCATGGAGAACACATATTCCCCAGGATAAAACTCAATCTTTTCTTTCTCTCTCTCTCTCTCTCTCTCTCTCTCTCTCTCTCTCTCTCTCTCCTCCCCCCTCTCCCTCCCTCCCTCTCCAAACTCCAAACCTTGGGGGAATTTTTTAAAGGTTCAGCAATTTGAAAACAAGGCTCAGGCTCCTCCCCCTTCCTAGCTGTACCTCTGGTTGGCTGTTGGGTTGGGGCTGTCCTCTGCTGCCTTTTTCTTGGGATCAGATTTCAAAGGAAAGAGAGAGGGAGATCCTTAAGGGAAACCCCACAGAGTGAAGGCGAAGTATATAATCTAGACTTCAGAAATGCATTTTTATCCCTTTTTAACTGGCCTAGGTTGTTTACATAGTCTGATCTAACTTTCTGCCTATGATAAAGAGATAGTGAAACGAAGTCTATGGATAAAGGTGAGACTACTTGGTGCGTCATCTCCAAGTATATGAGGAAGGGGCAGGATCAAAGGTTTTCCACATGGATACTTAAGTGTCTGGGAGGCAATAGGTAAAGCAAGCATGCAAGTTTGACATGCTTGAGGTAAAGGCTTTAGAGTCAGACAACTACAGATTTGAATTCTAGCTCCCTGCTTAATAGCAGATTAGTTAAGCAAGTAACTCAACCACTTAGTTTATAACTTTCCTAAACTGTAAAAAGGGGGACAATAGTGCACACTGTTCTTTCTTTGTATCTACCTATCTTAATTGAGCTCCATTACCCACCTTTCAAATGTGATAGTCATTAATACCGTTCACCAAGTACTTCCAGCTCTCTGCTCTCTAGTCATGTAATAGGATTACACTTAATGGCCCTCTTTAAAGTTAGGTATGGCCATGTGACCATTTGGCCAATGTACTGTGAGCAGAAATGACATGTCACTTATAAGTGAAACTAGAGGACTGGTGCACGAATTTGTGCATGGTGGGTGGGGTTCCCCTCAACCCAGCCTGCATCCTCTCCAATCGGGACCCCTTGGGGGATGTCCAACCGCCGGTTTAGGCCCGATGGGATGTCAGTCGGACATCCCTCTTGCAATCTGGGACTGCTGGCTTCTAACCGCTCATCTGCCTGCTTGCCTGATTGCCCCTAACTGCCTCTGCCTGCCTGCCTGATTACCCCTAACTGCCCTCCCCTGCCAACCTGATCTCGACCCCAACCACCTCTGCCTGCCTGATCACCCCTAACTGCCCTCCCCGGCCAGCCTGATCTCATTCCCAAGTGCCCTCCCCTGCCGACCTGATTGTCCCCAACTGCCCTCCCCTGCCGGCCTGATCTCGCCCCCAACGGCCCTCCCCTGCCGGCCTGATGTCACCCCTAATTGTCCTCCCCTGCCAGCCTGATCACCCCTAACTGCCTCAGCTTGCCTCATCACCCTGATCTCGCCCCCAACTGCCCTCCCCTGCCAGCCTGATCTCACCCCCAACTGCCCTCCCCTGCTGGCCTGATCGCCCCTAACTGCCTTTGCCTCGGCCCCCACCACCATGGCTTTGTCTGGAAGGAAGTCAGACGTCCATAAGATGGCCGGTCAACCCAGTCTAATTAGCATATTACCCTTTTAGTAGTATAGATTATATAGGCTAGAATTGCATAAATGGGGGAGGGGAGCCTTTTTCAGCAGGAGGAGATGCTCTTGGCAGACAAAAATATATAATCCCTATATCTGGGCTGATAGCCAGCCATATGCACTATACTGCCAAACCTGTCATTAAAAAATTGAACCGCTTTCTTACACCTTATACCAAATAGCTGTTGCCCTTAAAACACCTCCTCAGTACCCACCTTAGGTTCTGCCTTCGCAGTTCACCCAAATTAGGTTCTGATTGTTCGGTTTCTATGCCAGTCAGCATCAAAAGCTCCGCCTCCTAGGCAGCCACTGGCTCCTCACACTTCACTCAGATTAGGTTCTAATTGGTCAGTTTCTATGCCAGCCCAGTGTGAAAAGCTCCACCTCCTAGGTAGCCATTGGCAAATCACACTTCACCCAGATTTGGTTCTGACTGGTCCATTTCTATGCCAGTCAGTGTCAAAAGCTCCCCCTCCTAGGCAGCCATTGGCTCCTGGCACTTCACCCAGAACTGGTTCTGACTGGTCACTTTCTATGCCAATCAGCGTCTCCGGGCCTATCTCTGGGCCTGATCAAAGAGGGCTGATCAGCAGCCCCAGAGGAGGCCCAGAGAGAAACAGAGACGCGGCTGCTGGCAAAGCCAGGAGAGAGGCAATGGCTGGTCAACAGCTGCCATGGAGGCTGGGGATCAGACCCTGCCTCTCTCTCTGCAGGCCTCTCTCTGGGCCTGATCCTCAGCCCCCTCGGCAGTCAGTGCTGGGTCCTTGCACCAGCACCGGCTGCAGTCAGTGCTGGGTCACCATGGCAACCCAGCACTGACTTCCAGTGTTTGATTGAGCCTTGGTCCTTATGGACCCTGGCTCTTTATTATATAGATTATGCTTTGATTGGTTGAATGGATGACCAGATGACCGTACACTTAGCATATTAGGCTTTTATTATATAGGATCTTTTACAGAGGAAGCCAAACAGAGAGAGGAAAAATGAAGCAGGAATCCATAGCCACAGCTATTTGAATGTTTTAACTCTTTTATATAGTTTTTCAGTATCTGATTTATTTGCTTGCTCTCTCCTTTTTTCTAATATTTAAAAAGGTTTATATTTTTTTCTAATTTTTCCTTTATATAACATCTTTAATCCCCTATATTTTGGGAGGAAAATTATTGGATTTTTTTTCTATTATGAACATTGACCTTACCTAATAACTTCCTCATTTCCTTCTTCTCTAGCATCTGATTTGAAGCAATATTGTTTTCTTCTTGGTTTATAACTAAGAATAAGCAAGCTTATTTGGCCTTATAAATGTTCTCCCCTTCTTCCATTTTTGTTAGTTATACTATATTTTTATTTTAAGTACACACAACCATTATAAATTATATTTCCCCCTTAAAACCATCATTTAGTCTTAGTTCTAAAAGTAAATATATACTTAGTGCTCACCACCTGTTATGTCAGTGTCTCACCTTCCATGTCAGGTTGTCGGGAAGTGTGTTTCTAGGTGCCTCAGAAAGTTGTCGGGAACTTTCTAGGTGCCTCAGAAAGTTCTCATCAGAATATTCCTGGTGTTCCTCCATGCTGAGAACATTTTGTCTGTGGCCTTTACACCTAAAAATCAGTTTGACTGGATGTAAAACCCTTAGCTCATATATTTTTTCCCTTGGCTATCTTAGATTTGTTTTACTCTAGAATATTTTGACAAAAGTGCTGGCTTCTGGCTGAGCGGCGCTCTCCCTGTGGGAGTGCACTGACCATCAGGGGGCAGCTCCTGCATTGAGCGTCTGCCCCCTGGTGCTCAGTGCGTGTCATAGCAACCACTTGGTCGATTTGCATATTAGCCTTTTATTATATAGGATTATATTGGATGTCTCAATGTTGATCTTCTGGATTGAGTTCCCAGGTATGGGGTATGTTCTTTCTATAAGAAGTTACAAATCTTATTAATTTTTTCAGGAAATATTTATTATAGTATTTTTTAAAATATATTTTATTGATTTTTTACAGAGAGGAAGGAAGAGGGATAGAGAGTTAGAAACATCGATGAGAGAGAAACATCGATCAGCCGCCTCTGGCACACCCCCTACTGGGGATATGCCCGCAACCAAGGTACATGCCCTTGACCGGAATCGAACCTGGGACCTTTCAGTCCACAGACAGACGCTCTCTCCACTGAGCCAAACCGGTTTCGGCTATCATAGTATTTTTTAATTTATTTTTTTTTAATCTTGAAGGACATGTACAATATACCTTTAGAATTTTTTGGCCTATCTTCTATATTTGTCATTTTCTCTTTGATTTCTCTTTATTCATTCTGGAATTAAATTCTTTTCCTTCTTTTCATTTTTTATTCCCTTAAGGCATTATCTGTTGTGCAAAAACCTTATTACTATGATATTCCTTCTAGTTCAGTCTTCATTTGTGAAATAAGTTTTCTTTTCTTTACAAATCTTTCCTGAGTTTTACTACCTAATTTCTGCTAATTCTGATTTGTGCTTTTCTTTTATATCCTACCTAATAAAAGAGTAATATGCAAATTGACCCTAACTCTGCTACACCCACAAGCCACACCTACCAGCCAATCAGGAGCAAATATGCAAATAAACCCAACCAAGATGGCTACAGCCACAGAGAGCAGGAGGGAGGCTTGGGTTTCCCTGGCAACAGAGGAAGCTAAGCTTTCCACCTGCCCTTACCGGCCTAAGCCTCCACTCAAGGCTATAAAGTTTCAATTATAGAAGGTAAACAAATTCAAACAGAAATGGCGGCAGCTATGGAGCTGGAAAGAGCAGGAGGCAAGGGTTGCCCCCGGCAATGGAGGAAGCAAAGCTTCTGCAGCCCTGGCTGGCCTAGGCCTCTGCTCCAGGCTACAAAGTTTCAATTATAGAAGATACATCAATCCCAAGAGAAATGGCTGCCGGCCATGGAGCGAGCAGGAGGCTTGGCTCCGCTCCAGGCTACAAAGTTTCAATTGTAGAAGATACACAAATCCCAGATACCAGGGCCTCTGCTTGGGTCACCAAGGGGCGTGGCCAGCCTGCAAACCACCACAGGCCCTTCATCCAGGCTGCTCCACACCCCAAAGGAACCCCCACCCTGATCCGGGACAAACCAGTTGGCCCCCACCCGTGCACCAGGGCAAACCAGTTGGCCCCCACCCGTGCACCAGGCCTCTATCCTATCTAATAAAAGAGTAATATGCAGATTGACCATCACTCCCAACACACAATTGGCTGTCCCCATGTGGTCAAAGATCCTGTCCCCATGTAGACACAAGATGGCCACACAAGATGGCCAGCAGGGGAGGGCAGTTGAGAGGGACCAGGCCTGCAAGGGAGGGCAGTTGGAGGCGATCAACCCTGCAGGGGAGGGCAGTTAGGGGTGACCAGGTCGGCAGAGGAGGGAAGTTGGGGGCAAAGAGGCTGGCAGGGGAGCAGTTAGGGATCAATCAGGCTGGCAGGGGAGTGGTTAGGGGGTGATCAGGCTAGCAGGCAGAAGTGGTTAGGGGCAATCAAGAAGGCAGGCAGATGAGCAGTTGGGAGCCAGCAGTCCTGGATTGTGAGAAGGATGTCAGACTGCCCATTTAGGGATCGGGCCTAAACGTGCAGTCGGACATCCCTCTAGGGGTCCCAGATTGGAGAGGGTGCAGGCTGGGCTAAGGGACACTCCCCCCCCCCATGCACGAATTTCGTGCACCAGGCCTCTAGTCTTATACTATTTCCTTAATTTACTTTAGCTCATTTTGATACATTGTTATTGTTTTTATCTGGTTTTGTGTACATGTCTGTCTGGAATGCTTTCATTCATTAGGAATGTTATTCTGCACCTTATTCTGTTTTGTTTTAAAATGTTTTTATTAGTTTTTAGAGAGGAGGGGAGAGGGATATAGATAGAAACATCATGGCTCAGCTGCCTCTTGCATACCCCCTACTGGGGATTGAGCCTGAAACCCGGGCATGTGCCCTGACCAGGAATCGAACCATGACATTTTGGTTCATAGGTTGATGCTCAACCACTGAGCCACCAGCTGGGCTCTCAGTTTTTTATAACTTCATTATGAGGTTTGGCTGCAATCCTTTCAGTTGCTCATTCTTACATGAAATTAGTTTTCCTGCACATTTATTGGGGAGTCAGGATAGCTTTGCTAAATTCAAAGCTCTTCCTTTTTTGTTTTTATGAAGTGTGTTAAAAAATATGGCTTCAGATGTTCTGAGATCTCCTGGCTCTGTTCCCCATCCCCACTCTCATCTGGACTTCCCTTTTCTTTGCCCCAGATATCCCTGGCCTGCACTGCCTGTATTCTGTTCCCTGCATTTTTGACTCTGGTGTCCTGGAAAGACATTTTGTCTGGTTTTGAGAGGTCACAGGACCTGGGCTGCTCCAGCTTCTTCAGACCTTACTTTGGACCCCTTGCACTCATCAGCTGCCAACTGGATTGTTTAAAACTTCCCCCACCCCACCCCAGTAACCAGCTGCTGTGCTATTGGTCCTCTGTCCTTTCCAGGGAGTACTTTCTGGCTATATTGAGATTCTCTTATTTTTAGATTTCTCAGACACCCTGTTGCTTCCCTCTGCTTCTTTGCACAAAAACGTTGACTCCACATAAGTCTTCAGACTGACAGTGGTCTCCACCTACTTGAGTTCTGGGGTTTGTGGTGATATCGTGTTACCCGGTTCGGTTGTAGATGTTGTCCATAGGTTTGCCAAGGTGACCTCAAGCTCTCCGTTGCCTCAATTTGTGTACATCTTCCTTTATCTGCTGGTCAGACTTTAAGTCCAATGTGTCTTTGCACCCTACTCACAAATATGTAGGGAACTCCTGTCCTGAAGAGAACAACAAAAGCAGGAGGGAATCGGCAATCCTGACCGGGCAGAAGCTCAGCCTCCTGGATGGTGTGCCTTTAAACATAAAGTATTAAAAAATATCTCTGAGGTGTTACTGGTTTCTCCCTTGAATGTACTCTAGCCAGGAAGTCATGCCACCTTGTAGGGACACTCAAAGTGCCCTTAAAGAAATGTCTAAAATATGCTGTAAGTGATCATGTTCCTTAAACCCACTATTCCATACTTATAGGAGGAAAATTCAGATGTTCCTCTTAACCCCCATACTTCAGCAGCTAGCACATTAAATCAAATTCTCGGCAGCCTCCAACATGCTAAAGACAAAACATCAAGGAAGAACTGAGGTCAAAGTCATCAAGTGAAAACACAGATGTTACGTGAGGTATTTATTTTGCAACCATTAGGTTCAGTTGCCCAGTATCAGGTCACCAAAGACAAATTTCCAGGCGCCCAATGAATCCCAACCAAAGTTCACACTGTTTGGCCACTTTAGGATGGCAAACATTTGCAGAGAAGAGGATCACCTAGGAAACCTGTACACAATTCAGGGAAAAGACCTCAGAAGTTAGGATGGATCCGTGCCAGGAATTAAGGGCATATCTCATGTGAGGCACATCACTTGACCGTGAGAAGCAAATGGCAGGCACCTGAGCATGCCTAACCCCTCCCCTTGTGTTTCATTCCAAACCAGCGCATAGTCACAATGATCACAGGCAAGGGAAAAGAAGAGCTGAAAGACACATGTGCTGAACAACATTTAATTTTTGTTTGTTAAATAGGTAATTAGGCTTCAGATGTTAGGGGTTGGTGCCATTCCATCAGTTTTCCTGCTGGCTTTGGTGTCCAGGAGACCACATTCCAAAAAACTTAAAAGAGGACTGAAAAACAAACAAGCAAAAAAAAAAAAAAAAAAAGTAACTTTCAAGATAAAGACTCCCTCATACAAAAAGGAGCTAAATTGTAGAAAAGCATACTACTTATGATTAAAGATATAATTTCAACACCAAAGACATCTGCCGACACCAGGCTGCTTTTCTTATACAAACTGTATCACTGGAAAACCGAACGGTAGATGAAGGGAAGTTTTATAAATGAAGTATTCCAGTTAGTAAACAAAGAAGGAAAGATAGAACTGAAATATCACCATTTTGAAGTCCCTAATAAGTTAATGGATCTAGGCAATGCTTATTAATAGCCACTAATATCAAAAATAAAAAGATATTAAAAAAAAAGAAATAAAAAGAAAAAGATAATTAGGCATTATGAGTTTACGGATAGAAGAATTTAACTTCACTTGTCAAGTAGTCTTGCCCTCCCTCCACCCCGCCCCCCCCCTCCCTCCCCGCAAAAAAAAAAAAAACCAACCCTGAATCTGATCAAATCTTTAGATACAACCACCAATCTGCAGAAAAAAAGATAGGGCAACAGGTTAGATAACACTAAGTAGGTATAATCAGCAAAATCCAGATAGTGAGAAACCATCGGATAAACAATTCTTCAACAAATAAATGGCAAAGTGAGAAAGGGAGATGGAGTAGGATTCTATAATTTAAAGACATTTAAGAGATACATCGAACAACTTCAACATGAAATTCAAAACTGAATATATTTGATATTATAATTTTTAAAAATGTGACCATAGTATTATGATAATGTTTTAAAGAGGGTCTTTTATAGATACAGAATTTAAATATTATGGATAAAATAACAGGATGTTTTACATTTGCTTAAAATAATATGGGCAGAAAGAGGTGGGTGTGTAGATGAAAAGAGATCGGCCAAGAGTTGACAACCATTGAAAGTGGGTGATGAATACATGGAAAGTCAATATACTGTTCACCCTATTTCTGTCTCTGTTTAAAATTTTCCACTAAATTAAGTTTTTTAAAAGGAATAAAAAGTTATCATGTTGACCCACTTGCCACCCCGGGTTCTCCCAATTTACCGCTAAGAAAGGGAACAGAGAAGAACACTGAGAAAGAAATAGCCCAGGAACTGAAAGTGGATCCTCTGGGCAGGGACATTTCAGACGCGGCGTGGAAAGAACAAGAGACGGGGAGAAAACAGTGTCAGCCATGGTGTGAAGTCGTGCAGTTTAGAGGCTGTGTTATAGGGGATTAGAGCATTGAGTGAAAGCTGATTTAAGAATAAAAGAATTGATGTGTATAAACCTAGTTTAAAAAAAAAAGTGTGCAGCTTTGGCTTATGAAATAAGCAGTCCTGACATGAGTGAGTGAAAGGATAACTGCATATAAACCTGTGTATAGATCAGGAGGGTTTTAATGATAAAGGCGTCTCCTGAAGTCCTTTGCTCTTCTCTTATTAGAGCCCTGCTCACACTGCAGTGTAAGTATCTGCTGGCCGCGCTCCTCTGGACAGACCCACTTGTCACCGCCCTGGGAAGGCAGCCCCAATCTGGATGAGGCCCTTCCGATATTCCATCCCTCAAGCCAAAGTAAGGCTTCCTAGGTGCAGCTGCCAGGCTTTACCAGGGTTTGGGCTCAGAGGAGAAATGGCACTAGCCCTCTGGTGAGAAGTTGATTTTTTAAAAGGAAGGAAGGAAAGAAGGAAGCCAGATATTCAATGACTTATGTAGGGGTGGCCTCCCTGATTACAAGTAGTGGGAGGTTCCCCTGTGATCTGAGGTTTCAGGGAGGAAAGGGGTTAATGCTCTCCCTGTGATCCATTCCAGGCCACGTCCTCTAATGCACAGATTTACACGAGAAAGGTTATCTGTGAGATTAGAAGCCATACTTTTTCAGTGAAAGCCAGGAGTCCAGAGATTACGGTGGAGGGCACAGCCGGCTCATAAATCTGCAGTGCTTGGAGCTCTGGACAGCCCCTCTCACTGGCAAAGCGATCGATGCTTCTGCCAGGGAGGCTCCAAAGAAACTGTTCATCACTATCTCATTTGGAGACTTGACACCCAATTGGAGGCACTGACACCCACGTTTATAGATCTGAGCAAAGCCCAGAGGTATCAAATCGGTGTAAATCAGGATGGGAGGTCTACAAGGGCCCTGAGGGCCAGTCTCTTCTCAGATGCCAGCTTCTGACTCTTAAGGTTCACAGCACCTGGGACACTTGTTCTGGAGCCTTCATAACCAAAATATAAGAAAGGAAGTGAAATCTCAGCTCAGGAGCGGGCTGAGAGAGCCCCACCAGGGCCTCACCAGCTTGATGTCTGGTATTCTGACAAGGCGGAGACCCAAGCACCTGTTACCACTGTACTGTCTACCTCTGTCCCTCTCCAGCTGGGCTCAGATTTTCTTGTTCTCCGTGATTTGGTATCACTGTGCCCCAATGAACAGCCTGTGTCTTCACTTTCAAAAAAGCCATGGGAAGCTGACTACCCTTTTCAGAACAATGGGTAACTGATTACTTCTGCTCATTCAGGACTCAGTTCAAACAAGTCCCCTTCGCCCTAACCTGTTTGGCTCAGTGGATAGAGCGTCGGCCTGCGGACTGAAGGGTCCTGGGTTCGATTCCGGTCAAGGGCAGGTACCTTGGTTGCGGGCACATCCCCAGTGGGGGGCGTGCAGGAGGCAGCTGATCGATGTTTCTCTCTCATCGATGTTTCTAACTCTCTATCCCTCTCCCTTACTCTCTGTAAAAAACCAATAAAAATATATAAAACAAAACAAAAACAAAACAAGTCCCCTTCTATGATGTACAACACAGGTGTAATGGGATAGCAAGGTGGGTTGGAAGGGAAGGAACGTTTCAGACATCTGTGCAAAGGCATGATGTGTCTGGCAATGGCAAGAAGTTCAGCATGGCTCAAGCCTTGGAATACTGACAAGATAGAACAGGGAGGCAAGAACAGCCATGGAGGAATTGACATTTTTCCTACACTCTACCCATTAAGCTAACCACTGACTGTGGAATCATCAGAGGCCCAGAGAACAGACCATGCATGAGAATTTGTAAGCTTTGGAGAACCCTATATATAAAAGGCTAATATGCAAAGTGTCCCCTCGGGAGTTTGACCGGAGACCAGGAGTTCGATCACTCGCTATGACATGCACTGACCACCGGGGGTGACGCAGAACAAAGGAAGGCCCCAGCTGGTAGCTGACAGCCGGGAAAGGAAGGCCTTCGCCGGTGGCTGGTGGCCGGCAGCCGGGGAAGGAAGACCCCAACAGGCCCTGATTGCTGGCCAGGCCTAGGGACCTTACCCGTGCACAAATTTTGTGCACCGGGCCTCTAGAGAGTAATTTAAAAGAGGTCACACTCAGAGTCTGAGCCCATGTTGAGAAATCACAGGGAAACTAGAAAAAAGCCACCAGGACTGTAACCAAATGGAACAAACCTATATTGTGCTGCTGGGAAGGCAGTAGAGAATAGTGGGGATGCTGGGACCAAAAGGCAGGAGCTATTCCAGAAAAATCTAAGATCTTGCGTTTCCCAAATCACATGGATTTCACAAATGGAGACTTCAGCAAGGGAGACATGCACGTACACACACACCACACTAAACTGTGCAAAAAGAGGAACGGGTCTGACCCTCTCTGTTTTATGCTAACAGAACTGATGCACCTGCCCATTTTTTACTGTACCACACAGCAAGAAGATAAAAATATAACCTCTTACTTCCTCTTCAGCTGGACTGGGCTGCTACAACTGTTTGATTTGGAACAACTGCAGTTGTTGGAAGATGATCCAGCTCTGGTGCATCAAAAAAGTATGCCTGCAGAAAAAGAAGACCCATAAGGGGAGTTACAAAACAGAGCAGTAAAGACTCCAGGCGAATAGTACTGCTGGGTTCTCATGGCCCCTGTGTCCCTGTAACACATTGGTCATCACACTGAACTACAATGTCTCTGCTTCTTTCTTCTCACTTATTTGACTGTGAGTGCCTTTTTAAAATTCCGTTACCATTTATTGAGCATTTACTACATATAACTTAATCTTCATAACAACCCTGTGAGGTTATTATCCTCATTCAACGGATGAAGAAACTGAGGTTCAGAGGGGTGCATATGGGGAAGCCAGGACTCAAAGGTGGCTCTTTCTAACTCCAAAGCTCAAGTCTCTCCTCCAATGACTGTATCCTTCGTGTCTCTGTGTCATCAGCCCCTCACACAGGGCTGGCGCACCATGTCGACAACTAGTACTCAATGGACTAAACTACGATAGATTGCTGCTAAACCAGGTGGCTCTCTGTAAAGACCTTCAAAAGAAAATGCTAGGCAGGCCATACCTCATCATTCTTCAGCTTGGAATGAAAGGTTTGGTAAGTGCTTCCACTCACCATCTGTAATTTAACTGTCAAAAATCAGAAGGAAGTGGAAGAGGGAAAACATTAAGGAGGATCATCTTACCTGTGTCAAGGTCTCAGAATCCTAACTTTAGCCCAGGAAAATACCAATCTCACTAGCCTTGAACACTGGATATTCAAAAGAACGGTGAATCGTTAATAAATCAAGGAGTTAGGGCGTTAGGAAGGTAAAAGGAGAAAAAGGCACCAAGAACCATTTCACCTGCTCTGCCCTCTTGGCCAGAAGGGGGCACCAATATGACACGCTGGAGCTTTCCCAAACAGATTCCCAGTTAACTCTACAATAGTCCATTTCAGAAAGTTTCCGGCTGCAGACTCCCTCTAGTTTACCACATTCCCAGGGTAATTCTATTAGCTTTAAAGTCTTCCTCCCAGGACCCCTTTCAGCAACTGTTTTCTGAGGCAGGGAAGACAGTTCCTAACTTAAGGGGGAGCCAGGGGCCATGCTGGAGTGTTGGGCCCTCCAGTTCCCTGGCAGGAGCGCTGGGCCAGGCAGCCCCCATGATGCAGGAGCAATGCTTTTCTTCCCACTACTGGAGGAACCTCATCAGATGGAATGAGACAGGAGGCCCAGGTGCTCAACGGGACTCTGCTAGTAACCTGCACTGTGACTTGGACAAGTCACTCCACCCCTATGGCCTCAGTTTTGTTTTGTTTTAAAAGCTGGATGGCTCCGTGGATAGAGCATCAGCCTGCGGCCTGAAGGGTCCTGGGTTTGATGCTGGTCAAGGGCCCGTGAGGGAGGCAGGCAATCAATGTGTTTCCCTCTCTGTCTCTCCCCTCCCTTCCACACTCTCTAAAAATCCATGGGAAAATATCCTTGGGTGAGGATTAACAAAAAACAAACAAACAAACAAAAAGCTGGAGATAGTTATTTTGGGTACTGTTCAATTTAATAGTTTGATTTAACTTTACAGACTAAGCTGAGAAATTCTCTTAACAGAAAAAAAGGATTATATTTTCCCCTCTGATTTTAAAAGTAATACATACTATAACAAAATCAAATAATACAAAAGTATGAAAATATATGTGGCATGTAGGCCTCAATTTCTTATCTGTAAAACAAAAGGATTGGAAAAAATGATCTCTAAGGGCAAGTTATAATTCTATGATTCATTAGTTCCACAAATACTGGGGCGCAGGGCCCGCTGCCAGTGGCAGTAACCACCTCAAACATAGGCTCGTACATCTACAGTCATTCTAGCCAAGGACTCACCCTCTGCTGCTTCCTTAGGTGATCCTGCCGGGTGTGTGCCAGTACCAACTTAGACATCGTGTACAGCTGCAGCACCGAGGGGACCTCAGCAGGTATGGGGCTGTCACATGCTTCACTGCACTAAGGCAACAGCGCCCACCTGTGCTCCCCAGGGGAGTGAGAAGGCCAAGCTGTCTGATTCAGCCAGTGTCCCTTGGCTCAACTAGCTCCTCTGACAATTCCTCTCCCTGCCTTTCCAATAATGTCTTTGTTTGTACAGCTTGTCCTGTTTTTCCTGTTGCACGTATCATTCAATCCTTACCACAGCTCCTTTTCCTAAGTGAGGAGGTGGGGGTGCAGAGGGGGGAAATAACCAGAGCAGGGAGTGATGGACAGGACGAGAACCCATCTCCTCACTCCTGCTTCAGCCCTCTTGCACTGCACATGTCCTCCAGAAGAGAAAGGAGACAGCAAGCTCCAGTGTGGAGAACCAAACCCCGGGCGCCCTGGCTACACACCTGATCATGGGATGGCTCCCTTCCCTAAGGAGAAAACTGGGCTCCCCTCCAACAAGGGATCCTTCACCCGCAATTACTTCCCTGCTCCTCCAAGTCCCTCAGAACTCAACAGAGCAATGCCTTTTCTCCTGCCTCTTCCCTCCCAACTTCTCAACCAGGAATATAATGGGTAAGAAGTTCAGGAGAGAAACAGGAAGTCAGTGAGAGGCACTGGTGAAAGGGCAGTCTTTAGAGCTGTGTGACCTTGGACGGCTCTTACTGGGGCACTCAGGATAAGCAGCAGAGTGGAACCTGGCGGTTTCTGATGACACAGGGCTTTTTTAATAGCTTCTTTACATCTGAAGAAACTGTCACAGTGTCTGAGCCTATCACACCCATTTCACTGAGTCTCACAAAAGCCCATGGTAATATGAACCTCCCTAACCAATGAGGAAACAAAGTTCTAAGAGTTAAGTCACTTGCCGGGGTTCAGCGTGCTAAGCAACTCCCAGTCCAGTGCTCTCTCTACCTCATTATAGTGCTCTCTTTTAAAAAAATTCCTAACTTCAGTGTCACTCACCCCAAAGGGGAGTAATAGGCATAGGAGGTAAAAGATTCTGGCCACAGGAACCAAATAAAATGGGTTAACAATAATAGTAATAATAACAACCACAACCACACCTCCCTGCTCTATTATCCAGTCTGTCTTGCTCCTCTCTATTCTTTACAGAACCAAACAAGGCAATAATGCCTTTTCTCTTCAAGTTCTCCACTGGGGAAAAGATTCAGAAGAGAGACAGAAGATGCCAGTGAAAGGCGTTACAGTGAGAGAGGCCGTTACCATGCAAAGAGCATTCTTCAGCAGACAGAAAGGTCACGGCAGCATTTCAGGGGATCAGCAGAGAGTCCAGTGAGGCTCTGCCATGAGCCAAACCCACAGTCTCTGCCTCAAGGGTTTAAAGCTTAGGCACATGTAGAGTGCGTGTAAACCAGGTCTGTGTTTCAGAACTTGACACTTTTTATGAGACTTGTTCAATGATAGAGTTTTGGGATCTTATTAAACACTTAATGAGACCATGGTCGTCTACACAAAAATATTAAAGATCAAACGGTACCAAAGAAATATTTCCTCCCACAACTGCAAAACCTGACCAAGGGTCTGGACGTGGGCTCTGTGGACGACTCCCCGCGGGCATGTGCTTTCCTTCATCAGTGACCTTATTAACATGCTTGGACTTGGAGGTTTTTCAAACCCTGCGCCAGGCCTCGTTAAGGCCACGGACAGCAATTTTTGAGCACCATGTCTACAAAAGATACAAAGCCACGTCTCCTTAGGATCAAAGGAAAGGGATCTAACTTATGGGCATTTATGGGATAAGTTCTATGTCCTGTGCTTTATATAGATTATTTTATTTTGTCCTCAGAACATCCCTCCAGGGCAGGACCTATTATACCCACATTACAGATTCAAAGTTCACAGAGCCAGTGAGTGACAGAGCTGGCCTTCAATCTGGGCCTGTCTTGACTCAAAAAGCACACTCTCTCCCTAAAAAGACACCTAAACACGTGAACTCAAAAATGGTTTTAAGTGTTTTTCATCTTTAAAATAACTCTCTCCTTTCCTGTACTAGACTTCATTCTCAAGCTTTCCACCTACGAAGCTTTAAATTTCAAAACTCTTTCTAGTTATGTGCAGAAACTAGCAAAGGCATCCAAAGCAGAACTCCCAGTCCTATTTCTAGACACTCACCCACCCCTATGTCCTCAGGCCAGACACCAAGTCTTGATTAAACATTAGAAATCAGGTAAAGCTGGAGATTACAATCAAATCCTCATGACTTTGCCCTGGCCAGGTGGCTCAATTGATTGGAGCATCATCCCATGCACCAAAAGGTTGTGGGTTTGATTCCCAGTCAGGGCACATACCTAGGTTGTGGGTTTGATCACTGGTCAGGGTATGTAAGGGAGGCAACTGTTGATGTTTCTCTCATATTGCTGTCATGTCTCTCTCTCCCCCCATTCCTCTCTCTCTCAAATCAATAAAACATATTCTTGGGCAGGATAAAAAAATCCTCATGACTTTACTCTTCTCATCCAGGAGAGTCTATCTAACACAATGTTTATTTCATGGAGCCAGTTCTAAAGAACCACCATGTCAAACAGTTTGAGGCCTTTAAGTATTTGCATTTAAAGCACTCCATAGCCCTAGCCGGTTGGCTCAGTGGATAGAGCGTCGGCCTTCGGACCAAAGGGTCCCGGGTTCGATTCGGATCAGGGGCACATACCTTGGTTGCAGGCTCCTCCCCAGCCCGGACCCTGGTTAGTGCTTGTGCAAGAGGCAACCAATCGATGTGTTTCTCTCACATCAATGTTTCTTTCTGTCTTTCCCTCTCTCTTCTACTCTCCCTAAAAATCAATGGAAAAATATCCTCGGATTAACAAAAATATAAAATTAAATATATGTAATACTAAGAACGTCTATTTAATAAATAAATAAATAAAGCACACCATAAAAACACAGGAATGAGACCATACCAAGCAGCCCACAGAAAGCAGCGTGTGAAGCAACACAATCGTCACAATTGTGGCCAATGCGACGCGCCGATTATCCTCACGAACGGCTGGCCAAAAGGTCATTGCCAAGACAGAGCCTGAGATGCCCAGCGCCATCATGACTAGAATCCAACGAACAGCTTTCTGGGGGATAATCCACAGTATCTGAAAGAAGAGGTGGGGCGGGGGAGGTTGGGAGGCACTTCAGAGAGGCACATCTATATATATAAAAGCCCAATATGCAAGTTGTCCCCTCGGGAGTTCAACTGGGAGACCAGGAGTTCAATCGCTCACTATGACGTGCGCTGACCACCAGGGGGCGGCATGGAACAAAGGAAGGCCCAGGACAGCAGGTAGCTGGCAGCCAGCAGCCAGGGAAGGAAAGCCCCGGCAAGCAGCCAGAAGGCTCCAATTGGCCCTGATCTCCAACCAGGCCTAGGGACCCCACCCGTGCACGGATTTCGTGCACCAGGCCTCTAGTCTATATATATATAAAAGGTTAATATGCAAAGTGTCCCTTCGGAAGTGCGACCATGAGACCGGGAGTTCAATCACTCACCAGGGGACAGCACAGAACATGGTGGGTGACCAGTGGTGGTGGCAGGGCGCTGAGGGAGCGAGGGGAGGAGGAGGGAGGGAGGCAGGGAACCTGATCGTGCACCGGGCCTCTAGTATGTTTATAAAGGCCCGTGAGCCAATCGGAACTAGCCTTGCACTGGCTTTCTGGTTTCTCAGCACAGCCTAGAGAAACACCACCAGCATGCAGACTGAGGGAAAGCTTTCACAGAAGGACTTAGGTCCGTGAAGGCACTTTTCTCCCCAGTGCCCATTCATGTTGAACTTCTAAACTCACAGGGTTAGTTTGTGGTGTGTGTGTGTTTTTTTTTTGTTTTGTTTTTTTTTAATATATTTTATTGATTTTTCACAGAGAGGAAGAGAGAGGGATAGAGAGTTAGAAACATCAATGATAGAGAAACATCGATCAGTTGCCTCTTGCACAACCCCCACTGGGGATGTGCCCGCAACCAAGGTACATGCCCTTGACCGGAATTGAACCCGGGACCTTTCAGTCCGCAGGCCAACACTCTATCCACTGAGCCAAACCGGTTTCGGCGGTGTGTGTTTTTTAAATTTATTTTTATTGTTGACAGTATCACAGATGTCCCCATTTTTCCCCCTTTGCCCATGCCCCACCCCAGGCCTTCACTACACTATTGTTTGTTTCCATGCGTTATGCTTTATAAGTTCTTTGCTTAATCTCTTCCCACCCCCACTCCCCCCTTCCCTCTGAGATCAGTCATTCTGTTCCATGCAATTCCCAGGCATATCGGTGGTAGGCTAGGAATAATGAAGTCAGGTGAATTTTCAACCAAGAATAGGACATCCCTCAGAATAAGTGTGGTACTTACTGCTGTGGGGATATAAATGAAGAGTGAATATCCATAGACGCACACAATCTCCAAAAACGAATAGGAAACGATGTTCATAACTTTGCTGTTTCTCCACAGGAGGAAGCCCCAGAGTGCGAAGGGAACCAGCCAGGCGTAGGCATAGATGACTGTGGCTGCTATGGACACTGAGGATAACAGGACAAAAGCCTTCAATGCACTACCAGAGCACTTCCAGTACCGTACTGAACCTATTTCCTAACATTTGAATCTATTTCACTGGGCCATGGGATCACCATAGACCCTGAGCCTGGCACAGCACCCGAGACATAATAAGCGCTCTATAAATGTGCTGAATTGATCAATCTTTTTTTTTTTTTATCAATCTTTTTAAAAAACATATTTTTATTGATTTCAGAGAGAGAGGAGAGAGAGAGATAGAAACATCAATGATGAGAGAGAATCATTGAACGGCTGCCTCCTGCTTGCCCCCTACTGAGGGATCGAGACTGCATGTGCTCTGACTGGGAATTGAACCATGACCTACTGGTTCATAGGTCGCCGAACCACTGAGCCACGCCAGCTGGGCAGAATTGATCAATCTTTAGCATTTGTCTTCGTGATGATGACCAGTAGTCTCTCATATGTTTTTTTAAATTTGTTTAATAACTAACAACTAATATTATTAAATTAGTCATTAGAAACTTGAATTATTCAAATAAAATACGTCAGAAGGCCACACTACAAGTGTTTAAATGTACTGAGCCTTTCAATCAAATAAAAGCCAACTATTCCCTTGGAAGAAAACATCCTCTTTCCTAGTATAACAAGAGCTGACATTGATTTCTTTAGCAAATTTATTAAAATGCCCTGGGTACAGATTAACTTGCTCTGCATACTATTTAGGGTTCCTTCTGTCTCTGAAACAGGGAATTCTAGCTCATTGATGAATTGCTTGACATACTTGTATTCTCCAGTTTCACTCCTTTTTAAATAATTCTGTCTCTGTGGTGGAAAAGGTATTCAGCAGCTCCTCAGAACAGCGATATTCAGTATATTACTGTACCTCCCTCCTCCTCTGGCAGCAGCACACCCTGGAGGATTCGTTCTCCCTCTTGTGGAGTGGAGGATCATAAAACATAGCTAAACCTGTGGCACCAGCCCTTTCTACATAAAAATCAGCAGGTAATTCACTCAACAATCCTCAAAGGGACCTCTAGCAATTACAGTCTGACTGGTTAAGACACGTGATTGTCCAAAACACTGTTAGCTACCAGAGACGCTTTTTCACATTGGAAACTCCCTGATTAGGCTAAATGTAACTTTGCTGACATACTGCCTTTTTTTTTTTTTTTTTTTTTTTTTGGATAACTAACAGAAGAGGAAAAGAATTACTACTATAGCTACAGCTAGCCACTGGGTGTCAGGTATTACACTGAGTGCTTTATTGGGAGGCAACACTGTACAACAGTCAAGGGCACAGGCTCTGGATGCAGAGTCCCTGGGTTCCAATCCTAGCTATGCCACTATAGCTACGTAACCCTGGGTGGAAGTTACTTAACCATCCTGCCTCAGTTTCCTCATCTGTAAAGTGGGAAGAATAATAGCAGACTACCTTATAAGATTAAATGAGTACAAACAGGTATACTTAGAACACTGATTGATAAATAATAAATAACCAATAATTAGAATTTTATATTGTTAACAGATAAGTAAACACAATATTTCATATATTTTATATCTCCATTTTAGAGACAAGGAAACAAGATCAGAGAAGCTAAGTGGTCAAGATCAAATAATAAGTGGTGGAAGCAGGATCGGACTTTGGTTGTGTGACTTACACTCTTTACATAAAATGGAAAACTGTTTATTGATAGAGGCAATGACTATTTTACATCCCATGACTCCTTGAGACTAGGATGCCCAGCCAAAGAGGATAAGAACAGATAAAGACCCTCCTGGGCTTTCAGACCCTCAGGCAGGGTGATTCGCTCCTTCTTTTCTGTCAAAATACCTACACCTACCTCAGATACAGAAATTAACACATACTATTTATAGCAATGTGCATTTACCAGTCTTTCTTTGCTTAACCATCGAAGCTACTTGAAGGCCGTGTCTATAGTTCATTGATAACATTTATTGAGTTAATCTCTAACTAAGGTCATTTGACAAATGGAATTGGGACTGAATCCAGATCTGACTCCACAATGAAGAAGGAAAGAAGTGAAAATGGGCATGGAAGGTAGAGGGAAAGAAAGAAGGAAGGCTACACAGAGGCACACACATACAGGTAAATGCACACCTCTATATATACATATACATATATGTGTGTGTACATATATGTCTTCATATATACATATATCAACTCTATTCATACAATAGCCCTATAATATAGGTATTAATAGTTCCATTTCACTGATAAGGAATCTGAGGCCAAGGGAGATGAAATAACCTTCCCAACAAGGTGGAAGTTAATGAGTGGTGGGGCTGGAACTTGAAGCCAGTGACCTGGTTCCAGAAACCGTGCTTTTATACAGGATGGACAGCCTCTCATCAGGAGAGCAGGCAGGCAGGGAGGGAAGGAGAAAACTGAGAATGTGGCATAGGTCAATCTCCTACAAAGCCAAACTTTCTCATTTGAAGGGGCTCTCACCTAATTGTTGTTTTTTGTTTTTGTTTTTTATTAGCCAATGCTACACAAGAAAGGCAGTTTAGAACGGGAATGTGTGATGCACAGCCCATCACTCATTTCTGCATTTTCCCTTCTGGGCCCCGACCCTTTGCAGACTTCTCTTTAACGAAGTTGCTGACAGCACAAGCGTAAGTTCTGATGATCAGTCTTCCACCTCGCTCCAGAGCCGGGGTGCGAAACGTCCGGCCCGCCCACACAATCATTTGGTCTGGCCCAGCCAAGGCATTAAGGGTGAGTTCATTAAATGTCTGACCAAATACAGCAGGCTAATCTTTATGTTGATAATTTTGTATGGCCTCGAATAATGTTATAAATATCCAAATGGCCTTTGGCAGAAAAAAGGTTCCCCACCCTTCTCTAGAGCTTCATAATTAGTGGCTACAGACCTAGCTTGTTGAGTCATCGTGACTTAAATAACAACATCCCTATATTGTTTCCAACATTTGGATAACACAGATAATGCTACAATGGAAACTTTCATGCACACTGCTTTTTGCTTATTTTGTACATTTTTCTTTAAATAAATTCCAGTTGCTATTGGTCATTCCCTTAGTTTTACAGAAGATGATATGAAATTACAATATTGTGATAGTACACTGAATTGTATACTTGAAAATGGTTAATATGGCCAACTTTATGTTAAGTACATTTTATCACAATTTAAAATTTTACTTGTATTTATACAAATGGATGGTAAATGCTGAGACACTGGATGTGTTTGAACCCTGAAATACAGCAAGCAGGGGATGCAGCACCTAGAGAGAGACAGGGGCCCAAGAGCTCAGTGGGTAAAGGCACTCAGGGTTACAAACTGACAGCATTCCAAATGAGTCAAGCTACTCACCAACCTTTTCGGAATTCAGGTACATAATGGTATGTCTTCTCTCCCAGATGGATTAAGAAGTTGGAAAGATTCCCACTAATTGCTATGGCAAAGACCAATGTGGCGCATATCCAAAAGGGGCCTGCAAAGGAAACCACAGAATTCAGAGACAAGAAAATGAAGCACCAGCCTTTAGATTCTTAAAGCGTGTTTTCTCATGCTCCTTGCCCTATTCATGTAAGCAAGGGACGATGACTTTTTAGATGCATTACTATACCTGTTTAGTGGGGATTTTCTTTTTTTAAAGGTCGAATACAGAACTCAGTAATTAGCTGCCTTTACGGCAGGGGAGATTGGAATGCAAAAGCCAAAACACCACCCTAACTGGTTTGGCTTAGTGGATAGAGCATTGGCCTGCATCCTGAAGGGTCCCAGGTTCAATTCCAGTCAAGGGCATGTACCTCGGTTGTGGGCACATCCCCAGTAGGGGGTGAGCAGGAGGCAGCTGATCGATGTGTCTAACTCTGTATCTCTCTCCCTTCCTCTCTGTAAAAAATCAATAAAATATATATTTTTTAAAAAGCCAAAACACCTCCATAATTAGGTGAATAAAGACAGATTTGTTTTGTTTATAGCTTCTTTTGTTGGAGGATCACCATTCTGTCAAACCTTTACCATCAGGATAGAGGAAGCAAGTACTTCCCTTGTCTAAGTGCTAACTGTGAGTCCCAGAAAAAAAATAACTTCAACCAGACAGGTCCTTCTGCGGTCTAAATGGAAGAGTAGGGCAAGCAGAATGCTTTAGGGAAGAGTTAATGTAATCTACCCGTTCACTATAGGTGTATTTTTGTGTGTTTAAGGCTTTATTTTTTCTTTATTTTTAATAAAAAAAAGTAATAAACACACATAATTCAGTGTTCAAAAGGTACAAAAGGGGATATAGAGAAAAGCAAACTTTTTCCCTCTTCACTCTCTAGCTATCCATTTCCTCTCCCAGATCTCACTATTGTAATCAGTTTCTGGCAAATCCTGCCAGAGATTTCTATACACAATAAAGCAAAAGTGTGCATGAGTGTGTGTGTGCGCACGCACACGCTTTATACAAATGGCAACAGACATATTTATTTTCACCTTAATATATCCTGGAGATTCTATCATAGCTATTCATAAAAATAAGTTTTATTCTTTTTCAGTGACTGTAAAACACTCCACTGAATGGAGGGGCACCATGCTTTGCAGACCCCTTTCATCATTTTCCTTGATTCATGAACACCATCTTCGTTTATCCCCATTTAGAAAAAGTACTATTAGAATGTAATTTTAAATCTAGAGATTTTAATATATTTTCTGAATTTCAATTTCACTAATATTTTGCAATACCTTTTGGGATAACTGCAGGCACCGTGACAAATCATAAAATTAAGAGAACTATTGTGTTGGGGGAGATGACTAACAGAAATGGGTTAGCACTTTTCAAAGCCTCCCTGAATCCTGAAGGTGGGAAAGGGAGCACCAACACTCGACTGGGTGCTCCAAAGAGTCTCTGCGGCAGCCAAGGACTAAATCTTGTTCACAGTATTATTCTGAGAGCCTACCACCTTAAAGATGCAACAAACAACACCGGTTTTTTAAGAAAAACCCTACAATCAACAATAAAAAAATTCCCACCCTGGTGGTGTTGCTCCGTGGTTAGAGCATTGGCCCATGCACTGAAGGATCATGGGTTCGATCCTGGTCAAAGGCACATACCTGTGTTGTGGGTTCGCTCCACGTCCCCAGTTGGAGCTCATGTGGGAGGCAACCAGTCAATGTATCTCTCTAACATCGATGTTTCTCTCTCTCTCTTCTCTCTCTCTCTCTTCCTCCCTTCCTCCCCCCTTCCTTCCACTCTCTCTGAAAAGCAATGGAAAAAATATTCTCATGTGAGGATTGAAAAAAAAAAAAAAATTCCCAAAAGTTTTGTAAAAAAAAATGAACAAAACTGACCATGTGTTGTTGATGGATGGAGACCATCCAAGCACATGACCACAAGTGGACACAATATTATAGTACCCATAACTAGAAAGCAGAGAATCGCATTCTGTCAGCCTCTAGGCCCTGGCCTAAGTGCTGGGGACACAACAATGGACAGCAGACACAAGGGAACTTGGACTCCAGAGACACACCGCCTGTTCACCCCAGGTCTGCACGCTGCTCCATACTACCTTCTCTCTTTCTCCTTCCTTCCAAATTCCTACTCTTATTTGGGCTAAGGGTGGGAGGGAGCCTTGATTTCGTTTGTAGTATGCATTTTTATATTATGAAATATTCCTAACATACAGAAAAGCACAAAGAATGATAAAACGAATCTCAGTTTTTCTCTTTTGATAAGACTGCCTTGGAGTGTGGGAAATAAACAGTATAAAGTAGACTTAGCTCCATGCTTGGCATTTGTAGGGTGCTCAGCAAACATTAGTTCTCTCTTCTTCCCCCTTGGGGGTGGAGGCTAAGACTTGATCTTTAATCCTCAGCCTCTAGCACAAAATAAGGTACTCACAAATTGAGTACTTACTCCGTGCCAAGCCCTCTGCACTGATAACATGGATTACTCAGGCACAGAGCCTGCCTCTCAAGAAGTGCTCAAGCTAGAAGAACGAATGAGAGAGCTAAAAAGAAATCACATTTAGCAACCGTTGGATGAGGGGCATGAGTGAGCAATGGTTGTCATACCGTGCTCACGGGAGCTCCAGGAATTCCATGGATCTCTGGATGGAACTTCGGGTGCCATCGTAGAGAGTGGGAGCTGACCAGAAGGGGGCCTCTCCTCAACCTAAAGAGCAGTTTCTCTTTTACTGGTTTTAAATAGCGGGCATCTGCCCAGCCGGTGGGGCTAAGTGACTGAGAGTCCACCTGTGAACCAAGAGGTCACCGGTTCAATTCCCAGTCAGGGCACATGCCCGGGTTGCAGGCTCGATCCCCAGTAGGGGGCGAGCAAGAGACAGCTGACTGCTGTTTCTCATCAATGTTTCTATCTCTCTATCCTTCTCCCTTCCTCTCTCCCTAAAATCAATAAAGACATATTTGAAAAAATATTGGACACCTGTGCCATTTGATGAAAAGGTTCTATATCTTAAAACTTCCAGTCTCATAGAATAAATCTGGGCTTTACATAAATAACACTGAACTAGGTTCTAGTTCTACTTTTTAATTTTATTTTATTTATTTTTATTGATTTCAGAGAGGAAGGTAGGGCAGAAACCCACCGGTGTGGGAGCCCTTGCTCTCAGAGTGCTGCGTGGACCTCTGACCTTTCTCAGATAGCAGGGACACTGAGGATGACAGTCATCCCCTGGCCCATCCCTCTTACAGACCCCCAGTGCTGCTGCCTGCGTCCCAAGGGGAGCCAGCCTGTCTGAAGGCAGAGCTGGGACTCAATAAAAAAATGTGAGAGTACTTCTCTACCCCAAACCAATTCCTCCAAAATTAAAATCAACCATCTCCCCTTAGACAAAGTAACTTAATTTGTCTCAAGTTTGTAATGTCATCTGAAGACTTTCAAAGGGCACACTATTACTTATAACCATGGCATTAATGTAACAGATAATTGCCCTTTTTCCAAAATTCTTTCTAAGGTTTCCTACTGAAGCTCAGAAAAGTCAAACAGAATGCTGCATGCCCCACCAACAACGCACTTCTCCCACGTTCCAGGTAACCCGCACACTCACCTGAGTTCAACGGGCACATGGTAAAGAATCAAAACGGCACTACACATACCGTAGAGATCTGGATTGCTGCGAATATATAACCGCACAAAGTTCTTTCCTGGTATTGGCAAGAGAGACCCTTTTATTCTGTCAAAGACCTGGAAAACAACATAGCAGTAAGTCTACTGAAGATTTTTTAAGATTAATAAATCAACTACTGTAAAATTGAAACTCATTAGAGCTTTTATGATAATAGTATTTTCAAATACTAGTAACCCTTTTACTTTTGTAAGATCCTATCCAGTATACGAAAGCTTTCACATTTCATTGCTTAACTATAGAAGAAACAAGTCTCCATTACATGGAAAAGGAAAGGTGAAATTGCTTTACGCACCTGGTAAGTGTCTACATCGAAAAATGTTTGATAGTATTCAAATGTCCAGAAAGGGGAGCTTTTCTTCTGTCCAGCAAGTAACTGTCAGAGGTAAAATGAAACATAATGAACACAAGTGATTTCCTTATTCCGGATACACAGAGAGAGGGGGGCTGATCACATATAAAATCAGGATGCAGAAAAGACCAAGCTCTTCTGCATTTGTCAACTTTGCAACAGCCACACCCGACGCTCAGCCTGATAAAAAACAAGCATGGGCTCTGAAGTCACACCAAAAGGCTGGTCTCTCCACTAAGGGCAGCATCATCAAATCACTAGACTCCTCTGTCTCAGATCCGTTACCTACAAAGTAGTGCTAATGAGATCTACCTCAGAGGTAGACTACATATAGGTCGTATGGATTATATGAATCCTCATAGGATTATAGGGAGGATTAGATTAACTATACATAATATATGTATTATGTACAATAACATATATATGCATATGCACATATATACACACATATACACACAGAAGGCAGTGAGTGTAAATATTTTTCTTCCCTCACCCCCTCAAGATCCTTATTACCTACCTCACCTGAATTCTCAAAAATCTGACATACTGATTCACTCTAAAGTACTAGAAACTTAAAATAGACTCCTCTACAAAAGAAACAAAACTCCAGGTTAGGAGAGGCTCCCAGGGAGGGCCACACCTGTCCCAACAGCACAGCTATTTGACGGCAGAATACAGGCCGCAGCCAGGAATCGGGACTGCGTCTTCAGTTACCTGAAGAGGATTCATACAGCAAGGGGGAAAACAGACTCGGAGGAACTTTGCAGGACAGGGGTAGGTACTCTCGGCAAATATTTTTGTTCATTATAAAGGAAGAAAATCTCACAATTCAAGTTGTCCAACAGTGGCAGTGGCTGCTGTCCATGGTGACGAACAGCCTGTGTCTAGAGGTGTTCCTGGTTGTCTTTCTGACATACCTCAAGCAGCATTAGTATCTTGGAAGGGAACCTGAACTAGAGGAAACTGAAGGTCCTTTCCAACCCTAATATTACAAGATACGGAGCACCAAAGACCCACGTTCCATACTCTAGGCCAATTAATTGTCAGATATCGGTAACCTTTTCCCAACACACAGACATTAAAATGATGGGCAGAATGTTTTTAAGATTTTCCCCCTATACATTTCATAAACTTTTTTTTTTTCTTTCTTAAGTCAGTCAAATGTGGTTGTGTGGAGGGAGACAATGTTAATCAGCTTAACAATAACCCACAATATTTCATAAACTTTTGAAGCCTGCTGCTGCTCAATGTGATGTTTAGTTATACACACACACACACACACACACACACACACACACACTGAGTGGCCAGATTATTATGATCTCTGAACGCATAATAATCTGACCACTCAGTGTATATCCTATATAATAAAAGGATAATATGCAAATTGTCCCCTCCACCAGGAGTTCGACTAGCAGGCAGGCCGGCCAACCGCCCATGTCCCCGCCCCCTGGCCAGGCTGGCCGGACCCCACCCATGCACAAATTCATGCACCGGGCCTCTAATATATATACACTGAGTGGCCAGATTATTATATGTTCAGAGATCATAATAATCTATTGGTTCTATTTCTCTGGAGAACCATGACTATTACATTTAACTATACCAGTGGTGTGTGTGTGTGTGCTTGTGTTTATATGTGTGTGTGTGTGTGTTTTAATATATATATAAATTTGTCTGGGCCACAGTGTGCAGATATTTGGTCAAACATTATTCTGGATGTTTCTAAGAGGGTGTTTTTGGATGAGATTTACATTTAACCTTTTGCACTCGGATGTCGAGATTAAAATTACTCTTTGAATGTATCAATAATTTGAAATATTAAAAAATTCAAATAAATAAGTTTGTATGAAAAGAAACTCCAGTTTTTTATTCCACTGCCGCGCTTTGTAAAATCTGGGGTATTTAAAAAATTAAATCCCGAGTAGAATAAAGGAATCGAGAAAAAAGCAAGCGAGTGCAAAGGGTTAAATCAGCGAACTTTTTGAGTAAAGCAGATTGCCCTCCAAAATGTGGGTGGACCTCAGCCAACCAGGTGAAGGCCTGAACAGAACGAAAGGCCGACCTGCTGAGCAAGAGGGACTTCTCCAGCAGACTGCCTTCAGACTTCACCGGCAACACTGGCTCTTCCAGGTTCTATAGCAGATGCCTTTGGACTTGAACTCCAACTTTTTCCTGAGTCTCCAGCTTATTAGCCTCCTCCATCAGATTTTGGACTTGCCAAGCATCTACAATCATGTGGACCAATTCTCTAAAATAAATTTCATTTTCTATGTATGCACATCCTATTGGTTCTATTTCTCTGGAGAACCATGACTATTACATTTAACTATACCAGTGGTCGGCAAACTGCGGCTCACGAGCCACATGTAGCTTGTGAGCCGCGGTTTGCCGCTCTGTTGACTAATGAGTTTGCCAACCACTGGGATAGGGGCTTAATCACAAGGAACAACAACAGCCTGGAATTATTGGAATCGAGAGTCTAGGCCAGTGGTCGGCAAACTCATTAGTCAACAGAGCGGCAAACCGCGGCTCACAAGCCGCATGTGGCTCGCGAGCCGCAGTTTGCCGACCACTGAACTATACTAATAATTAATCACTCCTGTCTCCTGAGGGTGCCAACCACTTTAATAGGCACTTAAAATACACTAACTCCAGTATATAGGGGAGGAGCACAGGCTCGGGGCTCAGACTGCCCGGTTTAAAGTTCCATCTCCTACCTGCCTATTATGTGTACTGGGGCAAGTTACTTAAACTCTGCGTCTCAGATTTTTCATTTGTAAGATGAGGATAAGGATAGTTCCTGGCATTCAAGATTGTTTTGAGGATTAAATAAGATGATCCAAGTTAAGAACTTTAAATGGTGTCTGGCAGCTACTAAACACTGAATAAATATTAACTATTGTGATGATAATGATGACACATTGTCTTCTTACATTTCAGATGAGGAAACCTAAACTTCAGGAAGTTAAATTCCTTACCCAAGACCACATAGCTATTACTACTATACCAAACCAGGATTCAAAGTTAGGGTCCTAAACCTGAGCTCTTTTCACAACACCTAGTATATAATGGTATTTGATTTAGCATACACTTTGGTAATTATTTTGATATTTCATGGAGTTTCACAAAGAGCACCTGACACCCAAGAGCTCCACTATTTTAATAAGCCTGGATGGAACCCACTGCTATAAATTGGGTGCTCCCCTAGTGCACTACAGTCATGATTCCATTTACAAACCGTTACTAGAAATATGATTTTTCCGGAACACAACAGTGCACATGGAAATAAATCTTTGTGATTAAAAAAAAAAAAAAAAAAGCCACCTGACAGTCACCATCCAACCAGGTGCAAAAACCTAGAGGTCTCCCTAGAAAACTCTCTCCCATGCTCTTACCCCTTTGCCACCAAGTCCTACTGAGCCCACCTCCTAAACATGTGTGTCCAACTCTAGTTCAGGCTTCATCACTTCTAGCCTAGACCACTTCCATAGTCTCCTACCTGGTCTTCTAGCCTCCAGTCCATCTCCCTCCAATTTATATTCCACACGGCTGCCATATCTTAAATATCTTTAAACATATCTGGCCACATTGTTTGCAATCTTTTAGTAGCTCCAGATAGTTTTCAGAATATTCATATTCACTGGGTTGAGTCCTTGCCTATCAGTGTCGCCTCATCTCCTGTCTTCATCTATATTTTGTTCCCAATGTATGTGAAAATGGGGGAATGGGAGATGTACTGTCTGAACTGCCTACATCACCCTTCCCTGCCTTCTTCCGCTGGCTACCACCTGCTCTTTCATCAAGACTCAGTTAAGTGTCACCATCTCCAGGAAGCCTTCTGTAACCCTTTTCTCTCTGCTCCCACAACCCTGGTGCTCCCGCACCCAGTGTGCTTCCCACGGATGACAATGATCTGTTTGCCTATTTGTTTATCCCCACAAAGCAGGGACCACGTGTGATGCCACATTGTGTTGCCACTGCCTGGCACTCTACCTGGCACACAGGAGAGAGTAAATAAATGCATGAACACGTTTTTTCAAAAATAAAAAAAAAATTTCAAAGACAAGTACGAACCTCAGTTTTGTCAGAGTCATCGTTTCCCAGTAATTCATCATCCTCTTCTCTCCCAGAGCCTCTTGGGGGTCCTGGCCTCTTGGGAGTTTCACTAGGACCCTCAATGTTGATGGTGGTGGCATCCGGGTTTGCTGCTAGAGAAGTGGCTACATCACCAAATTCTGAAATCAATTAGAACACAAATGTATCAAAGGCCTTACCCACACTAGAAATGCTATACTTATAATTTAAAGACAAGTTGTTATAACCTCAACTTTGCTACAGACCCTAATACAAATGGCAAAAAGGCTCTGAAAAAAAAAAGTCATCAAGAAATCAAGCTGACAGAGAATAATAATTATGAAGACAACAAAAGTTGGAGTCAGACCTACATTTTAGTCCTGGCTCAGCTACTTACATGAACCAGAGTAAGTAACTTAACCTCTGTAAGCCTCAGTGTTTTCATCTATACAATGGGGAGAATAATATTTACTCTAAAGAATTTTGGGAAAGTTAGGAATATTACCTAAGTAAAGCCCTTAGCAGAGTGCCAGGCCCACAGCAAGTACCCAATCTAAACCTTTCTTCTTTGATTCTAATACAAAATTTAATGAAGTTATTTTTTCCAATAGGCCTATGTAATATGGGAACAAAATTTAGAGTAGAAACCGCAGAATAAAAATCACTTTTAGTCCCACCACATAAAGGCAACCACTATTAACTTTTGGTATATTTCCTTTTCTCTATATAATAAGATTCATGCCAGAAGATCATTCATTCATTTAACAAATATTTACTTAATGCCTACAGTGTGCCAAGTACTAATTTAGGATGTGATAATACTATGTAAACAATTTTGTATCCTGTTCTGTCTACTGGGGGTTATATAAAAATGTTTTATCCATTTTTATATCAGTCTACACAATGATCACTTATGTGGCTACATAATATTCTATCAGCCAGGGTCAGGGAGAGTAGGAGAGAGATAACCTAAGTTAAACACAATTATTCCACTGTTTTTGGATGTTTGAGGTGTTTTCAACTCTTCATTAGTAGTGATAGTCTGTGTAGTGAAAGCTTTTTGAGTTATTGCCATAGGATGAACACCTCTCAGTGTGATCTCTAGGTCAAAGGGTGCAAACCATTTTTAAGGCTCTTGAGCCATACTTTTAAAACTGCTTCCCAAAAAACCCTCACCTATTCATGTCTATAAGCAATGACTGAGACTTCCTGTCTCTGGGTATCCTAATGAACTTTATTTAACTGCTCTTGAATGCAATTCAGGGCATCTCCAGAACGTGGCAAGACTAAGACAGGGTACCAGCAGGGCACCATTATAACACTACAAGCACGGCATGAATCCTGTGACTGACAATAGGATGGGGCTCTTGGCTAGCCAAGCCCACTCTTATTGCCTTCCAGCTATGCACATAGTTTTATGGAGAGAACTAAAGTGACTGAGATTAACTGGGTGGCTGGTATGTTACAATTATTCAAGCTTCAGTCTCCAGTGTTTGACTGTTGAAGCAGTATGAGGCTCTGGAGCATGAGGTCCTTTGTTTAAGTGAAGACTCCATAACCCTGGGTAAATAACTCCATACCTCTGAGTCTCTGTTTCTTCAACTATAGAATGTAGATAATACCTTCCTTACAGAGAGAGTTGGAGGATATGAGATAATAAATATTGTTATAGCTATCATTTGTTGACTGGACATGGCACTGACACTTAAAAGACACGTCACGACTTTGCCTGAGGGAATCAGACCAAGGAAGATATACTTAAGTTTTATATTGAAATACAGTGGTTTACCAGGGGAAAGGGGCTGTCAGAAGGAAGAACAGAGAGTGTCCGGTTAGAGGTACAAAGGCCAAAGAGGTTCAAAGGAAGATGATGACTCATCTAGCTGATGGGATTTGGAAAGGCTTCTGGAGAAGCTGCCATATGAGAAGGATGGTCAGAGTGGTGGGGATGGCATCTCATGCAAAGCAAATGGGAAGGGCAAGACCCAGAAGATGGAACACATGTCCCGGGGCTGAGGAATAGCAGATGGCATAGTTTGATTGAAATGCAGAATATATAACTGTTCACACCTTCTGCTCTCTTAGTTATTCTTGCCCATTTCTGCCCTTGAGGGCAAGATTGGTACGTTCTTATTTCTGCCACCAACATTCTCTCCCTCTACATCCTGGCCTACCCTTTGCTGTTTTGCCTCTGTTCCGTTCCTGACACAATGCCTTCCACCTGGAGAGCGCTGAACTCCACTTGTTCATCTTCTAACACTACCACTCTTCCTCGGGGAAGCCCTCCATGACCCCCAGAGCGAGTCCTTAACGTGGTTTATAAAAGTCCTGTGAGACTGGGCTCCTATCCACCCTCACACCTCACCCTGTGACAGCCTCCCCCACCATCTGTGCTCTGGGTCCTTGGCCTTCTTTCAATTACTTGGGGGGGAAATCAAGCAAACTTCCTCCCTTCGCAGGTACTTTGTATATGCCATTCTTTGTGCTTGAATGTTCTCACACTGTACTGAGATAGGATGGTCAAGGAAGGCCTCTCTAATGAAGTGAGATCTGAACAGAGTGAGGGAACAAGCCATGTGGCTATCTGGAGCAAGAATACCCCAAACAGAAACATGGCACAAAAGCCCTAAGCTCTAAGTGTACTTGGTGTCCAGAAGAAAGAGTGATGGGGCCTGTGTGGGTACAGCAGAGAAAGGGCAAGAGTAGTAGGAGATGAAATCAGAGTGGAGGGCTGGATCATGTAGAGCCTCCTAAGCACAGAACGGGCTCTGGATTCTACTCCTAGTGAGATGAGAGCCACTGGAAGGTTTATGAGAATGATATGGCTTTCTGGCTGGAAAATACCTACTGGAGAGGAGCAAGGAAGGAAACAGGAAGACCAGAAGGTAAGGGCTATAATCCAGACAGGTGATCATGACCTTGAGCATGGTGGGAGAGGAGCAGAGGTGGTGAGAAGTGATCAGATGCTGGAAGTACTTTAAAAATAGAGCTGACAGTTTTTGCTAATGAAATGGATTTCTCGTATCTCTTCCTCAGATAGTAGTGAGATAGCATCGGTTGTGAAGGTCAGCTGCCTGGGTGCAAACCCTGCTTTAGCACTTATTAACTGTATTAGAGGCCCGGTGCATGAAATTCGTGAACTCAGGGGGGGTCCCTCAGCAGTCTGGGAGCCCTTGGGGGATGTCCCACTGACGGTTTAGGCCCACTTCCTGTGGGGAGCAGGCCTAAGCCGTCAGTCGGATGTCCTTAGCACTGCTGCAGAGGCAGGAGAGGCTCCCACCACCGCTGCTGCGCTCGTCAGTGGTGAGCCCGGCTTCTGGCTGAGCGGCATTCCCCCTGTGGGAGTGCACTGACCACCAGGGAGCAGTTCCTGCATTGAGCATCTGCCCCCTGGTGATAAGTGCACGTCATAGCAACCGGTTGTTCTGCCATTCGGTTGATTTGCATGTTAGCCTTTTATTATATAGGATGACCTTCAGGCAAATTACTTAATTTTCCTATGCCTCAATTTCCTCATTGGTAAATAGGGAGAATAAAATAACTATTTCAACCCTGTTTGTGGAAGCAAAGCAGGAATTCTATTCAGATTTTCTGTAATCACTGTACTAAATTTATGAGTTTACCATCTGAAGGGTTATTTGGCAAAAAAGAACAGCTAGTGTGGACAAACAGAAAAACCTGGATGGGGCCAACATTCTTTTACCCATATGTTTGAAATGATCTTCTTTAATATTTGTGCCAGCTTTGCAATGAAAATCTGTTGCTGTGACTGCAGAAATACCGATCATAAAGATGAAAGTGGGCACCCAACTGATGTACCTTCAAACTGCAAGTCATCTACAGCTGCCATTCAGCCAGTGGTCTTCTCCCAATTATTAGAAAGCAAATTTGCAGAGGTCTAAAAGGGAAAAATGAACAAACTTAAGAGGATACAAAAATATAATATCTGCAAAGAAATCTTATTTCAGCATTCGAAATGATATTTGCTTTTCTTTTTAGTGGGGTTCCATAGTTTTTATATAAAGATAAAGCATCAGCCCTGGCTGGTTTGGCTCAATGAATAGAGCGTCGGCCTGCGGACTGAGGGGTCCCGGGTTCGATTCCAGCCAGGGACACATGCCTGGGTTGCAGGCTCGATCCCCAGTGTGGGGCGTGCGGGAGGCAGCCAATCAATGATTCTCTCTCATCATTGATGTTTCTCTCTCCTTCTCCCTCTCCCTTCCTCTCTAAAATCAATAAAATATATTTTTTTTAAAAAAGATAAAGCATCCGATATTATACAGAAACTAAGTGGGGTAAATTTCATCCAATTTCACTCACTATGTGTTTAGGGACCAGTTGCAGCCTGGAGATGGAAGGATAAGGTTGAGAAAGGTGCCTCTGAGGACAGTGAAAAGCAAGAGCAGTTAAGCCTAGCCCGTGGTTAGTCATAGGCTCTGGGGTCCGACAGACCTGGGTTTCATTCCCGATTCTGCTGCTCCTCGCTGTGTAACTGTGAGCTCCTGGGGCCTCAGTTTCCTCATCTGTAAAATGGGTTCATAATGGTACCTACACATACGGTGTTGGGGACGGGGGCATTAAATAAGGCGGTAAAGCGCTTATGCACAGCCAAACAGCAGGCACTGGAGGGATGGCGACCCTGCAGCCTGTAATACCCTGAGCAAAGGAAGGTCTGGGAGAGAGCTGCCCAAGAAGCAGAAGCGGTGTTTCAGGTGGAGGAGCTGGGCCTCAGTGGCCGGGGCGGGTAGGGGGTCCCGGGCCCACTTGGTCCCAGGCAGGCCCCGCACACCTGGCCGCCTCACCTCGGGGGGGCTCGGCGTCCAGCTGTCCAGCCGCCCAGCCGTCCAGGAAGGCTGGGGCCTAGGATGTTCTGCACAGGTTCCGGTCCCTCCGAGTTGCCGGAAGCCGGAGATCCGGGGGCGGGACTTCTCCGCCTTCTCCAGGGAGCGCCCAGCCTCCTTAAAGAGACAGCATCACCGGTAGACACAGGTGGGCGGCGGCAACCCGACCTACCTGCTCCCTTCCTCGCTGCTTCCTGTGCGAGGCTCCGGTTCTTAAAGAAACACGCGCGAGGTGGGCGCGCCGAGAGGCCCCCGCTCTGCTCGCCTCGCTCCGGCGGGGCGCAGAGAGATCTCCAGAGTGCGGAGTGTACTTTCTATTTGTTTATACCTCTCTTCCTATTGAAATAAAAAATAGCGTAACGAAGGACGATTGTGAAAATAAAAGTCATCGATCCTTTCCCCCCAATTCTTTTTGGCCATGAAGATGTAATTAACCAGTGAGGGAGTGGATTAGTCCATGACTCGGAGTTTGTGAATGAGCGATCGAACACCCCAGTAAGTGTGGTCATTTGTTCCTTCCCTCCCACGACGGTCCGCCTGAGGCCCGGGGTTGGGGTCGGTCCGGGGCGCGGTCCGGATTGGCCCACTCACCCCCGGGTCTGACCGCCACTCGAATACAGCAGGTCCCAGTAAACGACGACGGTGCAGCTGCACTGAGTGGACCTGCTGAGTGACGTTTCGCCCAACCTGCGGTCTTCTGTCATTGCCTACGCGGCCCTCCAGGTTTTGGTACCAATTCCTCCTGCTAGGGGGCGCTTGCCTTGGTTTCCCAAGACGTCTTTGCTCCCCTAGTCCCCTGGGCGTGTCTGTTATTTGCCCATCTTTGCCAGCCTGTGAGTGCTTTGAGGGCAAGGATCAGGAATGATTCTGGTCTCTGGGTCCTTGCTGCTCAGTCTATGGTGGGGCACACAAAATAGTTGCTCATGAAACCTAGTTCTGGCTGTCTGACCAGCATAAGCCAAATTCACAGATCACACAAGATTAAGGTGACCAGACGTCCCGCTTTTGGCGGGACAGTCCCGATTTTTAACAATTTGTCCCGCGGCGTTTTAAAAAAGTCCCGATTTTTGGAAAGAAAGCCCGACAAGCTAGGGAACGGCGGGAGAACGGGGAGGGAATATACGGTTTTCGGCGGCCATGTGGCTATTTAGCCAGGATATGAGTTTTATATTATTTTTGTTAATTTTATAATGTTAAACTTTAATAATAACAAATAATTGTTGAGAACTGATTATCGAGAACGGCTTATCAAAGTTCGCATTGTTGATCAGTTGTTAGAATTCGACCACCATTGTTTGGACTTAATGAACAATGGCATTTTTTGGGATTGGCAACGACCAAAACATTTTGTAACTGTCTCTCAGATGATACACATCGTACTGCATGCTAGTAAGCTAGTTAAACAAGTGATGTCATTACAAATCAGCTATTCAGATAATTTAGGTAATTTATTTATTTCATAAATACATAAATTTTCTTGAATTTAGCAGACAGTACTCGTATTATTTATATTTTATAGTGGCGGCAAAAAGTCTAGCGCCGGCCTTGAAAGTGACACTTACGACTTACGTTACGGCAAATTCAGAGGAAAAATAATACAAGTTATGTTGTTATTATTTAGAAAGAAATATAGGATTAAAATAATTTTTAAAATATAGTTACTTTATAACAATCAAATTAATTTAATTTATAAACTAACAATAAAATATGTTCATGTAATTATGTACCTACTTACTGTGTTTTTAAGCAATATGTATATAATAATTTATAATATAATTTTAAATTATTTTTTTAGATTTTTAACATAATGAGTAAGAAAAGAGGATGCAAATTCAACGATGATCTAAGAAGTGAATTTCCTTTTATTAAAAAAACCAAAAGAGATTACAATATAGACCAAATTTTTAATCAAGAACCCGCCCCCCGCCGAAACCAGTTTGGCTCAGTGGATAGAGCGTCGGCCTGCGGACTCAAGGGCCCCAGGTTCGATTCCGGTCAAGGGCATGTACCTTGGTTGCGGGCACATCCCCAGTAGGAGGTGGGCAAGAGGCAGCTGATTGATGTTTCTCTCTCATCGATGTTTCTAACTCTCTATCCCTCTCTCTTCCTCTCTGTAAAAAAATCAATAAAATATATTAAAAAAAAAAAAAGAACCCGCCCCCCCTCTCCCCCCGGGCTGAAACCGGTTTGGCTCAGTGGATAGAGCGTCGGCCTTCGGACTCAAGGGTCCCAGGTTTGATTCCGGTCAAGGGCATGTACCTTGGTTGCGGGCACGTCCCCAGTAGGGGATGTGCAAGAGTTTCTCTCTCATCGGTGTTTCTTACTCTCTATCCCTCTCTCTTCCTCTCTGTAAAAAATCAATAAAATATATTTAAAAAAAAAAAAAGAACACCCCCCCCCCCCCCCCCCCCCCCCGTCAATGGTGTCCCGCTTTACCAATGTTAAAATCTGGTCACCTTACACAAGATGGATCCTGTAACTTTGCCTCAGGGCAATGGGCCCTTGTGGTCAGTTGGAAAGATTTTACATCTGACTACGACTATGACTACTACTACTGCTACCACTACACTAGCTTTACTGTGTGTGTGTGTGTGTGTGTGTGTGTGTGTGTGTGTGTGTGTGTGTGTGTGTGTATACATACATAAATATAGTGTATTTATTGAACTGACATCATGATTAAGCTTTACACATGCAATATCTCTAATCCTCAGAACAATCTGTAAGCTTGAGGTGGTGATCCTCAGTTTATGAAGAGAAAGCTGAGGCTTAGAGTAGTTGCAGGGTACTTTTGTAGAATATGTACCAGGAATGAATCTCAACGTACAAATTCAGGAGTGCAAGTGTATTAGACCCTCTTATGGCCCATTTCAGATTCCCGTGGCTTCACCTGCCGCTTCTTTCACCACCATGAATCTTACTCTGGCGTCAGCAGGTATAACCTAAGTGAGCTTCACCGCCAGCGCATACCTCGGGCTTCTCACCTCTGCATCAGGGATTGTGTCTTGATACTATGGGGTCGTAGGACTGCTGGGACCTCTCAGGACCCAGACAGTTACAACCCAGCGGTGCAGGTGTGGGGAGTGGTTGATGCCTCAGAGGGCAAATCTTTGACCAATGGTGTCAACACTTAATGAATACGTGCTTCATCCTTTTTCCTCTCGGACAGATGCTCCTCAGACAGCTCCTAGAGCTTTCAAAATATTTCCCACGAGCAAGCAACCAAACGCCTTTGGAAGTGGCCGACGTAGTAATGGGTTCATACAAGGCCTCTCCTTCCTCCCCAGCTTTACCACCCGTCTTCCACTCCTGGTCCTTGGACCCACACTTGCCGATACAGTATGAGGAGCCCACACTGAGGCATTTTGGTACCAAGAGTGGCCCCAGAAAGTAGCCCTCAGGTTGGAACTTTGGAGCTAGACTGCTCACCGGTCAGATTGCAACGACAACCCCATTGCCAGTGTAATAAGTGTAAGTATGTGTGTTGGGAGGAGATGATAACACCTAGACTATATATTTCTTCTCTTGGAAACACAAGTAAAAGTTATGTTGACATATTAGTTAAAAGCACATGTAATATTTGGCTCAAAATGAGACAAGAATCAAAGATAATTGTACTGGCTTAACTAAAACAATGATTCTCAACTGGGGACTATTTTTTTTCCAGGGGATATTTATGTGGCAATGTCTAAAGACATTTTTGGTTGCCACCGACTTATTGGGTGCTAGGGCCAGGGTGCTTCTAGACATCCTATAATGCACAGGATAGTGCCCTCATAACAAAGAAGTATCTAGTCCAAAATATCAATGGTGTCAAGGTTAAAAAACTCTGAGCTCAAATGTCCAGATTTCCTTAACTTGTCTGCCCAAGTATGGTAAGGCAGGTGAGCCCAGCTGATGGTACTAATCAGACCTCTACTGCCCCGAGGCAGGAATGAACCACTGGGTGATTCTCTCCACCACCCCCACTTAGAATGGGGGGAGGGAAGATGGTGAGCCTGCTCTGATGGACAGGGACAGTGGTGGAGGAGACATTCTGAGAAGCAGGAGCCTTGGTTAGATGCTGCATGTGATCCTGCCTCAGTCCCCTGGCTTTCTGTGAAGAGGAAAGCTGGAGACCACACAGCTGAGCCATACTCAGAAAGTGTCTTCAACACCCCATGAGCAATATGCATTCCAATCAGGTTCCTGGTACTGTGGGAGCATCTCATCCTGGCTCCAGGGGTTGCAAGTAAGGGATGGACTGTTGGTACCACTTTCATCTTTTTCTTTTGAGGTCTCCACACACAGACCTCTTTTCCTTTTGTTGATGTACCTGGTGTTAAGAACTAAGACTGTTTGAAGCCATGTGTGGGTGAGGGAGAACCGAAATAGGTGGCACTTTATATCCCCATGACTATTTTGTAACTGCTGATTTGTGTTTCTTAACCTTTTTCACTCAACTGGCAACCATAGTTTGTTCTCTGTATCTCTGCGTCCAATTACATAGATCTTTAAGGACAAAACGATAGACTACAAAGACTTTGAAAACTGAGTGGTAATTTTCTGTTTGTTTCTCCCCCACTCTAACCCACCACACCACTGAGATCGGAGAGTGCTGTGTTTATACTCTGCCCCCAGTGCTAAGGGAAGTCCAAGGCCCAGAGTTCCCTGGGGCTGGCCCCAGCTCTGCCTCTGCCTGGGGGCTTCCAGACCCAAATACTCCAGGGATGCCTCCGCCTCCAGAAACACTCAACCACCAGCTAGAAGCTGTGAGTGGGAAAAAACATCTTTCATTAGTAAAAGAAGCACTTATTTTATTAAGAGATCACACAGAGTCCCTTTCAGTGTGATCTTTTGAAGTGTTTGTTCTTGAACATTTATCAGAGGGAGAATTTAAGATCTGAAGTCTTCCAGTCCAAGAATCCCTCAAAGGTGAAGGCAAAGGATCAGGAATGATAATAATTAGAACAGATCTTTGAAGCACCTGGTAGGGAATTTTCCATTCCATTGACAGGAAGGCAAACACCTTCTGTCCTGGTAGCTTCCTCCTGGCCAGCGCTGGCTACTTCCACCCTGCACTTTTGTTCAGCTCCGCCCACTGTGGCCCAGCGGCTGCGTCTCTGTCCATCAGCCTCAGAGCCAGCTCTGGCTGTGCCGAGATGGGGCTGCTTCAGCCAGGGCTGTGGCTGAAGAGGCTCTGGATACTCTTGCAGGTGGCCCTGCATGTGACCTTGGGCAAAGTACAACTGAAACTGTTTCCCGGGAGAGTCAAGCAGCATATCTTGGCCATGAACCGGAAGAACCCGCACTTCTCCTATGATAACTGGGCTCCCACCCTCTTCGGCACCCAGTATTTCTGGTTCGTCCTGAAGGTCCGTTGGCAACGATTGGAGGACAAGACTGAGGAAGGGGGTCTAGCTCCAAACTGCCCTGTGGTCCGCCTTTCAGGACAGAGGTGTAACATTTGGGACTTCATACAAGGTCAGGAGGCTGATATAGCTTGCTTGAGAGGTGCTTGGAATGGGGATGCTCAAGGCGCGTGGGAGGTGGGTTGGAAAGTCCTGGATTCTTCTCCTACTACTCCAGCTGCTCATTCTTTTGCTTCTTGTCCACTTCTTATTTCCAGAAACCAGGACTTTCCCTGGATTCTGTTTTTCTGAGGGGCATCAGCACCTTTCTTTGTGGGCACTCAAACCACAAACCAACCACACTGGCCTTCAGCTCCCCCAGCACTGCTCTTACCATACGGGCATTCTGCCCGAGATGCACTTCACCCCCTCTATGCCCTGTCAACTCCTATGCATCCTTCCGACTTCTGCTCAGTGACACTTCCTGCAATAAGTCAACCTCAACTTCCCCAGACTAGGTTACCCCTTCTTGTATACCTAACATGCTAAATTTTTCTTATAATTACAAACTAGGACAGGTGTAATAATAGTGTAGGTATTTGATTAAAGTCTGTCTCCCTCACTGGCCCGCAAGCTCTGTCCAGGTGGAGTCCATGGCTCTAACCCACTATTGTGCCCCCAGGGCTGCTGCTGACTCAGGGTTGTTGCACAGTAAATATTTGTGCTCTCTGTCTCTTCCAGGAAAACCAGCTCAACCTATTTGGGTTCTGAAAGCCCTCTCCAATCAGTTTTCTCCTTTTGTCCTCACAGCTGCTCTTCCTGCCAGGATTTCTCCTCCCCTTTTCCAGATACCCTTCCACAGGCACATTCCTGACCCATCGGCATCCCAGCTCACCAAACTTCACCCTCCCCCAACGCCCACGCATTCAGGAGGCATGCCCAAGGGCCTCCCTGGGTTGTGCTTTGTGCTCAAGGTCCTCCCTGGACCGACTCCAGCTTTTCCTCCCAACTTTACCTGCAACCTCCCCTTCATGTTCACCGCCTGCAGACAACTGTTGGACCTTGTACGTCGTGGTGCTTTCCTCCTCTCTCTGTGCTGAAGTTGTTGGCTCTTCCCCTCCATCAGCAACAGTTCAAATCCCGCTCCCCCTCAGGGCCCTCCTCTCTTGCCACCCCATCTGTGAAGCCATCTCAGATGCTCTCTCCCTTCTGGATTCATGGCTCTCCGTCTGCGCCTCTCCTCGGTCACTGACTGTTCCTACCCAGACTTGGGCTGCCTAAGCATGTGTTTTCTTTTTGCCCAATGGGAAGCCTTGCAAGAAGGCTGTGTCTGATTCATCTTTGAATTCCCAGGGCCCAGACACAGCAGATAGAGTAGAGAAGGTCCCTGAGGCAGTTGGCTAATCTAGTGCTTTTAAAAGCGTTCTTTAGAACCCAAGTCCCACAGATATGTTGTATTACATAGAGTCCCCTGGTCGAAGTAGTTTGGGAAACCCTGCACACTACACCCTTCTCCTGGAAATTCATAGTGGGCGTGAACATATAACAGGCTCTGAGACGATCCAAAGCCTAAGAGCAGTGCTCGCTTCGGCAGCACATATACAAAGCCTAAGAGCAAACAAACGAAACTTGAAAAAACATTAACACAGCATTGACAAATTTTCCTAACACACACACACACACACACTCCACCAGAGGAAATGCCTATCATCATAACGGTTCCAAAGGGAAATGTTGACTTAATCCATTCCTCTCCTTTTAGAAAGGAAATGGAGAAAACTGAGAGGCAAAGGTAACAGAGCCAGTGACTGACTGACTCAGACCCAGAATCAGGGCCTCTTCTTCCTGTTTTTTTTTTTTCATTGTACCCCAAAAAACATTCATGAGCACCTCCTATGTGCCAGGCCCTCAGCTAGATGCCAGGGACACAGAGTTAAGTAAGAGCTTGCTCCTTCGCTCAAGGAGTTTACGGTTCTACAGAATAGATGGACATAATATACAAATGCTTATGGTTCTGTGAGAAGGGGGAGGCTATAGAGCTAGGATCTTTGCCTGCAGGGCTTGGAGGATTTCCTGGAGGAGGAGGCTTTGGAACTAGGCCTTGAAGAATAAGATTTTTGTACCTGAGAACAGAAAAGGGGAAAGTGTTGCAAGCAAGAGGAAAGCCAAGAGGTTTTTTTTTTGCTCGTGACTTTAAAACAGGGTGCACAAATGACCTCTATTTATTCAACAAATACTAATCAAGTGGCCACTGATAATAAGAGTAATGGTAGTAACAACTAACTTTTATTGTGCACCTACTATGTGCCAAGCACTGTGATAGAACCAGGCTGATGTGCTGAATATCAATCATCTAGCGATCAATTCCATGAAAGCCACCTTGCCTCATGGTCAATTCACAGAATTTACTTGCCTCTTAACTGTTTACTTTTAGTGGGCCAGTTCACATTTTGAAGGCTGTTTATTTACCTGAGACTGAAGAAAGAAGGGAGAAAGAGGCTAAAAGACAAAAGAAAACTCTATTTATGAAATAAAGTTGGCTTTCAACACATTGACCCAGAGTCCCCTGAAATAACAGGTGCTGGTATTTGTTTATTTATAGTGTGGTCGGTGCAGTGATCAGTGTTGAGGGCAACACGACTGCTCTCGGTCTGGTAGATCTCGTAACCCAGAGAGGGAGACAGTGTAGTGGGGGCGGGAGCCAGAGGGTTTTAGAGGAGGTGGGGTGGGGTAGTGAGGTATTCAGAGGGAGGCTTCCTGGAAAGGATGGTGGTGAGCTGATTGTCTAGGGCAGTGGTCGGCAAACTGCGGCTCATGAGCCACATGCAGCTCTTTGGCCCCTTGAGTGTGGCTCTTCCACAAAATACCACGTGCGGGCACGCATATATAGTGCGATTGAAACTTCGTGGCCCATGCGCAGAAGTCGGTTTTCGGCTCTCAAAAGAAATTTCAATCGTTGTACTGTTGATATTTGGCTCTGTTGACTAATGAGTTTGCCGACCACTGGTCTAGGGACAGTGAGGCCTTGGGGTGGGTGGGAGCAGAGAAAGACAGAGGAGGGAGCAGCAGAGGTCCGAGATGGGGAGGAGCATCGGTCAGTTGGGCAGAAGTGGGGTGTGGAAGGCATGAAGGGGTGAAGGATGAGGCTGGAGATACCATCAAGGACTAGAGCTTGGGGAGTGGGGAGGTAATGTGTCTTACCAAAGAGTAGACTTTATCCTGAGGGTGTTGGTGAGTTCTAGAAAGATTTTCAAGCAAGGAGTTAACACGATCAGGTCTGCTTATTAGAAAGACATCCTGTAACTGTTTTGGAAACCCATGAAGCCACAAAAAGCTCTGCTGTATACTTTGAACTCATTTTGGAGCCACAGAAGAGAAGGTCTGACAGAGTCTTTATGGATAACCTAAAACAACGCTTTCATTTTTCATAGACAAAGGCCCAGAGAGGTAAATTACTCGCTCAGCGTCACACAGCTAGTTCTAATAGAGCCAGAACTAGAACGTGTGCCTGCTGACTTTCAGCCAGTGCACTTCCTCTCATTGAGTAAGACAACAGAGGCTCAGAAAAATTCTCAGCCACCACCTATCCTCTGCATGTACATGCACAGATATGACATAAACATGCCTTTGGACACACACACACACAGCCACACACACACACACACACACACACACACACACACACACACAGCCACACACACGCACGCACGCACGCACAGCAAAACATTAACTTGTGTATTGTGGTGGAAGGCAAGCCTGATGATTTACTTTCTAGGTACCTAGAAGTTAATCTGAAACCGATTTATTTCAGCCCTTGTTTAATATCATTTAAAATCTCTCTAAGCATATTTATGAAGTGTCATCTAGTAATTATAAATGGACTTTCTGTGCTGAGAGAGCCCAGTGTGGGGGTTAATTTACTGGTCTGGGGTGGGGGTGGGGAGTTTAGGATGGTAGGTTTGAGTCCAGCACTACCACAGAGCTGTTCTCCCATTTTTACAGATGAGTTGATTGACAGTTTTTGCCCTACGTTCTTGACAGGTGTGTTCTGCACCATGGCCTGTGGACATGGGCAGGGTGTCAGCCCGCAGCACTGCCACCCCCTTGTACCTGTCCTTCCTCTCTCTATTACCAGGACAGCGGGGAACTGAGTTTAAACTTTGCCCTCAATACTGATCACTGCACCCACCACACTATAAACAAACTAATGGCTCTGTTTCTTCTAAGGTACTAATCAGTGGGTGCTGAATCTTTTTTCTTTCCAACTAAAAACAAATTCCAGACAGCTAATATTTAACTCTGGTCCTGACCTCCAGTCTTTTGGATTAGAGGCCAATGGTCAGCCCCTTGTCCATGACTGGCCCCTGAGCTTCTCCTGCTGAGGCCCGAGCAACCCTGTCACATGGGCAAGGACTCGTTGAGCAATCCACCAGCAGCGACAGAGGCCCACAGAACACCCTCTAGGGCCTCTTAAGAGAAAATCAGTGAGCCAAGGACAGGGAGAACCGTGTCTCTCCAAAGAAACTGGCCTGCTTTCTCCTCATATACTGAAAAATGAGGACTATAACCAATGACTTCCCTTTACTTGGCCACCAGGAAACTCAAGAGTCAAATATCAGCTGTTATAATGCAGGGACCTTAAAGCCTATTTGTGTATTCCACATTTCCCTCCTCTTCTATGCCTCCTAAGCTACTTCAAATCCTTTGCGGAAGTAGGTGAAGAAATAACTAACCAGGTAAACCACAAGCAAGGTAAGATGTCCTCTGCTCCCCATCCATCAGCAAGTCCTGTCAATTCCAGTTTTTCCTTCTCTACTGCCCACACACTAGCCCATGCTCTCATTGTCTCTCACGTGGATTCCTCCCATGCTCCCAACTGTTTCTCTACAGCTTCCATTCCCACCTCAGTCCCTTCCTTTTAGAACAGCCAGAGTGGTCTTCCGTATAAACCTGATCATTTTTTCATTATACAGCCCTCCTGTAGCCTCAGGAGGCTGGCTTGCAAGCAACAGAAACTCACTTTGTAATATATATATATATATATATATATATATATATATATATATTTTAGAGAGGATGGGAGAAGGAGAAAGAGATAGAAACATCAATGATGAGAGAGAGTCATCGATCACCTGCCTCCTACACACCCCCTCCTGGGGATTGAGCCCATAACCTGGGCATATGCCCTGACGAGGAGTCGAACCGTTACCTCCTGGTTCATAGATAGATGCTCAACTACTGAGCCATACCAGCTGGGCCACTCTGGTTTTCTTGGTCACACACATACACATATACAAAGGAATGTATTAGAAAATTGTAAGATCCCCAGAATCAACCACAGCTGGAGCACTAGGCCTGGACTGTCTTTTAGCATCAAAGGTCAGGCCTGGATGCTGCTAGCATTGTGGTTGCCATGGGAAACCATAAACACTGTGGGACTCCACCATCTCTGATGGGCACTGCCACTGGACCGTGGATGAATTCTACCATCTCAATTATTTCAGAATCAAAGATCTATGTGGGAGGGTCCAATCAGCCCTACCTGAGTCACTGACTGTGCCCTGGCCCCTCTGTCTTCCATAGAGCAAGGCTGAGCACACTCTCCCATCAATAAATAATACATAAAATAGGGAATTCCAAGTAGGAAGGACAATTAGGAGATGGGCAGCCAAAATTATAACGAATACCCACCATGCTTGCTTTGAATCTCCATGAAGTCCTATCGCACCTAGAATAAAATTCCCATTCCTTATAGTACAGGAGAGCCTGCCTGCTCTGGCCCATACCTACCTCTCCATCCACAGCTCTCATTCCTCCCCCAGCCTGGCTTCCGTCACATTGGCCTTACAGGTCCTTGAACACACCAACCTGTCTGTGCCTCCTCAGGGCCTTTCTACAGGGAGTCCCTTTGTCTGCTTCTCCTCCCTTTAGCCCTCGGGCTCATTCCTAATCTTCATTTCTCCAGTTAAATGACAGACATTTCATCAGAGACCTTCCTTGACCTGTCTGTCTAAAGCAGGTCACTCCTTTATAGCCTCTTTTGTAACACCACAACTTGAAATTACTTCATTTGTACCTTTACTTATATTTTGCCTGTCTCCCCATTAAGCAGGCCTCCAATTGCATGCAGGCAGAGACCTGCTGGTCTTGCTCTCTGCTGAGTCCCTGGCATATCACAGAGAGCCTTGTATGTTTAAGTGCTGAATAAATGCTTGTAGATGAAAACAAGTGTGCTCCATATGGGGGATGTGAGGAGGAGTGAGGAACAGGCCCTGCCCTCAAGGGCAATGAGTAGCCTGGGGGATATAGAGACGCACTGGCCATGTCCCAGTGCAGGACTGCATGTTCTAACAGGTGTACAGTAGGGGCTCAACACTGTCAGCTCTGGCTGTAAGTAACCACAGGGTGCTAGCAGCTCCCTAGACTTCCCCCCAATCTAGGCTGAAGTTACAGAAGGCACCCACTCAGGGCAGGCTTCATGGGACCAGTGAATCACACGGGGTCTCACATTCAGAAGGGCCCTGTGCTTGGGGTTTAATGCTTTGTTATAGTTGTCTTGAAATTCTTAATGGTTTTATCTTTGAATTTGCATTTTGTAACCTGATGCAACAATGGAACATATCCTGGGTACTTGGAACCTGGCTTCTGTAGGATCCCACCTCCCATAGCCTGTCTGCTCTCCAAGGCCCACTCTTCCACTCCCATCCCACGTAGCTTCCTTCCTGTTCCCACCCAGTCACTGCTGCCACCTTCTGGCCCACACAGGGCCTGGGCATGGGCATGGGAAAGACCAGGTGTGGGCAACCCACAGTGTCTCATTGCAGGGCATGGAGGCAGCCGTCCCCATCCAGGGCTGACTGCATCATGTGCAATTTGGCAAGTGACTGGGGTGCCTTGACAGGAGTCTCTTGCCCACCTCCCTTGGCATCAAGGTATCTGGCATGTCGCTGCACAGAGTTTGTAATATCCTGTGGGTTGGGGTGGACAGGAGAAATGTCTGGCTAAATTTCTGTGTTCCTGGCTGGGATGTGGTACATTGGTCTGGTGGCTGGAGGGAAATGAACGCCAATAGCCAGTGGCCACAGACACACATTCACATGCACACTGAATTTGGGGGCTCCTGGGTGACTGTGAGAGTCTGCATTCACCCTATGAGTATCCCTGTGCCCAGGGGAGTGCAACATTAAATAGCAACAAAAAGTACCAGGCCAGGCAGGGCGAGAGGGTCGGTGGGGGAGTCTGTGTCTCTCTCCCCCGAGCCAGAGCCAGCTCCAGTACACCGAGCCGCATTCCTTGGCCCTCCCACCCTCTCCCATGCCCCGCCCCGGCCCCCACCTCCGGCCCCTTGCGGGGGGGGGTAAAAATCCATCCCAAATCACTCGAACCCAAGGGAGGTTTCCTCACACCCTCAGGGAGACGAGCTTTCAACGATTGCCTCTTCTCCGTCTCCCCCCAATCTCCCTCTTCCACTCCCTTCTCCCGGCACCGAGTGCATGTCCCTTTAAGGCGAGGGCGCCTTCTCTGGGTCAGACCACCGTCCCCTCCCCTGCTCCCACCCCCTTCTCCCAGCGCCCAGTGCATGTCCCTTTAAGGCGACGGTGCCTTCTCTGGGTCAGACCACCTTCCCCTCCCCTGCTCCCACCCCCTTCTCCCGGCACCGAGTGCATGTCCCTTTAAGGCGACGGCGCCTTCTCTGGGTCAGACCACCGTCCCCTCCCCTGCTCCCATCCTCTTCTCCCGGCACCGAGTGCATGTCCCTTTAAGGTGACGGCGCCTTCTCTGGGTCAGACCACCGTCCCCTCCCCTGCTCCCATCCTCTTCTCCCAGCACCGAGTGCATGTCCGTGCATGTCCCTTTAAGGCGACGGCGCCTTCTCCCGGTCAGACCACCGTCCCCTCCCCTGCTCCCATCCTCTTCTCCCGGCGCCGAGTGCAGGTTCCTTTAAGGCGATGGCGCCTTCTCTGGGCCAGACTACCGGCAGCGGCAGCGGGGACGGCGACAACCACGGGAGCATGGCGGACATCGACCTGTTTCTGGAATGTGAGGAGGAGGAGCTGGAGCCAAAGGACAAGTTTGTGGAATGTGAGGAGGAGGAGCTAGCGCCATGGCAGAAAACCAGTGATGTCACTGAGGATTCTGTGGTCGAAGACTGTAATTCAGGGGGTAAAACTACTGCAGTTTCTGTGAGCCCGCAGCCGGCCTCAGCCGCAGTGCCCATCGCTGGCCTTGCTTCTGCTGCTGGGCACCTCTCTACACCCACCACGGCCAGCAGCAGCGGGGCACGGGCCAGCGACAGTGCCAAGAGGACCCTGGTCACACGGACCGCCAACAATGCCGGAAGAAGCCGGAGTCCTCGACGGAACCTGTCTGAGGAACAACGGCTGGCACAACGAATCTCCGAGGCCGAAAGAAAGCAGCACCGTCGGCAGAACCTGTCTGAGGAGCAGCTACTGGCCCTGCGGACCGCCGAAGCCGAAAGAAGCCGGCGGCGCCGACAGACTGTCTCTGAAGAGCAGCGATTGGCACAACGTATCTCTGCGGCCGAAAGAAAGCAACGCCGTCGACAGAACATGTCTGAAGAACAGCTCTTGGCAGAACGGATCTCTGAAGCCAGAAGAAAGCAGCACCGTCGACAGAACATGTCTGAGGAAGAGCTGTTGGCACTGCGGACCGCCGAAGCCGAGAGAAGCCGGCGGCGTCGACAGAACATGTCCGAGGAGCAGCGATTGGCACAACGCATCTCTGCGGCCAGAAGAAAGCAACGGCGTCAACAGAACATGTCTGAGGAGCAGCGACTGGCAGAACGCATCTCCGATGCCGAAAGAAAGCAGCGTCGTCGGCAGAGTATGTCTGAAGAGCAGCTGTTGGCACAACGCACCTGCGAGGCAGAGAGAAGCCGGCGGCGTCGACAGAACATGTCCGAGGAGCAACGACGGGCAGAACGGATCGCTGCCGCCGAAAGGAAGCAACGCCGTCAACAGAACATGTCGGAAGAACAGCGACTGGCACAACGTACCTTGGAAGCCGAAAGAAGCCGGCGGCGGCGACAGAACATGTCTGAAGGCCAACGATCAGCACAGTGTACTGAAACGGGAATTTCCAGGGGTGAACAAGACATGTTTAAGGACATTTTAGAAATCTTAGCAATTAAGGGGACCGTGGAAGAAGCACAGGGCTGGAAAGCTGCAACAGGTACATTTCCATAGAATGAGGGAGCTGGAAACAGCAGAAGGTCTGTATTTACAAAATAAAGGTAAGGAAACCCCGCATTCAAAGGGAGCAGAAGAAAGCCCAAAGGGAATAGGAAAACAATAAGGAAAGAGGGGAGGAAAACCTCACCTTTGAGCTCTGGAGTTACTATAGTAACTAGTCTGAGGGCATAATGACCAATCAGAAGGGATATCAAGGCACTGGGACTTTCAGCCTTTATAAACTGTGGAAACAGGAAGTCGGCGGGACTTTTTCCCCCTCCCCATGTTGGGAGTCTCTTCTGTGGGACTCTTTCCCCTCTCCCCCACCACGTGGGAGTCTATGCTGTGAGATTCTTTCCCCTTCCCTACGTGGGAATCTGTACTTGTTCTTCAATAAATTTCCACCTTTGCTATTAAAAAAAAAAGAAAAAAAAGTACCAGGCTAGGGCAAGACAGAGACCACAGAAGATAAGAAAAATCTTTATATCTTAACTAGAGGCCTGGTGCCTGCACCCTCTACAATCTGGGACCCCTACAATCTGGGACCCAGCCTGCACCCTCTCCAATCTGGGACCCTCGGGGGATGTCCAACTGCTGGTTTAGGCCTGTGGGATCAGGCCTAAACCAGCAGTCAGACATCCTTCTCACAATCCGGGACTGCTGACTCCCAATTGCTCACCTGCCTGCCAGCCTGATCACCCCCTAACCACTCCCCTGCCAACCTGATTGACGCCTAACTGCTCCCCTGCCAGCCTGATTGCCCCCAACTATCCTCCCCTGCTGGCCCAGTAACCCCCAACTGTCCTCCCTTGCAGGCCTGGTGGCCCCCAACTGCCCTCTCCTGCCAGTCATCTTGTGGTGGCCATTTTTGACCACATGGGGGCGGCCATCTTGTGTGAGGGTCAATTTGCATATTACCTCTTTATTATATAGGATATGCTAAATGGCATCCCCCCCCCCATTTTTTGAACTAGGGGCCCTGAGTTTTCATTTTGCACAGTAAATTATGTAGCTGGCCCTGCTCCCACCCTTCACTGCCCTTCCTGGAGTCCCTTTCACTGCCTCCCCCACATCTTGGCTCAGGGAGAAGATAATCCTACCTAATAAAAGAGTAATATGCAAATTGACCGTACCTTTGCTATGCCCACCAGCAAATCAGGACAAGTATGCAAATTAACCCAACCAAGATGGTGGTTAATTTGCATATCAAGACAGCGTAGAAAGAAGCCAAGCACTGCAGAAGGGAGCGAAGCTGGGGAGAAGCAGCGGGGTGGGGGAGAACGCAGCAGGAAGCCCTATTGCAGGAATCTTCCTGCAATGGGCTACTAGTATCTAATAACAGCTTACATTTATTGAGCACCTACTATGGGCCAGGCACCATTTTAAGCCCTTATCTGTATTAACTTCTTTAATTCTCATAACAATCCTATAAAGTATTATTACTATGTACATTTGTGGATGAGAAAACAGGTGCCTTGACTGGAAAGAACATTGAATTGAGAGTCTACGAGCCAGAGTTAATTTTAACTCCACTGCTGACCTATTGACATGAGACAGGCCTATAAAACTCAATTTGTCTATAAAATGGGGGGGGGGGGTATTATCTACCTTGTAGTATACCAATCACATCCCATGAGAGAATGGATGTATGCTTGCCTTGTAAACTGCATTCAAAGGGACTCTTCTTATCATTCTTTTCATCCTCACCCAGCAACTGTGGTGGCCCACTAAGACTGCGTGATAAAACCCCTTATTTTATAGAGGAGTAAACTGGCTCCAGCTTCTGCTAAGTCGTGCTTTCTAAGCTTCTCCTCCTCTTCACTGTGCCCTTGGTCCATCTTAGAGGGGGAAATAAAGATAACAGGATTGAAGCAGAAGCAAAGATGATGCTTGTAAAATAAATGCTGTGTGTAAATGATTGGTTGGAGATGGTTCCATTTCTGTTTCAGGCAACAGGCCACTGGTGCTGAATTTTGGAAGTTGTACCTGACCTTCATTTCTTTTCAAATTTGACCAATTCAAGAGACTTATTGAAGACTTTAGCGCCATAGCAGATTTTCTCGTCATTTACATTGAAGAAGCACATGCATCAGGTACACAAAGATTCCCTACCTCTACCTCCTCCTGTCCTCTCTTTACTTGCTCACCTTCCACCAAGGTTGGGGGTGGAGAGAGGTATAGGAGGCGAGGGAAAGAGTCGCTGTTCACCCACCATCTCCCAGTCCCTGCTAGGTTTACCCACCACTTGCTAACTTCAGTCTGTGCTTTCAGCTAGGCACACAGAGCAGAAAACCTGGAGTGACAGGGTCTAGCTGGGGGAGCATCTAATATTCTGAATGGATAAGTAGGGAAATCAAGAGAGAGGAGCTAGCCCTAGCTGGTTTGGCTCAGTGGATAGAGCTTCGGCCTGTCGACTGAGGGGTCCCGGGTTCAATTCCGGTCAAGGGCATGTGCCTTAGTTGCGGGCACATCCCCAGTCGGGGGTTGCAGGGGGCAGCTGATCGATGTTTCTCTCTCATCGATGTTTCAAACTCTCTATCCCTCTCCCTTCCTTTCTGTAAAAAAATCAATAAAATATATATTTTTTTAAAAAAGAGAGAGGAGCTAATATGAGCACAATTACAAGGAATTTAGAGCTGAAATGTCACAAGTGAAATGACTGCCGTTTAGCTACTAGTACGTGTGAAATCCATCCCAAGCCCTTCTGAGCTCAAAGGGACATCGTGGTTCATCTCCGTCAGTGGTTCCCAAGCTTTAGTGACCATCAGGAGCGCCCTGGAGGCTTGTTAAAACAGCCTGCTGGACAGAGTCCGAGTCAGATCCCCGTGGGGCCTCAGAATGTGCATTTCTAACAAGCTCTGGGCAATGCTGAAGTTAGTGGTCAGATACACTTGTATCTTTCTTGCTTTTTGTGGGGTTCAAACTCATGACCTTGGCCCAACTCTCAAACCCAGAGATTGAAGAAGGCAAAAGGCTTCAGTGGCCGTGTGGAATGAGTGTCATTTATTCACCTTTCTCCCCACAATATTTGATTTTGTCAGCCAGCACCAGGCAGACTCCATGTCCCAGAGCTAGAACCTAGTAAAAGGTAGGTGAATGAGTGAAGTGAGGGTTTTAGGCCAGTATTGGCCTTGCTGGTTCCTCCATGTGTAGTAAGGGTAGAGATTGCTATTAATTAATTTTCAGCAAAGTTGATCCAGCAGTGCTTTCTCCAGTGCAGTCCCAGGATCCCTAGTTTCAGTGCCATCTGGGTTGCTTATTGAAAATGCATAGTCCTGGGCCCTACCCCAGGCCCATTGCATCTTGATTTATATGTACCCAAAGGTTTGAAAATTGCTTTCAACTTATTCATTTACCTGGCAGCCCCTGTCCTCATTAGGACTTTGAGGAAACTTAAAATATTAGCATAGGGTAATAGGTACATAGAGGTTTTACTATATTCTTCTCTCAGCTTTTGTGTATATTTAAAAATGTCCGTAATAAAATTGAAACAGTAAAAGAGAATGTGGGTGCCCACAGGTGTCTGTGGTCTCCACAGCTGAACAGAGACGCTGCTTTGGTGTCATCACAGCTGACAGCTGAAGCTCGGCCCAGGCTGATTTAACTGTCTTGGGCCAGCACTTCTCAAACTTTAATGTTACACTTAAGCCACCTGGGATCTCACTAAGATGCCACCAGGCCAGGGCCTCCCCAGGTGATCCTGAGACTGCTGGTTCTGGGACCACACTTGGAGTAGCAACGTCCTAGGATCCAGCTTTTTTTTTTTTTTTTAAGTCTTTTTAAATTTTATTTTATTTATTGATTTCAGAGAGGAAGGGAAAGGAATAGAGAGAAACATCAGTGAGAGAGAATCATTGACTGGCTGCCTCTTGCATGCCCCCCATTGGGGGTGGGGAATCGAGCCTGCAACCCAGGCATGTGCCCTTGGCCAGAATCGAACCTGGGACCCTTCAGTCCGCAGGTCGACATTCTATCCACTGAGCCAAACCGGTCAGGGCGGGCTCCAGCTTTAATCTCTAAAAAATAAGTTGCAAACTGGGACAAGGGTGGTCAGACCATCACAGAAATTGTTTCTGGTCCTGATATCTGTCTCCTCACCCATTTCTCCTTGAGTCAGACCCAGCTGGTTTAACCCTTCCCACAGCCCAGGGTGCCTACCTCATCCACTGAGGAAAAGATTCCTGTCCCTATCCTGACACAGACCAGATTTCTTGCCTCTGTGCTCTGCCACTCCTGGTTGGGGCATTTATTTCTCCTTCCCCAGGGTACTTGTTTCTGTCACTCAGACAGAAGTGGGTATGGCCTGAACCCCACAACTGAAGTGCACAGAGCCAGTGTCCTCTCATCCCAGGAGGTCTAGGATCTGTGGCCCAAATCAATCAGTTTCCTTTTTCACAGATACCACGTTTGTCCAGGTAAATTATGGGAAAGTAGGAGATGTGGTGGGAGGAGCAGACTGGAGTTTCAGGCCTAAACCTGAGTCCTGGCTGCATCGCGTGCTGGCCACACAACCTGGGCCAATGTGCCTTCCATGCCGGCTTCTGCGCCACTAAAATGGGATGACAACACTGATCCCACAGAACCACTCAGTCAGCAATATTTAACGTGTGCCTGCTATGTGCCCAGCCCTGTGGTGGGCATGGGGCTATAGAGATGAAAGATACACACAGTTCTTGCCTCTAAGGAACTCACAGTTGAAGTTGGGAGGCAAGTCAGCGCTCCTGTCTGGGCCCCCATGTTCTCAGCTGTAGGATGGGGGTGAGCAGCTCTGTTTGGCCTCCACAGGAGGTTGCTGTGAAGCTCCATTGACTAATTGCCCAAACGTGGTGCTATTGTCATCTACAAAGTTTTGATGTCGTGGGGCAAGTAATAAATACTGTAAATACTGGTTTTTCTTGGAGGAAGGATACTGAGCAGAGGACTTTGAAACACTGAGGAGGTGAAGCAAATTCTGCTGATGGACTTAAGCAACTTATATTATCCTGGGAGATAACTTATTGTAAGCACAGGCCATGTGGCTTCCAAAGGAACCCATGACCACATTGTCTGGGTTCCAGGCTCCTCAGAAATGGGGCACGTAGAAGGGGACATAGCAATTGATAGTAACTTTTTCAACCTGTGGGCCCATTAGCTAATAAGTGCCACCTCCTGTGAGCAGGCGGAAGGGCACCCAGGCAAATGAGGTCAATTGAAAATCTCCTTCCATTTAAACTTCAGTAGCTTTAAATGGTTTGGTTTGGAAGGGGCTGGGGGAAACATCTTCAGAGCAAAGTAGCAGAAAATCTGCAGTATATAATAAAAACTGGGTTCTTTCCTACCTTTGTTATTTGGGGCAGTCAGACAAAATAAACCAAGATAGTTTGAGCAGGTCCTATGAACCAGGCTGAGTACTGGGAATTCCATTCATGTTATCTGAGTTAAGCCTCACAGTCATCTACTTAATAGGTTCTATTAATTAGTAGGTCCTGTTAATCCATTTTACAGATAAGAAAACCAAGAATTTAGAGTTTTAGAAAACTTGCCCAATATCACACGACTCAGTGTGTCAGGGAAACTTTCCTGGAGATGATGTTAGAGCAATGGTTCTCAGCCAAGGGGAATTTTGTCTTCCAGGGCTCATTTGGCAATATATGAAGACATTTTTGGTTGTCACAAATTGAAGGTGGAGGGGGCGGTTTCGGTTCAAAATCCTACAACACACAGGATGGTCCCCCCACACACACAACAAAAAATTATCTAGCCTGAAATGTCAACAGTGCCAACGTTGAGCAGCCCTGTGTTGAGCCTTAAAAGGACAGGTAGGATTTCAAACATGGAAGAGATGGTAAGGAGAAAGGGCAGAGGGGTGTCAGCATCATTTGAGGAGTCCACTCTAGCTAGATGTGAAAGGACTAGCAGCCATGACTGGAAATGTAGGTGGGGAGAGATGACAGGGATCATTGAATGTCATGCTAAGGAGTTGGTCTCATAATTGGTTTTTAATCAGAAAAAAAACATGACCAAATTTTGTGTTAGGAATCATTCTCAGAGATTTCTGGACGACAAGTTAGAAGGGGTAGTAAGACCAGGAGGTCATTGCCAGGCTAGTAGCTGTACTTGGCTCTAAGCTCACCCTGAGTGGCTTATTATAAGGCTGTTAGAGAGCTAACACATCAGCTGCAGCAGCAGAAGTCACAGTATCCAAACAAGGAGAGAAAGTCCAGCCAGAGGCAGGAGCTGCGATGAAAACGGCAGAAGTGAGAGACAGCTTGGGGGTGAGTGGGTCGAGGATCCCCAAGTATTACACTGGCTGGAGCAAAAAGCTGGGAGAAGACCAGAGAGATGGGCCAGGTCACTCAGGACCTGGTAGACAATACTGAGGAGCTTGGGGCTTATCCTGAAGGTGATAGGGAGCCATCCTGCTTAGATCTAAGCAGGAAAGTGACATAGTCAGATTTGCGTTTTTTGGAAAGAACTCTGGTGGAGAATAAATAGAAGAGGAAAATTGTCTAGACTCTAGAGCAGTAGTTCTCAAATTGTGGCATGTGTTAGAATCATCTGGAAGGCTGTTAAAACTGATTGTTGACCCATTCATTCTTGGTCAGTCTATGGGGCCCGAGAATTTGCACGGCTAACAAACTCCCAGGAGATGCTGATGTTACTGGTCTGGGCAGCTCACACTTAGAGAAATACTGCTCTAGATCCTGGCCTAAGTGTGGTCCAGGCACCGGCAGCCTTGGCATCCTGGGAGCTAGCTAGACTCAGGGCCACCCTAGACAGACTGAATCAGAATCCTCCTTTAACGAGATCCCTGAGTGATTCATCATCACATTAAAGTCTGAAAGCACTGGTCTGTTGGATTGTCTCACATTGAAGAGCCGAGATCTGGATGTCAGGAGCCGCGGGCTTTAGTTCTGGATCAACCACTAACTCCCTATTTGATCTCATGCGTTTACCCATAATAGGAAACTGGGCCAAATCATGGCCAAGGGTCCTCAATCTGGGATCCCCCAGTTAAAAGTGGGGGCTATTTAGAGTAAAGGAAGTGTGTACCATGCCTGTGGGGTCCACTGGTTGGCCTTTCTCTTGTAGATGGCTGGGCTTTTAAGAACAACGTGGTCATCAGGAATCACCGGAACCTCCAGGACCGCCTCCAGGCAGCCCACCTGCTGCTGGACAGGAGCCCCCGGTGCCCTGTGGTGGTGGACACCATGAAGAACCAGAGCAGCCAGCTCTACGCGGCACTGCCCGACAGGCTCTACGTGCTCCAGGAGGGCAGGATCCTCTACAAGGTGGTGACCACTCCCACCCCCACCCCAGGGCAGGGGCCCAGGGAGGGCAAAGGGCAAAAAGAGGCTTCACAGCAGGCAGACCTGGATTCAAACAGCTGCCCAGCCATTTACCAGCCATGTGACCATGGGCAAGTCCTTTCTTTTCTTGGAGCTCCGGTTTCTTCTTCTGCAAAATGGAGATGTTGCCTCCCATGTCTCAGGGGACGAAATGATGCACAGGGAAGTCCCTAGCATTTAGACTGGAGCTGGGGCCTCCTGGCAGCCTTCTGAACCCAGAAGACTGGCCCAGCCCTGGTTTAGTTTGAAGCTGTGAGATAGAGAATATTGTTTCCATTTTATAAACAATGCTCAGAGATGGGAATTGACTTGCCCCAGGTCACTCTGCACAAGGCTGATTTTAATTCTAAGTCCTCTGGATGGGATGAGTCAAAGTGGGAGGTCTGCAGCAGCTAATCTCTGAGGCAGGCCTGAACTTGGAGGGGCTGAAGGAAGTGGGAAGAACACAAACCCTGAAGTTCAGAGCTGGAAATACTGAAGCAGAGGTTCAAGACAGGGGTTGAGTCCAGGCTTCCTTTCTGGAAGGACTGCGTTCCTCTCAAGGCTTCCAGCCTGGCCAGGGAGGGACATAAGCACAGCCTCTGACCCCTGGGCCCTGCTGGCCTCCTCTGAGAGGTCAGAGACCTGGTTTGGTAGCTGCTGAAGGGATTTGCAGCCTTAGAGAGCACAGAAAGCCCAGCCATGGGGATACTCCTCTGCCCACAGCGCAAGCTGGCCTATGTATGCAGTTGAAATAAGAAACAACTTGTGGATGAATCTCCAGGGTGCTGAGGGTCAGAGCCTGAGGATTCCCGTCCTCCCCTGAGACGTGATTGTAAGATGGCAGGACTGAGGCAAAGTGGGCACTGTGTCCCTACCCTGGGGTAGGCCCTGTGAAAACACTGAGAACACACAAAAAAAGTGAATTTAAAATGGCCCAAACCTTCCTTGAGGTGTTCACAGTCTAGGGCAGTGGTTCTCAACCTTTTTAATGCCGCGACCCTTTAATACAGTTCCTCATGTTGTGGTGACTCCCAACCATAAAATTATTTTCGTTGCTACTTCATAACTGTAATTTTGCTACTGTTATGAATCGTAATGTAAATATCTGTGTTTTCCGATGGTCTTAGGCTCTACAGCAGCGGTTCTCAACCTGTGGGTCAGAACCACTAGCAGGGTCAGAACCACTAGCAGGGTTGCCTAAGACCATCGGAAAACACAGATATTTACATTACGATTCATAACAGTAGCAAAATTACAGTTATGAAGTAGCAACGAAAATAATTTTATGGTTGGGAGTCACCACAACATGAGGAACTGTATTAAAGGGTCGCGGCATTAAAAAGGTTGAGAACCACTGGTCTAGGGCAGTGGTTGGCAAACTCATAGTCAACAGAGCCAAATATCAACAGTACAAGATTGAAATTTCTTTTGAGAGCCAAATTTTTTAAACTTAAACTTCTTCTAACGCCACTTCTTCAAAATAGACTTGCCCAGGCCATGGTATTTTGTGGAAGAGCCACACTCAAGGGGCCAAAGAGCCGCATGTGGCTCGCGAGCCGCAGTTTGCCGACCACGGGTCTAGGGGATAAGGAAGACCCAACCCAACTAGAGTGTCACAGTATCCCAAGTGCTGTGAGACTCCAGAGCAGGGGTCAGCAAACCGTTCCTGTAGGGCAGGAGACAATCCCTGTCTCCACAATTCAGTTCCACTGGTGTCACACAAAAGTGGCACAGACAAAATGTAAACGAAAGGGTATGGAGGCATCAGGACAGATTTAGCTCTTAGTTTTCCAAACCCTGGGGAAGGGCAAGTTTTTCCAAGGAGGTTATAATTGCTTGGCTAAGGGATAAGGAGCCAGCCATGTGAGCATGGTGAGTGAAAATCATTGCAGATGTTGAGAAGAGGGTGGGCAAAGGCACTGAGGCGTGCTAGGGCAGGGTATGAATGGAGAACTGAGGGCTCTTAGGTTACAGGGGTCCCATTCTGGACCAAGGAGTTTGGCCTTCATTTTAGGGCAAAGGAGAGCCGTTGAGAAGTTTAGAGCAGGGGAGAGACATGATCAGATCCTTATTTTAGAAAGATCACTAGCTATTGGGTGAAGAATGGAGTGGAGAGAGCAGCGCATAGTCGGTAGGTGAGACAGCTGCCCGAGTAGAAGAGGAAGGGGCTGAATTAGGCGGTGGGATTGGAGAGGCAGATGTGGTTCTGATGTAGAATGAATAGAACTTGATGTGAGGAGTGGAGGAGATAAGGCCAGTCTGAAGGTATGATTATGGAAGAAAAGTGTATTTGTATAGACCCATTTCTCCTTTTGAAACTATTCACTTTATCCCATTCCGGTTTTCCTCCCACTTCTGTCCTGTCCTTAATGGTGGGACCACTCCACACACTCGCCCTGCGTGATCTCACACACCTCATGGTTGCATCTGCCACTGACAACACCATCCTGATGCCTCCCACATGGGTATCATTAGCCCAGATCTCCTGCAAGTCAGATATCTGGGAATGCTGATTTCTTTCTCTTGCAGGGTAAGCCTGGCCCTTGGAACTATCACCCAGAGGAAGTTCGTGCTGTTCTGGAAAAACTCCACAGTTAATCTGGACAGATCCCCCAGTCCCAAGTGACCAAGAGGAAGGCGCCTCAAGGCTTGGCTCTCCCCCCAACCCAGCTGGCTTTTACCTCTTGACCTGTGTCCCCAGTTGAATTACTAGCTCAGATTTTTCTGATCTAAGCAAACAATTTTTGTAATCAGAAAATGAAGCAGACAGTGAGCTGAGTGTTAAAGAATGTACAGCTCCACGCTGTCTCCACTGTGGATACTTCACAGCATGACGTCTCTGAGTGTAAAAGCAGTCATCCTCTGTGGGTGTACTTTTCAAACGTGGTCTCTCTCAGTTGCCCTAATACCAAGTGATTGGATATGGCATCCCTTACATTAGGTAAATGCATTTTACCAAATTTGTCATTTATGGAACGGATTGATATTTAAGACACTAAACTGGTTTTTAGACCCAAGCATGGGACAACTCCAGGTGTTTAGAGAGAGATGAGGAATTGAAAAAGGAGGGAGTAGGGATGAGAGGAGACAGTAAAGGTGGTAATCCTTTACCTGCCAAAAAACTGAAACCAGTCAATGGTGGTGGTGGTGAGGAGTGAGTTTCCATGGTAATGCATCTCCAATTCTATAGAAGAGCTGGGTACGTACTTTAAAATCTTTGACTGTGTTTCATAGAAATCTGGCTCTCTGTATTCTGGAATCTTCTACCATCTTTACTTATCAATGGAGTCACTTGGGAGGGGGAGGACTGGCTTCCCAAAAACATTATAACCTTGACCAAACTAGACAACAGGCACCAGCAAAGCTGCCATTCAGTTATGCAGAAGCTCATACTTGAAGTCCTATTTCTAAGATTTTTTTTTGCAAGTCTCTTAATGGTCATTTGTGTCCAATTATATCAGACTAATGGATAACCACTGATACTCATCTGTTTTAACTCTGCTTCTCTTCATATTTGTTTATGACGGCCACAGCCTAAAGTACACACAGCTGTGACTTGATTTGAAAATAAAATATTTGAAGATGCAGCAAGCTAATACAGAATGATTAAAATATATGAGCCCATTTGGGATGGCTTCAGTGTGATCTTTCTATTTTCTTTTCCAATTTGTGTCAGCCTGTTCTATCTTTTATGATATCCCAATGTACAGTTATCTGATTAGCAAAAATACCATATGCTGGAAGGGCCTCATTTGATGGGAAGAACACTCAGTCTCTATGTGTTACATGTCAAATGTGGTTTTGTCTTGTGAACTTCCGCTAGAGAATTTTTCCACATTGGAATCAAACTACCTTCACAACATGACATAAAAGAATGAACTTGGGAGACATCCTTTTAACATGAAAACACATTTTCCTTGGCTCTGCCTTAATTGCTATAATGTTAATATTACTAATGTGCTATTTTACTTTTTAAAAAATAACTATTTTTAGTCACCTACTAGACACTGTGGCTTTCAGATATGTTATCTCATTTAATCTCTATATATCTCAAAGAGGAAATTTATTATCTCCATTTATGAGTGAGGAGATCAAGGCTCAGCATTAAGTAACTTGTGGAGGGTCTCAAATTAGTAAGTAACAAGCTGAGATTCGAACCCCATCTCTAACTTCAGGGTCAGAGTCCTGGCTCTGCTGCCTGCTAGCTGTGTGACTTGGTATCTTGAGCTATAATGGGATATCAATAGTGCCTACCCCATAGAGAGGATCCATGAGTTAAGCACTCAAAACCGTGCCTGGTTTGAATACAATTCCATGGAAGCATTGGCCATTATTACTATTATTTATTATCATCATCATTGTTGTTCCACAACTGCCTCTTCGGGCTCCCTTTTAAGGGGTGAGGAATGGAAAGAAGATAGAACAGTAGGGACACATAAAAATTCTTCAACTTGCCAAAGCAACTATTCAATACTGGCATGAGTTTGTGAAGGCAAACTGAAAAGTGAGTAGCTGTGAAAATGGTGGAACCAAAGCGCATCTGAGCACTGTCCTTCCTAAGTCTTAAATTCACTTCTCAGATGGCCTTCCAGTTCATGTCTATAAATGCACAGAAACCTCCCAGTTTTCAACAAACAATAGTAGCTGGAACTGAGGAATTTACAGAATTATAAAAGAGACCCCAAGTGTTCCAATTCAATTCTCTTCAATTTAATGCATCAGACATCAACCGAGCATCGGTTCTTCTTTTCTGTGTGCTGAGTGATGCAAAGGTGGACAAGGTCCAGCTATCGTCTTCCAGAACATTAACCTCCTGGGATACCAGTTGTACACTGTGATGACCACAATTCAAGGTGTTGTGGAAGAACGAAGAAACCCAGAGAAATGGAGTTACACAGCTTTATTACCCTGGCGGTCTCAGAGGAGTTGCCTCCAAAGTCTGAGCAAACCAATGTGGTGGAAGCCCTTCTTTTATCCCCTTTGGTTTCTTTGTCCCCCAAATATGGATGGGACTTCTGTACCTTTTGTGAGCTTTGCAAAAAGCCCCGTGGGTTGGGATGGGGGTCTTGAGATCATATCTAAGGGCCTGGCCTGGTGCCAGTGCTGATAACCCCCTCCGGGGGTTATGTACTGCTCATGGTTTATGGCCTCTGTAAATGTGAGCATTTAGGTAACATCTTGCAAGACCAGTTTGTGGAGAAAGGGGCAGTGACTGAATTATAGGTTATCAATAATTATATCAATAATTATAGGTTATCAAGAATGTACATTAGGTTGCTGGCACAGATTCAGATTGCTAGCCCCCCCAAACATCAGGGTTACATTGGAATTAGCCTTTTAGCCTTCTCAAAGGTGGAATATGATGGGTTAGAACTGAGGTAAAGACTAAATGCTCAGGGAATACAGAGGAGAGAAATCCCTCTGAGCCGGCTGCACCTGGGAAAGCTTTATGGAAGTGGCGACCTTTGGGGTGCCCAGTGCTTCCATAATTTGGTATGGGAACCTGGAGAACATGAGAAGAGAGATGGGCATTTAAGTGGAAAACACTACATGGGCAAAGGTGGAAAAAGAACATGTGTAGAGGACTGCAAGAGGTTTGGACTCAAATTTAACTCATAATGGAGAAGGGCTTTTCTCTTTGAAGGTGACCTCTCTGGGTCTGTGCTGTAGTAACATATAGAAACTAAAGGCCCGATGCACAAAGATTTGTTCAAGAATAGGTCTTCCTTCCCTGGCTGCTGGCACCAGTTTCCCTCTAGCACCCAGGACCTGGGCTGCTTCGCTCCGGCCGCTGCCGCCACCCACCGGGTGTGTGCTCTGAGCTGCACCGCACAGCCATTTGTAGCATGCCCCCACCCCTGGTGTGTGTGTGTGTGTGTCTGCTGGGGTGGGGGCAGCACGCAGTCTCCTCCTGCCCACATCTGCACTTGCAGCTCCTCCTGAGCAGTCGTGATGCAGCCTCCTCGAGCCAGTCGTGATGCCCAGCTAATTTGCATATTACCTGTTTTTTTAATATATATATATATTTTTTATATATATGTGTGTGTATATATATATGTTTAAAATGCTTTAAAAATGTCTAAAAATGTTTAAAAGGTTTAAAAATGTTTGAGTTAACTTTCCTGAAACCTAAAGTGTGATATTAAGGACACATTCCCCACTGCCCTGAAGCATGTGTACCCCATAAATAAGGATTTGAACTTCAGTTACTGACTCAGAGTGAGTTGCTAAGATAACCATTTGTGTGAATGATGTACTCTCCCTAGATAACCACATGTATCCATCCCCTTGACCTGTTTGAGATTAACATGTGTGCATTTATGTAATTCTTTGATAGCCACCTGAACTGCTGCGGATACGAAACAGGCTTTAAAAATAGGTCCTGGCTGGACCGGACCAGCCCAGCTGCCAGACCACAGAGGACAGCACCACCAGGATCCCATCAAGCCTGTACACGCAGCATCAGGAACTTTTGTGAATAATAAAGTGCTGTGTGATTTGCAACTGCGTATGTTTCATGTGGTGTAATTCCTCCGGCAGTTAGTTGAATCATTTTGCGTACGCTTAAAACTGAAATTAAAGCTTCTGGTCTTTTCGGTCCTAGGCCTGCCCTTGGTTCTGCTTGCGTAGAGTAGCCTCTTCGCTAGCAACTACTTGAATGTCCCAACACCTGCCCGGTTAAAGTTTATCAAAAGGGACGCCTTAGATAACCACCCCAGATCCTTTCCTGGGATCTACTTGGGACAGTCTGGATAATAAGAATGAACCCATTCTGCTTGGCTAATATTGTAAACTACTGAGAAGTGAATGAAGCTTTTTATTATTTCCTGTCCAGCTCCGGGTACAATTTGCAGTCAGAACATCAACTCTGTCTGCTTTTGACAGATTTTCCCCCCAGTTCACTTGTTCTCTGAAGGTGATGTCCTTTGGGGTACCTGGCTTTGATGGGGGGAGATGGGGGAATGAGCCCATACCCCATTCTGGCAGATGCAAGACATTGCCTTGTGTGCCTGACAGGAGGTCTTGGAAACCAGAGCTCCACCTATCAGAAATTATTATATGTCCCCATGTGGATGAAAGGGGCCACATGCTAACCTGACAAGCTCAGGGAAGGCCTGCATGGTGGTCTTGCAAACTCAGAGACCTAAAGTAACCACAAAGGATGGTCTGAAATGAAACTTTAACTAAAAGCAGTTATGGTGGGTAGTTACAGCCTAGCTGGTATCTTCACTGACAAGGTCAATCTTTACCTTAACTGAGCCTATCAGTCTTTTTGCATCTATCATAACATACCCTTGAAATGTCTGAGTAACTTGTAACTTCCCTTTTTCTGGACCCCTTGAGGCACAACCTAATGTGCCTGGGTGCCAGGACAAAACCACAAATTCCTTCATTGTTATCATGTTAATTATTCCTGCACCCACCTAAGTATGTGTCTATCATTTTCCTTTTTATCCAATGCCAGGGGTTTTCCCACTTTGCTTTCTCCCGCCTCTCTAGTCTATCACCAATGGATTTCATGTAACCCACCTACGTCCCTTCCTTTGATTGCAATGTATAAATATAGATGTAACCTGCCATTCTTCAGAGCGTTATCTCAATTTGTTGAGTTTCTTGTTTCCCGGCATATGTTGACAGTTCGGCTCAAATAAACTCACAAAAATTCTTTACAGGTTTGAGTGTTTTTATGTTAACTCCCAAAACTGCCTACCAACTTTAATGCTTGTTCTCCTCGCTAGAGTTGGGCTTTCAATTCATTCCAAACAGACTATATGTTTCATTTCTGGTCAACACAGCCATTAATTTAAAAAAGCATGTTAAAGTATTTTATCCAGCACTGTTAGGTGTTCCACTGAGGAAGGACTCCAGGATACCTAAAAAGTTTTGAGAAATTTGTTCAAGAATGACACACAAATCCTGTATTCCCTGTAGTCTTACATGCTTTAAATGCCAGTCTGTGGTCTTTAAGCCTGAAGGACATCTGGCTGGGTTTCAGATTCTTGTGTTTCAATCTCTTTACCTCAGAGATTTGTGGACATTGCTTCACTGTTGTGTAGCAGTAATGAGAGAAGGCCAGCCTAATTTATTTCTCCTGGCACTTGAATTGGTTTTATTCTGCCTGGAAACCTATTGAAACGGAATTTTTGGACCGGAACCCAGATTCTTTGTCCGCCGGAGTCGAGGAATGAATCCACAGACAGAGGGTAGTATAGCAAAGGCGGAGATTTATTGAAGAACAAGTACAGACTCCCACGTGGGGAGAGGGAAAGAGTCTCACAGAATGGACTCCCACGTCGGGAGTGGGAAAAAGTTCCTACTGAATTCTTTTTCCCTATGGCTTATAAAGGCTGCAAATCCTGATGCCTTGATATCTCCTCTGATTGGTCACTATTCCCTTACACTGGTAACTATAGTAATTTCTGAACTCAAAGGTCAAACAGCACATGGGACATGTGATGCCCTCCTCCCTCATTGTTCTTTTCTTTCTGGGCTTTCTTCCTTCTTCTTTATTTTGTAAATATAGACTTTTTTTTTTGCGACTTCCAGCTCCCTTGTCTTATGTAAATACAACTGTTGCTGCTCCCTGCACCTGGCTTCCTTGTGTTATGTAGATGTACCTTCTCCCAATCTGTAGCCCTGTGTTTTTCCAAGAACCCCAATTCTAAAAAGTCCCTAAGCCTGCCTATATTCCCTTAAAATTCCTGTTTCACTATCAAATTCTTTATATTTGTGGTTTATTAACTTCACCAAGACACATTCCAGTGTTGATTATTCTATATCAAAACTAGAGGCCTGGTGCATGAAATTCATGCACGGGAGGGGGGGGGTTTCCTCAGCCCAGCCTGTACCCTCTCCAATCGGACATCCCCCTCACATTCTGGGACCATTGGCTCCTAACCGCTCACCTGCATGCCTGCCTGATCACCCCTAACCATTCTGCCTGCCTGCCTGATTGCTCCTAACCCCTCTTGCCTGCCTGCCTGATTGCCCCTAACTGCCTCTGCCTGCCTGCCTGATTACCCATAACCACCTCTGCCTGCTTGCCTGATCTCCCCTAACTGCCTCTGCCTGCCTGCCTGATTACCTATAACCACCTTTGCCTGCCTGCCTGATCGCCCCTAACCACTCTCCCCTGCCATCCTGGTCACCCCCAATTATCCCCACCCCCCACTGATCTGGTCACCCCTAACTGCTCTCCTCTGCCGGCCTGATTGCCCCTAACCCCCTGCCGGCCTGATCTTGCCCCCAACTGTCCTCCCTTGCCAGCCTGATTGCCCCTAACTGTCTCTGCCCTGGCCCCCACTACCATGGCTTTGTTCAGAAGGAAGTTGGATGTCTGGAAGATGGCCAGTTGACCCAGTCTAATTAGCATATTACCCTTTTATTAGTATAGATAGATTATATAGGATAGGATTGCTTAAATGGGGGGGGGGGCTTTTTCAGCAGGAGGAGATGCTCTTTGCAGACAAAAATACATAATCCATATATCTGGACTGATAGCCAGCCATATGCACTATACTGCCAAACCAGTTATTAACAAAATTGAACCGCTTTCTTACACCTTACACCAAATAGCTGTTGCCCTTAAAATCCCTCCTCAGCCCCCAACTTAGGTTCTGCCTTTGCAGTTCACCCAGATTAGGTTCTGATTGGTCGGTTTCTATGCCAGTCAGCATCAAAAGCTCCATCTCCTAGGCAACCATTGGCTCCTCGCAGTTCACCCAGATTTGGTTCTGATTGGTCAGTTTCTATGCCAGTCAGTGTCAAGAGCTCCACCTCCTAGGCAGCCATTGGCTCTTCTGGGAAATCTAGAATGGCCCCACTGACAGCTGTCTCTCTCTCTGGGCCTGATCCACAGCCTCCACAGCAGCTACTGATCAGGCCCCGCCTCTCTCTTTCTCCAGGCCTCGCCAGCAGCCGAGGTGGCTGCTGATCAGGACCTGCCTCTCTCCCTGGGCCTGATCACAGCTGCTGCAGCGAGGTTGTTAGGCCTCCGGGCCAGAGGCTAATGACCTCACCGCACCCACCTCGGCCTCACCCCCCCACCCCCGCCCCCCGCCACCCTGCCTGTCTGCCTGCCGCCAGCCTTGTGAGCCATGGGGAAGGGACCGAGAGCTGCTCCATGCACTTCCTGGTAACCGGTCGTCCATTTGGTCGTTTAGGTTATGATGGCCCTAGGCTATCATTAGTATAGATTTTCTGGAATACTGCTGTGGTCTGAATGCAGTATTCCCCTCCCCCCATTCATATGATAAATCCTAAAACTCAATGTGATAGTATTAGGAAGTGGGGCCTTTGGAAGGTGATTAAGTCACGAAGTCACAGTTCTCATCAACAGGATTAGTGCTCTTATAAAAGAGGCCCAGAGAGGTAACTAGCCTGCCTCTTTCCACCTGCAAAATCTGCAACCCAGAGGAGGGCCCTGCCCCAACCTTGCTGACACCCTGACCTTGGATTTCCAGCTTCCAGTTTCCAGGAAAAAAAAATTTTTTTTTAAATTTCAGGGACATTTTCTTCTGTTGCCTTGAATATTTTTTCTGTTAAATTTTTGTCTCACTCTCTTAGGAACATAATTATGGGCATGTTATATCCCCTTTTCTTCCACAACTATTATCTTCTCTATAACTATTTTTGAATCATGTTTCTTTTCTATTCCATTTTGTGATTTTTCTTAAGCTTTCTCCTCTGAACCTGATTCTCTTTAACTTAGGCTTATTATTGTGTCAGATAAAATTTGTTGGTTCTCACCCACTCCCACTCTTCCATACTCTCCTCTGGATTTCAGGGAGCTTAAGCCTGAAATCTGTATTTCCCAGACTCCCTTATCAACTGCTTTTTGGTGCGGTTCCACCAATGGGAAGCGCTGGTGGGAGATTAGAAGGTGAGTGGGAGGGAGAAACCATTTTTTCCATTTCTGGCTGTAGCGATTGCAGGTGACTGTGCACTGCAGCAACTTTGGTATTACCAGCCATGGCGATGGGATGGCGTCTGTTCAGAGGCAGCGATGAGTCAACAGTGAGTGCGGCTCATGGACTCCAGTTCTGCCTTCCATCCCTATCTCCTATTTGTTTTCAACACTTTATTACAACAAATTCCTTGCACTATTTCCCTCTCTGCTTTAAATATATATCTCAATTGATTTCAGTTTTCCTAACTGAACACTGTTACAATTGCCACCATCATCCCTTTACTTTTTATGTGCTTTCACCTCTTGTTGTAGAAGACCGAAGAAACCCAAGCGACGCTCAGAGAAATGGAGTTACACAGCTTTATTACGCTGGCGGTCTCAGCGGAGTCGCCTCCAAAATCTGAGCAAACCAATATGGTGGAAGCCCCTCTTTTATCCCCTTTGGTGTCTTTGTCCCCAAATATGGATTACACTTCTGGACCTTTTGCAGGCTTTGCAAAAAGCCCCATGGGTTGGGATGGGGGTCTTGAGATCATGTCTAAGGACCCGGCCTGGCGCCAGCGCTGATAACCCCCTCCGGGGTTGTGTATTGTTCAGTTTATGGTCTCAGGTCTTGAAAGACCAGATTCTGGGAAAGGGGCAGTGACTTAATTATAGGCTATCAAGAATGTACATTAGGTTACTGGCACAAATTCAGATTGCTAGCCCCCTCCACCCGCCCAAATGTCTTATTTTTCCCCATCACTCTGAGACATTTATTTTTCTCTTCTATTTCTTAGCTCTGCCAGCTCACTTTTCATCCTCTGTGTCAATTTTTTCTTTAAATCTTTATATTTCTCCTTTGAGAGCCTCCATAACTATGAGAAAACAATGTCTGTTACTTAAGCCTACGCTATATCATACTTTCTAATATATGGATGTTATGGCAGCCTGAGCTATCTAAAACACTTCCCTTCACCATGCTGTACCTCCAGCGGTCTGCTCTGGTGTATCTTGCCTGGTTTCTCCTTCAGCTCCATCTCCTCTGCAGTTTTATTAACCTGAGAACTACGGGGACATTCTCTATTCTCCTGAAGCCACTGCAGATGGATAGTGTGTCAATTTAATCAACAGATTGCTGGATATGCCTTTCATAACTCACATGTTTAAGATAAAGTCTCTAGCTCTGAGAAAGCAAGTCAGTTCTCAGCTCCCCCCTCCTTCACCAAATCCTGATGTCACAGTCCTTAGCGAGTAAGCTTTCCGGTAAGAGGTTGTAACAATCTCCTTGGAAGCTAAAACTCTTTTCTCTTTCTTTTTATAATTTTTTGTTGTTGTCAACAATGACTTTTGAGAAAGAGGATGGAGTAAAATTCCATTCACTCCACCATCTTTAAGCAGAAATATCTATATCTATATCTATATCTATATCTATATCTATATCTATATATCTATATCTATCTATATAATTTCCCTTTACAAAGTATAATATATGACGACCACACATATCATACTTTCTAATATATGGATGCATAGTTGTTTCCAGTTTCCCATCTTATAAACAGCATTGCTATAAAACTTTGTCCACTTGGCATTTATCTGATTATTTTATTAGATTCCTAGAAATGAAATTTCTATATCAAAGGCTATATGCCTGTTTAAAACTTTGATGCACTCTGTTACATACTATTTTTTAGAAGGCATGCTATGAGGGTCAAGCTACAAAGAGCTGTTGGAACATCACCTAGAAGGTGAAGTCCCCAAAGGAAGCCCTGCACAGAGGGACATTCCTGAAATAGGATTCACAACTGCAACACTCTCAAAAAAAGTCTGTCTAAATGAGTGACAGACACCATAACTTTCATTTGTGTATTTCTCTGCCTTTCTTGAGTACATGGTTAAAAAGTTATTAGATCTTCACTTTTTTAAAATTTGTTTTTTATCTTATTTTGTTTTTAATATATTTTTATTGATTTCAGAGAGGAAGAGAGAGGGAGAGAGAGACAGAAACATCAATGATGAGAGAGAATAATTGATTGGCTGCCTTCTACATGCTCCCCACTGGGGATCAAGCCTGCAACCTGGGCAAGTGCCCTGACAGGGAATCGAACTATGACCTCTTGGTTCATAGGTCAACGCTCAACCATTCAGCCAGGCAATTTGTTTTTTATTTTAGAGAGAGAGGAAGGGAGAGGGAGCGAGAAACATGGATCAGTTGCCTCCCCCACATACCCTGACCAGGGATGGAACCTGAAACCTGTGTATGTGCCCTGACCAGCATCGAACCCGCGACCTTCCGGTATATAGGACATCACTCCAACCAACTGAGCCAGGGCAGATCTTTACTTTCTTAATACATCCTTCTAAATAAATATTGGTTGGTTATTTAACTTTAGGTAAGGCACTGTGATAGGCACAGGGCCATAGTAAGTGATCCAAAAATGTGTATTATTAGCAGCTTTATTAAAAACTCCTTGAGGATTATACAGTATAGAGATACAGACATGCAAATAAATGAACAATGTTCATTTATTCAGTCAAAAAATATTTATTGAAAATCTACTATGTGCCAAGCACTGTTCGAAGCCCTGAGAATATAGTCATGAACAAAAGCAACAAAACTCCTGTGGAATTTATATTCTAGTGAGGGAGAGAGACAATAAATAAAATATACATCATAAGTAATAAAAAAAATAGTGCTAAGAGGGCCATCCCTAAAATAATATGGGAGCCTAGGGCAATTTAATCAACTGAGCCCCCTACCCAATATATTCACACTTGAAAGGAGGCTGGCCCTAACTGGTTTGGCTCAGTGGATAGAGCGTCGGCCTGCGGACTGAAGGGTCACGGGTTTGATTCTAGTCAAGGGCACAAGCCCGGGTTTCGGGCTCAATCCCCAGTAGGGGGCGTGCAGGAGGCAGCCGACCAATGATTCTCTCTCATCATTGATGTTTTTCTCTCTCTGTCCCCCTCTTCCTTCCTCTCTGAAATCAATAAAAATATATTTTTTAAAAAAAGAAAGGAGGCTGTACTGCCCTCATCTTTCATAGTAGGCTTGGGATATTATTAAAGAAAAATAATCTACGTTGAATTTTAATGGTACTGAGAAAAGGAGAGCAAGGTACAAGAATCCCTGAAGCACAGGACACAGTGTGGCTACCTCTGTTGCCTGATGCCATGGGCAAGGGTGGGAGGGGTGGGGTAAGGCACGGGCAGAGATAGTAGGGAGAGACACTTTTATGAAAGCCAGGAAGGCTTCACTGAGGAGACTGTTAGGATCTGAAGTAAAAGAGGAGGCTAGCTGTACCGGTACCTAAGGAAGAGGAAGAGGAAACAGCAAGCTTACAGGTCTAAGTCACCGTAGCACACACAGCACCTTGGCAGTCAGGAGTTAGTGGGCAGGTGGAGAAATGGCCAAATGAGGGTGATAGAGGAAGCCAATTGGGGACAAATGAGACTTAAAAAAAGATAATGGGGTTCAGCAGTGAAAAACAAAACAAAACCAAGGATAAAGCCACATATGCTTATATCTATTGCTTGAAACTTGCAGTAGTTTTATAAGGTGGAAATGAGTTTTAAGACCTGGGGAAATGAAGGTTAAAGATATTATTTTCATATCATAAGGTGGTATTACAAGTACTACATGGACTTGTTCTGGGCATCCTCAGGCCATAGAAACTGAAAAAAGATCCTATATAATAAAGATGTAATATGCAAATGGTTGTTACACCATGAAGCGTAATGACCAACCGAGTAACGAGTAACGACTGGATCACGGATCAGCAGGAGGGTGGGGCAGTGAGCTACAAGCGGGCAGCAGAGAGCTACAGGAGGGGGCAGGGCAGCAAGCTAGTTGGGGGGGGGGGGGGGGTCAGGGGGAGCTACAGGAGGGCGGGCAGCAGGCAGAGAGTTACTGGAGGGCAGCAACGAGTTACTGGCAAGTTACTGGCGCATGGATTCGTGCACAGGCCTACTAGTTTAGAGATAATTTACTAGGTCTGTGCCAAAGAGATCAATGAGATGATCTCTGAAGATCCCTTCCAGCAATCTCTAAGGCTTAACAAAGTGTTTCTTACACAAAGAATTACTGACATTTCAGTTTAGGAAGCTGCCAAAAAGAAAATGCTCAGCATTTCAATGTATTGAACATGAACACAGTTAGTCTAAGTCATCTTCCTTCTCAAAAACCATAAATGGCTCCAATGTTACAGAAAAATATTTGGAAGTATTAAAGGCTTTCTGGGACCTGGCTGAAATGTAGGTTTATTCTATTCTTTGCCCAAGTCTATTTTATATATTCATCATCCCCAAATATATGTTATGAAAAAGTACCCACTTTTCACATCTGATCTCACGAATGTTGCTCTTGGAATACCTTTCCTACTCTCCTTTCGAAGAGTAAATTTACAAAAAACAAACAAACACACAAATCTTGGTAAGCAATTTATCAGGAAGTACAGAGAACCTTTTAAAATTGTTCCTAATGATGATTGGTGTCCCCTTTCTGGAAATCTCTTCTACAGAAATCATCTGAGAGGCAGGCAAAGATTTATGCACAAAGATATCCTTAGCAGCATTATTTATTTTTATTCTTCTATTATGAGGAATTTCAAGCATATATAAAAGTAGAGAGACTGCCCCTGGGTCCGGGTGAGGCCACGCGCCCCTGGGTCCGGGTGAGGCCGCGCACCCCCGGGTCCGGGCGAGGCTGGATCCCAGGTCTGGGTGAGGCCGTGCACCCCTGGATCCTGGTGAGGCTGGGTCCCGGGTCCGGGTGAGGCCGTGCGCCCCTGGATCCAGGTGAGGCTGGGTCCCAGGTCCGGGCGAGGCCGCGAGCCCCTGGGTCTGGGTGAAGCTGGATCCCGGGTCCGGGCGAGACCAAACCAGAGGGAGTCGGACCTGCATTACCACCATTGGTCTACCACCCAGAGCTGAAAAGTCAGTGCCGACATGTACACATAAGGAACTGGTGGACACTGAAAATGGGTCTCAAAAGAACAGTTGGTCCAGAAAGAAACTTACTACAGACTGATTCATTTGCCTGTCAGCATAACTATTATTGCTGGTCTCACATTCGGTTCTTATAAGTATATTTCTAGTAACACATGATCTCACACATCTAGGGGAAATGATGAACAACATAGACTGATGAACAAGAACAGACCCAGAAACAAGGAGGCATCGATTGGACTGTCGGGCCTCAGAGGGTAGGGGAGGGTGGGGGTAGCGGGGAGAGATCAACCAAAGGACTTGTGTGCATGCATATCAAGTGGTATTACAAGTACAATGGTTAAGGACAACAGGGGGGTGGAGTGGGGGATGGGAATGGGGGGATGAGGACAAATATGTGACACCTTAATCAATAAAGAAAAATAAATAAATAAAAGTAGAGAGACTAATACAACAAAGCCCCATATACCCATCACCCAGATTCAACAATTTGTTGCCATATTTGCTTCAACTAACACTTATTCATTTAACAAAAATAGCTGCTTAAGTATTTTAAAGCAAATCCCAGATATCATATCATTTCAACCCTACATACTTCTATGTACATTTCTGAAAATTTTGGGCATTTTCTTGCATAAACTTAATACCAGTATCACACCTAACAAAGTGAACAATAATACTAAGCAGATTTTACAATTCTTAAAAACGTCTATTTTCAGTTGGTTTGCCCAAATCAACATCCAACACAGACAATGGGGTGGTGAGGGCCTGATGTGTGTGTGTGGGGGACAGGAGTGGGGTAGAAGAGGTTAATGGGGTTAAAAGGAGGACCTATGTAATACTTTCAACAATAAAGATTAAAAGAAAAAAAGAAAAGAAATATAGGCCTAGCCAGTTTGGTTCAGTGGATAGCACATTGGCCTGTGGACTGAAGGGTCCCCGGTTTGATTCTGGTCAAAGGCACATGCCTAGGTTGCAGGCTTGGTCCACAGTAGGGGGCATGCAGGAGGCAGCTGATCAATGATTCTTTCCCATCACTGATGTTTCTATCTCTCTCTCCCTCTCCCTTCCTCTCTGAAATCAATAAAAATATATTTAAAAAAAGAAAAACACATGGCATGTCGTTATTGGAGCTCTTACCTCTCTCTTTGTATCTAGAGCAGACCCCCTTCCTTAATTAATTAACATTTTTCATGACCCTGACTTGAAGACCCAGGGAAGAGCTGATGTTGCAGTACACACATCTAAAGGCCATCCGGTGGCCGAATTTCTTCTTCTTCTTTTTTTAACATAATTTTACAGAGAGAGAAAGGGAAAGGGATAGAGAGATATAAACATCTATCTTCTCAGGCTGCCTCCTGCATGCTCCCCCACCTCCCACTGGGGATCGAGGCCACTAGCTGGCATATGTCCTGACCAGGAATCAAACCAGTGACCTCTTGGTTCATAGGTTGACGCTTAACCACTGAGCCACTCCAGGCTAGAATTCCTTCTTGCCCAGAAGAGGTCAGTCTTTGTTCTATTAAGGTCTTCAACTGGTTGACTGGATGAGGCCCACATTGTAGAGGGCAATCTGCTTTACTCAAAGTCCTCCCATTTAAGTGTTAATCTCATCCAGAAAACACCCTTACAGAAACATCCAGAATAATGTTTGAGCTAATAGCTGACCACTGTGGTCCAGGTAATATGACACATAAAATTAACTATCACAAATATATTTCAGTAAAACTGTGTTGTGGGTCCAATTGTTTCTCCAAAAAGATATGCTCAAGTCCTATCTCCCCAGTACCTGTGAATGTGACCTTACTTCGAAAAAGAGTCATTGCAGATATAATTATTTAAGATGAAGTTACTCTGGAGTAGGGTGGGCCCATAATTCAATATGCTTTATATCCTTATAAAAAAAGATAAAAACACACACAGAAACAGATATGCACAGAGGAAAGATGACGTGAAGACACAGAAAGAATGCCATATGATGACAGGGACAGCGATCGGAACTATGGTGCCATAAGCCAAGGAATGCCAAAGATTGCTAGCAATACCAGAAGCTAAGAGAAAGGTAATAACAAACCCTGCCAATACCTTGATTTCCGACTTCTAGCCTTCAGAACTGTGAGAGAATAAATTTCTATTGTTAAGCCATCAAGTTTGCGGAACTTTATTACAGCAACCCTAAGAAATTTTTAATACAGACTACACAGACAAAATATGTTCTCATATAATTTATTTCCTGTGTGTTTATCAAGTTACAATAAAGTTAGGTTCATTTCTATTTGTTGTCAATGTTTTATAATTGATTTTTTATTTTAATTTTTGGCTATATTAGTTATTTATGTTTACAAAGTCAACCTATATAATAAAATATAGTTTCCCCCCAATCTGTCGCAACCTGTTCCTTTACCACCCAAAATACTTTAAAAAATAATAATAACAATAATGGTTGTCTCTGAAAAGTAAGATTATGTATTTCCTAACTCTTCTCTAGGTTTTCAAATCAGGACCAAATAAAATGAAAAGAAAAAGAATAAAGTGATTTGTCCTGCAGGGCCCAGTTCAAGTTCCATGACCTCAGTGAAACCTTCCCATAAATACTTTCTCTTTTTCTGAACTTATACATTGTTTACTGACTATACTTCTCACTTAACTCTTTGCATCAATCAATAAATAAATTTAAAAATTAATGCACTGATATAGGAAGGGCACCCTATTAGATGCTGTGGGGAATACAATGTATTACCAATTAAGTTTTCATGTACAGCCACTTCCTTGATTAAGCTATATATTGAAGGAAAAGCTTTCTTATATCCTCCATGGTGGCCATTACTGCTGACGGATCATACCAAGTTCCTTTGTACAAAATGTTAAAGAGAAAATAAAAACTGAAACAGATTGATGCAAATCCCTTTAATAAAGTACATCAGTGGCAACTTTATTTTAAAATAAATACATGGTTAAAAAACATACAAAAGCATTTTGTAATAATTATTAAGAAAGATTTGAGACTGCTATTCCCTCTGCAGAAATGCTATACACAGAAGCAAAATGATCAAAGGCCGATGTAATAATGAATCTCAAGTAAGTGGCATGGCCATCATGTGCCTGTAGGGGAAAAATCAATAAGAATGCTTTTAGCAGTTCTAATTAACTGTTAAGCAGTTAACAGAAAAAAGGGTTTGATGCATGAGTATAGTCTAAATATATAACAATTTATAAGATAAGATTCAGAAGAGAAGCCAGTCACATATAACAGTACAGTTGTTCTAGTGTGTATTAGCTAAATAACAGCCTTGGTTTGATGTAAAATAGCTGTTGGAGCTGAAAATTACAACTGTATATTTCTTTTCTTTTTTAAAAAATATTTTTATTAATTTCAGAGAGGAAGGGAGAGGGAGAGAGAGATAGAAACATGAATGGTGAGAGAGAATCATTGATTGGCTGCCTTCTACACGCCCTACACAGGAGATCAAACCCACAACCCAGGTATGTGCCCTGACGGGGAATCGAACTGTGACCTCCTGTTTCATAGGTCAATGCTCAACCACTTAGCCACGCCGGCCGGGCTACAACTGTACATTTCTGATCAGTTTTTTCAAAGTGTTTTTCTAAAGTATTTTTCATAACAAAAAATTTCTTTTGGTTAACGATGCCTCAGAATATAATACCCTGAACCTTTACTTTTACATTTACGTAATCAAAATTGAAAAATTTTAGCAACTTGGCAATATACTAAACAGGTATAAATATGTCTATATCTTTCAATCTAGTAATTCCATTCTCTGAAATCTAATCTTATAAAGTAATTAAAAAGGTGAAGATCATGGTAGTGGGAACATGTATAAGATGTTCCTTGTAGTAGTACTTACAATGACAGAGGGAGGAAAAAGGAAATTAGTTAGCATTTTCCCATTTGCATATGCTTAATCTTAAAATTATGAAGCTTGTATATAATAAATTTTAAAAATGATAGAAAATTGTTCATTCATTATTATTATAACTATATGTGAAGCATATGGTCGATAACTAGAAGAAAGTAGATATAGAAAAAGCTGTTATGACAGGGTGATAAAATGATGAGTGATTTTCAGCCTCCCATCCCCCTTATTATTTTCCAAATGTTCTATAATGATGTGAGCTTTTCTGATCCTCAGTGGGTCCTGAAACAAAATATTCAGCAGAGACTTACTAATCATCACCCATTGGTAAAGATGGATAAAAATAGGAAGATAAAATTCAGTGTAATCATTTTTCAACACCCACCCCACCCCCCTCAACTCACCTTCCCAGTCATTGGGCACATTTGGGTGGTAAAGAAAAAAATTAATAGGATTCAAAAACATCCTATAGACTCTTTTGAAGTATAGATTTCATAGCAGCTCCCAATAAGTTGTGAAAAAGGAAATTTAATGGACAAGGTACCACTTTAACCCTCATTTCAAGACACCTTAATTAAACAAACACCCCACCTTTAAACACACACACACACACACACACACACAACACACACACACACACACACACATTGCCTTTGGTCAGATGGCTCAGTTGTTTGGAGTGTTGTCCATACACCAAAGGCTGTGGGTTTGATTCTAGGTCAGGGCACATACCTAGGTTGGGGGGTGCGATCCCTGGTTGGGGTGCATATGGGAAGCAACCAATCAATGTTTCTCTCTCTTTCTCTTCCTTTATCTCTAAAAATCAATAAAAACAACAACACATATCCTTGGGAGAATATAAAGCACACAAACACATATTCATTTTTTCCAAGTTTTTGTGTTTGTCTAAACCCACGGCCTGACAAACTGGCAGGAACAGAGAAATTCCTGATACGGCAGCACTTCCTCATCAATGGGCATTCATTCCACTTGACAAGCAAAGCTCAATGGAATGCTGTGGAAAAATGCTTGTTCTCTTTCCACCCCATCTCTCTTTGGTTTATTTGTTGCTGATCCTATGCTCCAGTTCCCCTTATCTGAATCTCCCTTGTCCTTTCATGCTTAAATTAACATCCAGCTTTGGCATTGCAACCTTTTATGATTCCTACTCTAAAAGGCCTACAGAATCAAATAAGAGAAAGCAAAGCAAGTAAATACTTCCAATTTAAAAAATGAACACAATTAAAACAAAAACAAGTAAGTGAATTCTGGCCCTAGCTGTTTGGCTCAGTGGATAGAGCACATCAGCCTGTGAACTGAAGGGTCCCAGGTTCGATTCTGGTCAAGGGCACATGCCTGGGTTTCGGGCTTGATCCCCAGTGGGGGATGTGCAGGAGGCAGCCAATTAATGCTTTTCTCTCATCATTGATGTTTCTATCTCTCTTTCCCTCTCCCTTCCTCTCTGAAATCAATAAAGATATATTTTTTTTAAAAAGTAAGTGCATTCTGTTTTAACCTTGCTGTAATCCTGTCTATGATAGATAAAAGCCTAATTTATAAATGCTACCTTTAGACTATAATATTATTGAGAATAACCTCTGTTTATGGATTAAGTACAGAAACTATACTATCATGAGAGTATTTATTAACTTTATTACTATAGAGATAGGTTTAAAATTTAAACATATTGTGCTGGCTAAAGATAATATTTATCTCTACAAAGTATATTTACTTACCATAATTTCTTCATTTTGAAGCTGTCCCTCTGTGTGTACTAGATCTAAAACATAAATTTAACAGAAATGAGTTAGGGCTTACAAGACATGAGGATAGCTACTGAAATTTATGTTCAGCAAAACATTATATGTGGTAAACTATAGTTAAACCAGATTTACCAGTGTTTTGGGGTTAAAATTTAATATACAGATAGAGATATTTAATATAAAAGGTATGAAAGATAAACTGTTTATGAGCTATAAAATATCGCTAGTGAATAAAAACATAAGGCAATCCAAATGTAAATTATAGTAAAGAAATATAAAGTGAGGAATTGATAAAATGTGGAAATCCCTTTTGAGGATCAATTGCAGGCCTGAAAGGAGCCATTTTATTGTTCCCATGGGCAACAACTAGAGCTCAGTTTCTCACAATAAATTTTTACTATACTGCAGAATTATGCTACCCTTGAATCGATCTTTTCTGGTATCCAACTTTAGAAAACCTTTACTCATATAATTTTAGGACAGATTAATTTATTTGATCATAAGATAATCATATCAAACATGATTCTATTTGGAACCATGAAATATTTAATTAATATAATAAAAATATTAAGATTTAGAAATTAATTTTATTTGTATAAAATAGTGTACATAATTTTAAAGGTGTATAGTATACAAAGGGAAGTCTCTGGGAAGTAAGAGTATGTATGACTTTCTGTTTCCTAATCTTTCTCTGGGGCAATAAAAAATGGTAATCCCCTGCTTGTCCTCTCCTTTATCCTCCAGTCCTGCTCCCTCCAGGTAAATGTTTTCAACTCTTAAAGCTGTTTTTCCTGAAATTATATTGTTCATATTTCTTTTCTTAACAATTTTTTACTGACTTTATATTATGATGGGTGAAAATTTAAACTAAAATCCTCTGGCAAGTTTCCCCTCCTGTCATCCTCTCAATTTTGAAATCAATATTTGATGGCAAAATTAGTCTATATACATGTTATTTGCTGCTGAAATAAATAACAAATTATGATCACATTTTCTTATTTAAAGCCTCCCTGACCAGAAGTTAATAATAACCTCTATTTCATTTGCTTAGTTTTATAGATTATGAAACATTGGAAATTTTCAAACAAACATAAAAGAAGATAGAACATAACTCCTATATAAACTCATCATTTAGATTTTACATTTACTAATATTTTACCATTCTTGATTTATCTAATTTTTTTGCTAAAATCTTTTAAAGCAAGTCTAAGACATCATGATATTTCACTTCCAAATATTTGACTATACATCTCTAAATAATAAGGATATTTTTAAAATATATTTTTATTGATTTCAAAGAGGAAGGGAGAGGGAGAGAGAGAGATAGAAACATCAATGATGAGAGAGAATCATTGATTGGCACACTCCCTACTGGGGATTGAGCCAGCAACCTGGGCAGGTGCCTTTCACTGGAATCGAACCTGGGACCTCTCATTCAGCAGGCCGACACTCTATCCACTGAGCCAAACCAGCTAGGTCAGGATATTTTCTTACATAACCACAATACCATTATTATACTAACATTTAAAATAATGCTTTAATATTATATGGTACTCAGTCTATATGCAAATTTCACCACTGATTCAAAAATGTCTTTTTATAGTTGATTTACTAAAATCAGAATTCTCTCTTTTAAACTTAAACTGCTTTCCCTCCCACATACACATTTCTCCCCCAAGCCATTGACTTATCGAAGAGACCAGGTCAATTGTCCTGTAGAATGCCCCATGTTTTATCATCTTGCCTCCTCATGGTTTCATTTAATTTGTTCCTCTATCCTGCATATTTCCTATAGCTTGGAAATGAAAGCTAAAGGCTTGATTACATTCAGGGTTTGAGGCCTTCATCACATGTTTGGTGATCTTTGTTATTTATGAATACATCATTTGAAAACTATGTGCATGAGCCAGGCTCATTGACTAGTGGAGTTCAATAGGGTGACCAGGAATGAGCTAGTCTTTGTCAACATCCATAAATCTTTTTTCTGGGGCCATTCAGTTTCTCCAAAGATGAATTTTCCCATCTCCTTGCTGGGGCTATATTCTTGGTTGCTGTCATAAATAGCAGAGCATAGCAGGAGTTCCCACTATTCAATATGCAGGCTTCCACCTAAATTCCTGTTTTCAACTCCATGTCTCATGCACTCTCTCTACTATACCTGAGTTCTGAGCCTCAACATTCAGTGTTCCTTGGGGAGGATACAGTCATCCCTTGGAGGTGGTTTATGGGTGGAAGGAGTGGTCACTTGGCTTTTGGGGTAGGAGAAGGTACCTAGGGTCCAACTACTTTGTATATAAGTGTTCAACTAATGACCCTTCTTTTCTGGCTCATGCCTCACTCACATTTTCTATGTTACCATTTGCCTTCAAGTTCTAGACGTTTTGGGGGTTCTGTTAGGCAAATTGGTTTGCTTGTCATTAATTTTCTCTTTGGCAGGCACTTAGGTTATAACCTATTCCATTCAACTATAGAACTTACTTCTCCATTAGCATCCTCTCTTCCATAACATATATACACACACATATATATATATATATATATATATATGTGTGTGTGTGTGTGTGTGTGTGTGTGTGTGTGTGTGTATGATACATTTTTATTGATTTCAGAGAGGAAGGGAGAGGGAGAGAGAGATAGAAACATCAATGATGACAGAGATCATTGACTGGCTGCCTCCTGCGTGCCCCTTATTGGAAATCGAGCCCGCAACCTGGGCATGTGCCCTTGACCAGAATCAAACCCAGAACCCAGTCTGCAGGCCAATGCTCTATCCACTGAGCAAAACCAGCTAAGGCTCTTTCATCCTATATAATAAAAGGCTAATATGCAAATCGACCAAATGGTGAAACGACTGGTCGCTATGACACGCACTGACCACCAGGGGGCAGAGGCTCAACACAGGAGCTGCCCCCTGGTGGTCAATGTGTTCCCACAGGGTAAGCACTGCTCAGCCAGAAGCCAGGCTCACGGCTGGCGAGCACAGCGGCTGTAGCAAGAGCCTCTCCCACCTCCACTGCAGGTGGGTGGTAAGGAGAGAGGGGTCCCAGACTGTGAGAGCCCTGGACTGCAAGAGGGTGCAGGCCGGGCTGAGGGACCGCCCTCCCCAGTGCACGAATCTCATGCACCGGGCTTCTAGTAATATATATTGATCTCTCACATCTGCTTTGGTCTCCTAGTTTTTTGTTTGTTTATTTTTTGTCATTCTATGTTTATGTCTCCTTTTATTCCTTACTATTATTTCATGTTATTTTGTGAAGGAATGGAGATAGACACATGAAGGCAGTATGTATTTTACTAGAGGCTACCAATTCTGCTGGAAAGAGAAAACTAATATTTATTGTTTGTCTACCATATACCAGATATCCTATATAATAAACAGGTAATATGTAAACTGACTATCACGCCCTCACAAGATGGCTGCCTACAACCAGGCTGGCAGGGGGGTTAGTGAGGGATGACCAAACAACTGAACAGCATGCTGCATGGGGCAACCAGGCCAGCAGGGGTGTTAGTGAGGGACGACCAAACAACTGAAGAGCAGGCTGCGTGGGGTGACCAGGCTGGTGGGGGGGCCATAAGGGGCGACCAGGCCGGCAGGGGAGGGAAGTTGGGGGCAACCAGGCCAGCAGGGGGGCAGTTGGGGGCAACCAGGCCAGCAGGAGGGGCAGTAAGAGGCAACCAGGTTGGTGGGAGGGGGCAGTTAGGGGCGACCAGGCTGGCGGGGGGGATGTAGTTGGGGGTGACCAGGCTGGCGGGGGGGGGCAGTTAGGGGCAACCAGGCTGGCAGAGGGGGGAAGTTGGGGGCGACTAGGTCAGCAGGAGGGGCAGTAAGGGGTGACCAGGCTGGCGGGGTGGGGGGTGGGGGGCGGGCAGTTAGGAGCGACCAGGCCGGCGGGGTGGGGCAGTTGGGGGCAACCTGGCTGTCAGCGGGGGCAGTTAGGGGCAATCAGACTGGCACACAGAGGCAGTAAGGGGTGATCAGGCCAGCGGGGGAGGAGGGACAGTTAGGGGCGACCAGGCAGGCAGGCAGGCAGGCAGGTGAGCGATTAGGAGCCAGCGGTCCAGGATTGTGAGAGGGATGTCCCGGATTGGAGAGGGTGCAGGCTGGGCTGAGGGAACCCCCCTCTCCTGCTGCACAAATTTCATGCATTGGGCCTCTAGTTATGTTCATAAAAACCATAAATGGTAGGTATCATCTCCATTTTTCGGATAAGGATTCACAAACTCAGAAAAATTAAGTAACATGTTAACAGTTACATACCCAGTAAGTAAAGAAGCAGTCTTGTATTGAAACCTGGGTTTTTCTAGGCTCTAAATATGTCACAAGAATCATTCAGGTCATCATTTTTCCTCTAACTGTCGATGAAATACAGAGTCAAAGGACAATTCTCCCCTCCCTCATGCTCAGAACAACGCTGGTGAAACAAGCACATACCTCTTTCAATCCACTGCTCAAAACTGTCTGGCTCCTTAGATGTGCTCTTTTCAATTCGCAAGGTCCGTACTAACATTGTAAATAAACAAAACATATAAAGTATTAATTATTGATTCTTTGTTGTTGTTCCTATATTCCTTTTATCCTTGGAGACCGTCAGGCTTTGGTGGGAATGCACAAAGAACTGGGATCAGGAACACCATCTTCTGAAAATCATTTCCTCTTTTTCTATATGTCCCTATGGGGAAATGCAATCTGGTGTCACTAAAATCTTACAAATGTTTGCAAACATACAACACAGCTTTGGAGCCTTTTTGAATTTGGTATCATCCAGGTTTTTTTGTATATTGGTATTAATAATAGTAATAGTATTAGTAGTCTTGGGCATAAGTCTTTATCTTTAAGGAGAACCTACTATGAGTCAAGCATACTTACCTCATTCACTCTTTACTATAATCTTATGAGAAAAGTAATATTAACCTACTTTACTGATAAGGAAACAAGCTTAGAGAAATTGGGCACTTAGAGAAGTCAGGCAAAGTGTTCAATGATAAAGAATTAGTAAGAGCCAGAACTAAAATTCAAATGTTAGGTCTGTCTGACTCCAGAGCCTCTACAATTAATGACAGGAGAAAGACTTAACAGAAATGCAGTCAGTCATCTTCCTTCTGCACTGTTTTTTCTCCATCACCCCTAACCCAGTTTCAGCTACCCCAGATCCATTCTTCCCTTTCTGTGTTCTGTGCCCTGGGGGGATAATCCCAGTGGCCTGCATCTCCGGGACTCACTTGCTCACTGGTTACAGGTCATATGTGGCCAATGGGTGGCACTGGGAGGAAGTTGGAGGGCAGTGGGGAAGTGAGATCAGGCTGTTTTTCCTCCACTCCCTTCCTGCTTCAGTGCCGTGTCTTTGACAGTGGTTGTGTTCCTTCACGATTACAACTCCTGCCAGGCAGGTCCTTATTTACAAGCTCCAATCTTTACTGGGCTCCATAACACTATTTCCTTCCCTTGGCTCAGGGGTGGTAATGGCATCCTGCTGTAGCCAGTTTCTGGGTGTCTTACATCCCTGGTTTAGTCTCTGGAGCCAGAACATAATTTTATAAGTAGACCCATCAATAAAGTCTCTTCATTTGAACCATCTGGAGTGTATTCTGTTTCCTGCCATGATTCTTTCTGATATACTTTATCCTTACATAAACATAAAGACAGGATTAGAATGATATTCTAATAGGAGATTCTCCTTCTAAATCCCTCAGAAAATGTCATTATTAATATAAGAATCAATATTATCCAATGCAAATAATCAGGGTTATCAGATTTCCAGAAAGAATTTAACAGAGAACCCCAAGCCAAACAATCTGTAATAAATATGTCAAGGAATCTAGCGTTCTGGCAAACTGGCTTCTTATGTTCATAATAGGCTCTTTTGCCAAAGACTTTCACATAGTAAATTGCATGGAAATTATTAGTTGCTTTGGAAGGGTTTCAAATTTGCAGTTTCATAGAGTCTAACTGTATTCAAGGCAGTTAACCCATACACCCCACTCTCTTACCCAGCAATAAAGCTGGATTCCATGCTGCATAAAAAATTTTGCCAAAAATTTACATGAGCCCTCTGCCTATGGAAAAATTAAAAGATGATGAAAATTAATGTATGATTTGCTTACCAAAGTAACTTTGGATTACAAGTCTTTCAATTTTTACACGTTTGTGAAAACAAACAATGAACTCTTGGGGAAACATTCCTGTGGTGGTCCAAAATGTTTCTGGATTCCTATTGTTAATTAAAAAAAGAGAGAAAAAATTAGCCAAATAAAAATTAAACACTCACAACAGTCTAGTGAATAACTATAAAAAAATGACCCATGGATTCTTGCAATCCCGTTCTAACTGTTCATTCTGCCTCTAATTTCTCCCTAATTTTAATAATTCTTTACTACTATCAGATATATTCTTTAAAAACATAGAATTTATGTCACTCTTGTCTAAAGCCTCCAGTGGCCTCTTATTGCCTATAAATCTAAATGCCTTAGTATGGTATTTTATGACTCTAAATAATAATCTGGTCTCCCATCATTAAAGTATCATATCCTCATCCTTCATGCTATCATCTCCCATTACTATAGTCACACTGGGGCCAGTTAAAATTCAGCAAACACATCATGCAGGCTCATGCTTCTGTGTCTTAATACATATGTAATAAATGCAACAGTACAGTGTTGTTGTTTTTTTCCCATTAAATGGTCAGTTGTCTTTCAAAAAAACTTAAAATAAAAAAGGTTGCTTTTTCATATTATCCAAATATTTACCATTTCCAATGAACTTAATTTCTTCCTGTAGGTATGAATTTCTTTTTTTAAATTTTATTTATTGGTTGAGAGGGGGGAGAAGAGAGACAGAGAGAGAGAGAGAGAGAGAGAGAGAGAGAGGAGAGAGAGAGAGAGAGATTTATTGTTCCACTTATTTATGCATTCATTGGTTCCTTCTTGTATGTGCCCTGAGGAGAGATCGAAACTGCAACCTTGGCACTCTAACCAACTGAGCTACTTGGCCAGGGCTGGTTTGAATTTCTATCTAGTATTATATCACTTCAACCTATAGAACTTCCTTTAGCATTTCCTGTGATGCAGGTCTACTTGTGCTGAGTAAAATGTCTTTATTCTATCCTCATTTTTGAAGGATATTTTAGTTAGATATAGAATTCTGGATAGACAGTCTTGGGGGTGGGAGGTGTTTCTCTTTTTTTCAGCCTTAAAAAATACTGTTCCATTGTTACCTGGATTTCACTGTGATGCAAAGTCAGCTGTCACTGTTACTATTGTTTCCCTATATTTAATGTATTTTTTTCCTCCAGCTATTTAAAATTTTTTTCTTTATCTTTATTTTTTAGCAGATTATTATATGGTCCCTATTTTTTAAAGTTGATTTTTAGAGAGAGAGGAAGGGAGAGTGATAGAGGGATAGAAACACTGACAAGAGAGAAACATCCTGCATGCCTCCAACTGGGGATTGAGCCGACAACCTGGGCATATACCCTGACCAGGAAGTGAACAGGTGACTTCTTGGTTCATGGGTCGAAGCTCAACCACTGAGCCAAACTGGCCAGGCTGGTCCCTCTGTTTTTACCCTGCTTGGGGTTTTCTGAGTTTCCTGGAGCTATAAGTTGGTATTTTTAAATAAGATTGGGGAAATGTGGCCAAAAAGTAGAAACAACCCAAATATCCATCTGCTGATAAATGAATACATAAAATGTGCTATATACATATAATAAAATATTATTTGGAAATAAAAATGAAACACTGATATGTACTGCAACATGGGTAAACCTTGAAAACAGCAACTGAAAAAAGCAAAAGACTGCATATGTGTAATTCCATTTATATGAAATATCTGAATAGGCAAATCTATAGAAACAAAGTAGGACTGGTGAGGATAAGGGAAATATGGGGTGACTATAATGGATTGCAAGGTTTCTTTTTGGGGTGATAAAATGTTCTAAAATTATGCAGATGGTTGCATAACTCTGTGAATATACTGGAAGCCACTGAATTGTACACTTTAAATGGGTGAATTGCATGGTATGTGAATAATATGTCAATAAAGCTGTTATAAAAAGAAGCAGCAGAAGCAGCAGCTGCTGCAGCAACTGGGTTTCCTAACCCACAATTCTGGGTTTTAAATATTATGCTTAATATTTCACAATTTTTAAAATTTACATTTATATGGTTTTAAATATTATTTATTTAAATAAATTAAATGGCTTTTAATTGCCCTGTGTTTTTTTCTTGGGTGCTTTTAATGAACACAACTAATATAATAACATCAAATAGTACGTGTAGACATGGATTTTAAAATGACATATAACTGAATCCTCATATTTAATGAAGTCATCAAAATAGTTTTAAATAAGGCTTTATAGCTAATGACTGTTTAGCACCTATTTTCTCACATGATTTTTTTTTCACAACTCTGAGGTAGTCAGGGAAGGTGGTATTATCCACATTTTTCAGACCAGGAAATTGAGGCTTACAGATTAACACATATACTCTTAGCCCAATGTAACACATATAGTTCACTTACCTAGGAATTTTAACTGTAACTCTAGTATTCTTTTACAAAAAAACTAATTCTCTTTGTCTTCTTTTTCTCTTTTTTTAACTATCTTTGTTTAAAATTTAAATTCTTTATTGTTGAAAGTATTACATATGTCTCCTTTTTCCCCCATTGATCTCTCCCCAGCCGCTCCCGCCCCCTAGCACATGTCCCTGCTCCACTGCTCTTCTTTTTCTCTTAATTCACTTTTTCTAGTGCAGAAATTTTTTTCTCCTTTTTCATTAATATATTAAATGCCACAGAAAAAAGTAGAGTTAAAGGTAAACAGAAATATAATCACTTTCTTTAATTCCTATTTCTGGGAAATAGAGAGTTGGGAGCACTGTCCAGTTGGAGCAAATTTATAGCAATGTTTTCTCCAAATAATTCCATGGTTACTTTCATTTAGATAAACCAATTTATGAGCAGAGAATAATTTTTAACATCTACTAATGAAGTCTAATTGTATTTGTTAGACATGAATATAGATTAAAAGTCTCCAATGTACTCTGTTCAGTTACCAGGTCAGTAACTACTTTTATGTAGTTTTTTTTGTACTAAGGGTTTTGTCTAATAAAAAGAATATGATATCCATAGTCATTCATTAATATGGACTGATATGAAAAGATCTCTATTTCTGGCAAACAACTTAAGGCAGATCTGTATATATCTATGTATTCTCACAGCAGTTCCCACATTAATTTCTCTGCTCCAAGGCAGAGTGGGATAAATTACTATGACCTGAATTTTAGGAAGTAAAAAACTAAGAAGGATTAAGAGGCACAGGCAAAAAGCAGATATCAAATTTTTGATGCACACCTTAAGTTTGAGTTATAGTATACTACAAAGAACCCCAAACTAGGAGTTAGAAGACATGCGTGTTAATCTTGATTCTTGGTTATCTGTGTGATGTTGAGCAAGTCATTTTATCTCTGATCATTCTTTTCCTCATCTTTACAATGAGGTTGAAAATAATTTTTTTTGCCTCTTATTACCCAAGCTTACAGTGTGTGTCAAATAACAGAGTCTATGAAACGACAAAGTCCTATGCAAATGTAAAGTAACATATGCACATACTAGAGTGTGTGTATGTATGTATATGTATATATATGTATGCATAAATACTCAGCTACTCTCCAATATTAGTTAAGTCTAATTAAATAAGCTACTCAACAAATATTGTAAGACACTATGGAGTTAAAGATGAACAAGTCATAGTCTCTGACTTCTAAGAATTCACAATTAAGAAACAAAATTAAACATAAATAATTATAAAGGAATAAATAAGGTAATAAGGGTAACTACCAAATTCTGCTAGAGTCCAACAAAAAAGGTAAACTCATCCTCCTTGAGGGAAAGGGAGAAATGTCAGAAAGAAGGTAACAACTAGGCTAAAAAGAAGAGGATGAGTTGCTTATATTTATTCAGATACATGGGCTTCACAACAGAACCCAAAGAACCACAAGATCTGTATTACAACTGGCTCTGCCTTCAATAGTTCAAACTAGTACTTGACGTCCTTAGGCCTGTCTTACAATGAGTCTAAAATGGAAGTTTAAATAAGATGAACTCATAAGTCCTTCTAGCTCTAAAATTACATTATTTTATTAGTGAAACTCTGGTAATTGTACAAATACCAAGAAAGAGAACTCAAGAGGGTGATAAAATAGCCAGAGTTCTCCCAGTATCTACTTTTTCTTGGAATTTAAAAGTCTGAGAATGATATTCATCTCTACCTAGAATAAGCTCTCGCATGGTGAAGAGTGGAAACTGGAATAATATTAAGAGGCCAAGAGCCAAACAATGCAGGTAGATAGCAGATAGTGAGTGAAGCATTCAGTTTAGCAAAGATGTTGCTTTGACTAATAAGGAAACAGGCAGTGGGTAGAAAGTTACAATGTTTATACTCCTATTTACTAAGAAAAACTTGAAATAAAACCATAACCAGATATTAAAATGTACACTTCCATAAAATGAGGTTGTTGTTGTTGTTTGAAGTTTTGCCTTATTAAACTACTTCTTAAAAAAACAATTTGTAAAGGTCAGTTTAGGAATTTTCAAGAAAAGGATCAAAACCTAACATATACAACTGAATTAATTTAAAAAATGGGACCAAAGGTGGAAATTGTCAGATAATCTACTTAACCAAACGTTTATTAAACTATGTTTAACAGTGTTAGTTGTTGTAAAACACATAGTCCCAGTACTCAAGGGGTTCACTGACCTAATATCAAGACCTTCAGGAAGAAAGAATAGTAACTCTTACCCATCAATTATATTTTCAGGGGGATGTTTTTCATCACTCGATGTAGCTAAAATCACTTCAGTCCCTTCAGAGCTCAAACAGAGATCAACTTTTCTCATCTTAAACTGTTTAACCTGCAAATAAAACAATAACAAAGGAATAACAACAAAAACTACTTCTTGATTCTCTGCACTTTATCTGAGAAAAGGAAGAGAGAAAGCCTGTTGCCTAGCACACAGCTGAACAACCAAGCTATTCAACAAGTGGGAAGGACTCTAACATGTTTATTTACAAAAGTAAACTTCGGACCTCTCCCAGGAATAATCTGTAAAATATGAGTATTTCCACTACACTACCCCACAAAACAAGTCCCTGACTACACTGACATAATTTTTCTGGTTCAAAAATTAAAAGCCCTCAATAATTATAGAGAAATAGTTAAAAAGCTAAGGTGACATAAGTGAATTAATTTATTTACAATTACTTAAATTATTATAATTCTGAAATTATTTTTAAAAACCTGGAGCATAAAAACAGATTCTTTGTGACTAGCAATACATTTATCAACTGAAATAGCAAGCAATATTATTTATATCTTAAACAACATCATTTTTTTTTTTTTTCAGCAGAAATGTAAGAGAGAAGACATCCTTTTATTTATTTTCAAATTCTAAGTCACTCACTTGGGTCATGGACTTAAAGACATTTTAAGTTTAATAGAAGCATCTTGAAAAGACAGTATTGAGCTCTACTATGAACCCTGGTGGGTAAAACAGAGAAGGAAGACAGAGATGGTTCTGTCAGATCTCACTCACCCTCCTCCTTGATCTGGTGGTGATAGGGCAAAAACTAATATATAGATGCAAAGTGACTGGAAAAGCTGTATCTACAAAGAATTAAGAGTGTTTAGAAAACTGAGGAAGACGTCCAATACCCTTCACACACTGATCCCAGTCTTTCTTTTTTAAAAAAAGACAATTATAAATAAACAAATGACAAAGTACAGAGAATGTTATATATATTAAACAACTATGCATTACTGCCCTGAGGTAATAAATGTTAACATTTTTGCCATATCTACTTAAAAAAATTCTTTTTTGAGATATATGTAGCCCCTCACTGGCCCATTCCCTTCCTGGCCCAGAAGTAACAGCTATTCTAAAATTGATGAATATGCCTCCTGACTATATTTTATATACTATCATACACATGTCTCCATAAACAATATGTACTATTCTTTGAAAACTTGGATGGTTCCTTTTGCTACTTTTTTTTTTTAAATCCTCACCTGAGGAGTGAATATATTTTTCCCATTGATTCCTAGAGAATGGGAGGGGAAAGAGGGGAAGAGAGAAACATTGATGTGTGAGAGACACATCAATAGGTTGCCTCTCCCGGTTGTGCCCGGACCAGCATTGGGGATCCTGCCTTCAACCGAGGTACCTGCACGCCCTTGACCGGAATCAAACCCATGACCTTTCAGTTTGCGGGCCGACCTGTAACCACTGAGAAAATCTGGCCAGGGCAAAAAGACTCTCTTTATAGAAATAAAATTGCAGAAACTTAGAATCAGCATATTTTTAAGTCAATAATTGATCAATTTGATCGTTAAATTATAACAATTTTCATTGCCATAAGCATTGTATGAGAGTTTCTGCTTCCTCAAAGTCTAACCATAATCTATGTGGTATTGTTAGACTTTTGGCTATAGTCAATCTCACTGGTGTGAAATGGTATCTCAATAAGGTTTCAATTTGTATTTCCATGATTATTAGTGAAGATGAATACCATTATCATATGTTTATGGGCCATTCAGGCCTCTTCTTCTGTTATTTGCTTTTTCTTATCCTTGGCTCATTTTTCTATTGGGTTGCTCTAAAAAAACTTTTTGTCCATTTCTTTTTTATTTGTAGGTATTTTTAAAATAAAATATTCAGGATAGAATTCCATTATTATATGTTGTAAATATCTTCTACTCTGTGGTTTGATTTTTTTTGTAACTTTGTTTTTTTGTGTAGGAGTCTCCCCACCTCTCACACACACTTTTTTTGTTATTGAACTATAACATATATATAGAAAAGCACACAAATCATAAATTAGCACAACAAATTTTTAAAAAGTAAACTCACCCCAGTAACCACTACCCAGGTAACTGCCACCCAGGTAAAGAACTAGAACATTATCAGCATTTAAGAAGCCCTTTTTATGCCCTCTTTCAATCACTCATCCTCCTTCCTTCCCAAAGGTAAGCATGGCCTTTATTTCTAACACTACAGATTAATTTTTCCTGAACTTTATATTCATAGAATCATACAGATTATACTCCTTTGTATCTGGCTTCTTTCACTCATTATTAGGTTTTTGAGATTTATCCGTGTGGTTGTGTGTAGCTGAGTTGAAGTATAACTAAGTAAAGTGCATCTTAACTCCCACCCTGTTTAACTCCTAATAAATTTTTTTTTAAAAAAAATCAGCCCCTAAATAGAGCTTCAGAGGAAATTGGTGTGAACTGAAAAGCAAAAAATTTCTGTGATTTCAGGTACTTATATCCCCAAACCCTAATGAAGGAGAGACCTAATCTCACTCCCAAATATCTGAAATCAGAGGTAAACTGAACTACTGAATTTTTTAAAATAGATTTTTATTGATTTCAGGGAGGAAGGGAGAGGGAGAGATAGAAACATCAATGATAGCAGAGAATCATTGACCGGCTGCCTCCTGCATGTCCCCTGACTGGGGATCAAGCCCACAACCCTGGCATGTGCCCCTGACCAGAATCGAACCAGGGACCCTTCAGTCTGCAGGCCGACACTCTATCTACTGAGCCAAAACCAGCCATGGCTAAACTGAACTATTTAAATAAAACTACAGCTCAAACCAATCCTAGCACAATCCCTAGGGGGACTGAAGTGATTTGCGCCTTACCCTAGCTCCCAGACAAAGAAAATAGTGTATTCTCTCAGGGAAAGGGATAAACCTTATATAAAGAGACTAGAGGCCCGGTGCATGAAATTCGTGCATGGGGGGGGGTCCCCTAAGCCCAGCCTGCACCCTCTCCAATCCGGGACCCCTCAGGGGGTGTCCGACGGCTGGTTTAGGCTGGGATCGGGCCTAAACCGGCCGTCGGACATCCCTCTTACAATCCAGGACCGCTGGCTCCTAATCGCTCACCTGCCTGCCTGCCTGGTTGCCCCCAACTGCCCCCCTTTGCCGGCCTGGTCGCTCCTAACTGCCCCCCCCCCACCGCCGGCCTGGTCACCACCACTGCCCCCCTCTGCTGGCCTGGTTGCCCCTAACTGACCCCCCCCCCCCGCCGGCCTGGTCACCGCCAACTGCCCCCCTCTGCCAGCCTGGTCGCCCCACTCAGCCTGCTGTTCAGTCGTTTGGTCGTCCTTCATTAACCTCCCTGCCGGCCTGGTCATAGGCAGCCATCTTGTGAGGGCGTGATGGTCAATTTGCATAGTATCTCTTTATTACATAGGATTAACCAAAGAATTTATATGCATATATGCATAACCCATAAATAGAGACAATAGTACAGTGAAGACCTGGGGAGGGGGCAGAATCAAGGTGGAGTGGCTCAATGGGGGGATAAAAGGGGACATCTATAATACTTTCAGCAATAAAATTGTTTTAAAATTATATGCTGTGTCTATTCATTTAAACACAATGTCCAATATACAAAGTCATTTGAAGCAGATCTATAGATGACCCAGGTGCTGGAATCAGCAGACAAAGATAAAAATGACTGCTATATATCTGTTAGAGAATTTAGTGAAAATATGGACAAATGGGTGAACACAAAGGGAATTTTAGCAGAGAAACCGAAACTCTAAAAAAGAGCAAAACAGGAATTCTAGAACTGAAAAGTACATTACCTGAAATAAAAATTTTATCAGATGGGCCCAACAGCATAAAAAAGGGTCAGTGAACTTAAAGATGGGTCAATTGAAATGACCCAAAATGAAACAGAGATATACAGTACATGAAAATAACAGAAAAGTATCAGAAACCTGAGAAACACTATCAAACTATTCTGAAATACATGTGATTGGAGTCCCAGAAGGAGAGGAGATAGAGAACAGTGTAGATGAAAAATTTGAAGAGATATGGCAGAAATTTTCCCAAAACGTGTGAAAGACATAAGCCCACAGATCAAGAAGTTCATGAACCCTAAATTGGATAAATACAAAGAACATTCCACCTAGACGTCAATTGCTGAAAATTAAAGAGGGGAAAAACAAATCAAAAAACACATTACATTTAGGTGAACACCAGGAATCAAAATTGACTTCTTACACCTGGCTGGTGTGGCTCAGTGGGTGAGTGTTGACCTGTGAATATTCAATTCCAGGACATATACCCAGATTGTGGGCTTGAAACCCATGTTTCTATCTCTTTCTACCTCCCCCATTCTCTCTGAAATCAGTAAAAAAATATTTTAAAAGATAGGGGTTATTTGATCCTGTAAGCCTGATAAAGTGTTTATAGGTAGATTTTTTTTTTTAAATATATTTTATTGACTTTTTACAGAGAGGAAGAGAGAGGGATAGCGAGTTAGAAACATCGATGATGAGAGAGAAACATCGATCAGCTGCCTCTTGCACAACCCCCACTGGGGATGTGCCCGCAACCAAGGTACATGCCCTTGACCGGAATCGAACCCGGGACCCTTGAGTCCGCAGGCTGACACTCTATCCACTGAGCCAAACCGGTTTCGGCAGATTTTTTTTTTTACTATTTCAAGTTCAATAGTTCTTTCAAGTTTTCTACACCTTCTTTTTAAAATTAATTTGAGAGAGACAGGAAGGAACACTGATTTGTTATTCCACCCATTCATGCATTCATTGGTTGAATCTTATATGTGCCCTGACAAGAGATTGAACTTGTGTATTTGGATGATGATCTAACCAACTGAGCTACCCGGCCTGGGAAAGTTTTCTACACCTTCTTGAAACAATTTTGTAATTTATATTTTATAGAAAATTATCCATTTCTTCTTAGTTTTTATATTTCTTGGCATAAAATTCATTTTTATTGTGATTTTGAAATCTAGTATGACAATATTAAAATTGTGGTAAGACTGGTCAAGAAGAAGGCATATATCCTAATATTTTTTATTTGTGCATTTTTCTTGCTTTTATTACTACTGGTACCAGAGGGCTGGTATTAGATAAATATTAACCCTTAATTTGAGGAGATTGTGAATTCCTAAAAATAACAGATTGATGAACTTGGATGTTAATTCTCAACAAAATTATTAAATTTCATTATTAAAATTATGGCTTTCAAAAGGTAAATAAGAATGTAGTAAAATAGGAAGTAGCAGTAACTTTAGGTCACAAAAGTTACACCATATCTATACATTTGTTTAATGGAGTCACTACCAATTAGGGATATTTTCTGAACATTTCAACAAAACTTCAGATAAAGCTTCTCAAGATATCCTGTGGACCAGATGGAGAAATGTGGGTTGGCTGACAGGTGGTACTTTAGGTAGATATTTATAACTCTCTGAATGGCTATACTAAAAGAATGATGATTAATAGAACAAAATAATACTTCTGTGGAAGACTTCTATCCTTATTCCCATTCAACATTTTTATTAATTAAGGATGCTTATCAATTTGCAGGTGACACAAAATGGCTAATATGCCAGATGACAGAATCAGCACACAAAAAGATCTGAGCAAGCTAGAAAAATGGGTTGCAATCAATAAGATATTATAAGGATAAAAGTATAAGCCTATCTACTCAGACTTAAAAAATCAATCACACAAGGATTAGTCTAGATTGGGGTTGGCAAATGATTGCTTGCAAGCCCAATTCTAGCCTGCCACCTGTTTTTGTATGGCCCATGAGCTAAAAATGCTTTTTTTATAATATACTAGAGGCCCAGTGCATGAATTCATGCACCAGTGGGTTCCTCAGCCTGGCCTGTGGGATAGGGCCGAAACTGGCTCTCCGACATCCCCCGAGGGATCCCGGATTGTGAGAGGGCACAGGTCAGGCCAAGGGACCCCACTGGTGCATGATCAGGGCCGGGGAGGGAAGTAGGAGGTTGGCCAGCCGGGGAGGGACAGTGGGAGGGCTCCAGGGTGTGTCTGGCTCGTCTAGCTCAGTCCTACCGGTTGAAGCGTTTGCCCCCTGGTGGTGAGTGCATGTCATAGTGAGTGGTTGAGTGGCCTTAGCATATCATTAACATATTATGCTTTGATTGGTTGAACGGACGACCGAACAACCGGACACTTAGCATATTAGGCTTTTATTATATAGGACTAGAGGCCCAGGGCATGAAATTCATGCATGGGTAGGGTCCCTAGCGGCTACCAGCTGCTAGCTGGGGGGCCTCCCTTCCTGGCCCTGTCCCCTGGTCAAACTCCCAGTTGAGGGGACAATTTGCTTATTAGGCTTTTACTGTATAGGATAGGTTTGGTTCATTATAAAGTCACTCTAAGGCAAGAGTGTACTATATCTGCTCCCAAAGGTGGTTGCACTCCATCAAATTTTTAGGCACTGTGCTAGTAATGCAAAGATGACTATAACCTAAGACAAAGATAGTGAATAAAACTTGGTTCTTGCCTTCAAGCTCAGAGTCAAGGAAGATGGATAAGCATGCATATAATAAGTTATATGCTAACAGTGTGATCTACATCCAGAATGCTGTGCTCAGTTCTGGATAGTACATTTTAAAATATGTTTTTATTGATTTGAGAGAGAGAGGAATGGAAAAGGATAGAGAGATAGAAACATCAATGAGAGAGAAACATCATTGATCAGCTGCCTCCTACACACTCCCACTGGGGATCAAGCCCGAAACCTGGGCATGTGCCCTGACCAGGAATTGAACCATGACCTCTTGGTTCCTAGGTCGATGCTCAACCACTGAGCAACACCTGCCAAGCTAGGTAGTACATTTTAAGTAGGACATTATCAGGCTTGATATCGTCAGAGGAGAGCAAAATGTTCTGATAATCTATATACTATGTTACATGGATAAAGCTAAAAGAATAGGGGCTGAAAACATTTCAAAAAATGAGAGAAATATGACTACAATTTTTAATATCACAAGTGTTCACAAATGGAAAAAAGATTAGAATTTTTCTTTTATAACTAGACTTAACAAATGTGAATTTTAAGCAGGAAGACATCATAGATAGAAGAACTTTCTGGAAAAGTAAAGATTTTAAATCTTTTCCATCTCTGAAAGTGTCCAAGAAGACTAGGTAATAATCTATGAAGGAAACTAAAGAAAGAATTCCTGCATTTGATGGTTCTTTCAGATTCAATCAAATTCTAGGAAAGGTAGATTACGAACAGATAATGAAGGATCTTAAAAGTCAGGTTAAAGGCAATGGGTTTAAATAAATAAATAAATAAAGACAATAGGTTTTATCCTGTAATCCCAATTTTTCTTAGTGACATTTAACAATGTCTAGAGACATTTGGACTGTCACAACTTGGGATGGGGTGTGATGCTATTGGCATATAGGGGGCATTTTGTGATGCTGCTAAATATCCCATTATGCACAGGACAGTCCACCACAATGAATAATTATCTGGCCTAGAATGTAAATAGTGCAGAGGTGGAATAATGGTGTGGTAATCTATCTGGGAGTGGAAATGTGGGGGTTGGAGACTTAGGGACAAAACTTGCTTTTAAAGTTACATTTTAGGGCAGCGATTCTCAGCCTTTTACATCTCATGGCACACGTAAACTAATTACTAAAATTCTGCAGCACACCAAAAAGTATGTTTTTTTGCTGATCTGATAAAAAAAAAAAATAGGCATAACTTTGACTCATTTACACCAAAGGGCTATTGTTGTGTTGGCTGTGGTCATTTTTTTACTTGGCACTCTAAGGCAGGGTGGGGGAACATCCGAACCATGGGCCATCTAAGGCCTGAGAAATCATTTGGTCTGGCCTTAGGGGTGAATTAATCAAATGTTTGACCAAGTATAGCAGGCTAATTTTTAAGTTGATAATTTTGTATGGCCCGCGAATGATATTATAAATATCCAAATGGCTCTTGGAAGAAAAAAGGTCCCCCACTCCGGCAAGGGAAAAGAAGTCAGTGACCCTGACTAAATAGCAAGGTATTCTTGCAGCACACCGGTTGAAAATCAGTTTTAGGGGAAAGTATCTAGATGTGTAATATATGAATAAGGAAGCGAGTGTGCTCCTTCCCAAATGTTCAGTTCTTTTCTCAGCTCACAATCTTATCACCTCAGTTGTCTGCGGGAAGCAAACATGTCCTTACATACAAAACTCATTTCATACCCCCTGTATCCATTAATATCTTCCCTATAGCCTGTGCTGGGTAGAATTATTTAAATAACAAGTAATAAATGGCAGAAGTTGGGTTCTCTAGAAGTTCCTTTGTTGTGGTTAATAAGAAAGAGGCAAACCAAACCCGAAAGGAACCTATGGAACAACTCAGCTGGTAGGTTGCTTCCACAACTCCCAAATGCAGGTTTGGGGGTGTAGTCCAATCTCATCCTGGGGTGCCTTACTCTAAATACACTTACTCCCTCACGGCCTCAGTTTATCACAGGTTGTGCACGCTGGGGTGCTATCCTTTGCATTTTTAAAGATCCCTGACCTGGACCTCTCTGATGTCTTGACCTCTAAATCCAGAGCCTCTTAACTATCCATTCATCTCCAGTTCACATGCCCTTCAGATCCTTCTTTCCAAAAACCTCTCCTGGTTAGTCCTCAGTTCACTTTTTTCTCCCTAACTACACCCCTTCCCACAGCATCCACTGGGAACTTCTGTGTAAATTAGAAAACAGCTATTCTGTCCCCAGTGCCAGTCTGTGTTTGGTATCCCTTGCGAGGCAGGCCTGCCCTGACACCGCCTCTCACCTCCATCCCAAACAAACGCTTCTCCTAAGCCCCAGGCCATTCCAAGACCTCCAAGAGCCCCAAACACTCACACTTTTTTGGACGACACGCCCCAAATTATATAAACTACATTCATGAACCCACATCCTACATTACATCTGGTAGATGTATTAATTGCAATAGTTTTTTTTCCCTTTTGGGGGTCAAAACATTATTTCAAAACTCAAAAAAATTTCGTGGGCTGGCTAAAGTCTCTAGGGCTAAAGACCTTCGTCACACTTCCCATCGCAGTCCCCTCACCAGCCGCCCCACAGCGCCCTCCCGCCGCCCGCCCCCGCGCCGCGCGTCCCCTTACGATCCCGTCCGCCCTCGCCCGCTTCCCTCTCCACCGGCATCGCCCTCGGCTGGCCTAGTCCGGCCAGGTTCCCACCTCCCCCAGGGGCCTGCCTAGCCCGCCGCGCCGACCCGCTCGCCTGGACCTCGGTTAGCTCCGCGACCGACCGTAGACGGTAGGGCTAGGGGAGCTCCCTCTGCCCAGCCCCCAGCCCCGCCCGCTCCTCGTCCCCGCCCGCTCTTCCCGCCTCCGCGGAGTTCGCGGTACGCGCACTCCACCCGTACTCGTCCCCGCCCCGCCCGCGTGTCCCCGCCCCGCCCGCGTGTCCCCGCCCCGCCCGCGTGTCCCCGCCCCGCCCGCGTGTCCCCGCCCCGCCCGCGTGTCCCCGCCCCGCCCGCGTGTCCCCGCCCCGCCCGCGTGTCCCCGCCCCGCCCCCGGCCTTCTCTCCACCGCTCCGCACCGGCCTGGGCCTCCACGGAATTCCCGAGCTCGCGCACAATTCCGCTCGGGGCTCTCACTCCGCCCCGCCCTCAGGCCCCACCCAGACCACGCCCCCAGGCTCGTTTCCACCCCGTCCGCTGAGCTGCGCAGAACCGCCCACCGGCCTTTGCCGAGGGGGGCCTCCCGCTCCCCAGCTCCGCTCCGTCCCTAGGGCCCGTGAGACCCAAGGGACCCGCCCCCGGGCCCGCGCGCACGCGCAGTCCCCACCTCTCCGCGATCCGAGCCCTTGGCCCTCAGGTCGCCAGCCCAGGGCCCGGCCCCGCCCCCAGGCCCGGCCCGGCCCCGCCCCTCATGCCGGGTCCGCGCACGCGCGTCTCCCCTGCCCAGCCTACCCCCTCGCCCCTGTCAGCCCCGCGGTCCCACGGCGCTAGGTCGCCCCCAGCCCCTTCCCTCCTCCCATCCTTTCTCTGTCCCACCCTCCGGAGCTTTGTGCCCGGAGAGCCGAGCCGCTTCCTCTCTCTGCCACGCCGCGGGAGGAGGGAGCTGCCACCGACGAGCTGCAGCTCGCTGCCCCGGGCAGGGGCACAGGTAGGTGGCGGCCGCGGGCTGGGCCGCTTACGGAGCCCTGGGCCGCGAGTGGGGGCGGGGGCGAGGTGTGAGGGAGGGGCGGCGTGGGGGAGGGGAAGGCCGGGAGGGATGCGGTTGGGGTGTGGTTGGGTGAAAGGTGTGAAGATGACGATATCGGGGTGTGGAAGGTGGGTTTAAGGGTGAGGTAGAGGTGCTGGAGTGGGGTACGGGGGCGTGTGAGAATTGGGGTTCGGGGCGGGGTGGGAGAAGGGAACCGGATTTTTGGGCGGCGGATTCGGGGAGGGGCATGCGTGGGAATTTAGAGAAATGGAGAATTGCAGTGCTGGGAAAGGGGCTTTGAGGAGTGCGAGGAGGAAAGGATCTAGGGTTGAAATAGGAGAAAGGGTGGGGTCTTGAGGGTGGAGAAGAAAGAAGTTGGGGCTGTGGATTGTGAAGTTGAGCCTAGTGAAGCCTGAAGGAAGGGGATTTTGAAGGTTGAAGACAGGACAAGAGATGGAGAGATTTGGATCCTAGGAGAGGGAATCCCAGAGGGGGGAGGAAGGGAAGAAGAGGTGGTACTGGACCGAATAGACGGTGCCTGGGGGTGAGAGTGGGTGGGGTGGAATGATGTGGGGAACTGGAGGGAGGCTGGTGGTGGTGGGATTGGGTCTGGGGACCGGGAGCCCAGTTTCAGAAGGGCCAGGGAAGGATTAGAAGGGCATAAGGTTTGAGAGGTGTGGGCAGAGGAGCTGAGAGTGGGTGAAGGAAAGAGGGTTTGGGATTTTTTCCTGTAGAAATTGGATTTTGGGTGAGAAGCTCTAAAGTTAGCAGGTAGGAAAAACTAAACTTGAAGTCTCAAGATGTGGGCGAGATTGGTGTGTTCCTGGAGAAAACTAGGGAGCAGGGTATGGTACTGTCCTCTGGAGCTTGAGAGAGGAAAGGGTATGGGTGAGAAGGCAGGTAGGAAAATGCAAGTTACAGGGGACAAGAATAGAGAGAGGAATTGAAAATTGAATAATGGTGGCTGACACAGAACAGTGAAGGTAAGATTGTTAGTTGCTTATTCATGGCTTGGAACTAGTTTCTGTTCAGGTTTTTAGGTGGGAAATTTTCTCAAGAATTCTGCATTTTCAAGTGAACCAAGGGTGTCCGCAGCCTTGAGATGAAGGCCATGAGTAGACAGATGTTTCCCTGGTGTGTGGATGTGGGCAGTTTCTGCCCTGGCAGAAGGAAGAAGGGAGGCCTCGATGTAGCTCTCTGTCCTGGCTCTGTTCCCACCAACTCTCCTCAAATGTCCACTGTTGTTGTTTTTTGTGTGTGTTTTTTTAAGTCTCCTCTCAGTCCCTCCATCCTCCCAGCTTGAGCCAGTGAATACCAGAGGAATCAAACAGGTGGGTGAGATTAATTTTTAACATTTTTTTTTAATCCTTCAGGCTTATGTCATACTTTTATTCTTGAAAGACAGCATCATGCAGTGGAAAGAGCTTGAATTTTGGAGTATCACAGCCTTGAGGTTTAATGCTGGCTCTGTCACTTACTAGATAGGTACTTTAAGTAAGTTACGTTACTTCTCTGAGCCTCTGAGCCTGTTAAATGGCAATCTTGACCTCATAAGATTGTTGAAGATTCCATGAGATCATTTAATATAGTACCTAGCACAGTGCTTGACAACTGGTAGATGCTTAATAAATGGTAGCTATCATATCTACTATCATTATGGTGGGGATTATTAACTTACTTTACCTACTGAAGTTAGGTGTTTTCTTCTCTTTCTCTTCAAAGTAGATATCCATAGACTCAGATCACAATTTTAATCCTGTTGCCTCCCTCTCCCCCCCAAACTCCAACCCCCCACTTGTCATGAGAATAAGGCATTTCCTTATTCTCATGCTTCCTGCTTGGTAAACTGGCTTCAAGTTCTAAAAAGCTATCATGTTTACTTATCATTTCTTTTATTTTGCCTCTTATTCAAAGAGGCTGCAGAGAACTGAGTTATTAATGTAGTAAGGTTATATTTTACTCATTGGATGAAATGACATGCTGCATGGTATTGGTTTATTTATGGTGGCCAAATGCTAGAACATGCACTGTTGTGATATTTTTCTACAATGTTGTATGGGTTACAAAACTGCCTCTCTGTAGGAAGCTGGGAAACTATTAGAATGCCCGTTACTCTGTTGATCTAATATAAAAGAGCTAATGCAGATCTACACTGGACATTGTTATCCTTACAGATACTGATTATTTCAGTTTTCAAGTTTCTATGGGTTTTTGCCATGGTATGTCCCCTGAGGAGACCCATTCATAATAGACCACCCTGTACAACAGCCAGGTGGAAGGAAAAACCAAGTACAGAAGCTTTGTGTGGAGTTCTCTTGCCTTTCTGGTTTATTATCTTGAAAGGTTTAAATACAAAAGATTGTAATTTTTAGATCGTTTTGTAGTACCTCACAGATTCTCAGGAAGCTCCTTATTGGGAGAATGCAACATGCACAGATTCAGTAGTAGAAATCAAAGCTCAGCAGATACCCTGAACCAAGATGAGTTCCTCAAGTAGCATAGTGGAAGAGTAGAGAGGACTTGGGGTTTCTGGACAGATGATATGGGTTTACTCTTTAGGAAATTTTGGATCTCTTTTCATTATTTAGGAAGACAACTAGCACTTGATGAGTATTTTAAGGGTAAAATATAGCCATAACTATGCCTTTTTTTTGAAAATGATCTCTAGAAGCAGAAGTTGCCAGGATTTGGGGCAGCCTGGGTTAACACCCTTACTCCTGTCCCAAGCTGCTGTGCCCCCTGCTGGATAGAATCAGACTTCTTTGATTTTCACCCAAAGTACTCCTCCATTTGTCCATTTTACTCCAAAGTTTGTGGAAAGCAAACTTTTGGGGGTGAGGATTATGGGTATACAGATGGGCAGATTCTGTTTCTTTGTCAAGGAGCTTATAGTGTGCTGAGCCATTGTAATATATTATCTTCCATTGAATTTGCCTTTCTATTAAAATAAAATCATTTCTTTTTAGGACTGTACCTGCTGTCTACTTTTGGATCTACAGGTAGAGTAGGACTCTGAGTGTCTGATCATAGAGATAAAGACCAAAGGGGTCTGCTTTACCTCCTCAAGATTAAAGTCTGTGAGGCTGAAGGGGCCAGATGTTAACTTCTACTGGAAGCCCTTAGAACAAGCGAGGCATCTCCTTAGTAGCAGGCTAAACACCAGCAAGACTATGAGTTACAAGAGCCCGCACTGTTATAGGAGGTTTTTTCTTTTCTGGTTTGTAGATCCCCCTGCCCCGCCCCCCTCATAGTACCAGTAGCAATATACTCCCATCATTTGCTTTGCTTCCACCACCTGCAGAAGGGTCTGGCAAGTGGGGGAGGAGCTGCAGCTGTTGCCTGGAAGAGGGGTTGGCTCCTAGCAACAGTATCAGCAGGCCCTGCAGCTCAGAACACTAAGCCTGTCCCTTTGAGGTCTCACTCTTCATCTCAGCAAATATCTGTTGAGAGCTTACTCAGCACTAGACGCTATGTTAGGCCTGGGAACGAGAAACAAATCAAATAAGTGCCTTGCCTTCAAAGAGCTCACAACTCTGGGAACATTAGTAAGAGAAGAGACAGAGTACATGGTGCTAAGTGTTATGTAGAAGGAGCCATTGGTGCTTTGGGAAAACCAGACAGGCATGCTCTGGTACAGGGGTTAGGGAAGGTTTCCCAGGAGAGGGACGGTGGTGGAAATGATGAGTAGGAATTAGCTAAGTCAGAGAAGCAGAGAAGGGTGTTCCAGCCAAAGGGAGCCAAATGGGCAAAGGCCAGTGGGAAAAGAGCCCAGCCAGTTTACCTGGTGGGTGGTATTGCTTGGTCAGAGTAGAGCATAAGGAAAAGGGTGAGGCTCTTAGCCTAAGCTAGGCCCTCTTTTCTGATGTGTTTTACACACATAATTATCCTTGGGAGAAACATGGATTGTACTGATGCCCACAAACAGGATCAACTGTTTGATCTTCAGAGAGTCAGCATTTTTGATCACTGACTTGTTTGCTGACACTTTTAAGTGTCGTCATAGCTACATCCTAGCCTTGCATTGATGCAGAAAAAGCTGGGTGGGTTCACTTTAAAACTCAATGAAAGTCTTTCAGAGATAATAGCAGCTTTTTTAATTTCGTGCACCGGGCCTCTAGTTGTTGTAGAAATGATAATCAAATACTTTCCTTTAACATAGCAATTTCTTGTGTATTTAGAAATCTCATAGTTCCTCAGGAAAACATTTATTCCAGTTAGTGCTTCCATACAAAATGTAATCATGTGATCACATAAATACCCAACTGTTTTTAATATTTCACCTTACCTCAAAAGTGCCCTAAAAGTGTCTTAATAGAAGTGATGCTTCCAAGGGCTAGAATAGCTTTTATTTAGCTCTTGAGATGGAGGTCTTCATTTGTAAATCCAATACAAACCCTATTGCTTGTGGTCTGTGTAAGGTTTAGCAAATGAGTAAACTGCAGTTCTGCAAATATCTGCTCAGGGCCTGTGATATGCCAGAGCACTTTGTTAGGCAGTCTGGCTGAATTAAACATGGTCCCTCCTCTCAAGGAGCTCAGACCAGCTGAACACAGACCCAGAAACAAATCAGTGAGCCAAGTACAACAAAGAAGTGTGAGGAAGGTACCATGGTAGCAAGGCAATTTTTCATTTCTAGTCTTTGTTCTATATGTATACATGGTTTAAAAAAAATAGAAATAATAAATTCCAAATGTACTATTTGTAACTTGCAAATCAATAAAAATTTTATAATTGTAATGACTGCATAACATTCCATGGTATGGATGTATCATAATTCATTTAATAACACTCCTGTTTTTGGACATTTAGGTTGTTTCCTATTGTTTTGTTAATATCAACTGCTGCCATGACTTACTTTGTAGATGATCCTTTGCCCACTTCTGTGTTAAACTTCCTTAGGGTAAATTTTTAAAATGACATACTGGTATGAACTGGATTCTGAAAGATGAATGGGAGATCACCAGCTAGACAAGAAAAGGGGGAGGGTAGGAAAGGGCATTCCGGGTAGAGGCAATAGAAGCAGTCTCCAGTGCCAAAGTTCATAGGCAACTGCTAAGCTTCATTTTCCCAAACCAGCCACAGGGCCTGCCTGGTAGGCTCATAAAACTCTGGGCACAGCAAGATGAAGTTACATGTTACAAATGTCATTTTAATTGGATTTGCTTCCCTTGTGCCTTGCTTTTACAGTTGCAAGCAAGGCAATGTCTTACTACCTCAACTCAGAAAACCACCTGGACCCAGGGCCCATCTATGTGCGAGAGAATGGGCAGCTGCACATGGTCAATCTGGCGTTGGATGGCGTCAGGAGCAGCCTGCAGAAGCCAAGGCCTTTCAGACTGTTTCCCAAAGGCTTTTCTGTGGAGCTTTGCATGAACAGGGAAGATGATACTGCACAGAAAGAGAAGACCGATCACTTCATCTTCACATACACTCGGGAGGGGAACCTTCGGTACTCTGCCAAATCCCTCTTCAGCCTGGTCCTGGGCTTCATCTCCGACAACGTTGATCACATTGATTCCCTTATTGGCTTTCCTGAGCAGATTGCTGAAAAGCTGTTCTCTGCTGCTGAAGCCAGACAGAAATTCACAGAGCCTGGTGCAGGGCTGAGAGCTTTACAGAAATTCACAGAGGCCTATGGAAGTCTGGTGCTTTGCTCCCTGTGTTTGCGAAACAGGTGGGTATTCTGATTAGGATATTGAATGTTTTATTGGGTGTGTTAATTGTGTCAAGCTCTGGGGCTTTAGTAGGCTTGGAGGCTTCCCCCATCAAATAAAACTTTAGAACTTCCAGACAGAGATGCACCATTTTGAGAAAAATCACTGTCTGTCTTCCAACCTCACTCTCACAGGCAACGCTTAGCTTTATTCTGAAAACACTTTACAAGGATGAGTTGATTGCCACAGCTCCATTAGGTAGAAAATACTCTTCTACCAACTTTTCTCGTAAGAGAAAATAGCAAAGACAAGATGTGATCTGTCCCTTGGTATGCTTTGGGGATGTGAAAATTAGTAAGCAGAGTTCTCAGCCCTTTTCCAGTTTTCAGACTATTAGGTTTTGAGCATTAGATAAAAAGAAACTTTAAAAGAACGAGTGATTAAAATTTCAAGTATCGCCCTAGTTGGTTTGGCTCAGTGGATAGAGCATCGGCCTACAGACTGAAGGGTCCCAGGTTCGATTCTGGCCACGGGCATATGCCCGGGTTTTGGGCTCGATCCCCAGTGGGGGGCGTGCAGGAGGCAGCCAATAAATGATTTCTCTCATCATTGATGTTTCTATCTCTCTCCCCCTCTCCCTTCCTCTCTGAAATCAATAAAAGGAATATATTAAAAAAAAATTTCAAGTATCCTAAAATTTGAAAATTTTCAAATAAGGTCCAAACACTAACACAAAGGGCTGTCTTTCCTAACAAAGCAGATATATTTTCTTGTAACTTGCCTTTGCTCATATACTACTTGTTATTTAAAGTTTTTATTCCACCATCATGTAAAATGACTTTCAAAGCATCTACGAATTTTTTTTAAATGTACACAGAAAACAATTTAAAACAAACACAAAAAAGTAGAAAGGCAAACGTAAGTCTTCCTCTCATTTCCTATTTCCTCTTTCCAGAGGCAACTACTATTATCAATTTCTTTTATATCATTCTAGAGATATTCTGTACATATACATGCATATACAGTTCCCTTTGTACTACAAATGGCAACACGCTGCTTACACTGTGCACCTTGCTTCACATATTTTGAAAATCATTTACCATCAATACTTGTAGATTTTTAAAATAGCTGTGTAGTATACCACTATATGAATTTTTTGTGATAATGTGAAAGGCAGCTTACACATTAGTAAGATGCATAGTCAATATGATCATTAAGACCCTGGCTGGGTAGCTCAGTTGGCTAGAGCATTATCCCAATACACCAAGTTGTGGGTTTGATCCCCAGTCAGGGCACATACAAGAATCAACCAATGAATACATAAATAAGTGCAAAAATGCAACAACAAATTGATGTTTCTCTCTCTCTCTCCTCCCCCCCTCCATTCTCCTCTCTCTCCCTCCCTACCTCTCTCTCTCTCAAATCAATTTAAAAAAATATATAATCATTAAAACAAGGCTAAACAGAAAGTGTGTAATAAAAGAGGAAGTCATTCCAGAAAGCATAAGTTAAGCTCATATTGCTTGGGAAAATAAAGAAGCAATCTTTATTTAATCAGCTCATAGAATTAATATTTTTACCCCATACCAAATATTGTATTTTAAAAAGAAAAGACATAAACAGATGCAGAAAAAAAAAACAGAACTGTGGACTCATGAGGTACAGACACCTTATGAAAGCTCTGTCTTTGTGCTGTGGTCTCCGGCATGGCTGAGCCTGGGGCTGCTGCCAGTGGAAAGGAAAAAGTTACCTTCTCTAAATAAAAAAGTCAGGCAGTATTTCATTGCAGCTCATACATTTGAAATACATTTATTTATTTTTTTATTCCAAGTTATTTATTGTAGAAAATTTTGAACAATGAAAAATAGAATTATGATGTATACCTCATTTTAAAATTATTTTATAAAGGCGATACATACTATTTGTGAAATACGTAAACCTGTAATATTAAAAAATTAATAGTCTCACCATTCACGGTAATCACTTTCAAATATATATCTTTATACATTTTGGAATATACCCTAATCCACAACTCGTATTCTGTTTTCTTCCTCTACTTACCATTATGGCTTAAGTATTTTTCATGATAGTGAAAATGCTTTTTATCCATTTGTGATGTCTGCATACTGTTCCAGTGGTCAGATTGGATGAGAATAGTACTTTTATTCATGTTTAATGAGAGCATAAATTAGTGTAACATTTCTGAAAAGCAGCTTAGCAATATGTATCAAGAGCCTTAAAAAACACCCATAACATTTGCTAGCCCATTAATTCCATTCACTAAGAATCTATTCTAATTTCTAATAATAATTGCATATAGGAACAAATGTTTTTACGTAAGAGTATTCATTATAGTAGTAGTTGTAATAGTGAAACCTGAAAGTTGACTATTCAACAATAGGAAATTAGTTAAGCAAATTATGGTACATTCATATGATATATAACTATTAAGATAATATTCAAAGAGCATTCAAAATTATGTGGTGAAATGCTCATTATATACTAAATGAAAAAATAAGAGTTAAAGTTATATTTATGATCTCAGTTTTGTTTTTTAAAATAAGGATTTTTATATGTATTGCATATATAGAAAGATAAAAGAAATCCACTGAAATATAGATAGTGGGATTGAAACTGGGTTTTAATTTTCTTTCTTTCTTGTCTTTATTGATTAAGGTATTACATATGTGTCCTTATCTCCCCATTGCCCCCCCACCTCCCCGCTCATGCCCTCACCCCCCCCAATGTTTAATTTTCTTTATAATTTTTCATATTTTCTTAATTTTTTCTCCAAGGAGGATGTGCTATTTTTATAATCAGAAAAATATAAGAAACATTTTTAACAATCTTTTGGCTCAGATTTTAATGTAACAATTCCAAACTTTGCTGTCCTATTCAGATATAAGAGTAAGATTTCCAACTGTGATCAAAAACTTCCCTTCTCCTTTTGAATTCATCCCCCTCCCCCCCAAAAAATAGGAAGAGGGCAGGAAATTTGGGTTTGCATTTGCAATCCAAGGCTGAAGCTGCAGCAACAAAGGTTTTACCAGCACAAAAGGGTTCAGGTCAAAGGGAAAGAGCTTGGAAAATAATTGAAAATAAGATAACTGGGTAGGTGCAGGGGCTTGCTGTTTTGGGATTGAGTGACAAAGCTGCCTGCCAGAGGAGAAGCCAGTGTCTTTGCAACCGGGTTCCAACCTACAGAACTGTCCTCCCTGTGTTGAAACCCCAGTGATTTTTAATCCCACTGGTGGTCACATGGAGGCAAGCATGTTTTCCTTAAAATATCACACTGTGTAACTGAAGTAAATATTAGTAGCTACCATTTAATAACGGCCTTAATAATCCTGAAAAGAAGTAATCATCAGCCCCATTTTCTAGCTGGGGAAATTGAGGCTTAGAGAGGTTAAGTAACTTTCTCACAATCACACAAGTAATTAGGGTTGTTAGAATCCAAACTCAGGTCTGTCTGACTCTAAAATATGTCTCTGCTTGTTCTGTTGCTTCTCCACTCACTGTTCTGAACTCTTTTTTTTTTCTTCCTATAAAAACACTTCCACTGGTTATTTTATTCAGAAAAACAAACAAACAAAAGACAGAGACAAAAACCCTGGTCATTTGCAGTATCTATCAGCTTTCAATTTGGCTCTCCTGCCAGAAGTGTTTCATGCAAAAATCCATCTTTCCGGACCTTTTAAAGAATTTTACTGTCTTCTTTGCTTATTTTAAGTTTCTGGTCTTGGAAGCTCTGAAATTTCTTTACATAATTGATTTCACACTGTTTAACATTTCCTTTGTCTTCCTCTGGGATGTCATCTTTTTCTTAGTTTCTCTTTCAGCACAGGATCTAATCTCCATCAGTTCTTCTCTGCTGTTTTACTTTTTGCTTCTGTATCGCCTGCTTCATTGCATCTGATAAAGCAGCTCTTTGAGGCCAATAATGCCATTTTCCCATCTTGAAAGACTGGTTCCCATTGTTCTCTTGATCCAATCGCATCTGAACGCCCAACAAGTCCATCTGAATTTATACCAAGGTATTTTCCATAGCCAGATTTTAGGGCAATTCTGGAATCAGACAATTTGACAGCTGTAAACTGCTCCGGAGGACTAGGGCCTTCATCCACTTCTTTATGTGGAGCTCCCAATGTAAAAAGTCCATTGTCAGGTGCATGTGTGTAGATTCCTTTATCCATTTCAATAGCTATGGTGCCTGAAATTTCACCAAAGTTTGTTACTGTCCACCAGATTCCAACAATATCAAGTTGGGTTTCTTCATCATCTTCTCTTTTTCTCTTCTTCTCTTTGCTCTTTTTCTTCTTACTCTTGGCCTTGGTTCCGTTGAGCACGAGTTTGGTGGACTTGACATAGGAGTATTCGGCCATGGTTCTGGTGATGCTTCTCTTTTTCACACATCTTAACCATACTCAGTCTATCCAGGATCATGGTGTAGTTCTCCATTTATTCAAGCCCTCGTTTACGTCTTTCAAAAACTTTATATATTTTTTCTTCATAAAATCTTGCATTCCTAAACACTAACCTTTTTTTGTTGTTCTTGTCAAGTGTTCCTAATCCTACTCCTCCTGCCCAATTTCACTCTAGTGGCTACCAGTACTAAGGGATTGAAAAAGCTGATTGAACTATGCCCGGTAACTTGCTAACTCTCCGTGTTCCAAACTCCTCTGACTAATTTCTTTCTTTCTTTTTTCAAGTTTCTTTTTTTTTCTTTTCAGTTTGTTTTTTTTTAGTTTCAAGGAAAACGATTTTAAATATAACAATGTTACATGCAATAAACATTAATTTCTCAAGAAAAACTATTTTAAATATGATGTTACCTGCAATAAATGCCAATTATTCAAAGAAATGATCTTACATATAATATTATATGCAATAAATATTAATATTTCAAGAAAAAAAAGGATTTTTAAGTATAATATTACCAAAACTTCACTAACATAGTATGGTATCATAAAAGTTGTAGGAAATATTAAAAATTTGCAAATAACAGGATTACTTCTATTCTAGACTATTTTTCCCCTCTGCTGGCTCTATTTATGTTCATCAGCTTATGTTGTTCATTATATTCCACAAATGAGTGAGATCATATGATATTTATCTTTCTCTAACTGGCTTATTTCGCTTAGCATGATGCTTTTAAAGTCTTTTGTCAGATATGAGTATTGCTACTACATCTTTTTTTTCTTTTCCACTTGCATGGAAAATTTTATTCCATCCCTTCACTTTTATCCTGTGTGTGTCTTTTGTTTTGAGGTGGGTCTCTTGTAGACAGCATATAGTTGGGTCATGGTTTTGTATCCATTCAGCTACCCTACACCTTTTGATTGGAGCATTTAATCCATTTACATTTAGGGTTATTATTGAGAGGTACTTATTTATAGCCATTTTAATTCTGTATGGCTAGGTTTCCCTCTCTGTTTTTTCTTCTCAGCAATCCCTTCAGCATTTCTTATAATGCTGGCCTAGTGGTGATGAACTCCTGTAGCCTTTTTTTGTCTGAGAAGCTCTTTATTTGACCATCTATTTTGAATGATAGCCTCGCTGGATTTAGTAATCTTGGTCTCAGATCCTTGCTTTCCATTACCTTGAGTACTTCATGCCATTCTCTTCTGGCCTGTAGAGTTTCTGATGAGAATCAGGTGTCAGCCTTATGGGAACTCCTTTGTAGGTAACAGTTTTCTCTTGCTGCCTTTAAGAGTCTCTTTGTCTTTAATTTTGGGCATTTTAATTATGATGTGTCTGGGCATGGGTCTATTTGGGTTCTTCTTGTTTGGGGTTCTCTGTGCCTCCTGAACTTGTGTGACTTTTCCCTTTACTAGGTTAGGGAAGTTTTCTACCATTATTTCTTCAAATACCTTCTCTATTCCTTTCTCCCTTTCTGCCTCTTATAGCACACCTATTATTCTAATATTGTTACATTTCACATTGTCCCACAGCTCCCTTAAGCTGTCCTCCTGTTTTTTATTTTATTTTATTTATTCTTAATATATATATTTTTTATTGATTTCAGAGAGGAAGGAAGAGGGAGAGAGAGATAGAAACATCCATGATGAGAGAGAATCATTGATCGGCTGCCTCCTGCAAGTTCCCCACTGGGGATCAAGCCCACAACCTGGGCATGTGCCCTTGACCGGAATCAAACCTGGGACCTTTCAGTTCGCAGTTCGACGCTCTATCCACTGAGCCAAACTGGGTAGGGCTAATTGTTTTTTCTTTTTGGTTCTCTAATTGAGTGATATTTTCAACTCTGTCTTCTAATTCACCGATTCGATCCTTAGCTCCCCCTAATCTGCTATGTATTCATTCCAATGTGTTCTTTATTTGTGTTGTCATTCTTTATTTCAGACTGTTCTTTTTTTATAGTTACTATATCTTTTTTTATGCTGTTGAGCATTTTTAACATCATTATTCTGAACTCTATTTCAGATAAATTTCTTACCTCTGCTTCATTTATCTATTCTTCTGGAGAATTCGCTAGTCCTTTCATTTGGGGGTTGTTTCTTTGTCTCCTCATTTTGGTTGTTTGGGTTTGTGACTATGTATTAGGTAGATCCTCTACACCTCTCAGTCTCTGGTGCAGGACATTGTTAACCCTTTGCACTCGCTTGCTTTTTTCTCGATTCCTGCTACCGATGCTAACCGTGTCGAGTCACACTTGACATCCGAGTGAAAAAGGTTAAAAGCTGTTTCTGACTAATTGGATCAGGCAAAGACTCAAAGCCTCCAGAGACTGCCTCTGTCTACAGCAGTGGTTCTCAACCTTTCTAATGCCGCGACCCTTTAATACAGTTCCTCATGTTGTGGTGACCCCCAACCATAAAATTATTTTCGTTGCTACTTCATAACTGTAATTTTGCTACTGTTAATGAATCGTAATGTAAATATCTGTGTTTTCTGATGGTCTTAGGCTCTACAGCAGCAGTTCGACCCACAGGTTGAGAACCGCTAGCAGGGTCACCTAAGACCATCAGAAAACACAGATATTTACATTACGATTCATTAACAGTAGCAAAATTACAGTTATGAAGTAGCAACGAAAATAATTTTATGGTTGGGGGTCACCACAACATGAGGAACTGTATTAAAGGGTCGAGGCATTAGAAAGGTTGAGAACCACTGGTCTACAGACTAATAAGATTCCGACTTGAATTGCCTCCAGGCAATCGTCCTCAGGTGGGACGAGAGTTTTTTCAACGGGGTGGGCAGTTGCTTCTGCCTAGAGCAGTGATGGGCAACCTTTTGAGCTTGGTGTGTCAAACTTCGCCAAAAAACTGAGCATAACTCGGGTAGTGTGTCACTTTGAGGAAAAAACTAACTCCAAGACTCTAGTCGCCAATGTTTCATCCTCAGGAGCAGCAAATGTTTCATCCTCGGCATGCGGCCACGTGTCATCAGAAATGGCTAAGCGTGTCAGTGCTGACACGCGTGTCATAGGTTCGCCATCACTGGCCTAGAGGCTAATTGTTAGTTTTAATCTCTTAAGTAGGCTCAGGGCAGGGTGTTTTCCAATAGTGTGTATTGACTGTCTTCCCCCCAGGCAAGGCAGATGTCTATGTGGGAAAGATGTTCTCTGCTGTGTGAGGGAATGACTCAGCCCAGGAAACTTAGGGTATCTGCCTTCTGAGCTCTATCCCCCCCGAGTCCCCAGTCCTGGGTTCTGCTCTCACAGCTCCAGTCCACTTCACCCTCTCTCTGCCAGAGCACAAGGTGGGTGGCTCCACAGGGAATTTTTGTGCATTAGCCCTTTAAGAATGTGCCCGAACTTTCAGCTGCCACTCCCTGGCAGACAGCACCCCACTGCTTTTCACAGCTAGATGTTATGTGGGTACCCTCCTCAGTTTGGTGCTCTCTGCTGGGGAGCCCAGCTTCGGGATTAGATCTCAGAGTTCTCAGTGGCTCCACTCCACAGCTGAGATATCTCTCAGGGAATTTAGTTGCCGTCTGTGGGTGCCCGGTCATCCCTTTCTCGCCTCCGCCCCTCCTACCAGTCTCTATTCGGTCTCTACCTTCAGTCTTTGGCTATCAGGGTTCTCTCCTGTGAGTTTTCCGTTGATTATTCAGGAAGTGTTTCCGTATTTCAGTTGTAATTCCAGCTTGCTCCCGGGAGCATGTCCGTGCCGCATCCTCCTACTCAGCTGCTATTTTTAATCTCTCCCGACTAATTTCTGACCATCGCCTCACCCATAGGTCCCATAGCACTGCATCCTTCTCATGGGGCTTAAAGAGGCCTGACTCGCTGTTCTGAACTCTTTAAGGGGCAATTTGGAAGAGTAGTTTTGAGCAGAACCCTAGAACTTACTAGGTACCGGTTAATAATGGCAGATTTTATAATCAAAGAAAACATGGTAATTTCAAGAGAAATATCAAAAGTGCTTTATTCAAAGTAATGTCCATCGCTAGCTACACATTTCCCCCATCTTTCAGGTAATTTGTGGATAGCGTCCCAATAGAACTTGTCTTGTTTTGAGGCAAACCATTCAGAGACCCAATTTTCCACTTCTTCGTACGTTTTGAAGTGCTGCTCAGAAAGTGCGTGTGCCATCGATCTGAACAAGTGGTAATCTGAAGGAGCAAGGTCTGGTGAATACGGTGGGTGGGTTAATACTTCCCAGGCAAGATCTTTTAACGTGTCTTTAACTGGTATGTGATGGTGTGTCATCATGAAGCAAAATTACTTTGCCATGTCTTCTGGCACATTCTGGTCGTTTCACGATCAAAGTGTGGTTCAAATTGATTATTTGTTGTCGGTAGTGATCAGTATTAACAGTTTCACCTGATTTTAGAAGCTCATAATACACCACACCTTCCTGATCCCACCAAACGCAGAACATTATCTTCTTTCCGAAGTGATTTGGCCTTGCAGTCGATGTTGATGGTTGACCTGGATCAACCCATGATTTTGTGCATTTGGGATTCTCAGAATAAATCCACTTTTAATCGCCAGTCACAATTCGATGCCAAAAAGACTTTTCGTGCAGTTGAAGCAACATTTTACTGATGACTTTTCGGTTTTCATTTGTCTTTTGTTCACTTGATGATGGCACCTATTTTCCTTCCTTTAAAATCTTTCCCATTGCTTATAAACGATCAGAAATTGTTTGCTGAGCAATGTTTAATCTTTCTGCAAGTTGTTTTTGAGTTTGACACCTATCTTCATCCAATAATGCTTGTAATGTTGGTCTTCAAACTTTTTTGGTTGACCTGGATGTTCTTTGTCTTTCACATCGAAATCATCACTTTTAAAGCGTTTAAACCAGCGTTCACAAGTATCTTGAGATGGAGCATGTTCATCATAAGCTTCACGAAGTATACGATAACTTTTTCTTCAAAATAAAGTAATGAATTAAAACTTCCCACAAATGCTCTTTTTTTGGCATGAAATTAAACATTTTTAAGTGTAAAAATATCTATGATGTTAACACCTTCCGCAGATTTGACATATGAAGTTTTGAAGTTTGCTGTCAATACAACAAAATAGCATACATATCAAATCGCATATATATCAACATATGTGTAACTCCATCTATTGAAAAAAATCTGCATTATTAACTGGTACACCTAGTATGTTCTAGATCAGTGATTTTTCAACCAGTGTGCCGCAAGAATTTTTAAAACATGCACTATCTGACTATTTAGTCAAAGGCACTGGCTTTTTTTGTTAGATTGTCAAATAAAAAAATGACAATAGCTAACACAACAATAGCCTTCTGGTGTGAATACCCTGTCTTGAACCATAAATATGTAGGTCATATAATAGAGTTGCATCTTTTGGTCACATTACATAATAAGGTTGCTTCTGATTGGTTAATTCCTGGTACCAGAAATCCTTATATACAAGTATAGGCACCTGATTTTTTAAAGTCACTTTGGAGCCATGGTTGGCAAACTGCGGCTCGCGAGCCACATGTGGCTCTTTGGCCCCTTGAGTGTGGCTCTTCCACAAAATATCATGGCCTGGGAGAGTATGTTTTGAAGAAGTGGTGTTAGAAGAAGTTTAAGTTTAAAAAATTTGGCTCTCAAAAGAAATTTCAATCGTTGTACTGTTGATATTTGGCTCTGTTGACTAATGAGTTTGCCGACCACTGCTTTGGAGCAAAAAGGGTAGGTAATAACTATTATTATATTTTTGTAAGTCAGTCTAAGTTATACCTATTTTCTTGTTAGATGGGCAAAAAATACAGTATATTTTTTAGTGTGCCACAGAATGTTAGTAATTAGTTTATGTGTGCCAAGATATGAAAAAGGTTGAAAATTGCTGTTCTAGATAAACTTCTAGTAAGGTCTGTGGTTTTGTCTGTTGGTTTCTCAGCTTTGGTTTTTGTAATGTTTGTTAATCAGATTATACATTGTTAGTCCTTCTCAGATAATGTGTTTCAGAATTATTAAAAATCTTTTGATTAATTGATCAAAGGATGTGTATTTTTCTTTCTCTGATTGCCAGTAATCCCCCAAATCTCCATTAACCCACTATAACTCTGTGAATGTAGAATGGGAAACAGCAGCTTTATTTATAGTGCAGTTAAAATACGTGTGAGGAAATAAGGCTCATTTGTGTACCCAGCTGAGCTCAGCCATCAGGCATCTTAGAGGGGTATCAGTGCCCCAGGTCATCTGTACGTAGCAGTCATGCCAGTGACAGCGTCAGTACATCTTTTGTTGGAAGTAGGAGGAAAAGAGATCTAACTTCCCTCTTACTGTCATTATTCCATCCTGTTTGTGGTAATTATGATCCTGCTGATGGAATAGAGATGTGAACACTTCTAAGTATAACCCCACTGGTCCTGGCATGCCATCCAACTCTGTGGAAACATCTAGACATCCATGAGGAAAATGGATCAGAAAGGCATGCTTTTGCCACAATTCAGTTTCCTTGTTCTTTTAGATCCTCTCCCTCTGTCACACCTAATCCCTTTTCAAAAGGACTAGAAGGTGGGGTGGAGGCCAGAGCCTGGGATGTGGAGTGCCTTTTTGATCTCCTTTCCTCTTCAGAGGAGGCACCTCCCTGATGCTGATAACAGTCTGGCACGGTGCTCCTATGTTGTTAACTTGGCTGTAGTGCTCACAGGTTTGTCTTAATAACCATCTAGATTAGAGTGAGTTCTCTCAGTAGTCATGCTGCACATACTTTTTGTAGTAAAGTTAGCTGGATAACAGAGGCACAGTGGAGTGGGCAGTTACTCAAACTTGTGGAAAAGATAAAATGTAATCTGTCAAATATCTCTTTGGATGTGAAGACTAGAACCCAGTGTTCTTGGCCCTGCTCCAGTTTTTAAACTACTAAATATTGAGCATTAGATAAAAATCAACCTTAAAGAAATAATTAATTAAAAATTTTTTGAGTATCGTAAAGTTTGGAAATTCTCCGATATGGTCCCCAAACCACCAGTCTGTCTGTTGTCTAACAAAGTAGATGTTTTCTCCTGTGACTGTTTTGCTCATATACTTTCATTTACTTATTTAAAGTTTTTATTCCACTGTCATGTAAAAAGACTTTAAATGTATTTACCAATGAAAAAAATTCAACCAGTGCCCACATAGTAATCAGTGAAGTCTGGTTATTACATAGCACTTCGTCCTGATGGAATGTTGGCTGTGCGGCACAAAGCCACAAATGGTAATTTTTTTATTTTTGTCTTTTTGTTTCCTTTTTGGTAATCTTTTTTTCTTGTTCATCTTTTTGGTAATGTTTCTAAAGAAGGAAAAGAAAAACTGTTGATTCTTCTCCATACCCCACAGATATCTGGTGATTTCAGAAAAACTGGAGGAGATTAAGTCTTTCCGGGAGTTGACCTGCCTGGATCTTTCCTGTTGCAAGCTTGGAGATGAACATGAACTCCTCGAACATCTCACCAATGAGGCCCTATCTAGGTATTACCACCATTTGCAGATGAATTGTTTTATTATTTTTAAAAGGATGATCCAATAGGATCATCTTCAAGAATACCGATTACCTCCCAAGTCTATGTTTATTTGCTAAGTTTTTCCGTAAACTTTTTCAATTTCCATTTTCTTGATAGGAGCAATATAGATTAGATAATTCTTATGAAAGTAAGTCAGATATTTAATTTTTCTAAATAACCTTTACTTCAACATGTAGCACTTGAAGCTACCTGGGCTGAAAAATAATTTTTCCCTTTATTTATCTAGTCCTAGTTTAATCTAGCAAGAGATGAGAAGTCATACAATTTTCCAAAGTCATCATTTTCTGTTTTAACTATCAATGAACTATAAATTACTTAAAAAGTCAACTATTAAAGACAGCCAAATACATCTTTTTCAAGAACCATAATTTAAAGAAATCACCCAGTTCATACCATTCACAAATAATTAGATTGATCTCAGTCTGGCCGGCAGAGAGGAGGCCTAATGGATTTCTTTGTGGTTTCATAAACACCCAAAGGGATAGCAGCTTTACAAACCTGAGTCTAACCACTTCCTGGGGCCTTCCTAGGACAGACACCTACATACTGCTCTGTGCAAAGGTATTTTTGTGTGAGGTTAGTAAAAGTTCAGGTTTCCTGTTGTGTGTGGGACACTGAAGCACATTAATACACCAGTGTCAGGTTAGCTGGATGGACTGGGTTATAGGTATGCCTTAAAAACTCAATCTGAAAATCTGGATTTATAAAGCTAGTTAAACTTAGACGATTGTTTGTTTTGCCAAAAGAATTCTCAAAGGAGTTCTTCAGCAGACTTTCCTGACATACTTAGCACAGCATTTGTCAGGAATGCAGCTTTCGTGTTTAATAAGTGTATATTTATCTCCCTAATGAAGTCCATTTATCTCATTCCACCATATACCTCTAGTGCCTTCTGCCATCTGAGATTAATGCTACATGACACTTTGATCCCTAAGTTAACCCTCACTTAGTAACTGAAATAGCACCAAAAGAACTTTAGCTTCGTTGAATGCATTGAGTGTGAAATAGCAAGGGGTAGAGGATAGTTAATATTTTTAAATGAACATTTATGAAAGTGTGTTACATACCTAGACTTTCTCAAACTCTCTTTAAATAATTTATTTATGGGCTTTGTTTTCCTAGTGTAACTCAACTCCACTTGAAGGATAATTGTCTATCTGATGCCGGGGTACGGAAAATGACAGCACCAGTTCGAGTGATGAAGAGAGGCCTTGAAAATCTAACATTATTAGACTTATCTTGTAAGTTTTATTAGAAATTATAGATTATTAATATTGGAAGAATGGCCTTAGAAATTATCTAGTTCTTCCCTTCATTTTAGAAGTGACAAATTGAGGGGACTTTGCTAGGTGCCACATCAAGTTATTGACAGAGCAGGACTAAAGCCAGAGGCTCTTGACTTCTGGCTAAATACCTCTCCTGGCATGTCAGCACCTCTTTACAGTAGGAAAAGCTCTTATAGATTCATCCGTGCCACTTACTGTGTGCAGACAGGGCAGCCTTTCATCATATTTGTAGCATCTATTTGGTTTATCTTTATTTTCTTTGAGCTGCTGACTCATAGTGTCTGTCATCTAAGTCCTTTTTTTTTTTTTTTGGTTAATCCTCACCTGAGGACATTTTTCCCACTTATTTTTAGAGAGAATGAAAGGAAGCGGGAGGGAGAGAGAGAGGAAAACATTGACATGAGAGAGACACATCGATTGGTTGCTTCCCACATGTGCCCCTACCTGGGCTGGGGAGCCTGCATTCAAGGCACGTGCCCTTGACCATTCAGTCTGCAGGCTGACGCTCTAACTACTGAGCAAAACCAGCCAGGGTAAGGATTTTTTTTTTAAATCAGTATTTGCTTGATGAAAATCTGAATGAATCCACAGTTGTGATAACTTACTCAGGGTTATCCAGATACTGAGACCAATGGTAGAAAGTTGATAGGGATCATTTACAATTTAACTGAGCATCCTTTGAATGTATGGCAGGATGGTATGGTATCGGAAAAATAGGAGGAGCAGGGTTTGAGGTCAGAGGACACTCCTTGCTCTGCTACTCTTATTAGCAGCTGTGTGCCCTTGGGCAAGTTATTTAACCTCTCTGAGTCTTGGTTTTGACTTCTGTAAAACGAAGATAATAATGAATGTCTTGCCTTCCTCCCAGGAAAGTGTATTCATTCAACAAATATTTTTTGAACATCTACAATGTGCCAGGAATTGTGCTTATGGCCTTGAGGGCTCAGTGCTAAATGTAGGACTCTCTGATGTGAGAAGTAATATGTAAGAAAGGCTTCAGAAAAAAAAGAAAATTAGTAAGGGTAATAGTCTCTGTGTCAAAGAGCCTTTGAAAGCCTTTTTAAAACAAATCTTTTTACTTTGGAAGTGAAATAGCCATAAACAAAGTCTGACGAACCATTTTAATGCATGTTTATGTATGTTGCTTTCATATGGTTGTAAATTAAACCCTTTGGGATAATTACCTGGTTCATTTTTTTTTCTGCTAAACCCCTAGCTCCTAAAAAGTTAGAGGTATAAAGGATCTTAAGGATCATCTCATGTGTGACTCCTTCTTATTACAGATAGAATAAAGATAAGATCCTTATATTTTATTTACTCTGAAAAGTTTGTTCACTCAGTATTTTATATTTTATCATTGTGTGGCCTTTTTTCTGACCTTACTGTTGGCATTTTGGCAATAAACTGTAACTGAATGCTACCTGTTTTTGACATCTAGGTAACCCTGAGATCACAGATGCAGGAATTGGATACCTCTTTTCTTTTAGAAAACTAAACTGTTTAGATATCTCTGGGACAGGGCTCAAGGTAGGACTTTTACTCCCTTCTCTTATTTTTTCACACTCACAATTTGATATTTTGCTTCTGTTAATTGTAGTTTAGAAAAAGCTGGTATTTATGATGGTGCTTCTTTCCTACTGAAAACTAGTACTAATTGACCAGATGTATGGGCTTCCTGTTCTGTCTTTCCCTCACTAGGACATCAAAGCTGTCAAACACAAGCTCCAGACCCACATAGGCCTTGTCCACTCCAAAGTGCCTCTGAAGGAATTTGATCACAGTAACTGCAAGACCGAGGGCTGGGCTGACCAGGTACTGTATATCCACCACCACCACCCCTACCCACTCCCCCCCCCCCCCCCCCCCCGCACACACACACACAGTTAATATGACTTTTTATTTTAATTCTAAGTGTCTTATTCAGCACTTTGAACAAACATTAATCCTTTGGTATTTCTTGGCTGAATTTTCATCTTTATGTCAAATCAGAGATACTGATGGCCTGTAACTGACCCAGCTACTTAAGGAAAGGTATTTGATGCTAGTCCTTAAATCTCATGCTCTGGTCACTAGATTGTGCCTTATCCTTATTGGACCTAGGAGAAAATGTCATCTTATAAAGATTCCGAAAATAAGTGAATTCTGCCCTGCTAATGAAAAAGCAGTATGACCCAGCTTCAGAAGGACATATTCTCTTAGCAGTCTAGAAAGAGCGTAAGTCAAACTAAGAATGATTCAAACCTGACTCTTCCTCTTTTGGGACACTTTTCTTACATCTCAGAGCCTTAGTGAGGAACGGTCTTTTTGTCCTCCTCTCACTCAGTGTTCCCATTTTTATCTTCTTGGCTGAACTTTACTTTGACTCAGTCTTGTCTTCTTGATGGTCTCCCTCAACTTGGTCAAGTACAGGCTTAAGTAGGAAGTCAGAAGTTAACCAAGTATACAGCACCAGTAGATGCCAGCCTGCCTGTGGCTGGTGCCTTTCTCCTTCAAACACTTTAAACCAATGTTTCTTGGTGGAGGCCTAGAGGGCTCCCCAAACTGTTTTGTTCTGCATTCCTCCTTGGCTCAAACTGTAACGCATGATGATGGACCTATCCCTGTGGTCGGCAAACTGCGGCTCATGAGCCATATGCAGCTCTTTGGCCCCTTGAGTGTGGCTCTTCCACAAAATAACACAGCCTGGGCGAGTCTATTCTGAAGAAGTGGTGTTAGAAGAAGTTTAAGTTTAAAATATTTGGCTCTCAAAAGAAATTTCAATCGTTGTACTGTTGATATTTGGCTCTGCTGACTAATGAGTTTGCCGACCACTGACCTGTCACAACTGTCTGATTGTAGTATCACCTCCCTATAGGTCAACAGGGAGGGTGGTGCTGGTGAGTCAGTGTTTCAGAAGCACTTTGAAGTTGGTCCAGAAAATGCATGCTGAACTAATTATCATAGTGCATTGCCAAGCACAGTTTGTAGCACTGGATTAATCCTAGACATAGCCAGTAGTGGACTTGGGGCAGGTAGGTGTGGGATGGTCATATAAAGGCTTGATGTAGTTTGGTAGCAGGTTGTCATGGTGAAAAGAGCATAGGCTATGGAGTCAAAGATACCTGGATTTGGGATCCTGGCTTGACAAGCTAGTAGCTATATGACTTAAGGCAACTTTGAGTCTCTGTTTCTTCATCTGTAAAATGCAGAAATCAGGACCTCTCTTGCAGAGCTTGGTAAGGATGAAGTAAAATAAAGTAAAATACCTAGCAGCCTGGCCTGGAAGTAAGCAAATTGGACTCTGCAGCTTCATGCCATGCAACCTCAGCCTGGCCCCTACGGCTTGGCTGCAGAGCTTTATCTGTCTCTTGTTGATCTCTTATTAAAACTGTTCAGGCTGACTCTGGGCTGCTCCTGCTTCATTCTCAGCAGGTGACACGGAAAAAATGAGGCTATCTAACAGGAGTCCCCTTACTTCCCTATCTCTGTCTTAAATTTTCTCCATTTCTTCAACCATATTCTACTTTCCTCCTCTGTAAGGGGAATAAGGATGCCACTTTATTCCACTATAAGCCTTGTGTTTTTCCTTTTGATCTTTCAGTTCTGTTCCTTATGATCACCAGCTTCCTTTGTGACATTTTACTAGTAATTATTTCCCTCTACTGCCCCACCACTGCATCTTCAGTCTCACCCTGTGTTGGCTGTTTTCTTTCTGTGTATAAACATACTTGAGCTACTCTTACTCTAATGTGTTCCTCATCCTCCAACAGAACTGTGAATTGTTTTCTGTTATCCATCCCACTTCCTCACTGTCTCCTCAGTTCTTAACCCTTCGTGATCTAGGTCTGGCCTCCATCCTCTACTGCAGGTGTTCGCTTAAAGGTAGCATGTGATCTCATTTTCACCTGCCTTAGCTTTTCTGCAGCATTGACACAAACATGCCTGCCTTATGCTTTTTCTCTCATGGCCTTTCTCCTGGCTCTCCCCTAACTTTTTCATTTCTGCCTTGATTCCTCTTCTCTTCTCGTATACCTCCACTCACTTCCTGGTGATCATCACTGTCCCTTCTCTCACTTGACCCATTCCTAAATATCATCCATAAATCTCTACCTGGAACCTCAAATTCAGCTTGTCCAGAACCTGACTCATTTTCTTCTTCCCTGTCCCCAAGCTCTTCTTATTGACATGCTTATTTCTTAGTCGAAGCGCTTTTTTCCCAGTTGCCTACTGAGTCACCAGATTCAGCCCATCCATCTTGGCATTCTCTTAGATCTGTCCACATTTCCCATAATCAGGAAAGTATCGTAGAAGGGTTGACAACTGATATTTATTGAGTGCTTTTTGTGTGCCAGACCCTTCATGTATGTTATCTCATTTAACAGAAGAAGAAATTGAGATCAGAAATTAAATCACTTGCCAAGGGTACCCTAGCTAGTAAGTAGTAGTGCTAACTCTGGAATTGTATTCTTAAACTGTGTCATACTGCCTCTGTGACCTGAAAATGTTTTTCTTTATGGTCATTTCATTGCATACCTTGAAAAGTATTAAATTTAGTTCTTGTTACTCATGGTATATGTGAAATAATCGTTTATTTATATATAGTTTATACTTGGCTAGATTTCCAAAAGAATTTGTAGTAGCTTATAATAAAAATACATTTGTAATGGTGGTTTTAAAAATGGCAGCTGATGCCGAAACCGGTTTGGCTCAGTGGATAGAGCGTCGGTCTGCAGACTGAAAGGTCCCAGGTTCGATTCCGGTCAGGGGCATGTACATTGGTTGCGGGCACATCCCCAGTAGGGGGTGTGCAAGAGGCAGCTGGTCGATGTTTCTCTCTCATCGATGTTTCTAGCTCTCTATCCTTCTCCCTTCCTTTCTGTAAAAAATCAATAAAATATATTTAAAAAAAAATAAAATAAAAATGGCAGCTGATCATGAAGTGTCTTGAGAATATGGAAATGTGGGCATTTTACACACATACAAGAGTTTTGAGTTATATTGATGTATTTTAAGGCATGAGGGTGAGACTAGGAATGTGTGAATAGTAAGGACTAAGGTTTCAAATTTTAGTATTTAGTTTAAGGGTATGCAGTTTATTTCTAGCTTGGAATAGAGATGAAAAGAGGGAGTGAACATTGTGGATTTTTCCTGAGTCATGCAAATACACATATCTAACAGGTTTGTATTCTGACTGGCTCTTGCATAAAAACAGAAAATCCAGGCTTGACTTGATTTTTATTCTTATCACCAATCATCTGAAGTAAGATTATTGCAGGAGTTTGTGTTTATGAGAGGGGAACAAGGAAGGTTTGATATTAAAAGCTTGAGATTTTGTTCAGATTCAAATCTTTCCAAATACATTTTAGATTGTTCTGCAGTGGGAGCGTGTGACTTCGGAAGCTGTGAAGCCACGAGATGCCTTGGAACCTCGAAAGGCAGCTCAGCACTTCTGTGAGAGATTCCCTTTTCTTTGGAGTTCCCTTTTCGCCCTTAGTTTTTTTGCACCCTTAAAGCAGTTAACTTGTTTTCACACAACGGGAAAATTAACTGTGATAGTACCAACTTAATTAGATCACCAACACTGTGTTCTCAAATAGTTTAGAGCAGCAGTCTCCAACCACCATGGTGGTTCGTGAGATCTGAAAGGTTGGCAACCGCTGGTTTAGAGTAGTACACTTTGAACACCAGTACAAGAAAAATAGCTTAATAAATGTACGTATTTATATCCCACCTTGTTCCAAAAATGATTTGCAGTGGATAGATTACAGAGATTTATAAGGAATTAAGTGTAGCCAAAAGGTAGAAGCAACTCAGGTGTTCATCAGTAGATTAATGGATAAACAAAATGTATTATTTACATACAGTGGAATATTATAATAAGCCTTAAAAGAGAAGGAAATTTTAACATATGCTATAATATGGATGAAGCTTGAAGACATTATGGTAAGTGAAATAAGCCAATCAGAAAAAGACAAATGTTATTCTTCCTATATGAGGCTTTTAGAATAGTCAAGTTCATAGAGACAGAGTGGAAGAGTGGTGTCAGGGACTGGGGAGGGGTTTTAGGGAGTTATTGTTTAATAGGTATGGAGTTTCAGTTTTGCAAAATGAAACAGTTTAGTGTTGGATGGTGGTCGTGGTAGCACAGCAATGTGAATGCACTTAATGCCACATACTGTAAACTTAAAAATGGTTAAAATGGGTGAATTTATTTATGTATATTTAACCATAATTTTTAAAAATGAGGCTAAGTGATAATATCGAAGTGAAGGGAAAATAAAGGTAACAAAACAAGAAGCCAGGGTGTACCAAAAAGGAAACACATAATGTCATATCGTTTGCTAGAGTTGTGCCATAAACTTGGCTCTTAGAAGACAGTCAAGTCCTGATTTTTAATAATAATAGCTAATATTTTTTAGCTTTTACTGTGTGCCAAGCATTGTGCTGAGCACTCTATGTATATTATTTCATTTATCTTTATATCACCCTTATGAAATAGGTTTTATATCCCTATAAAGATGAGAAAATTGAATCTCAAGTCACTTGCCCAAGGTCTCTTATCCAGGAAGTGGCAGTGTACATGCCTTCAACCTGTGCTAGTGCATATGTCACTGTTACTTTATAGGGCACTCAAAAGGGAATAGCATTAATCCAAACATCTCCCTGTTGGACCTATGTTGTTTTCTTTGGGTCATCTTTCTAGACCTAGGCAGGCATTAGCATGCCAGCGTAGTAAACTCATCACCCTTCCTTTTGTCGCTCTTACAGATGGGAAGCGGGCTCGAACAGAAACCCCAGTGAAGTGTCCCCTGGCAGACACCCACATGAACTCTTCTGAGAAACTCCAGTTCTATAGAGAGAAAGCCCCAGACTGCCATGGGCCATTGTTGAAACTTGAAGCTGTCTCAAGCCAAGAGTCAAAGAAGAGCAAGAAGAGAGGTTTTGAGGAGCCAGAAAAGGAACAGAGTAACTCTTCACAGTCTTCAAAGCAGAAATACGTGTGTCTTGCTGTGGAAGACTGGGACTTGTTAAACTCCTATTGATTGGCAGATAAAAGTTGACCTTCCCCACCCCTCCCCCATCTCTAATGTGTGAGGAAAGGGGCTGATGTTTTCCTCTTTGTTTGAATTTACCTATGACATTAGCATAGCAAGCAGATATTTCTACTTTTGTGGTGGGGAGGGGAATGCTATGGAAGTATGTAATAATTTCTAATGTATATTTTCAATACATAGTAATTTTTTCAAATAAACGTTTTTGCTGTCCTTAAGTTCTGCTTATGAAATATGGACTGGAGCCACAGGAAATAATACTGGTTTGGGATGAAAGGCCATCTGAAATAACAAGACAGCTTAGCTTGATTTGTTGCCACCCCAATTTGGCCCAGCCAATAATATATATATGTTTGGCCACCATATTGAATGCCTCCTATGTGTCATGCCCTGTCCCCCATGGAAGAAAGGTATTAGCTCCAATTTAGAGTTAAGAAAACTCAGCCTCAAGTTAAGTGAGTTGTTCAAGGTCACAGAGCTTATAAGTGACAGAACCAGAATCTATACTCCTTTCTGTCCAACTCTAAAGCCCACTCTGTTACAGTGCCTCTTAAATAATAGTTACTATTTATTAAAATCCCAGCTATTATGTCTATGAAGTAAAGCACCAGAAATCTTCACAGCAGTTCTACAAAGTATTATCACCTCTGTGTGACAGATGAGGAACCTGAGACCAATGACTTGCCTTGGACCAGTGCTTCTCAAGCTTTATTGTGCATGCAGTCACCTAGGGGTCTTGTTAAAATGCAGATTCTGATTCAGGAGGTCCAGAGTGGGATGTGAGGTTCAGCATTTGTTAAAAAGTTTCCAGATGATGCCACTGCTTCTAATTTGTGGGCTGCACTTTGAGTAGCAAGTCTCTAGACCTTCTCTGTCTATATGGTAGCCCCTAGTCACATGGCCATTGAACACTTGAAATGTGGCTAGCCCCAATTGAGATGTGCAGTAAAATACACACCGGATATCAGGCGTTGAGGTACAAAAGAATGAATGAAAGATATCTGCATGTTTAAGTATTGATTCCATGTTAAAATGGTAATTTGGGGATTAAAAATGTTCACTTCACCTGTTTTTATTTTTCTAATGTGGCCACTACAAACATAACATGGCTTGCATTTGTGATTTGCATTATATTTCCACTGGACAGTGCTGTTCCAGATCATAGTCCATTCTAAAAGCTAGCTTAAAGTAAGGCCTGGCAAGTGAAAGGAAGGGAAAGAGAATACCTTAAGGAATTAAGGAAATTGGCCCAGCCAATTTTGTGACAGGTTTGACATTTGGAAATGCTCTAGAGTTTAACAGGGATTTTAATAAAGGTAGGTCTTGGATCTGGTATGTATTTGCTATTCAGAGTTAGGCGAGGTGCTAGCCTGTTGCCCAGGATCATATCAAAAGCTCTGATTTGTGAAAGTTATAAAATGAAAAGCAGTGTAGATTGTTTTCTTTGTAGAAGTGAAGTTGGGTTTTAAAGTGTCATTTGGGCAGACAGCAGCACACCTTGCCTAATTCCTAGTGCAAATAAACAGCCTTGCCAAACTTAGCATATGTTGTTACGCAAACTCGAGTCTAATTTGATTACCCCCTACTCCCACTCCCCCCACTGGTGTTGCAGTGCTATACCAGCAAGTGGCATCTGGAATTACTTCTCAAACATTCCACCTGTTCAGATCATTTTGGAAGGCAAATCTTCCTTCAAAGCAGTTTCTGATTACTTCTTTTATAAACACAGTTTACTTTTAGAGCTAAGGTTTCATTTTCTTTAATCCTCCTTTTCTTTAAAGGATCTCATTTTCTCTGCTGGTGATTCCCTTAAATATTTCTTATTTGATCTGAACAATTTATTGTAGTCATTCAGATGGAGTTATGAAAGTCTAGGCTTTTTTTTAATGAATGAGATGAAGGTCAAGAATTTATGACTGGCATAAAATAGATGGGAAAGTGTGTGTGTGTGTGTGTGTGTGTGTGTGTGTGTGTGTGTGTGTGTGTGTGTGTTTAACTTACCTGTGAGGATTAAGCTATTTCTAAATTATAATTTCTTATTAGAATTCACTTGCTGACTTAGGGACTTTGGGCAAGTGACTCAATTCTGTTAATTCTTTGAAACTTTGCCACCTACCTGCATAATACTTGCAAGAATGAATAAATCAATGTTTCGCAGTGAAAAGATAGTCTTTGCCTTCAAAAAGCTTATATTGGGAGGTGGGGGATGAGTTAGACAAGAATAGGGCAGTAAATCAACAAGCAAAGTTCACATAGTGAGAAGTACTTTAAAAAAAGTAGAATGGGATAATGGGATATTGGCAGATGGGATAATTAATTTAGATTTTTAAATTAGAGGGTCACAGAAGGCATCTCAGAGGAAGTGATGTTTGAGTTGAGAGGTAGGGTAATAAGGAGCGAATCATACAAACATCTGGGTGAAGAGAGTCTCAGGGAAGGAAAACAACCTGAGGTGGGGAACCATGGACACATTCTAGGGACAGAAAAACAAAGACTTATGGTCAGGTGTCTGGTACATAGTGAATAAGGGGCAAAAGATGTGTTTAGGAGACAAGTGGCAGATCCAGGCCTTGTGAGTCATGGAATTTGCATTTTACTTTGATGGAATAGAAGGCCACTGATTATGCATAAATCACATGCGATCTGATTTATACATTGAAGAGCGAACCCTTGCTGCTTGCTGGGCCCAATGTATGGAACATGGATCATAGTGGGGGCAAGAGGGGAGCAGGGAGCCCCATCAGGACCATTAAAGTGCAGGTGAGAGATGATGGCAGTAGGACTGGGGTGATAGTAGTGATGATGAGAAGAGGTTGGATTAGGGACTATTTTAGAGGTTGAACTGAAAGGTCATGTTGATACATTTGGTGTCAGGGTGTTAAGGAATAAAAGGAGTCAAATCAAAGACAATTGCTTCCTAGGGTTTTGCCTGAGCAACTGAGTGGATAATGGTGTCATTTACTAAGATGGGAAAATACAGGTAAAGAATGGGGATGTGTGGGGAAATCAAAGTTTCTGTTTTAGACAAGTTTGAGATGCTGATAGGCCATTGGTATCTGAGTCTGGAGCTCAGGGGAGTGGTCAGGACTGAAAATATAAATGAGGTTGGGGTTCAGTAGTATAGAGCTGATATTTCGTGCCCATGACTGTGTGAAATCACCTAGGGAGAGTGTAGATAGAAAAGAGAAGAAGGCCTGAGACTGGGCTTGGAGCCTTCCCACACTTAGGATAAAGCAAAAGGGGAGTAGATGTTGAAGTCGAAGACAAAACCAAGAGAGTGTATAATATAACCCAGAAGTGAAAATGTTTTGACAAGAAGGGAGCAGTGTTAATGTTTCTGTGAGGTCCAAGTTCTCTACAGAATCCTAGGACATCATCATAGCTCTTCGTTTTACAGATGGGGAAGCTGAGGCCCAGAGGGAGGAAGTTGACTCATTGTGATGGTTAATTTTATGTGTCCAGTTGGCTAGGTCATGGTGCCCATTTATTTGGTCAAACACCAGTCTGGGTGTTGCTGTGAAAGTATTTTATAGATGTGATTTACATTTAAACCAGTAGGTTTTGCGTAAAACAGGTTGCTCTCCATTATGTGGGTGAGCCTCATCCAATCAGTTGGACAAAGGCGTAAGAGAAAAGACTGAGTGAGTTAAAAAAATTTTGAGTTGAGAAGGTAGCCAGAGGAGAACCTGATATAGAAGAAATCTGTTTTGCCTTAGCTGGTTTGGCTCAGTGAAGGGTCCCAGGTTGGATTCCGGTCAAAGGCACATGCCCAGGCTGCAGGCTCGATCCCCAGTGGGGAGCGTGCAGGAGGCAGCCAATCAATGATTCTCTCTCATCATTGATGTTTCTATCTCTCTCTCCCTCTTCATTCCTCTCTGAAATTAATAAAAATATATTAAAAAAAGAAGAAGTCTGTTTCAACATCAGAAAGTTGGTGACACGACACGTTTATATGCTGCAAGGAACAAACTTGTAGAGAAGGGAGTAGCCTGGCCACCAGGTCTCCAGGCTGCATCAGTCCTTCCCTTCAGGAAAGTAGTGGCCGTGCCAGGCAACTGGCTCACAAGGAGCAAGAGGAAGCCTAGGTACAGGGGAGTGAAGGAAGCCCTGGGAGCTCTCTGCAGGTAGGCTGGTTCAGGAGACTGAACAACTTGATCCCAGGAGGAACAGTCAGTGACCTGGGGTATGTGCAGCTTGAGAGGCCTCAGGGGGAGACAGTTAACTGTTTTCAGAGGAACGGCTTTCCTGGGGCAGAGGGAACAGATGTGTTTTCTGGATTCAGAACTAGTTAAAGACAGTTTTGGTTCAGTAGCAGAAGGAAATTTCTAAACTCACAGCTGCTGGGAGAGGTAGTAAGTTCCTCGCCTTCAGAAGTGTGCACACAGACGCTGGGTGACTGATGAGGTTGCTATATAGACAATCCAAACTTCAGGTCGGGGATTAGATGCCCTTTATAAATCCGTCCAGGCTTGGGAATCTCTAACGTATCAGGCTTCCCTGGTAATCTCAAAGTGTTTCGTGAAATGGTCAAAAAGACTATTTTGATGCATTTTATTAAAAATAATTATACCAGCCCAGCCACGGTGGCTCAGTGGTTGAGTGTCGACCTATGAACTGAGAGGTCACGGTTGGATTCCCGGTCAGGGCACATGCCTGGGTTGCCTGGGGCTCGATCCCCAGTGTGAGGTGTGCAGGAGGCAGCGATCCATGATGCTCTCTCATTATTAATGTTTCTATCTCTCCCTTTCCCTTCTCTGAAATCAATAAAAATATTAAAAAATAATAATTATGCCACATAATAGTCATGAGGCTTGGAATAGAAAGTGACAGTATAGCTTGACAAGATAGCACATCTAGCAAGTGTTGTAGCTCTTGGGAGGAAATCACTGGCTTAGGATTTGGGTCAATGATTCCCAAATGTTCCCAAGGGTCGCTTGGGGAGCCTGTAATAAAAGTGCAGATAACCTTCATCCCTCCATTCTGATTCTGGAGAGTTGGTTGGCCCCAGGAACCTGCATTTTCATCAAGCAGCACCCCTGCATGACATCCCACCCCTACCCACAAGAGTCTGATGTGGCAGATCCCAGGACTCCTCTTTGGGAAACTGGATGAAGATGATGGAGTGAGGATGAGAAGGATTTTCCAAGGAAAGTACTCTGTAAATCTGTGTTTTGCAGAGGAGAAACCATGCATGGCTGTGTGGGGGACTTGCTGGGAAAGTCAGGGTATAAATTTCAGATTCACTCTCAGGTCCAATATTTCCCTGTGGCATTGAGCAGGCTAAATGGAGAATTTTGCAGGCCTTAGCCTCATTTACTTCTGCCACTCCCATCTGGGGAAAATAGGAGACTCAAGTCACTGCTTCAGACTCCCAGCCTATAAAATGAAATGATGATGGCTCGGCCCTGCCTTCTCAATGAATGATGTAGAACAAATCTCCAAATATAGACACCCCCCTGCCCCAGGCCTGACTGGGCTTGGAAGACTTCTGGGAAAGCATCTCCCTCTGCCTTGCTCAAAGATCCAGCAAGCAGACAAGAAGGAGTAATGGGATCAGCTTTACCCTCCTGCCTGAAACAACCAAAAAGTATACAAAGACTATTGGAAGCAACAGTTTTAAAATACTGGACACCAGGCAATGAAGGACAGTGAACCCTGAGAGACAGGAAACAAGGTGAGCCCCACAATTGCTCCAGCTTACTGCCTGGAGAGAGTTTCCAGGCTGCAGCACAGAGAAGGGAATCCAGGCAGATAAAGCCCAACAGAATCCATGAACTAACAAGATGGAGTGAAGAGTTCAGGAAAAGCAAGGCAGCTAGTGGTCATAGGAAAGAGTGGTGGAGAGGAGAAAGCTGCAGACACAGAGAGCTCCCGAGATATGTAGAGAATGCCCCTTGAGGATTCAACACGTGCATGTGAGGAAACTGCCCGAGTCCAGGGAAAAACCACCCACCAGGATTACAGGAAGCAGTACCTGATGGCCACAAAAGACTGGGAAAACTGGCGTGGCTAAATTAATATCAGACAAGTAGATTTCAGAGCAAAGACTATTACGAGATAAAGAACATTAATTACTAATGGTAAGTGGGTCAGTTCATCAAGAAGATGTAACAATCCTAAACATGTGTGCATGTTTAATGACAGGAATGTAAAATGATGCAATCACTTTGGAAAATAGGCGGTTTCATGAAAAGTTAAACCACATCCAGCCATTCCACGCCCCCAAGATAAATAAAAGCATACATCCATATATATAGAGAGAGACTTGTATATAAATGTTTAGAGCAGCTTTATTTATAATGGCCAAAACTGGGAATAACCCCAAATCCATTAATAGATGGGCAAGTGAAGAATACATTTCTTCAGCCTGGAATACACAAATACTATCCACATAACAAAATGCTACTCAAAAATAAAAAGAATGACTACTGGGCATGCAACAACATGATAAATCTCTTAATAGTTATCCTGAGTGCAAGAAGCCAGACAGACAAAAAGAGTATATACTGCATAATTCCATTTACATACATACTATAAAAGTGCAAGCTACCCCACCCTATCCCCTGGGCCCCTCACAGGCACTTGGGCTCAGGTCCTTGGATGCTCTTGTCCCCTCTCCCACCCCCTCCACCAGGAGCAGACCCCCCCACTCTGCACCTGGAGCCAGCAGGTTCTCTGGAGGGCGAAGCTGGTGTGGGGACCCCCCAGGGACCCCTGCCCACACCTGCACCTGCACCAGCCCTGGGGAGGCTGGGACTCCCCCACCCAAGCCTGGGCTGAAGCTCACGTTCCCAGAGGAGAGAGGCCGGGCCCCTGGGGCAGGGGAGGGGCTGGCTGAGCCCTTAAAAAAAAAAAAAAAAAAGTGCACGCTAATCTATACCGACAGAAAATAAGTTGGTGGTTGCCTGTGTATGGTAGTGGGGATGAGGAGGGGTGAGACAAAGGATTACGAAGAGTTTAAGGACATTTGAGAATGATGGATATATTCATTATCTTAATTGTAATAGGTTCATGGGTATATACATGTGTTAAAACCTAGGAAAATGTACATTTTCAATACAGGTAGCTTACTGTACATCAATTATACTTCAGTGAAGCTGATTTAAAAACTCATTGAACTGTGTATTTAAGACCTGTGCATTTCATTGCGTGTAAATTATATCTCGATTAGACCATTTTTTAAAGGACTCAGAGAAGTCATTTCTCCTTGACTCAGGTGGCCCTCAGAACCCCAGCAGCAGCCACCAGGCAGCGTTACTTTGGGTTGGCCCCTTCCCTCTCTGGGAAGCTCTCAGTGCCTCTCCAGCTTTGATGTCTGTAGTTCAATGAATCTAAGGATGAACGGAAAGTCCCAGGCAAACAGCGATGGCAGAGGGTTAAGTCAGACCAGATTTCCAATTCAAACCCTGGGGTGAAGGCTGAGCCACTTTAAATCCCATCCATCTATCCCAGCGTGTTTGCACAGCGAAGAGCCTGTTGTACTTAAAGTACTGATCTTGGAGTCGGGGCCGGGGATGCTGGGAGATGGCAAATATTGATGCTGGCTGGCTGGGTTCTCCCTGCAGGCTGTGGTATTAAATCCCCTGCTCTGCTGATGAGAACCAGGGGAGGGCTCTGGCTGGCTGCGCTGGGCGCTGTGTCTTTCTGGACCTGGCTTACGGAGGGTTGTTCGCAAGGTTGCTGGGGCATCTGCTTCTTTCCGAAAGGAAGAACCAATAAATAAGAAAAGAACAAATGCTGTCCTGCTAGTGCCAGCCGCCTCCGGTCTCCAGGCTGCCACCCCCTGGCCTGGGCTTCAGCTTTCTCTTCTAGGGAATCCTGGCCTAGAAAGGGTGAGACATTAAGGAAGGATGTGGTGGGCTCTGGATTTGGGTCTATCAAGGTCTGACCCTGGTTAAGTCCTTTCAAAGCTGTGTGATTTTGCCCTGGCTGTTGTTGCTAAGTGGTTAGAGCACTGGCCCAGGCGCCAGAGGGTCGTGGTTTCGATTCCCATTCGGGGGCACCTACCTGGGTTGCAGGTTCGACCTGCGCATGCAGGAGGCAACTAATGGATGTGTCTCTATATCCTCGGGTGAGGATTAACGAAGAACAAATAAATAAAAGCTGTGTGATCTTAAGCAAGCCACTCCATGCCTCTGTGAAGTGCTCATGACCAAACCAGGTTCCTGGAAATGACATACAAGAGACAAGACAACCGAAAGTTTGCCGTGGTGCTTGGCATGTGCTCGGCTCGCTAAACATCGGCTGTGAATATTCATTAATCCCCTAACACAGCACTCGACACGGTCCTTTCTTTTGCCTGAAGCTCTACTGTTTCCAAGTGGCGTTCACAGGCCAGCTCTCCCCTTTTCCTCTCCAGGAGCCTGCAGATAGTCTGGCCTGATGTCCTTATTCCTAATGTACAGAGGAGGGAGCCTTCTTTGCAGCCCCTCCTCAGAAGGAGGAATCCAGTGTGTTCTTCCTGCTGAACTCCTCTGCCAGCTCCCTGCAGCCTTGAGCCAAGTTCACTCCCTGCAGCCCAGAATCAGAGGCTCTTCCTCAAGCTCCAGCCTCGGGGCACTGCTTCACACCTCAGCCGGGACAGCCCTGTCCCCGCTTCCCACCTGGCTCCATCACGGCCCTGCTCAGGCATCGCCCCACTGGAAGCTGCCAGACCTCGAGACATAACATAAAACAGTGAACCACCACAGCTAAGTGCCCAAACACCTGGCTCTGAGCCCCACAGGTCATAGGCCCTGCAACCAGCTGCCTGGCCTGTCTAAGCTTTGCATTAAAACAATAGCTCCTGCCAGGCCGGTGAGCGTCAACCTGTGAACCAGGAGGTCATGGTTCCATTCCTGGTCAGGACACAATTCTGGGTTTCGGGTTCAATCCCCATTAGGGGGAATGCAGGAGGCAGCCCGTTGATTATTCTCTCTCATCATTGATGTTTCTATCGCTCTCTACCTCTCCTTTGCTCTCTGAAATAAATAAAAATGTATATTTTAAAAAACCCAGTACCTCCCTCAGAGTGCTGTAGGGAGGATGAGAGGTACAGCTCTTAGCACAGTGCCTGGTTCGCAGTAAGCGCTCGGCAAGTGCTAATGTGCACCCCTAGGAACCTGGCTTTTGGGTTTGTGACAGCTTGGATCTTGAGAGTATCATGCTAAGCAAAATAAATGAGACAGAAAAGGACAAGAACCATATGATTTCACTTGTGGGATATAAAACAGAAAGCAATAAACAAACCCGGTAAACACACACACTTGTAGACACAGATACAGTGTGCTGGTTACCAGAGGGGAAGGAGGTGGGGGGAGGAGGAGAAGGGAAAGGGGGTCAAATCGATGGTGATGAAATAAACTAGACTGTGGGTGCTAAGCACACAATGCAATATTTAGATGTTGTGTGATAACATTGTACACCTGAAACTTACATAATGTTATTAACCAATGTCACCCGATAGGTTTAATTAAATTTTAAAAAAGAAAAGAAACCTGGCTTTTAGTCCTCACCCTGCTACTGACAGGCTGAGCGGACTTGGACAAGTTGGTTTCGGCCTTGGTTTCTCTGTCCTGTGAAATGAAACTCCCCCGGTGTGCCGCACCAGCACGGCCAAGGGTGAACCTGAGAGGGGGCGGTGAAGGATTGAGAAAAGACAGACAAGAGAAGAAAGCTGGGTCTCGGTGGGACGCTGCTTCTTTGATGGAGAGACAGCGCCACAAACTACAAGCCGTGTCTTTATTTTATAGCCAGATTCCACGTGGCAAAGTAAGGGCGTGGTCAAGATGTTTACAATTCTCGTGGGTTTCGAATCTACTCAGTTACATGCACCTGAACTCTATCAAGCCCACATCACTCAGACACGTGGGGCCACGTGTTCGGACCATAGGTTCAAGCTTACAACTATAGCCTCTGGCTATAATTGTGCTGGGAGGGCTCTGCCCTCCAAGCTGGGACTTGCACGTGGCAATGAGAGGACTGTGCCCTCTCATTAGTCCGAGGCTTGAACCTGTCCAAACACTGTAGCCGCTCCCCACACCCCAGGGACGGTGCAGGGGCTTGGTGGGGAGGGGTGGGTACAATGCTGTGCAACCGTGGTGCTGATGCCTCTGGGAAGAGCCACGGCCACTGAAGAGGCCTAGGACTAGATGACCACCAAGGTCCACCTATCTCTTCCCATGGGGCCCAGCTGATGCACCACCAGCCCCTGCCAGGACCTGGATGCTCTCCTGCTGCGTGAACCACCAAGGCTGACTCGTATGAGCAACACAGGCCCGTGGTCCCGTGGTCTGTCCCCAGCGACCTTGTTTTCAACAACCGATGCTCAGGGTGTCAGCGACGTGTTGGCATTTGAATGCCGAACAAGCTTCTTGTTCCTCAGGGACCAGCTCAGCCCTCTCTTCCCCTGGAGACTGGCGCCCTGTTGGAGAAGTCACGGCCCAGGGAGGGAGGCCAGGTGCTCCTTCTCAGGCCTCTGGACTCCCCCTCTTCTCTTCACCCCCTGACTCCCTAGGTCCCTAAGGGCCATGTGCTCCATGCTCCACCAGTAAGTAGCCCCCGACATCCCCTCTTCTCTGCCTCCGCAGTCCCAGTCCTGGCGTCTCTTTCTTGAACTGTTGTAATTAAAGGTCATTGTAACGCCGGTAGCTGTAGCTGCCGCTGCTTATCATGCCTTTTCGCCATTGTCCTTAGGAGGAAGTGTGACCTGCGGTGCCCTCCAGAATCATGTCCCTGCTCACCTCCTCATCTCCTACGGCCCCACCAAACCCACTGATGTTTTGGCCGCCCTGACCTGCTGGCATTCCGGGGCTGAGCCACGGCCTGGCGCACACCCTCGCCTTCATTCACACGGCCCGACAGCTGGGAATGCCCTTCCTGTGCACCTGTACCACTGGAAGTTCTCCTTCCCTCCAGAACCGGCCCAAATGGCCCTCCTCTGGGAAAGAAGCACCTCTGGATCGGTGGTCAGAACCCAGGATGCCCCGAGTGTACCCACAGCGCCTCACTTGTGCTGCAGTTGGAGAGAAACTCAGCCAAAGGTGCCAGGGCCCAGGGCTGAGCATCCCTCAGGTGGGACCCCTGAGGTGCCCTGCTCTAGGAGCCGGTCCTCCGTGCATCAGGGTCAGGAACATGACGGTGTCCTGCCCCCCGAGGCTGCCCAGCATTTCCTGCACCCCCATCCTCCCATGGTGTGAGGTGCCTCCTCCATGAGACCCTGTGCTCCTCATGTGCTGGGATCCAGGTGTCCTCACTTCTGGGTGCCTGGCACTCCGCTGGGCCCAGAGCAGGTGCATGGGGACTCTTCGGTGAGTGATGGATGGAGCAGAGCTCACCTGTCTCTCAGATGCCCATTTTCAGTTCAAAACTCACATGAGACTGATACATAAAACTGATTTTATTAATCTCCGTGGGGATATGTCTGTCTCCCTCAACAGGAACCCTCTTGTTGACCAGATTTCAAGTCTCTCTTTCAGAATAAGGGTGGGACACTTTCTGACCCTCAAGCTACTTTTAAAAATACCCCACAGGGACTCTGCACATCCCCATCCCCTTGGCCCACAAGCCAAGAGATAATTACGGTATATTGATAGCAGGAAAAGCTTCAGGGTTGGGACACCATAGACCAGTGGTTCTCAACCTTCCTAATCCCGCGACCCTTTAATACAGTTCCTCATGTTGTGGTGACCCCCAACCATGAAATTATTTTCGTTGCTACTTCATAACTGTAATTTTGCTACTGTTATGAATCATAATGTAAATATCTGTGTTTTCCGATGGTCTTAGGCGACCCTGCTAGCGGTTCTCAACCTGTGGGTCACTGGTCCCACTGACTCTTAGCTGGTCAGTGGGACCATCGGAAAACACAGATATTTACATTACGATTCATTAACAGTAGCAAAATTACAGTTATGAAGTAGCAACGAAAATAATTTTATGGTTGGGGGGTTACCACAACATGAGGAACTATATTAAAGGGTCGCGGCATTAGGAAGGTTGAGAACCACTGCCATAGACTATGTTAGAGTCCCACTGACTTTACTGTATGATCCTAGGCAAGTAATTTCTCCCACTGGGCCTCAGTTTCCTCATCTGTTTAATGGGAGCATCCATCCTTACCTGTCTGGGTGTGGTGAAGCTGAAAAGCTCTGCAGAGAAAGAGCTCCTTCACTCAGGCTCTGGGATCAAAATACAATCCTTACTACAAGAACGCTGGGCTGTTTGTCTGGGCACTGGGCACGGGGTGGAGGGAGGGGAGTGGTAGGGTGAGGAATGGAATGGACAGAAGGGCTTCTCTTTCTCCGTTCCTTCTACTCTACAGCTCAGAGCCTCCTGGATGGCTTCCCACTGTCAGGATGACAAAGCCCCATCTCAGGTGCAATTTCATGTGCTCAGCCAGCAGGCCTGCGAGGATTACTGCAATGGGGAAGATGCTAAGTCTATAGCCAAGCCCAGCAATACCTGCCTCGGGTACCACAGAGACAGGAAATGGCATACACCCCACATAAGGGCCAAATTCCTCAGCGTGGTGTTCGAGCCCCAGAGCTGTCTTTTCTCTAAGGGGCGGTAAGGTCAGGCTCTGCCAGTCTGTCTTGGAACAGAGCAGATGTCCTCTGTGTGGCCCCACAGGCAGCCTGAAGCCATGGAAGCAGATTCCCCTCGCTTTTGTTAGGAACTGCCTAACATGATAGTGAGCTCCCTGTCCCTGGAGGCATTCAAGGAGAGGGTGAACATCTTGAAAGCAGGACAGGCAAGTCTTATTCAGAGACAATGGTATGTCATCCCACTAGGACTAGGTGACTAGGTGATCTTGATGGCTCCTTCCTGCCCTCACGTTCTTCGATGCGATGCTCGTGGGAAGGATTACCAGTGCCATTCAACCAGCGTCCTGCTCTGGCCTGGTGCCACTCAGGGTCCAGGACAGGAGTGCTCGTCCGACCAGTCGGAGCAGTGCTGCACACGGTCCCGGCAGAGGCTCCTCGGGATACAGTCACAGTACTTGAAGACCGTGGAGGGGCAGCGCCACCACCCAGGGCCGCAGGGCGGGCATGAAGTCACTGGAGGGACAAGAGCCGACAAAAGAGCAGCTGTAGTGTCCTGGAATGCCTAGGGCACCCCTAGCTCTGACACCTGCCATAGCTCCCCAGAGCCCCATCCCATCTGACATGGGTTGGCTGTATGCCTTATTTCCCATCTTTCTAGAATGCAAGGAGGAGGTGCAGGGGGAACCTCAGAGATTCCCTGGTCAACCTCTGCTCTCCGGTCACTGCCTGGCCACCTGCCCCAGCCCAGCCTGTGCCCAGACCCCCACCTGGGCTCTGTTCATCCGAGCAGTCCCCACAGTTGTTGGTTCCGTCACACTTTTGGTCTGAGTAGATCCAGGAAGCTGGGTTTCCACAGTGGGCCACAAGGAAGCCGGGGAGACTCTGGGGCACATCTCCTACAGAAGACAGATGAGGCAAGAGGAAGTCCACATCTGGCCACAGCTGTCTCAGATTAAGATGTGGTTCGGGGGTGCTATCTGGAGGTGGATTGTCCAAGCCACCTTGGCCAAACTCAGGGTTACCACGCATCTATCCCAGGAAAGGCATGAGGAAAAGGTTTTCCTGGAGAGGAGGGAGGTCGAGTCAAAAGGAGAGAAATGTTCGTTCCCTGTATATCCAACAAGATGCCAGAGAGTTGCCTCTCCCTTCCTCATTCCCTACTCAGCTTATATGCATATCCCCACCCTATACCATCGCCCGCCCTTTCCTTCCTCTGGAAATGTCCTCCTTCACACCCATCCAAAACCATTCTCCTTCAAGTCCATTCCACTTCCTTTACCCCCAGGAATCCTTCTCCAGCCAGAACATAACAAAAGTCAACGTGAAGTCTTGCACTTGGGTCCCAGAACGCAGAGGATGTGAGTTCACATACCTTGTGAGAGGGACTCAGAGCGCCTTTCCTGAAAGTGGATTCTGTGTTAGGCAGCAGTGCGGCACAGCTACCAGAAATTAACACAAACTCAGGCCACACCCCTAGAGGTATAGCCCAGACTTGGGAGGGGAAAAGCCTTTGTTCCTTGGACTCACCAGAGCCAGTCAGAGTGTCATGAGCACTGTGGAGCTGTCCAAGGAGCGGGAGGTGGGCAGTTGGTATGTGTTCTGAGTGCTGGTAGAGTGGGGAAGACCACTTGCAAGGGGGGGGTGACTGGGAGTTCAGAGTGTGGCCCAGGGAAGGGGACACTTATCTGGGGGTGGGGAATGCACGCGCCGAATTCATGCAGTGCCACCATCATGGATATAGATTAAGATGTGGTTCGTGGGGGACAGGGGTTGATGAGAGGTCAGAGTTGGAACCAATCAAGGATGCCGGTAGGAGACATTCCCATGAAGACACATGCAATGATGGGAGCAGTTGCCTCAAGTTGCAGGGAGCTCCCCATCCCAGGAGTAGGCAAGCAGAGGCTGGGGGCCTCTGTTGGGTTTGTTGTAGAGGGGATTTGGGCACGGGCTAGGACATAACTAGATGACTTTTAAGATCTCTTCTAGGTTGATGATGTAATGACCCTCCCCTCGTTAGAGCCCCTACTCCACCCACATCAACTTACCAAGTTCTCTCCCTCCTCCATGGAAAGTGCCCTGGCTCCTCTCTCCTGAGAATTCATTGTCAGGTCTTTAAGGTCTGGGCCAAGATCTTCCCATTCATTCATTCTCTCATTCTATCAATCATTCAGCAAATCATTCCGAATACCCCTCTGCGTCCTGCCCTGCATCAGGCACTGGGACCCCAAAGTCAAGCAGACCAGGCCTGCCCTGGAGGAGTTTACAGTCTGATGGTCATGGGAAAAATGCCAATGGGTGACCAGGGCTGGGACCAGGGACGCACAGGGGCTGTGGGAGCCCAAAGCAGGGACCCTAACCTAGTCTGAGAGTCAGGGAAGGCTTCCTGGTGGAGGTAACGCTTGAACTCTGCCATGAAGTTTGAATACAGGTTCTCTGGGCGTGGAGACGCACAGAGTGAAGGCATTCCCTCAGGTGGGCACGTGCTATGTGTGTGGGTGGGGGCAGGTGTTCCTGGCTGAGGGCCATATAAGCGAAGGCCTGAGGACACAAAGGTGCCTGGTAATTTCAGGGACAATTGAGCCTCGTTTTGGCTGCAGGGATAGTTGGAATTGGGGGGCAACCCCCAAAGGGCCCTGGAAGGCCCATCCAGGGCAGGGGCAGGGCTGGGAAGGTACTCACGGCACAAGGCCTCATCCTCGTCCTCGCCGTGGGGACAGGTGCGGACGCCATCACAGACCCCGCTGGCCGAGATGCAGCTCCTTCGGTCATGGCACAGGAAGCCGGTCCTGTTCGTCAACGTCACACAGGCCTGGGCCCCTGAGTGGGCAGGGGGAGGCCCCGGAGGGTCAAGGGTGTACTCACAAGGGCATCACCAGGTTCCCGCACCTGAGACCCACCGGAGCTGGACTGAGGGGCTGGGGCCTGAGGCCAAAGTCCCAGCTCTACCACTTGCCAGCTGAGTGATCTTGGGCAAATGACTCGACCTCTCTGAGCCTCTTGTTCCTTGTCTGCAAAATGGGGATCATAGTACACACCCATAGGACGGTTGGGGAGACTTACACACCCCTGAACTTAGAATGTGCCGAGTAAGTCATGGTTCCCTCCTCTACTGGAAGCTTATCGACAGTCTCACAGGCGGCTCCTGAGGCCCGGGCTCAGTCGATGAGGTGGTTTTAACGGTGGAGCTCCTGGCACCAGGCTCGGTTCTCAGAAACAATATATTGGGCCTGGCCAGTCAGGGTCAGGGTGCCCCCATTTCTCTGTGCCCCCCACCCCCTCCCAGCAGGTCTGACCCACCCACTCCTGACCACCCTGACCTGGTGTATGTGGTGGGGATCCAAGGATGACGACCAAGGCAATGAGGGCCGCAACAGCTGCCAGCAGGAGCAGCACGAAGGCTGAAAGGCAGGCCCCTCGGCGGGAGCAGCAGCGGGCGACGCAGCCTGCTGTGTGGAGCAGGAAACCAGTGATGGAGCAGCCGGCGCTGGGGCCTGGGGCCCTCCTCCTCTGGCTCTTCCTGTAACTGGCCTGTCTGCACCTCAGTTCCCTGGAGGAGGGGGTTCCTAAGCCTCTCATTTCTGCCTGTGGGCCCACCCCCACCGAGCGCCAGTCCCTGGCCCCAGTCCTGTAGCTAGCGGGTGGCGGCTGGGATGAGGGTCCCAGGTCTCTGCTCTGCTGCCCTCACACACCTGTCCTTCCACAAGGATGTCTCCTCGGGAGGCAGGGAAAGATGGACACCTGCTCTTTGAGCCCCTATCACGGGGCAGAAACTATAGCAGGCCCTTCAGAGCCGTTATTTTTATTTTTCAAAACAGTATTTTATAGATGAGGAAACCGAGGCTCAGAGAGGACAGGGTTCGGGTCATCTTATGCGGAGCTGAGATGTGAGTTCACACTTATTAGCCATCACAACCAGAGCCCGTTCCATGATGCCAGTGATTGTCCTTTCTGCAGCTGCCAAGATGCTGGTGGGAATCCCGGCTCCCCCACTTCCCAGCCGGGACCCACGGACACGCCACTTCACTTCTCTGTGCCTGTTCCTTCATGTGGAAAATGGGGGTCATAATACCTTCCATAGGGTTGTTGAGAGGATTAGCTAGTTAATATATTAAAACAGTGCTGGGCACTTAGCAAGTGCAATAAAAGTTAGCTTTGTTAGTATTTATTAAGCACCTATCATGTGCCAAGCTGTATCCTAAGCACTATGGAAATAACAGAAATAGGAGACATCCTGCTCCTTTAACTTACTTGGCTCCTTTAATTTTTGCTTGCTTGTGATATAACGAAAGAAAGCTTTACCGGGAACCTACTAGGTGTCCTGCTCTGTAGGAGACACAGAAGCAGTCATAGCTCAGGTTGTTGCCCTCTGAAAGTTTGTAGTTGCACTTAGAAGGCAAAGCATGTAGGTTAAAATAGGAGCGTGGGTACAGCTGCTGTCCGCTGGGCCCCAGTTATTCCAGAGAAAGAAGCAGAACAGGTCTGATGCATCTTTCTCCCCAGGGTCCAGTCCAGAGGCAGGCACACAGTAGGTGCTTTGTGAATACTTTGACACAAGGAAAGGGCCCCACTTGACGTCAGTTCAGGGCATTTCCGTTCAATCCACTCATATTTGTGGAGCCATTTGTTCCGCAGCCATGCCCACCTACTAGTCAAATCTGCTCACCTACTAGTCAAATCTGTCTCTGTGCAGCTCACAGAGGCAGGTAATGAGTGTGGTTAAGGAAGTGTGAGCACGGTGCCTCGGTGCTCAAAGGAGGGTGGGGTTTCCACGAGCAGGTGAGGGGCGCGTGCAAAGAGAGGAGATTCCAGGTAGAGAGCATGTGGTGTGTGGGGGACAGCGAGAGGCCTGGTGTGGCTGGACCCTGGAATGGGTGTGTATTGGGAAGGAAGACAATAGTAGGATCGACAGCATAAATCTAAAACCAATAACCCTTATGAGCCCTCGTCGGTGGCTTCCTTGTTGTCAGCAAACACAGGGTAAACTCAGGTAACCAGGGAGACAAGACGGTGTGAGGCTGGGCAAGAGGAGTGTCCTGGTCAGCCAAGCAGACACGCCCCAAATGTTTGTGCCGCACAGGCCGTGGGCAGGAGGGGTCACAGGAGAGTCCGGCAGAACTGAGGCCCACGCCCAGACGAAGATGCTGCACTCCAAAGCTGGGAGGCCCTGAGGGCCAACCCCCCTTGGGGCAGGTGGGGAGAAGAAGCCATTTGTTCCACAGCCATGCCCACCGTGAGCCAGGACCGGAAATGAACACAGACACACATTAAGCAGGTGGCTGTCAGCACGGCTGACCAGGAAGTTGGGAGGGAGGGACATCGACACAGGGGGCAGAGGTCTGAGGGACAGTGGGAGCCTTAGGGTGCTCTCTTTGTGCCTCCGTAGCAACGGCTCAACCTCAGGGAACCCCAGGCCCTCCATGCATTACCTTCTCCCGGGAGGACTTTGGTCCCAGCAGCAGCATTGCCGTTGATGTCCCCCTGCTCGAGAGAACAGAGTGAGGAGTGGGCGTAGGTGAGTGAAGTCCAGCCTCATGGAGCCACACCAAGGAGTTTTTCAGAGAAGCCACTGAGCGCCTGAGGTGGACCCACGGCCCCTCACAGGAAACTCCTCATGCCTGCTTCCCATTCCCACACCTTGGCCTGTACCGTGCCCTCTGCCTAGAAGGACTTTGCCCCCACTGCCCACTTGGTCAACACTCATCCCTCAAACCAGCTCAGGTGGCTCCTCCGGGAGAGGCTTTCCCTGACACCCCCTCCCATCATGTGGATGGGTCCCTCCCCGACACGCTCCCTCCAGAGCAGGGGGGAGCTGAGCTAACTCAACATCTGTCCTTCCCTAGGCTGGCTTCCCCAGGTCAGGAGCCAGCTCAGGGCCGATCTTACCTGGGGGACGATCTTGTTCATGCCTCCAGCTCCTAGCTCCCAGCTCTAGTCTCTGGGCTCTGGAGTTGATGTGTAGAATTCAGCTCAGGTTCCCTGCCTTGTCACCAGGGGCAGCCTGGAGGAGGGAGGACAGAAGGCCCTACCTGGCCGCACCCTCTCTGTGGGCAGTCCCTTTCCAGGCTGCCTCCCAGGCCGAGGAAAGGGCCGGAGGGCCCTGCTTCTGCCCCGCCTTTCCCCACCCTCCATCTGACGGCAAGGTCAGGAGAACGGGTCCTCTGAGGGCCCTGCCACTGGCTCTCTTGGGCAAATCACTCCCCTTCTCTGAGCCTCAGTTCCCTTGTCCAGAAAATAGAATAATTAGACTAGATGTAGGGGGTGTCTTCATTTGGGGATCCCCATAATCACTTCCCAAGGGTAAGGGAACTAGGGTATTTATTTGCCAGCTCTTGCCAGTCATGGGTTGAGAACTGCCCGGAGTGTTAGTTCCTGGCACCCCTGGCCTGCTTAGGCAAAGGGATGCCAGTGTTGGCAGTTGCGAGCCAGGGTTTAGTCTGAAATGAAAAGGGCTGGGGATGGACAGGGCAGAGCACCTGCTGAAGATGTTAACTAGATCTCATCTTGCATGCCACGGCAGCTGAGTGTAGAAGAGGGCTCTGGAACTTGGGGTTCAGATGGATTCTGAGGTCAGGACTCAGGGCTTATGATTGACTAGCGATGTCTTGCCGCGGGTGTAAGAGTGAACATGGTATCGGGCATGATGGCCATTTGCCGTTTCTGGGCCTTCAATCTCTGGCCTTCCCGATTCTGAGATTCTTGTGTTTCTTGATGAGAAGAGCCTTTAGGAATGTGAAAACGTCCCTTCCTCTGGAATCCTGGGCCAGGCCAGGTGCAGCCACACCCGGCTGCGCGGGAAGCACTGCATCGCCCCTTGGGCTCAGGCCGTCATGAGAACCCCTGTGTGAAGGGCAGCAGGGGGTCCTGGCAAGATGGAGGAGAAGCCTTGCTGGAGTGACAGCCAGGTTTTACTGAGGAGAAGAAGGGACTTGGGCTGCATTGTACAACCTCCTCCCCACCCTGCTGGGCTCCCGGCCTCGGCTGGCCCTGTATGACTCATGTCCGGATAAACCTCTAGTGGGAGCAAAAAGGAAGTTCCAAAAACTCAAGAAAATACAAAAAATTATGTAACAAATGATCATGTATCCACCATTCAGAGTTAATAAATGTTAAAATTTAGTCACTTTTACTTCAGACTTTTTTTCCCCATTAAGCATAGCAAAATTGAAGGACTCTTTTCTTCCCCCAAATGTAGTCCCTTTCCCAAGCACTTCCTGGTGACCGCACCAGCTTCACTCCCACGAGCAGTGTGTGTTTCTACCTCCCCAACCTTGAAATTGTCAGACTTTCTGACACCTGCCAGTCTAAGAGGTGTGAAGTGGCATCTCAGTGTGGCTCGGTTGCCTTTCTCTAGTAATTCCTACTGCTGCTACCAATCCGTAACATTTATTGAGCACTTACTTTGCCGCATGCTGTACTGCATGCTTTACATTAAGTCATTTAGTCCTCCCAGCCACAGAAGATGGGGACTATTATTGTCCCCATTTTACAGATGAGGAACTGAGGCACAGAGCCATTAAATTATTTGCCCAAGGTTTACAGTTGAAAAGTGGCAAATGGGGGACATCTATAATACTGTCAACAATATAAAGGAAGGAAGGAAGGAAGGAAGGAAGGAAGGAAGGAAGGAAGGAAGGAAGGAAGGAAGGAAGGAAGGAAATGGCAGAGCCAGGAGACAGGCCTGGCTGAAAGGTTCACATCTTTACCTCTACCCACACACCCTTATCACTCAAAAGTGTCCTCGAACCAGTAGCGTCCACATCATCTGGGAGCTGGTTAGAGGTGGGTCTCACCCCAGACCTATCAAACCAGAACCTGCATCTTAACAAGACCCCCAGGAGATTTGAAAGCCCAATTTCAAAAGCCCTGTCCCTACCCCATGCTGCCCTTTGCGTGTGGGTTTCCTTCCTGCTGAATTGCTTTTTCACATCTTTCCCACTTTTTTACGGGTGGTTTGTCTTGTTCTTACTGATTTCTTGATGCTGAATTCGAATCATTTGTTACCTGGGTTATACCTCTCTCCCAGTCTGTAGCTTGTCACTTGCTTAGAGTGACTTCGGCTGGCTCCCTCTTTCTTGCCCAGAACCAGGTAAAGGTCTCACTTCATGAAGCGTTCTCCCACTCTCCCTGCTCCCCTGGGTTTACTTTCCCTGTATTTCTTGTGGTCAGGACTCCATCTTAGTCTGGCTGTGGCTAGGCGACCCTCTGGACATGAGATCAGCAAACCCCAGCTTGTGTCAGACAGGCCCGGGTTTTCATCCAGACGCTGCCAAATTAATACCTAATTTAAGGTGGCCAATCACTGCCTCTCTAACTCTGTGTCCTCATCTGAAGAATGGGGATAAGAATACTTACCTCACAGTTGTGAGGATAAAGTGAGTGCACATATGTGAACGTTTTTTTTTATTATTTCTGGATACCTTAGTCTGTCTACAACTACAAAGAGATCTGCTTGAGGCCTGGGACTGCCTCTAACTCCAGGGCTCAACTCTGAGTTGGAGAATGCTAAGTGGGCACCACAATTAGATTGACCCAGGGACCTGGAGATCTGCTTCCAGAGCTGGACAGCGAAGAAGCACTGTCCCCACCTCAGCGCTCATCACTCCTCCTATGCATTCCTCAAGTCTCCGAGCCGTGGCTGGCCACCTCTCCTCTCAGAGACTGTTTCCTAACTCCAAAATGGAGATGTTAAACCTCATCCTGCTCTTCTAGGGGGATGTTGCAAGGACCCATTTAAGGTGAAAGCGGGAGTGCTAGAAAGAGCTTTGCAAAAGTCACAGGAGTCCATAGACAAATTCCCTCGTGAAATATATAAGTAGACACTTGTACAAGATAGAACTATAATATTGTTTAATGCAGATGATCCAAATTTTACTGACGTTTACAGACTTAAGCATTACTAAATTAACAGAGGTGAGGGTCGATGCATGATGGTCTATCTTGAGGTAACATTATCAAGAGCTTTTGTTGAAATCTCTCATTTCTAATCAGTTGCTAATTTCTTTTCACCCAAGCCTTCAATTATTGCTGTTTCAACGTTGTAAAACAATTAAAGTATAAAAAGCACAGGAGAAGTAGTAAAAGCCCAAATAATTTAGAATTGAACAAACAAATATTTTACTCTTAGAAATGACAAAGCAAACCCGCTGGTATGGCTCAGTGGTTGAGCATCGACCTATGAACCAAGAAGTCATGGTTCAATTCCCAGTCAGGGCATATGCCCAGGTTGTGGGCTCAATCCCCAGTGGGAGGCGTTCAGGAGGCAGCCAGTTGATTCTCTCTCATCATTGATCTCTCTCTCTCTCTCTCTGTCTCTCTCTCTCTCTCTCCCTCTCCCTTCCTTCCTGAAATCAATAACAATATATTTTTAAAAAATGACAAAGTAATATCAGGCAACTTCTGAACCAGGAGTTCAGTGAACTTGGATGGGAAAAATTAAATCATTTTTTCACTAACTTCTAACTGAAATATACCATTTCCTTTAGTTATGAACAGAGGCAACAATTGAGAGCAGTATTAGCAGTACCTGTGACTTTATCACCAATAAGTTACATTTAGATATCAAATTATGGTTGTTGCATATGTTTCAAAATAATAATTTTAAATTGCATCATAGAAATTTCTGAGACAAGAATGATAGACTATATCAGTGGTCGGCAAACCGCGGCTCGCGAGCCACATGCGGCTCTTTGGCCCCTTGAGTGTTCTAATGCCACTTCTTCAAAATAGACTCGCCCAGGCTGAAAGCCGACTTCTGTGCATGGGCCACAAAGTTTCAATTGCACTGTACGTGTGCGCCCGCACGTGGTATTTTGTGGAAGAGCCACACTCGAGGGGCCAAAGAGCCGCATGTGGCTCGCGAGCCGCGGTTTGCCGACCACTGGACTAGATGATCTGATAATTTTTTATTTATTAAAAATATCTACACTAATAAAAGAGCAAGATGCAAATTGACCGTAACTTCGCAATGCCCACCAGCCAATCAGGAGTGAGTATGCAAATTAACCCAACAAAGATGGCAGATTAATTTGCATACACAGGTGCTGAGCGGCTGGGGGCGGGGAGGGACGCTTGCGAAGCCATGGTGATGATGCAGGTGTTCTGCACCGCCCCTGGCTGCTCCGGGCCTCTGAGCAGCGTGGGAAGGCGGAAAGGCGGCTCCAGGCCAGAGCGAAAAGGCGGCTCTGGCCAGAGCGAAGGTAGTGCCAGCAGCCAGGGGAAGGAAGGCCCATTCTTGCATGAATCTTCATGCATCGGGCCTCTAGTATATATATATAAAAGCCTAAGCGACTGTCCGACTGGTAACTATGACACTCAATGACCACAAGGGAGCAGACGCTCCAACTGGTAGCTATGACGCGTACTGACCACCAGGTGGCAGGTGCTTAACACAGGAGCTGCGATGACGCACCCGGAACCAGAGAGGCGGGAGCCCGATTTGGGGTGCATCACCCGAGAAACACTCTCTCGCAACCCTGGACCCCTCGGGGGATATTGGAGTGCCGGTTTCGGCCTAATCCCCACAGGCCAGGCCGAGGGACCCCACCGGTGCATGAACCCATGCACCAGGCCTCGAGCATACAAAAGGTATCCATGAAGTTTTGTGAAAAGACTGGGTATCATTCATTATGGTGACTACTGTCTACGTAATTGCATGAATTAGTATGTCTCACCCTAGGGGCCTGAACCAAAGACCTTAGGAGTCTGGGATAGTTAAACAACTAATCTGCTGCCTCACACAACAATTTCAAAAATACAACTAAAAGACAAAAACGTCTACCACCCAGAACCACGGGAAAGCTGGCTGAGTGGAAGATTTACAACTAAGAAGAGAAAGAAGCACAATTGCTGAAAAGCTGAGGTACGGAGGCACGCGAATCGGGCCGGCGGCGGGCGGCTGGGTGCGCGGCTTTTCTTCAACCCGCAGGGAGACAAGCTCCCGATCACTCTGAAATCCAGTTTCTGGGGACACTCGGGGGACCCAGGCACCTACGGGGAGAAGCTGGACTCTCGGGGGACCCAGGCACCTACGGGGAGAAGAAGTCCAGCTTCTCCCCGTAGGTGCCTGGGTCGGAAAGTGAGAGTGACTTTTGCAGTGGTGCGCCCAGCAATCATTGTTTACTGCGCTGGAGCGCGGGGCACAGGGACTTGGAAACGTGGAAAGGCAGAGACGGCGGACGGCAGCCATCGCCGTTGGCCACGCCCCAGCCTAGTGACGCCCTGAGACCCCGCCCCGCCCTGAGGCCCCGCCCTGAGGCCCCGCCCCGCACATTCTACAAACCCGCCCAGGCTCCACACAGCGGCTTTTGCATATAAATGGCCTGTTCTGGAGCAGCTTAACCAACTGCAGCTCCAGTCAGACTGCTCCAAAACCGCCCAAGCAAAGGAGGAGAAAACTAGCCCTTGCTGTAGCTCCTGCTGGGGGACACACAGTACACAAGGGTACACCAAGAGTGTCCACCTCAAGTAACTGGGAGGCTGACCCGTTGAACCAATAGGACACCTAGTACACAAAACTACCCTACCAACTTAGGGAAGCAGAGAATATGAGAAGGCAAGGAAACAGATCACAAACCAAAGAAATGGAGGAGAACAAGCGACTGGACATAGAGTTCAAAACCACGGTTATAAGGTTTTTCAAGAATTTCATGGAAAAGGCCGATAAATTCAATGAGGTCCAACTAGAAATTAAACATACACTGACTGAGATAAAAAATATTATACAGAGACCCAAAAGCAGACTAGAGGATTGCAAGAATCAACTCAAAGATTTGGAATACAAAGAGGCCAAGGACACTCTTCCAGAGAAGCATGAAGAGAAGAGAATTCAGAAAGTTGAAGATAGTGTAAGAAGCCTCTGGGACAACTTCAAGCGAACCAACATCAGAATTATGGGGGTACCAGAAGAAGAGAGAGAGCAAGATGCTGAAAACCTATTTGAAGAAATAATGAACGAAAACTTCCCCCACCTGATGAAAGAAATAGACTTACAAGTCCAGGAAGCACACAGAACCCCAAACAAAAGGAATCCAAAGAGGACCACACCAAGACACATCATAATTAAAATGCCAAGAGCAAAAGACAAAGAGAGAATCTTATAAGCAGCAAGAGAAAAACAGTTAGTTACCTACAAGGGAGCTCCCATACGATTATCAGCTAATTTCTCAACAGAAACCATGCAGGCCAGACGGGAGTGGCAAGAAATATTCAAAGTGATGAATAGCAGGAACCTACAACCAAGACTACTCTACCCAGCAAAGTTATCATTCAGAATTGAAGGGCAGATAAAGAGCTTCACAGATAAGAAAAAGCTAAAGGAGTTCATCACCACCAAACCAGCATTATATGAAATGCTGAAAGGTATTCTTTAAAAAGAGGAAAAAGAAGAAGAAAGATAAAAATTATGAACAACAAATACATATCTATCAACAAGTGAATCTAAAAGTCAAGTGAATTAAAAATCTGAGGAACAGAATAAACTGGTGAACTTAATAGAATCAGGCATAGAATGGGAGTGGATTGATAATTCTCAGGGGGAAAGGGGTGTATGTGTGGGGAGTATGGGAAGAGACTGGACAAAAATCATACACCTATGGATAAGGACAGCGGGGGGGGGGGGGAGGTAAGGGAAGAGGGGGGGGTAGGAACTGGGTGGTGGGGAGATATGTGGGGAAAAAGAAGAAATAATTGTAATCTGAACAATAAAGATTCATTAAAAAAAAAAAGATTATAAAAATGTTCAACTTCATTAAGTTTTAAAATGTAAATAAAACAATAATAATGATTCTCTACCAAAAAAAAAAAACAAAAACAAAAAAAAACAAAGACCTTAGGAGTCTGGGAGGTTTGGACCAGAGACTCAAGGGCATTGAGATTTTGCCTAAACCAAGATAAACTTCTCAAGAAGATGCTTTTTACATGATACCTGGCTCATGGAAACAAGTGAAGTTGTGCCCATTCAAGAAAGACTAAACTGTTACTTTAGGACAGCGATTTTCAACCTGTTTTCACCTCATGGCACACATAAACTAATTACTAAAACTCTGTGGCACCAAAAAAGATTTTTTGCCAATCTGACAAAAAAAATAGGTATAATTTCGATTCATTTACACTGGACAGCTATTGTTGTTGGCTGTTGTCCTCTTTTTAATATGACAACCTAAGGAAAAAGAGGTCAGTGTCTTGGACTAAACAGTCAGGTGTTGCATGTTTTAAAAAACTCCTGCAGCACACAGGTTGAAAAGAGCTGTTTAGGAGAAGAGGCCCAAAGGCTCAGCTTTGTTGGTTTTGTTAGAATTTTCAAGTCAAACATTTTTTACAATTGTAGGAAACAGGCTTCTGTGATCCATCTCCAGCATAGCCAACTTTTAATGGAATCGGTTGCTGAATTTCTCCAGGGCAAACAGAAGAGGGCATAAGAACAAAGAACTGTGTATGGGAGCCACCATCAAGGTGGAAACCCCCGAGGCACCGCCTCCAATAGACAGAGGGAGGTGGAGACAACTAGACAAGGGCTCAGCCCACTTTTTTAAATGGCCCAATGGGAGACAATAAGACTTAGGTGACATATGAGGAAACTATTAACCCCACAGTACTCAGCCAATGAGGAACCGGAGGAGGGACTCTCGCACCCTAGGGGGATAAATAGGCTGTGATCGCTACTCCATGTGTGCCTGTACAACCGGATAGACGCCCGCTCTTGAGAACTTAAGTATGGTCTTGTTTTCACCATACTTCTGTCTCTGAGTCCATTATTTTAATTCAGACAGGTGAGCATTTCTCACAACAATGTAATTTTTTTTTTTGGGTGGGGAGAATTTTTTTAATTTTTGAAAATTAAAATAAAAAAGAAGGCAAAGGAATTATAAAGGGGAAAATTTGTCTGTATTTGGATCAATATTTTCAAGACAATTGAGGATATCTCAGGGGTAACCATATTCAGGAAGCAAAGAAAAAAACCAATGGTAGAGGAGAGAATATAAGACAATCATCCAGTTGTCCTTCTTATCTAGATATTACTTTTTAAAAAAAAATATATTTTATTGATTTTTACAGGGAGGAAGGGAGAGGGACAGAGAGCTAGAAACGTCGATGAGAGAGAAACATCGACCAGCTGCCTCCTGCACACCCCCCACTGGGGATGTGCCCGCAACCAAGGTATATGCCCTTGACCGGAATCGAACCCGGGACCTTCTAGTCCGCAGGCCGACGCTCTATCCACTGAGCCAAACCGGTTTTGGCTAGATATTACTTTTATTGTTTTGTTTTCATAAGGGAGGGCTTTCCTAACAGTGGGCTGACTCCTATAAATCTGTGGCATTTTGTATACTTCCCCCTCACTGATCTTAAGTTTGCTTCAGTGGATGTATTTCAATTAAACCTGTTCCTGATACTAAGCACAAACTATGGCTGGGAAATAAGACAACCAGGCTTTTTTAAAAGGTGTACTCCCAATCCCTATGTTCTATAACTGTTTTCTCACAAAAAATGAGACGATGACTGCTTGACAACTCTTTAATAATTACTCCTCTCTTCCATACCTGGATGAGCCTCCATCTTCCATACCTTCTAAGCCTCCATCTTCCTAATCTAGACAAACTATTTTAAAAACGAAAGCCTGTATTTTGTGACCAGTGTCTTACTTGATTAGTTGTTATTGTATATATTTTTTTGACTCAGAGAAAGCTGATGACTAAGTTGCAAGGTAAGTGTGCGACTCACTCTTTATTCAAAAAGCACTACTTCAGGTGCCAACAATGTTCCTATGTGTAAGGAAGTATTGGTTTGCAAAGTTATTTAACATTTCAAGGTAAAATAACACTAAATCATGTGACGATTCTGTTACCTATGTTACCTGATATCACTCTTATTTTAAAATCTGTATTATTATAGCTAAAGGAATGGTAATAGCAGCTTTTGCCAAGTGAAATCTAGTCTAATTCTTACTGTCAAAATGTAGAGTTTTCTCTGAAAATATCTTTAAACTTATACTTGATATGCTTTCTAATAGAGAAAATAGTTCTTGGGAAAGACTCACTCAACCAAAATCTATAGCCTGTGCAATAACCTAAAATGCACTCTGACTCTAGCGAGTTTGCTCAGTGGTTCGAAGGTTAGCACTCAGACCAAAGGGTCTCAGTTCAATTCCGGAACAAGGGCATGTACCTTGGTTGCAGACTTGATCCCTGACTTGGGTTGGGGCACATGTGGGAGGCAACCAATCGATGTGTCTCCCTCATGTTGATGTTTCTCTCTCTGTCTTGCTCCCTTCCCCTCTCTCTAAAAATCAATGGAAAAACATCCTCAGGTGAGGATTTTTTTTTAAAAAAGCACTTCTGACCACATTGTTTTTGCTTCAGTTTGTTTCCTGATCATCATATTGTATAGCAATATGTATTATTACCATAGCAATACATAGTAATAGAACATTTCATAATTTTTGTCTGGGTTGGGTAGGGGTGAGAGGAAAGATTGGAAAATCAAGAGTATATTAACTCGAATTTCGACACATAATTATTCAAATAAAATTTTAATGATTTCAGTTCAATACAACTGAAAATGTAGTGTAAGGGCATTTCCTGCTAAATTTCAAATTACAGGTTGTGGGCCATTTCTGAGCAGAAGCATCATATCCTACTGAATATTCAGTTTAATCACTAAAGTGATTGATGGCATCATGGTGGGGGAAAACAATGATCAGCTCATAGAATGTGGCTAAAAAGGAAAACAAAAACAATGCAAATAATAAAGAAGCCACAGATATTAAAATAATAATACAATCCCAAATATCCATCTCTTAAATTACTAGAAAAAAATTACAGCAAATATAGTCTTCTCAGATTTGGGTAACTTTATTTTCATTTGATAGTGATTTTTAAGCCCTATAGTCAATGAAACCAATTTTAAAAGCTCTATGAGAAATGAATATTTAGATAGCTATTACACTTTTCTTAAAAAAAAAGAAAAAAAGAAAAAGCTTAAATTTCTGAATGAGCAAGATTCACTTTTGTTGGTAGAGGCCCTGCTTCTTCATGATCTTCCACTTGAGATCTAACAACCACAAGAGAAGAAGCTGGATATCTGTTTAGTTTTTGTTCATTCACGAATTCCAGGTCACCATAGATACTCAGCTTCTGCAAAAGAAAATCAATGCATATTAGAATTTGGATAATTAGAAACCTCACTAAGTCTTCAAATAACAATTTAATCTATGGGTATTTTGTTACATAAATAAATAAATAAATACATACATACATAAATAAATAAATAAATTTCTATGAATGTCCTCAAGAATGAAGAATGCTTTTACTCAAAGTGTTACAGATAGGTGATTCAGCTGCTAGTAATGGCAAAGAAAACTTTCCCACATGTCCCAAGTTAAAATATTTAGAAGCATAACAACAGAGTATCAAGAAAAACTGCTCAGGTTTAAATGGAGTTAGTGTTGTCATACCAAGAGCACTTATTTGGGATATTTGATTTTTTAAGTGATCCATTCCTTCAAGATCTTACCTCTCCGACCAACTTGTCTAATGATTTGGAGTAAGTTTCTCTGCTACTAAATGTTTTAACTTAATATATTTGGAAAATATGTGCTATTTTAAAAGGCTGTGAGAACAAAGAATTTACATGAAACATTTTAACACTGAAAGGTCTTCACAAACATATAAAAGCTCCTTAAATTATTATCATATCCAAGAAGATAGTAAAACAACAAAAGAATGAAAGCATAAAATAGAGTCATTGCAAATGTCATAGAACTCACTGGAGTATAACAGTTATGTCTAACATCCTTTGAAAGTAGGTCTATTTAGATGTAAGTTATCTCCTAAAAGCAGAAAAGCTAAATGACAAGTATTTACTAAGAAATAGGATATTTGTTAACTCCTACAGAAATACATCTCTGTGTCATGAGCGAAACATTGAAGTGCTAACCTTACTGAGAGGATAAGTGACTGATTATAGAGCAAGAACCACTTAATACTGGGAAGGTGCATTTAAAAGATGTTAAATAAAGAGCAATTTTAAGTATCCATCGATACTGATACATGCTACAGCATGGATGAACCTTGAAAAACATCATGAAGTGAAAGAGGCCAATCATTAGAGATCACGTACTGGTTGCCTATGGCTGGGGTGGTGGTGGTGGTGGTGCTTGGGAAAAAATGGGAAGTGGCTATGAATGAGTCTGAGTTTTCTTTCTGGGGTAATAAAAATATTAAAAAACTGATTGCCATGATGATTGCTTCCTTGTTTCATGTTGCAGATATGGTTTGCTGACTACTGTTCAAGGCAACAAGGAGATGGCCCAGTACCTTATATTTTTCCATTAAGAGAATATCATCCAGACAGATTCAGTGGTTGATGGACTGGGCATGGATCTGATATTCTGTGGCCTCCTTAAAACCCAGAATTAACATGTGATAATATGCTCTGGGGCATTGTGAAAGAAAAACTTTCACAACTCTACCTAGTAACATTTAAAGACCTTGGAACAGCAACCAAGATCTGTGTGAATGATTTCAAACATCAACATGGAAGAAAGTGAAGAGATGGAGGTGAGGTGGGAGATAATGTAAGGGAACTAATTAATTCCTCATCCTTCAGTAAGAAGACATTAGATAATGTCTAAAGCTGGCAAAACAAAACAAAACCAACCCAAAAGTTAAAATTTAAAAAATGGCCCTACCCGGTTTGGCTCAGTGGATAGAGCGTCGGCCTGCAGACTGAAGGGTCCCAGGTTCGATTCCGGCCAAGGGCACATGCCCAGGTTGCAGGCTCGATCCCCAATAGGGGGCATGCAGGAGGCAGCTGATCAATGATTCTCTCTCATCATTGATGTTTCTCTCTCTCCCTCTCCCTTTCTCTCTGAAATCAATAAATATATATTTTTTAAAAATTTAAAAAATGGTAACTACTTGGAAAAAAATTTTAAACTATTGGCTGTAGCCCAGTTGGTGTGGCTCAGTGATTGAGCATCGACCTATGATCCAGGAGATCACGGTTCAATTCCCAGTCAGGGCACATTCCTAGGTTGCAGGCTCGATCCCCAGTAGGGGATGTGCAGAAAGCAGCTGATCAATGATTCTCTCTCATCATTGATATTTCTCTCTCTCCCTCTCACTTCCTCTCTGAAATCAATAAAAACATTTATTTTTTAATATTTTTATTTATTTCAGAGAGGAAGGAAGAGGGAGAGAGAGATAGAAACATCAATGATGACAGAGAATCATCGATCAGCTGCCTCCTGCACGTCCAGTGGGGGATCGAGCCCGCAACCCGGGCATGTGCCCTTGACCAGAATCGAACCAGGGACCTTTCAGTCTGCAGGCCAACACTCTATCCACTGAGCCAAACTGGGTAGGGCAATAAAAACATATTAAAAAAAAAAAAAAAAACAACAACAACTGCCGAAACCGGTTTGGCTCGATGGATAGAGCGTCGGCCTGCGGACTGAAAGGTACCAGGTTCGATTCCGGTCAAGGGCATGTACATTGGCTGCGGGCACATCCCTGGTAGGGGGTGTGCAGGAGGCAGGCAGCTGGTCGATTCTCTCTCATCGATGTTTCTAGCTCTCTATCCCTCTCCCTTCCTCTCTGTAAAAAAAAACCAATAAAATATGAAAAAAAAAAAAAAAAACAACTATTGGCTATAGTTTATCTGAGAAGTGAGGAAGAGGAAGATTTAATTTATGTTAATGTATTACTTCTAAAAGTTAAAATTTTTTAATTAAAAAAAATAAAAAATTTTAATTAGTAAATATGTATTTGAGCTTTAGGCCTGGCTCTGCCACTAACCAGTTATGTAATCTTTGATAATTTCCTTAAATCTTTCCTAAAACTCAGTTTCTTAACAGAATTTGGATTAAAAAAGCTATGGCATTTATATTGTTTTCTGATTGTCTGACTCTTTTTATGAGACTTAAAGCTTCTAAATGGCAAGATTCTTAGTCTTTTTTTTCAAGATGAAGAAAATAATGTTTATTATAGTTTAAGACAAGTTTCACCCTACTTCCTGACCCTTAGAAGCCTTAAACTGTTCCTTCTTGACCTTATTCTTCATTGTATCTTTAATCCCTTGAACAGGGCCTGACACATAACAAGTTACCCATAAATATATGTGATTCACTAAACATTAATGTTATTAGGAGTCTTCTAAAGCTCTTTTTAACTGAATACATGAAATCAGATGATGATGGTTTTGAAGAAAAAGGAGCATATATATAAAGAGATAACAATGAGGTAGCATGTATAGCAGGGGCGGGCAACCTTTTTTCTGCCAAGGGCCATTGGGATATTTATAGCATCATTCCAGGGCCACACAAAATTATCAACTTAAAAAATTAGTCTGCTATATTTGGTCCAACATTTAATTAACTCACCCCTAATGCCTTGGCAGGGCCAGACCAAATGACTTTGCGAAACCAAATGTTCTCCACACCTGATGTATATCGACATCTGTTGCTATAGCAACGTTCTGAGGCTGCCTGATCTCTAAAAAGGAATATCCAAAACTGCTAAACCCTGTTTTTATATGTTAACCCTTTGCACTCGCTTGCTTTTTTCTCGATTCCTTTATTCTACTCGGGATTTAATTTTTTAAATACCCCAGATTTTACAAAGCGCGGCAGTAGAATAAAAAACTGGAGTTTCTTTTCATACAAACTTATTTATTTGGATTTTTTTATATTTCAAATTATTGATACATTCAAAGAGTATAAAAAGAGTTGCTACCGATGCTAACCGTGTCGAGTCACACTTGACATCCGAGTGCAAAAGGTTAAATTTGATCTGCCTGACCAGGACCACTATGGAATGACAACTCTTCATTATTTTACATAGATAACTCAACAAGAGAAAGTATCATCCCATTAAGTTTCAAAAATGACATCACAAATGTGAAAGAACAGAGGAAAAAATGTGGAGAAAAGAAGATCAAAATCTTTATGCATCAAGTCACTCAAAATGACACTGCTTTAAGATCAACAAAGGAAATTAAATTCTTTGCCAATTCTTTTTGGCCATTACAATCAAATGATATATGATGAATACCTAACTATGTGCAAAGCAGGCTAAAAATAAATTATTTCAGAGCTTTCCTAAATAAGAAAAATAAAGCTGTTCATAAGTTTCTAAGACCACATTCTGCACATCTATTACTACCATTTTAAGCTTTGTTTATAGTGACTGAAAAGAAAGCTTTTTATATTTCACCAGAGGCCCGAAATTCGTGCACTGGGGGGGTGGGGGGTGGGGAGGGGGAGGGGCACTGGGGGGCCCTCAGCCCGGCCTGCGCCCTCTTGCAGTCTGGGACCCCTCGGGGGATAGCCAGCAGTCAGACATCCCTCTCGCAGTTTGGAGCTCTTGCAGTCCAGGACCCCTCACTCCTTACCACCTGCCTGCAATGGAGGCGGGAGAGGCACCCGCCACTGCTGCTGCACTCACCAGCCACCAGCTGTGAACCCGGCTTCTGGCTGAGCAGCACTCCCCTTGTGGGAGTGCACTGATCACCAGGGGGCAGCTCCTGCGTTGAGCGCCTGCCCACTGGTGGTAGGTGCGCATCATAGCAACTGGTTGTTCCGCTGTTTGGTCTATTTGCATATTAGCATTTTATTATATAGGATAGTTAAAATGGAGTCTCATGTTACTATGGAGAGGGGTCAGAAATAATTTATGTTCTAATAAAAAAATCAATGAAAAGGCTTTACAAAGAAAGTAAAGTTTAAAATAGGTAGCTTTTGGCCAAGAAAATCTCAATCACTTTCTAATGCTAAGTTCTCAGTTATTTTTACAGTAAACAAAGAAAACACCAGGGGAGGAGTACTTATTCTACAATATTTTCTTTATATTTTATTGATTTTTTTACAGAGAGGAAGGGAGTGGGATAGAGAGTTAGAAACACTGATGAGAGAAAAACATCAATCAGCTGCCTCCTGCATACCCCTGACTGGGGATGTGCCCACAACCAGGGTACATGTCTCTGGTTGGAATCAAACCCGGGACCCTTCAGTCCACAGGCCGACTCTCTATCCACTGTGGCAAACCCGTCAGGGCTATACTACAATATTTTTCTTCTTTTTTTAAAATATATTCTATTGATTTTTTTTACAGAGAGGAAGGAAGAGAGAGAGAGAGAGAGAGAGAGAGAAATATCGATGAGAGAGAAACATCGATCAGCTGCCTCTTGCACGCCCCCTACTGGGGATGTGCCCGCAACCAAGGTATGTGCCCTTGACCGGAATCGAACTTGGGACCTTTTAGTCCGCAGGCTGACGCTCTATCCACTGAGCCAAACCGGTTTTGGCACTATACTACAATATTTTTAAACAAGAAACAAAACCTTAATATGTATTAAAGATTATTTATAGTACAAATAAATCCATTCTAATGACAACACAATAATAGTTCTATATGATAGGATGAGTGATTTCATTTCTGCTTCTTTATATGTACTTTACAAATTTCTACCCTAAGTATACAGTATTTTTACAATAAAACTGGAGGCCTCGTACACGAAAATTTGTGCACTTGGGGGGTTCCTCAGCCTGGCCTGCGCCCTCTCGCAGACCAGGAGCCCTCAGGGGATGTCCGACTGACGGCTTAGGCCCACTCCCCCCAGGAGCGGGCGTAAGCTGCAGTCTGGCCTCCCTCTGTGGGAGGCGACTCGTGGGCCAATTGGGGAACAGCGCCAGCTGGTGAGTGGCTGGCCCTGCCCCCCAACTGCCCCTCCACCACCACCCCGATTGCCATCCCCTCCCTCTGCCCACTGGTACCCGCCTTGGCTGGCCTGGTGCTGCCCTCTCACCAGCCTGGCACACCCTTCCCCCTCAACCCCCCCCCACACACACCGCTCCTTCTGCTGTTCAGTCGATTTGCATATTAGGCTTTTATTATATAGGATAGGATATATGGTTGAACACAACATTAATACCTAGCCAAAGTGTGGTTTCACATACAAAGTAAAGCCTAAAATGAATGATTCTAAATGGTTCTTTTCCACACATTTTTCTAGAAAATAAATCTTCTTAGAAAAGTCTAGCTCTTTGAGGTTATAGCCATAATTTTAATTGTTAAGTATAGGAAGAAGAGCTCTAGAGAGGAGCAAGAAAGTAACATTGTAAGGCAGATATTTGTAGGAAATGTAACAGGTGTCAACAGGACTCCATATGGGTGTTGATTCTTTAGACTCCATGATCATAGGAATGTAGGGGACATATGTGGGAAAAGTGAGTTGTTCCCCAAAGAACTTGAAAATAAGGGGAGAGAATTTCTTACAGAATTAAAGCTATACAATCAAAATAAAATTTATCACAGCAGAGACAACATCTAAAAGGAAAAGAAAGACCAAGTCATCTGAAAGGAAAGTTCCCCAAATCTATAAGATACAACCAAAACCACAATGAGAAGCATTGATATGTCTAAACAACACCAGAATAGGAGATTGCTTGCATAGATAAAGAGGTAAGAGAGGAAAACAATGAAATGTCCATTTAAAACTATTTGGATAGAAAGTGCTCAAATTAGTCAGTAGGCCTGGGGACCAGAATCCAGGTTGTGGTGGATTTATCAAGGTAAATTTCACCTGAGGCCAGCCATTCAGTCTTTCTTGGCAATAATCAGACCAATCTATATATGCATCTTTTTTCTTTTAACTTAGGGGTAAGGAGAAGGAACTAATGATGTAAAAAGGAAGGAATAAAGTGCCACAAGGTGGAGAGGTCAACAAAGATTTATTACTATGGATTTGTAGCTTTTTTGCCATAGGATTTAGAGTACATGGGGTAACTAAAGGAAGTAATAGGCAACAAAAATCCTATGTAAGATGGGTAATTTCATTTTATCAGAAATAATGAAATGACTAAAATATGGACATCAGCACTAAAAATAACACAAGTAATGGAGCAAGAGGATGTAATTAGTATACTCATATTATAAGCAGATGAGTTTTACAGAAATTTACAATCTCTAATACTTCAATTCCTGCTCCTGCTCAATTTTATCCATTTAGTTTATTCTCCTAATTTAAATTCTTTCAATCAAGTTAGTTCCTTACAGTACTTCCCTGATAATTGGCTTATTCTTGTCTGTACCTAGGAAAATTGTCTACCCTCTTCTCTGCTAATTCATATCTACCCATTCTTCAAAGTTCAGGTCAAGATCCACATTATCTAAAAGCCTTATCTGAAAATCCAGCACGTGGTGTCTGCTTTCCTTAACACTTTGAACATTTATTATTTGTACCACTTAAAATCTTTATCAGCCATAGGAAAGATGGTAAACAGGAAAAACACAGGAGTTGTGAATCAAAAGATGAGCTAATTCTAGCCTCAATACTTTCAACTGCTGTGCAATCCCAGGAGGTTAACTGGCTTTGTAAGCCTGCTAACCTACCTATAAAATAGATAATAGAACATACTGTAGAGTACTGCTGGATATGGAAGATATATGAAAGATATATGAAAACATTTTATAAAATTTACAGAACTATATAAATGTTAAGTTTTCAACATTATCCTGCTCCAATTTCTAGCTGTCTGTATCACATATCTTTTTAAAAAATATATATTCTATTGATTTCTTACAGAGAGGAAGGGAGAGGGATAGAGAGTTAGAAAAATCAATGAGAGAGAAACATCCATCAGCGGCCTGCTGCACACCCCCTACTGGGGATGTGCCCGCAACCAAGGTACATGCCCTTGACTGGAATCGAACCTTTCAGTCCGCAGGCCAACGCTCTATCCACTGAGACAAACCAGTTAGGGCTATATCACATATCTTAAAAAATCCTATATAATAAAAGCCTAGGTGGCCCTCGCACGACGCCGTCACAAGATGGCTGCGTGCACAGTGGAGGCGGGGCCCGGCGGCCACTCCGCGCAGTGAGGCCGGTCCCAGCATCTCTGCCGCCTTGCATGGAGGAGGCGGGTCACGGCAGGGGAGGGCAGTTGTGGGCGATCAGGTCGATAGCAGAGGGCAGCTGGGGATGATCAGGCCGGCAGGGGAAGGCAGTTGGGGGAGATTGGGCAGGCAGGGGAGGACAGTTGGGGGTGATTGGGCCGGCAGGGGAGCAGTTAGGCGTCAATCAGGCTGGCAGGGGAGCGGTTAGGGGGCAATCAGGCAGGCGAGTGGTTAGGAGCCAGCAGTCCCGGATTGGGCCTAAACTGGCAGTCGGACATCCCCCGAGGGGTCCCAGATTGGAGAGGGTGCAGGCCGGGCTGAGGGACCCCCCCCCATGCATGAATTTCGTGCACCGGGCCTCTAGTAAAATATAAATCTTAATTATTCATGCATAAATCTTATATTAAAACATATCTTTATAGTCCATTAAGATAAAACTGTTCAAGCACCATGCTAGGCACATGCCAACTACTTATTAGATTCTATTTTAACTTTCCTCCTTTCTTCTTTTCACTCTTTTTCTATTGCACTTTCAAAGCAAAAGACAACTGAAGTTTATTTCATTTGGAGTTGAGTTAGCCCATATTTATTATATAAATAACTTTCTTTCCTTGAAAGCTAAATTGAATAATCAAATTATAGACTTTTCCAAAATAAAACTCCTTTATCTTAAAAGTTACATTTCTTGGGTCAATTAAATTTTCATTACCAAGGAAGTCATGATAGTTTTCTATCTCTTTCAGGGTTAGATTCCAGAACAAATGAACTCAAAATCAAACGCTCTAGCCTTGCTGCTTCTAAAGCAGCAATTACTCTTTAAAATTTGTGGCAATTAGTTTAAAATGTTAAGTGGGTATACAAGACTTCTTTCTTAAATATCACCTTAGAAACGGACGTCAACAGGTTCTTTTCAGTCTTACAGAACCAGGGAGAGAAACACTTTAAACCAGCCAACACATATGTAACTATGGTAGTTAGCTTTTACAGAAAACTGGAACAGTGATTCTTGTGCTGCAAACCTGTAATTTTCATGTATGCCAACCCCCAGGTATGTGACTGAAACCACCAAATCTTCTCTCATTCTATTAGTAGAGAGGCCTTGTTTTTCTAGTTAAAAAAAAAATAGGCATTTAAAATGATTAATCATATGTCTCAGTCTTCAAATAGGGTATTAGAATTAAATCTACCTCAGAGGGAACATACTGCTCCACAGCTGTAGCAACAGTTGCACAACAAATCCAGAGCAATACCATCACCGAGAGGACAAGAGTTGTGGTTAAAATCCACCCAGAGTTACTGAAAAAAAAGAAAGAAAGAAGGAAATATCAACAATTAGTCATGTTACAATTTTGTAATATAAGAAACAGGAGATTCTTGATAATTAAAGGCAATCAAGATTATGTACTTATTTTAATAATCTAATTAAAGCTTTATGATTACTACCTTTAAAACTATTTTTTAAAAAAATACTTATAGAAGGAACTATTATAATAGATATTAGGGTGGTATGAAACCCTTCCCTCCATTTCTCAAGTTTCTGTAACATGGCTGCATCACTTTTGCAACTTAAAAAAAATCAGACATACTGGCTTTTTGTTAAATGTATGAAATTAAAGCAAATTATTGTCAAGGGCAATTTTAAATTACTAAATGAGATAAGAAAAATGCAAGTGTCCTATAAATTATACACTGCTATAAAATTTTATATGTATTATTTTGCAAGGTATTATGATACTAGCTTTAAGAAAACCCAATATCCCAGAATTAAGGTATAGAATAGGTAAATTATGAAATTATCGTTTGTTTTACAAAGGGATTACAACAGGCTTCCAGAAGTTAGCTTCTCTAGAGCATTTCAAATATTTAATCTGCCATAATTTACTTACAATTCAAAAGAGTACATCTATTATGAAGTATTCTGCACCCATTACAGCACATCTTAGTAAAGATAAAGTTACATGTTTCTTATGATTAAAATATTTTTTTTAAAAATGCTTTTATTGATTTCAGAGAGAGGAAGGGAAAATGAGAGATAGAAATATTGATCGGCTGCCTCCTGCATGCCCACTACTGGGGATCAAGCCTGAAACCCAGGCAAGTGCCCTGTCTGGAAATCGAACCATGACCTCCTGGTTCATGGGATAACCCTGGTTCATGGGACGAAGCTCAACCAACTGAGCCACGTCAACTGAGCTGATGAAAATATCTTTTAAAAAAAATAGTACTTACTGATTTCAGAGAGGAAGGGAGACGGAGAGAGATAGAAACATCAATGATGAGAGAATCATCGATTGGCTGCCTCTTGCACACCCCCAACTGGGGATCGATCCTCAAACCTGGGCATGTGCCCTTGACCAGAATCGAACCCAGTACCCTTCAGTCCGCAGGCCAATGCTCTATTTACTGAGCCAAACTAGCTAGGGCTGATTAAAATGTATTTTTTAAAAAATACATATTTTTTATTTGATTTCAGAGAGGAAGGGAGAGAGAGAAACATCAATGATCAAAGAGAATAATCTATCCACTGCCTCCTGCACACCCCCTACTGGGGATCTAACCCACAACCCGGGCATGTGCCCTTGACCAGAATTGAACCCAGGACCCTTCAGTCTGCAGGCCGGTGCTCTATCCACTAAGCCAAACCGGCTAGGGCTGATTAAAATATCTTAATGTAGAAAGCCAGTTACAAGAATCAGCAACTAAAACTTTTTCTATAATTGACCTATTGTTTGCCAAACTATAAATTAAGATTCCAAGAACAGGAATAAGTCAAGCTATTTTTAAATATTTAAGAGTCTAATTCTGAAAAACTATGTAATTAGAAAATTGGACAATTTTCACATCTGGGCTCATCCAACACTGCCTAATAAAAGATATCATCACAACCCAGTCACCTGATGGTTTGCCAACACTTGAACATGCTAAGGAAAAAGCATGCACTCACTGCTTGTTTCTTAGCAAAAGAGATAGACTTTGGAAAATGTATTGTATCTAAAAGCAGGGAATTCCTACAAGATGCTTTAAGTATTCCAATTTAGCAAGATAGTAGAGTAAAAATATTTTTAATGAAAAAATACCTAATTTACATATCCCAGCCCTAACCTGGTACTGAGGAATTCCCTTCCATGAAATGATGTATTTGATATCTGGATTCCAGTCACAACTAGTTAAGCCAGAAAATTAAGACTCATTTTATTTAAGTCAATCCACTTCTTTAACCTCTACAACAAAATAATCCTACAAGATTCTCCATCATCTCCTATTCTTACCTACTGCCCTAGTTCAGATCTCGTTAATTTCTTGCCTGGTTTACCCAAGTTGTTCAACATGATCCTCTATCCTTCACAAGGCCTCTTCCTGATATTAAAAATGATTACTTTCCTGCCTGGCTGGTGTTGCTCAGTGGTTGAGCGTCAACCCATGAACCAGGACGTCACGGTTAAGTTCCTTGTCAGGCACATGCCCGGGTTGTAGGCTCGATCCCCAGTAAGGGGAGTGCAGGAGGCAGCTGATCAACAATTCTCTCTTATCACTGATGTTTCTATCTCTCTCTCCCTCTCTCTGAAATCAATAAAAACATATTTTTAAAAAATGATTACTTTCCTCCTCCTATCTAGCTCCAGGCAACCTGGTTTGGTCAAATCTCTCAATCAAATGTGCTACAATTAGCAAAAAACTCTAGTCATCATTTAAGACATTTCTATCTCTGTAAATCCTCCCTTTGAAACCTGTAATAGACTTAGTACTCCTGGTACTCTACATATGAGAGGTATGTGTATACATAAAATATCTATCAATCATTGTTGTTTTGTTACTATCTGTCTTTTTCTACTATACTATATTTGAGAACTCCATAAAGGTAGACTGAACATCTTTTCTTAAGTCTCACATCCCTAACACAGTGCCTGGCACATAATAGACTCTCCAAAAAGAAATGGCAAGTGAAAAAACGAGTTTGATCTCAATTTCCATTCTGGAGGCCAAGGACAACTTCATATCAACTATGTGATATAATAAAAAGAAGCACTGTAGTAAGGGTCAGAAGACCAGATTCCACTGACTGGCTAGGTGATCTTACATGCAATCATGGAAAAATCATGATCCTTTAAAGAGCAAACAGCTATGGTAGAATAGAATGAGAAGAAGATACAGAATTTGAAAACCTAGATTTGAATTTTAATATAGTAGATATATAATCTTGGGGTAGTGGATTCACCTCTCGGATTAACCTACTTATTACAGTAGAAAGCCAGTTCTAAGAGTCAAATGAGATCATTGAGGGGGGGAAAAGCATTTAAAAAAGAATTCTTTTTATTAAAATGTAGGATACTATCATATTTAGCTTTCATAAAACTATCAAATTGCAACAAAAATCTTAAATACTGGAGAGAGAAAAATGTCCTTTTTTAAGCAAGGTCAAAAGCAGGTTTAGAAATGAAAGGAAGGGAAATTTTAAAGTTAAATCCTTATTTTCTCACCCAGTCTTTAAAGACTTTTGTTCAGTAAAAGGTATTCATTTTTAGATTCCAATATGACCCTACTGACATCTGATAAAACCTAAGAAACTATTTCTATCACAAGAAATTACAGGAAGCAGCCGAAACCGGTTTGGCTCAGTGGATAGAGCGTCGGCCTGCGGACTCAAGGGTCCCAGGTTCGATTCCGGTCAAGGGCATGTACCTTGGTTGCGGGCACATCCCAAGTGGGGGGTGTGCAAGAGGCAGCTGATCGATATTTCTCTCTCATCGATGTTTCTAACTCTCTATCCCTCTCTCTTCCTCTCTGTAAAAAATCAATAAAATATATTTAAAAAAAGAAAAAAAAAAGAAATTACAGGAAGCATGCAGTTTGGACTACTGCAGTGTTACACCTGAGACAGAACATAGTGTGAGACTGTGAGGGCAAGCATTTGTATACTGTTCTACTCGAGGGCTTGGCGTGGTATCTGACACACAGTAAATAGTTACCAATAAGTGTTAAGACCCACTTTCTTTCCCCTTTTCTTTTATTGGTGGGGGAGAAGTATGGAGGGAGGGCTCATATCATAACTCCTTGCAGGAGTGCAAGCACACATAATCTGATAAAACGCTCTTCACCCTCAGAAGGCTTGATAGTCCTTCCTAGGACATAACATACCCATTCCCCCGACTGCCCACTTTTCCTTGCCAGCCTTAAGAGTCCTTGGCATACAGTTGATATTCCTTCTTAGCATAGAACATGAAGCCTTCCTTAGTCTATAGCCTTATCTACCTTTCCTAGCCTTATATGTGGCCATGCAGCTAAAAACAAAAATCTGATCTCCAAAACATTAACATATACTTAAGAAGCACATTTCTTAACATAAATCAGGGAATCCTAACAAGAAAGTTTTTTTTTTTTAAAAATATATTTTATTGATTTTTTTACAGAGAGGAAGGAAGAGGGTTAGAGAGCTAGAAACATCGATGAGAGAGAAACATCGACCAGCTGCCTCCTGCACATCCCCCACCGGGGATGTGCCCACAACCACGGCACATGCCCTTGACCGGAATCGAACCTGGGACCCCTCAGTCCACAGACCGACGCTCTATCCACTGAGCCAAACCGGTTTTGGCAAGAAAGTTTTTATACTGTGAAAAAAACTATGGTTATATTAAACTGCTTGGGTTTTATTAAACTAGTATGCATATCACCTTTCATTTATTATTAAATCCTCACCTTAGAATATGTTTATTGATATTAGAGAGAGGAAGGGTGGGAGGGAGGGGGAGAAAGAGAGAAACATTGATCATTTGCCTCCTGCATGTGCCCCGACTGGGAATCAAACCTGTGAAACCTCTGGTGCATGGGACAATGCTCCAACCAACTGAGCCACACTGGCCAGGGCTGCATATTACTTTTTAAGAAATTAAAATATCCAAAAGTAGACGTTTGGTAGGAAGAAAGTAAATTTTTTTTTCTTTTACTTTTGAGCAGCTAATAACATTTTAAAATAATAAAAAGGAATATATCTGATATAAGCCAGATTTTATTTCCTATACCCATTAATAAAGAGGAATACATACAGAGAGAGGCATCTTAAAAAGCCATCACTTTCTCCATCTTCAAGAAAGTTCCTGTGTGCTTGTGAACTTCTCATTTGTAGATCTGGTGAAATAACAAGGCACATGTTTGATATCTTATACTCCAAAAGACAGTCCCAAATGACTACTTTTAGATCTATATATTTAATAATGAATGCAAGTTCCTATGGCACATCAAAACCAAATAGATATTCTACTACATTAAGGGTTTCCTATTTTATTTCCCAACTAGTGACCTGGTGCACGAAATTCGCGCACATTAAAAGGGGATTAATTAGAGGAAATAATTTAATATTGCTATTTGCCCTTTCTCTATAATAGAAGTGTCAGAGATGAAAGAAAATTAGTAAAATGTATATGAAAACCTTCCTCCTGTCAGAGTCTGGGGCACACCACGGGACCCAGAGTCAAGTCGTCGCCCACCCACATGCACCTCAAAATCATGTGAGACCCAGACCCGGCCGGCCCCCCCACATTGGGCTAGATCCAGACCCGGCCAGTCCCATCCATGTCAAGCCCTGCTGGGCAGGTGGGGGAGGCTCAGGTGCCCTGGCCCAACACCAGGACGGGGGGAGGGGGGGGGGCTGAGGTTCCCCAGCCCAGACCGGGGCGGGGGGCGTGCCTTGAGGTCCTCCATCAAGCCCTGCCAGGTGGGGGACACGGCCTGAGATCCCGTCAAACCCCACTGGGTCGGGGGTGCAGCCTCAGGTCCCCCGGCCCAGCACCGGGATGGGGGTACAGCCTCAGGTCCCCCGTCAAGCCCCACTGGGCAGGGGCGCGGCCTGAGTTCCCCCGACCAAGCACTGGGGGTGCACCTTGAGGTCCCCCATCAAGCCCCACTAGGTGGGGGGCATGGCCTGAGGTCCCCTGTTAAGCCCAGCCAGGCAGGGGAGCGCAGCCTCAGGTCCCCTGGTCCGGTGCTGGGGCGGGGGAGCAGCCTGAGGTCCCCTAGCCCAGCACCAGGATGGGAAGCGCACCTTGAGGTCTCCCGTCAAGCCCCGCCGGGTGCAGGGGGCGTGGCCTCAGGTCCCCTGGCCTGGCACTGGGGCGGGGGGCACGGCCTGAGGTCCCCTGTCAAGCCCTGCCAGGTGGAGGGCGTGGCCTGAGGTCCCGTCAAGCCCTGCTGGGTGGGGGACGTGGCCTGAGGTCCCGTCAAGCCCTGCTGGGTGGGGGACGTGGCCTGAGGTCCCCTGTCAAGCCCCACAGGGGTGGGGGAGGGCGTAGCCTCAGGTCCCTGCTGATTGCTCGTTAAGGCTACTTATGGGAACTTGGCCTCAGCTGTGGGTGCAGCCATCTTTGTGATGGAGTGATGGCCAATTAGCATATTCCCTCTTTATTAGATAGAATTCTGACATTGAAGCTTTCAATTTAATTACATGTGGGCTTAAGTAACGGAATTTGGTTTATTCTAATGTAAAGTTAAAGATGGCCTTATGTGCTGTCATTATCCACCTAGCAAAATCATTAGAAAGTTAATTAAATCAGTATCTAAAGTAAGGTATAAGCTAGTACATTTTAAAAGGTAAGCTCAGCTTTAGGTTGATGTTTTATATTCCCATGAGTTAAAATTCACTTCTAGTATGGAAATCAAAATAGAATAGGAACTCATACTTTTAGGGCAGTTTCACTATTTGGTTTGTTTATTGGAATGTAACAGAATATTTCATTAGTTTATACTTACAACATCCTTCAAAGCAAACTAAATGGTTTTAAAATATAGGTTCTCAAAGTGTGGTCCCTAGACCAGCAGCATCAACAAAATCTGGCAACTTGTTAGAAATGCAAATTCTCAGGTCCTTTCCCAGATCTAGAATATTGGAGACTTTGGAGGTGGGACTCAGAGATCTGTTTTAATAAGCTATCCAGATCCTAATGCTCATTAAAGTTTGAGAACCACTCAAAGTTTTAGAAATTATTTGTTCATATTCTATTAGTGTAAAAACAATCATGCAACGAATTCTACCACAACCAGATTTGATTGCTGCGTAAAAGAAAACTTACAGGACATTTTGCTTAGCGATGATTCTTTCAAATTTGTAGGCTCCTGTTCCAACTGTGATGCATACTGGATTTCTGGCTTAGACTAAAATGATAATGAAAGCAATTAAGTCATTTGTACTCTTTAAGCCTCTCTCAGTAACAAGTTGTGTAACACGTAATCTCTACAAACATTCAAATTGAGAAAAAGTAACAGAAGTATGGTATAAAAAAATAAAACATATTAACCACAATATACTTTAATTACACTTCCTAAACATCAGATCCAGTGCCTTGCAAACAGACAGACAGATTTTTGGCATCATCAAATATTTAGTTTAACTTCCTGACAGCATAAAAAAAGAAATAGAAAAAAGGACAAATTATAGCATACTGCATTAAATATCATACTCTGCAAAAATGATTTCTAATTCTACTTGATCAGGAATAATTTAGGAGACTGCCAACATATTTGACTAAACACTTACTATCTCTATTTTTTCTCAGCTGAAACATTCCATTCTTCCCTAAGTGTAATTCATAAATTACAGCTAAATACTCCATACTCTACATATAGCACTGACCCTCTGGAGTGGGGGCTTCTTTATCCTAGTTACACTCAGGTTGACACAAGGAGAGAAACAGCTAATCTCACATCTAATCAGGAATGAATGAGGTCTCCACTCCAAGAGTCAATTTATGCTTTAACTTAAATAGCTTTAAGACACAAAACTTACTGATAAATTTAAAGAGAGAAAATCACATATTAGCTTTACAGTAAGCCACTCACTTAGTAATAATAATTAAAGGTTCACTTTAATTAATACCTGAGAGAAAGACAGTACCACAGCATAATTTGTGGACTGGTAAATTTAAGAAATTTGCCCTGACCAGGTGGCTCAGTTGGTAGAGCATCGTCCGGTACACCAAAAGGTTGCGGTTTGATCCCCAGTTGGGGCACATACCGGAGGCTACTGATCATGTTTCTCTCTCACATTGATGTTTCTCTCTCTCTCTCTAAAAGAAAAAAAAAATCAATATAAACATATCCTCAGGGATTAAATTTAAAAAAATTAAGGAATTTAACTATAGAATTAAAAAGAAGACAATGTTGTAGGGTGGTATATGAGCCTAGGAGTTAAAGTGACCTGAGTCTGAAGCCTATTTTTGTTACTGACCTCAAACAAGGGTGTTTAAGGGTGACCTTAAACAAGTTAGACTCAGTTTCCTCATCAATAAAATAGGGATAATACAACCTCATGAAGTTGTTTGAAGATAAAATACGTAAGTCCCTAGTACATAAGAACTTAAAAGAAGACTACTATTATTATCACATCACATGGTAAATAATGAAGTAGGAAAAAAGTTACTTCTCTAGGCGGCAATATGCTTTTTCAGTAAGTTCTCTTGTAAGAGTTATGAAGAAAAGCACTAAAAACAACTAAAAGTTACATCATATTGCTTTTCTTTAATGTCCATATAGGATATAAATACATGCCACTATTTATATTCTAAGTATTTTAATTATTCCTGTTTCCCATATCTAGGTTTCATTTTTATCAATTTAGCCACTATACAATTTAGAAGATTCAGAGTTCTTATTAGGTAAGGACTGAGGGCTTTAGATAGGCTTCCAATAGGCAGATGGGAGTGTAAGTCACATTGTGCCGTGATGCCCAATGTTTTTGTTAGGCCAAATAAGTAATTATTATGTCATGATAAATATTTTTAAGTGACATGGCTCTATGCCAAGACATTCATTTGAGACATATACATTTACTGTTGTTGGTATTTAGATGAATATATGAAGAACAGTCGTCACCTGGAATATAACTAATTTTCCATCATCAGCTTGAAGATAAAAAGTCCATGAAGAGGTTATGAAGCTCTGTGCAGAGTCCATCATGCCACTCCAAAATGACCGTACCAGAGTTAGAGGGAAGAGTAGATGCATTTTTGGCATCAGAGACATGAGCTTTAAAAAAAAAATTAACTCATAATAAATACATTATTATTTATATATATGTATATTCAAGAGAGCAACATAATCAAATCCTTATTAGGACAGGGTATAAAGCATTAAGTGAATCTACTATAATAATTAGCATTCAAGTAAACTCTTAGTTATCTATGCAAATTGACTATGGTAAAGCTGAAAATCCCTTTAATTTCTACCAAACACATTTATAAGCTACCTATCACCTGTATGAAAATAAAAGGCTTTTGAATCAGATAAAAAAATATGGAGACTCTTGCCCTGGTTGGTTTTCTCAGTGGTTAGAGCCCCAGCCCTCGGACCAAAGGGTCGTGGGTTTGATTCCCAGTCAAGGGCACATACTTTGGATGCAGGTTTGATCCCTGGTCCCAGTTGGGGCTCATGTGGGAGGCAACCAATCGATGTGTCTGTCTCACGTCAAATGTTTTTCTCTCTCTCTCCCCCCTCCTCCCTTCCTTCCACTCTGTCTGAAAATCAATGGAAAAAATATCCTTGGGTGAGGATTAAAAAACAACAAATATGGAGAATCTTAAGATTTGATTAAATAAGGCCTAGCAAAGCTCAAGAAATAGAAGGGGAAGGGATAAGTCACCCATTCTTATCTTTAATGCTTTCAAGTAAAATAAATCATGCCATAATTAACATCAATGAAAAAGAAGGAAAAAATCAATCAAAAGAATATATGCATACAATGTGAGACATCTGATAACACGGGAGGGTGAGAGAGTATTTATGGGCTGAATACATATATAGTAAGCTACTGATAGGAATTAACACTAATTGACATATCTCCCCTCCAATTCTGATTCATAAATGCACAAAACATGCAATACCGTTGTTAAATGAAAGATTAGAAACAACCTACATGTCCAAAAATAAGGGAATGCTTATTAAATGATAAATTCATACAAAGGAATATGTAGTGTAAAGAGTAGACATTCACTATGTATACTTTAATTTTTAAAAAAGAATGCATGTATATACATAAAATATATCTGTATTGGTAACTCTGGCTACTTTAATGGAGAAAAATATAGCGGTAGGAGACTTATCACTATTTATTCTTTTTACCTTTTGAGTTTTTTATATCATGTGGGCTGTATTTTCTATACAAAAGTTAATAAAATCTAGAAAATTTCCCTAGTATATACAGAGTATAGAGTATGAGGGGTGGGAAATTATAACAGATGACATAGGAGAGGTAATCAGGAGCCAGGTTGTGATAAGTGGTTTGGACTTAAACTTGTATATAATGGGGAGCAACTGAAATATATAAATAAGATAGAAGTATGACATGATGAAATTTCCATTGAGAAAGTAAATATCTGGACACAGACTAAAAGATAAACTAGAGGGGGTTAGAGTGGGAAAGTAGTTTGGAAGTTAATTTAATTTAGTAATGTAGATGAGAAATGATGATGGTCTGAGTTAAGGTAATTGCAGTTGGGATGAAAAAAAGAGACTGAACTATCAATTTCCCTGAGCCTCAGTTTTTTCATATGTAAAAGGGGGATAATATCTTCACTAGACAATGAGAAAAAACAAAGTGAGATTATGTATGTGAACATATCTTTTAACAGTAACGCATCATAGAAAAATGTAATTGATTTGTCTGTGTGCAAATATATAATTTGTTTGCTGAAAACTAATTTAAAATATAATACTAAAATAGGATCAAGTGGGTGATAAATATTTCAATACAAGTAAGTGCAATACAAGCAGGCAATTTTGAAAGGCAGTTTTGTCTCATACTTGTTCTTGTCTCAACTCAGCAAATGGCAGCTGATTCTGGCAACCAAGATGGCAAGCATATTGCTCATCAGATTGGGAATATGCTTCTGTACATGCTGTAAGAGAAAAACAATCAAATTACAAGAAACAGACAGAAAGAAAGAAAGAAAAGGAATTTGGCATTTTATGAAGAAATCCTATATAATAAAAGGATAATATGCAAATTGACCGAACGGCAAATAACCAGTCACTATGATGCGCACTGACCACCAGGAGGCAGACACTCAATGTAGGAGCTGTCCCCCTGGTGGTCAGTGCGCTCCCACAGGGGGAGCATTGCTCAGCCAGAAGCCGGGTGAGCGCAACCATGGTGGCAGAAGCCTCTCCCGACTCCAAGGCAGCGCTAAGGAGCAGTGAGTCGAACGGTAAGGAGCAGTGAGCAGGCGGGTGGTAAGGAGCGAGGGCTCCCAGACTGCTAGAGGGATGTCTGCCTGCCAGCCTAGGCCCGCTACCCATGGGGAGCTGGCAGGCAGACATCCCCTGAGGGGTCCCGGACTGTGAGAGGGCACAGGCAGGGCTGAGGGACCCCCCCCCACTACAAGTGCATGAATTTTTGTGCACTGGGCCTCTAGTTTATTATACTAAAACTAGAGACCTGGTGCATGAAATTTGCGCACTAGGGGGAGGAGGTCCCTCAGCCAGCCTGCACTCTCTTGCAGTCCAGGACCCCTCACGCCTTACCGCCCACCTGCTCGCTGCTCCTTAGCACTGCCGCGGAGGCAGAAGAGGCTCCCGCCACAGCGCTCACCAGCCATGAGCCTGGCTTCTGGCTGAGCAGCGTTCCCCACTGTGGGAGCACACTGACCACCAGGGGGCAGCTCCTGCATTGAGTGTCTGCCTCCTGGTGGTCAGTGTGCATCATAGTGACCGGCCATTCTGGTCGTTCCGCCGTAACGGTCGCTTAGGCTTTTATTATATAGATAACATTTCATCAATATGAATTTCCAAATTTGGTAATAGTAGCAAATGTATCCTGTCCTATATAATAAAAGCGTAGTATGCAAATCGTCCCCTTGACTGGGAGGTCGTCCAGGAGTTCGACCAGGGGGCAAGGCCGGCCAGAGGAAGGGAGGGAGGCCCTGGCCGGTGGCAGCGGCGGCAGGAAACCAAGGGAAGAGAGGGAGGGGAGGCCCCGGTGGCGACAGGTGGCAGGAGGAAAGGAAGGAGGCCCCGGATGGCAGCCAGCAGCTGCTAGGGACCCTACCAGTGCACAAATTTCGTGCACTGGGCCTCTAGTTATTTTAATAATACCCCTATTTTTTATCGCCCACAAGTCAAATGTTTCAGGTATAAATCTATTAATTACACACTCAAGTTCCTATATGATGACATTTATAAGAGGGGAGCTTCATGCTAAGGTTTACACAGTGGAAAAAACATTGAACAGACAACCTCATTGAACAGGCAACCTCAAGTTTTGGCTCTATCATGTTGGTGGTTTATGTGACTTGGGCTAACTGTTTAACCTCTCTGACTATTGAATTCCATAAGTCTAAAATGGAAATACAACCACCTACTTAATGGGGTTAAACAAAATAATATATTTTGGTGATTTACACAAATATATGATATTACTATTCGGAACTGGATCAGTTAGTTGAGAAACAAAGTTATTCACATGGCAAGGAAAAAATAAAACAATTAGTTTAACACCCTAAATTCTAAGAAAATGGAACTTAGAAAATGTTCTACAGCAGGATTCTAAAGGTAAAATGGGTCTCTACCAGATATACTCTCTTCTTTTACCAGAGACATTTCTTTCTTATGATAGAACACTTCACCACTATAACAATCTTATTTTTCTTTCCAACCCAGTCATGTATTTGTAATATACTTCTCAAAGATGTTAGATAATAAACTGAACAGCATTATGCACATATAAAGATGGCCAGTTTCGGAGACTGAGCCATAAAAAATAAGGTTATGAGATCACAGAGGCTGGATGTTAGTCATGGCATAGTGATAAGGAGTAAGACACCTCCTGCTACGCTGAATAAATGTAATGTAATGAATGGAGAAAATTCCATTATAGTTCTTTAAAAAGTTAAATGTCAATTTTGTCCTTATTACAGCGTTGTTGTTTTTTATTAAACACCTCTTTCAGCAAAAATAAGAACAGTGGTTTAAGAGATGACAAAGACTGGTTACCTCTTTTATTGGCATGACCCACAAAAGAATATACTATTAAATACTGAGTCAAAGGCCTGATTCAATAAAAAAAAAACTTGGAGCTAAGCTAACTAGCCAATGGTTGAAAGGCTTAGGAAAATTATATTAGCTCTTGAAAAGGTAGTGATGAATTATGGGAAGGCTAATTACTACAGCATTTGTCTAAACCAAATACTTGTTTAAACAAAGGTGTCCTATCCACAGTATAAAATAAACACTATCTCAACAAAAGATGAAATTTAAAGACCATAAAATTTCTAGCAGCAGCTACTAAAACTCTTAACTTCATAACAATTAAAATATGCTGGATGACTAGTTTAAACATTATGCTTCTCATTTTCTGAGGAAAATACATTAAAAGTATAACACAATTCAGAGAAAACATCAATGCTATAGACTGCTGATGTCATTAGCATAACATCTTACCAGATTCGCATTCCAATTTGGTCCGATTTAAATCAATTCCATCATCCACAAACTGACAAATTGAAAACAGCCTGCAACCTCTCTGACATGCGTACAACTCCTCTTCCTAGGGAATTCAAGAACAGGGAGGATTACAAAAAAATTATATATTTCCCTCAGGGAAAAAAGGTCAGAAGAAAGCAAAGTTAGTAAGTTTATTATAAACTGTCCATAAAAAATGTTATAACTGAAAGAAAAATGACAGGAGCCAGGTAATGCCCCAGACCTTTCCCCTATAAAGAAGTTTTAGTTTCTTGTTTATAAAGTGATACCAAAGAAAGAAGTCTAGTGAGTAAAATCACTCTTTTCCTATTGTTTCGTGGTGGTGGTGGTGGTGGGGAATTGAAAATAAAAATAACAACGACATAATCAGAACTTTAACAAAGATATAAATGAGTAAGCAAGTACCTTAGGACAAACAGCATACTTCTGCCGTAAATATTTATACAAATCATCAAGCTTATCAGGAAAAGTATCATGATTAGCTTCACATGGCCAATAGCGCTATAAAGGGCCCCACAAAGTGAGGTGTACATCTATATGAATACTTACATAAAAGGATTTTTAAAACTTGGCTTATTTACTAAAAACACAAACAAGAGCAACAGTACGCCATATGGGAAAGGCCAATGGAATTAGCCAGACCTGGATTGAAACCTTTTAGGTGAGTGACCCAGCACAAGTTATTTATCTAAATCTCAGTTTTTCTCATCATAAAAGGAGATAATAGCTATAAATTGTCTCCACCCCCCTCAGTACTGCTGGAAATAGCTATTCTTAGTACAGTACCTGGGACATACAAGGTACTCAATAAATGGTAGTGTTAACCATAATAATAGAGTTTTGAAAGAGAAAACAAGTTATAGGCATCATTGTATATGTGTGTGAGCTCAAGATAGGATGTATTTTTCATTACTGGGAAATGTTACCTGCTTAGTTAAGACTAATGACAATGTCTTCCACAGGCTTTTCATCAATGAACTACATATAGTATTTGAAACAAACCAGTACATGTGGGGAAGCCCCCTCAACTTACTATGTGATCCACTGTGTACAAACTGGCGGGCACCAAAAAAGGGAAGGCAACAGCATGTGCATATACCAGTTTGCAAACAATGGAATACAGATTGCATTTCTTTCCAGCAGAGGATTAGTAAAATTTATGTAGCAGCAGCAATCCATTAGGAAGAGATGGCTGCAGTCTAATATTAAACAAGCTTTGAAGGCAGCACATTTTTGGACCTCAGTTCTAGTTGCATTTATTGTTAAGGTGAAACTGAAAGAATTTTAGCAATTAAAATAAATTTCATACCTGAGTAGCCTTTGCAGACTTTGTACAACAATGAAAGAATTTTCATGTCTTTGGAGTACCACATATTTCCTTATATTGCACAGAGGAAGCATGAGCTCATCATTAAGAACTTTACTGAATGCCATTTCCTTTTCAGATATGTTTTCTTCTGTTAAACCAACCCAAATAAGCCCTCCAGTACCTTTTTTTTTTTTAATCCTCACCGGAGGACATGCTTAGAGAAAGGAAGGGGAAGAGAGAGGGAGGGGAAGAGAGAGAGAGAGAAACATCCATAGGTTACCTTCTGTAAGTGCCCCACTGGGGGATTGAGACCTAAATCCAAGTATGTGTGTGCACAGGACGACACTCAACCAACTGAGCCACTCTGGCCAGGCTCCAGTACCATTTTCAGAAGAGAACATGTATGGCATGGTGAAAACAGTCTAGATTTAAAGCTCAGCCCCACCATTTGTACAATCTTGGGCAAGTAACCTAATCTCTCAGCCTCAGTTTCCTTACTTGTAAAACAGGGACAACAACTTATGTCAATCTTGAATATGAGGGCTGTATATTTTATATCCACAATATCATTAATATTGTGCTATACAAATAAATAGACATAACATTAATAATATATTTAATGAGCACCCATAACGTGCCAGGCACTGAACTAACACTTAACATCTGATACAACACTTGGCACAGAGTAGGCACTCAAAAATCATTATGAAGAATCATATCCTTATTCTAAGTACGTGTTTCATGTTCTAGGTAATATTATTACTCTGAGTAAATGATTCATGACCCATGTATCCCAAATGACTGGCAAGCTTTTATCAAATACTAGAGGCCTGGTGCACGAATTCGTGCATGGGGGGGGGGGTTAAATGTCCCTCAGCCCAGCCTGCACTCTCTCACAATCCGGGAACCCTTGGGGCTTGGGGATGTCCAATTACCAGTTTAGGCCTGATCCCTCTCACAATCCGGGACCGCTGGCTCCTAACCACTCACCTGCCTGCCTCATAGCCCCCAACTGCTCACCTGCCTGCCTAATCGCCCCTAACCGCCTCTGCCTCAGCCCCACCGCCACGGCTTCATCCAGAAGGACTTCTGGAAGGTGTTTCAGCTGTCCGGTCTAATTAGCATATTACGCTTTTATTATTATAGATATTTTCTCTGATTTAGAGCACAAGGAAATGGTGCTCCCCACCAAATGGAATACCAGCTTAATAATTACAATGAATTTCAATGATACCATTTATAGATTTTATGTTCATTTTCACATTCTGAGCTAAGTAAAGCTAACTATTCTCTCATTATTCAGCACTTGGGCAGTTGCTGAGAATGCCACATATATTATCTTTAATTCTCACACTAGCTCTGCAGGGTGTGAAGGTTTTTTTCTGTAGCTGACAAAACAGCATAAGGAGAAGTGATCAGTAAGGACAAGGACACACAGATAGTAAAAGTGGAGCTGTGGATGGAACCTGGGTTTGTATGGTTCCAGAGCCCACACTTTGTAAAAAAAAAAAAATATGACCAGGCTGGATCTAGTCAGCTTTGTTATTAACATAAACTTATGCCTCTTGTATTTAGACCCAGGCAAATTAAGCAACTGCACTTTTAAGGAAAGTTAAAGTGTAAAATACCATAATTTAAAAATAATTACTTACAAACAATTAGGGTATTCTACTTTCTTACAAAATACTTCTGAAAATAAGTCATTAAAATAAATTTCTATCTGCCAGCTACAAATGCCAGCCCAAGAGAGGCTATGTGAGCTTGTAAATTCATCTAAATTCATTTCTTATATAACACACCGCTTTTTTCCCCCCCCTGAACTGCAAAGTACAATAAGTGGGAGGAGGGCCAACAGAAATCAGTGAAACAAGTAAATTATTTTTAATAGAACTTTTTAATAAAAGGCAGTACAGTATATCCAGTTTTAGGATTGAATCCCAACTACTCCACTAGTTCTTGGCTATGTGACCTTGGGCAAGTCACTTAACCGTTCAGAGCCTCAATTTCCTCAATTGTAAAACCCTACTTTGCAGGGTGGTTGTGAGAATTAGGGATAATGGGTAATCCCTCATCAAATCAGCTAACAGAAGGTAGACCGTTAATACATTTTAAGTCCAGTATTTACAGGAAGCCAGATGATTTAGAGTTCCTGGTGACAACAACTTTAAAGAATAAGTAAAAATAGCTTAGAGATCAGAGTATTTTAGGAAGGAGTGGATATTATAAAAGTACTTAAAAGTTGCAGAAATGTTTATCCTTTCAAATTACTTAGTTATTCTCCCAGGATTCCGGTTCATACTGCAAATTTGCTAGGAACAATCTCAGAAATAAAATCCAAAACCAAATAGTTGAATGATACAAAATTAGTCTCCATGCCAAACCAGGTCAAATCAATATTAATGAGTTTCCCCATACAATCCTCTCAGATGAGAGGTTTATAAGAGAAGAAGACAATGTATTTAGGGATAAGTATACATTAAGTCTGGAAATCAGAATTTCTCACTTCTCTCTCTTGCTATATTAGTCTCTGACTGAAAATTTTAGGAAAATACCCTCTCCCACATTTTGTCTTGAAAACTGATAATCCTCAGGCAATGTAAACAGACATATGGGAAGGGATAGCATTTAGAACTTTCCATTTTCAAAGACCTGAAAACACTGGCCAATAAGGAACATCCTAATTTCATGGGGCTTATCCTCGTGGTCACTTTGTAGACTGAGAGAGCAAACAAAATGGGCTAGCCACCCTAAGCAAACAACATAGAGATGAAGGAAAAACAAGAAGAAAAAGACCAGCAACATCACAAAAGCTCTTGCAAATGAAGGCAGTGGGGTGAGGAAAGCATATACCCAAATTATATGTGGGAAAGGGCGAGGGAGTTCACCCCACAATCTAGAATGTTGCGTAAACAGAGTTCTCAAGAAGTCGAAAAAACAACTTGAGAAGCAGAATGGAATTAAGGAAAGACAGCACCTGTGTGTGTGTGGGTGTGGGGTGTGAGGGGGGGCGGGGGAGGCAGTGAAAGTAGGGTTACTCCTCTCCGCAAGCTGTGACCCCTTCCTTCTTCCCTGAGGGTTGGTCTCATTTCTTTACTCACTTCACTGAATGGTAAATTCTTTCAATGCAGGTGTATCTACCTGCTTCTTCTCTACGCCATCCCAGGCCCTAGAGGCAGCGCCCGGCGCACAGTAATTCAATACCGGCGGAAAGCCCTTCCAGGGCGACTCACAACTCCTCGGGCTGCTTCGCACATTTCATACCGCAGTGGGATCGTCTCCTCGTCGGACTCCCGGCACAGACACTTCGCTCTCGGCCCAGAGAGGTGCTCAGTAGACATGGTTTATGAAGGAACCCTTTGTGGGCTTGCGCTTCTGCTCCTGCCCCCCGCCCCCGCCGATCCTTAGGCTCCCTGAAGGTGAGGATCCGTATTAACAGTCAGCATCCTCCTCCCGCTTAGAGTGCACTGCTGCCCCGCAAGCTCCCTGTCTCATCTCCGTATTCCCCGGCCCACTACAGGGTGGGTGCAGCACAAACTTCCGGCAATTATAGCGGGAGCGGGTGCGAGTAGGGTTAGGGAGGAAAACAGGAGCGACACAGGTGGGACACAGCGGTTGAATGGCGGATTCAACGGCCAGGTTCCCAGAGCCGACAGAGGAGCGGGAGGGCGGAAAGACGAACGGCCAGGCAAGGGTTGTAGCCCGGTTCCGACGGGCCCTACCTTGGGGTAGGTGTGCAAGGGGTAGGTCAACTGACAGGCCCGGTGGCAAGACGCCGTATCCCCCAAAACCGAGTCAAACGCTTCGGCCGAGGCGGTCCCCGAGCCTCCGGCCAGGGCCACGGTCAGCAGCAGCAGCGGCGGAAGCCCCAGCTGGGCCCTGACCCGGAGGCTCCCTCTCGGCACCGCCATTTTGTCTCTCTGTCACCGCAGCTCAGCTTGTTGCTGTTTTCTTTTCAGGATTTCCTCCTCCTTCCGGGGCCAGCCCCTTCCCCGCCCCCCCGGCTGCCGCTTCCGCCTCCGCAGTCCCGGTCAGAAGAGGTGGAGCCAACCCTCGCGAGCACGGGAGCGAACCGGCACCCCAGACCCTTTCCTTCCTTTGCGGGGCATGCTGGGGCACGTAGTTCTTCACCGGCGGGAGGCGCCCTGGCGGTCGGGAAAGCTGGTCTCGGAGAACTACAGTACCCTGGGGGCGACCTCACCCCGCCCCTTCGCAGTGCATTCTGGGGAATGTGGTGTGCTGTGTTGCTGAGGCTCTCTGCGGGCGGACGTCGCTTCCGAGAAACTATCACCCTGGAAAGTAGCGTCCGTTTAGTTTCATCAGGCCGAGACTGGAAAAGAGACTTTTAATGCACTCTTTGCAACCTTAGTTCTCTGGAGGGGCCTCGCTGCTGCCAGGCTGCTTTTCCTGGTGCGTTTTACGTCAGACCGTTGCTAGGTCCCCATTCCTGGGCTCAAGAGTGCTGAGGGCACAGGAAGATGGTGTTTATTTTCGCTCGGGGATCGAGAAGTCTATAGGGAGGGCCTTGTGACCACCAAGCAGTTCATGGAGATAGGGGCTTGTTGTGAGGACTTTGCTAAGATCTGGAGGTGGTTGTTGGTTGCTGGTTACTAGGGAAAACCTTTGGGATTGCAGCTATGGTGGGGTAGTTATTAAGAGAGCTTCATTGCACCCAGTGAAACTTGAACCTGCCACAACCTAACCTAATTTGGGAGAGGTTTGTCACTAGGTTCAGCGCCTGGCCCAGTATTGTATTGGAATCCCCTCCACAGCGTGCACTTCTGAAAATTAGGCACTTTCTGATCCAAATAGTAGACCCGTTGTTGTACAAGTTCCAGTTCTTAGGAAGATGTTTCTTTTTCAAGAGAAAATCTTCCCATAAAGTCCACCCAATAGTCCTGAGAATTCAGGAAAGCTTCCAGAATCCAGAGTGTATAGAACGCAGTTGTGTCATTTTAGGGAACACACATCCCAACAGTTATGACGTTTTAGAATCTGCCCTCTTTTTCTTGAGCAGAACACACTGCAAGCACACGAAGGCCCCTAGAAATGGATAAATTCGTCATTCGAACGCCTAGACTCCAGAGTAGTCCTCAGAAGAAAGATCCTGGAGGAAAGATTTACAAGCAGGCCACAATTGAATCTCTGAAGGTGAGAAGGGGACCTGGGACTAGAGATAATGTGCAATGGACTGTGATAGCAAGGTGATGTGGCGTTCTGTGGAAGACCTGTGTGTTTTTGCTATACTTCCCAGTGTTCCTGACCACTCCTAATTTGTTTCCCCCATACCCTGTACTGATTTAGATTTAATCAATTCCAGTACTTATCTTAACACTTGTCTAATTACTTTAGCTTAATGGTATGTTTTGGTAGCTGGTAGGACAAACCCCCTGTGTTACTCTTCTTCTGCAAAATTTTGTCTATTAGGAAAGTTAAAGTACCAAGTATGATTTTATGTTCCCTGTATGAACTCAGTAAGGCTGGGTGATGATACTGTACTCTCCTATCTTATTGGCCCAAACTGTATCACAACGCCTCCATTGCTATATCTGGGATTGAAAAAAAGACTATTTTAATGGACTCTTTGCAACCCGAGTGTGTTAGCAAGGAAGAGTCAAGGAACAGATAGACAACCAACTGAATCAGTCAACATATATACTCAATTAATGGTAAAATAATTATTTTACTAAAAACAAAAAACTACTTGTAATTAGTTCGCTTTGTCTTCTTGAACCTCTCTTCCTACATAGTGGACTTTTTCTTTTCTGTTTCCTTTATTGGTTCCCCTTCCTCCACTAGACTCCTAATGTTTGTGCTCCCAAGAGCTTACCAGACTCGGATTAGAAAGCAGTGAAAGGGAGTGTAAACAGAAGCCCTGGTTTCTAGTCTTTACTGTGCAACTGGGTGATCTTCAGCAAGCCATTTCCTTCTCTGGGATCTCAGTTAGTCCTCTCCATAAAATGTAGGGTTGAGCCCTAGTTGGTTTTGATCAGTGGATAGAGCATTGGCCTGCGGACTGAAGGGTCCCGGGTTCAATTCCAGTCAAGGGCACATGCCCAGGTTGTGGGCTCAGTCCCCAGTGGGGGGCATACAGGGAGGCAGCCAATCAATGATTCTCTCTCATCATTGATGTTTCTATCTCTCCCTCTCCCTTCCTCTGTGAAATCAATAAAAATATATATTTTTAAAAATGTAGGATTGAATAATATCAGTGTTTCTTTAAAGGACCACTATTATCATGTGGGGTAAGATAATTCTTCATTATTTGGAACTGCCCTGTAAGTTGTAGGAAGTTTACTAGTAACATCCCTGGCCCTCAGATACTAAGTGCCAATAGTACCTCCCACTGTGATAACCAGAAATGCCCTCACATATTTGTAAGCAGCCTTTGGTTGAGACCTACTGATGTTTAAAATCTCTCCTTGTCTTGCAGTTCAAGATTTTCAACTGCTTCTGTTTTTTCAGAGTATTCATGGGTAATTGTATACAGCAGTGCTTCTCAATGAGAGATGGTGGTGGGCAGGATTGTGATATTAGACTGGAAGAAAAAGAGAAGAGTAATAATTAAACTATACCTACAAACACCCAGATTCTAATTTATTTCTTCCTGCCCCTTCTACCCTCTATATCTCTACTTGTGCCCAATTGAGAATCACTGTATGATGATGAGAATAAGTCATATGAAGATTATGGAATCAGAATAAACATTAGGCATATAGGATAACATTTCTATTAAATGCAATAGCTTTTCTTTCAAGCTTGACCTTTATTCTCCTGTATTTACTTCTATATCCATACTAGAAGCCCTGCGCACGAATCTGTGCGCCAGTAGCTCTCTGTGGGGCCTGGCCACTCCACGCCCACTGCCCAGAGGCTCTCTGCAGCCCAGAGGCCCATCCATGGCCAGGTGCAGAATGCTTGCCTCGTCGCCACGGCGATGAAGCAAGCATTCCGCCAGGTCTCTCACGCCCCCTCCCCCCCCAGGACTGGGGCACTCCGGTGGGGCTGAGAGGACTGGGCACCGCCATCTTGTGGCTATGAGCGCTGCCATCTTTGTGATGGAGTGATGGTTAATTTGCATACTACCCTTTTATTAGATAGGATACTAAGTAACTAGGACTAGTAACAAACCATCATTAACTCTTCTCTCTTGTATCCAATTTTTCACTTCTGCCTCCTAAAAATCTTTCTTGTCCTTACATCTCTTAAATTAAAATTTTTTCTTAGCTCTTATCTAGAGCAGTTTCATGATCTGGTTACTTAGCATCCCCTGTCATTCTTCCCTCTACACTTAAACCAGAGACAGTGATGGGCAGTCTTTTGAGCTTGGTGTGTCAAACTTCGCCAAAAAACTGAGCATAACTCGGGTAGTGTGTCACTTTGAGGAAAAAACATTATTTCGCAAATGTTTCATCCTCAGGAGCAGCAAATGTTTCATCCTCGGCATGCGGCCGCCTCAGTGGCCGCGTGTCATCAGAAATGGCTACGTGTGTCAGTGCTGACATGCGTGTCATAGGTTCGCCATCACTGACCAGAGAAGTAAGTAAAAAAAAAAAAAAGAAAATCTACTCAAGTCATCTCCCTGCCTAATCCTTCAGTGGTTTCTCATTACCTATCGATAAAGACATTTCTTTACATGACACTCAAGGCTCTCCATGACCTGGCACCTGCCTGCCTCATCCCCTGCTGGCTTTTCTTAATGTACATCCACTGTCAACCACTCACAGTTGGCCAAAGATGTGCTCTTTCATACTTCTGTACCTTTGCATTATTTTCCTGTTTGCCTAGAATGGCTTTACTTCCTTGTCTTGGAGGTGATATGGTATATAATTAAAAACAGACTGGAACCAGTCTGCCTAGGTTAAAATCCCAGCTCTGCCATTACTACTGGTGTGATGGACAAGTTATTTAACCTCTGTGTTTTTCCTCGTTTATAAAATGGGATTAATAATAAAACCTATTTTATGTTAGTTATGAAGTTGGAGTGACTCAATATACAGAGTGGGGTAAAAGTAGGTTTATAGTTGTTTGTATGGAAAATAATATAATAAGTAATAATACAAGAATGAACTCTGTGTTTTGTGTACTCACAACTATAAACCTACTTTTGCCCCACTCCATATATAAAGTGCTTAGAACAGCGCCCGGCACATTCAAAGTACTATGCAAGTGTTTGCTATTCTCTTCTACTTTATGAAATCTTATCTGTTCCCCATGACTTACTTTAAGAGTCTCCTGTACTATGAGACCTTTCCTGACCACCTTTGTGTCTCCCAGATACAGAGCCAATCTGATGGCTCTCTTCTTGTTGACCTTAAAAATAAAACAGCCAGTTATTTTTACCAGCAAAAATGGGTTTATTTGGGAATGGCAGAGAATTGAAATTCAACACAAACATGCTATTGCAAAAACTATAGGCAAGTCCAGCAAACAAAGGAAAGGAAACTTTATAGAAAAAACAACAACAGGAATTTAGGAGGGAGTGGTACTTTGATGATAAGTCCATTGGAGGAAAGAGAGAGTTCAGAGTGGTGATGGCTTCTAATTGGCCAAGTTTTGAGGGTTCCTATTGGTTAGGCTTGTTGCCGGGCGAAACAGAAAATCTTCCTCCTAGTAAAGTAGGAACATTTTTTGTTGGGAATGCAAGATATGGTCCCTTCCTATTGGGGTCTAATCATAGTACACGACAGCTCCTTCTGGCCTCCCAACTCCATTTTAAATGAGGTCTCCTTTATTCAGTTTTACATCCCTGTATCTTAAACATGCGCTATCATTGCACTTGATTTGCTTAATTGTAAATGTTTCTTTACATTCCTGTGCCCTGCTACACTCTAAGCTTCTTGAAAGAGTATGTCTTATTGATTTTGTGTCCCTTGTGCCTGGCACAGGGTTTGGCATATAGAAATCTACAATACATTTTTGTGAATGGCCAAATGAACTAAAACTCCAAAAGCCTTGCCATGGCATATGTTACCCTTTCTGTTCTGACCCAGTGAGCCTTGTCCTCTCATCCCTTGTAGCTCTCTATTCACAGGAGTACTTTCCAGCCACAACCCATTTCTTGCTATTCTCTGTATAAGCTATTCTTTTTTATGTCTCCAGGGCTTTGGATAATGTTGGTCCCTTTTCATAGAAAGCGTTTCTCTCTTTTTACAGATTGAACCCCTACTCATTTGTCATCCCACTCAAATGCAACTTTCCCTCTGAATTCTAGATTATAAATTTTATGAGTACAGGGACCTTGGGTATTTTATTTACCTTTGTATTCTTGGACCTGTCACAGTGCTTGGCACATATTAAGAAGTCAATAAATATTAGTTAAATAAGTGAATTTTGAAATGCTTTCTAGGTCTTTTGGGGGAGTTAATCCTTCCCTCTTCAATACTCTCTTGGCACTTGGCTCACATATCTGATGTAGCACTTATCTCACTATATTATAACTATCTGATTACCTGAAGTTTTCCCCAGTCTACTATGAACTCCTAAGGATGAGGACCATAGTGTCTTATGTTCTAATTCTGCTCCAAGACCTAACATAGTGCCTGCTACTCTTGTATCATAAATTATCGAATGAGATAAAAGATGCCTTAATGAGCCAATTAATTAGGAGTCATTTATTCGCGCGAGGGCCAGGGGGTGTTGTCTTTTCCAAATCTCTGAGCGCCCCATACAGGAAGTTTTTCCATATTTATACTTTTTTTAAAATATATTTTATTGATTTTTTACAGAGAGGAAGGGAGAGGGACAGAAAGCTAGAAACATCGATGAGAGAGAAACATTGACCAGCTGCCTCCTGCACACCCCCCACCGGGAATATGCCCCCAACCAAGGTACATGCCCTTGACCGGAATTGAACCTGGGACCCTTCAGTCCACAGGCCGACGCTCTATCCACTGAGCCAAACCGGTTTTGGCCATATTTATACTTTTTGAGCCTCTGTGTGAGTTATTGTTACAGACAGTTGTAACCTTGAATACATAATGAGTTTGTGCTTGGCATAACAATATGGGAATTGTTATCAGTATTAATTTATTTTAGTCTATTACATTGGATGGCTAGCTTGCAAGGTCAGACAGTTAAGTTTATCTTTTTCTATTATTTGAAGTAAAACAAAGTCATTTTATAGAATAAGAGACTGTCTTAAAGTGACAGAGTTTACAATGACAAGAGTTTACAGTGACAGAGTTTACAGGACTAGGGACTATCTAACAATAGCAGAGAATTCAAACAGCAGTTTTTTACAAGATGGAGGTTACTGTGCTTCACTACATTGTCGGTAAAAATAAGAATCATCTTTATTTGGAAATGCCCTTGCATGATCTGGATATTAAACTATTTTATAAATACTACTAGAGGCCCAGTGCACGAAATTTGTGCACGGCGGGGGGTTGTCCCTCAGCCCAACCTGTACCCTCTCCAATCTGGGACCCCTCAAGGGATGTCCGACTGCCCGTTTAGGCCCGATCCCAGTGGGATCATCGGACATCCCTCTCACAATCCAGGACTGCTGGCTCTCAACTGCTTGCCTGCCTGCCTTCCTGATTGCCCCTAACCGCTTCTGCCTGCCAGCCTGATCACCCCCTAACCACTCCGCTGCCAGCCTGTTTGCCCCCAACTTCCCTCCTCTGCAGGCCTGGTCACTCCTAACTGCTCTCTCCTGCAGGGTTGATCACCTCCAACTGCCCTCCCTTGCAGGCCTGGTCCCTCTCAACTGCCCTCCCTTGCAGGCCTGGTCCTTCTCAACTGCCCTCCCTTGCAGGCCGGGTGCCTCCCAACTGCCCTCTCCTGCTGGCCATCTTGTGGTGGCTATCTTGTGTCCACATGGGGGCAGGATCTTTGACCACATGGGGGCAGCTATATTGTGTGTTGCAGTGATGATCAATCTGCATATTACTCTTTTATTAGGATAGAGGCCTGGTACAGGGGTGGGGGCCAGCTGGTTTCCCCTGAAGGGTGTCCCTGATCAGGGTGGGCTTCCCTTGGGGCGTGGGGCGGCCTGAGCGAGGGGCCTGTGGTGGTTTGCAGGCCGGCCACGACCCCTGGCAACCCAAGCAGAGGCCCTGGTATCTGGAATTTATTTTCCTTCTACAATTGAAACTTTGTAGCCTGGAGCGGAGCCAAGCCTGGGGCTCCCTCCGAGGCCGGCAACCATTTGTGTTGGGGTTATAATTGAAACTTTGTAGCCTTAAGCGGGTGGGCCCGGCCAGGGTGTGCGGAAAGCTTTGCTTCCCCTGTTGCCAGGAGCAACCCTGGCCTGCTCTCTCAAGCTCCATTCTGCTGCCATTTCTGTTTGAATTTGTTTACCTTCTATAATTGAAACTTTGTAGCTTGAGTGGAGGCGTAGGCCTGGCAAGGGCAGGCAGGAAGCTTGGCTTCCTCTGTTACCTAGGAAACCTTGCTCTCTGTGGCTGTAGCCATCTTGGTTGGGTTAATTTGCATACTCGCTCTGATTGGATGGTGGGCGTGTCTTGTGGGTGTGTCGGAGGTATGGTCAATTTGCATATTTGTCTATTATTAGGTAGGATTGTGAAACTAGGGGCCCAGTGCACGAATTCATGTACCTTGAAAGGAACTGTGGGCCACAAGGCTGCGGTGGGCACAGGGGTGGGTCTTGGCCCATCCTCTGCGTCCCTGCCTGGCCCCTCCTGCCATGGCCCCACTCCCCTGTCTGCCAACAGTCCCACTCCCGCTGCTGCCGCTCCCATATGCTGTCGGTGCCGGCCCCACTCACACCCAATGATGGCGTGGAGCGATTAGGGCCAGCATCAGCAGCAGGTGTGAGTGGAGCCAGCACTGTCAGTGGGTGCAAGTGGCAGCTCCAGCACTGGCTGTGGGTGCAAGTGGCAGCTGCTGTCCCCGATCACCCCTCAGGAGCAGGGAGAGGTGGAGAAGCCCTGAGGGGCAATTTGGGCCAGCAGCCGCAGCTCGTACCCGCTGACAGCGCTGAGCGATTGGGGCCGGTGCCAGGCGCTGGCAGCGGGTGTGAGCATGGCTCCGGCGACAGCAGTGCGTGCGAGCGGGGCCGGCGCTAGCAGCAGATGTGAGCACCCGGTGGGACAGTGGCCCGCACGGGAGGAAAGAATTTTCAGTAACCACCAGAGGCTCGCCTCGATGACAGTGACCGGTGCCCCACCTTGGTCTGGCGCCCCCACTCACCTGCTCCATTATCCCGCCGAGGCCGATGCCCGCCATGTTCCGTGCTCTGCTGCCTGCTGCTGACGCCCACCATGTTTCGCGTGCGCCCCCTGGTGGTCAGTGCACGTCTTTGTGACTGGTTGTTCGGTTGTTCTGCCATTCGGTCTATTTGCATATTAGGGTTTTATATGTAGAGATAAATTTATGCCCAGCACTATGCTAAGGTACTCTAGGAACCATAAGGGAAATTTAAGGTCAAAGTATGAATCTTCATGGGACTTCCTATTAGAGCATCATAGCAAAAGAAATTATTAAGTAATGATACAAAATCATATGTGATCCATTACAAACTGTTTTTTGGACAAAAATGGTTAAGAGTTAAGAGAGGAGAGAGCTCAGTGTCTCTTTTACTGGTCAGAGCACCCAAAGGGATGGAAAGATTTGGCTAGGTAGAGGGAAGTAGTGACAGATAGCCATTCAGTAAGTGGTACTTGCTGTTCTCTTTCCTTTGTGCACACACACACGCCTACTTTCATGTGTACACAATGACAAATTAAAATCAAGTTGAGTTAAATGTGAGTTCTAGAGAGTTAGATAGGTCTACTCTCTGCCAAATGACTTCGTCCTACACACTAGCATCACAGTTTAATGCCAAGAATCTGCTGAATGTTCAAGCCTCATTTTCCTCATCAGTAACATCAGAAATAATATCTAACCTGCAGTGTTGTTATAAGGTCTAAATAAATAAGTGCATGTTGGAAGGGTTAAGCATTGTGCCTAGAATGTAATAAAAACAGATAGTTTCCTCTTTTCATGTACAGAAAAGGAGAAGCTTGTGTAGTAAAACTAGAACTAGAGCTGAGAATTATGATGGGGGTGATAATAGTAGTAATGAGTACTACTAACATCTATTGAGCCATTTCTATGGGCCAGGCATTGTGTTAAGTGCTTTCCATAGTAACTCTTTAAATTATGTGAAATGGATGATTTAATCCTCGCCCGAAGATATGTTTCATTGATTTTTAGAGAGAGAGGAAGAGAGAGAAAGAGAGAGAGAGAAAAGAAACATCAATGTGAGAAAGAAACATTGATTGGTTGCTTTCCATGCCCATCCCAACCAGGGATCAAAACTGCAACCTAGATATGTTCCTGACCAGGAATTATAACCCACCATCTTTTGGTGTGTGGGACAATGCTCCAACTAATAGAGCCCACCCGGCCAGAGCTATCATTTATATTTTACAGTTGAAGTATATAAGGCAGAGAGATTAAATAGTTTGCTCAAGGTCAGAGACCTGGGATTTGAACTAGACAATCTGATTCTACAGTCTGCCCCCTATAGGGTGAACTATTTAAAAAAAGTGGAGGTTTCAGAATGCCATGCAAAGGAAGTATAAAAATCTTAGAATATTAGGACCATTGTACTTCTGTTATCAGTGTGGTACAAGTAATTTTGCCATAGCCTTATCGCATTCAATGGCAGTGATACTCAGTAGAGCTCATGTAGTGTACATTTGAATGGTAAAGGTTAATTTGGATAATCTCCTCTTACTCCCTTAAGGGAAAGTAATTTCTTCTGTTGGTTGCAATAGGAGATTTTTTTTTTATTACTAAAAGATTTTAGAACATGCTAATCCTTTTAGGGTCAGCACTTAAGAATGCTCTATAAACCTTTCTTCCCTTTGTAGAATTGACTAGCCAATATGTGTCCCTTGCCCCCACCAGTGGAATGGTGCTCATGTTATTGCTTATGAGAGAGTCATTGTCCCTAATTGGTTTTGTCAACTTGATAATTCAGCCATCCACAACTGTAAGACCAGGTGGTATTTTGGAGAACACCTCTTCTTTCTGGCAATAACCATTCCACTACTAATTGTAGCTACCCCATTGGTATTTCTTGTTCACTTCCCTTGTTCCTCCCCATAATTCTGATACAAATTTGAAATATATGTGTTGGGGTCCACATTTGGATGGAAATAAGGAAGCATTCTTTGATGTTTATGGAATTCTTCTGCTCTAGAACTGACTGCTATACTTTCTATTTCTGCCCTAAATTTCAGATCTGAAAACAATATTGTACTTAGTCTTTGAGGGTAGAAATGTTTTTGTTCAGTTACACTTACTGTGCACTGGGCATAGAGAGACAAATGAATTGTTCCAGCCTTCAAGTTGTTCATAGTCCAGTGGGGAAGACAGCCTTCTAGACAAATATATGCAGAAATCAGAGATATAGTAATAGAAGTCTGTACAGATTGTAAAGGGACCCAAAAAGGAATATGGTCAAATGTGTTTGGAGAGAGGCAAGGATGGCTTCATAGAGGAGGTGATGCTTGAAGAGAGTCTTAAAAAATAAATAGGCAAAGAAAGAACATCCCAGGCAGAGAGTGTGAAATACTGTGATTCATTTAGGCAGCTTTAACTAGGTTGATGCATCTGGAACAAATGATGAAGCTGTTAGGATGTCAGGAGCCAAGTCATGTAAGGCCTTTTATGCCATGCTAAAGAGTTTGGGCTTCTAGTTCCATATGCTGGAATGAGCTGAGTGGAACCCTGAACTTCATTCTAACCATGTAGAAAGTCTCCAGTACAGCTCTGCCAGTGTGGCTCAGTGGTTGAGTGTCAACCCATGAACAAAAAGGTCATGGTTCCATTCCCAGTCAGGGCCCATGCCCGGGTTGTGGGCTCTGTCCCCAGTAGGGGCTGTGCAAGAGGCAGCCAATCAGTGATTCTCTCTTAGCATTGATATTTCTCTCCCTCTCCCTTCCTCTCTCTGAAATCAATAAAAACATATATATATTTTAAAAAGTCTCTAATACTGAGGTGAATTTGAAAGCAAGAAGGAGAAATCCTCAGGTGCCAGGAAGAAAGAAGAAATCCAAACCCAGAGCTGAAGTTGAATAGTTCTATTGAAACCAGATGTAATGCTTAGGGGCTAGGGTTTTAGGGTCAGTACAGGGATTGCACATAAATCCTCAGGTTAATAACCCCCATATGAAGCTGAAAGCCAAAACAAGACTACCATGTTTGAGAAAAATGAACTAGAAGAATTTCATTAGTCTAAGGAAACAGCATGAAGATTGTGGTCTTCTCAGGGTTTGGGGTGAAAAAAGAGTTAACTATAATAATGTAGAACTCCATACTTATTACTATGCATGGAAATATACATCTATATTTACATTTATACACAAATTCACATATATATCCTATATAATAAAAGGCTAATATGCAAATTGACCAAACAGCAGAACAACTGGTTGCTCTGACGTGCACTGACCACCAGGGGGCACACACTCAACGCAGGAGCTGCCCCCTGGTGGTCAGTGTGCTCCCACAGGGGGAGCGCCACTCAGCCAGAAGCCAGGCTCACAGCTGGTGAGCACAGCTGCGGTGGTGGGAGCCTGTCCTGCCTCCGCGGCAGCGCTAAGGATGTCTGACTGCTGGCTTAATGGGGAGTGGGCCTAAGCCATCAGTTGGACATCCCCCAAGGGCTCCCAGACTGCAAGAGGGTGCAGGCTGGGCTCTGAGGGACTCCCCCCCACACACACCCCTCCCCCCGAGTACACAAATTTCATGCACTGAACCTCTAAAAAATATATATATATATATATGTATATATATATATATATATATATTCATAGTTTAAATCACACTATCTGTAATCATGAAAATTAATTAGGGGAGTAGATTTTAAAACTTTTAAGGCATTTGTATATACTAGTAACAATAATGGAATACTCTCCAATACTATTAAAGTATATTATCTGGCTTTATATATATCAATATGAATAAATAAAGAATATATATTGAGTGAAAAAGCAAGGTGTGGAATGATATATTTATACCTTCTTTTTTGTTTTTTTAAGTATATTTTATTGATTTTTTACAGAGAGGAAGGGAGAGAAAGAGAGTTAGAAACCGATGAGAGAGAAACATCGATCAGCTGCCTCCTGCACACCTCCTACTGGGGATGTGCCCGCAACCAAGGTACGTGCCCCTGACCGGAATTGAACCTGGGACCCTTCAGTCTGCAGGCCGACGTTCCATCCACTGAGCCAAACCGGCTAAGGCTATACCTTCTTTTTATTGAGACTATCCCAGAGCACTAAAACCTGATTGGCATAACAACAGAAAGTAAGGCTTTTTCTGCCCTTATCTCTCCTTTTCCTAGCTTCAAACCTGGAAGGGTTAGAGACCAAAGCAAAGAAGCAGATAGGGTAGGAGGAAGAACAAAGATGGGGACGTCGAAGAGTCAGACATGTCCTCCTCCAACCACTGCCAGCTAGGCTGAAAGCAGACCCCAACCAGGGGAGGGAGCTGAGACTTTTTTGCTGTTGTTGCTTTTATATATTTATATATATACTAGAGGCCCGGTGCGCGAAATTCATGCACGAGGGTGGGGGAGTGGTCCCTCAGCCCAACTTGCACCCTCTCCAATCTGGGACCCCTCGAGGGATGTCCAACTGCCCGTTTAGGCCCGATCCCACCAGACATCCCTCTGACAATCCAGGACTGCTGGCTGCCAACTGCTTGCCTGCCTGCCTTACTGATTTCCCCTAACCGCTTCTGCCTGCCATCCTGATCACCCCCTAACCACTCCCATGCCAGCCTGATTGATGTCTAACTGCTCCACTGCCAGCCTGTTTGCCCCCAACTTCCCTCCTCTGCCGGCCTGGTCACCCCTAACTGCCCTCCTCTGCAGGGTTGATCGCCTCCAACTGCCCTCCCTTGCAGGCCTGGTCCCTCTCAACTGCCCTTTCTTGCAGGCCTGCTCCGTCCCAACTACCCTCCTCTGCTGGCCATCTTGTGGTGGCCATCTTGTGTCCACGGGGGCAGAATCTTTGACCACATAAGGGCAGCTATCTTGATCTTGTGTGTTGGAGTGATGGTCAATCTGCATATTACTCTTTTATTAGATAGGATAGAGGCCTGGTGCATGGCTGGTTTGCCCTGAAGGGTGTCCTGGATCAGGGTGGGGTTCCCTTGGGGCGTGGAGAGGCCTGGTCGAGGGGCCTGTGGTGGTTTGCAGGCCAGCCACGTCCCTGGTGACCCAATCAGAGGCCCTGGTATCTGGAATTTATTTACCTTCTACAATTGAAACTTTGTAGCCTGGAGTGGAGCCAAGCCTCCTGCTCGATCCGATCTGAGGCTGCCCCCATTTCTGTTTGGATTTGTTTACCTTCTATAATTGAAACTTTGTATCCTTGAGTGGAAGCATGGGCCCGCCAGAGTGTGTGGAAAGCTTGGCTTCCTCTGTTGCCGGGGAAACCCAAGCCTCCCTTCTGGTAGCCATCTTGGTTGGGGTTAATTTGCATACTCACCCTGATTAGCTGGTGGGCATGGCTTATGTAGCGGAGTGATGGTTAATTTGCATATTACTCTTTTATTAGAGAGGATACTTTAAATTGATTTCAGAGAGGAAGGGAGAGGGGGAGAGAAACATCAATGATGAAAGAGAATCATTGATCGGCTTCCTCCCACATGCCCCCTACTGGGGATTGAGCCCACAACCAGGCATATGCCCTGACCAGAATCCAACCGTGACCTCCTGGATCACAGGTGGACCCTCAACTACTGAGCCATAGCATCTGGGCTGTTGTTGCTTTTTATTTAACTACTAGAGACCCGGTGCATGAAATTCGTGCATTCAGGGAAGAGGGGTGGTGTCCCTCAGCCTGGCCTGTGCCCTCTCGCAGTCCAGGAGCCCTCGAGGGATGTCTGACAGACGGCTTAGGCCCGTTCCCTATGGGGAGTGAATCTAAGCCGGCAGTCAGATATCCTTAGCACTACCACAGAGGCAGGAGAGACTCCTGCCACCGCTTCTGCGCTCGCCAGCCGTGAGCCCGGCTTCTGGCTGAGCGGCGCTCCCCCTGGGGGAGTGCACTGACCACCAGGGGGCAGCTCCTGTGTTGAGTGTCTGCCCCCTGGTGGTCAGTGCATGTCATAGCGACCAGTTGTTCTGACGTTTGGTCGATTTGCATAGTAGCCTTTTATTATATAGGATGACATGCATATAGAAAAGTGGACAAATCATTAGTGTACCTCTTGACAGATTTTCACAAAGTGAACACACCTATGTCACCAGTATCCAGATCAAGAAACAGAACATTACCAGAATGCTGGAGCCCTCAATACTCTCTTTCATTCCTTAACTGGGCCCCCTCCCCAGTGTAACAACCATCGAGACAAAATTTAAAAAAAATTTATTGATTTCATAGAGAAAGGGAGATGGAGCAAGAGAGAGAGAAACATCAATGATGAGAGAGAATCATCATCTGGCTGGCTGCCTCCTGCACGCTCCTACTGGGGATCAAGCCTGCAACCCAAGCATGTGCCCTGACTTAGAATTGAACTGTGACCTCCTGATTCATAAGTCAATGTTCAACCACTGAGCCACACCAGCTGGGCAAGATTTTTTAATTATAAAAACAACTTTATTATTTTGTCTCTGTTTACTTTTAAAAAAAATTCTTTAGTTGAAATAATTTCAAAACTACAGAAAAGTTGCAACAGAACAAAGAACTTTCCTATCCCTTCAACCAGATTTCTTAATTGTTAAAATTTTATACTTAATGAAAGAATGGTAATGTTTTATTTATAAAAAATGGCAAAATGTTAACTTAAAAAAATATTTTTTTATTGATTTCAGAGAGGAAGGGAAGGGGGGAGAGAGATAGAAACATCAATGATGAGAGAGAATTATTGATTGTCTGCCTCCTGCAGACCCCCTACTGGGGATTGAGCCCATCCAGGCATTTGCCCTTGACCCAAACCAAACCTGGGACCCTTCAGTCCACAGGCTGGCGCTCTATCCACTGAGCCAAACCGGCTAGGGCTTAACTTTTTTATTATTAAATAGTGAATTACTCTACCTTTTTTTTTTTTAATGAATCTTTTATTGTTCAGATTACAATTGTTTCTCCTTTTTCCCCCCATATCTCCCCACCACCCAGTTCCCACCCCCCCTCTGCCCTTACCTCCCCCCTGCTGTCCTTATCCATAGGTGTATGATTTTTGTCTGAATTACTCTACCTTTCTATGTGTTTGAAGTTTTAAAAAATTCTTCAAACGAGACCGGTTTATTTAATCATCTAGGAAGCAGGGAGCTGTTGAAGTATGCTTTTATTGTTGAAATAAATATGTCTTTATGACTTTTCTGTTCTCTGTCCTCATCTATGAATTAAAACACTTAAGCTATAGGGTTGATTCACCTCAGCATCGTTTTTCTTTTCTTCTCATCCTTATTGCTTCTCACTGCTAAGTGCCCAGTGGTGTCTGACATGGTAAGATTAAAACTTGCACTTTTCCTAATAGATGTAACTCTCTTCCTGATTTGCAGTAAGCAGGACCTGCTTTTAAGCAATTACCCATCATTTGGGGCTTCACACACACTGTGCTTTGGTTCAGGTCATAATCAATAATTCATATGTCAATAGGAGCCCCATTAGCTCAGGTGAAGGCAGATGTCTTTATAATAAAAATGTTCCATTTTCCAAATGACTTTTCTTTTTCCCAGAGAGTTGTGGTTGTAGAAGACATAAAAAGATGGAAAACTATGTTGGAGCTTCCTAATCAAACCAAAGAGAATCTAGTTGAAACCTTACGAGAATTAAAGAAGAAAATACCCTCCAAGGAAGTGTTAAAATCAACAAGGATAGGTATGTTTCTTCTGACTGTTATGCCGAGTGCTTATATTTTGTCTCTTTCCTTCTTCCTTTCCTCCCTCCCTCACGCATTAAATTACCTGCCATCTCAGTGCTTCTCAAACTATCCATGATAAGGGACCATTGTTTTAAAAAGTTTCCATTGGTTGCAGACCAGTACTTTCATAATATATGATAAAAATTACCAGAAAAATAAAATTAAAATATGCAAAATACAAGCCCCATTTTTTTATTATTAGATTCAACAGATGTAGAATTACTCTTTAAATTGCTATGAAATTTTCTAAATGCTTCAGTTTTTGAGTTTATTGCCTAGACTGGTAACTGGCAGTGATCTATGGATGACATTTTGAGTGTGTTTGATGCTAGATATGCAAAAATGAATAAGACATGGTTCATGATCTCAAGAAATTTAGGGTTTGCTGGAGAAATAAGCATGTAGACAAATGTGAGCAGTAAGAAATTATAGGTTATAAATAAAAACAATAGAAATAATATTTGTGGTACCATTCTGATTTATACAAGGTATATGCTGGCATAAAGAACAGAGTACGTAGTCCTTTGCACCCGGGGAATTAGAAAAGGCTTCATAGAAGAAGTGACATTTCAGTTCAATCTTGAAAGAGACTTGGCTTTTCTGTCTTGAGTAGAAATAACTTGGAAGGCATGGTTTATAAAAACAAAATGATAGCATCCTTTGCTGCTACATCATTTGTTATGGCATTACAGATATTTAAAAGATGAGTCAGGGACCACGTTGAATTGCCATTTTAATATAGTACACAACTGTGAATAATCTGCAAGGGAGGACCAACATGTGTTCCTCAAGCTGCTCCTAACTCCCCAGGGAGTCCAGGGTAGTCATTCACAGCTGCTGTTCTTGCCCTCACTAGTGCAGCCATTGCCTTCTCTGCCTCCCCTTGACCTCTTGTTCATGAGAGGCAGGAGAGAGAGCAGCTTCACACTGGCGCTAACAGCTGGCAGGAGCTGTGTGAAATCCCCCAGAGAGCCCCCCAAGAGTCTTGAGAGTTGCACCCCTGTAATATAAACCAGAATCTGAGAAAATTAGATGCTTAAAGAACATAAAACCCTATCATTATAGCCAGGAAATGCTCCCATCTGCTGGTGGATTTTCTCTTTATAGGTTGTGGTCACTAGAGGGCAATAAGACCATTCATATGAGCAGGTAAGGTATTTCCACCAGTAGAGGGTCCTAGTGATTAATATTTTATGACCTGTATATATTTACATATATGTATATATGTTCATATTTAGGCACATGCCACAGTTACCATTTATGATCAGAGCTTAAATACCAACAAAATAGGCTGGAACTGTCCTACAAATATAGAACATGATAATTTTTAAAAAATCCTTTCTATTTCTTCTTTGAGTAAATTGTGAGTATGCTTTCAAGAATGGGTGTGTCTGATCAGAGATTTCAATTCGAAGATCATAATAAAACCACACAAGGGGCTTGACTAGAGAGGAGCTGGAAACCATCCAAGTTTTGAGTCTTGACCCTACCCAAGCCTTCCCTAAACCTGAAGTTGAATATAATATAGGGGTTTCTTGATTTTTTTGTAGTACAACAGTTGCTAAGCTGAAGATTCATTTGGATCATTGCCTGAGCATATTTACATTCTTCCACCTTTAGCCTCCTGCCTGTCTCTATCCTGTGGGCTATAAGAGACCAACATTTACTGAGTGCTTTCTTTGTGCTAGGAACTGTGTTGGTATAATAATGGAGACAGATATTGTCCATGCCACTTTGAAGCCTGAAGTCTAATGGAAGGACAGCCAATTTAACAAGACTTTGTCAGACAATGTGATGATTGCTCTAATGATCGGAAGAAGTTAGCTTAAGGAGTATATATATTTATTGAGCATAGAGGAGAAGATGTTGAAGAATGTGTCGGGCAGGGGCTGTACATGCGAGTTGCACACAGGGCTGAAGGTGGGAGAGAACAGAATGCATGGCAGAAACTAGAAGAAGTTTGGTGTGTTTGAAATGAAGCTGGAGAGATAGTCTGAACCAGATGGAGAAGGTCCTTTTGTAGACTGGCTACTACAACATGTATTTCTTTTTTCTTTTTTAAAATATATTTTTATTGATTTCAGAGGGGAAGGGAGACAGAGATAGAAACATCAATGATGAGAGAGAATCATTAATCGGCTGCCCCCTACTGGGAAATCGAGCCCATAACCTGGCAGGTGCCCTGACCAGTAATCAACCCATGACCTCCTGATTCATAGGTCAACACTCAACCAACTACTGAGCCACACTGGCTGGGCAACATGCATTTTTTATTTATCCTAGATATATTATACTTCTTAGACATGCAGATTTGTGTTCATTTGTAGAAATTTAACAGTCATTATCCCTTCAAAAGTATCTCTCACTCTTTATTTCTTTGTTCTGGGATTCTATAATTAGAAGTATGTTAGACCTTTTTATTTTCCATATCCCTTAGCTTGTTTGTCATTTTTTTTTTTTATCTCATCTCTCATAAAATTCTGGGCAGTTTCTTCAAATATATATCTTCCAAGTCACTAGTTTTCTTTCTAGCTGACTCTAATCTGCTGTTTAACCTATTCATTGAGTTCTTTATCTCAAAAACTATTTTTCATTTTTATAAGTTTCCTTTTCCCCCTAAATCTCTTTTAAATAATATTTGTACATTCTTATGGTTGTGCCTTTCATTTCTTTAAACACTTAATGTATAGTTCTTCTGTCTTTTTAATCTGACTCTTCCAATATTTGTGGTCCTTGGGGGTTTAAATCTGTTGTTTATTGTTTCTGCTGACTCTCATGGTGTTTGCCTTCCCATGTGTTTGTTGATTTTTAATTGTAAGTGCATTGTTTTCTTTCAATCTATGGGAATTTAGTGGGACTAAATTGGAGAAGCTTCCCTCTAGAGCAACTGTTGCCAACCGGTGGTCAGCAGACCACTGGTGGTCCATGAAGTCTGAAAGGTTGGCGACCGCTGGTTTAAGGAAACCTTTGGAGCAGCAGTTGCCAACCGGTGGTCCGCTGGTGGTATGTAAGGGCCAAAAGGTTGGCGACCACTGCTCTAGAGGGAATTAGCTTCCTTCTGTTTTTGTTTCTGCCAATAGTGAAGGGTCACTTCTGACCTGGAATACTTTAGCACACTTCTCAAGGATCCCAGCTCAGTTGAGAGTCCCAGGATTAGCTATCCCACTTCACCACTGGCCCAAAAGTAAGTATTTCAGCAGCATTGCTATTTACATCAGCCCTTAGTTTAGCCCTCCCACTCCCTGAGCCTACCCCTTTCACCTTTTCTTACTTTTTTGCAAGAGGGAATGAGGTAGTTTTTATCTAGAATCTAGTTTTACTGCAGTGAAAGGATAGCTTTTGTTCATTATGAAGCCTGAGACCCTAAAGATAGTAAGTGATTATTATTGGAGGATTTTGAATGGAGGAGTGACATAGTCATATTTGCATTTTAGAAAAAAAATATATCTGGTTGCCATGTGGAAAAGTATTGGAGAAAAGCAAACTTAGAGGCAGTTAAAACATCTGGTTGGGAAATTAGGGTGGGGTAGTAGTCGAGGGGATGGAGAGGTGTGGTTCGAATCAAGAGACACAAGTGGAATAAAATCCTGAAGGACGTAGAAATTGATTGGATGTTGGGAATGAAGATAAAGGAGTGAAGGCTGAAGCCTAGATTTCTGTTATGGCCAAGTAGATGGATGTCAGTACCACACATTAAGATAGGGAACAGTAGGTTTGGAGGTGGGGAGATTCATAAATTCGGTTTTAGACTTACTGTGTGTGACATACTGGTGACATCCAGAGGAAATGTTCAACAGAATGTTGGATGTACAAGGCTGAAGCTAAATAGAGACTAAGTATATACAGGGAGTTATCAGCAGCATATAGTTAGAAATTGAGGCAATCTATATATATATAAAACCCTAATATGCAAATAGACCGAACAAAGGAACAACCGAACAACCGGTTACTATGACGTGCGCTGACCACCAGGGGACGCACGCAGAACATGGCAAGTGTCAGCAGCAGGCGGCAGAGTGCGGAACATGGCGGGCATCGACCGCAGTGGGATGGTGGAGTAGGTGAGCGGGGGTGCCAGACCAAGGCACTGGTCACTGTCATCGGGGCGAGCCTCTGGTGGTTACTGAAAATTCTTTATTCCCACACACCACAGTCCTGCCCAACACTCGAACCTGCTGCCGGTGCCAGCCCCACTCGCAACTGCTGCCAGTGCCTGATACTGGCCATGACTGCTCGGCGCTGTCAGCGGGTGTGAGTGGTGGCTGCTGGCCCCAATCGCCCCTGAGGGTTTCTCTACCTCCCCCTGCTCTGTACTGTCAGCGGGTGCAAGCAGGGCTGGTGCCGTCAGCGCATTCAAGTGGCGGTGGCAGGAGAGGGGCTGCAGGCCGACAGGGGACTGGGGGCCGTGGAGGGAGGGGCCGAGCGGGGGGGGGGGGGGGCGCGGAGGATGGGCCAAGACCCACCCTGTGCCCACTGCAGCCTCGTGGCCCACAGTTCCTTTCAAGGTGCACGAATTCATGCACTGAGCCCCTAGTGGGGATATATAAGCTTGCCCAGGGAGTGTATTTAAGAAAAACATAGAGCTAAATCCAAAATCCTGAAGCACACCAGTATTTAAGAGACTTATAGAAGGAGACCAAGAAAGTGTGACAAGGGAAACGGGAGAGAATGTTATCATGAAATGGGAAGTTAGATTTTGTAATTAAAGTCATAAATGATTTTGGTAAGGTCAAAGGCAGGGTTTGGGGCAGAAGGTTGAGGAATGAGAGGAGGTAAGAAAATGAAACTGAAAATAAACAACTCTTTCAAGAAGTTTCATATTGAAAGGAAAAAGAGAGATGGCAATATCGGAAAGGGAATGTGGGGTTGAAGAAAGTTTTCATTTTTTAAATAGAGGAGAGTCTGACCTGTTAATTGACAGATTTGTAGAGTGACCTTATCCGGGAGAATGGACTGGGCTTACTAAGGATTGACTGTGGTGATGAAGAGGCCAAGATGTCTCTCTTACCATCTCTGCTGGTTCTTCCTGACTTCAGATAGTCTCAGATCTTTTCCTTTAATTGTCTTTGCCATTTCTTACAGACACCTTGTTTCTCTTCTTCCCTTTATAGCCAGATTCCTTTAAAAATGATTAATAATCTCAACTCCCATTTCTGTTCCTCTCATTCCTTCTTCATTCAACCCTTTCCATGCTGATTTCTCTCAAAACCACTATTAATCTCTCTCAAGACACGAGTGATTTCATTCTGTCCCAAGTCCAATAGTCTTGTCTCATTTCTCATCTTCCCAGAACCTTGACTTTTAGACCATTGATGGATCTTTTTTTCTGTCAACATAAATGATACTGGACATGTTGCCAATTCTTTATCTATTTTTTAAATGTTTATTTACTTCATATCCCTACCTGAGTTTGTAATTACTTATTTATTTTTTTATTTACTAAACAGGAACCCAAGGCAGCAGGACCGTGCAACACATTTTATTTAGTGATGCATTTCAAGCATTAGTGTGGCATATAGCAAGAGTTCAGGATATATTCATCAAATGAATGAAAATGACAAGGTCAAATAAGGTTTTCTCTATGACTTTTTCTAGCTTTTTCTCTTCCTGTTTCTTGCCGTCTCTCTTTCCTCAGTCCTTGTTCCCTGTTCCCTATCAGGGGTGCTTTTCCATAAAACTCCGACCTCAGTCTTGCTGCTGCTTTAGAGCGTAACTGAGGCCTCAATTCAAACAGCTCTTGGATATGTATCTCCCATCCTGGTCCATTTTTTAATATTAGATTTTTAGACATGTTCCAATTTATATTCCTACCATTTTTTAAAAATCTTACTAATTAAATAGGTTAAAATAGCATCTTGTTTTCATTTGCTGTAGAGAATGAGTTGTATTTATTGGCACTTTGTCTTTTTCTTTTTTTAAAATATATTTTATTGATTTTTTACAGAGAGGAAGAGAGAGGGATAGAGAGTTAGAAACATCGATGAGAGAGAAACATTGATCAGCTGCCTCCTGCACACCTCCTACTGGGGATGTGCCCACAACCAATGTTCGTGCCCTTGACCAGAATCGAACCTGAGACCCTTCAGTCTGCAGGCTGACGCTCTATCCACTGAGCCAAACCGGTTTCGGCGGCACTTTGTCTTTTTTGGTGAATTGTTTATGTTCTTTGTCCATTTACTGTTGAGATCTTATATTTTTCTATTTCTGAACTTTGTAAATGTCAATGTCATAATACTTTTAAATCCATTTAGCTACCTAAATATTTTAACGTGTTTATTGATTTCAGAGTGGAAGGGAGAGAGAGATAGAAACATCAATGATGAGAGAGAATCACTGATTGGCTGCCTCCTGTATGCCCCACACTGGGGATCAAGCCTACAACCTGGGCATGTGCCCTGACCGGGAATTGAACTGTAACCTCTTGGTTCATAGGTCGATGCTCAAACACTGAGTCATGTCAGCTGGGCCTAAAATTTTTTTAAATATGTTTTTATTGATTTCAGAGAGGAAGGGAGAGGGAGAGAGAGAGAAAAACATCAATGATGAGAGAGAATCATTGATCGGCTGCCTCCACGCCCCCTTCTGGGGATTGGGGATTGAACCCACAACCTGGACATGTGCCCTTGACTGGAATTAAACTCGGGACCCTTCAGTCTGCAGGCTGAATCTCTATTCACTGAGCTAAACTGGTTAGGGGGCTACCTAAATTTACAAAGAAGGAAACAGACCCAGAGAGATAAAGTGACTTATCCAGGGCCACATAGTGAGTTAGTACCAGAGATATAATGAGAGCCCTGTCTCTTCGGGCAATGTGCCCTGGACCCTAGCCATATGTGCCTTTATTTTATTGGATCATCTGTATGGGTTCGGCCATCTGCTCAAACTCACCTCTTTTAAACAGAATTTAGTGCCCTTTCTTTTGTACCGCAAATATAAGTTTTCTCCTAGTATTCCCATTTTAGTCAGTGTCCCTAGCATTTTGCTCTGACATTAACTCTCCAGGTAGAAATGTTCAGCAGGCAGTTGGAGATGTGGGACTGAAGTTCATATGAGAGATTTAGACTAAAAATACATATTTGGAAGTCATTTGCCTGGAAGCATTTGCTTAAAATCACCTAAGTGGATGAGTTCTCGGAGTAAAAGAAAAGATTAAAGGGCTGAAGGATAGAACTTGGAAGATCCATGGTGGGGAAGTGGGAGGAGGAAGAGGAGCCAGTGAAGAGCTGAGGGAGCAGAGAGAGAGAGGAAGAGTGCCAGGTCTTTTGTATTGTGACATGAAGGCCAAGGAGGAGAGTGTGTTAAGAGGCAAGGGAAATGAGTATCCTCACTGTTCTCACTGGGCAAAAGCCTTTGAACTTGGCACTTAATGGGGCCTCTATGACCGGATACTTTTACTTTAAAGGAGTCCAGTGGGTAAGAAGTATCGAGTAGATGGCTGATGAGGCCGTGGAGTTAGGCCTTGTACTCTCAACTTGGTGAACAAGCATGCTTCACTTTGCAATGCTGTGTGAATGAATATTCTGGGAAAAGTTTTATGTCAATCATATTTATCTGATTTCAGATAATTCTTCATTTATGATTGATTAACAACCAGAAAACCATACTTACTAAGTGCTTTCCCAACTAGGACCTCATTTTATCCACATACCAATTGTGGAAGGTAAATGTTGTTATTTTGTCCAAATGAGAGAACTAAGGCTTAGAGAATTTAAAGTAACTTACCCAGGTTAGAAAACCAAAGAATAAGTGACAAAGCTAAGATATTCTTATATCATGTCATGCTACCTCCTGAAACCTAAAAATGCACCTTTGTCCATGGCAAGCTTTTACTTGTCCTTCAAGATCCAGATGAAACAATCTATTTGAAGCTAAAAACGTTTGTTGGATGAACAAATTAGTGAGTGAGTGAGTGAGTGAATGGGTATGTGATTTGACTTATCCAAGGTCATAGGATAAGGTAGTGGCAAGGACCTTTCAAATGGCCTTCTGGTCTCAAGTTGTGCCATAGATTTCTATTTCTTCAGCAATCTTGAACTACTTATGGACTCCTGTATTCATTTTCTTTGAATAATGCTATAACAAATTACCACAAAATCAGTAGTTTAAAACAACACAGATTTATTATCTTATGGTTTTGTGGGTCAGAAGTTCAGTACGGTGCTCAGTTGTTAAAGCGTTGGCCTGCACAGTCAAGGGCACATACCTGAGTTGCAGGTTCGATTCTTAGCCCCCGTCAGGATGCATGTGGGAGGCAACCAATTGATGTGTCTCTCTCACATCAATGTTTTTCTCTTTGATTCTCGGTCAGGGCACATGCCCAGGTTGCAGGCTTGGTCCCCAATGGGGGCTGTGCAGGAAGCAGCCCATCAGTGATCTTTCTCTCTCATCGATGTTTCTATCCTTCTCCCTTCCTCTCTCTTTAAAAATCAATAATAAAAAAAAAAAGAATTTCAGTATGGGTCTCACACTTCATCTTTCTGACCCACCCTTCTGTCTCTTCTACCTTTAAGGAGTGTGATTAGATTGGGCCCACCAACAATCCATCCTATGCCAGGGTCCTTAATCTTAATCACATCTGCAAAGTCTCTTTTTCCATGTAAAGTAGCATATTCAAAGATTCTGAGGATTAGGACATGGCTCTCTTTGGGGATCATTATTTTGTCTGCCACAAGCCCTCAAATTATGCCATGCTATTTCAGGTTCTGCGATTTTGTTACCTATACTTCTTCTGTGAGTCTTGCCTCCTTGAGTCATTGTTAAGACTCAGGATGACAATTTGCCTCTTTCTTGGTATTTGCTGGCCCCTTTGCTAGTTCAATTGATTCTTCTGTCCTTTTGGCCCTCCCAGGGATTCCCCTTCAGTACTGTCTTAGGACCTGTAACACTTCCATGCATTTGTTTCTTTAGGTGTCTTTCTCCTGTGCTTAGACCTACCTGGAGCTCCTTGAGTACAGGGCTGCATCTTGGTCAACATTCTATCCCAATGTCTAGCACAGGGCCTGATACATACCTAGCATTTGGTAATGTTTGTTAAATGAGTGAAAGACTGCTTCCTGCAGGGAATTGGGCTTAATGTGCTGGGAAGCAGAAACCCCCTACCCTTAAACCAGAGGACTTAACTTAGATCATAAGACCAGCCAGTGGCACTGTTTGCTTTAAAACATAAAAGTTCGTGGAGCAAATAATGACTTTTTGCAGATCATTAACTTTCTTGGTGTAGCTACTGACCAACTTGTGACCTTGGGGAAAGGTCATGGATCCTTATTATTTTTCCCATCTGAATCAGAGGAGGTCGAACTGTATAGCCAAATTGCCTACATTTGAAATCTGGTCCTGCCATGTCCTTCACAAGTTACTTAATCCCTTAGTTCCTCAGGTTCTTTACCTATAAAATGGGGAATCACAACAGCACCTATGTCATAGGGTTGTCCTGAGGAGTAAATGATTTAAGGTATGTAAAGCATTTAGCACAATGGTTAACTGTCATCATTATTGTTACCACAAAATTCCTTTTGTCGTCTAAAATTTATTATTTTTGCCTTGTTTGTTCTAGAAGAGGGTTCCCTCGCCTCCCCTCCCCCCTTTCTCTTTTCCTGTCCAGTCTGTCTTTCCTGCTGTCACTTTTTTTTAAGAGACTCCTTCCTCTTGCTAACAAATCTTATAGCCTTGCCCTTCCTGGGATAGTTTCCTTGGTATTGGCAGAGCCCCCTGGCCAGTCCCTAGCAACCCCTGGGGCTCCTGAGAGAGTTATCTGTGGGTGTAGTGCCGCCTGCAGGCAAGAAACATGGACTCCACTGCCCTGGCCCGAGAAGATGAAGTCTTAAGCCATATGACTACCTCTCAAGTCCTGTGCTCTTCTGATTTGGGAATAACAAGAAGGTGAACAACATTATCTCAACAGAGCCTTGTTGATCATTCCCTGTGCTCCAGTCCCTAATAACAGGGAAACACAGAGTGTTAGGGGTTAAGTGTACAGGCCCTGGAGTCAGGCCGCTTGTATCAAATCCTGGCTTCCACACCTACTAGCTGTGAGACCTGGGGCATGTTATTTTGCTGACCATTAGTTTCTTTTTTGTAAAAAGAGATATAAAAATAGTATTTAATTCATTGTTTAGTTATAAAAATTAAATGAAATAATTCATGTGAAATCTGAAGTAGTAAGCATAAAGAATTCTTAGCAATGGGTAAGAATTAGGAGCCTTTGGGTTCAATTCTTTACAGTATCGTCCCATTATTTTGTTTGCAATTGTGTGATTTTACCAGTTAACTGCATCTATATTCAACAATTTGAAAGCTAAATTTAAATTTTTAAATTTAAGTTTGATTGAGCTCAGCAAACATGTATTTACTATTCTGTGCAAGGCACTATTCTGGGAGCTGAGAATATAACTTGAAGTAAGGTATGGCTCCTGCCCTCCAGATGTTTGCAGTTTAGAAGGGAAAATGAGCATTTAAACATTCTCGGCAGAGGCAACAGTGAGCCAAGCCACAGATGTGTAAGAAGGCCAGACAGCCTGAATCAAAACGAGAATGTGCAAGCTGCTCTCTGTGGCTAGAACGTAGTGCATGGAGCTAAAGGGGTAGGAGGGTTGGGTTTGAGGGGAGGGAGAAAAGAGGGCGACTTGGTGAGAGGTAAGGCCAAAGAGTTCAGGTCATTCAGAGCTTGAATGCTATACTTAGAAATTAATTTGAGGGCAGTGGAGAGAGCCACTGAAGAGTTTTTGGTAAGGGAATGATGTGATCAAATTGTGTTTTAAAAGGTTATTTTTGACATCAGTATAGAGGTTAAATTGGAGAAGGCCAGACTGGGTGGGAACAAAGGTTGGTTAATAAATCTTTGCAGTAGACCTGTAGAGAGGTGATGAGGACGTGAATCAGGGTAGCAGTGAGGATGAAGAGGGAGCTGAAGAGGAAAAGGGAAAGATATAATAGATGTTAAGGAGCCTAATATGATGGGTGAATGGTGGTGCCATTGTGTGAGGGACTGAGCGGGATAATAATGATCTCCATTTTCCATTTTTGAAATGTTGAGTTAGAGGTGCTTGCAAAATAAGCATGTAGAGATGTCCAATAGGGGACTGGAATTTGGAATTTGGAATTTGGGCTATAGATACATATTTGGTAGTCATCTGCTTGCGTATAGTAATTGAACCACAGGAGTGGGTGGGATTACTCAGGGAAGGCAGGTGGAGAAACAAGAGCCCAGCCCAAGGACAACGCTCCAGCTGGGGTTCACAGATAAAGGCTGAGCAAGTCAGCCAGCAGAAGAGATAGAGAAGGAAGAAGAGAACCCGTAACAGGTGGTATCTCAAAAAGCAGTGGAAGAGAATATTTCAGAATGAAGAAAGCAGTGTCAGATGCTATTGAAGGATCAAGTACCTGAGGTTGGAGAAGGTCCATTGGTTCGACAAATAGAGGACTCTGCGAGATTTCTGTGTCTTCAGTTCTCATATATAAAGCTGGATCAATAGTGCCTTTCTTGGAGAGAGAAGAGGATAAGGTTGGGAACAGATAGACGAAGGATCTCTGTTTCAAAGCAGCCTGAATGCACCTCTATTACAGCACAGCTCGCACTGTTAGGATTGCTTACAGGTTGAGCCCACCCACAGGATTGTGAGCTGGACTGCATAGGCACACCCAGTCCCACCACTCAGAAAAGACTCACTAATAATTTCATTGTCAATTCTTTTAGACTTTTCCCTCTGCAAATAAACACATATGTGTTTATATGTGTACACAGATGTAATTGAAAAAAATACTGGCTCATACTGTGCATGTTCTTCTGAGAACCTGTTTTTTCCACTTAACTGAATAAATTAATCATCTTTCTGTGTTACTATATGTTGAGCTATTCTAGTACTTAATAATTGCAAAATATTTATTGTTTGAATGGACTATAATTTACTTAACCAAGTGAATCTTTAATTGAGCTTCTAGGTTGTTTTAGCTTTTCACTATCACAAATGGTGCTGGAATGAATATTTTTGTACACATATCTTCTTTGCACACCTTGGTGCAAGGTGAGTGTAGGTTAAATTCCAGGGACTGGGTCTTTTCCATCTCTGTACCACCAGCACCAGGCATAAAGAAGGTGCTTTGTAAAAGTATTAAAATGACCTGAATTTAGGTCTTGAGGTCCTCCAGTGTCTTGTTTATCTTTGTATTTTTAGCATCTATAACAGTGACCAACAAAATTTTGCTTGCTAAATGAATAATCTTAAGAATATAGAGAACTCTGCTCAGAAAAGAAAAGTATTGAGTAGTGGCCAGCTTTTAAGTGGTGTGTGTATTTTAGAACACCTCATAAGCATTGCCAGCTAGGAAGCACCCGGAGACATTTATTCCGAGTGTTCTGCATATTTCTCTTCCTCTCCTGGTGATGAGTGTTGATGTATTCCTTTCCCTGGGCAGTGGAATGGCTAGATGAAATTTCTAGGTAGATAATTGGTTAGAGTGAGAAGTTAAAGACTCTTGTCTTCCCTTCAGAGTTATATTTCTTTTTCACCTGCAGGATGCCCTTCACAGAATCTTAAAAGCAGGAGCATATTCTTGTTCAGCCCTGCATGACGAGTGCCTAGGATACAGAGATGGGCTGAAGCAAATGTAGAGGGTAAGGGAATCATTAAGTGTTAGGCTATATGGTTGGCATAAGCTGATAAACCTTTTAAATGGTTTTGACCATTTCCCCAAATTTAAATCCTTTTTCTGCTTCCTTTTGTTCAATGATGACTTTTTTTAGTATATATTGAATTCTTGTATATAATGAGGTCTATTCCTATGCTACATTTTTTTATTCATTAGGTTTATTTTCTGGTGCTTGTTCATATAATTTTAACTATTGTTGTTTATAATATGTCCTAATCTTCTATATGTATAAAAGGCTAATATGCAAAGTGTCCCCTTGGAAGTTCGACCAGGAGACTGGGAGTTCGATTGCTCGCTCTGATGGGCGCTGACCACCAGAGAGCAGTGCAGAACGAAGGAAGGCCCCAGCGGCAGCCAGAAGGAAGGCCCTGGCCAGCAGCCAGAAGGCCCCTATCGGCCTTGATCTCCAGCCAGGCCTAGGGACCCTACCCGTGCATCGGGCCTCTAGTATCTTATAAGGCTACATGCTGGATAATTCCTCTTTTCCATAATAGTATTTTAGACTTTTACCCATTTATATCTATACTAATAAAAGGGTAATATGCTAATTAGGGCAGACGTCTTCCAGACGAACATCCGGACGTCCTTCCGGACAAAGCCGCAGCTGCTGCCTGAGTCTCAGGCAAGCTGCGGGTGGTGGATGGCGCATGGCGGATGGCGGCTGCCACTGTGAGGGCCGGCCCAAGGCTCAGGCAGCCGCGCCCAGCTGTGAGGCCCAAGGCCAGCAGCTGCCCGCACAGCTGCAAGGCCCATGGTGGCCGCCAGTGGCAGCAGCAGCAGGGTGATGGGGGTGGCACCTTCCCCTGATCAGCCAGGTTGCCTCCGGCAGAGGGAGGCCAGACTGCGGCTTAGGCTGGGGGCCGAAGCAGAGGCGGTTAGGGGCGATCAGGCTGGCAGGTGTCAAGGTAGGGGCGATCAGGCCGGCGGGGAGGGGGGGCAAGGTAGGGGCGATCAGGCCGGCGGGGGGGGGGGGAAAGGTAGGGGCAATCAGGCCCACAGGCAGGCAGAGGCAGTTAGGGGTGATCAGGCAGGCAGGCAGAGGGATTAGGGGCGGTCAGGCAGGCAGGCAGAGGGGTTAGGGGCTATCAGGCAGGCAGGCAGGTGAGCGGTTAGGAGCCAGCGGTCCGGATTGTGAGAGGGATGTCTGATCTAAACCGGCAGTCGGACATCCCCCGAGGGGTCCCGAATTGGAGAGGATGCAGGCTGGGCTGAGGGACCCCCCCCCTTCCCCGTGCACAAATTTCGTGCACTGGGCCTCTAGTTTCTATAATAAGTCTAGAAATATTGGTTGTCTTCTAATACAAACAGCCTATTGAGATTACATTTACAAATTAGCTTCAGTATTGGCATTCTTTTACTAACTTTTCATCATATAATATAGTAGTTTTTCCCTTGTTTTACATATTTTAGTAAAAAATATGTTATTCTTCATGTGGGCCTGTCTCTCCACAACACTTATCGAACCCATTCTTCTGATCCCTAGCTCCTGCCATGGTGCTGTCTGCTAGAGGTACAGAAATGAACAAATCACAGCTCTTACCCTCAAGGAGCTCTTTTTGGTGGACAAGAGAGATAACTGGTCTAATTGCAACTAATTATAATAATTATTGTGATAAACAAAAGCCCAAGGTGCTAAGGAAGCACAGAGGAGGCACACAACCAAGCCTAGGGGTGTTAAAGAAGACTTCCTAGAGGAGGGACTCCTGTACTGAGTCTGAAAGACAGAGTGGAAGTTAACCAGATGAAGGGGGAAGAAAGAGTATTCCAGGCAGACAGAATGTTTATTGGAAAATACGTTCAAAAGCGGAGACTTTCAAAATATTTAAGTGTTTTAGGAGCTACAAGTAGCTGGAGTATAGATGACAGTGGGATGGTAGCTGGAAATGAAGCTAGAAAGCAGGTGGGAGGGTGGCAGATGATTGAAGGGACTTGTGTGACAAGTTATGAATTTGGATATAGAATTAAAAGATTTAAGTAGAGCAGTGAAATGGTCAGGTTTATGTTTTAGAAAAAAAATCCCTAAAAGAGAAAATAATGAAGTTAAATAAAGACCTTTCTGGCTACTGTAGAAGATGGCATTAAGGGCTCCAATGTATTGCATTTGGTAGTTTGGACTCCAAAGCCTCTTTTAATCTAAAGCAGTCTGTGACCTTGTTCCCCTTTTTAAAAATGCCATTGACTATTATAGAAACCAGGTCTGTTGTCCTGTAGAATGTGCCACATTCTGAATCTGTCTGTTTCCTCATGCTATAACCTATTCCTCTGCCTCTCATATTTTCTATAAACTGGAAGTTAGCATTGAATGATTCTTTGGATTCTGGTTCATCTTTTCTCTGGGAGGAGGGGCAAGAATATTTCATAGGTAGGGCTGTGAAATGCTACCTGTGTCTGATGGTGCCACTGTCAGGGATGCTAATTGATCAGTGGTTTAGGTCATGACAGCTCTTTCCTCCATTATAATTTCCCCATCAACCTTTTATTGAATGAATTGATCTACTGATGATTAGCACCTGAGTGAATTATTTCATCATGGGCTACAATTTTTTTAAAAAAATCTGTCAATCTTTTTACATTTATTAGCTGAATAAAGACCATTTCCTCGCCCTAGCCAGTTTGGCTCAGTAGATAAAACGTCAGCCCATGGACTGATCCAGGATTTGATTCTGGTCAAGGGCATGTACCTTGGTTGCAGGCTCAATCTCCACCCTGGTCAGGGCATGTTCGGGAGGCAACTAATCAATGTGTCTCTCTCATATCGATGTTTCTCTCTCTGACTCTCCCCCTCCCATTCACTCTCTCTAAAAATTCAATGGAAAATATCCTTGGGTGAGGACTAACAATAACAACAACAAAAAACACACATTTCCTCAATAGAGCTATTTGGTGGTTCTGAAATATAATATGTACCAAAAAGATAAGAAAAATGCTTAATTCACTTTCTTATATTGCAATTTTTGGATTAAGGAGTTGGTACCTTAGTTGTTTTGTTTTAAGTATCTTTTGGTCGTGTTTCTATTTTATGACTTAATACATTGGCTAGTCCAGTGATTCTCCCTCAGTGATTATCTTGTAACCCCAGTCTTTGAGAAATGGTCTTCATTTGCACAGAGCCTTAAAATCCTTAGGAATGTGAATGACTTTCTCAGTGCCATACACACGTCAGTCCATCTAGTCCTGTACTTTTCAGAAGACAGAACCACCTTTCCTTTGGTTTCTCTTCTCTTGCTCCAGGTCACACGGTGAATAAGATGCGTCAACACTCCGATTCAGAAGTGGCTTGTCTTGCCAAAGAAGTTTACACTGAGTGGAGAACTTTCATTGAGAAACATGCAGATAGACCTTCTATTGAAGTCCGAAGTGATTCCAAAACGGAGGCACTTAGGAAAAACGCCCAGAAATTACTCTCAGAAGCATTGGAATTAGAGGTAATGTCTGGTTGTAATGTGATTATTAGGAGCTCTTGGTTAAATGAGCCTCACATTTTCAAAATGAACTTTCATAGTCTTAGTGCTGTGGCTTTATTCAGTTTTTTCTTTAAGGGTTCTGGATTTGTAATCATTCTGGGAGACAGTGTTGTAGAAAGAAACTAGCAAACCTGAATTAAAACCCTGGCTCTAGTACATACTAGCTGTGGCACCTTAGGCAAATCTTTTAACATGAGGCTTGATTTTTTTTTTTAACTGTAAAATGATTATTGTTTCTACCACCTAAGGTTATTGGAAAGAGTAAATGGACTGTTTATACAAAAGAATAGTATAGTGCCTGGTGATTACAAGTCACTTAGTGAATGTTGGCTCCTTCCATTTATTTTATTTTCATTAAATATATTTTTATTAATTTCAGAGAGGAAGGGAGAGGGAGAGAAAGATTAAAATATTAATGATGAGAGAGAATCATTGATAGCTGCCTCCTGCATACCCTCCACTGGGGATCAAGCCCACAACCTGGGCTTGTGCCCTGACTAGGAATCGAACCTTGACCTCCTGGTTCATAGGTCGACACTCAACCACTGAGCCACGCTGGCTAGGTGGGCTCCTTCCGTTTAAAATTTGTTCTCTTCTCACTAAAGCAAAAATTCTGGGATGGACTCGGTTATGGAATATCAATGGCAAAAGAAATAGTTGTCTATTGAAAAGATTCTAATCCCCCATTTTTTTGTCCACATTCTAAAGCATATAATCAGTTGGCTAGACATAATTCCTACATCTTCATAGCCAACAGTTCAGGTGACATTAGGCTTGAGGTACACATGCTAGAAGGATTTTTGCTCATAAACAATAATATTAATGACCATCATCAAACAAATTTTATATGTCAACTTATACTCTGGAAAAATCAGACATATAACTTTTATATATTTTCTCCTTTTTAGGGTATCCCTATCAAAATTTCTTTAAGAATAATTTAATTTTATTAACAAAGAAGCAATGCAGAAGTCTGATTTAAGTGCTAGATCTGTTACTATATTCTCTGAAAAAATATTTTAACCTTTCTGTCTCAATTATGCATCCACAAAAAAATGGCAAATGAACTCATGGTATATTATTTACTTTTTAAAATATAGTTTTGGATTTTTAAATACACACTTAGAAAATGTGAAAAACATAGAAAGGAAAAATAAGATCACCATTGAACTTACCACCTGGATATAATCTTGTAAGCATTTTGGTGCATTTTCTGTTGGTAAATTATAACTTTTTAAATGAATGCTATAATGTGATTTTCCCAGATTATTAAGAGCCAATTATATGCCAAATGTTCCATAAGATAGTTTTATTGATTATTTAAACAACATTGCAGAAAATTAACAATAATTTACATTTATGTTGTCTTTTTCATCTTGATCAATATCAGTTATTATAATTTTGTATATCCTTTTTAATATATGATTATTTTTTCATTTTTATAATTTTCAGTGTTATTTGATAGCTCAGCAAATTGCTATGCTGTTAAGTTTGCTTTTCTTTTCCTAAAGGAAGCCTTAATATGAATATTAAGCCCTTGGAAGAGAGAAAAAAATATGAAGGTTGTAAGTCTAAATAAATAACTTTCCAGAATATTGATTAGCCAACAAGACTTGCTATTTGATATTTTAAATAAAGTTTATTTTTTAAATAAACCAAAATTATTACAGAAACATAGAGTATGGGTATATAATATGTAGTTAATGTGGTGGTAAATTCCAGTTCCCTGTGGCATCTTTTTAAGTAAATGATAATAACGAAGCAATGCTTGTAAGGATTAATGAGCAGTTTGCCTACTATATTAAACTCCATAATAATTATCCTTTTAGTTTATCCATTAATTATCCTTTAAATGGCACATCAAGTGGTAAGCACTCAAGTGTTTCAAAGTTAAAAAAGTGATACATTCGTTAGTGCTTTCCAACATAATTGGAAAAAATACCAGATTAAGCATAGTTGAGTGGTTTTGTTCCCAAAGAGTAAATTTTAAAAATTAAAATTAAAGTATGCATCTTTCTTTCTTCCTTGGCCAAAAAAAAAGAATCAATCTGTTTTTCTTGCATAAACAGTATTTGATAATAATTTGATCAGTTTGATATGTTGAGGAATTATAAACACTTTTGCATAAAAGTTAACTCTTAGCACCTATTATCATCTGAAACTTTACCATATTAGGGTAAATCAGTGACCCATCTAATTCAGTATCTGGTCTTTGACAGTAACCAATGTTGAGTGCATTCAAATCAGACATCCAATCTCCACAAATGTACTTTATCAGGCAGTAGTAAACCATTGGGTAAGTTATTGGCCTGGTGACTAAAAAGCCTTTACAATTTGATCCTAGCATTACATTTTTTGTAGAAAATAAATGTTTTCATGTTATTTGTTTTGGTTATATTCTTTTGTAGTGAAAGCCACAGATGAGGAATATACACACACAGCCAAATGTATCTCTTTATTACTGTATAGATCTTGCTTTCCAGATTCATAGATTGTTTCCTTGTTCTTGGAATAATGGAATAGATGAATAAAAACTCCATTGTTGAGACCCTGGCTCCATTCCCCTTTACTTTCTCCCTTCCGGATCTTCTTTGTTCTTCCCTACATTTTAGATCTTTCCTCATATGAACATCCCCTGTGGTGTCATTCTCTTACTTCCCCTTCCTCATTATCCACTCTCCTTCCTACCTCATGGCCTGTGATCATTTTCCTATTATGTCATTAAAAAAAATGAACCTGATTCTCAAAGTGAGCCTGTATCATTAGGAGTTATGAAACACTGGCTGGTTGGCCCAGTTGGTTGTCAGATGGTGCTAATGAGATCCAGGTCAGGGGTACGTCCCCATATGGGACTGTTAGTTTTTTCTTTGTTTAATGGCCTCAGACTGCACCTCTGGCTTTGACCAGCTCTTTCATAAATGTATTTAAGTGGCCAAAAAGGAGTGTGGTTAGATAGGTACAAACCCAATCATGCTCTGTGTGCTGAAACTCACACAAAGTTTGCTTCCAGTGGATATTCAATTCAACAAATGTTTAGTACTACTACTATTAGTGCCAGGGAGAATGCAAACATAAGTGAGTTGCATTCCCTATCTTAAGAAAGCTTACTACGGTCTCCTGGCTGAGAGCCTGTAAATGACTAACTAATAGAAGGCAAGATGAAATATATCTGAAATGGGTACAAGCAAATGGTGTAGACACACAAAGGACAGTATATGAAATCTGATAGGGGAATCTGGGAAGGTTTTATGGAAGAGATGGCAATTGAATTGGCCTTTTTCCAAGAGGGGTAGGATTTTGCTAACTTGAAAATACATATAAAATAGAAACATTATATTTCATACCTTATTTGCTATGTGTAGGATTTTGCTAACTTGAAAATACATATAAAATAGAAACATTATATTTCATACCTTATTTGCTATGTTATTGAAAGAGCAGGAAAGGAGGGAGGTTACATGGGGGCGGGGGGAGGACATTCATTTAACGAATATTTACTGAGCTCTTACCATGTGCTTGTACCTATGCTAGGCATGGGGAATTTAGAAATGGATCCAGCACAGTATCATCCCCAAAAGAGCTTACAGGCTTCTGAGAGAGATAGACAAATAAACAGTTACAGTACAACGTGGGAAGTTCTGCATTTAAGGTACACACATAAAAAAGACCTTGTTCCCTTGCTTTCAAAGGGCTTACAGATGTGGCAGACATCACTAATTGATTATGGCACCATTTCCCACTGAGGCCAGAATCCTTGATGAAAGAGCTCTAGGTGGTCATGTTTTATTCTAGGTGGTCATGTTTTATATCTTCTCCCAGCTATAACCAATTTGTCCAGAATTGGACAACTGAATAACTCACAGGTACAAATAGATAGGGAAGGTAAATCAGATTCTCTGTCTCTGAGACATGTGAACTAGGAAATGCTAAGAAAACAACAGTGGGAGTGTTGGAACAGATGTTGGAGGAGTTATGAGGAAGCAGAAGCCGTGGGTAGAAATGTGTAGAATATGGGGAGAGAATAAGGCAGTTAGAATTAGTAGTGAGTAAGGCAAATGGAGAGGAGGAAAAACCTATGGGGAGGAGACCAGGAAGATCATAAGACACAGAGAAGGGATATGGTCCCAAAATGAATCCCTAAGTTTCTTGCAGCGTTCCTATTCCCATTTCTACAGGTGCATTTCACAGCAAAACCCTTCTTCTCAAGGTATCAGTGAGACTCTGGTCCTTTAGCTAAGTCCCAAAAGGGCTTACCTAAATCACTAGGTTAGGACCCATTGGAAAGGATTCAACAATTTGGGTTGGTTTGGATTATCCAAGGGCAGTTTTAAATTCATTCACTTTGTGCAATGAACTTTTATACAAAAAGGTACATTATGAATTATTATTCTGTATAATTTACATTTTAATATCACTGATGTTTTTCTTCATTCTGATTGGCCTTCATTTAAAAAGAAGGCATGAATGAGCCGAAACCGGTTTGGCTCAGTGGATAGAGCGTCAGCCTGCGGACTAAAGGGCCCCAGGTTCGATTCCGGTCAAGGGCATGTACCTTGGTTGCGGGCACATCCCCAGTGGGGGCCGTGCAGGAGGCAGCTGATAGATGTTTTTCTCTCATCAATGTTTCTAACTCTCTATATCTCTCCCTTCCTCCTCTATCTCTCTCCCTTCCTCTCTGTAAAAAATCAATAAATATATATATATTTTTTTAAAAAAAAGGCATGAATGAGAATTATTACATGCTTGCTCCCTATTGCCATCACATTGTTGGCAGAACACCTATTCCACTACCCAATGGTTTTCTGTGTACGTGTAGTCGCCTTTCTAGACTTTGATTCCTAGATGGCAGGGGCAGGTCTTTTCTGCTCAGTCTCCCTAATACCCAGATCAGGCCAGACTCAGAGTAGCAACTCGGTAACTATTTGCTAAATAAAGTATGTATGAGTATCCAGTTATACAAATTCCAAGGCACTGTCAGAGTTCTTTTTTTAAATATATACTATAATTCAGTGGAATGGCCATGACCTGTTTTGCAAAAGTATACATACCTTTTTCCCCCAAACAACCATTCCCCTAAAAAAATACCCACCTTTTTCTTGACTGTTAAACTAAGTGAATCTCTAAACAGTGACTAACCATCCTCACACTGGATTGAGGAACCTCTCTGGCAAATGTTGCTGGACAAATGCTGGCCAGACAACTGGCCACCCTTCCAGCCTTCTAAAGTGACCGCTTCCAGGGCTGCCTCAGGCCAGGGGCTAGTTCGCTGCCCACCCAGGAGGCCATGAAAAGCTCGAGATGTCTGGGTTCTGGAGAGCCACGGCTCCAAGCCAAGTCCACTCACCCTAGCACAAGCCTAATCAGTCAGTCATCAGGACCACAAACTTCCCGGAAGGTCTTTTGTCCGCTATACCTCAGCAGATGTCTGGGCCTACATATTCATTCTCTGTCCCTCTCTTTCTCTCTCAGTCCTATTCTGCTCCCTGCAGTCCTTATTTCTTCCAAGTTTCTTTTTTCTATTTGTTTCGGTCTGTCTATTCCTTATATTAGTGTATTTTATCAAGTGTCAGGTGACTCTTTTCTATTTTTGGTACACTTTTTTCTTAAACTTTTCTTTTTAAATAGTGTATAGCCCTGGCCAGTGTGGTTTGGCTGGAGTGTTGTCCCAGACACCAAAAGGTCGTGGGTTCGATTCCTGGGCACATACCCAGGTTGCAGGTTTGCTCCTCAGTCAGAGTGCGTATAAGAGGCAACTGACCAATGTTTCTCTCTTTCATCAATCTCTCTCTCTCTCTCTCTCTCTCTCTCTCTCTTCTCTCTCTCTGTGTGTGTGTGTGTGTGTGTGTGTGTGTGTGTCTATCTCTGTCTTTCCTCTTCCCTCCCTTCCTTTCATTCTGTCTAGAAATCAATGGAAAAAATATCCTTGGGTGAGGATTAACCAAAAAAATAATAAAAATAAATAAAATATAGCAAAAGTACACAAGAGATATACGTACAGATCAGTGAATTTATTGCAAAGCACGTGCCTACTTTACTTAGCCAGACCCTACTCATTCTTCAAGTCTCAAGTTAAACAGCATTTCCTTTCAAAGCCAGGCACTGCCCTCGGGGGTTGGGTCCCTTTGCTGTAGCTCTGCGCCCAGCATGTATTCCTGTCCTCTTTCCTAGCACTCGGTGCACTTATAATCCATGTTCACTGCTTCTTACTGGCCTGTGCCCTCCATGGAGTCACAGACAGTGCCGGCCTTATTCACTGCTTTTTCCTCTCCCCAAGCACAGAGCCTAGCACATAGTAAGTGTTGAATAAATATTTGAATGAAGGGGGAAAAGCAAGTAAGAGAGAAAAATTTGTGTCCTGTATTCAAGGAACTCACTGTATTCTAGGAACTCACTATCCAAAAAATGGATAATTGTAGTATATTGTGATAATGACTAAGGGGAACTCAGGACATGTGGCAGCCCAAAGAAGAACTTTCAGTCCTCTGAGCTAGGATTTGCTTTCTTGTATTTTGCTTTTTAGCTAAGTTTTGACATACAAATAAGAATGTATTTCCTAGGGAAAGTGTACCTTGAGGGAACAAGTATCTGTGTAGCAGATAGAGGTGTGTGAAAACAGCTTAGTAGGCTCATGCTGGGCGGTGCTCAGGACTGGAGAGGGGATGGGCCTGGAAAGGGAGGTGGGGCTGAGGGGCCCCCTGACCAGCAGCCCAACCTGGCTTGGATCCAGACCCTGAGGACCAAGTCCCAGACCTGTCCTACTTTGATTATGTCTGCGACCTTAGGAGGACTTGGGCCTGAGCCACACCACCCTGGAATTGCTACAGGTCCCATCCCCTAAGTCTGCTGTGCTTAGCTGACCCTGCAAGCATCTCCTCAAACTCTACTGGTCAGTTAGAATGTTGAGGGGACAGTCAGTGCAGTGAAAGGGCAGAAACATGAACTTTGGAGTAGGGGCTCCATGTCAGAGTCCCAGCTCTGCCTCTTAGTAGTTGTAAGACCTTGAACCTTTCTTTACCTTTGAACCCATTTCCTCATCTGCAAAATGAGATAATAGGACTTGTGAGCATTAAATGTGAAAAGTGATCTACACACATATTAAGATCCAGATCCAGTGTTTCTGAGATGCAGTAAGGGGTTAAAAGGCACTTTTAAAACAAACCCCCAAAAAGTATAAACTGTTACACTGATTTATTATCCTTGGTCTTTGTTTCCTGGTTGGTAAAGTACAGGGCCCAGTACCCGTTGCTTAGTTCAGGCCAGTTTCCTGTTATAATGGCAAATATTACCACCCGGCAGGGGTTGTGAATGAGGTCCCTGTCACAAAGCACATGGCCTTGTTCCTTAATTGCCAGGGTGGAATTAATTTGCTCTTCCTGTTTCTCTTGTGACAGGAAGTAGATGTCCTTGAATTTCAGTTGATTAATGGAAGCCTCTGAGCAGAGTGCTTCAGCCTCTCTTGTTTTTAATTCTTATGCGTTGCAAGGCCCTAATTTGATAATTTTGCTGTTTTTTAGATGGATCACCTACTGGTTGAAAATATTGAGCGGGAAACGTTTCATCTCTGCTCCCGCCTCATTAATGGGCCCTACCGGCGGACGGTGAGAGCCCTGGTCTTCACATTAAAGCACCGAGCTGAAATCCGGGCTCAGGTGAAGAGCGGCTCGCTGCCGGTCGGCACGTTTGTACAGACCCACAAAAAATGACCTGAGGATGGTTCTAACCCTGGGCTGGGCAGAAAAGAAAATGTGCCCCTCTCTGCCATTCAAAGACTCTTTTGAGTTTGGGTGATGGCTGATGCTGGCTGCGCTAAATTTTCCCATAGTGCCATTCCTTCAGACAGAGGATGCAGAGAGCCCTGGGAGACAGGCCTGCAGGAAATGCTTCATTAGCTGTAGTGCGCTGGTGCTGCCTAACAGGACGTGCACAGGCTGTCACTAGGAAGCGCTGTACGGTTGCCATCACCCAACACAGCAAAGGGTGACGGATTTCACTGTGAGTATGCCAAGGACACCTCTAAACTTCCCCCATGTCAGGCAGATGAAGTTACTACTTTATTTCGCCACCCTGCAGGTAACTGAAACTCAATTACTGCTGCCGCTCACACAGTTCCATCCCCCTGTGTTTAGATGGCTCTGGTGCCTCTCAGAACTCCCCTGTCTGTTCTCTTTGCTCTACCCCAGGGGTGAGCCTGCCAGAGCCAGCCAACTGCCCCTTCTTTCCAGAACTCACTTATCTGAATGTTTCAGCTCTCCCTGGAAGACCTTCTGTGTTGGTCTTCGGAGCCCCCATGCTGAGGCTCCTAATGAAGAACTGGCCTGTAGCATCCCCACACTCAGGCTTATTTGAATATGTGACACTCTCATTTTAAGGTTCTGTAGAAGATACATAATGAAATTCCTCTTGAAATGAATTACTGTAGTGAAAAAAATCCACACATATATATTTTAAAATAAAATATCTCTACATAGGCCTCTTGGAACAATTATGTAAATGATATTTGCTTTTTTATAAGTAATAATAAACTGGGACTTTTTTCCCCTCCTAAAACAAAAGATATGGCTTGTTCATTGAAAAGTGTTTTGGGTTGAGAAGAAGTATAGTTGATGAAAATGAAAAATTATTGCAAAGAATTTAGAGAAATAGTAAGACCCAAGAAAGGTTTTTTGAGGTTAGGGGAGACTGGAGCATGTTTGTAATCTGAAAAGAAGGAGCTAATAAAAAAGGAGAGATTTAAAATACAAAGAAAAAGGGGATGGGTTAAAAAGCAAGGACAGAAAGGAAGGGATTAACGTTGCCTGTTTAATCCTCTCATCTGTTGTGTTAGTAGATATTGTTTCAGTTTTTTTATATTTCTTCATTCAGCAATCATTTATTGAGCACCCATTCCACGGAGTACTGTGGATACCTAGCAGGAACTGCAGATGAGACCCTGAGGCTCACCAGGCAGAGGTATCTTGTTCCATTTCCCACTGCTAGGAAGTACTGAAGCTGGAATCATAATTAAGCACCCACCAGGTGATAGACATTTTACTAATAATATCTGTGATAGACATTTTACTAATAATATCCAATTAAAGATCAGAAAAGTGAGTCCCAGAATGGCTTAGTAACTTACTCAAGGTCACACAGATAGTGAAAGGCAGAGCTAAGGTTCAAAACCCAGGTCTGTTTGATTGGATCCAGTCTCCCAGGTTCATTTCATTCACTTTCTTATGGTTACATGCAGATGACACTCCAATTTGTATCTTCAGACCATACATGGTCCCTCAGTTTCAGATATATCATCCAAGATGTCTCGTGGGCTTCTCAGCTGTAACATGTCTTTTCTCACTTGGCAGTCCTGGTAGCCCAGGCATTCTTGCTAGAAGCCAGAGTCCTTACCCAACCAGGTCCTAATGGTTTTACTCATCACATATATTTAGAATCTCTTGCCTCTTCTCCATCTCTGGTACCACTTTAGGGCTTCATCCTCTGTTGCCCACATGGCTACATGGCTTCCTAGCTGGTCTCTTTGCACCCAGTCTTAACCTCTTCAAATTTATCTCCCTGTGCTAGAAACAAAGTGGCATATCAGAACTGGAAATCTCATCATGCCACTCCCATCAAAGCATTCACATGCTATTTTCTTCTCTAAAATGCTACTCTCTACCTAGTTCCCTATGCTTCCCCTACCATAATATCCTGTGTATTGTTCTATACATATCCACATGTCCTGTGGTTGTGCTTTTGATTCTGTCTCCCCACTAAAGGTAACACAAACTCATGGACACAATAATATGGTGGTTACCAAAGTTGAAGGGAGGGTCGGGGGGAAGAGAAAGAAGATAAAGGGGTCAAATGCATGGTGATGGGAGCAGAGTAGATGTTGGGTGGTAAGCACACAACGCAGTATACAGATGACATAGAATTGTACACCTGCAACTTATATAATGTTAGTAACCAGTGTTACCCCAATAAATGTCATTGAATTTAAGCTTCATGAAAGCAGAGTCTTTGTTTTGTTCCCTGTTGTATTTCCAGCACCTAGAACAAAGTCTGGTACAAACTAGGTCTCCATAACTATTGAATAATTGAATGACTACTTGTGGTGTACAGGAAAGGCATCTAATCCAATCAGGTAATACTTCCTGGAGGAGGTGATACCTGTGTGCAGTCTTAAAGGGAAGAAGTAGTTAATTGGGTGGTTGAGGCATATGCCTGACTGAGAAAGCAAAATATGGAAAGACTCAGACCTGTGAAATATCTGGAAGGTGATTGGTGTGGCTTGAGTAGAGGAAAGCAGGGTGAAGAGTAGATGGAAATGAGGCCAGAGAGGAAGGCAAGGACCAGGACCAGATTTGAAGGGTCTTGAACAACAGGTGAAGGCGTATGGACTGATTCTAAGCAGGAACTGGTTAATTTTTGTTAACAGGCTGTGGAAGAAGAAGCTGGAGCCAGGGAGAGAGACTGGGAGTCGGAAGCTTCATTTATAAGCAACCAAAAAGTTCTGCTAACTTAAGGACCCAGAGTAAGTTGAAAACAAATTGCTCTGTGGCTGAAAGGTTTCAGTGGTGATAGTTAGAAAGTAAAATGATTGCTGAGATGTGCTTTGGAGATTTGGAAAGTAGACCGTGTTATTCATGGCTCTTTTTTCCTTGATGCATGCGCAGAATTTCCATGAACACTAATGGAGCTATTCTGAGTGCTTGCTGAAGGAAAGGAGGCTTGCAGGTATCCATCCAAGCTGACCCATCCACTAAGAAGCACTTCTGAGCTCCAGCCTGTTAAAAAGGAAATGTTCAGCTCCTGCAATGGGATGAAAAAGTTCCTAGGACCTCTGAGTTACCTGTAAATCTAGACATGAATATGTCTCCTAAATGTGTTTGGTTGCTAGAGGAAGTTTGGGAAATTAAATACTGTTAGAGTCTGCTTCAGCAGCTTATTGATCCTTTTCTTCTAGTGGTTAAATCGGAGGTCCTGGTCCTTTGGGTAGGAACTGAGTCTCAATTTTCATTCATCCATTCATTCATCCAACAAACTAATGTTGCCTATCTTATGTGAGCCAAGGACTAGACTGGCACTGAAGAAACTGCAATAGATATCATTTCTACCCTTGAGGAGCCCTTAGTCTAGTGGGGAGACAGACACATAAGTAAATAAGTACAGTACAACATACTAGGTTTTATTGTAGATATTGATTTAAAATGTTGAGAAAGTGGAGAGAGGAGTGATTAATACCATTCTAAGGAAAGATAAAGTCTTCACAGAGAGTTAATGTTTGAACCAAGTCTTGAAGGATAGATAGTTCTTAGCAGAGGGATCAGTATGTGTACAAAAGCCCAGAGGTGTAAAGTGTACGCCTTGTATCAGTAAAGGCAAATGATATGGAGTGTGGAGGCATAGAGTTCTTAGGCATGGTGGAGAGAAATGGGGCAAAACAATTAGCCAGGGCCTTAGAGGGCTCATGAAGAAGTTTGGACTTTGACCTTCAGGTAATGGGAGGCTCTGGGAAGTTTTTGAGGAGGTGAGGGAACTAATAAAATGTGCATTTAGAAAGATAAAAATGTTCTTACATAAACAGATACTTTAGAAAATTTTTCAAAATTTAAAACTCCCAACAATTTATGGCAAAGGAAAGAGACACTCAAGATTGTGTAAATTGGATAATTCTTTTTTTTTTTTTGACAAATGAAGTTTAGAGTTGACCAAACAGATATCATTAGAGAGTCCCAGGTTTGAAAAATGGCAGGAAGCTCAGATAATGCATTTACTGTGTTCAGTGGTGAAGGAACAGGCAGCTGGCCTTTTCTCATTTAAGGAATATCAGGTTCTTACACTTGTGCCTGTCAACCTTGGTTTTCTTTTGCTGCAGCCTCAGGCCTCAGAGCCTCATTCTGAGATTTGTAATGTGTTTTGGATGTGTTTATCACAGCCATATGGGACAAAGGCTCAGTTTGTTACTGCCCATTATTGCTATCAAAGGGAGTCCATCCAGAGAACAAGGCTTTGGGAGCGTCTATTAGTTCAGTGACACTGCTTTGATTTCAAAAGCGCAATGGTTTGATTGGATGACATTGTATTTTCTTTTAAATCAACCAAAATGATATAATTGCTGTCAGGGATAGGCTTACCCATAAGCTAAGGAGGTTAGTTTCAAGATTCAAGAAGACCAGGATGTCCAATCAAATGCTGCTTTTTCTTCTTGTTAAAATCACTCATTCAGTGCATATTTGAGTTCTTATGGGCCAGATCCAAGGTCACAGGAACAAGTAAGACATAGTCTCTGGCCCCAAGAAGTTCGAAGTCTAGTGAAGGTGAGTGCCAAGGTCTAGATAAACAATTAAAAAAGGCTGATGATATGAATTATGGGAGTTCAAAGAAAAGGAAATAAGTCAATAAATACGTTAGAAGATGCCCAACCTCATTAGTAATCAGGGAATGGCAAAGACAAATGTCATCTTTAAAGACCTAAAGGATGCAGCGATAGTGATCACCATTATGTCTCTCTCTAATTCACTGCTCTGGCCCCTACAAAAATCAGAAGGATCCTGGAAGATGGCGGTGAATTACAGCAAAATCAACCAAGTGGTAGTTCTAATTGCAGCCACTGTGCCAGTTGTGGCATCTTTCTTGGAGCACATTAACATGTTCTCAGGTACATGGTATGTGGCCACTGATCTGGTCAGTGTTTGTCTTTTCCTTCCCTATCAGAAAGGAAAGTCAGACTTCATATTTGCTTGAAACAGACAAAAATATACAATTACAGTCTTGCCCCAGGGCTGTTAACTCTCCCACCTCTCACAGCCTCGTCTGGAAGGACCTGTGCCACCTAGACATCTTGCAGAACATCACATTGATCCACTACATTGAAGACATGAGCTAATTGGGCCAAATGAGCAAGAAACAGCGAGTATATTGGAAGCCTCAGTGAGACACATGCATTGAAGAGAGTGCAACAACACACTGAAGATGCAGGGGCCTCACATATCAGTGAAGTTTTTAGGGGCCAGTGGTCTGGGATATGCCAGGGACATTCCCTCCAAAGTAAAAGACAAATTATTGCATCTCCCACGCCCCCATTCAGAAGGAAGCACAATGCTTGGTAGGCCCCTTTGGGTTTGGAGGCAGCATATTCACACCTGGGAATACTGCTCAATCCCATATCGTGGATGACAAAGAAGGCTGCCAGTTTTGCTGGGCGCCCAGATCAGGAAAGGGCTCAGCAGCAGGGCCAGACTGTAGTACAAGTAACCATGCTGTGTGGACCATATGATCTGGCAGAATCCATGCTATTGAGGTATCAGTGGTGGGAAACGATGCCTGTGGAGTTTTATGACAAGGCCTAGGAGGAGGATCACTATGTAGACCTCTAGGGTTCTGGAGCAGGGCCATGCCATCTGTAGCCAGGAATGACACACTTTCCACAGCACAGCTCCTGATTTGCTATAAGGTTCTGGAAAAGACAGATCATCTGAGCATGGATCATCAAGTTGATCATGCAGACACAGCTGCTCATCATGAGCTGGATTCTACCAGGACCCCCCCCCCTCTCCCAGTCAGAAAGTCAGAAGGCCCAGCAGCAGCTCATCGTAAGTTGGACATGGTACAACTGACATTGGGCACCGCAGCGCCAAAGGGCAGAAGGTAGCTGCACGAGTAGGTGGCCCAGACGTCTATATCACCCACTACCTTTGCACCAATGCCCCCCTTCCTCAGCTCAGCTGTGGCTGCCTGAGAGGCTTCTTATATCCAGCTTGAGGTGAAAAGAACCAAGCTTTGTTACCAGGTAAATGGCTCAGTATGAATGAGCAAGCCAAAAATAGATTGTGGCTGCACTGCAGTCCCACACAGGGGTGTCCTTGAAACACAACAGAGGGGAAAATCTTTCCAATGGGCAGAGCTTTGAATAGTGCTCTTTTTGTGGAAAGAAAGAAAGGGCCCAAGGTTAGAATATACATGGATCTCCTGGGCAGTGGTGAACAGCTTGTCTGCTTGTGTCTGGAAGGAATAAGATTAAAAAATCAGGGGCAAGGAACTCTGTGTAGAGGTATGTGGTTGGACCTATGAGCATGGACATCAGGTGTGAAGGTCATTATATTCCATGTTAACACCCACCAGTCTGTATACCATGGAATAAGCACTACGTAGCCATGTATATGCAGTTGACATCAGCCAGCCTCTATCTAAGGACACCCCAGGCTGGTACATGGGTGCATAAACAGTAACCATGGTAGCATACAAAGAGGGTATATGCGGGGTCTATAATATGGGCTCACACTCACCAAGACATGTAGTTATTGCTGATGCTGAGTGTTGAGCCTGCCAGCTTACAGAGACCAACTCAGTCTCAGATACATCTCTGTCCCTTGAGGAGAACAAGCAGCCATTTGACAAGTTGATTATATTAAACCCTTTACACCCTGGAAAGGGCTGCAATTCATTTTCACTGGAGTAGACATAGTCTAGATATTGCTTTGTTTGTAGGGCTTTATCCAGCACAACTCTCTAAGGGTTCAGAGTGTTTGACCTGCTGCCTTGGGATCCCATGTGAGTACAGCAAGGGAGGCGAAGCAGTGGATGCAGGCCGTGAATCCACTCGTCCTTTCGTGCACCGCACTATCCTTAAGCTCCAGTTTGTAACTGTCTCTTGAAGACAAAGTGAGGCACCAGCTCAGAAACTGGGAGAATAGGGTGCCATCACAGAGAATGGATGGAGTGGCGGGGGGCGGCGGAGGCGGGGGGGGGGGGGTAGGTGGTAGCCAGAGAGACTCACTCTCTCCTTACCTGATTTTTTTGAAGTAAACTTTTTACTTTGGAATAATTTTAGATTTACAAAAAAGTTGCAAAGAACCCAGCCAGTGTAGCTCAGTGGTTGAGCGTCGACACATGAACCAGGAGGTCACAGTTCGATTCCCTGTCAGGGCTCGATCCCCAGTAGGAGGTGTTTAGGAGACAATCGATGTTCCTCTCTCATCATTGATGTTTCTATCTCTCCCTCCCACTCCCCGCCTCTCTCTGAAGTTAAAAAAATAAAAAAGAAAATAATAAAAGAAAATAAAAAGTTTCGAAGATAATACAGAGTTTCTCTATGCCCCTCATCCAGTTTCCTCTATTGCTAACATCTTACATTAAGTGCTTACATTTGTCGAAATTAGAAATCCACCATGGGTACATTCTGTTAACTCCAAACTTCTTTCAGACTTCATAGTTTTTCCATTAATGTCCTTTTTCTGTTCCAGAATTCAGTCTAGGACACCACATTGCATTTAGTCCCGTGCCTCTCTAGTTTGCTCTGTGGTAGTTTCTCAGTATCTGCTTGTCTCCCATGACCTTGACAGTCTTGAGCAGTGCTGGCCAGGTGTTTTGTAGAATGTTCTTCAATTGGGATTTGGCTGATGATTTCCTCATTTCTAAACTGGGGTTATGGGTTTTGGGGAAGAATACCACAGAGGTAAAGTGCCCTTCTTGTCACATCTCATCAGGAGGTACATGATATCCACATAATTTATCACTGGTGATGTTAACCTTGATTGGTTGGTGAAGGTCATGCTTGCCAGGTTTCTCCACTGTAAAGTTATGATTTTTTCCTTTTCTTACTCTCTTCTTTGGAGGCAAGTCACTAAGTCCAGACCCTCCTCAGAGGTGGGGGAATTAAATTCCTGGGGAGGGTAGAGTACTTCTAATATTTGGAAGGTTTGCCCAGTCTTCCCTACTTATTTATTTAATATCAGTATTGACTCACATATATTTATTTTACTCTTTGGGTTATAATCCAACCTGATTGTTTTTTTCACAGCAAATATAAATTCATTTATATATATATATTTAAGTTTTTTAAATGCAGAAAACAAGTATGCTGTGTGAGAAACAAACTATATGGTTGGCAAGATTTTTCCTCCACAGCTCTTCATGACTGCCTTTGAGTAGGATAATCATTGGCTTATTACTATTCAACTAGCAACCTCAGACACACTATCCAAACTCTTCAGGCCTCAGTTTCCCCATCTGAATAAGAGAATGCTTTTATGAAGTGGTCTCAGAGGTGAAGCAGGAAGTGACCTTTGTATGTTTATAGGAGTACAGTTATTTCTTTTCACCTATTAATAGACCTTAAGTTCTTAATGGCAAGGGTTATCTTCTCTTATTTATGTTGGAAAATGAACCCAGAGCTAATAGCCTTTGAGAACATCATGTAAACATAATCAATATTTATGTCCCTAGCACAACCCCAGACAGTTCTCCTGCCCTGCTCCTCACCTCTCAAGGGGATTTGGCTTTCCTATTCTTTTTCTGTTCCAGGATTCAATCCGGGATACCACATTGCACTTAAGTCACCATGCCGCTCCAGTCCGTCACGGCCCTGACAGTTTCTCAGTACTTACTTGCTTCCCCTGATCTTGACCGTCTTCTCCTATTTTCAAACTCAGATTTTTCTCCAGCGTCTGAAATCCACCCTGAGGCCTGGCATCCAAGGCCTTGCCCTACCAGGCATCTGCTGACCTCTTTGGCCTCATTCTTGTCCCTCTCATCTACTACACATCAGCCACACTGACATCCTTAATCACTGCCGTGAATGAAAATGCTTCCGGAACAGCTCCCTCCTCTACGTGAGGCCCTGTGATCGGCCCCAGGCCACTGAGATGAACCAGGTCAGATTCTGTATCAGAGCTCACAGTCAACCGTCCACAGCATCTGACATAAGGAGGGATGAGTGGGGGACTGTGGGAGCAGAGTGGAGGGAGGTATTCTCTAACTATTCCTGTGGAGAGGCCTGGTCTGGAGAGACTCAGGGAGGCTTTGCAAAGATGCTACTTTTTGAGATGGGCTTTGACGGGTACATAGGAGTTTACCAGGTAGTAAATGGGAGTAGTGGTATTCCAAGAAAGATATGTATGTGCAAGCCAGAGAGATGTCAGAGAACAGGGAACAGTGATAAGTATAATGTGTCTGGAGCCAAAGTGCAGGACAGAAGAATGTAATCGATTCTCCACCTAGCAGTCAGAGTGAACATCTAACACGTACTTCAGGTCGTGTCCCGCCCTGCTCGAAGCTCTCCAGTGGCCCACGTCACAAGGCCCCACATGTCTTGACCTCTGGTCCTGTCTCCATCTTGACTTCTCCCCCACTCCCAACCACTCTGGCCTTCTGCCCCTCCAACTTGCCAACTGTGGCTCTTCCTTGGAAAGTTTGCGTCCACTGTTCGCTGTGCCTGGCGCACTGACTGCCCATTCTGTGCTGACCCCGTGTCCTTAGGTTTCACCTCCTCAGAGAGGTCTTCCCTGGCCTTCCTCTCTAATGAGGCCCTCACCCCCCACGACCCTGATACATCAGTGCTTTTTATCTTCACAGGATTTAACACCATCTGAACTCACTGTACTCATTTATTTTTCTGCTTCCCCCACCAGAGCACACCCTTCATGGGAGCAGCAACCTTGTCTGTGTCCTCTCTGGCCCAGGACAGGGATTGGCCCTGTAAGGGCCCTATACGTGTGTGTGTGTGTGTGTGTGTGTGTGTGTGTGTGTGTGTGTGAACGAATGAATGGCTCCCCCTCCACACCTACAGGCTGGCTCATGAGAACCCACACAGTCAAGCAACATGGTCTATGCTACTAGGAAAAGCTAATCCCAAGTGTGTGGACTGACAGATGGTGTGGAGTCCTAAGCTGAAGTGCGGTTTTTATTAGTCTGAGTTGCTTTTGCTTGAAATAGGATTAGCATAAAAACCATCCCAGGCAAGTGGATAAGGTAAAGCTCTGTTAGTTACATTCAGATTTTGTTTTCCTGCCACAATCCAGAACCATCCTTTTGCTGGGTTAGTCCAATTCATGGCTAAGGGTGCTGCTCAGAAAGGTTAAATGGGAATGGGCAGGTCACACACAAAATCCTCAGTTCCCCGTTCTTCCCCTCCAGTCCCCTCTCTGAATTGACCTCCAGAGTGACCTCTTTAACCCATAAAATCCAACCGTACCCCACCAGACATAAAGCCTTTTAGCAGACACCATTGTCCCAGGATAAAGCCCAAATGCCCAGATGGGCTGCCCCTAAAGCTCAGGTGTGCTCTCACCCCGGCTACCCTGCCTCCCACAAGGAGGGAGAACTGGAGAGAAGCGTATGTTAGGCAGTCGGCTAGAGCAGCTCAGTGACAGGCTTTGCCTCACCTGTCTTGCAGCAAAGAGTTCAAACTTGGGCCTCAGTAAAATGACAAATTATGGCCTGTCACAGACCTTCGAGGCTATTGACAAATCATCAAGACCCAAATATTCCAATCCCTCTAGTCATCAGTTCTTGCAGTTTCCCTGCCTTCTTGCACCTTCATGCCCTTGGTGTGCCCTTCGGAGGTGTCGCCTCTGACAGGCTGCTCAGTAAATACGGTGATGTGAGATGGAATAGCAAGAACACAGCTGGGCAGCTGTAAAGCCCAGGTTATGTCAACTCTGCCCCTTTGGCATGGCATGCATGGCTGATGGGTCATATCACCTCTCTGTGCCTTGGTGTCTTGAGTTGTAAGATAGGAATAATTACATCTAACTTAAAAGGTCTGAGGATCCTCAAGTGAGGTCATGGAGGGCAAATGACTAGTAGCAATGCCCCATGCAAATGGCATGATTTCCATTAACAATAAAAGCTGGAGTAAATCTGATCACCTCTATGGAAAAACAGCTGACTAAATTCATACCTACTGACTGTTCACTTCTTTGTGTCTAACCCACCAACCTGCCTTTGTCAAATCTTTCACGGCTTACCAAGTCCCTTTGGTCTGTTGGCTTATTAGTCCTTGCCCAAGCCCTGAGAGGCAGGATTTGGCAGGAATTGCCACCCCTGCTTTACAGATGAGGAAAATGAGGTTCTAAGGGGGGTAGTACCTTGTCCAGGTCACAGCTAGAGAGAGGTGGTGTGGTCCTCACACCTGGCCTGTCACGGCCCTGCCCTGGCCCACAGGATACAGCCTGTCCTCCTTAGCCTGGCACTGGAGGATCCCCGGGATCTGGCCTTGCCTCCCTCCCCAGATCCCTCTCAGCACGTGGCCCCTTTGTGCTTCAGCCTCCCCGAGTGTATCATTATTCCTCGAACATGCAATGTCTTTGCACCCCATGTTCCCTCTGCCAAGCTGCCTGGGGGACTCCTGTCCATCCTTCATCAACTCCTCCTATAGTCCCCGTGACAGGTTTCTGACACATAGTTATTGATGTTTTCCTTGCTGCCTTATTGATCAATTTGCAGAGTAATTCAGTGCCCAGGCTCTGGAGTCAAATGACTTGGGTTTAAATCCTGGCTCAGCCACTTACTAGCTGAGTGATCCTGAGCAGGTTACTTAACCTCTCTGTGCCATGAATGTGTTCTGAACTATATCATGAGGTACCTACCTCCTAGAATTGTTATGAGTAAATAATACATATAAAACAATAATCATAGGGTCTGACCCAGAGTAAGCACTCAATATTAGCTATCATTTTCTCTTGTTTGTATACAGTGTGTCTACCCTCTCCCCATGCCAGGCACACCGTGCCACTCAGACTCGGCATTTGGCCTCAGAACCCAGGGGAGGAGAGAGGCATGTCCACACTCCATGACACTGCATTCATTCTGACAAGTCACTGTTTTGCATAAATTCTCCTGTGTCCGTGTCCATGGGCTCCGAGGAGCAAGCCCCATTCTGTAATCACTCCTTTCCGCCCCCAGAGGTGGCCTGGGTCCTCGCGCCCCTCACTCATTTGAGTGTCTCCTCGATGGGGAATGGCTTTGTCAGCTGCCCCTTCACTCCACGTTCACCCCAGAGACAGGCTGCTCCCAGAGCGCCAGGAAGAGCCAGCTGCAGTGCAATTTATCTCCCTGGGCTGCTTCCCCAGCTGAGATTTACAGGCTGTGCCTGTCACAGTGACCCTGCAGCTCAATTACAGATCTGCTTCCAGGCTAGACTGGGCCAGGAACCTGCCTGGATTTGCCAAGCAGCCCCGAGAGAGCCACAGGCCTTGTCAAACCCAGGACCTCGGCATGGGGCCCATCCAGATGCCTTGCTTGTCACACATGAGGAAACTGAGGCCAGAGATGGGGAGATACCTTCAAAGTTCCCACCAGGGAAAGTGTGTCCACTGTGAAGTCTAATGTGGGCTTCTGCTTACCATCGAGAGAGCTTATTTTACTGTATGTGAGTGTATGACTTCATTATTACCCCAATAGCTTTCTTTTTTTATAACTACTAGAGGCCCAGTGCACAAATTGGTGCACAGGCGGATTGGGGCTGGGCCTGTCGGGAGGAGGAGATGGCAGGAGGTTAGCTGGCCAGCCTGCCTGGATCAGGGCCCGATTGGGCCCCCCCCCCCCATGAGGGCCGGGCTGACTGGGGGAAGGGGCTGCAGGCGATTGGCCCGGGGGCTCTGCCCCTGATTGGGGTTGAGGAGCCAATTGGGGGCGGGACCAGCCATGGGGAGGGGCTGTGGGCGGTGGGCCGGCCAGCCCCGCCCCGAATGGGATGGGTGGGGGGTGCCGATCATGGGCCAGCAGCCTGGGGGAGGTTGGCCAGCCAGCCCTGCCCCTGATTAGGGTGGGGGGGCCAATCTGGGGTGGGGCTGGGCAGGGGGAGGGGCTGCAGGAGATTGGCCAGCCAGCCCCGCCCCTTATTGGGGTAGAGGGGCAATAAGGGGTGGGGCCAGCCGGGGGGAGGGACTGCAGGCTGATCAGGATGGTGGGGGCCATCCGGGGCATGGATGGCCAGGGGGGTGGGGCTGCAGGAGGTTGGCCGCCCAGCCCCGCCCCCTATTGGGGTGGGTGTGTGTGATCAGGGGCGGGCCATGGGGTGGGGGGGCGCAGGCTGCGGGCCTATTGTGGTGGGGCAGGCTGATGGGGGCATAGCTGGTGGGGAGGGGGAAAGGGAGGAGTGTTTGGTGGGCAGGCTCTTGATTGGTGTGGGAGAGTCCAATCAAGGGCAGGCCGGCAGTGGGGAGGGGCCTCGAGGTTGGCGGCTGGCCCCCACCCCCTGATCAGGCCACAGGTGGCGTCATAGCGACCGGTTGTTAGGTTGTTATGGTTGAGAGGTGCTCCATGCACCTCCTGGTGACCGGTTGTTTGGTCATTTTGGTCGTGAGGCCTCTTGGCCTTTTATTATGATACTGTCTGAGGCTGGGTTCCCAGGAGCAGACCCTGAAATGAGGATCTGAGACAAGTGGTTTATATGAAAGGTGATCAGAAGCAGCACTATAAAGGTGCTGGAAGGTGAGACAAGGAAGGGAAAGAAGTGAGGGGTGTGTTATCAAGGAAGTTTGTGCTCTAACCAGCCACCATGCCATCAAAGAATTCTGGGTGATAGTACAGAATGTGCCTCAAAGATGTGCCAGACCAGGGTGAGGGAGGTGGGTATGTACCCACAGACTGGCTGGGATGTGCTGTGGGGAGAGCATGTTAAGTCTCTGACCACTTTCCCGCATGCATGCTGCAGGCTGGTGTGCTCAGAGGCCAGAGCAGGTCCTCAGGCCGAGTCGTGGGGGCTGGCCTTGGAAGCTGTCAGGTCAGCATGCGGAAACGGTGAAGGCTACGGGGCACTCAGAACATCTGCTACAAAAGCCATGTAGTGTCACTTCATCCGAAAGACAAGATGCTGAAAGCATCTCCTCAGGCCGAGGAAGCCCAGGAGAAGGGTGGAGGCTGCTCGGCTCTTCGTTCCAGCTCTGCCATCTTCAAACTGACCGTGACCTTGGTCTGAGCAGTCTCTGGTCTTCAGTTTCCTCTCCTTTCAAGTGGAGCGCTCAAAGCAGATGGATCTTGAGGTCCCAGCCACTTCTAGAAGTTCCATAATTTACCTGGCCTTTTACACTTGAGCCTCACAGCACCTCTTGGGAGGGGTACCCAGGGCCAGTACTAGTCTCCCTATTGAGAGCTGAGGAAATCCAGACTCAGGGAAAAGCGGCTAGGCCAGCAGTTCTGAGTGCCGTCCCGCCCCTTGCTATGTCAGCAGCACTGGGGCACTTGTTAGAAATGCAAATCTTGGGCCTCACCCCAGATCTACTAAATGGAGACTCTGGGGTGGGGCCCAGCAATCCGTGTCACCTCCTGGTGATTCTGATCCTAGGCACGTGCAAGCTGGAGTCCAAGGTCATACAGTGAGTTAAAGGCAGAGCTGGACGAGAATCTACTAGTAAGCTCCTGCCTCCCAGGCTGCACATCTGCTGTCAGCACAGTGCCTTGTGCTTAGTAGGCCCTCAATCAATAGTAAGGGGGGGAGCCTTAGGCCCCACACCCACTTCGGATGGCTCTACCTCCAAGGGCCTTTGGTGCCGTGCTCTGTCTGCTACTGATCTCGGTAGGACAGTTTGGAGCCCTAGGATGTCAGAGCATCAGACAGTCAAGCAAATCCACAGTAGATGGTACTGGAGAGGAGGATCCCCTGGCCCTCGGTCACTCAGCTCTGAGCCCTTCCCTCAGAGCTCCCACTGCTGATGTGGGGGTCACCTTTGAGCTAGGTGCCACCTGGCAGCTCTGGGAGACTAGACTAGGGCCAGCTAGCAGTGAGGTGGGCGTGAGGTCTTTTGAGCCATCCGATGCAAGGCCAACCCTCAGACTTTGGCTGCTCCTGGGGTCTCTCAGCTTCTCCCAGATGCCTCCCCTCTTCCCATCTGATGTGCGGGAGCTGATGAGAAATCTCAGCTTTAGGGGAGGGGAAGAAAACTATAGGCCTCTAGTTATCCTCTCCACCTACCTACTTCCCAGGGCCACCTAAATACAGGGCGCCCCTCAGTGCTCCCGGAGGTAGGGAGCCCTCCCCTCGGCAGAGCCAAAGGGCCTGGGTCACAGCACCAGGGAGGATTGGTTCTGTAGAGGCTCATCCGGGGCAGCAGAGCCACTGCAGATCCCAAGAGCCGTGCTCCAATGCCTGAGAGGGGCGCAGACTTAGCCAAGGTCACCCAGTCAGACCCCAGCTTCCTGACCGGGGCCGGGGCTGACCAGAGGGGCTTTGCAGCTCACTCTCCACTCCACGCACCTCTCCTGCTCAGGCTGTCAGTATCTCCCTGACTTTGCGCCACTCTGCAAATCTGACTCCACACCCACTGGGCACTGACCCCGGCTCCACCTTCACCACGTCACTACGCCTGATTCACCAGCTCTCCTCGTTCCCAAATATAAATCGGGGTTGCCAGCTCTTACCCAGGCTGGCGGCTGCTGACCTCTCTGTCCTTGAACCCGTTCCTCTCCGTTTTTCTAACATCCACACTCTTCTGGCTCCTCCTCCTAGGTCTCAGGCTTTTGTGGACTCCTTCACTCACCCACCTCGGATGTAAATGGCTATTTTTGTGTCGGCCATTGTGCTGGGTCTGGTGACTCAGTGGCGAGAAGGTGGTCAGGACCTGCCTTCCAGAGCACACAGTACAAGGGGCCCTCCCTCGCCCTCCTTCCCTCTATCCTGGTAATCTCAGCTGCATGCCAAAGGCTGTCCAGCCCCTGACTTCTGCCCACACCTTTCTCCCAAGCCCAGGCCCACACCTCTAATTGCTTGGAGGACATTTCCATCTGGATGGTCCACAAACAACTCAAACTTGCAAAGTCCAAACCAAACTTCCGTTGTTCTCTGCTGCCTCCCCACCAGGCTGTGTGCTGCAGGAAAACCCTGTTGAGGTTTGTTCATCTGTTCGTGAGTCAGCAGAGGAGAGAGGAGGAATGCCAGTGTGGAGATCACTGAGGCGGTGAGCTCTCAGACTCAGTGGGTGAGAGACCAGAACACAAAGGAGGGAGAGATGAAGGGCAGTGGCACACAGACGGGGAGCCATCCTGTCCCTGCAAGGAGCACAGGTGGGGATGTCTGAGAGGATAGCATTTCTACAGACGGAGATGGAGCCCATCAGCAGAGCATCGGTGTGGGTGGGAACACACACACACACACACACACACACACACACACCCCATCCCAACCACCACACACACACCATCCCAACCACCACCACACACACACACACACCCCATCCCAACCACCACACACACTCATACACATACACCATCCCAACCACACACACCATCCTAACCACCACATACACACACACACACACACCATCCCAACCACCCACACACACACACCATCCCAACCACCATACACACACACACACACACACACCATCCCAACCACCACTCACATACACACACACACACACCCTCCCAACCACCACACACACACACACACACACACACACCATCCCAACCACCATACACACACACCATCCCAACCACCATACACACACACACACCATCCCAACCACCACACACACACACACACACACACACACACACCATCCCAACCACACACACACACACACACACACACACACACCATCCCAACCACCACACACATCATCACAACTATCACCCACCACCCACATCACTACACACACATCATTGTCATTCTCCACAGAACACACACCCAGCAGCACAGTGGGTACAGGTAGAGCAGTGGTTGGAAGTGTCACTCCAAGAGTGATGGTGCTGCCGAAACTGGTTTGGCTCAGTGGATAGAGCGTCAGCCTGCGGACTGAAAGGTCCCAGGTTCGATTCCAGTCAAGGGCATGTACCTTGGTTGCAGGCACATCCCCGGTAGGGGGTGTACAGGAGGCAGCTGGTCGATGTTTCTCTCTCATCGATGTTTCTAACTCTCTATCCCTCTCCTTCCTCTCTGTAAAAAATCAATAAATATATATATATTTTTAAAAAGAGTGATGGTGCTGGTCGCGCGGTGCCTGGTGAGCAAGGTTGAGGGCTCCAGCTTCCTCCTGAGAGCAGTGGAGGGCCATGGGGGGCTGAGCATGTGGAGTCCTCAGCTACAGGGTGGGGAAGGAGTAGAGGGGTCAGCCTGCCCAGACAAAAGCCCTCAAGGACACAAATAGACCCTCTCAGCTCCTCCAGGGCAGAGTGGATAAGAGGGAGTGTCACCAGATTGGCATGACCAGGATTCTCAGGGCCCAGAACATTCTCTCTCATCCATAAGCTGGGACCAGACTCCATGGTCTTGATGAATTCAGGACAATGGCTGGAGGCAGGGAGGCCAGGCGAGGCTAATGGTGTCCGTGTAATGTCAGTGGGTGAGAGAGAAAGGAGCGATGGAGAGATGGTGGTACATGGACCTGACAGGGCTGGCGGTGGGAGTGAGGGAGAGGGAGGGTGACTGGGGGGTGGCCATGCTGCCCACTGAGATAGGAGCGCAGGAGGAGAAAGAGGCTCAGGACACAATGGTTCCATGTGAGGCTGCGAGGTGCTGTACATGTGGGACAGCCTGGCGCTGTTGGCCAGACCAGCAGATGGAGGGACTGAACCCAGGAGAGAGGTCTGGGGGTGACCCAGAGTGAGAGTCACCGAATGCCACAGAGTTGGTAACAAAAACCCCAGGATAGAAGAGATTGTCCAAGGAGTCTGTAGCCAGCAAGACCCTCTGCTGGGTGAGGGCACAGGGCATCCTCTGAGCTGGGTCTCCAGGAAGTTGTCTCCATCGCACCTGTCGTTTCTCCTCCGCCCAGGTCCCTCGCCTAGGGTGACTCACGAGTCCAGTTCCCCAGGGCTGCCCTGGTTTCCCTGGTTTTAAACTGAAAGCCCATGTCCTGGGACGCCCTCAGTCCTGGGCAGACCAGGACAACCCGTCGCCCTTTGCTTACCTCGGCGTTAAGGGTTTAGTTGGTGTCTGTCTTCCCCAGTCCACGGCAGTGGGGTTTAAGAGGCTGGGAGGAAGATGCCGGGAGGATTTAGGGACTGGTTTGGGATGTTGGAGAATAGCCTCAGGAAGGCATATGGGATCTTTTTGCTGCCGGGAAGCTGGCACAGCCCAGATGTAGTGGCTCAGTCAGGCTCCAGGGGTGGGGTGGCCTCTGGGGCCCCCAGGCCCCTCTGCGGCATCACCAGGGCTCTTTCTCACCAGGGATCGGCTTCCCCATGATGCCACGGATTCCTCCTTGTGGCCCCACAAGGTGGCGCTATGCCCAACACCAGCCCAGGCCTCTGCTAGGTGGGCAGAGAGACCTGGAAAGCCATAGGCCAACCCTCTCTCCAAGGTCTGGTGGAAGAAGACACTCCAGCCCACCCACAGCCACGTGAGCGTCCTCTCTCACCAGGCACACAGACCCGGACACACTCCGCCCACACAGATCCCAGAACACCCACCATTACAGCCCTGCAGGAACAAGGTCTGCGGAGCCGGGAGGGACCTGAGGGATCATCACTTCCAGTGGGAGAGAGAGAGAGAGAGAGAGAGAGAGAGAGAGAGAGAGAGAGAGAGAGAGAGAGAACACACATGGGAACGCCCCCTGCACATGAGCACACACATGCATGCACATAGCTGCCTCCTACAACCAGGCTCTTCCCCTCACCCTGCACGGAGGTCCTCGCTCCCTCTCAGCCTCCCTTTCTCCACCACCCCTGCCTCCTCACAGCCCTGTGGTGGGGATCAGTGAGACCCTGGGAGAGACAAGCTTTCATAGCAAAGCAGGTCGGGCACACGTGAAGGTACACTGTGGCTAACATTAGACAAACACACATACACGTATGTAAACACACCCAGTCACCTGCACACGCAACAACACAAGCCCCTCCCTTGCCCCTGTGCCCCAGCCACACTCAAGTTCAGCTCCGACTGGAGATGTGTTCCCCCACCCAGGACCTGGTTCCAGCTCCCCCTGCACTGACTGTGACCTCCGGCCAGACCTCCCCCTCACTGGTCCCTCCCCTGCTCCCTGAGGCTGGACCATCCTGTATCAGACCTAAAGGGTCTTGGGGGGGAAGGGTGATGGTAAGAGACTTGAGCAGTGAGGGGCACGCTGGGCTGGAGGGTCCAACAGATCTAAACTGGAACTCCCTCCCCACCTCTGCCTCTGGGTGACGGGCACCCTGATGAGCCTCCAGGGGTGACACTGTTTTTATGGAGCCAGCTATGCCAGAGGGATGGGAAATCTTTGCTTCCCTATGACAGAGTCATAATTGTGTGGTGCAGATTACATGGAGCAGGCCGACCGTGTGAGAGAAAGGGTTTCCACACCCTGGCAGAGCTGGAGACGCCTGGTGACAGGGAGCTGTATCCCAGGGGAGGCACAGGGTGGGCCAGTCTCAGAGCCACCGACTCCTTCCTACCCTGCCCTGCCAGGCACCAGTCCTTCGGCCCTTTGCTCTGCTGGGTGTAGGCAAATCCAGGAAGGAGTGGGCATCCAGGAGCTGCGGCCTGGGCGTCCATGAGTGTGCATCTGTGTGTGTGTGTGTGTGTGTGTGTGTGTGCACGTGTGTGCAGGAGGGCATCTCTGCATGTAGCCACGCATGTGTGCAAAATCTCTCACATGAGCCTGTGGCTTGGGTTTGAATCCCAAAGACACTCATGGGCTTTGTGAGCTTGTCCAAGTTCTTCACCTTTGTGTGCCTCAGTTTCCTCATCTGTAAAATGGAGATTATGATGGTAATAAAAACTAAGTACTAGCACAGGCCGCATAGGATAGAGGGATAATGCGAGCAAAAAGCAGTTAGCCAAGCACCCTGTGGCACATGGTAGGTGTTCAAAAACCTGTTAGCTGCTGTGTTATGGAATGAGCTGGAACTGAGTATTCATTCACTCATTCATTTTAATTCATTCACTGACTCCATCCCTGTGCCAGGCCAGCCTTGGGCTGGAGGCTGAGGACACAGAAATGCCCTACAGGGTCACTGACCCCCGGGCGCTTCCAGAATGACGGGGGAGGTTCTGACTGAACGCCAGCAGTGGCAGCAGAGAAGATCACCCAGAAGAGGCAGCTGAGAGACAGAGCGAGGGGGAGGAGGGCCACTGGGAAAGGAGGGTGGCACTTCCACATGTCCCCACACTCCCTGTGCATCAGCCCCACTGGTTGCTCCCTGCTCCTGAACTGCCCACCTGCTTTCCGACCTCCAGGCCTTCGCTCACTGTTTCCTCTGCCCCGAAAGCCCTTCTCCCCAGCCCCCTCCATTCTGCCTGGCGGCTGATTTGCATCTCTGAAAGACTCAGCCTCAGTGGCACCCCTTCTGTCCCACTGAGACCCAATGGCTCTTGGCTGTATCCCCCACATTCCTCAGAGACGAGCCCTTTAATGGATGCGGGGTCAACACGTGCAACCTCCTGGGGCTACTTGTTTCTCCTCTTAGTCCATCATCAACTCGCGGTGTGACCTTGAATCATCGCTTCACCTCTCAGGCCTCAGTTTCCTCCTCTGTAAAGTGGGTGACACCTGCTTCTCAGGACAGGGGTGAGGATCAAAGGGCAGATGTTTGGGGAAAGCACTTTGCAAACTGTAAAAAGCTGGGCACCTGTCCAGGGGAGTTCTCATTCCAACAGCTTCCTGACCTATCCTGGGAATAAGCCAAAGGTGTGTACACCCGTGGGCTCGGGCTGCATGTACCCAGCATGGGGCAGTTTCTTTTTGGAGTTTGTTTGTGTTTGATTTCAAAGACAGGGAAACTCCCTGGCCCAGGTGATGTGAGCGGGACCTAGGCAACATGGTTGCCAGGGCAATTCCTAGGGTGGGGGACCTTGACTGCCCCCCAGGAAGGAGACAGGGCAATGAGATTGTGTGGCAGGGACAGAGTGTCCCTTGGAGTCGGGGGACGTGAGTGTGATTCTGGCTCTTCTGGGTGACCTTCGAATCACCTTCTCTGAGGCTTCAGCTGAAAAGCCAGTGCACAGGACTCATGATTTGGGGAGCCCCTTATACCTCAGAGGATGCTTGGGGACACCCAATGGGGACCAAGAGCTGACATGGCCACTATCCGGGAAGTCTCCGGACAGCCACGCCCTGTCCCCACCTGCCTTTCTGGCCCTGTCACCTCCACTCTCTCGTCCCACTCTGTGGTGACCCATGTGGTGAACTTGGGGTTCCCCCGAGCTTCCCAAACCCCTAATCTCCAACGGTGCCCTGCCTGAAATGCCCTTCCCCCTCCCTCTTTCCCCTCGAATGGCCTGTTCAATGTCCACTCACCCCCCAGGACCTGCCCAGCACCTCCCGCCACCTCCAGGGGACCCCCCCCCTGCTTCCAGGCAGTGTTGGGGCTCCTCCTCTGACCATAGAGCTCACCTGCTTGGTGTCATGTTGGTTTATGGGCAGGACGACCCACACCACTTACATTGTCACTGTCTCCCATCACCCATCGGTTCGGGGCCAGGCACCCAAGCCATGAACAAATACCCTGACGGCTCCTGACGGCTCCTCCTGGCACCAAGAGCAGGGCACCATCGGGGAGAATCTATGTGGTTTTGGTTTCATAAAAAGAGCCCCCAGGAGCTGGGCTCAAGTCGCCGCTCCACCACTTACCAGTTGGGTGGTGTTTGGTAAGCCCCTCAGCCTGGCTGAGCCTCCGCTTTCTCATCTGTAAAGTGGGGTGGTTGTGAGGATGGGAGTGGGTGAAGTGCCGGCTTGCCGGGGGCTTAGTGAGCAGGAGCTACTGCTACCATCCCCCCATCTCTGCCAGGGACTCCCCGGGAGACGGCACGCAGGGCTCTTTGCAGTGCAGCCCCCAAAGCTGCAGCCCGGCCCAGGTGGGGTCAGGGCGCTGAGGTAGCCGGCCCAGCAGCCTTCCCGGAGGCCCCGCTGCTCCTGGACCCTGGGCGGGCTTGAAGGAAGCTAGCAGAGGGCAGTGAGTCCCCTGATCTTCCAGGAGGGAGGCCAGACGGGGGGTCTTTGGCTTTGGAGGGCAGCAGGGAGTGGCCCTGAGAGGCCAGAGGCTCAGTGCCCAGGGCAGCCGGACCTGACTCCTGTACTGTGTGTCCCAGTGCCCGTGTGGGCGGAACAGACAGGCCGGGGAGACCATGGGCTCCCAGAAGGCTCCCCGGGAGCAGCCATAAGCCCTGACAAGGCAACTGCAATGCAGCGGCAGTTTGTGGGGCCCCTCGGGACCTCAGGAGCCAGAACCCATTTGGCAGCCTCTCACTGGGAGTGGTCAGTACTTACCAAGTTCGTGCTCTGCACTAGACACTGTGCCAGGAAGTGTCAGAGCTGCTGGGCAGAGCAGGGACTCTGAATCAGACCACCCGGGTTGAGACCTGGCTACGCCGCTAACGAGCAGCGCGACCGTGGGTGAGACACGCAACCTCTGCTCGGCTGCCCTGTTGTGAGGCCTACACAAGCTGATACAGATGAAGTGCCCAGGACAGTTCCCGAGAGCTATTAGCGTGAACTCCAGCAAGTTACCCACCTTCTTGGTGCCTCATCTGTGAAATGGGACTCACAACAGAACCCACCTCACAACATCACCACAGGGATTATGGGAACTAATTTATGGGAAGTGCGTAGATTCTGAGAACAACGCCAGGCACGAAGAGTCCGATAGTCAAGCTAACAGGCATTTTGTTACAGCTACACACGTGACTTACAGTTGTTCTCTGTTCTCTCATCAACTCCTCTCACCGGCTGTACTCTAAGGCCTGGGCTCTTCAGACAAACCTACTGAATCCCACCTCTGCTGTTTCTCAGAAGGATAATAATAGCTGTTTAGAGAACTAAAGGAGAAATCAAATGCAAAAACATCTAGAAAAATGTCTGGCATTGAGCAAATTTCAATCAACGTTCCAACTTTTATTTCCAGTTTACAAATGAGGAAACCGACGTGGAGAGGTTGTGGAAAGCTAGTGGCAGAGCCAACAGGAACCCCGCTCCCAAGCCCAACTCCCGACACCCGCTGCGCCCATTCCTCCTGGGGCCGGGCTCATGGAGGGTGCTGGGGAAGGGCCTCCTCCAGGAGGAGAAATTTGGTGGATTGACAGGTCACGGTCACTTCCCCCATTTGGCAACAGAGACAGAGCCCAGGTTCAGCTCACTGACGGCTGGTTTACTCCCAACAGCGCAATAGTGCGGACAGATCGAGGGCCTTTCCAAATGGGGGCTGCCCCGGGAGACCTCACTGGCAGAAAAGAGTAGTCACTTGACCTTCTTGGACCAGTGGGTGTCTTCGTTCTGAAGGGAGGACACAGGGCTTCCATCATTCTCAGAGAAGCAGCTGGTGTCATCCAGATGATCTAAATAAGGATTTCCCAGCCTGCCTTTCTCATTTCACCCCAACAGACCTCCCAGCCCCCACAGCAGCCCCTTTCCTGCCTCCCAGTCATGACATGCTCTTTCCTGCCTCTTTGCATTAGCACATGCTGTTCCCTGTGCCTGGACGCCGTTCCCACTCCCCTACCTGATGAGTCTCCTGGCAGCGTGAGTTGTTTCTCCTGGCTCCCCTAGCACTTACACAAGCTGAGCCAGTAATTTTAACCCTGTCTTGTTCCCAGAAGCCTTACAGAGGAAAGCATTTATGTCTGTGCTTGTCTCCATTTGAGCCTCTAGATCCACTGTCACTCTCCACCCTGCTCCGTGCCCTGGGGATCCTGACCAACATGGTCTGCATCCCTCTGGGTTCAGCCAGTGAGGGCCCCCCTAGGAGACTGAGGGTGGAGGAGAGCTTGTGTCCCTTCCTCACCCTTCAGGCCTGAGGAAGTAAGGACCCCACTTGTCACTACTCCCAGCTTCGCACTCTCCTCTCGTTTCTCCACACCTTTGTAAATAACCCCTGTATTGCATATGTACAATGGAATACTACTCAGTCTTTAAAAAGTGAAATCTTGCCATTTGTGACAATATGGATAGACCTAGAGGGAATTATGCTAAGTGAAGTAAGTCAGACAGAGAAAGACAAATGCAATATGATTTCACTTACATGTGGAATCTAAAAAGCAAAATAAATGAACAAGCAAAACAGAAACAGACTCATCGTTAGAGAACATTTTGACAGTTGCCAGGTGGAAGAAGGGTTGGGGGACTGAGTGAAAAAGGGGGAGGGACTAAGAAGTACAAACGGCCAGTTATAAAATCAGTCACTGGGTTAAAGTACAGCAGAAGGAATATAGCCAATCTAATCTAATAATAGACAAATATGCAAATTGACCGCACCTTCGCTACACCTAAGCCACGCCCACCAGCCAAGCCACGCCCACCAACCAATCAGGACGAGCATGCAAATTGCCCCAACAAAGATGGCGGCTAATTTGCATATCAAGACAGTGTCGAAAGAAGCCAAGAGCTACAAAGGGGAGTAAAGCTTCGAAGAAGCAAGCAAGCCAGGGGGGCGGGGGGGAGGAGAAGGGAGGAGCGAAGTCAGGGCCGTAGGCGAAGGGAAGGAAGGCGGGCTGGAGGAGAAGGCGGGGCCGGTGGCAAGGGCGGAGCGGAGGCGGGGCCGGGGCCGAAGGGAAACGCGGGCAGGCTGGAGAAGGCGGGGCCAGTGACAAGGGCGGGGCAGAGGCGGGGCCGGGGGTGAAGGGAAACGAAGGCGGGCTGGAGGAGAAGGCGGGGCCGGTGACAAGGGCGGGGCGGAGGCGGGGCCGGGGCCGAAGGGAAACGAAGGCGGGCTGGAGGAGAAGGCGGGGCCGGCGGCAAGGGCGGAGCGGAGGCGGGGCCGGGGCCGAAGGGAAACGCGGGCGGGCCGGAGGAGAAGGCGAGGCGGGCGGCAAGGGCGGGGCAGAGGCGGGGCCTGGGCCGAAGGGAAACGCGGGCGGGCCGGAGGAGAAGGCAAGGTGGGCGGCAAGGGCGGGGCAGAGGCGGGCCGGAGGCGAAGGGAAACGCGGGCGGGCTGTAGGAGAAGGCGAGGCGGGCGGCAAGGGCGGGGCAGAGGCGGGGTAGAGTGCAGCAGGAAATCCCATTGCAGGAATTTTCCTGCAACGGGAAAGCTAGTAATGTAATAACTATGTATGGTGTCTATGGATACTAGCTAGACTTATTGGGGTAATCATTTCATAAGTTATATGTATACATGTAAAAACTATGTTGTACACCTGAAACTAATGTAATGGAATATGTAAACTTTAATTGGAAAAGAAAAACTTTATTATAAAGAAATAGCCCCTTTATTTAACTCGTTTCGGATTCCTGGTTTCAGTGGGCTGTCTGCTGGTTCCTGCCGACCCCCAGTGATACGGTCCCTTCCAGCACTGTGTGCCTTCGAGCCGGTTCTTCGCCCAGATGGTGAGCTCCTGGAGGGAGGGGCCATGTCTGCGTCTGTCTGTGTGTCCATGAGGAGGGCGGCTCAGAGAAGACACTGGGAAATGTCCTCGACTCCAATTGCACCAAAGTCCCATACTGCCACACACGTAGGGTTGAATGAATGGAATTGCATCAAATTCATCCACGGGCTTGCTCACTCATTCATCCACACGCATGGAAGGCTCGTGTGCAGGCTCTGATGGGGGCGGGGGGACAAGGGGAACACTGCCCTCCTGGAGGGGATCAGGCGTGAAGGGGCAAAAGCGAACACAGCCGCCCACCATTTCAGATGGTGACAGGTGCCATGACAGAAACAAATAAGCCCACGGGGGAGCGAAGGACAGGTGCGGTGTGGCGCCACGTGGTCAGGGCCTGTGGTCCGAGGAGGATGTGAAGGAGCCAGGTGGGGCACTGCTCCGCGGGAGGACGGTCCACACAGAGGGACCAGAAGACAGACAGGCTGGGTGGGAACAACCTCCGGCTACTGAAGAACAGCAGGAGAGCAGCGGCTGGGCAGGCTGAGTGGGGGGACTCATAGGCCATGGGGTGGGGACTTGCTTTCTTGTCAGGCCCCTTCCAGCTCTGGGATTTGAGGACTCCTCAGGGAAGCCCTTGCCAGGCGCAGCCTGCCAGCCAACCACTTCCTGAAGGTCCTGTGTGGGGCGCTCTCCGCATGTTCTCTTGGTCCTCACAATGACCTGATGAGGAGAGTCTTTCTATCCCCATTCCACACATAGAGAAACTGAGGCTCAGAGAGGCTGAGCAACCTGCCCAAAGTCACACAGAGTCAGGGACAGAGCTGGAGACGAACCCAGGTCTGTCTGACCAGCAGTCGTGAAGGAGTTTTCCCAGGGCCAGCACATCCATTTGCCAAGAACTTCCTCCTCAGCAACACTGGCCCTCAGGGACAGGCTGCAAGGAGGAACCGAGCTCTCAGCTGGGGGGAGGCATGTCTCACGGCCACAGAGACGATGAGGAAGGAACTGGGGTTCAACCTGGCTCTTTACACAGCCCCCCCACTCTCTGAAAAGGGGAAATTGGCAGGTGAGCAGGAAAGCTGTGCCATGCTCACCAGACACTCTCCCAGGGCCAGGGCGTGCAGGCTAATGGGTATCATCTCAGACCTCTCATTTCTAATAGACACTGTGCTGTCACAAAGACTGTTATTTCCTGCGGCTCACACAGGATAATCAACATGCTGGCTGCCCGGAGGGCAGGGAATGGCAGTACCTGGGCACGTTCGTGAAGATAAAGCCACCCTCTCCCTCTCAGCCATCCCAGTTCTTTCCCAACCAGACACAGCTGTGATGTTGGAGAGCATTGGCCTGGGGTACCAAGAGGACCCCAGCTCTTGGCATAGCGCCCCGGTTCGGGGAAGAACCGGCTCCTTTCAGACTGGCTTCAGCATTTCATAGCCATGTTATCTTGGCACAGCACTTTCCCTCCCCAAACCCCAGTTTCCTTATCTGTAAAATGGGGGCAATGTGTGTCGGCCTCACTGGTAGGTTGAGTGAGTGAGATGCCAGACACATCTTAAACACCGGCCACATAGCGGGGGCTTAGGAGGTGGTAGCTATGGCAGTGACAGTGCTGGAGGGGATAATGATGCCTCTCGCATTTTGAAAATAGGGAAAATGAGGCCAGAGAAGGGAATGGGCTCTCCCAAGGTCACACAGCAAGTCAGCGGTGAAGCTGGACCAAGAACTTGAGTTTCCAGGCTGGGCTTTTGCATGGTCAGTGGTAAAGTTTGTTGCATCCGTCCTGGGCACTGCTGGGCATGATCTCCCTTAATCCCCACAGTGAACTGATGAAGAGGCGTTGTTATAGAGGTGAGCTACCTTGCCCAAGGTGACATAGCTAGCAGGTAGTGGAGCCCTGGTGGTCTGGTTTTACCTTAGGAGGTCTGGCCGCAGAGCCTGAGCTCTGGCCTCCGTGCAGTGACCCTTGAAGACCGGCGGCTAAGAGTAAGATGGAGGCCCCCAACTTTCCCACGTGTGCATGTCCACCCACACAGCCACACACTCAGCTCCGACAGCGAGGCTCTGCACAGGCTGAGCTTTTGCCTCCCCCACCATGATGAGCTGACAGGGACAAGGCCAGTCGGGCCCACCAGTCTCAGGTCCCACCAGCTGTACCCCATGGGTTCTGGAGGGCAGAACCTGGGGTCACCCACAGAGAGCATCTGGCGTGTACCCAGTCCTTCCCAGACAGGGAAACTGAGACCCGGGTGGTTTGTGAAGTGCTCACAGATGCAGGCTGGTGATCGCAGCTTGGCTCAGCGGCTGGAGGGGGCTGAGAGTGAGAAGGTGGGTGGGAGGGACTGAGGGAGGGGCCTCTGTTCCAATACCCCGGTAGCAATCAAGGCTCTCTCCTGCCGTCACATTCATGACCCCGACAGACCTCCCTAGTGCATCCTGTTGCTGCATCCTCACAGCAGGCTATCTTCTCTGTATTTTGCAAGTGAAGATATCAAGGCTCATAGAATCAGAGTGACTTGCCCAGGCTCACACAATTAATAAGAAAAACTTGAACTTGAACCCAGTTCTCCTAATGTCTAGGCAGCTCTTTCCCTTACTTCATTTCTTCCGTTGATGGCTCTCTTCTCTCTAGTTCTTTACTCTGCAAGCTACCCAGGCACCTGCTCTCCCCATCTCTGCTACCCAACCATAAGCACCTTGGAGCAGCGACTTCCTTGATGTGTGGACCATTGTGTGCCTGGAGCCTGTCACAAAACAGACGCAAAGCTGGAAACCCATGGATGTTTGCTGGGTTGTTGAAGGAATTGTAATTGGACTACAGTTTTTTAAACTGGGATCAGTGGTCAGCATGGTCAAACGTGGAGATTTCTGTTATTGTGGAAGGACTTAATGGAATGGTTTATTATGCAAATATAAAGGTGAACAAGGGAAAGTGTTGTCTTATAAAAGTATTTTTTATTTCTTTTTCATTAACAAGACTACTCCACTTCTTGGTATGAAGAGCTCTGAGGAGGTATGTGTCAATTCCTCAGGTCTTCTCACAGGGACCCAGCCCCTGCTCCTGTGGTGAAACTTAGAAAAATGTGAGTGGACTGGAGTAGCTCTGAGTACACTGGAGTAGCTCTGAGTGAAGTCCAGTGGCAGGAGAAGGTCCAGAGGGCTCCATGAGGACTCATCTGCAGGGGAAAGGTGGTTTGTGATCTAAGCTCAACATCAGGGGTGAGGAGGACAGAGACTCACAGGACTTCAATCAGCGTTTCAGTCAAGGATCACAAGCTATTTTAGGAAAAACGTCAACCACACACCAGTCCCTGGCCTCCAGCCTCACTGTGGAGCACAGTGTGGGTCTGCCCAGGTTTATACCGGGGTCTGACCCAGCAGGGCATCGCCACCTCGGTGGGCAGGCATCCCCCAGGATGCACACAGTCAGTCTTCAGCAGGAACACCATGTGGCAGGGCCCGAAACGAGAGTGGTAGGTGGGGTTTCCGCTCCCTCTCTGTGTTGTGGAGTGTGAAGGCAGGACTGGGCTGCGTTAGATGAAGTCCTCAGGGTTCTTGGGTCAGTTCAGGAGAGTGAAGGCCCCTGCACGGGTGCTGAACTTCCTGCTAATGGAGGGTTGGGATGTGTGATTAGTTGGAAAAATAAGAGATGCCCTTATTTGTACCCCGAGTTGGTGAAATACTCTTACAAGTTTCAGGACCAGTCAGCGTTATCCACCATGTCTCTAGCGACAGTCACACACAGTTCTTTTATATTTTTAAAATTGACAACGGCAGTTGCATACACATGCGTGCCATGCTATATAGTTCACAAAGCTCTTAGCCATTCAGGCTCTTCTCTGAGCCTCCTGCCAGCCCTGTGAGATAAGCATGGCAGAGGGGTGGTCCTTAGGAAACTCAGGCTCAGAGAGGGGCTGTGACCTGCGCGTGGTCACCAACAAGTCGTGAGGCCCGGTCCCGCCCCTGTCGTAGGGTTCCCCCGCCGCCCCGGGGAGGCCAGGTGCCAGCCCCCTACCTTGCCTGCTCACAGCAGCATCAGGACCACGATGGCCATGACCATGAGGACTCCAGCCAGGATGCAAAGGCCCAGGAAGACAATGTCACTGGTGTCCTGGGCCACCAGGGCCACAGGGCCCGGCAGTGCCTCCGCCTCGTCCCTGGGTGGTGCTTCCTGCAGGTGCTCGGCCGTGGCAGCATAGGGCCCCAGCCAGTCGGAGCCGGACAGCAGGTGCACAGAAGCCTCCTTGCGCCGGGGCTCACAGAGGACCTCGTACTGGTGGATGTCCTCCTGCCCGCTGGCCGAGAAGTCGATGTACAGTGTGCTGACGATCACTGAAGTGTTGTTCCTTCTCTGTGTGGGTCACAAGGGGTCACTCACACCTGAAGGGGCCCAGAACGAACCCTGTGCCCCTAGATATGTGGGGACTCGGTACCAAGGGGGCAGAACCCAGGAGCCCAGGCTCTAGTCCCAGCTTGGTCACTGACTCCCTTCCCGCATGGAGCCTCAGTCCCGTCCCCCCCTCACCCCCCCCCGTAGAAGTTCACTGTGAGGGTGTCTGGAAGGACAGTATCAGATTGGATGGGCCAATATTTGCTCTGGCTTCAAAGAGGCAGGTCTATGACAGATAGTGACAGTAACCACGGGGACATCTGCCATGTTCCAGGCTTTGTATCCTAAGGGCATTCTCTCATTTAATTCTCACAACCCTCTCTTATTGGTACCATTAATATCCCCACTTTACAGATGAGGAAACTGAGGCCCAGAGGTCAAACCCCTTGTCTGTAGTCGCACAGCACACAAGTGACAGGGAACATATTCTCACCCAGATCTGCCCGATCCTTAATCAGAACATGGGACCAGAGAGTTTAATCTCCCTTCCTCGGCAATTTACAGATGTGAGTACTGAGGCCTGGCAAAGGCAATAGCACCCGGAGCTGGGTCCGGAAACCAAGGCTCCTGCCTCCCAGGTGGAAGCTCTGTCCCTGCTGTTATGTGATCTTCCTTCTGGAATCTTTCTCCCACGTATGTCTGCAGCAATTACGTGTCCCTGCTGTGGAGTCCCTGGTCACCAGGGTGGCACCACCTTAACGCTGGGAAGAGCCATTGAGGAGTGAGATGTGAGGTTTGGCACACTGTTGCCCTCCCAACCCCCATGGATGAGGAAGGCAGGAGTCAAGCTGCCCTGAGATGGTGAGGTGTTCAGGCGGGGACTGGGGGGCAGTATTTATTTATTTATTTTATTTTTATTTATTTATTTATTTATTTTTTTAAATATATTTTATTGATTTTTCACAGAGAGGAAGGGAGAGGGATAGAGAGCCAGAAACATCGATGAGAGAGAAACATCGACCAGCTGCCTCCTGCATAGCCCCTACTGGGGATGTGCCTGCAACCAAGGTACATGCTCTTGACCGGAATCGAACCTGGGACCCTTGAGTCTGCAGGCTGACGCTCTATCCACTGAGCCAAACCGATTTCGGCTATTTATTTATTTTTAAACATATTTTTATTGATTTCAGAGAGGAAGGGAGAGGGAGAGAGAGAAGGAGAAACATCTAAGATGAGAGAGGATTACTGATCGGCAGCCTCCGCACGCCCCCCTCTGCGCGCACCTCCTCCCCCACCAGGAATCGAACCTCAACCTCCTGGTTCATAGGTCGACGCTCAGCCACTGAGCGGGGCTGGGGGCAGTATTTAGATGGGCAGACCAATGTGGTCTGCAGTGGAGCGGGGCTGGGTGGGGGCTGCAGTGATGCAGGGCGACACGCCCTCCCTCCCTAAACCTGCAGCCGCCGGACACTTTCAGGTTGCCCAGCTGCCCCTGCCCAGGGGTGGCACCTCAGACGCGCCTTCTAAGCACCAAAGCTGCCTCAGACAGAGCGAGCAGTGTGAGAAGTCCCATCTCCGGACACTTCGTGCCCTTGAGGGTCCCTCCCAACTCTGGGTTTCCCAAAGGCCCCGAGTCCATGTCCCCAAGGAGCCTGGGCATTTGTGCCCTCGGCCTGTCAGCCTCCACACCCTCTGAAGAGGATGTTGTCCTGGATTTTTGTAACAGAATCGGGACTCGGAGCAAGAAAAAGGACCTGAGAGGGGAAGGGGACCAGTCAAAGGGCCGAGGTGAATCTACATAAGGGAGGGAGAAAAAAAATCATACAACGGGGAATGGCTGCGGAAGGAAAGACCAGGGGAGATGTGGCAGCTATGAAGTCAAGTCCGCGGTGTTTTCTGCGACGCACAGAAAGGCTGCCGTGGCTCCTGGCCTGTGAGCCACGCACCTGAACGCCGCTCAGTGCGGAGACTGCTTCTCCTGGTCTAAGCCCTAAAAGCATGACACTGAGAACCCGCGCGACCCAGCTTCTCTGCTTCCGTTTCCATGATATCGACTCCAAGGTTCTATGATTCCGAAGTCCCAAGTTCTGGTGCTGGTTCCATGACTCAGAGACTCTGTTTGTGAGTTCCTCCTCCTAGATTACCCGATTCCTTGTTTTATGATTCCTTGTCTTCATCATTTCATGGTTCTGTGGAACGTGTTCTGCCCCAAAGAAAGCCCTGGGGGATTTAGGTCACGGACTGGGGTATGAGCAGATTATCTTAGCAGCCAACACTACCGCCGCCCCTCCCCCCCCCCACTTCCTTCTCTCAGATCAAAGGCTGTGGCTGCTGGGAGGCAGGGGAAGCAGGGGTGGGCTGGAGGGGCCGGAGGGGCCGGAGGGGCCGGAGGCGTATATTCGGCTAATGTTGGGGGTGGGGAGTACAGTTCGCTGGAAAGCATGTGATTTCTGCCAGGCCAATCTGGCAAATCCCCACATGCCAAGGCTGGGGGGTCGCCCTGAGAGAGGCCACTGTTCCTTCTCCCCCTCCCCCCGCCTGGCCTGCCCCCGAGAATGCAGACACCCAGGGTGCTTGGGGCACTGCTCAGCGACTCAGAGGCCCAAGCCTGGGTTTAAGGTTTCCAAAATACAAGGATAGTAGAAAAAATTCATTTGCAAGCCTCACTGCCTTTGGAGGGAGGTGGATCCTGTGACTTGAAGGGCCCTTTTGTTTTGTGGAGCCCGGGGAGGATTGGCTCACGGGGCTGGGGGAGGGGCGGCTCGAGGCGGCAGGGCTCCCACCGCTCTGCCTGTGGAGGGGCGAGGACTGGGTGGCCCCGACAGCAGGAAGGCCTCCACGGAGGCTCAGCCCCTAGGGCCTGTGGGAGGAGCCTCCAATAGGGGCTTTTGGTTGGGGCGGGTTGTGCGATGAGCCCCCCCTTCTCTGTCTCCCTTATTTGAGCTCTTTGTTGTGTCTACACTGAGCAAGTTTGCTGAGGTAAAGCCAAGCGGGGCTGGACTTTGTACCCAGACTTGTGCAGTCACCAGAGCCAGGAAGAGAAGCTGCATTCTCAGGAATGGCAGGTGCCTTTCAGCGGCCGTCAGAGCCCCTCGGTCACCCCTGCCCGCCCCTCTCCAGCCCCTCTACCTGAGATTCAGTGCCGCAGGTGTCGAAGCGGGCCTGGATCCGGAAGGTGCCGCCGACTTCCTGGGCGGCACAGCGCCGGCTGCCCAGGTAGACCTGGGTCCGCCCCAGAGGGGCCAGCGCCTGCGTGGAGATCAGGATCTGGAAGTCCATGCGGGAGCAGCTCACGTTCATGGGCACAACTGGGGACAGGAGGAAGGAGCTGGAGGCCTTAGGGGCAGGCAGTCTGACTCCCACCCGCCCCCCAAGCTCCCCCTCAAGGGTGGTGAATGGGAAAACTGTGAGGTAAAGCCCTCAGGGGGAAGTTCTAGGCAGTCCTATGGGGAAGTTCTAGATGCATCACTCCATGTAACTCCATCAGACAATGAGCTGCCCATCAGACGCCATGCCTGCATCTCGGCGTCCTCCGAGCCTCCCACGAGGCTTGGCAAGCGCAGTGGATGCTGAATGAATGATTGATTGATTGATTGATTGATTGAATGAACAAATGCATATTCTTAATCATAATAAAAGCTACTGTTTGCTGATCACTTCGCCATGTGCCAGGCAATTCATTCATGGCTAACAAATATTTATTGAGGGCCTACTATGTGCAGGCACTATTCTAAACACGACAGATACAGTACTGGAGGGGAAAACCCAGCCAAATATCCCTCCCCGCTTGGAGCTTACACTGTGGCCCTGCAAGGGGACAATAAATATGTAAAATACACTAAGTGTCTGAGTGGTCTGAGGGCAAACCAGGCCAAGAATAATGACAGAGCAGAGTGTGGGGGCTGGAAATGGTGGTTGAAGAAGCCTCACTCTCCCTCACGAGGACTGACGACCCCAGGAGGTGAATGTGACTAAACCCCCCTCCCTACAGTTCTGGGAGGCGAGGCTCTGAGAGGTGAAGCTGTTTGCTGTGGTTCAGTTGGGATCTTAACCATCCAGCCTGCAGGATTCAGAGGCCCTGAGTCTTCACCCTCCCTGGGGCCCCCTGCTCCCTCCCGGCCAGGACGGTGCGGCTCAAGTGCTGGGTCTGTGCAAGCACGTGTGTGTGTGTGTGTGTGTGTGTGTGTGTGTGTGTGTGTGTGTGTGTGTGTGGCAGTGCCTGCTGGGGCGAGTGTAGGGGAAAGCAAGGGGGTGACTGGTGGGAGGAAAGGGAAGGAGCTGGCAGGAGAGGCCTGGAGCTCTCCACGCCTCTTCGGGAAATGCCTCAGACATATTTCAGCCTCTGGTGTCTGGGCAGTCGGGGATTTATGGGCCCGCCGTCTCCCACGATGATCTCGGTGGCGCTGAACTGTGTGTCACCTCTGATGGATGCTGGGCTGTCCTCTAGCCCGGAGGCCGCTGGCAGCCTGGGCCACAGCTGGCGCCTTGCCCAGCACGAGTGCCCCTGTCTGACCCTGGGCTCCCACCAGACCCGGGAGGGAGGTGGGGTGGGGTGGGAGATGGGGGAGCCAGGATTACAGCTGCCCCACCCTCAGTCTCTAGAGGCACCCGAAGGAGGAGGGGCTTGTCCGAGATCTCACAGAGCTAGGAGAGGACCCAGGCCAGAGCCGAAAGGGACTTTAAAGGTCCTTCAGCCAATGTCCTCATTTTACAGGTGGGAAAACTGAGACCCTCACCCCCAGCGCCCCCAGAGAGAGAGCGACTTGCCAGCTAGCTGTGGCAAAGCCCGTGGCACCTGGCTCTCCAGAGTACAATCTGAGAAGGGGATCCCTCTAACCCAGGACAGTTCCCTTCTCCCAGTTTAGGGGTGGAGCTGACTGAGGCCCAGAGAGGGTGGGTCTGCCCAGCTCACTTCCCCGCCACTAGGCCACTAGCGGCTGCAGCTCGGCTGTTTCCTTCCGCCAACCCCTCTCGCACCTGAGGTGAGGAGAGAGGAAAGATCTTTCTAATGAAGAGCAAGCCTGAGGCACACGGGAGAAAGAAATCCACCTTCAGCAAGGATGCCCTCAGAGCCAGGCTCTATGACCCGTGTCACCGCATTTCATCTTAATGGCTGCCTGTCTGGGGCATTCCTCAGCCCCTTTTACAGAGGATCCCAGATGCAGACGGATGGTCAGTGAGTGGCAGCATTTGGATGTTGACCCTGGTCTGCCTGAGCCCAGCTGTGGGCCCCCTCCCCAGGGCCCGGCTCAGCCACACAGGGAGGCAGGGGAGCCAGTTCTAGTCTTGGCTGTGCCGCTCTCTGCCCATGCGGCCGCAGTGAAGTCCTGTCCTCTCTCTGCACCTTCGTGTCCACACCTGCACAGCAAAGCGCTCCCACCTGGTCCGGCAGAGGGCAAAGTGGGTCCGGAACACAGGCATTTCTGACCCATGGCCCAGGGAAGCCTGCTGAGAAGAGGGGCGGAATGGTGAACACTGTCAGCTGGCAAATCTCACGGGCACTTTGGAGCTTGGAAAAGCTGAGTAGCAACTTTCCCAGCCTCCTCTGCCGTTAGGCATGGCCACCTGACCAAGTTCAAACCAATGAGACCAAGAAGAAATCTTTTGGCGGCTTCTGAGAATGATTTTGCTTTCCTGATAAAAGGACATTTGTGGCCGGCACCTCTCCTACCCTCTTGCAGCCTTGAACATGGATGTGATGCCTGGAGCTGTGGCAGCCATTTTGCAGAAATGAGGCCAAGAGGCTCCAGAGAAGCTGGGACAGGTTGAGTCCCTGAACCAACACAGAAGCTGCCTAACTCCAGACTTGTTATGTGATGAAAACAAAAGCCATTTGTTCAAGCCACAGTCACTCAGGACTTCTGACACAAGCAAGGCTCGTCGGCTTCTATGTGGTTACACCAATTGTTTACCATAAATAATATTACCATATTTTATATTACCTCTGGATAGAGCCGTGGTCAGCAAACTGCGGCTCGCGAGCCACATGCGGCTCTTTGGCCCCTTGAGTTTTTAGCAAAGGCCAGCTTAGGAGTACCCTAATTAAGTTAATAACAATGTACCTACCTATATAGTTTAAGTTTTAAAAAGTTGGCTCTCCAAAGACATTTCAGTCGTTGTACTGTTGATAGTTGGCTCTGTTGACTAATGAGTTTGCCGACCACTGGGCTAGAGGATCGAGATCAAGAGAGGCCAGAGGCTCATGGAGGGAAGAGCCAGATGAGAAGGGAGGAGGGACTGCAGAGTTGGAAGCTGGAAGAGTAGGTCCCTGTAATAGTGGGAATCCGCACGGGCCACACTGGTGCAGGCTCAAAGGTCCCAGAGGGGGCGTCGGCGGTGGGGGGCCCGGGAAGAGGACAGGGAAGCCAGTTCGTGGGATGGAGGAAGGAGGCTGCGAAGACCTGGGACCCCAGCCTCGCCTTCCCTTCCAGCACCCCCGTCCCCTGCACCCCCACTGACCTCCAATGTAGGCCACAGAGAAGCCCCTGCGGGCGGTGCTGCGGTCTGCGTGGAGCAGAAGCAGGAGCTGGTTGCGGCTCGAGGTGACTGGCGGCGGCAGGTGGCGGCCACACCAGCTCCCCAGCAGGGGCGCCTCCTCGCTGGCCCCATCGAAGGCTGCCAGATGGTCGAAGTCACAGGTCTTGGTCAGGCTGTTGGGCCCTTCCAGTTCCAAGTCCAAGAAGAACACCTTGACCCGGTAGCCAGGAGGCAGGCGGATGGTCCAGTGGCACCGGACGTTGTTGGGGTAGGAGCTGGGGTACTGTGGGCTGGAGAAGTTGCCCCGCACGGCCGTGTACACCTCCTGGCATTCCCCTGGGGAGGTGGGGGTGGAAGGAGCAATGGTGAGAAGGATGGAGACTGTCGCTTTCTGCAGCCACAGGGTGAGCAACAGTCACTTATAGTGGTCACAGCAGCACCCTGGCAGATTGTGGGCACCATGGCCAGGAAACCAGGCAGTCGATCCCAAAGCCTGTGTTAGCCTGAGGCTAGCTGAGAGCCAGGACTCTCATTCCTATTGATGCCCGCCTTCATGAGTGTTGGCTCTGTTAGGAATTCAAACACAGGCCCTAATACCTGTCCTCAGCGTGGAGTCCAAACTTGGACGTGACAATGTGGTTCATGACCGGACCTTCCCCTTTTCTCACTGCCCCTCACCCACCCCACCTTCCAGCCTCACAAACAGCTAGTACTGCAAGCACAGTGAGCCCTCTCTGTCCTCCAAGCCTTTGCACATGCAGATCCCTCTGCTTGGAACACCCTTCGCTTCCTTCTGCCCCTGGCTAACTCCTTCAGAGCACTGCCTAATTCTCTCCTCTTCCAGGCTGCCCTCCATGATTCTTCCTGTTACATAGCATAGGTCACAGTGAGCTGTCTGTCACGGTCTGTTTCCTTTTCCATCTCCTCCTATAGATGGTGCACAGCCAAGGGTTCATTCATTCATTCACTCGTACCAATGATTAATTGAATACCTACCACATGGCAGGTGCAAAGATAAGCCCATAGGAACTCCCAGTCAGGCAGGGGAGATCGACAGGCAAACCACACACAGAAGTGGTATGTTAGAGCAGGGCTAACACTTCTGCAAGGAGCTAAGGGAGGGGGGCTGATTCTGGGGGAATCAGGAAGGCTTCACAGAGGAGGTGACATGTTCATGCCTCGGTGTTGGCCAGGCAGGAAAGGGTGTGCGAGAGCATTCCAGGCAGCGAGAGGGCAGAAAGCACAAAGCCCAGAGGCAGGGACGTGTGCCCTCTCCCCCGACACGCATGCGGGGAGGCGGGGGCCCAGCACGCACCGGAGTCTGGGCTGTGCCGCCAGGCCCTCCTACCTGAGAAGTAGTAGGCCTTGAAGCCCCGGCCGCCGATGTTGAAGTCGGACTTGAAGACCACCTGCAGCTCGTAGCCCCGCGACACCAGGGTGGGGGGCCTGGAGCCGCCACAGTAGTGGTGCCCACGGGCGGGGCCGGGCGCCCCCAGCACAGCCACGTAGTCATAGGTGCACTCCGCACTGCCCTCCACCTGGAAGTCCACGAACACCAGCTTGACGGTGGCGGGGCCGGCGGCCCGGATCACCCAGCGGCACTCCACGTTGTTGGGGTAGTTGTTGGGGTACTCGGGGCTGGTGAGGACCCCCGACAGGCCCGTCAGGACGCCACCACACGCATCTGCAAGCGAGCCCGGTTGAACCAACCGTTCTCCTTCCCCGTGGATCCCCTCCCAAGGGGACCCAACACCCCCAACATGCCACTCCCACAGGCCTGGGCACCCCATCCACTGGGCACTTGCCAAGTGGCAGGCACAGGCCGGGCCTTAGCGCCCGCACCACCTTTGTAAACGTCACCATAACCCTATGCTATGGGGGGGTGCGGGGGTTAGGGTTAGTTTCCCATCTTACAGTCAAGAAGGTGGAAGATCAACCAAAGGACTTGTACGCATGCATGTAAGCCTGACCAATGGGCACAGACAACAGGGGGATGAGGGCATGAGTGGAGGGGATGGGGGGTAATGGGGGAATAAGGACACATATGTAACACCTTAATCAATAAAGAAATTTATAATAAAAAAAAAAAAAGGAAGATGGAGCCCCAGGAAGTTAAGTAACTTACCTGTGTGAGTTTGGGTTCACCTGGGCTCTGAGACAGGGTTTGAGCACAGTGAGTTTATGTGGGGAACGCGGGGTCCCTGTGTGGGCGGTGAGGGTGAGGGACACTAAAGGGAAGGGAAGGGGCGGCGGCCACTGAAGGGCGTTGCCAAGCCAGCTGCGGAGCCCTGTGGGGAACCGTGCAAAGCACACCGCTCAGGGTGATGTCACCTAAGATTAGGGAAGTGGGGCTCTCATACACCCACTCCCGGGGATCCAGGCCGAGGGCTGCTGGGGTAGAGGTGACCAGCGGAGCTTCAGAAAAAGCCCTCAAGCAGAGAGATGAGGAGGTTGGCAGGAGTCGTTAAAGTGGCAAGGCCCAAGGGACGTGGCCAGGGGCCTGACAGCAGGTCACCGGTCTGGTAACGTGGACAACGGGGTCCGACTAACGGCAGAGCCTGTGCACATGACCTTGTGATGTTCACTGTCCCCTCCGGCCAGGCCAGTGGGGTACAGAGGCTGAGGTGCCTGAGTTCGGAAATGCTATTAAACCTCCCTAACAGGTGAGGAAACGGAGGCTTAGAGAGAGGATCTGATGAAGTAGAGAGAGGCTTGAAGTCTGAAGACAGGTGTCCTCCCAACTCTGCCTCATATTAGCTGTGTGACCCTGGGCAAGTCACTCAGCCTCTCTGAGCCTCAGAGGAATATTAGAAATCCTAAGACCTGCCCAGCCTGATCGACTGGGCTCAGATTCATGCAGAGCCTGAGAAGATGTATTGTGACCAATACAACCAGGAGGTGGTTGATGATGAATGCTGGGACTAGCTGGGGGCCACCAGCTGGGAAGGCACACTCGGATGTATTTCCTGGGACTCCAGAATCTCGCCCCAGGGCTGTGTGGACCGAGTTCTGTGCTGGGCAGCTAAGGACTTCACTTCTGAGCTGTGTGACCTTGGGACGTCTCTCTGGTCTCAGATGTATCGTTTGTGAAATGAGAGGGCGGGTCTGACAATCTCGGATCCCTTCCAAGGCTAACACCCTGGGAGACTCTTTGCACTTGTGCTCCGGGGCTCCCCAGTGGCCCCGATAGGGAGCATCTATCTGCAGGCATCTGGTGCGAATTTCATCCTTATGCTGTATTCAAACCATGTTTTAATGCTGTGGAAGGCAGAGTCCACAGTTACGTCTTACATGTAAAAATTTAACTCATTGGAGGCCACACTTATTGACTTACGTCTTCGGTGACTGGCTTATAGTAAGTAAATGTTAGAAACAGGAGCTTACAAAATAAATGCACACACTAAAATGCCGCCTTTATCTCGCCTCTATCAGGGATTAACAGAAGATTCCATCTGATAAGAGGGTGCTGCTGCTTTAAAGAAGGCTGGAGCACACTGCCCATGGTACTATGACCTTGATATCTAAACATTCTAAAAATCTAAGGGTCTAAGGTTCCAAAACTGCTGTTAAATCAGCCTGTGATTTCTTGTGTTTTAGCACCTACAGTTCTCTGCCTCTGAAGCCAGAGAGAGCTGGGGCCCACCTGAGCCCCGCCCCCACTGCCGAGGGCGGCCTAGCACTCCAGCTCCCACGAAGAAGGCCTTGGCTTTGGCCTTGGGAGGAGGCAGGGGTGAGTTTGTGCAGAGGAGCCTAGGGCAGGGCCGATGAGTCAGGGGGAGCGGCAAGGAGAGCCAGGCCTCTGCCTCCCTCGGGGACTGGGGGCAGCTGCCATCCTGGTGGAAGGAGGGAGGGGTCGGGACCCCAGATACTAGTAGGAGAGGCGAGTTGGGAAAGGCTTTGGGAGGGAGAGCGCGCCAGGTCCATACAGACCCTGTGCCCCTCCGTCAGAGAACCTTGGGGGTGGGTGGGTCACGTGCACGTGAAGCAATGGATGCCACAGAGGGGCCCGCAGCAGTGATAGCACGGCGCCCTCCTGTGCCCGATGCCAGGGCAGGGATAAGAAGGATAAGAACGGACGAGCACGCGAGGCCTCGTCCTGAGCACAGTGAGACCTCCGGGCTCCCAGGAACATGAAGATGGGAACCCGCAGCAGCCTCCCTTTGCCCCATGAGCCACGAGAGCCGGGTCATCCGGGTTCCGGAGCAGCCTCCCCGCCCAGATGCTGAGCTCCTGGAAGCCTCCCCCGACCCCCACCCCAGGCCCTCCCTCTGCACTGCCAAGGCCCCCTTGCCTTTCTGGTAGCCTGCGGAGAAGCCGCGGCTGGCCACGTGCTTGTCTGAGTGGAAGATGACAGACATGATGTGCCAGGAGGAGGTGAAGGGTGGCGGGGGCACCTGGCCGCAGAACCGCCCCAGCAGGTTGCCCTGCTCTCCCGCGGCCCCGTTGTAGATCTCCAGGAAGTCGAAGCCGCAGGTGTCGTGGAATTCCAGGTCGAAGGCGTGGAAGGTGAGAAGTACGGAGGAGCCCTCGGCCACCACGATCAGCCAGCTGCACTCCGTGTTGTAGGGGTAGAGTCCGGGGAAGTTGGGGCTGGAGAAGTTTCCAGAAGGTGCTGAGAGCACCCCCCCACATTTGACACCTGGGGCAAGAGGGGAGAATGGCTCAGAGTCAGCACTGGGGTCTTGGGTAGTGGGCCCAGCTGCTGGGTTATCGGGGTGGGATGAAGGAGCACGAGGGCATGGTCCTAAGTTAATTCATTTATTCATGTAGTTGTTCATTTATTTACTTATTCAAGTATGTATAAAGCATTATTTTATTCATTCAAGAAATATTATTTGAGTGCTAGGCGTTGTTCTAGTTGCTGGGGTTATAGCAAGAACAAAAGAGATGAAATTCCTGCCTTCACGGAGTTTACATTTGGTGGGGAAGACAGACAACAAACATAATAAGTAAAACATAGAGTATATTAAATAGTTATACCACTAAGTGCTATGGAGAAAAGGCAGGGAAAGGAGACGGTGTCAGGGTGAGCCAATAATTTTAGATAAAATAGGGCCATATGCCAAGCCCTGGACATGTGCAGGAGGGAATTTAAAAATTTAAAGAAATAATAATCCCTCACCCTCACCCTATATGAAAATGTGCACAGCCTATTATAATGTTATAAAGTATATTCTTTTTTTAAAATCCTCACCCAAGGAGTGAGGATATTTTTTCCATTGATTTTTAGAGAGAGTGGAAGGGGGATGGGGGGAGGGAGAGAGAGAGAGAGAGAGAGAGAGAGAGAGAGAGAAACATTGATGTGGCAGAGACACATCGATTGGTTATCGATTGGTTGTCTCACACACAGGCCCTGACCTGGGGCGGGGATTAGACCTGCAACCCAGGTACATGCCTTTGACCAGGAATTGACCCTGAGACAATCTGGTGCACAGGCCCACGCTCTAACCACTGAGCACCCTGGTCTGAGCAAAAGCATATTCTTATATGTACACTAGAGGCTGGGTGCATGAAATTCGTGCATGGGTGGGGGTGTCCCTCAGCCCAGCCTGCACCCTCTCCAATCTGGGACTCCTTGAGGGATGTCCGACTGCCCATTTAAATGGGCAGTCAGACATCCCTCTCACAATCCAGGACTGCTGGCTCCCAACTGCTCGCCTGCCTGCCTTCCTGATTGCCCCTAACCGCTTCTGCCTGCCAGCTTGATCACCCCCTAACCACTCCCCTGCCAGCCTGATTAATGTCTAACTACTCCCCTGCCAGCCTGTTTGCCCCCAACTTCTCTCCTCTGCAGGCCTGGTCACCTCTAACTGCCCTCCCCTGCAGGCTTTATCACCCCCAACTGCCCTCCCTTGCAGGCCTGGTCCCTCCCAACTGCCCTCCCCTGCTGGCCATCTTGTGGTGGCCATGTTGTGTCCACATGGGGGCAGGATCTTTGACCACATGGGAGCAGCCATGTTGTGTGTTGGAGTGATGGTCAATCTGCATATTACTCTTTTATTAGATAGGATAGAGGCCTGGTGCACGGGTGGGGGCCAACTGGTTTGCCCTGAAGGGTGTCCCGGATCAGGGTGGGGGTTCCCTTGGGGCATGGGGAGGCCTGGGTGAGGGGCCTGTGGTGGTTTGCAGGCCAGCCACGCCCCCCCTCCCACCCCCCCCCCCCCCCCGCCTGGCAACCCAAGCAGAGGCCCTGGTATCTGGGATTTATTTATCTTCTACAATTGAAACTTTGTAGCCTTAAGCGGAGGCCAAAGCAGGCCAGGGCTGCAGAAGCTTGGCTTCCTCCATTGCTAGGGACAACCCTAGCCTCCTGCTCTCTCCAGCTCTGTGGCTGCCGCCATTTTTGTTGGGATTTATTTATCTTCTATAATTGAAACTTTGTAGCCTTAAGTGGAGGCCTGGGCCAGCCAGGGTATGCGGAAAGCTTGGCTTCCTCCATTGCTGGGGAAACCCAAGCCTCCCTCCTACTCTCTCCATGGCCGCAGCCATCTTGGTTGGGTTAATTTGCATACTTGCTCCTGATTGGCTGATGGGCGTGGCCCGTGGGTATAGCGGAGTGATGGTAAATTTGCATATTACTATTTTATTAGATGGGATATTTGCTTATAGTTTTAAAAAGAAAACAATGGAAGGAAATTAATTATTCTCTGTCAGGGGAAGGAGGAAACAGGCATGACTGCTGGAACTCTTTACATGCAAGTTGTTCTATCATTTTGACTATATAATTATGAATAATGTTCATATAATTTTTAAATTATAAAAAAATATTTAAGTAACCCTTAAATATCCCAAACCGAAAAACTTAACTATATATCTAGTTGAAGGCACAGTCACATGGAGAAAAATGATTTCCACATGACTTTGAAAGACTATTTTGACTGTACATTCCTGGTGGAGTAGATCCAAGAACAAAACCACAAAGAAATCATAAAGTATATTTAGCAGACTGACTATTTGGAATAATAGTAAATACTGACACTGTATTTTATATATTGAAATAGAGCAAGTATGCTGATGTCGATAGCAATGAAGGTTTCAGTGTGATAGTGATACAAATATAAAAATTAAGTAAAACCCTGTGATTCTTCATTTGAATTAAAAACATAAGTATGAATTTAAGATTTTTTTACTTCTTTTTAGATTTTTTTATTTCTAAAAAGTCATTTTCAAGTTCTGTTCACTAAAAAGGCCTAAAAGAAACAATGCTACAATAATATTTTGCACTCTCTGCCATAGATTAGGGTTATTATGTTCAACTAGAATGAACCAGAGCTCCTTAGAGAACCAATGACTCCAGGACAGGAAATATACAAAATACACTTGGGACATCTTGTCACACCAGAAAGCAAAGAAGCTTCCGAAGACTGCTGGGATTGTGTCAAGAGATGCCTACCTGCAGGGCTCCACTGGCTGAACAGGGTACAATTTGAGCATCAAAAGAGAATAATGATTGCAGTGGATTGAAACACATTAAATACATAAACATTCATGAGTTCACAATGCAACTCTAAAGAAATAAAAAAGAAACTCACTGATTTCCTTTAGTGGTTGCTGGGGCATAAACTCATTATTTTAAAATTAATATTTAGAGAAAGAATTAAGCATCTACTTGGCCTTTCCTGTTGTGGACTGTATTTTGGGATAACCAAACAGCCGATGAAGGGACACTGTTATTTATAGTTGACTGCAGAAAGGATAACCACGTTAGGAAAATGTGATTTTGTAATCCTTAATGAAATAATCATCTTTGATGTCTGTTCTAATCCCTGACTAAAAAGGTAAATGAGGATGGGTAAATAGGTATTCCCTGTAAAATTCTTTCAACTTTGCTATATATTTGAAAATTTTTATAATCAAAAAAGTTACTTTTATTGGCAAGATGAAAAGGCAACCTATGGAATCAGTGAAAATATTTGTAAATCATACATCTGATAAGGGTTGAATATCCACAATATATAAAGAATTCATACAACCCAATAGCAAAAAAACAAACAAAACACATAGTCTGATTTTAAAAGTAGGCAGAGAAACTGAACAGACATTTTCCAAAGAAGACATACAAATGGCCAACAGGTACATGGAAAGGTACTCCACATCACAAACCTTCAGGGAAATGCAAACCAAACCACAGTGAGATATCACCTCACACCTATCAAAATGGACATCATCAAAAAGACAAGAGGTAGCAAGTGACGGCGAGGAAGTGGAGAGAAGGGAACCCGTGCCCCGTGGTTGGAAATGTAAATGGTGCGGCCATCATGGAAACAGTATGGCGGTTCCTCAGAAAGTTAAACTTAGAACCACCCTATGACCCACCAGTCCACTCTGGGTGTATGTCCAAAGGCAATAAAAACGGGGTATTGAGGAGTTGTCTGCACTCCTAGATTCATTCCAGCATTTATGACAGCCAAGATATGGAAACAACGTAAGTGTCCATCAATAGATGAATGGATGAAGAAGATGTAATATGTAAATATATATACACACAGTGGAATTAAAAGAAGGCCATTTTAGCCTGGCCCGTGTGGCTCAGTGGTTGAGCACTGACCTATGAACCAGGAGGTCACGGTTTGATTCCCGGTCAGGGCACATGCCCAGTGTGGGGTGTGCAGGAGGCAACCGATCAATGATTCTCTCTCATCATTAATGTTTCTATCTTTCTCTCCTTCTCTCTTCCTCTCTGAAATCAATATTTTTTAAAAATAAAAATAAAAGAAGGCCATTCTTTCATTTGTGACATGGATGGACCTTGAGGACATTCTACTAAATTAAATAAGACAAAGACAAATATTGCATATCACTTACATGTGGAATCTAAAAAAAAAGTCAGCCCAGCCGGTTTGGCTCAGTGGATAGAGCATCAGCCTTCGGACTGAAGGGTCCCAGGTTCAATTCCGCTTAAGGGAACATGCCCAGGTTGCAGGCTTGATCCCCAGCAGGGGGTGTGCAGGAGGCAGCCAATCAATGATTCTCTCTCATCATTGCTGTTTCTATCTCTCCCTTTCCTTTCCTCTCTGAACTCAATAAAAATATACTAGTATTTAAAAAAAAAAGTCAATCCCGGGGGAGATGTCAGTATATATATCTTTCTCTGTTAAGATATATTCTGAAATATTTATGGTGAAATAATATATCTGAGATTGGCCTTAAATTTGTCCAGACCCCCCAAAAAATGGAGGTGGGGTAGGATAAAGAAACAAGACAGGCAGAATGTTGGTAATTGTTGAAGGTGGTTGTTGGAGACATAGAGATACATTATGTTATTTTCCTCTACTTTGTGTATGTTTGAAATTTTTTGTAATTAAAGGTAAAAAAAAAAAAATAACCAGCACATTCTTGGTCACCTTCTCAGTGAGGCTTTCCCCAACCAATGTAACCCTCCCGTCCCTATACTCTTTCTCTACCTTTGCTGCTACATCTTTCTCCATAGCTCTCGCCACCATCCAGTGCACACTGTCTATTTGACTTGTTTGGTTCATTACTAGTCTCTCTCCACAAAAAGGTAAGCTCTCTGAGAGCAGGACTTTTTTTGCGTTTTGTTCTCTGCTGTATCCCAAGCACCTAGAATAGTACCTGGCATAAAGCAGATGCCCAATACATATTTGCTGAAAGAATGAGTGAATGATCTTATAGCATCCTCACAATAGCCCCATAAAGTAGACAAAGCAGGTGTTACTGACTCCATTTTACAGATGCGAAAACTGAGGCCCAGAAAGGGAAGTTACTTGCTGTAGCTGTCATCTATTGCTTTGGTCTGCCCAAAGCCCATTTCTCCATCTCTTGCAACAGCACGCCCCCTCTTTTAGACACTGGCTCCCCTGCCTCCATGTGGTAACACTCCTGCTATAAGGGTAGACACATGAGCCAGCCGGGCAATCCTGGGGCTCCCACCACCACCGCAGTGACTGGCTGCAAGGTACCTGTGGTCTAGGTCAGGCCAGAGTCCTGCTGCAAACACCTGGAGGAGAACCTGTCCTCCCTGGCCCCTGGGCTGGGAGTGAGAGCCCTGGGCGGGACCATGCGCAGGGCCCATTGAGAAAGCTTGTCAGCAGGTGGCGAGAACCATGTGAAAAGTGGAAATGACCTTGAAGCCAAGATGTCCTGGCTGAAGGCATCCCTGAGTCCAGCTAAGTTACACTCCTGCCTCCCTCATTACAGAGCCAGTGCATTCCTCTTTTTGCTTCAACTCATTCAGGTTGGGTTTGTCACTTGCCATCAAAACCATCGTGAATAATTCCACTAAGCCCAGCCAGTGTGGCTCCGTTGGTTGAGCATCGGTCCCATGCATCAAGACCGTGGTCGGCAAACTGCGGCTCGCGAGCCACATGCGGCTCTTTGGCCCCTTGAGTATGGCTCTTCCACAAAATACCAAGGCCTGGGCGCGTCTATTTTGAAGAAGTGGCGTTAGAAGAAGTTTAAGTTTAAAAAATGTGGCTCTCAAAAAGAAATTTCAATCGTTGTACTGTTGATATTTGGCCCTGTGGACTAATGAGTTTGCCGACCACTGCATCAAGAGGTCACCAGTTCGATTCCCAGTCAGGGCACATGCTCTGGTTGCGGGCTCATTCCCTGATAGGGGGCAAGCAGGAGGCAGCCGATCCGTTTAAGATGTTTCTCTTTCCCTCTGAGTAGTTAGACATTAATCAGGCTGGCAGGGGAGTGGTTAGGGGGTGATCAAGCTGGCAGGCAGAAGCGGTTAGGGGCAATCAGGAAGGCAGGCAGGCGAGCAGTTGGGAGCCAGCAGTCCTGGATTTCTCTCAAATCAATAAGACTTTTTTTTTTTAATAAAAAGGAATACCCTTAAGCAAAGTTCCTGTAAGAGAAGACACCCTCACGGAGCATGTGCCCTGTCCCAGGACTGTGCTGATGCAGAATGGGCCCCTCCCTGGAGCTCACAGTGGGGAGGTGGGGAATGGGAGGGAGGAAAGCCAAGCAAAGGAGACAAAGTCCTGCAGCGTGATTGTGCTCTGGCCACACCGGGGCTCTGGGGCCCAGGGGCAGGGAGGCCAGCCTTGCTGGGGCCAGCACTATTAGAGGAGGGACAAGATTCACAGAGGAGGTGGTATTTGAGTTGGACTAGGAAAAACGAGACGGTATGTTTGTTGGGAAGGTTTGGAGAGAGGGAATGGCACGAGCAAAGGCTCAGACCCACCATCACTTCTGAGCCTCAGTCGTGTGTCTGTAAAATGGGGAGAACGACACCTCCCTTGCTGGGCTGCTGCAAGCAGTGATGGCATAAAGCCACGCAGGGCTGCAGTGTGTACACCAGCTCACATCACCAGCTCCCCGCCTGGCCGCGGGGTCAGGCCAGGGCGGGAACGGTGCCTGCTTCCTGCCTTTACGGCGGGGGACAGAGGCAGTCTGGCCAGTAGCTGTCCTTGTCCTTCCCCAGCCACCCCACAGGACAGGAAAAGCCGTGACAGAGTCGAAGCAGGACTTCTATGGCCAGGAGGCCCTGGCACCACCGCGAGTGACTCAGCCAGGCACCCTGACCCTCAAGGTCACCCAAGGCCACCAAAGCCTGGGTACTGGAAAATGGGGACAGCTAGCTCCTCCCGCTACCCAGGCATGAGGTGAGACACCTGGTGCCCAGCCCCTCTGTGCCACCAACTAGGTGACCGGGAAGTTATGTTTCCTTCCTGCGTCCTCCTACCCCACCCCCCCCACCCCTCCCCATCCCTGTGAGCCTGCAGGAAAAGGAGGCTCCAGCGGTGGTTTGCTGAGCCCCAACTGCATGCCTGCCCCTCGATGGTGAAATGATATCACCTTCACTTCCCAGACACCCACACAGCACTCGAAGGGCTACGGCAGCGCCATGCGGCCGGGGGCCGGGGTGCTGGCCGAGGGCTCTGGGAGCTCGAAGGAGGGAGCGTCTGAGGAGAAGGAAGGGACCTGGCAAGGCTCCTGGAGGAGGTGGGTTGGACCTTGGTCTGACGGATGAGCCAGATGTTCCAGGGTGGAAGAGACAAAGGGACCCTCCGGCAGCGGAGCCGAGGGTGAGAGCCGCGGGCGAAGCATCTCCGGAAGGGGTGTGACCCTGGGCCGCAGGCACCGAGGCTGGAAATTATGTGGAAACCGGAGCCACGCTGCAGGGAGCCGGCTGCCATAGGAACTTTGATTTCGCTTGGTCGGCAGGGGAAGGACAGCAGGCTCTCAGGGGCGGAACGAAGACTCCTTCCAGCAACAAACCTGCAGTCGTTCTCCGAGCCATTCCCTTTGCCTTGGCAGCGTGCGGCCTTGGACAGGCTACGTAACCTCTCTCACCCTCAGGTTTTTTCGCCTGTAAAACGGGGGACTAATACCCACCTTGAAGTCTGTTGTGAAGATTAAATGCAATCATAAATGTAAAGCATCCAGCACAGAGCAGGCGCTCAGTAAATTCTCTCTTCCCCCATCTCAGAAGCGAATACACCCCCAACTCAGCCAACTTCCCAACGGGCCCTCCTGCTTTCTGGCCTCCCACACAGAAACCTCCCGGGACCCCCGCTGCTGCCTGCCCACGCCTCTCCCCTCCTCCCCATCCCTGCTTGTCGCCAGGAGCTCCTACCTTTCATGGCTTGGGCCCTCGGGCCTGGGCCCAGCAGAGCCACTGCCAGCAGCAGACAGGACCCCAGCTCGGCCAGCATCTCCCCACCTGGGACCCCCCGCGAGTCTGCAGGCCGGGCGGGCCAGGAGCAGAGGGTCTGGAGCCGGGGAAAGTGAGGTGAGACCGAAAGGGCCTTCGAGTTAATGGTGGTGTGAATAATTCATCGGCGCCTCAAATTAGTCACCTGATCCCCAGGTGCTTCCTTCACTCCACCCTAAGGTGACGGATCTAGTGTCGCCCGGTTTACACGTTCTGAGATCTGCACTGGCCGCCTGCGTGGGGCAGGGAAGCCGGCTGGGGCTGGAAGGGAATTTGGTGGTGGAGAAGGGGCATGAGTCTGGGGCTAGACAGGCTCCTATCGATCCCAGATCAGCCTCTAACGTGCTGGGTGACCTGGAACAAATCATCTAATTCCTCTAGGCCTCAGTCTTACTCATCTGTCCAGTGGGACCATTCAGCCCTGCCAATAGGCTGGTTGTGGAAATGAAACGTGACAACGTAAGTGGAAGCACATAGCGGGTGCTTGCTCCAGGTTTTCCCTATCTCCCCTTCACAGGGGAACTGAAGGGCATCTCTAATTAGTGGGACGACGGGACAAGCACCCTTCGGACACGCTTAGATGAGCTCAGAGGGAGAGCGAAGGAGGTGGGAGTGGACAGCTGACGAGGGAAACGTCTTCACGGAGGAACGCAGCAGGAAGAACACACGGGGATAATCATATTGTGCCGCTCCTAACGCGGTCGGGACCACAGTGTAAATTCTGGCCAAGAATATTAAGTGTTCACTCCTTTATTGATCCACAGACCTTGCCGGAACATCCCTATGTGCCAGACCCTGTGCTCGGAGCTCGGCTGCAGAAATGCCCTCCACGGCTCGGTGTCCCACAGGAACCGGGACCTTGCTATTTCCTCCAGGAGCCCTGTTTGGTTCCGTTCAGCCCAACACACATTTCCTAAGCTCCTCTGCTCAGAGCCTGCACCAGGCACGGGGCATCTGGGGTAAAGGGGGCACATTCCCGCCTCCCAGTGAGGAGCCTGGGCCCCGGTTAGACAGACAGGGCTGAGTCCTGGCTCTCCCCCACCCACTGCCAGGCGGTGGGAGCCGGGGAAGTCACCTGAGCTCCCCAGGCCCGGCCTCCGACTGCTGGGAGCCTTTAGATGAGCTTGTGTGTGGGAAGTCTTCGCCAGGGCTTGGCTCCGTGCTTAGGAGCAAGTATGATTTTATTCCTCACAGGAACTCAGATGTCCACCTGCCAGACCACGTGTTGCCCCTGGCCCGTCCTTTGTCAGGAGGTCCCCAGGGAGCCCAGCGTGGGAGGCCACCTGGAAGGTGCTCAGCAAAGAGCATCAGGAATCACCAGGCCTGAGGGATCTGCTTACCTGCGGGCTTGATTGGCAGGTGGAAAGGTTCAGGATGAGAAGCCAGTTCAGGGTGTTGATGCGCAGCTTGCCATTCATTGTGGGCCAACGAGACTCGGCCCCCATGGGCTCCTCCAGATGCCGAGAACCAATTCCAGCATGTAATAATTACAAGAGTTTTACCAAAAGGTTGGTGAAGCTTGGGGGGCTCAACAAGGGTGAGCCACATTTTAACTTACCTGTTGGAAACGGCTAAGGCACTTCCCCCAAACCTGAATAGGATTATTGTTAGCTGCCAGACAGCTCAGGGCATTTTATTTATTTATTTATCTTATTTTATTTTTTAATATATTTTATTGACTTTTTACAGAGAGGAAGGGAGAGGGATAGAGAGTTAGAAACATCGATGAGAGAGAAACATCGATCGGCTGCCTCTTGCACACCCGCCACTGGGGATGTGCCTGCAACCAAGGTACATGCCCTTGACCTGAATCGAACCCGGGACTCTTCAGTCCGCAGGCCAACGCTCTATCCATGAGCCAAACCGGTTTTGGCCAGCTCAGGGCATTTTATTGCCTCCTGTTGGCCAAACACCTGAACAGCTGTAGGCTATTCCCCAAACTGACAATACCCTTTGATACCTTATCCTTTGAAGTGTATATTTCCACCTTGCCTTAGGATAAATCGTGTGAATAAAAGCAGGGTCCTGGACAAGGAGGAGAGTCTTCAGTTCCCTTTAGCTGAAGCTCCTCTGACCCCCAATGCTTTTCAAAAGTATCTTTGGCCCTTGGACTCCTTCTTAATCATATACGCGCAGCCCCTTTCTCCAGAATGCTGAGCCCTTTGTAAGGCTGAGAAAAGAACCCCGGCATCCAGAGACAGTGTAGACTACGCCCCCAAGTTGTTCCACTGAGGGGCGACGAAGTGGAGTGTTTGTCCCCCAGCGGCCACTGTCCCTGGGTGAGGCTGCTGAGGGCATCACCCTGGCATTTCCAGCCTGCCTGGGAATGGGAATGTCACAGGATGCGGGCAGGGCCGTGACAGCATCCACAGAGCCATCCATGGCTGTCTCTGGAATCGCTCACCTCTGAAATGTGTGTTCCACCCCCGGAACCACTTCCCGCACCCTTGTGCAAGCTCCCCACACTGGTCTTCCTTCCCGGCTGCAGGGGCTGCCTGGTGCCTCCCTCTCCCACAAAGGTCTGTGTGGTGGAAAGGGGTGAGGCAGAGGACAGGAGCAGGGAGGCTGCCATCCTGGGGGGTTCTGGTTGGGCCCCAAGGAGCCACATCTCTCCATTCACTAGAGCCCTGGGGACTTGGGGAGCTTCCCAGGAGTGTGGTCCTGGAGGCAGAGGCCAGAAGGAGGGAGCACCCTTCTCCCCTTTATAACAACTTTGCAAGGAAAGAATTACCAGCTCTGTTTCACTGTTTGGAAACCAGGGCTCAGAGAGAATTGCTTTTACTAGCTCATTCATCACCAGGTATTTATTGAGCACCTACTAAGTGCCAGGCCGATGCTCGCTACTTGTGCACATCATCCCACTTAACCCTCACAGCTCTGTCAGGGGTGTTCGTGTCCCCCAACATTTCCAAATACCCCCTGGAGGTAGTACCACCCTGGCTGAGACTCCTGGCTGATTACTGTCTGTCTCCCCACAGCACGTGATCAGCCAAAGAGCAAAAGTCTGTATTTTATCATTGCTGTATTTCAGCCCTGGCCAGACTAAGTGCTCAGTAAATATCTGCTGAGAGGTGGAATACTAGTAAAAGTATCCCTAGCCCTAGCTGGTTTGGCTCAGTGGATAGAGCGTCGGCCTGTGGACTGAAGGGTCCCAGGTTCGATTCCGGTCAAGGGCACATGCCTGGGTTGCAGGCTCGATCCCCATAGGGGGCATGCAGGAAGCAGCCAATCAATGATTCTCCCTCATCATTGATGTTTCTATCTCTCCCTTCCTCTCTGAAATCAATAAAAAAATTAAAATAAATTTAAAAAGTATTCCTCGTTTACAAGTGAGGAAACTGAAGTTCAGAGAGATGAATGATTCGCCCAAGCCCCACAGCTGCCTAGCGGCAGAGCTGAAACTTGTTTACATCTGACCACTCGAAAGCCCCTGTTCTTACCATGACACTGGCTCTCCCCACATGGAGGCCCTTCAGCTCGATGCAGACTCGGGGGAGAGGGCTGCCGATGCCTGGAATGGCAGACCTGGGGCCGAGACCCCTGTAGCCTGGTCCCTCCTGCCTCCGACTTGCCCCTCAGGCCACTGGCAATTGTGGCCAGGAAAGCGGCACCTCATACCCCATCAAGAAGGGGGGCAGCCAAGCTTCAAAAAGTCCAGACACAGAAACTGCCGTGCTCAGCTTCTGGGGCCTCCTGGCTGCACGCAGGCTCACGTGGGGGCTCAGAGTGAGAGGGGCTCATTGTGGAGGAGAGGCCGAGAAGCCCGAGGAGGGTGGGCCAGGGCCTGGGACCATCACAGTGAGGGCATTTCAGAGAGCAAATCCGACCCCCTTCTCACTACCGATTCTCAGGGACCGGAGATGGCCGGACGGACACAGGGCCCCACCTCCGCCGCGTGTCCGCAAGGGGCAGGCAGAGTGCTGCTCTCTCACATCCGTGCGCCCAGATGGTGGGCGCCTCCGCAGTCAGGGTCCCCGAGAGCCAGCGGAAGCCTGCACAGAGGTGTTCTGAAATGCTGCCGAGCACCCGAGTGAAGGGGCTATCCAGTCCTCAGAATAAGCTGGGGAGGTAGGAACTATTACGATATTGAGGGAACAGGCTCAGAAAGGAGGGATCGACAACAGCAGCAAATGCTGCCAACAAGTGATCTCTGGGCGCCAGATGGCCGTGGGTGGAGGAGTGAAGGGGCTGAGAAAGTGGCAGGCAGCTCTTCAAGGGGGAGGGCTGAACACATGAGACAGACAGACACAGAGACAGACTGAGAGCGTGCCTTCTGCTCTGGAATAACACGGAAGCAGGGCGAGCATTGCTGTGCTCTGTTAACACGGGGAACCTTGGACAGGCTTCCGGGCTGGTTGGAAGGAGCCGGCGGAGACATGCTGGGGAGGCCCGGGGGCCCTTTATCTGGAGGCTCAGGGGCAGCTCCCTGAAGGTGGCCATTGAGCTGGGCACGAAGGTTCACTTGTGGTGAGCCCCCTGCTGCGCTTAGAGGGGTCGGAGGAAGAAAATCAACACACACGGAGACCCCGCGGTGGGCCAGCCACAGCACCAGGCACTTCGCGCCCACACGCCCCTCGAGTCCTCGAAGCAGTAGCTAATCCACGGCTGGTGTCTTCCACCAGGCCATTCGTCCACGCGGCTTCAGCACTCACTGCCCAGACGCTGCTCTGGATGGGCGGGAGGGGGCGTGGACGCGCCCCCGGGGCCCTGCCTCACGCAAGAACCTCGTGAGCATCCGCTTCTCTGCCTACCAAGTGGGGAAGCTGCTGCTCTCTGCGGGTTGTGAGAACTGAGTGCGCTAGCTTAGCGGACACTGTTCATGTGCCACCTGTCCCCCTGCTCACCTGGCTCTGGCAGAACCTGCAGGACGTTCCTACGTGCACCCGGCTTCCTGTGACTCTGTCCGTGGGCTTCGCTGGCTGCCAGGCACTGAGCCGCTGCTGGGAGGCCCCCCGGACGCGGCAGCTGGTGCGCTGGAGCGAGCCTCGGCCCCGGAGGGATGGACGTTGGCGGATAAATGCGCCTTGGCGGGAGGGTCTGAGGGGCGCTCTCGGGACCCCAGCAGTGAGCTCTGGCTGCCCTGGGTCTCCTGCCCATCAGCACATCCTTCGTTGGCTTCCCGCCCCCACGCTTACCGCTTCCCTGAATCACCTCCCACATGAACTTCGGTGCTCAGCGTCAGCTGTGGGGCAAACCCAGCCTGGCACAGAGGACGAGAGCCTGGCACCCAGAGGGCATTCAGCGACTTGTTCTCCTCCCAGCTCACTTTCATTTCTGCAGAACCGGACTTGGTGGAGAGCAGTCAGCATCATCCAGGAGCCAGTTCGGGCCGGTGGCCTGGCGGAGGTGCAGGAGCGGGAGGGGGAGCCCTCGGGCGCTGACGCAGGCCCAGCCGCCTGGAGGCCGGGTTAATCTCCACACAGCGCTGCAGTTGTGAAGTTACTGTCTTGTGTCCCAGGTTCTGCATCCATTTTCCATCCCAACGTCCCAAATCGTGTGCTCCAACTATGGGTTCTGCGTTCAACATATTAGGCTTCAAGCCCAAGTCCTCTGGCCCTTGTTGCAAACATCACCCGCCTCCTCTCCGCCCTGCAGGTTCCCTGTGTCAGCTCTGCCTCCGGGCTGAGGAGCTGATGCAGGCTCACCTGCCCTCCAAGCTGGCCCGTGTGGCCTGCCCTCTGGCCCAGTGTGCGTGCCCACCTGGCTCAGGGAGTGCCAAGATCTGGGACCTGATCAAGGCTGTCACCCTGCCACCGCCTGCCCCTGCTACAAACTCGTGTGCTCTTCCCGCATCGGGAGCAAGGGGCCCGGCAATGTGATGGCGCCCAGCCAAGCCTCTGAGAGCCGCACGCAGACATCTTGGCCACCTCCCACGACGTGAGCCCCTCACTCTTCTGCAAGGCGCTGATGCACGCCATCTATTCGGAGAGAACTCTGTGGGATGAGGGGTCTGGGGCCCGCGTGGGGCCCCATGCTAGAGCCTGGCCCCCAAAACTCAGCCCCAAGCCCATCCGTCGGTGACCTGTCAGAGCAGGGCCACCCGGGCGGGCCAGCAGCACCTCATGGCCAGTGAAAAGAAAACGAGGACGAGCATCCACACCGGCCTCCTCGGGAAGCCGGACCACACACCGCTGATGCCTTTGCCTCTGGCTGGAACCATGTCAGCCTCGCACGGCTCCCAGCTGGCTGTGCAGATCAGACGCTCGGAGGGGCAGCTATCTATGTCTTTGATTAATAAAAAATGGGAGATAAATTAATAATGACTTAATACATGCAATTTGGGATCAAAATCTTCCAAAGCGTGGGGAAAATAACAAAGAGGGGAGTTCCTGAGAGGGAAAAGCCAGAGGCCGGCCCTGCGCCGGGCACTGCTGAGAAGGGCCAGCAGGGAGAGGCCAGCAGGGCACTGAGTGCTCACACCCACTGTGTGCCAGGCGCTGTGCGTGGGCATCGCACAGGCTCCCTTCACCCTCACACACCCCTGGGAGTGTGCTACCACCCCCACTGTGTAGAGGAGTCAACCGAGGCTCAGGGAGGCCAAGTCACTCGCTTTGAATCAGTAAGAGATCTGAACCTAGGTTAGCCTCACATACAAAGGAACAACATTTCTTTAAAAGAAGGAAAAAGGCCCTAGCAGTTTTGCTCAGTGGATAGAGCATCGGCCTGCGGACCAAAGGGTCCCGGTTTCTATTCTGGTCAAGGGCATGTCCCTTTGTTGCAGGCTCCTCCCCGGCCCACGGGGCGTGTGCAGGAGGCAACCAATCGATGTGTTTCTCTCACATCAATATTTCTCTCTATCTTTCCCTCTCTCTTCCACTCTCTCTAAAAATCAATGGAAAAATACTCTCGGTGGGGATTGAAAATAAATCAACAAACAAACAAATAAAAAGAAGGAAAAAAGAACCCCACCTGTGGTGTCTGGAAAGTCACTCTGGTTTGAGTTTCCGAGGAAAAGAAGGGGGACAAGCAGAAAGAAGGAACAGCATGGAAGCTGCGAGCGCTGGACATTATACCATTGCTGCTGTATCTGCCCGTCTCCCCACCAGCACATGATCAGCCAAAGAGCAGACATCTGTATTTTATCATTGCTGTGTTTCGGCCCATGGTGCAGACTAAGAGCTCAGTAAATATCTGCTGAGAGGCCGGCACACAGTAGGTGCTCACAGAGAGACTGAAAAGTTTGGAGGCATATAGGTACATAGCAAATCCTGAGGTGGGGGAGAGGGAATGAATGTTTTGTTGTTTTGTTTGTTTTTTAAATATATTCTTATTGATTTCAGAGAGAAGAGAGAGGGAGAGAGAGAAATATCAATGATGAGAGAGAATCATTGATCGGCTGCCTCCCGTGCACCCCACACTGAGTATGGAGCCTGTAATCCGGGTATGTGCCCTCACTGGGAATCAAATCTTGACCTCCTGGTTCACAGGTCGACTCTCAACCACTGAGCACACCGGCTGGGCGGAATGAGTATTTTTAAGCCTCTAGTTTCGGAAGCACTTTGAGCAGGTGTTTTTAATCTTTTTATTTTATTTTATATATTTTTATTGATTTCAGAGAGGAAGGGAGGAGAGATAGAAACATCAATGATGAGAATCATTGATCAGCTGCCTCCTGCACACCCCCTACTGGGGATTGAGCTTAAACCCAGGCATGTGCCCTTGGCAGGAATTGAACCTGGGACCCTTCAGTCCGCAAGTCGACGCTTTATCCACTGAGCCAAACCAGCCAGGGCTTAATCTTATTTTTAAAAATCTTTGATTATGGAACTATTTCAAACAGAAAAAAGGTAGAACGTAATAAAGCAGAATCAGTGAACCCATCACCCAGCTTCACCAGAGGCTCATATCTGGTCCTACTCACTTCAACTATTCTTATAACACAGTGACACAGGTAAGAGCCCTCCACGCCACCCCCCTCCCCCAGCCCCCTTCCCTGTCCCCAGAGGCACCACTCTCCTTGAAGTTGGTGGGTCTCCTCCCTGAGCATTTGGCGCCATTTTGTGTTTTTAAATTTCCTGAATATGGTTATCTCACTGTGCCTCTCCTTTCCCCTCAGTCATTACGTTTCAGGATCTAGTCTGTGCTGGCACACGCAGGCCTGGTTCCTCACCTTACTGCTGTGTGGTATTCCGGTGCAGGCCTCTGTGGAACCGTTCAGCTCATTTCTGCCTTCTCTTACTGGTGCACAGACAGGTACTTTTTATTCTTTGCTATTTCAAACAGGGTGGCCATGACCATCTTTACACACATCTCCCGGTGCACTCGTGTCACATGTGATCATTATAACAATGACAGCATGCTGAACTGCGTGCACCCCCACATGTCCTTGGAGAATGGCCTTACTGTCTCATAAGCTTAGTTTTCTCATCAGTAAAATGGGGTATTAAAATGCATTTTGGCAACAATTACATGCTTCAGTGTAGCTGTAAACGCATTTTGCAACCTGTAAAGTACTCCGTGAGTATTAGCTGTTTATTATCGAGGTGGTAGACATGCAGGATGTACGGAGCACCCCCCACACTGGGGTCTCGCCAAACAGGCCTTGGAGGGGCCGTTGGTGTGCTCGCAGGCAAACGAGACAGTCTGAGAGGTGCCACACGGAACACGTGAGCCTGCCCACTCCTCCGGCCTGGAGGGCAGAGGAGGAGAGGCTTCGAGAGGGAGTGACACTGAGCTGAGCCCTCAGAAAACAAGGCGGCCAAGGCGCGTGGCGACAGGACGGCAGGGTGGCCCGGGCAGGGGAGCAGCCAATGGGAAGGGAATGACTGATGCAAGAGAACAAGCTGGAACACACGAGCTGGGGGTCGGGGGGCCAGGGGTCAGTATAAAGGAAGTCTGCAAAGGTGAACAGCTGAGAGGCCGTATCCCGAGGGTGGCAGGGAGCCACCGGGGGATCTTACGCACGGGAGTGACAGGCTCAGATGTGTGTGAGGAACAGGGGTCTGAAGGAGCGCTGGAGGGCTGTGCCCACAGTCAACAACAACGCACTGTCCACTTGAAAACGTGTTACGAGGGCCGATCTCACGTTAAGTGTCCTCACCACAGTGAAAAGGAATGGTCTGGCTGCAGTGTGAGAGGGGCGTGGGGAGAGGCTGGAGGCCGGGAGACCCGTGAGGTCGCTCGAGCGGTGGGTGCAGCACGACATGGTGAAGGCTGGGCTGAGGCCGCTGTCACTGTGCTGCCGCCACCCAGATGGTGGCGGGGCATTATCAGGAGAGGCGGCGGCAGTGGGCCGCTGATGGGAGCCTCGCCCCTGATTCAGAGGTGCATTCCCACATCTCCCAGCCAGTCCTCTTCCTGGGCTCACGTAGCGTCCTGCGAGGCACAGCAAGGCCACGAGCTCTCGTTTCCGGACGACATCTGCTGTTGGCATCTCGGCACCAAGGCACGGCTGGGGCCTTACCATGGCCCCTGGGGAGAGACCCCACTGTATCCAGGCGGCACAGGTCCGCATGGAGCAAGGGGGAGGGGAGGGTGACATTACAGGACGAGAGGGGCTGTTGGGACGAGGGGCTGTAATGGCCTTGTGATATCTACACGTCAAGGATCTAAAGGGGACAAAACAGACACAAGAACTGCCCCAGACTCCCCACCCCTCAAGCAGGGACCCCAACCAGCCTTATGGGTGAGGGGATTACCTTTGGGGCCTCTCCACTCAGTGCAGGGAGGCCCCTCTCCCTCGCCGTCCACTCTACCAGCACTCCCCACGTCCCTGCCCAGAACACGCGGCCCTGGCATTACAGGTTCACGCCTGCTCTCCTTTCGGGCTGTCAGCTCCGGGGAGGAGCTTCCTAGAACTCACCTGCCTTTCCCTGTCGCTTCCTCGGTGCCTACAACGGAGCCTGGCCCATAACAGGACCCCCAGGAGTCCCTGTGAGGAGAGCCAGCGAGATGAGCTGAGGGAGAGGAGAGCGAGGGGAAGACGCCCAGATTTCCGAGGCCCCGAGAGAGGAAACGTGTCTTGTCCACGTCACAGGCGAGGCCAAAGGAGAGCACAGTTCCTGCTGGGCCTGACGCAGCGCAGCCTCCCCACACGGCACGGCGCTAAAAGGAGGTGCTGGACAGCCCCGCTTTCCCAGGCACATCCCAGGGAGCGCCAGCTCACAGACTCCAGTGGACAACGGCCCACAGTGAAGAAGTTTCTTTACCACTGGACTTTCAGAGCCTTTCCTGCCCTCGTGTACACGTGATTCTCCGTGAAGGTCACAGTCAGTATCCCCCACATATCTGACCACAGAATTGTAGCCTTTGAAACCCTTGGCAACACCCCCAACTGCTTGTCATGATTAGTTACTGAACGTGGCACCGAACACAGATTTGTTGCAACTTTTGGGGCGGTGCAAGGAAGCACTTTTTTTCTCAAGTGAAAATTAATCCCAGCTCCCAAACATAAACAGAATAAAAATAAGGCTGCTCTGACTGAAGGGGGGCCTGAGACCCCGTCTGGCCATCCCGTCACTGCTGCCGCAGCAGGAACCCTCGTGTCCTGCGGAGCCCAGTTTGAAAACCACTGAGCACAGGCTGCCACTCGGAGACCTGGCTTCCGGTGCTGGCCCCGCCGTGAACGGTTTTCCTTGGTCTGGTCACTCAGCCTCATCGGCCCTCAGTTTCCCCACTGACGCAACGAGCCTGGCAGACTAGGTGCTCTCGGGAGTCCTGAACTTTAACCTCTGACATGAGGAGGACTGGGGTTGTCTGACGGTAAAATTCTAACTAGATGATTCTCTGGTTCTCTCATCCTGAGGCTCAGTGACTTCACATTCTGATTCTGGGACTGCCTGTAGCCAGCTTGAGCTGGTGCAGGCACTGGAGCCTGGCTGCGAAAGGCAGAATTCATTAGCTGCAGTGCGCTGCCCAGGGGCGCCCGCTTCCCCGGGGAGGGCACGCCCCACGCAGGATGGAGGGGGCGGGGGTGGACGGGAGGGGTGGGTGGATCAGAGTCAGCATCCACTCAGTGGGCAGAGCAGGGAGAAGGACCCAGGTCTCCTGACTCCTGCTCTATCTTTAGATCTCCATAGCAACCGTCGCCAGGGCACCAGAGCTGAAGGGAGGGCTGAGCTGGCTGCCTGCAGGAGGAGGGGCATTTGTGTCTGTGGCTCTTTGGCTGGAAAAAGGACTCTGGGCTGGGCTCTAGGGAAGGGAGACTGAGCGAAGCCCTTCGCGGCAGGGAAGGCCCAGGGCCAATACAAAACAAAGGTAACCCAAAGCCCCACCTCACTGCTCCGGGAATGGGGTCAGGTCACAGACCCCAAGACCGTCCTTGTGTCAGGCCCCTGGCCCTGGAGGCACAGAAGGCAAGTTCCTCCTCCAAAGAGCTCTCAGCCGCCGTTGTGGTCATTCCCTGCACAGTAATGGACAGTCACTGAGCCAGCCCTGAGGCCTCCCAGGGATTCCGTCCCCAGGGGAAGCACAGGGCATGGTCTAATGGGAGCCCACACAAGCCCTCTAACCTGAGGAACCAGGGGAGCGCTTCTGGCCCCTCCTCCCACCAACCCCTCCTCCTCCTGCCGCTCAGCCTGGACCAGGACTCCTCCAGGAAGTCCTTCCTGACTCCCAGCTGGCTACTCCTCCCCAGGATCCTGCCACCCCCTCCACACTGCAGGATGCCTGCTGAGGGAGGCAGCAGATGAGATACAGGTGCACGGAGGTACAGAGAGCCGCGGAGATCACGTGGCGAGTCAGCTGTGGTCTTCTGTCGCGTTTTCTGATTCCGGCCTGTGTTCCTCCCTGGGTCTCACTGGCAGGCCCCTGGCCTGGGCTTTAAGGGGGGCCAGGCCTAGAAGAGGAAGTAGGAGTCCTCGGCCAGGCCCGCACGCAGCAGGCACCTGGCCATGTCCTTGGTAAACTCAGCCGAGCCACAGACCAACGCAAACGGCTTTCTCCGGCAGGAGCCAACCAGCTCTTCGATCAGGTCCTGGCCCAGGCGGCCAAAGCGGGTCTTCTCCCGGTAACTCCAGGGAAGCTGCTCCGGGGAGTTCTCCTGGGATGATGAGAAACAGTGGGGGTGACTACTGGGGGTCCTTAGAGTTCACACACAGCTATCCTTGCCCAATGAGGAAACTGAGGCAGAGGGGATGGGAAGGTAACCTTCACCTAGCCCTACCACAAGTCAGGCACTTGCTCACGCTGGACACAGCACCCCCACCGCCAGCCTGTAGGTAGGTAGTTACCCTCCTACAACAGGGGAGGCACAGGGAGGAGGGACATTCTGGGGGCCACACAGTGAGGTAGGAGCAGAGGCAGAACTCAGGCCTCACTATTCCTCACTGCCTCTTGGGGGTCTCCCTGGGGGGAGTGTTTTCTCCCATTACTGTGGGTCTCCCAGCATCTCTCCAAGGTTGTCCACACCGTCACCCTGGGAGCATAACTGGCGTTCATCTGTTTTAAGGCGTCAGTTAACTTGCTGGTTTACCAGTATTGACTGGGTGGTCACTCTGTGCCTAGCACTGTGCTAGGCCTGGGGACAGGGCAGCTGCTCTGAACAGGCACGGTTCCTGGCCTCGTGCTGCCCGTGCAGATCAGAGCTCCCAGCAGCAGCGCCTTGCCCAGGAGAGGGGTCTGTTTCTCTCACGGGAAAGGCTGGAGGTGGTCCGGGGCGCACAGAGCCGAGGGACCAGGGCCGGCTCCTCCTGTGCTTCGGGCCTGGGCTGAGGCTTTGAGCCTCAGGGCCACCAAAGGAAAGCTCCGCTGCCGGCCGACTTGGAGGAATTTCTTTAGGTAAACATTTTACCGAAGTATAACATACGGATAGAAAACGGTAGGAATCACTGAGTATGTATAGTTTGAAGAACTTGAACGAAGAACTCATAACCAGTACCCAAAACAAACAAACAAAAACCAACAGAATGGGACTACTCAGACCTCTGAGCTTCTAGTTCCTGGCTAAGCAGAGGCAGGAGGAGAGAGGGGTTCGGGTTCGGGTTGGGGTTGGAATGTGACTTGCTGCCACGCCTGGCTGAGTGACAGTGACCTCTCTGAGCCAGTGTGGTGAGAGTGGAGTGATGAGAAACCTGGCAGAGGCTCTGAGAGGGCAGCCTCTAATCTCAGGTGCAGGCCAGAGCCTGGGAGCCCACCTCACAGAGCTCCTCTGACCCTGGGGCCCTCTGAGGACAGCAATGTGGTACAGACAGGGTGTCCTCTGAGGACCTGGATCTTCCCGGCTCTCTCCATGCTCTCACACACCCTCTGGGCCCTTGAGGGCAGGAACCATTGGCCTCCCCTCTCCTTCCCACTGCCCGATTCCCTCAGACCAGTTAGGCTGGCTCAGCCCTCCTCAGCTGCACACCCCGAGATGCACAGGGTCTGGTTACTGCTCAGGTGGGGAGGGGACGGTAAACAATGTGCTGGGAAGGAGCAGAGCCCAGGCAGTGACAGGTGAAACATCTCTCCAGCCCGGGGCTCAGGGAGCGCTTCCCGCTTCCTGCATGGCATTACCTCAGCGGAGATGAGGGATGAGTAGGTGTTGGGTGAAGAAGTGGGGAGGAGTACTCCTGGCAAAGGGAACGGTGGTGAGCACAGGCCCAGCAGCCAGAAGAGCAGACACCTGCAAGCTCAGCAGACCAGTGCCACCAGAATGCAGCACGCAGGGAGGGCGTGCCTGGGGACAAGGCGGCAGAGGACGGGCACGGCCATGCGGGCTGAGAGCAGTGGGGAGACAGGGAAGGGCTGGAAGCAGGCGGAGGTGTGTCAGAGTTGCCCTCCCAGCTGCAGGATGAAGGACAAATCAACAGGGCGGGTGTCTGGAGCAGGGAGACGCTTGAAGATTCAAGCTGTCGCTGCAACCAGGCAGGAGAGGGAGCATCCTGAGTGGAGGGAGTGCGGACGAGCAGGAGGTGCCTCTCACTCCATCATCCCTGCCACTGATGGCCAGCCCACTCGCCTGACCCATCCCAGGCCCCCGGCATCATCCAAGCCCCAGCTCAAGGCTGAAGGCCCTCTACTGCTGGTGAACTTGAACTCTACCCACAAGCCCAGGTTCGGGTGCCACCTCCTCTGTGAAACCCTCCCTGCTTGCTGCAGCATCCTGAACACCCTCAGCAGCACCCAGCCCTGTGCTGTCTAATACTGATGAGCAGTAAGGGCAGGGCCTCTGGAGTAGGACCACCAGGATTCACATCCAGCTTTCCACCAACTTGCTGTTACCTTGGGCAAGGTTCTTAAATCTCCTGAGCCTCAGTTTTCACATCTGTACAATGGACGTGATGGCAGCACAAAACTCCTAAGATTGTGGTGGGGGTTTACATGAGTTAACACACATAAAATGCTTAGAATAGTGCCAGAGAAAGAGCTCAAGGAGGGGAAGCCATTGTCAGCCATCCCTGTGGCTGTCTCCCATAAACAGATGATGCCTGGATGGAAGAGAGCAGGTCATCCTCATTTTTTCATCATGCACCTAGCATGTGGTTTGGAAAAAGGAAGCCGGGGCGATTCTGCCAGGTGCCAGCTTCCTGCCCCAGCTGCCACCCTCCCTGACCAGGCCCTCGGGCTGGGGAGAGGGTGCTGCCGGGCAGCAGTGGCCTTTCCCTCACCCCCTCCCTCAGGCTGCATCGGCCTTCTGCTTCGTTCCCCTGCCTGGGCACTGCTGCTGCTGCTCACGTTCACCAAGCACGACCCTCTCGACAACTCTGTCCCATGGACAGGCCAGCAGACCCGGGCCCCTGGGGATCCCCGGACCTCTGGTATTGGAAAGGGAAACCCAGTTTCCTGACACGCCCACCCGGCCACATGTCAAGGATCACAGATGTCTTTAGGGACACTCTAAAGCTGACTCAAAGAGGAAACTGATGAGAAGGGGGGTCCAAAGTACAGGGCAATGAGGCTGACCCTGAGCAACAGAGCATGGAGGGAGGCGCCAGCAGGGCACCCAAACCCAGGGCTGCAGGAGAGAGAAATAAAGCTCCTGACAGGGGAAGGCAGGTGAACAGAGAGAGCTAAGGGCTGGGCTTGACATAAGGGGCATGATGGGCCCCCATGCTATTAGGGCCCACAGGGGCAGGGCTGGGAAGGCCTGAGTGAATGAGGGGATGGGGAACCAGAGGCAGGGGGGCCAGGAGGCAGAATCGCTTCCAACTAGAGTGTTTGCAGCCAGGGGAGTTGGAAAGCAGCTTTCCTCCTAGGCAGGGGCAAAGTGATGTGGCAGGGACCCTAAGAATCACAGTGGGCTCGGACGGAGGGAGTGCCTGCTCTGTGCCTGGCACTGTGCTAAGCACTGAGGAGTGTGGTGATCCAGACAGGTGGACCCTGCCTCAAGGAGTTGATCACGGCCTCAAGGAGTTCTGTGGTCTGGCCACTCACTCCACAACCAGACCCCCAAATCACACAACTGCTGATGCCAGAGGGCGGATGACAGGCAGCAAAGCATGATGGGTGAGAGCTGGAGCTCTGGAGTCAGAGAGTCCCAGGCTCAAATCCTGGGCCGTACCCCATCCAGCAGCACCTCCACCATCCTGAGCATGTTTCCTCATCTGCATAATGAGCTCCCTGCCAGGCGCACGGTGGGGATTCCACCAGGGGCGGGATCATTGCAGCCTGGGCGCAGCGGCCACAGCAGCCTCGGGACAGGTGCAGAGTGCAGTCGCAATCGGGAAAGGAAGTCACCGCCCTGGGCTTACCTGGCTGAGAACAAAGAAGGTGCGGACGTTCCAGAAGCGGGCCTGCTCTTGCAGGAAGGTTTTCAAGTAGATGCCCTCAAAGGTCTTGAAGCAGCCGACCAGGGTGACAAAGGTCTCGTCCTCCGCGTTGTCCGTGATGCTGTGCAGGAGGGGCACCATGGGGGCCAGGCCGGTGCCCGAAGCCAGCATGAGCAGCTCACCATACTGGGGAACAGGAGGGGTATAGACAGGAAGGGTTGGGGGGGGGTCTCACCGCACCCACCCACTTCGGGGCTATTCTTGGGCTTGCCTGAACCGGAGGGCCCTGCCCTTCCTAGTGCTCATCCCTCTGAGTGACCCCCTCGGCCTCCTCTCGGATACCACCTTGCTTGTTAGTCTACAGCTTGGAAGGTCCGTGTTAACAGAAATCAAGGAATCTGGTGCTGAAAGGGAGCACGAGGGTGTAGCCCATCCTACAGTGGTTTGTTTTCCTGCTAAAGCATCCCCACAGGACTCTGACCTGCTTCTGCTGACAGGTAGCCCATTACCTTGCAAGTCAGTTTGCTCTATTACGGACTGACCCCCTTTGCCAGGGAGGTCTTCCCACCTCACATGGAGCTAAAACCTGCTCTCAGCTCAGCCTTGCCCACGGCCGCCATGCCGGCCCTGCACTCGGGCTGTTTCCTCTGTGCCAGGGCAGCCCTGCAGAGGTCTCGGGGCACAGGTTTGGAAACCTGAGCCTGCTCCTCTCCAGACTACAAAGATCCTTTCCATAGATTCCTTCCCCTTTCTGAGCCCCTACTGCGGCCACGCCATCCAGCCCCGAATCCCTGCCTGCCAGTCTTCCAGTCTTTAGCCTACCCTGGTCCTCCTCCTCCCACTGCTGCTCAGGGGCTCCCCTGGGAAGCCTTCCCTGAGCCAGGGACAGGTGAGGGGTCCTTCCTGGTTTCCCCACAGCCCCCTATGGACCTGCCTCACAACACTGGCCATGCTGTGCTGTTGTCATCTGTGGGGGTGTCAGTCTCCCCGTTAGACCATGAGCTTCTGGAGTACAGGGGTCCTGTCCGACCCATTTTGGGCCCCAGGGTTCAGCAAGGGCCCGGCCCTGGATGAAGACATGGGAACGTGTGTGGAGGAACACACAGATCCATGCTAACGTGTCAGTCCTCCAGGCTGACTTGATGTCCATCTGCAATGAAGACAACTGCAGAGCAGCAAGACAGGGCCGGGAAGAGGGCTGAGCACCCAAGCCTCCTCAGGGGCCAGTGTCAATGTGTGGGACCCCATCTCTTCTTCCTCACTGCTGGGCCCTACATCCTCCCTAGACAGGAAGTGCAGGGGCTTTCCATCGTGTTCTGTGGATGCAGAGGAGCAGCCACGAGGCATGGAGAGGTTCCACCCAGAAAAGGTGGTGAAGATAACCTTCATCAGGCGCACCTCAAGGTTGGGAGAAAACGGAAGATCCTCAGTGCCTGCTCTTAGGTCTGGGGGACACAGGGACATCCTCAACTAAAATGCAAGGCTGAAAATGGTTAACACTAGGAGAATATTGTAGAAGAGTATTAACATATGCACACCCTGCCTGGCCAGCATGGCTCAGTGGTTGAGCGTTCACCTATGAACCAAGAAGTCACGGTTCGATTCCTGGTCAGGGCACATGCCCGGGTTGCAGGCTCAATCCCCAGTGGGGGCATACAGGAGGCAGGAAATCAATGATTCTCTCTAATCATTGATGTTTCTATCTCTCTCTTTCCCTCTTCCTTCCTCTCTGAAATCAATAAAAAATATACTTTATATATATATAAATCTATATATATATGCACAGCCCTTATCTGTAAAATGAGGGTAGCAGAACTAGGAGCTGTTGTGAGGATTCACATCAGAGCCTGGCACCTACGTGCGTGATGTCACTATACGCACAAAGGTGTGTGCACTTGTACATACACTGATGCACGGAAGAGGATCTATCTAGAACAGTGGCCGGCAAACTCATTAGTCAACCGAGTGGCAAACCGCAGTTTGCCGACCACTGATCTAGAAGGATACATGCCAAGGTAGTAAGACTGATATGTCTGGGTAGATGGCCTGCAGGTGTCTTTATTTTCTTCTTATTGCCTCTCTATATACCGTATCTGCTGATTTTTTTTGTAATGAACATGTATTGCATTTATAATAAGGAAAAACAAACAATAAAAGCTATTTTTAACTTAAACAAAAAGAATGGAGAGGAATGACTCATTCTCTTCCTTGTTTTTTTGTTTTACTTTGTTTTCCTAATTAGAAAGGTAATAGGTGTTCATCACGGAGAATTTGGAAAGTATAATGAAGAAAATAAAAATCACCCCTTATTTCATCACCCAGAGCTGAAATAATGCTATCATTTAATTGCATTTTCTTCCCATATTTTTTTTTTCTGTGCATTTTAACTTAGTTTCCCAGGCTGGTGTCTATTCAGTTTTGTGCCCAGTGTTTGTCACTTGATCTTATAACATAAACATTCAATATCAATTATAAACATAATTTTAAAATCCAGGATAATTCTTTTAAGTACCTGTAACCCAGTGTACTTAAATGTTCCCCTGTGGTTGAATACTCAGCTATCTCCAATTTCTTGTTATCATCAATAAAGCTGCAATGAACATGTGCAAGAGTCAGCACTTTGGATTCCTTCCACAGACAGACTTCCAGAAGTGGAATTACTGGGTCAGAGATTTTTAAGACTCTTCCTACTGCCAAACTGCCTTCCAGATATGCACCAACTGATGCAAAATTACTGATTCCTCCTGGGAACACGAGGGAAGGCTCTGAGCGTAGCATGGAGATAAGGAGAAGAGCCTTCCCGGCTGGGAAGCAGTGGCCTCCCAGGCAGCGAGCCATGAGACAGAATTAGGGGGCAGTCTCTGTGGTCTTGAAACAGGAATGTGCATCTGGAAAGATATGTGAGGGTGAGATGGAATCGGGGTCTTAAATACCAAGTACGTGAGTCTGAGTTTTCTAAGAGATGGGCAGTCATGGACAGTTCTGGAGCACGGGCAGGCAATTTTATTTCTTAGTGCCTATTCCATCGCCTCCCATGTCCAGCCCCAAGGACACTCTCGGGCTTGGGTTTGGGCTCAGGAAGAATGGTACAGTGAGACGCAGAAACCCCAAACTGGAAGCTGCAGTCCTGGAGGCTAAGCTGGGGTGCGGAGGGGAGAGGGAGAAAGGGAGGGGGGTCTCCTGAGGATCCAGTGTGCTGGCACTGACCTGGTTTGGTTTATAGAAGAAGTTCCCGAAAGGTCCTCGCCAGAAAGCCGTGTCTCCTGCTCTCAAGGACTCAACATACCGGGACATGAGCCCCGTCTGGTAGCACTGGGAGCAAACACAGGGAGACCTCATCGGGATGGGCAACGCAGCCGATCCAAACCACACCAGCCACTCCTGCGGAGCCCTTTCCGCAATGCTAAATACGTTACAAGTGGCATCTCACTTAATCCTCCTCCTCATCCCACAGAATTGGTACTGTCGTTCCCAATTTTCAGAGCTTACACAGAAGGGACATGGCGAGGCTGGGATGAGAATCCATAGGGCCTTCAGCTTTAACTGCAGAGGTCTCAACCCACATAACCCAGGGCCCATACAGGTAACATAACTGAGTGAAGAGCTGGGTACGAAATGGTCAGTGACAACTGACACTCAGTCGCAGTACCAGAGGGCAGCAGGGAACGGTAGGGACTGTGGTACATGGGGGAGTGAACGCTCCTTCTAAAGGAAGAAGCCACTTTGTAGACTCCAGTACAGGTCGTGGGGCTGATGATGCCAGACCTGATTTCCCACGGGAGCAAAACATCCATATTTTTATGTTAAATCTCCCATTTTTGAAACGTCAGCAATTAAGTCAAATTTTTTAAAAACACTCTACAGGCCAAAACCAAATGCAATTACGGGCTGGGATCAGTGTGTAGACCACTCATTTGAAATCTCAGCATTACCCTACACTGGATGAAAAAATGAAGGATGTGGAGAGTCCTCCACGGGAGGCAGTCTACATGTTCTGAGGGCCTGCCCACGCTGAGCCAGGCACCATGCTGAGGCTGCAGGGAAGACAGCTGGACCTGAAGCTCCATGAAGGCAGCCATAAATATATGAATGAACGAATGAATGAGTGAGCGAATCGATCAATCACTCCGTTATTCAGATTCAGGCCCTCCCTTTAAGGAGCTCACAATCCAGGAGGAACCTGTCTCAGACATACACACGGTAGAGACTACCTAATACTGCACGAGAAGGATAAAGTGCTGGGAGAACACTGAAGAGGTGCAGTCACTTCCAATGGAGCAGGATCAAGAATAGCTTCCCGGCCCTAGACGGTTTGGCTCAGTGGACAGAGCATCAGCCTGTGGACTGAAGGGTCCCAGGTTCGATTCTGGTCAAGGGCACATACCCTGGTTGTGGGCTTGATCCCCAGTAGGGGGCGTGCAGGAGGCAGCTGACCAATGATTCTCTCTCATCATTGATGTTTTTATCTCTCTCTCCCTCTCTTTTCCTCTCTGAAATTAATAAAAATTATATATTTTAAAAAGAATAGCTTCCTGGAAGAGGAAACGTTTGGGTTGGACCTTGAAAACTGGGTAAGATGGAATTCTCTGGGAATGGGAGGGAGAGGAAGAGAGGACTCTGGGCAACAAGTTTGGTATGGGCAGGGGTAGGACAGCCCAGGTCATGTGCTGGGAACAGCAAGTGGACACAGTAGGGGGGGGAGGGGGGTAGGAGGGAAGCACTGAACCACAGGACTGGGAGAGTGTGTGATATGAGATTATAACCAGACTGGGCTTTGGTCACCAGACATGCTTTTAAGCACCCACAGCCACCTCTAGTACCACCCCTGACTTCCTTAGACACCATGTGCCTAACGCCACGGAAGTCCTTGCTTGGCTCACCTGGAAGAGGTCTGGGAGGGAAGCTACAGTTCCCTACCTTGCTGGAGGCTATCTCTGAGCACACCTAGTTTTCTGGCCCTAGTCTCAGGGGAGGCACAGCCCACACAGAGCCTGGCTCAATACACACTAGTTAACTAGGACGGACACCGAACTTTTGTTCTTCCACTTGGAACTGTATTCCCCAAGGGGCCTGGGGAGAATGACATCACCCCTCTGAGTATCAGCTTCTCTCTCTGTAAAATGGGGAGATGATCTACTCTGTAGGGTGGTTATGAGGTTGAAACGAAACAATGAAGCCAGAAGCAGTGCCTGGTGCCCAGGAGGTGCCTGAGAATTGGGAATTCCTCCTTCTCATCTACCAGGGAGGGTAAACCTAACACCGTCTGCCTTCCCAATTTGCAAAGACATTTCCAGCTCTTCCTAGCCAGCGGCTTAGGGGTAATTAAGCATCCCTCTACAGAGAGGCTTTCTGGGAAACAAAGCAGAAACGCAGCCTTGCAGCTGGGAGGGAGCTGTCTCTAGGCTTATCCTTTCAACAGAAACACACCCAGACGAGCAGCTTGGGGAAGCAGGCCATTTGGAGAGGATTTGTGGAATCTTCCAGACAAACAGTTGTGCGGAGAAGAGATCCCATCCAAGCTTATGTGTGAGGGAGTAAACACTCGGGCTCTGAGGGCAGGCAGGGGAGGCGGGAGCCAGAGACAGTGCTGGGGTCTTGGAGTCAGGAGGCCAGGGCTCACCATCTGCCACACTTACTAGCTGTGGAGCCTCAGGTTCTCCCGGGGCCTTAGTCTGCTTATCAATGAAATGGGGATAATCCCTGTCCTATGAGGGAGATAAAAGGATGTGAAAGCTATTCTTAAACGCTGGTGTTCCCTAGGACTGCATTTGGGAAATGATGATCTAGAGCTATGTATTAGGCTGACCCATATGAAACTGCTGTTTCTGTAAGTCAAAAATATTAGAGTATCAGCAATTTCAGGTAGTTCCACCTAATTATTTTTTTCCACATAATTGGACCTTCATGACTTCTTATATATTAGGTGCCTATTCCGTGGGCCTCTGGGGTATTTTGTATCCAACCCACTTTGTTCATCTCGTCTCTGCCAATCCCCCCTCACCACCTTGGCTGTCCCACAAGCACCTTTCCTCCTGCCATTCACACTGGGAACAGTTCCCACAAGACCCTGCTCTGTTTCACCTCTCCCTGCCTTTGCTTATCCATCCCCTTGGCCTCGATGCCATCCCCTGCCACTGCCCATTTCTACGCCTCCTTTAAGACCCAACTCAAATGCCCCAGCCCCTGCCCACCTTCCCGAGAAGTGATCTCAGGTTAGTGTGGTCCACAAGGTGCTCCACACCCCACTTTTCCTTGCATGCCCCCTTCCGCTCCAGGACAAATGATAAGCAGTTCCCCCATCAGGCCTCCTTCTCCATGGCACATGCAGTCCCCAGCACTTAGAGCTTCCGCCCACCTTTCCCTCTGGTTCCCACTCCTTTACTTAAACATACCGCATCTTCTGCAGGGAGGCCCAGCCTGCTTTCCATAGCTCCTGCCACCCTGTGCTGTACTGGGGCCTCCTGGCAATGTGTCTAACACACTGTCCTGTTCTGGCTGCTCCTCTGTCTGAGGACCCCCATGCCCAGCTCACAATGGGTCCCACCCGCCCCCAAGGCTCAGTGCTCTCTCCATCGACAGGCACAAAAATGAGGAGCAGCTTTCACTTGCTCAGTCTGAGGCTCCTTTTCATAAAATCTGTCAGGAATAAGCCCTCTGTTGGGGGTCGAGCAGACCCCTTCACCAGGAAGGAGACGGGAGAAGCCCTTCTTCACTGTCCCCTCTCTTCCCTCGGGCCAGCTCCTTTCATGTGAGCACCGGCTCTTCCACATCAGTGGGAACTGCCCCATCCCACCCAAACCAGCAAATGGGGGCTTCCATCCACAGCTCAGAGTATCGTGTGAGTCAGCTCACCTTGATTAAAACTTCAAAGTAGCCTTCTGCATTGGCAGGGCTGATGGGTGTGTAGGCTCTCTGGATTTCTAAGCCATCTACTATCCCTCTGGGAGAGAGAAGCACTCAGTCAGGCAGGCAGGCAGGCAGGCATTCAACAAACCCGCCTGGGATCCACTCCACCAGGCTGGTGAAAGCAAAGGTGGGCCTGGTCATCCCCAGTGGTCCTCACTGAGGGGTGAGCAGGGGAAAAGAGCACCGGGTCCCCCGCTGCCCCATGCTGGCTGCATCGCGCCCCCGTCCCCCCTGCCTCCCCCGCAGGTCACCTATATATAAAAGCCTAAGCGACCTTTACCGCCGAACAACAGAACGACTGGTCACTATGATGTGCATGACCACCAGGGGGCAGATGCTCAATGCAGGAGCTGCCCCTGGTGGTCAGTGCGCTCCCACAGAGGGAGCGGGGCTCAGTCAGAAGCCGGGCTCACAGGCTGGCGAGCAGAGCAGCGGTGGCAGGGGCTTCTCCTGCCTCCGGGGAAGCACTAAGGAGCAGCAAGCTGAGCAGTAAGGAGCAGCGAGCAGGCGGGCGGTAAGGAGCGTGGGTTCCTGGACTGACAGAGGGTGCAGGCCAGGCTGAGGGACCCCCCCCCCAGTACATGAATTTTGTGCACCGGGACTCTAGTTCATCTATAAATTATGATCCATATGAAACTGCCCCTTTGATAAAATGGGCCAACCATCTTTGTCCCTGTGGTGTACCCCCACCTGGGTTACAGGTGGGAAAGTGCTTCAAGAGTACATTGAGGAACCTAATAAATATGTACAACAAAAACTGCTTGTAAAAAAAAAAAAAGGGTACACTGATACCCGGCCAGTGTTGCTCAGTGGTTGAGTATTGACCCATGCACCAAGAGGTCACCAGTACGATTCTTGGTCAAGGCGCATGCCAGGGTTGTGGGCTCAGTCCCTGGTGGGGGCATGCAGGAGGCGGCTGATCAATGTTTCTCTCTCTCCCTTTCTCTCTCACTAAAATCAATAAAAACATATATTTTTTAAAAAGGGTACATTGATGATGTGAGCTGTCTTTAGGACATCAATGTGTGTTTTTTCTGACTTCTTCTCAACCACAGAATGATAAAGATAAAAAACAACTGTTTTTAACAAGTTGTTTATTAAATACTTACTACCATGTGCCAGGTTCATTAGATTGGGAAGGACCCTCAAAGGTGCCCTAGTCTAGCGGTCGCCAACTGGTGGTCCGTGAGGTCCGAAAGGTTGGCGACCGCTGCCCTAGTCCAAAGCCCAACTGCAGGTATAAATCCTCCGCACAACGTTGTCAACAAAGGTGCAAGATGATTGTCATGGTAACAGCACCCTTGTTGTCTTACATGCCTACTGCACACCAAGCATATTACTAGTATATGCATTATCTTATTTAATTCAAATAATAACCCAAGTGAAAAACCCAAGGCTCAGAGAAGGAAAGCCACTTGCCCAAGGTCACCCACAGCTCTGACTGCCGAGCCGTGTTCCTCACCACCACTCCTCAGAGCTTCCCAGAAGCACCCAAGCACTCCTCTCTCCAGCCCTGCAATGTACGCAATGGTTTTAGTAAAAGGCCCTGTCCTGCCCAGCTGGTGTAGCTCAGTGAGTGAGTGCTGACCAGGAGGTTAGGGTTCAATTCCCCGTCAGGCATATCCCAGGTTGCTGGCTCGATCCCCAGTAGGGGGCCTGCAGGAGGCAGCCAATCAATGATTCTCTCTCATCACTGAGGTTTCTATCCCTCCCTCCCTTCCTCTCTCGGAAATCAGTGGAGTGGTTAAGAGTGTGACTCAGGAGCTGGGCTTGGATGCAAAGAGCTCGGTGACATTTGCTACCACAGGTAAAACGGACATGCTACGGAGGGAGCAGCGACTCATGGGAGCACTGGGAACCTCAGGGGCCTCCTGGAGCTGGGGCTTAGAGGACCAGCAGGCCACTGACAGGTGAGGATGGGAAGTAATTCCAGGCAGGGGAATGCTGGGCAAAAGCTTAGAGGTTGGATGATGTAGGGCAGGAACTGGTGAGTGGATCATGAGGCTGGAACAAGGGGCATATATGCAGCAGGGGGAGGGAGAAGACTTGGTGGGAAAGGAAGCTGGGAGTCTGGGTTAGGATGCCATTATGTAGGCATCATGAGCACAGGTGTTGGAACAGCGAGCGACATGGTCAGCTGCATGTGTTAGGAAGGTCACTGGAGTGGTGGTGGAGAGGGAGGGAGTTCCTGATTTATGGTCGGTTGCATGGAGCTGTGACCTGCCCTCGGGCCCCTCCCATCCATGGGAATGGTGAGCTTTAAGGACTGCCAGCCAGGCCACAGGCCAGAACAAGATGGGCACAAACACCAGGGGTCAGTGCAAGGTGAGTGGCCAGAGTGTGACCAGTAATATGCACTCTCTTGGTTTTCCTCATCCTCTGGCTTCTTCACCTTCTGTCTCCTTTGCTGGCTCTTCCTCCTCTTGCCAATACCGTAAATGCTAGAGTAGCCAGGGTTGGGTTTCCCGCCCTTCCCGCTTTCCACGCCACATGCTCCCAAATGCTGTCCAGGTAGATGCCAATGATTCCCATGTCCACGTCTGCAGCTCAGATCTCTCTGCTGAGCCTCACATCCACAGAGTTAACTGCCCGGCAGAGGCCTCCACCTGGAGGTCCCAAAGAGTCTTTGTGCTGGGCAGGTGGAGGTGGGGACAAAGGCGGGAGGAGAGGACACAGGTAGGCTGGGAGGAAGAAGAAACTTCAGAGGAGTGGTTAAGAGTGTGACTCAGGAGCTGGGCTGTCTGAGTTTGAATGCTGGCTCCACAACTTACTAGCTATGTGATACTGGGCAAGTCCCCTGTTCTCAAAGACAGTGTCCTCTCTATCGACTGGTGCAAATCACACGGGTTAATACCACAGGCGCCAGAGCCACACTGCCTGCCTTCCAATCCTGGCTCCACCATTTTCTGACTGTGTGACCTTGGGCAAGCTACTAGACCTCTGTGACTTCCGTTTCTTCTCGGGTATGCTAACGGCACCTACCACTCGGGGTTCTGTGAGAATTAAACGAGCTCATAAGCACACAGAATTGTCCCTTGGATAGTATGTGCTATTAGTGTTTGCTATTTTTATTACTTATTATGAAAATGCATTCTTGTTCAATCCCAAGAACCCTCTGAATCATGTATTACTATGTCTACTTTGAAGATGACTAGTGGGGGGTTAAGCAGTCGCCCTAGGCCACACAGCTAGCAACTGGCAAAGCAGGGCTGCAAAGCTTTGATCCTCCCACTACCTGAGTGTACCGTAGGATGAGGTGCTGGCCAGGCCGCAGGCCGAGCTGGCTGCTCCCAGGCAGTGCAAACCGCACACGGTAGGTGTCCTGAGTGAGTCTGTCCATGGCACTGATGCGGAAGGCCAGGAACGTCTCTGGGCTCAGTCTGGAGGGGAAGTTCTGCAACAGGAAAATATCCCGCCGCTAGAAAGTGGGACTTAAGAGACATGCCAGCATCTGTCCCACTTTCCCCAGGGAAACCTGAGGCCAGAGAGATGCTGCCACCCTCGCCCTCTTGTCTGAGGAGTCCCTTACCGGTGATTCCTTCCCTCTCAGCAGGCTTCTGTCCTTGCTGGCTCGGGCTGCCTCCCACCTCGCCAGGTCTCGGTCATAGAGGTCGAACACACAGGGTGAACAGCCACTGCCGCAGCACTGGGAGGGCAAGGGCTCCACAGGCCGAAGCTGCAGCCAGGCTTCCTCCTCCTCCTCCTCCTCCCTCTCATCCATCGTCAGAGGGCTCGGGCAGCCTGGGGGGACAGCAGGTGCTCTTCCCAGAGCAGGCCTGGCTCTGTGAGAGTCACGGGCCCAGGCCCCGTTCCCTGGAAGGTCCGGGAGAGAGAAAACACGTGGTTACACTCTGGTCACCGGACTCCTCCCATCCTCCTGAGGCTTGCAGATGCCTTGCGTGCGTGCATGAGCCGTGTGAGCACTGAGGACAGGGATGAACCACCCTGGAGTCTGGTGCCTGGAGGGGGAGGCAGGCAAACAAGAACAGATCAAAGCTGGCATCAAGGTTTCCTGACCTTTTCCTGTGCTCTGAGTGCTGGATTAAGCACTTTACATAGAAAATCTTATTGAATTTTTAAAATACTTTAAAATTCCACAGGCAAATCGAAGTAAAAGAGGATGGATGTCCTCTCCCTCTTGCCTGAGAATAGAACTGAGGGTAAATCTCATGTCACAGAACATTATTTGATATAAATATCATTCCTCTAAAATGCAACGACCTCTAAGAGCTCCAGCCTTTGATTTCCTCTCATTCATTCCTGCCGTAGACACGAATAGGGGCTGCTGAATGAGGTGCTGGGATGCAGAGGTGAGTGAGCCTAGTCTGTGCTCTGGAGGAGCTCCTGGCCTTGTGGGAGAGTCATCCACTAAAGGGGTGATAACCACTAAAGAACAGATGCCACCAACTGAGCCAGAGTCTATGCCAAGCACTTTGCACTGCATCACTCAATCCATGCTCTTCCTCATCTCACAGAAAACTGAGGCCCAGGTCAGGAAGCCAGGAGTGGTAAGGTTAGCAGGTTGCTATGCACACCTGGGTCTCTTATGTCTCCAGGCTAGTGCTCTTTCTCACTAGATTTCATGCTTCTGGAGGATGGGACAGAATGGGGTAAGAGTGGGGGCGGTCTTCATCCAATTCTCAGTGCCTGGTGTCACAGAACAGGGGTCCAACTTGCCAAACTGTCACTGAATTTTATGGGCACCCCAGAGCCTCCCAATGGCGCTAATTTCATTTGTGCATAAAGTGCTAGGATCAAGGTGTGGGTCAAGTTTGTGGAAGGGCAGAGGGCTAAACCACTAAGTTGGCCAGAGGACCTGGAAGTCCTGTTTCTTGGTTACCAATCACTTCCCAGGAATTTTTTTTTTTTTTTGAGAGAGAGGAAGAGGGGGAGGGAGAGAGAGAGAGAGAGAGATTGGAGAGACATTGATTCATTGTGCCACCTATGCATGCATTCATTAGTTCATTCTTATATGTGCCCCTGACCAGGGATCAAACCCACAACGTTGTCGTATAGGGAACGACACTAATCAACTGAGCTAGTGGGACAGGGCCTTTTCCTGCTTCCCACATTCATTTATATTGGAGCTTCCCACAGGCCCAAAGGATGTGCTTCTGGTCTCTCTACACCATCCATCAGTGCACCTGCCACCAGCTCTGATGACACCAGTCCCCTGCTTAGCAACTTTTAACAGCTCCCCATCGCCTACTGGATTGAATCCAATCTTCTTGCCCGATGCCCAAGGCTCTTCCTGATCAGAGTTTGTCCACATTTTCTTATCACTTACTCTCATTGGTTTTAGAAGGGCAGTCCCCCTGTGTGCAATAAACCTATCTCTTATAGAGGAAAGGATTTGGCTTCAGAAAACCTGGTTCTACTACTGATGCTATTTCAGGAAGGCTTAGCAGGCTGGGACCTCCTTGAAGGCAAGGGTGGTGTGTTATTTTCTTTCTGTATTCTACCACCAAGCTCAGGCCTGGCATTTGGAAGGCTCCGGTGAGTGGTGAGTGCTCATTCCGTTTACAAATAAAGTCTGGGAGCCAGGCACAGAGCTAGGTGCTGGGCTGCAGCAGAGGTAAAGGGGACATGGGCTCCATCTTCACAGAGCTTGCAGCCTAGCATGGTGTTATATCAATTTGACCCATTTTTATTGCATGTGATGTGCCAGGTATGTATATGAGGGAATGAGGTCTGGTCCCTTCTTTATATCAATTTATTTTTTTATTTTTTATTTTAATTGATTTCAGAGAGAAAGGGAGAGGGAGAGAGCGAGAGAGGGAAACATTAATGATGAAAGAGAATCATTGATTGGCTGCTTCCTGCATGCCCCACACTGGGGATCGAGCCCACAACCTGGGCATGTGCCCTGACTGGGAATCGAACTGTGACCTTCTGGTTCATAGGTCGATGCTCAACCACTGGGCCATGCCAGCCGGGCTATGCCAGTTTCTTACTCTCTGCAATAGAACCATGAACAGACTGATGAATTTCAGAGGGAAGGTGGGGGTGAGGAGGGAGAGAGAGTAACTGGGGAACTTATGTGTATAGCCCACGGACACAGACAATAGTGTGGTGAAAGCTTGGGAGTGGCAGGTGGATGGAGGAGGGGGTCAATGGGAAAAACACACACAAAAGCAACGGAAACATCTGTAATACTTTCAACAATAAAGATAAATTTAAAAGAAAGATAAAGTGAGATAAGGGAAAGAACTCCATTTATTGTAAGCAGCTATACATTGTGAGGGTTATTCCTACCAGTCTTTGCCTTAAATTTACCTTTTCCATGTTTTAGTAATCCCACTTTCTCTGCTATTTTGGAAATTGGTAGAGAAGTTGGCCATGTCAGTCATGAATCTTCAAGACCTGGTTCATGCCTCCTTTCCGTCTCTACCTTTTCAGTCTAAGAGGCACCACCTTTAAGCCATGCCTTGACACATGTTGCCTCTACCTGGATGACTCTCCTCACCCTTCAGGCCTTGCTTAAAGGTCACCTCCGCTCCGAGGCCCTCCTTGGACCGCCCCTTCTCATTCTCTATCATGCACACTATTTGCTTCTATTAGTAGTCATTCGTTAAACATGTATTTACTATGTGCCAGGCCCTGTTCTGGGGGTGGGTATATCAGAGAAGTAACAGAAATCTCTGGAGTTCACATTCTAGTGAGAGATAACCATTAAATAAGATCAGAACGGGAAACATATAGTATGTTTGTGTTAAATGTTAAAGAGGAGAAAACTGGGGAAAGGGACAGGGTGTGTGTGTGTGTGTGTGTGTGTGTGTGTGTGTGTGTGTTTTCCAACTGCTTATTTGTTTACTTGCTGTTTCTCCCACTAAACTATCACAGTGGGCCTGTGATAACTAGGTGTTGCTCAAGGAGCAAAGGCCGCCTCCATCGCTCTGGCTTGCTTCGAGGGGGCGGAAAGGGAACTCCCGAGGGAAAGGGAGGCAAGTCAGTCCCTCTGGGCGCTGGGAAGAGGCCTGCACTAGGAACCGAGCCGTGGCGCTGGTGTGTAGGGCAGGGCCGCTCTCAGGCGTCGGAGAGGGACTCGGTAACAGTGCCCGCAGCTGAGAGAAGTGGGTGGAGAGGAGAGGACACTCACAGCGCACCCACTAGGTGCGGGCGCTGTACAGGTGCGCTAGCTTCGGCGTTTCTATTCTGTTTTTACAGCAAAGAACCCTGGGCTCAGAGGGAAGTGCCCTGCCCAGGCTCCAGCTGCTTGTTAGCGGCCCAGGTTCCTCCGAGTTCGGGTTTGAGGTCCAGGTGTTCTAGTCCCGTCCCTGCCCCAGCACGACCACTCACCTACACAGCGGGGCTTCCCTGCACCTGCGGATCCTTCCTGTTCCCTCCCGCCCCCTGAGGGTGGGGCAAGACAAGGACGCCCTGGCCTTGATTGGTTCGAGTGGCTGCCACTCACAGGACGAGGCTTGGCGCCCAGCCCCTTTCGTTCCCAGCAGGCCTTGCGCACGGGAAGATGGCGGCGCCCAGGTGGAGGTCTTGAGGAGACGAAGTCGGCAGGCATGGCGTTGGCGTCGGGGCCCGCAAGGCTGGCGCTGGCTCGCCCCGGAGGGCTCGGCCTTGGGGGCTGTGGGGCCCCGAGACGCGAGGCGTACGAGTGGGGCGTCCGCTCCACGCGGAAGCCCGAGCCTCCTCCCCTGGACAGGGTGTACGAAATCCCTGGAGTGGAGCCCATCACCTACGCGGGGAAGATGCACTTCATGCCCGGCCTGGCGCGGCCGATCTTCCCGCCCTGGGATCCTGGCTGGACGCATCCAAGGTACCGCCAGCCGCTCCCAGATCACGAGCATCCGCTGTACAAGGACCGGACCTGCCACGTCTTCCACAAGCGCTGCCGCCTCCTGGAGGGTGAGGCCCCAGGCCGGGCGGGAGGGGACCTTGTTCTTCTTCCCAGCGCTGACCCCTGCCCTCTGTAGCGTCGGGCAAGACACTGAAATTCTGAGGGTCTCGGTTTCTTCGTGTGCGAAATGGGGCCAGTAGTAATTCCTGTTTTCTGAGAGGCGTTTGGATTAAGTTTGTTGTCAAGTTCCTGATCTCTTCATTACCCCCATCTGTCTCTCTAGCTCTGTGTCTTACAGAGTTTTGTTATAGACTTTCCAGAACATTTTCAAGTTTAAGGAACAATGGCAGTGTCGGGACTAAAACTCCACTCCCACTCCAGGGTTTTTTATGCTCCACTGCAAAATCCAGAAATTCCATTTCTAAATGTTTGCATGGGTTTAATCCTAATACACGAGGTACATTTGGTAGATACGGGCTTTTCCTGTCAGGAACTGGGGGGTGAGTTAATAGAAGAGATCTGGGTTTTGAAAGGTTGGCAGCCATTGATCTAATTGCCCGGAGGGTCGATCTGAATGCAACGGACAGACCCTTATGCTCTCAGCCATCTCAGCCCCTTTTTAATTGCTCTGGTGCCGGCACACACTGTCTCAGTCATTAACCACCCATCAGTAGACAGTCATTCCTGCAGTTGAGTTGAAATCTGGCTCTTCTAGTTTCTGCTCCTTATTGTTAGTTCTGACCCCTCAGATGGCTGGCTCGGCCTCTCTCTCTCTCTCTCTCTCTCTCTCTCTCTCTCTCTCTCTCTCTCTCTCCAGCCTTTTCCCCAAGATGCTACCAGGTGGGCTTAAGTATCTCCTTCTAAATTGTCTTTTTTGTTTGTTTGTTTTTTTGGTGACTGACTATCCCACAGGTGTAAAGCAGGCCCTCTGGCTTACCAAGACCAAGTTAATTGAAGGTCTTCCCGACAAAGTGCTTAGCCTTGTTGACGACCCACGGAACCACATAGAGAACCAAGACGAACGTGTACTGAACGTGATCTCTCACGCCCGTCTCTGGCACTCCACTGAAGATGTCCCCAAGAGACAGAGCTATTGGTAAGTTTCCCCCAAGTCAGTAAGATTTCCAGTTGATGGATTTTGGGGTCAACATGTTGTTTTATGTCTCCAAATGTTTCTTCTTTTTCCCAAGCCCAGTCATTGTGGACAATCTGATCCAGCTGTGTAAATCCCAGATTTTAAAGCATCCTGCTCTGGCCAGGCGGATCTGCGCCAAAAACTCCAGGATATCCACCACCTGGAACCGAGGTTGGTCATCTTGTATGCCAGAAAGCTTTAGTCTGTTTTGTATCTTTCTACTCTTAGCCTTACCACCAGCTCACATGATCAGACCCCCCCAATATATATCCTCACTTCCATCCTTCATGGTCCAGTTTTGTAGGCTTAGGCACATCCTCAGTTTCATTAGCCATAGTTCAGCTTTTTTGTTTGTTTTTTTAAAATATATTTTTTATTGATCGGCTGCCTCCTGCAGTCCCCCCTACCACCACCCCCACCAACCCCCCCCCCACCCCCCACCCCCTGCACTGACGATCAAGCCTGAAACCTGGGCATGTGCCCTTGACCAGAATCGAACCCGGGACCGTTCAGTCCACAGGCTGATGGTGTATCCACTGAGCCAAACCAGCTAGGGCTGTTCGTTTTGTTTTTAATCACTTTTTTCCAAGACTATTAATTCAGCCATATCTATTGAGTGCCTGCAAGTGCCTAAATGTTGACAACGTAAGGAGGTAATAAAGCACACAGAGTCTCTGCCCTCACAAAGCTCAGATTCTATTGCAAAAGCCTTTGTATCTCATGCATGCTTTTCTCCTTTTCCAACCCATTTTCCACGTAGCTGCTAGAGTGATCTTTCTAAAGTGCATGTCTTATGTCCCTCTTATACCAAATCCTTCACTGTCTCCCAGTAGCTTAAACCATTTATCATGGTACCCAAGGCCCTCTGTGGTTTGGCCACCAGCTAGTCTTTCTAGCCTTGTCTCTTGTTCTACAGCCTATCACTCCTCAAGCCCAAATTTACACATTAGCCACTTGCAGCTTTTTGGCATCAAGGTTTTACACCTTTGCACATGCTGTGCATTCTATCTGGAATACTCTATTCTACTTTCTTTATTTAAATTAGAGGCCCAGTGCATGATATTTGTGAATGGGGGATGGGGGTCCCCTCAGCCCAGCCTGCGCCCTCTCCAATCCGGGACCCCTCAGGGGATGTCCGACTGCCGGTTTAGGCCCAATCCCAGGAATTGGGCCTAAACCGGCAGTCGGACATCCCTCTCACAATCTGGGACCACTGGCTCCTAACTGCTCATCTGCCTACCTGCCTGCCTGATCACCCCTAACTGCCCCTCCTGCCAGCCTGATCACCCTAACCGCCTCTGCTTGCTGGCCTGATTGCCCCTAACTGCCCTGCTGGCCTGGTCACCCCCAACTGCCCCCCCCTGCCAGCCTGGTCACCCCACACAGCCTGCTGTTCAGTCGTTTGGTTGTCCCTCACTAACCCCCCTGCCGGCCTGGTCACCCCATGCAGCCTGCTGTTCAGTTGTTTGGTCATCCCTCACTAAACCCCCTGCCAGCCTTGTTGCCCCATGCAGCCTGTTCTGTTGTCTGTCCCGTTGTTTTGGTTGTGACGGCCCCTTTCTTTTTATATATTAGGATTCTTACCTGTAAGATTCAAATCATGCCCCCTTCCTGTGAGTAGCCACAAGTTAACTATTCCTCCTCTGATCCTTATGCCCATTATGCATACTTTTTTCATAGTACATAGTATACTGTATTGTAATCTAATACTAGAGGCCCGATGCACGAAATTCATGCAAGAGTAGTCCTTCCTTCCCCCAGCTGCCGACACTGGCTTCCCTCTGGCACCTGGGACCTGGGCTTCCCTCTGGCCCCCAGCAGGCACCTGAGACCTGGGCTTCCCTTGCAGCTCCGGCTTCATCCAGAAGGACGTCTGGTCTAATTAGCATATTACGCTTTTATTATTATGGATCTTTTCTGTCTGCTCTACTGCACTGTGAACTTCTGTCCACAGCGTCTTAAAAGTTCATGGTACATGATAGGTGCTGACTGAAGGGATGGGTGAATGAATACCAAATTTCAAGTCTCAGGCATGGATGTTCAGAGTACACAGGTGTTCTGATGAATGGAAACCTGAAGCAGGGAGACCGGCTAGGGAATAATTTGGGATTTTCAGGACATCTGCTTGGTCACATTTCTCCAGCTTGCCCCTTTGAGTCTGGACTTCCTGGCAAGGAGTCAGCTTTGCAGAGGTAATGGCACCACTAAGGAAATTAGTGAACCTCATTAATAGAGGAGCACTTGTTGGCCCATCATCAAGTATTACCTCTAATTAAACTGCCCCATTTGGAGCTGTCACTGGAGGAGGGATATGGAGGGAAGTGAATTGGAAACCACACTAGAGTGGTCTGTGGGGAGAAGCTAAAACCCAAGGTTAGGAGAGGTCCAGGCACATTTATCTTCCTTGCAGATTAAATGTGAGGAAACAGGAAATACTTTAGAAAACTGTTCCTGAGGTATAGGTATGATTTATTTTAACAAATAGATCAGAATTTATCTATTCACAGATGTAGTATCCCTTTTTTACATACCCAATAAGGGAGGCTGCATGCTAATTAAATGGCAGTTTTTAATGGCCACACAACACATAAGCTTGTTCTTTTTTTTCTCTTAATATATTTTTATTGATTTCAGAGAGGAAGAGAGAGCTAGAAGCATAAATGGTTAGAGTCAGTGATCGGCTGCCTCCTGCATGTCCCTCACTGGGGATCGAGCCCACAACCCGGGCATGTACCCTGACTGGGAATCGAACTGTGACCTGGTTCATAGGTCGACATTCAACCATGGAGCCACGCCAATTGGGCAAGCTCCTCATTCTTGATCTGTTACTATTGCACAGCTATTTGACTATTTCTAAAAAACCACACATCTTTAGAGGAAGATTTGCATCCATGGAGAATTCTCATGAAGCCATTCTCAGGTTCTTCCATTTTGCCTGGTGGTGGCATGTGGCCACCTGTGGGGACCTCTGTAAAGGCCATTCACATTCAGAGTGGCAGTAATTAGTCAGATGTGAGGTTTCCCCTGTACACCCATGTCTCTTTGTAGCAGGTATGCTGGTCCAACTTCAGAGTCTTTCTGGCCTGGTTTCTTTCACTCTCGGTTACTGAGGACATCCTGGGTTTAATAGCCTTTTCCTGAGCTTCTAATCTCAGTACTTCTTTCTCTCTGCTCTCCCTCCCACCATACCATACTCTGGTCATCTGGATTCATTTCCCTAAACTCTGCCATGGAGTAGCACACTTCTGTGCCTTTGCACATGTCACTCCTTCTTAACTAGAATGCTTTTCGCCCCTTCCTTTGCCTGGCAAACTCATACCCAGCGGTTTTCAATCAAGGGCAGTGTGGCCCTCGAGGGGAGATTTGCCAATGTCTGGATACAGTTTTTATTGTGACATGACTTTGGGCTGTGGGTGTGGGGAGGGAGTTCTGGCATCCAGGGGGTAGAGGTCAGGGATGCTGTCAGACATCTACAGGACAGCCTCCCTCACCAAAGAATTATCTGGTCCAAAATGTGAATAGTACTAAAGTCGAGAAACTCTGCCCTTGACGATCCTTCAAAAGCTGGTTTGAAGGCAATGCCTCTTTCAGGAAGCTTCCCAGGCCTCCTAAAGGAGGCCGTTTTCCCACCTCTACGATCTCTGAGTGTGGTTCATACTTTTGTTGTAGCACTTACTACCTTGAGCTTCTTGAGAGCAGAGAGTAACTCTCACTTATTTCTGGGTCTCCAGCTTAGAGCAGGGATGATCTGTGTGGAGCAGACTCGAACCTACAGAAACCACCAGGTCTTAGGGGGTCACTGGAAAGGGAACACAGGAAGAAGAATGTGCCCTGACTGGTGTGGCACAATTGGTTGGTGTCCTCCAGTGCACCAAAAGGCTGCTGGTTGGTTCCCAGTCAGGGCACATGCCCAAGTTGCAGGCTCAATCCCTGGTGGGGGGTGTGCAGGAGGTAGGCAATCGATATTTCTCTCTTTTTCTCTTTCTCTTTCTTTCTCTTTCTCTCTCTTTCTCTTTCTCTTTCTCTTTCTCTTTCTCTTTCTCTTTCTCTTTCTCTTTCTCTTTCTCTTTCTCTTTCTCTTTCTCTTTCTCTTTCTCTTTCTCTTTCTCTTTCTCTTTCTCTTTCTCTTTCTCTTTCTCTTTCTCTTTCTCTTTCTCTTTCTCTTTCTCTTTCTCTTTCTCTTTCTCTTTCTCTTTCTCTTTCTCTTTCTCTTTCTCTTTCTCTTTCTCTTTCTCTTTCTCTTTCTCTTTCTCTTTCTCTTCTCTTCTCTTCTCTTCTCTTCTCTTCTCTTCTCTTTCTCTCTCTCTTTCTCTTTCTCTTTCTCTTTCTCTCTTCCTCCCTCCCTCCCTCCCTACCTCTCTCTCTAAAAATCAATAACAATATATTTTTAATTTTTTGTTAATCCTCACCTGAGGATATTTTCCCCATTGCTTTTTAGAGAGAGAGGGAGGGAGAGAGAGAGGAAAAAAGAGAGAGAGAGAAGCATTGATTGGTTGCCTCTCCCACGCGCCCCAACCAGAGGCAGGTATGTACCCTTGTCCAGGAATGGAACCCATGACTTTTTGATGCGCAGGCTGACAGTCTAACCACTAATCCATGCCGGCTAGGGCAATAATATATATATATTTTTTAATAAAAAGAAAAATCCATTAGTCGGTCCCAGGATTAATATCTTAACCAAAGTTTTGTTTTCTGTGATTAGGGTGATCACTCAGAAAGCTATAAAAGATGAGCATGGCAGGACGAAGCTGATATAAGGCTTTAGACCAGATTAGACTAATCGTCTTTCTTCCCTTTAGAGTCTATTCTCCTTCAGGTCGATGGTACTAGCGGAGCCCGGCTGAATGCCAAGGATCCTCTGCCCCCCATCGCCTCCAGAGAGGAAGTTGAAGCTACTAAGGATCATGTTCTCGAGACGTTCTATCCCATATCTCCCACTATTGGTCTTCAGGAATCCAATGTTTATGATGAGAAAGACGACACAGGTAAGCATCAGAGCCTTTGACTTCCAGGCAGTGTGCAGATGAGAGACATGCCTTTTCCAAAGGGGAAAGATCTGCTGAGTACTTACTCTGTCCGAGGCTGAGTACTTACTCTGTCCGAGGCACCTCACATGCATTTTCTCCTAAGATCCATGGAGCAGCCCTGTGAGACAGGTACTGTCATCTCCCTTTAGAGGCCAAGCAGCTGAGGTTCAGGGAGGATAAATGATTTGCTCAAAGGCTGACTTTGCTTTTGACACTTGAAGAGCAACTCTGTGACATTAGAGTTTTAATGGGCAGCTTGAGGGGCTTTGATCAGGGGCCAAATGTTTCCTGTAGTCATGGGTCCTTTGAAAGACCCTCTTTCTCTGTAGACTCTGGCCAGCCTCCTGGTAGGACTGAGGAAGCCCCACAGGCCTGGAGCAGCGCTGTTCATCCAGGGCACCACCGTCTTCCCAGTCAGCCCAGACGGAGACTGGGGGGCCAGGCCAGGCAGGCCCACAACTCCTGCCGTCCGCTCAGTCTTTATGAGCCGTACTGTCTCCCGAACCTCTCTTCATTTCCACAGCTGCGGCCTCGGCCAGGCCCTGCTGTCTCTCACCCAGCCTACTGCCATAGTCTCCCAGCTGGTCAGTGTGACCCTGGCTGTTTTCCTTCCCGCCCGTCTAGTTCACAGTCTGGCCTTTCCAAAACAAAAGTAATCCCATCTCTCTCCAGGCCCACTTCCCACTGTCTATTGGACAAAGTTTGAATTCCTTAGCTTATCACGTGAAGGTCTTCAGGTCTGGCCTCTGCCTCTCTCACCAGCCTCATCTTTGTCCCCTCTACCTGGAACTTTTGACGATTTGCCTCATTTTGTCTTCAGCTTGATAATTCCTCACCTTTCATAATTCATCTCAGGAATCACTTCCCAGAAATGCTCCATTCTCTTCAAGGACCTGTTATCTTTCCTCCCATAGCCCCTGATTCACCTTGCATCTTGACATGTCCCTCTAGGATCGGTTTTCCTGTCCGTCTGCCCCTCTGAACTGTGAGTTCCTCAAAGGCAGTGGCAGGCTCTGCATGGCCTGTTCCTGGTGCCTGTCTTAGAGCTTGGCACGGAGGGAGTGCTGAGTGCTGGGTGTTTACATGTGCTGAGGTACCGAAGCAAGAAGTGAAGTGGATGGGAAAGCCAAGTCTCTCTTAAGTAGCGCTCTTTGGGATTTTCAGAGCCTACATATTCCCAGCCTCTTTCTTCCCCCTTTTCACCCACTTTCACTAATGCAGGTTACTCATTCTGGAAGCCCCCAGCCTACTAAGGGTTTGCCAGAGCCTGCAGGAGAGGAGAATGATGACTGACAGGGTCATGGCTGAGATGAGCACACACCAAACTTGGATTCTCAGCACCAGTGTTGTATAGATAGTTGTGAGGTATGAGGCAAGTCATGTATTACTAATAATAAAGTATTGAATTTTGCAAATGATTTGCTTTTTAAAAAAATTGATTTCAGAAAGAGAGGAAAGGAGATGGGGAGAGAGGCAGACAGATAGACACTGATATGAGAGAGAAACATGGATCAGTTGCTTCCCACACGTGCCCCAACGGGCCAGGGCTCAAACCCACAAACTGGGCGTGTGCCTTGACCAGGAGTCAAACCCACAACCCTTGGTGAACATTCCAATCAACTGAGCCACAACGGCCAGGGCCAAATGATGTGCTTAAAAAAAAAATTACCATAGGTTTCAGGTTTCCCTTCTGCTGATAGCACTATCATACGTGTGCTCGAATGAGAAAGGGGTGGAGTTAGATTCACGCCAGAACCACCTGTAACAGTTGGCACACATTTTCTATAAAGAGCCAAATAGTAAATAGTCAAGGTTTTGCAGGCCACATATGGTCTCTGTCACAGCTACTCAGTAGACCTTATGTAAATGAGTGAGTGGGCAGGGTGGTGCTATAGTAAAAAACCTTCATTTTAAAAAACAGGTAGGGGGCCAGATTTGGCTGGCATGCAGAAGCTTGCCAGCCCCTGAGCGAGGGTGGTAGTATCTGCCTTTCCTGAGGTGTGGGCAGGCCAATGAATCTTCTGCCCTCTCCACGGCTGTGTGTCTTGCAGGTTTCCAGGAGGGTTATCCTTACCCCTATCCCCACACCCTGTATTTGCTGGAGTCAGCCAATATCCGGCCGTACCGCTTTCAGCCAGATCAGCTGAGGGCCAAGATGATCCTGTTTGCCTTTGGCAATGCCCTGGCCCAGGCCCGGCTTCTCTATGGGGTACGTATCGGGGGAAGACTGCTCAGAAAAAAGGGGTGCAGGGAAGGAATCCTTGCTCGACAGAGGAACTTCAGGCACTTCCACTCACCCTGCAGAAATGAACTGATATCTGCTGGGGCCTGCTTTGGGCCTGCCTTTTACATAAGCTGCCTTGTTTGTTGATGACAGTAGTCCACACGGTCTCACTGGGACCCCAGTGTTAAAATTATGCCACTGAATCGCAGGGAGGCTCAGCTGCTTCTCCAGGGTTACACAGCAGTAAGTGGTGGAGAAAGGATGGGAACCTGGTGTCCCCATCTCCTACGGCTTCTGTTGTGTGTCTGCAGTGTACCGCCTCTGTGCACAGTATCAGAACCGGAGCTCCAGGCTCCAGTGGGTAGGCAGGAGAGTGGCCTGGACCTGCCTGCCAAGTCTGGACAGGTGCTGGGGACCCGAGATACCCTTGATAGTATCCCCTTGATTCTAGGAAGAGGGCTCAGGTGGGCTGCGCCAGCACAGCCAAGGGTTCGGCGAGCCTGAGGGAGGGCCGTGAAGGATGAAGAAAAAGACAGACAAAGAGAATAAGCTAGGTCTAGGTGGATCTTCTGTGCCTGGCTGAGGCCACAGAAAGATCCAGACTGCAAAGCTGATGCTTTATTTATAGTCAGGGGCAAACAAGGTAATCTACAATGTTCTTGTAAGTTTCACTTGTTTTGGCAGCACTTGTGCCCCTCCCACAGCCCATTAGCTCTCCAGGAAAGATCTAGGGAGCAGTCACAAGATCAAGCTTAATTATGCTTAGAGGACTGTGCCCTCCAAGCTGGGACTTGTTTGCGACTTTGCCAGCAGGTCAGTCAGAGGCTTAACCCTATAACCGCTTCCTACACTCAGGGACCTATATGGTGTAGAATGCAGGCTGAGTGGCTGCCACATGGAGCTATCTCAAGGTTGGGGTAAAGCATTTCTGGGAGCTGCTGCTGACCTCTAGATCTTGGTTAGAGCCTGAGGCCCTCCTGGAGGAGTGAGGAAATTCAGAATGTTCTATTGTCCATCACGCTCCATCTGGGAACTAGGTGGGGTTGGGGAAGTGATTAGCCACATGAGATGGAGAGTGGCATAGACTTTGCCTGGTTTGAGCATCTGCTACATGCAGTCATTTAATTAGGGTTCTTTATGTCAGTGGTTCTCAAAATATAGTCCTGGATTAGCAACAGTAGCATCATTTGAGAACTTGTTGCAAGTGCAGATTTTCAGACCCACCTCACACCTGCTGTATAGAAACTGTGGGGGTGGGCCTGGCAATCTGTGCTGGACAAGCCCTCTGGGTGATGCTGGTACAAGCTCAAGTTTGAAACCACTGCACTGTTTAATCCGTGTAGCAACCCCCTGTGGCAGAGACTATTAGCTTCATTTTACAGATGATGAAACTGAGGCTCAGGGAGGCTAAGTAACTGCCCACGGTGACACAGCCGTGAGTTTAGCAGCTGTCACATCTTTATGTGACCTTCTTGTGTCTTTCCAGTCCTTGTAAGGTTATCTTCATTTCTATTCTCTATGTATTTCCCGAAGACTGGAAGGTTAGGTAACGTGCCCAAGAGCCCACAGCTAATGAGTAGGTCGGCAAGCACTGGAGCCCTGATCCTTCCAAGGACGTGCTGCCTCCCATCTCTAGGGCAGGGGAAGGAGTCAGAGATCATCCCGGGCTGGGTTCCAGGCCTGCAGGCTCATTGTAGCTTCTGTGCCAGCTATTGCCAGCAAAGCGCGGGTAGCAACGCTGTCACTAATTGCCACCCAGTTGGGTAGAAAGGAGCCCCCCCCCGCAGCCCCTCCAGGTACAAATTATTCCTGGGGATGTGAAGGTGAGCAATTATAGGAAGAGCCTCTGTGTAAAAGGTAAAATTGCTGAGAAATTTATGTACTACCTGCAGCTTTATTGATCTGTAGAGGGAGATAAGAGTCAATACAGAATTCTCAGCTAACACTTAGAGGCACTTTTCTTTTTATTTATTTCTCATGCAGTTGAGAACAGGTATTTCTAAGGCCAGCAGTCCCAGTGTGGCCCATACTGAGTTCTGACATTAGCTATTCCTAACGTTAGATTCCCCGAAGGGGTGAATGTAGGTAGCATTTTCGAATCAAGGGGCTGCCAGCGGATCTCTGTCTGGTGGGTAGCAGTCATGAAACTGATTGCTGCCGAGTCTCCGTGGGTGAACATGATTGTCATCCAAGCTGGGACCCTGCTGAGAGAGAGAAGGGCTGCTGCCAGAGGACACAGGGGACACTGGGTATAGACCAGAACAGTAGGGGCTATTCTGTTTTGTTTTTGTTAATCCTCATCCGAGGATATTTTTCCATTGATTTTTTTATTTTTAGAGTGGACAAGAGAGGGAAAGACAAAGAGAAACATCGATGTGAGAGAAACACATCAGTTGGTTGTCTCCTGCACACGCCCTGACCAGGGCCTGCGCTGGGGAGAAGCCTGCAACCGAGGTATGTTCCCTTAACCGGAATCGAACCCGGTCTACAGGCCAATGCTCTAGCTACTGAGCCAGACTGGCTAGGGCCAGAACAGTAGGGTTTTAAGTGATTTAATAGCATGGGGTTTGGCTCACACCTCAGTGGTAACCTCGAGCAAATTACACCACCTCTTTGAACCTCGGTTTCCTCATCTGTTAAGGAATATCTCTTGAATATATTGCAAGATTTATGAGATTAGAAGTGACTTTATGTAAAACCTGGCACAATGCGTGGCACAATGCCTGGCACATGAGAGGTCTTCAGCAAATGTTGCTAGTGTTGTTGTTATTAGCAAGTGGCACTAATTGAGAGAGAATTAGCAAATAGGTTGACTGGTGAAACCCTGAAGCTGACATGGCTGAGTGGTCACCCAGGAATCTGGCATATTCAGAGCTGCATGGAGGGCATGAAGCCCAGGCAGGACGACTGCCTGCGTTCCAGGATGCCAGGCTTGGGGAGCCGGCGGGTGTGGAGATGAGCATGGCCAGGCCTAGCCAGTCTGGGTTCAGAGGGGCCTGCTGTCACACACCTTTATGCCTTTAGACAAGCCATTTGCCTCGCTGAATCTCAGTTTCCTCATCTGTCAAATGGAATGAGAATGGAGTGAGACTGCATTAATCCAATGACCCTCCAGGCCCACATTTGATAGAGCTGATGTCACCAGGAGTTGGAGGATTTCCTGTCCTGTGCCGCTTGCCAGTTATCCCCTCTCAGTGGTAGGAATTATTACTTCAGTGTGCTCAACTTGACGACCAGGCACCCTGGGGCCACGAGGATCAGGCCAGGCAAAGCCAGGCTGGGCGAGGGGGGGCGGCCTGGCCCTGGTCAGTGCCCTGAACTCCTTATTCCGTTTTCTTTGTCTTGTGGTGAAACCAGTGAGGGGAGTGGACATTGTCTTAAAGACCAGGAGAGAAGCTGCCTTGTTTGTGCTCTTACTTGCACTCCACAATTCCCATTGGATTACTTGTCCCCTTTTCCTCAGAACGACACGAAGGTTTTGGAGCAGCCAGTAGTCGTGCAGAGTGTGGGCACCGATGGCCGTGTCTTCCACTTCCTGGTCTTACAGCTGAACACCACAGATCTGGCCTCTGGCGAGGGCATCAAGAATCTGGTCTGGGTGGACTCAGACCAGCTCCTCTATCAGCATTTTTGGTGCCTCCCGGTGATCAAAAAGAAGGTGGTGGTGGTAAGTCCAGCCGTCTCAGCCTGTGATGGAGCAGGGCCGTGACTCTCCCTCCCTCCCCAGGGTGAGCAGGAATGGGGTTGAGGGGGTACTCATGTGTGGGGCCCTGGCTTTAGGAGCTTGGTGCCCAGGACCTCTGACTGGAGGGCTCCTTCAGCCATGCCCATCCCCTAAAACAACATCTTCCACCCTGAGCCCTGCCCAGCTCCTCCCCTCCCTCCCGCTTCCTTCTACACCACCACGCCCAGCACCTCAGCTCCCCAGGGTGCCCTGCACTTAAGCAGCTCAGGATCCTGGTGGATGCTGCAAAGGAGTCCTCTCCCCTCCCATCTCCCCCACCCCATTCCCATTTTCCTTTCATTGGCCACCCTCCACTTGTCCTTCCAGGTTTAGCGTAAGGACCCACCAGCCCACTCCCACAGCTCCTGTATTCCATCATACACGATCACATTCTGCATCATCTGTTTACGTGTTTTTCTCGCTCACACCCAGCTCCAAGCTCCTTGAAGGCAGGGCCCGTGAGCGATGCATTCATTCATTTCATCCCACAGGGAGGGAGTTCCTCCCATGACCACTGCCCTCCCAGTGTCAGCTGAGGCAGGCCTGCTTCCTGTGGGGTGGGCGGCACAGCATCTAAATTCATAATGTAAATTCAGGCAGCGATAAGCACTGAAGAGCCATAAAGTGGGATCGGGGTGAGAGAACAGAGCAGGGCGCTGCTGGATCTGACTGGCTGTGTCCCGTGTCCCACACAGGGCCTTGTTCAGCCTCTGAACATTGTCAGCATGTCGTTGTATAGTTAGATCTCCAGCACAGTGTTTCTACCCTTGAAATTCCTCCCGGGCCTGGGCCCTTCTCTTTGCCCCAGACACAGCGTGTCTCACCCACCTCCTCCGTGCCTCTCTGCCCTCAGTTCTGCTCCCCCTCCCCCTGCATGCCTCTCCTCTTCCTTCCAGAACACTGAGTGCCAGGCCGTCCTGGTGTGGTCAGTGGCTCCTCTTTCCCTCTCCAGTTCAGCTCCTGCTCCCACCTGCCTCTTCCTCCAGCCCCTCCAGCCCCACCAGCATCAGCCTCCTCGCCCTTGCTCTTCCTGCCGTTGTGTGTCCCTCTGTACAGCACATGTACTGGTCTCTCTGAAGTCTCCTTCCTTTTCTTTTTCTTTCTGCCCCATTCCACTTGCCCTTTAAGACTCCCCCCCCCCTCCCCCCAAAAAAGACTAATTTATATATGATCTCTTCTGTGTATAGAAGTCAATGAGTTAGTCATTTTCTCCTGTTCCCCCCTCCCCCCCCCATCTTTTTCCTACTTCTGCTATGAGGCGTATCATCTTTTATTGTCCCATTTGACCACCTGGCTGTAAGCTCTGTGAGGGCAGGGTCCCATTCACGTCACTGCGGGTTTCCGGCACATCCCCGTACAGAGAGAAGGTGCCTGATAAATGTGTGGAGCGCGCGAGGGCTTGTTTATTGTTCCTGGGATGAAAAGGAGCAACAGACCACTGGTTTGTAGTGGGTGAAGTCAGAGGGATTAGGTCAGGTCGGGTTAAGATTTGGAGAAGAAGCTGGGAGTGCTTCATGTCCTCTCGACTCTTGGGTACCCCTCCGGTGCCAGTGCCCCAGGCCCTTCCTTGGTCCATGAGAGAAAGAAACAATTACTGTCCAGGTACTTAGGATTTACGTGAAATCAACCTTTGGTTTAATTGCTGCCATTAAACTTAGAGGATCCTAATGGGCTGTGTTCTTTTCAGGAACCTGTTGGGCCAGTTGACTTCCAGCCGGAGACGTTCAAGAAGTTTTTAGCTCTGTATCTGCACGGCGCTGTGTGAGCCAAGGCCCTTTCTGAGGCCCGAAGTCCTCTCGCCCTCCCCCACTGAAGATCGTGCACCCCGGGCCGAGCCTGGGGTCCCGCTGACAATAAAGAGTGCTTCCCGTGCGCTGGAGCCTGTGCTGGTGTGAGGGTGCTGTCCGCAGGGGCGCCGTAGTTGCATGTGGGCCATGCAGTGCACCTGCCTCCACACGAGTGCAGGCCCCGCAGTGTGACCTGCCCCAGCTCTGCCCACGCAGTCTTCCTCTCTGAGTTTGTTTCTTCATCTGAAACTTGGGCTAATAGGATCTACCTTGTTTTGAAGACTGTAGCTGCAAAACCACATCATGGGTGTCTGACGGGATTATTTAAATTGTGGACACTTCCCACAGTGACTGCAGAACAGCTGAGTATTTTTGTAGATTCCCACCCTGTCCTGGTTAATGGATCAGCACATCCCTGCGCAGCTCATCTCTTTGTTCAGAGCATCAAGGCCTGCTCTGGCCAGGCCCGTGCACAGCCTCTGTAATCCTCGCACAGCCCTTGCGAGGTCAGTGTCGTTTCCATATTCAAGAAAAATGTTGAGTGCCTGTTATGTGTTAGGCTCTGTGCTGGGCCCTAAAGATGAGGAGACACAGTGTAAGGAGTAAGTCCAAGGTTACACAGCTGATGTTTCACGTCGGCTTCCCCAGGAAACAGATGGAGATGGGCAGGTGAAAGTGTGGGGAGAGCCTTCGTCAGCCCCTGCGGAGAGTGAGGGTGGCAGCATGGGGTGGAGGAGAGACTGAGCTGGTGGGTGTGCACCTGAGGCCTCGGCCGTTTCTGATTCTTTGGGTCCCACCAGAGGTGAGGTGCCGAGCCTTTCAACAAACCATTGGATGTGCACCGCTCCCCAGAACTGGGGGGACCTTGGGTTGGGTGGCTTGTTGGGTTGAGTGCAATTCTCAGAGGGACTGCTGAGAGCAGCGGGGTGTGGATACTTCCTGCTCTGAAGAGGGAGTGACTGGGCTGGCGTTCCTGCCACTATAACACCTTTTGGCTTGGCAGGGGCGGGTGGGGTGGCAGAAGGGATTATCAGGAAAAAGACAGATGACACTGGTGGTGTGAAGGGGTGACTGGGGACACAACATGGTATGAAAAAGCGGGGAGTCAGGATTCTGCCGAGTCCGGGAGGTTGAGGTGAGGTTGGCGTGAGGTTGGCGTGGCCGACCCACAAGGGGCCTTGAATGCCTAGCACCCCAGTCTTCCCATGGCAAGTGATCTGGTGGGGCCAGCGGAATCACTGAGCCTGGCGCCCATTGTATTTTAAAGATAACTAGGTGCTCGCTTCGGCAGCACATATACTGAAAGTGGGACAATACAGAGATTAGCATGGCCCCTGTGCAGGGGTGACACCCAAATTCATGAAGTGTTCCATATTTTAAAAGTAAATACAATTATTATGTATAAATGGTGAAAATTGAAAGAACTTAGAAGTGTACTATAAAAGTGGAAGTCACCCCACCCGAGGCAATCCTTAGTCCTTTTCCCTAGGAGTAACCACAGCTTCAAGGTTTCATACATGGTACCGTTAGTGTGTAGTGGAATAACATGTATGTTACTAGTGTCGTCCTATTTATAGACTTACGCACCTTCCTTTCTCACCCAGTGCCTTGGAGTGCAGGATCTTGCCACATCAGCACATGTGAGCTACCTTGTTCTTTTGAGCGGCTGCATGAATATCTATCGATGGACAGGTTATTTTCAGTTGTTAGCTATTGCAAATAATGCTGCAATGAGCATCCTTGTTCATGTATCTTGGAGTACTTTTGCCAGCATAGCCCTCGGATAAATTCCTAGTGGAATTGCTGAGTCAAAGGGTTTTAAACACTCTGGCGATTGTGGAGGACGAGTTGGCAGGGTGACTGCACGGAGCCCAGCTGGAAGCCATTGCGGTAATTCTTGGGTGAGTGATGGTGGTGGCTTGAAGCCAGGCTGAAGGCCCTTGGAGCTGGGGGAGGAGTGGGCAGTGAGCGAAGTAAGCCTGAGTGTTGAGGCTGTGGGGAAGCAGATGGGACCTTGCAGCTTGAGGACCGCCCTCCTTCAGCCCCCCTGAGTGAGGACAGCCCTGTGGCTGGACTTGGTGTGTCCTCCTTGGACCTCGGAGCTCAGCCTTGGAGCCTGGTACCCACTGCCCTCTGACTTCAAGCCCCGTGCAGCGGACCTGCAAGGTGAGGCCAGCGGGATGGTGGCTTTTGTCCTCCCCACAGATGAGGAAACTGAGGCTCATCACATGGTATAGTGATGACAGCTACCCCTCCACAGAGCTGTGTCCACCTACCTCATCCTCACCACCTCCTTCATTCCTTTCCCCCTTAAACACAGGGAGGGAAGAAATAAAAATAAGGTCCGTTTGGCATCAGGCCTGAGAACAGACTACTTACCTAGTCAGTGAGTCTGGGGAGGAAGTAGAAGTACTGTGGGGGGAATGGGAGGTCACACTATAGGCATAAAAACCCACTTACAGCCCAGCCAGTGTGGCTCAGTGGTTGAACATTGACCTGTGAACCAGGAGGTCATGATTCAATTCCTGGTCAGGCCACATAGCCAGGTTGCAGGCTTGATCCCCAGTAGGGGGCATGCAAGAGGCAGCCAATCAATGGTTCTCATTATTGATGTTTCTCTCTCTCCCTCTCGCTCTAAAATCAATAAAAATATTTTAAAAATAAAATAAAAATCCACTTACAGGGACTTGAGCTTCTAAGCAACAGACTTTTGGAACAAAAATTTTGACACTGCCTCTGTGAATATATTCTCATCAGGTCAGATTTGTGGCTTGTTGATTGTTAAGTTTCCTCGATTCATTTTCAGCAGTGCAAGGGGCTGGGGGAAGCCATTTCTAAGAGCCTCCTATATTCCAGATTCCCTCTCAGAGCCTCCGTTTCCTCATCTGCAAAGTGGGATGAAGCACCTGTTTCAGGTTTCCCCCTTAGATTAATAAGCTGCATCTGTTCAGGCGGTTTCAGGAACTGGATCTGGAGGTTTTCAGAACCCGTGAAAAGATGGCTCTTCACCTGTGGGCCGCGCTCTCCCCGAGGCAGGCTGGACCTAGGGAGGCTTGCCAGAGGCTCTGTCCCTCAGCTGCAAGCCCAATGCTGGCAAAGGAGCAGGCCGGGGCCCCTCCGGCTTTGCACAGGATCTCCCTGCTTCCTGCTCTGGCAGGACAAAGTCCCTTACAGCTAGCCTGTGACCTGAGGGCAGACGATCTTCCCTTTGGCACGAATACACAAACCACAAGGGCACGTGGGCCCCCCTGCTTGGCTGCTGGAAGACCAGCCTCTTATAGGGACTCTCTCCCCAGGTGTCTGGGAGCCTCCAGAGATGGGTGCTTGCTACAGAGCGGTCCTGGGGCCCCCCTCACCTCAGGTAAGCTCTCAGGCACTTGGTTCATTCATCCCATGAGGGTCCGTGAGCATCTCGTATGTGGCAAGCCTGCCACAGGCCTGCATATAGAGCAGTGAACAAAATAAGGGCCTTGCCCTCACCACATTTACCTTCTCACCTTTGGGAAGACGAGGGGGGGGGGGGGGGGGTAGCAGGCTGTCTTTTCAGGGCTCCCTGGAACAGACTGAGAGGGAGGGTGTGGCAGGGGTATTGGGGAGCACTCGCCAGCAGCCTGTAAGCAAGAGAGGAGGTTAATAAGCTGCACTTGACCAGGGGGTTTCAAGGAGCTGGGTCTGGAGCTTTACAGAAGCCCCGGAAACGGCGGCTTTTCACCTGTAGGCTGCGACTGTGCAGAGGAGGAGCTGAGGCTTGGCTGATCCTACAGGGAACTTGGAGCTGAATGGTCCTTCAGGGTTTCCTAAATTGAGGCAAAGTGGTGGGACCCTGAGGTCCCACATCAGCCACAGACCACTGGCCACCACCTGGGAGAAGGCGAAACGGATGAGGCATTTCCATGGGCCCAGGGCGATGCCCAGGAAGGGACACAGTGCTGAGCCATCTGCATCTGGTGAGGCGGAGGGAACAGGCCAGGGAGGCCTCAGAGCAGACCCTGAATGAAGTGGGGGCAGGCTGAGGTGATGGCTGGAATGGGGAGGGGATTGGTGCGTTTGCAGGACAGTGTGAGGCTCCCTCATCAGAGCCCACCCCGCATGCCCTGGCCTACAACCACCAGCCCTCCCTTTGCTGCAAAGGAAGGAATTCAAGTCATAGTTCCTAGGAGTCTGTGGGGCCCTCTCTCAGAGGTACAAACAGCCAGAAAGCGGGGGAGACTTAGAGGTCAGAGCGAGTTGGCTCTCACCCCAGCTCTGGCCCTGAGAAGGGGCTTACCTTCCCTCTGCCCCTGGGATCCCAAGGACCAACACCCCCACCCACCCCTCTGCCAGCAACTTACTCTCGGTTCAGCCTCTTTCATCCTTTGTCGTCCTGCAGCTTAAACTCAGGCTCCCTGCTTTGCCTTCTGGGGCCCTGTACCCCGTGTCCTCTCAGCCAGGAGACTCACCTGCAGGGACCTGAGGCTAGAAGTTAAATGCTTCAAAGCCAAAAGCCCAGTGTGTGCCTCCCACTCAACTTCTATCCCACTTCTCAACCCACTACCTGCGTCGGGCCGTATCACAGAGCAGGGCGCAGGGACCCAAATCCTCCGCAGGGCTGAGGACGGCAGGGTGGATCGAGGCCAGCCCCTCCTGTTACGGACACTGCTTTGGTCATCACCTGCAATCCTCAGACTAGCCCATGCCAGACACCCTGGCCACATCTCCCACACCCAAAGCTGGCATCCAGGGCGTGGGCTTGCTGCCCAGGGCAAGAGTCCGCCTGTCAAGAGCATCAGTGGCCTCTCCCTGCTTCCTGTCACCTCCCGACACACACACACACACACACACACACACACACGCGCGCGCGCGCGCGCACACACACACACACCATGGGTTTCCTCATACCCAGCTGGGGCCGCCCTGATAGAACTCAAGGTCAGGACCAGGGGTTTCCCACTACAGACCTCTTCTAGGGGCAGTCCAATAATGTCAGCCCATTTTATAAGCACCTACTGTGTGCAAACCTTGTGGGAGTCATAGATTCAGGACGAGAGAGACATGGTCCCAGCCCTCAGGGAGCACCCAGTTGGCTGACGGACACGCATAGAGCAGCCATCGGCCACCTCTGAGCAGGCTGACTACGCAAACCCCGAGTTACTCCGTGAACACAGCATGTGCTGGCTGATCTGGGGCAGGGAACACCCATTTCCTGGCTCCGAGGAGCTCCCAGCCTGATGGGGAGCAGACATTGAGCCGACACAGCCAAGGGGCCATGCGGGCCCAGAGAAAGCCTCTAACGCAGCCAGAACTCCTGAGAGGGGCCACTTGAGCTGATTCTGAAGGGCAAGAGGAGAGGCCTGCCGAGAGGAAACAGCAAGAGGACGGCCCCTCGTGGGACACAATCACTGGCTGTCCTCCATGGCGGGGCCTGAAGTGCGGAGGGCGGCCAGGCGGGTCGAAGCGAAGGGCACGGGCCTGCGTCCTGGCCGCAGCAGCACTTGGCACTCTGCTCCCCGGTTCCTCCACGTGGCCCCGCGGCACCTTGCTGTCTCACTCGTTTCTCTGCCTCCTTTGCTGGTTTCTATTTCCCAGCTCTCATTGCTGAGAGTCCTTGGGCCCTTGTCCACTCGCTCTCCAGAGGATCTCAGCCAGGCTCGTGGCTTCAAAGACTTCCCAAACGCCAACAACTCCCAGAGTGCGTCTCCAGCCCAGGCTGGCTCCTGGACATCTTCGCCTGGATGCCTTCCGCACAGCATCTCAAATCGAACTTGTCAAGACGGAGCGTCACCTCACCCTGCTCATCCTGCTGCCTGCCCCACCTCAGCGAGGGGCAGCTCCATCCTTCCATGTGTGGGTGTGTGCTTTTATAAGATTTTTAAAAATTGATTTTTTTAGAGAGAAAGAGAGAAACATCAATGTGAGAAGGAAACATCGATTAGCTGCCTCCTGCACACCCCGCACTGGGGATGGAGCCCTCCACCCCTTCGGTGCAGGGGATGATGCCCAACCAGCGGAGCCACACTGGCCAGGCCTTCCCTGTTCTACTCATGACCATATCCCCGGGGCCAGGACAGTCCCTGGCACGTAGGTGCCCAATGAAGACGAGTGGATGGAGTGTAAGGCTGCTCAGAAGCGAGTGAGATCCTTGAGGCAGTGGAGGGCTGAGATGGGGGCAGGATACCAAGGCAGTGGCTGAATGTCCAGGTAGCAGATGCCAAGGACTGGGCCTCCATGGGCATCTGGGAACAGAGATTTCTGCACCAGGGCTGGACCCTCTAACTTCCAGCACCCTCACCTTGGTCTGGTCTTTTGTATCCAGTACCCCTAATGACAATGCCCAGGAGCCCAGGGCAGAGCAGAGGAAGGGCACATCCAACCATCACCCCGTCTTCTCCGCTCAGCCCAGGGGAGAACCAGCTCCATTCAATTCAGGGCGGAACGCTCACAGAAGCCCAGGCTGTGCTCCAGGTTCAGCCCCCGGAGCCTGTGGAACTGCTCGGGCAGCAGAGCCAGGGGCAGGGCTCCCCAGGGTCACCTGGGCTTCCGGCTGAACGGCACCAGCCCAGCTGAGCCCAGCCCGGAGTCCTGCTCTGGCCCTGCACCTTGGCAGCTACCCACCCCGCCCCCTTGCTGGCGTCAGCTGGTTTGCCTCCAGGGAGGGGTGCCCAGCCAGGAGGGAGGCTGTCTCTAGCCAGGCCAGCTTTTTCTGACTCGGGCCCGGCCCTCCCTCTGGACCCCAGGGTGGCTGTCCCCTCGAAGTGGGACTTTTATGGACAGTGATGCCGGCAGGGTGAGCTTGGGCCTTTGGCCTGGCTCCTCCAGTCCTGGCCGTGTCAGGGATGGGCTGCAGCCCCTCTGAAAGCACAGGAAGGACCCCCTCCCCCCCCAATCTCTCACTCAGGGACCCTTCAGGCTGCTGGGCCTGGATCTGGCCCGGCCTGGCCCGGCCTGCGCGTCTCACTCAGTTCTGGGAGGCAGTGAAGACATTCTGGGCCTGAACAGCCCTCACCAGGGCCATGAATGTTGCAAAGGCAATTGTAGGGGTTGCTGGAGGCGGAGGGATGGTGGTAGGGCACGGGGTGTCCTCACCCCCCCAGCAGAGGCAGGAGGCACACAGCAGGCTCTCACTACAGACTGTCCTCTCCCCCATGACCTGGGTTCCCCTCGGCGCACCAACCCCCGCGCCCCCCCATGGCTCCTGTTGCAAGTCCTGCCCTGGGCACACGGGGAGCAGCAAGGGTACAGAGGGATGTTCGCCCATCACCTCCACCTTCTCCCGAGTGCAGCTCAGCCACGGTGTGCGCCTCGTCTCACAGTGATGTTTTCCCAATAGTTCAAAGGTGTCTGTGCTGGGCAAGAGCCTACAAGACCTTGTCTAAGATGAGGGAAGGTGCAAGAGGGGTCTTCGGGATCCCCCCAACTACTCCCCGTCGCACCGACGTGGGCTCTCCCCAGGTGAGATGCAGCCAACAGCGAGCACCACCGCTCTCGCTTCGTGCGAGGCCGTTCTGAACACTCCCCGCTACCTTCCCCTCACAACCCAGGAGGTAGGCCAACCGGGATCCCATTTTACAGCTGAGGAAACGGAGCAGGTTTCAGTTTGGGTGGGAACCTCCTTGCCCGTGGCCACACGGCCGTGCAAAGGCGGGACACCCACCTGGCAATGCATCGTCTGCGGGCTGGGATCTTGTGAAGGCGACAGCCACACGCTCACACTCCCCCCCCCCCCCCCCCCACCCCTCCTGCCGCTGGCCTGGACCAGGGTCCCCGGAGCTCCAGGAGACAGGAACTTCTAAATTCAAATCGGCACCCACCGCAGCTCACCGACCCCGCTCAGTATGTCACGCCCAGGTGACGCCTGGGACTGGGTCCCCACATCTTCCCAGCCCACCCGGCCATCTTCCGGATGCTGCTTATTTCCGTTTCCTAAATTCACACCAAACTGTGCTACTCAAAGTCCTTCAAGAGCTTCCCTTCCCTTATTTAAAAAAAAAACCCAAAAAACCAGGAGCCCCGCACCCAGGGCCCGTGAAGCGAATCCCATCGAAGGGAGGAGCAGGTGAGGCGGCCGCCCAGAGGGCCATCCTGGCTGGTACTGACTCCCCGGGAAACACAGGCCCAGGAACCTCTCTACTTCCAGAAACATCCACGCTGGCAAGCCGAATTGTGTTTGCAAGACAGGAAACCGAAACTGGCTTGGATAACGCCCCCAAGTACCTGAAGTGAGACCGACGTCCTCCCTCCCAACCCCTTCACCAAAGGCCGCGGCCTGCACACACACACGCGGGAAAACACCTGTGCCCACCCCGGCGTCTTGCCTCTTGTAATCAGTGTAATGAACTCCCACCCACGTTCCCCCCAAACATGTCAGGAAGGGCTGCGGAAAAAAGATGTCCCTTTAATAAAACGTTATCAACATATATCGTACACAAACTACAATGTATCATAATTACTTTTTTTTTTTTCCTCTCTTAATTCAGAACCAGACTACAAAGTAAGAAAAAACACAGAAACAGCTACAATGTCCCAATAATCCGCACAAGGTCTCTTTTCAGGCAGATGATATCTCACATAATATGATATACATGGATCAGAAGGGGAGAAACAAAGACCAGCTACGGGGAGGGGCGGGGAGTAACTGTACAAAGAATCCGGGTGTCTCCGGGGCGAGACACAGAGGTGTCCACGGGGTGCTGAGGTGAGGGAGGCCGAGTCACCCCTCCTGGGAGGGGACAGGCTCCACGGTCGCGCGTGTCGGTTTTTGAAAATAAAAACAGGACCGGAAACAGCGCGTCGGTTTGGTGGCTGGCGTCCCCCCACCCCCGCAGCTATTCCAAAGTCTGTCCTCCATTCAGTTCCAAGCATGTGCAGAGCAGTTCTGGTCAATATCCCATTTTTGAAAAAGGAGGAAGAATCAACAGAAAAAAAAAAAAAAAGAAAAAAAAGAAAAAACCCCACCCCAAACTCCAGCGCTACGCTGCCAGCACACACCGAGGACGCGAGGGCCAGGGGACGAGGACGGAGGTCACCGTTTCCATGTCCCAGTCACAGCCATCCTGTCAGGGGTGGGCTCCCCAGTCTCTGCAGACCACCACCCGGCGGCAGGCTTCTCGCTGGGGAGACGGGGGTGGGGCTGAGGAGGGGGCTGCAGCGAGTGAGTCTCCGCCTGGTGGAGTCCTGAAAGCCTGAAATCAGGTGGCCGGGCCCTCCGGCCACACAGTGGGGCGGGGGACATTCTGGGGTCCAAGTTGTGCAGCTGCTGTTGCCACCTTGCCCAGGAGAAACTAAGCAAAAAAACAAAACAAAATAGTCCCCGCCCCTCCCGTGCCCATCTGCACAAGCCAAAAACCTCTAATGGAAAAGGGTGACTTCCTTTTGCTTTCCAAAAAAGGCCCTTTGAAAGAAACCATGATTGTAAACGGCCCAGTTTATTATTATCATTATCATTATTATTATTTTTAGGTGGCTACAAAGACAGCGTGAGATCGCACACTGAGACTAGCTCTCCGGTGGAAGGGCTTGGGTACAGGCAGCAGGGCTTGGTGGGGGTTTTTTGTCCTTTTTCCTTTTTTTTTTTTTAAAAGAAAGCAAAGAGGTTGGTTGGGGTGAAATGGGGTGGGGGTTTGCTAGAAGCTTCCTTTTTTAAAAATTGCCCCCCCAACCCCACCCCCGGAAAACAAATAAAAAATCCCAACAATGGTAAAACCCAAACAAAAGACAACAAAAAAGTGTCATGTACATAAAAGATCCTCTTGGGAAAGGGCAAGGGGTGGGACTTTTCTGGTCAATGACTTGAAATATATTTTTGAGTTTTGTCCTTCATGTTTTATGGAATAAAAAGTTCGGCCTTTTTATTGCATGAAACTAAAATTGGGAAAGGTGGGGGAGTGGAGAGGGCAGGGTGGAGGGGGAGCAGAGGTGCCCCTCCCCCAGCTCCTGGGCAATGACACCTCACTTCTTCTTGCATAATTTCTGGCATCTTCCCGCCTGCCATGCCGGCTCTCAGCATCTTGGAGAGAGGAGGGGTCACACACTCATCGTCATGCTTGGAGAATACTGCACGGGAGAAGCAGAGGAGGGGGCGTGAGGGCCGGGAGCGGGAGACGTGTGGAGGTCTGACCGCAGAGGCGGACGCGACCAGCTGGAGGCCCGGCTGGGCTGCGACTGGGGGACACGGGGTGGGCAGGGGGCTGGCAGGAGCCTGTGCCTGTCAGGAACTCTGGAGGCAGACCCCCCCCCCCCGCCCCATTTCCCTCAAATCACCCCTTTCCAGCTGAAGAGGCAGGCGCCCTTCCCCGCCACCCCCTCCCCCCCGACCGCCTACCCGCCACAGGCTGCAGCTGGCTTCCCTGCAGTCGGGCAGGCACAGGGCGGCAGAGAACAGGGAGGTGAGCCAGGGTGCCCCGGGGTGGGAGCCTGTCTGGGCTTCTCAAAAACTGCTTAACCCCGAGGCTGTTCCTTCAAATAAGACCGTGGACAGAAGCCCGACGTGGAAAAGCTGGCCAGCCCCTCTGCAGCGAGACCTCAGGAAGTCACCGTCTGCATGAACCTTCCTCCCCAGGACAGATGGAAACGGACCCAGTGGATTACGACCCAGCGGGCCAGAGGCCAGGCCGCCCGCCCCGCCCCGGCTTTTCCAACCATCAGCTCAACCAGTGCCCGAGGCACAGCGCCTCCAGGAGGACCTGCTGGGGTCACACTCAGGTGGCCTGCAGGGGTCAGGGCACACAAGAGGGAGGGAGGAAGGCGAGACCCACAAGGCTGCTAGGCCCCCAGGCCCGTGGGTAGGTCTCGGCAGGAAGGAGGCTCTGAAACTGTGAAGTCCCCAAGCCCGGGGACCGGGTGACGGTCCAGGGATGACGGAGGGGCGGCGGGCACACTCACATTGTCGTTCTGGAAGGAGTGGAGGAAGTTCCCTCCCAGCTCGCCGTCGTCTCGCGGGGTGCCTGGAGGATTGCTAATGCCACTTATGTTGTTAGGAGAATTCTGCAGGGAGAGGAGAGGAGGTGACCTGCCAGCCGACGGGGAGAAAGGTTTTCTGGGGGAAGGGGCGGGGGTGGGGGTACAGGGCGGCGTGTCCAGGGAGGAGACAGCACACACACTCACTTTTGGAAGTCCATCTATGTCACCTGACCCTGGAAGCAAGAAAGAATCCCGTTCAGTCTCCTGCCCACTCTTCCGTGGAGGGGCCTCCACACCCTCCCGCCCGAGCCCCACGCTATGGCTGCGCCGAGGACTTTCTCAGACCTTCCTGTGGGCAGGTGAGGCCGGGGCTGTGGGCCAGGCCTCGCTGAGCCGGGAGCGGAGGCAGAGAGAGGCTGCGGGGCAGCGGGCTCACCTAAGGATCCGTTCATGTGGTGTGGCTCCATGCCGCCCATGCCTCCCATCGGGCCGTCGGAGCCCGGACCCATCGGGAACTGAAAGAAGCACAGAGACGGCGGCTGAGCGGCCCCTCGGCCCGGCCTCAGGGAGCTCCCACTCTGGGGGCTCCTCCCTCTCACACTCAAGGCAGGACACCGGACATTCAGGGGGCTCCTACTTGTTGGCCATTACGAAGAACGCTATGAACATTCGTGTACAATCACTGTGGGGACACACGTTTCCCTCTCTCTGGGCAGAGACCTAGGCATGGGCTGGCAGGGTCGCCGGTGACGGCTGGACCTTCCGCAGGACGGCCGGACGGCCGCCCGAGCAGCCGCGGCACTGCACACGCCCACCGGGGGGGCAGGGCTCCGTCTCTTCCCGTCCTGGCCGACACTGGTTATGATTTCCAACGACAGCCACCCTCCTGGGTGGGAGTGGTACCTCTTGTCGTTTTCATTTGCACCGAGTGCTGCTGAGCGTCATTTCACTGTTGATTTGTTCTTCTCTGAAGAAATGTCTCTTCAGACCCGTGGTCCATTTTTTAATTGGGTTTTTAAAAAACTACCGAGTTTTAAGAGTTCTTTACATATTTTAGCTTCGAGCCCCTCACCGGATGTGTGATTTACAAGTGTTTTCCCCGCTACGGCTGACGAGTCCTCGGAAGCGCCCGAGTTCGCGTTGACGGGTCCAGTGCAGCTGGTTCGCTCGTCGCCGGTGCTTCGGGGGTTGCAGCGAAGCCGGCGTCGCGCAGCCCAGGCCACGAGGCCCACCCCGGGGCTTTCTCCCGCCGGACGGCGCCAGCTCTGCCATTCGGCCTCGGGTCTGCCTCCAGTTAACTTTGGGCGTTGGTGTAAGGAGCAGCCCTTCACCCGGGAGTCCTGGTATCTGTACGCTCACCAGAGGAGCTACCAGCTCCGAGGTCCGTCATTTCTCAACACCCGCAGCGCCGTCGTCGGCAAGCACACGTCTCCTTCTCAGGGAAAACGGTTTCAAAGCAGAAAGGCAATGTGAGCGTGTGAGACCCACGTCGGGTTCCAATTAAGTTACAGTTCTGATAAAGAAACCGAGCAAGTCCTGTTTAGGGGGCTGCCCTTCCTGGGACATTTGTTGAGTCCTCAGTCTCACTTCTACAAGTCGAGCCACCGCCGTGGCCGCAGGAGGCTCTGTGCAGCCCCTCTGCCTCCCTACCCCCGACCCCAAACTTCTAGGCTCCTCATGGCCTCTGCACAGACCCCCCGACGGTTCTGGGGACGCAGCACGTGTTTCTTTTTCGGTGTAACTCCTTTCTCCGTTCTCATCTCAATGCGTTTCCTAGTCAGAGAAGGACAGCGCAGCAGGCCAACATTTTAACACCTTCCCTACGGCCAGCAAAGATGGCCATCCTGCGGGCAGGTGTGTGAGGCTCTCGATTTCCATAAAGTCAAAACCCGCATTAGTTGCACGCAGCTGCCTGTTTTGAGGCAACGGACAAGAGAGCAAACACTCCCGTTACTTCCGAAAGCCTCACCTCACAGGCGAGCTATCAGTCCCCGGAGCCGCGCGGGGGCCAGGCACCGGGACACGGAGCAGGAACGCGGTTCACAGACGCAACGGAAGCTGCCAAATCAACTGCTGCCGTCTGCCAAGTACGCAGACCAGTGAGCACAGCCCAAGTTTGTATTTGGACAAGAGAACAACGATCTTTGAGTTGCATTTTCTTCACAGGAAGCGGGAGGACGATTTAAATCTCCGGTTTTCGAGTCCAAGTGTCCCAGGCCTGCGGTCGGACCCGCTTCCACGGCCAGGACGCGCTGCACCCCGTGACCTCCTGCGGGGAGCTCGCCTGCGTGCTGGCAAGATCGGACGGAATCGACGCTACAGAGAGGACCACCGCGCTCGTCATCAACACCCTGCTCTGCTCACCCGGAGGACCGAGCGGCGGCCTCCGCCTCCGCCGCGCCGCCGGCTCCGTTCAGGGGCCGGGTGGCGAGGGCCCTCAAGGCTGCGTCCGACTGCGCACAGCCGCCGCTCTTCTGGACTGAGCCTTGGTGTCTCCTTGCAGGATGCAAAAAACCTCTGACTGATTTAGAAGGCTGTGCCTGTCTCTCAGCCGTGGGCGATTCGTCTCCAATGCGCTTCCCAGCCCCGCGCAGTCCCCCCGCTCCCTCCTCCACAGGAGGCGCGCACCACCTCCCGTCTTGGTTGTCCACCTCCCTAGTCCAGCGGTGGGTGTCCTCCCACCTGTCGTTAAAATAACGCGGCCGTTTTGTCTTTTTCCCAGTGACGTCGGGGTCCCATTGGCGCGGGCATCCTTCTCGTTTTCATCATCTGGACCCTTGGAAAGCACGGTCCCAACCCGCACAGCATGAGAACGAAACCTGCCGTCTCCACAGCAGGGCAGCTCCCTGCAGGCAGAGCCACAGGGGGCGCCGTCGGGGCGCGCGACTGCGGCACTCGAGTCGCACCCCTGGGAGCCACAGGTCGCCAGGGACAGGCCCGTGGTCAGGAGGAACACGGCGACGGCGGGAGGAGGGAATGGACGCCGAACAGGGTGCCTAGTCCCCGTCTTGGCCGCTGTATAGGTCCCACACTTTCCCGCCCAAGTGTCTGCAGCCACTGCCATAAACCAGGGCCTTGTGTCCTGGGATGTCGTCCTGGGACACGAGGCTTTTAGAGCGAAAACCCGATGGCCGGTCACCCTCGTGGGAACCAGGGGTGATGAGGCGGGGTGGTGGGAGGTGCTGAGGGGAGGGAGGGATGAGGGGCATCAGGTGTGATGCGAGGTTCCCATCCACTGTCCCTGGTTACGGCCCCTCTTGGCACCCGAGGAGGCGGACACGGACCCTCACCACAGAGGCTGCCGAGCTTGAACACCTGCCGTGACCAGCGTGGGGCCGCTCACGCCAGAGTTCAGCACGTGGGGTGGTTTAGACGTCATATTAAGAACCGAGCCAACAAAACGAAATAGAGCACCCCAAAAGCCATAGACAATTTGGGGGCCCCAAGCCCACGCTCTGGCTCTGCAGTCCACAGACTTGATGTCACAGGCAGCCTCCTTCCCACACCCTGAGCCCCAGGGGGCAAGGCTGGCGGGGTTCGCCTTCCAGGCTGGCGTGGGAGGGCTGCCTGGAGGAGACGGACCGGCACTGTCCTCGGGGCGCTCCCAGCTGGGAGCGGGACCCGGGACTGAGGGGCAGGGAGAGGGTGATGAGAAAAGGTAGGATTGGAGCTGCAACATCACTGAAGGTTGGAACTCTGAGGCCGAGAGGGGGAGGGGGGCTTCTTGCCGGGGGAACGGCCTGGAGAGAGGCAGAGAGGTGCAAGGTGCGAGGGTCACAGGGCTCCCCAAGGAGGCGGAGGCACAGGCGGCAGGTCCCCGAGCAGGCACGGGCTCCTGCGCGGCCTCCACTCTTCGCGGCGTGGCCAAGGAAACAGACGCGGGAGGGTGTGGCACGGCCCAAACCCCACCTGCAGCCGGTGCTTTCCGGCACCAACACCCCACACAGGGCAGCAGGGCCCCCAGTGGGCACCCCGCTCTGACCAGACGAGGGGGGATCGCTTCATCCCCTTCTCTCCTGGCCCCTGGCAGCTGAGGTGGGGACGGAGGCGCCCAAGAGTTAATCACTTTTCTGACGGTTTATTTTATTCATCGTTGGAAACAAATGGCTGAAATCAATTAAAGTTGCTTTCCCCTCAGCCGAGGAAGTTAATTATGATTTGTTATGGTATCTGATATGTAAATTGTTAGAAAGCAGACTTACGTTGGACCGGCTGCCTCCAGGCGGCACCGGATTAATCATTGTGTAGATGTTGTCACTGGAATTCGTTGAATCTGTAGAATAGTGGGAACCCGCAAGTCGGGGTGATTAATTCATTTCTTAATTAAAACAAACTCGTGGCACTTGAACTCATTCTTTTGTATTTTATCACCTAAAATTTCTTTTAAGTACCGCCATTTTCTGGCTAATTTGTATTTAATGAAGATTCACAAAGTTTTTAATCACAGAAAATTCAACTGTGTAAACCACTCAACCCTGAAATGAAGACTTTCGGGGTGTCTGGACATCTGGACCGCCGTGTGGACAAGGCAAAGGGGGATTACAGGTCCCAGTTCTTGTCTCCGCACCCCACCCCACCCCACATCTGCTCCCTGGCTGGGGCAATGCGGGGGCAGCCAGATCGCCACCTGTGCGCTCCCTGACCCTGCCCAGCAGTTTTAATCAAACCGGGGAAAGAGAAACACCACACATCACCCAGGGGCCGCCCTGCCAGGCTGGTGGGGCAGGGGGAGAGGCAGGGCCGGGCAGGAGCCACATTAGCATATGGAGTGGTTTAACGTGACCCAGTCTGAATGTAGGTCATGCCGCTCATAAAAATGCAGCAGCAGAAAGGAGTCGGAGTGGGAGCGGAACATCACGCCTGCGCCCGCCAGCTCCACCCCTGCAGCCGAGAGCTTCCCGCTATGGGGAGCCGAGAGGGGAGGGTGGGAGAGAGGGACCCCTCGGTCTCCCCAATTAGCCAGAAAGGTCTCCTTAGGAAACCAGCGAACATGTTTGTATCAGGAGCAGGCCCCATATTCCTCAGGCAGAAATCCAACCACCTCCCACTTTTTATTTTTGGGTGGGTAAGGGCTGTGTTGAACTCCTCGCTGGTGGCGTGCTATTCTTAGCTGGGAGAGACACACACGATGCTGTGCGTGTGCTGTAGGCCCTCCGCTGGTTAAAGGAAAAGGGAGAAGGGGCCTCCTACAGAGAGGACCAGGCACAGAGTCCTGGGCTCCGGCTGCCAGAATCCAAAAGCCCCTTCTCAGTCACCTGGAGAAACGTACAATCGGATAGGGGTCCCTCAGACCAAGGGAGCCGGGCCAGTGAGACCCTTGTCCCAGACCGCCCTGCTCTGCTCGTCCCTTAACCTGAGGAGCCGTGATCTGGCTGAGGCCACACAGTGGTTTCAGGCACCAGGGACCTCACGCCCCCCAATCCCGGACGTCAAGGTGATCTGCGGAGGCTGAGTGGCTGGCAAGTTCTGGCTCTGCACCTGTGCCCCCCACCAGGACTCCCATACCCCCAAAGGCACCCCTCCCCAAGCCCTCACCTGCAGGACTAGGCATGATGGGTGTTCCTGGGGGGCCACCACCGCCAGGAGGTCCCTGGAGATGAGACAAAAACCGACATCAGAAACCCAGGGTGGTAACAGGGGGGAGAGGCCACCGAGCTCTGGCCGGGACAGGAGCAAGCGCTCGCCGGGCCAGCCGGCACTCAGCTCTCGCTCACCCTCCCTCACGCACGCCTGTTTGAGCCCCAGGGGACTGGACTTGGATGCTCCCCTTTCTTTCTTTAAACCGAGGCGTGTGTGCGCGTGTGCGTGTGTGCGTGTGTGTGTGTGTGTGTGTGTGTGTACGTGTACTCCTACGCATGCTGATCAGTGAAACCAGAAGCCTGTGCTGGAAGCCACCCACCCACTAGTCAGCCCCGAGATGGGGATGCCAATTCCAGGGCTTGCTGGGAACTCTGGGACCAGCAGAAGGTACAAACTCCGGAAGAATGACAGGAAGGTCTAGCTCAGCTGGAACCTGTGCTCCGATGTGTTTGAAAGTGAAAAGACAGGGCTCCCTGAGGAGTTCTCTTGCACGCTCAGTCACAAGTGGCTCGACATGCAGCACCCAGACTCACACACACTTACCACGTAGGTACCGGGTGATGAGGAGGAGTACGGAATCTAGAAGTAAGAGGCAGGGAGCACGTGTCAGAGTCACTTCCGCCAACAGGCAGCACTTTTTGGCTTCTAAACCCACTTGGGGACACGACTCATTCTTGATGGGACCGGCTGTGGCACCCACTGAACCAGGGGCAGGGGTGTGAGCCGAGCCCAGCTCCTGCACCGAGCTGATCCTGGGAACCTCCCAGGGAGCCAGGGGGCCTCCAGCTCCAGAGGGCAGGACAGCAGGGACGCTGCCCCACGCCTCTATGCTTCGCCATGGACCACCTGGGCGTGCCCCTTCCCGGCCCTCTCCTCTGAGTGCTGGTCCCGCAGGAGCCTCTATGTGAACGGTGCTCGGAGCCCAGCTCTCAGTTCACACCCGTTTCTGCAGAAACAGGGCCGAGCCCAGGATGGCCCCGCACGTTACTCCCAAGCTCCCGCCTACAGGTGGGCTTCTCCTAGAGGCGTCAGGTAGAGACCTGCTGTATCCCCTCCAACCCGGGACAGGAACCACCCTGCACCCCAGAATCCCCTCCCTGGCAAACACGCCCACGTGACCTGGTACTCACTGAGTTAGCACTGTTAGGATTGGGCCAGGGTCTGCCAGCTCCCGGGCCCCTGACGGAGGGAGAGAGATGGAGACGATGAAAAAGGTGCCGTCAACGCCAAGGGGAGGTGCCAGCAGGGGCAGAGTGACTAACAGGAAGTCCTGCCTACCAGCCCCGGGCTAAGGGACCACCGGGTTCTGGGGCTGGAATGGGTAGTTGGTTCCATGGGTAGAAATCTACAAACTCCTTAAGTTACAGGAAAACCTGTGAAGTACATAAAACCTCCTCTGCATGTGCTCTTGCCTAGGGACCCATCACCGCAGAGCGGGTAAGAAACACGGAAGCACTAGAACGGCCGTACAGGGGTTCAAATCTGGACCCTTCCACTTGGTGCTGTGTGAGCCTGGGCAAGTGGCTTCGCCTCTCTGTGCCTCAGTTCCCTCACCTGTGAACGGTAGCTAACAACCTCCTCGCAGGGCTACTGTGAAGAGCAGGCGAGCTAAGCCGTGTACCGTGCTGAGCACGTAAAGCACCCTCTGGGGTGGGGCCGCGTCACCAGGACGGGCCGCAGCATTCTCGCCGCACTGAGGAGGAGACTGAGGCCCAGAGAGGGGCCAGTGACGACTCGAGTCACAAGTGTCCCGGGAGGGCAGCAGAGGGTGGGACAGCCGTGGGCTCGGAGCCGCCGGCGGGTCCCTTTGCCTTACATGTTAATCCCGGGCATGGCGGGGCCGAGGGAGTTGGGCGGTGGTCTCATGCCGCTGCCGTAATTCTGCAACGATAACCAAGGGTCAGTCTATGAGAAGGAGACGGGGCCGGAGAGAGGGAGGGAAAACAGACAGAATACAGGCGAGAGGGTTAGTCCGTGAAGAGAGCCTGATGAGAACAAATCACACATTTGTTTTAGAAAGGCGGAGGGAGGGTGGGAACCGAGTGATGGGATCACGATGACAAGCCAGCACAGAGGGACAGGCACAGCTTCACACGCAGCTTCGGGGCTTCCAGGGGGCTCTCTCAAAAGCACACGGACGGACGGACAGACGGACGCCAAGCAAGCCCCTCACGTCTCTGGGCTCCGGGCGCTGATGGGCCCCTCCCGCTCAGGTCCAGGCGGGGAAAGGGGAATGGACTGGGAAGTGCCAGCACCTCGGACACAACGAGGGAGGGGCTGCTGGCAGGCCGGGGCCGGGGCTGAACGTGGAGGGAAGAAACGCTCCCGAAAAGTCTGACCTGCAGCTGTCCCCGAGGCCTGGCATGTACAGACACCCCCTGCCCCGGCCTGGTGTGCCCCCGCCCCCAGACCAAGTGGCTTAATCCAGGCGCCGGCATGTGGGGCCTCACCAGGCGCAGTGCCCTGAGCAGGTTTCTACCTCAGAAGGAATCCAGGTTCTGTGTGAGACAAGAGTCCAGACAGAACCTGGAAACTCCCAGGAGTCCCAGCCCAGCTCAGTCCAGCCCAGAGCAGGTGGGACGGCCCACAAGAGCACCTGACTCGGCACCCGGAACTTCCACCTGGCTCATGTCCTGTCAGACAGCCCTGCCTCCCCTCTCCACCGGGTGGGCTCCTACACACCCTGCAAAACCCAGCTCGGACCGCACCTCTGCTGGGAAGCCTTCCCTGCCCCACCCCCTGGGGTTAACGGCTCCGTCCTACTCCCATAATGCCTTGCACTCCCCTCCTCCACTGCCCACAGCACTCTGGGTTATGATCACGACCACATGTCCATCTCCTGCTGAACTCCAAGTGCCTTTGGAAGATGGGAGCTGCGTCTTAATGACCTGCCCAGCCCCTCACTCCCGGCAGCAGGGGCACACACCAGGTGCGGAATCGATCGGTGAAGGAGTGAAGGGAAGTAAAACGAGCCTGGCTGTGGCTCAGCTCTGTCCTGTAGGAGAATCTGAAAGAAGTCGGTTGGTAGAATTGGTGGCACAGGAACAGCCACGATGAGCTGTTCTCCACTGAGCACACAGCACGCTTCATACATAGCCTCTGGCTTGGTCCTTAGAACAAGGCTGGGATTATCCCTGTTCCACAGAAGAGGAGCTGAGGTCTCAGGGAAGAAAGATCTGCCCAAAGTCAGGTAGCAAAGGACACAGCTTGGGTTTCAACCTGGATCCGCAGCCTCCGGAGTCACCCTCTGTGCCACACACTGGAGGGGCCGGGGGGATGGGTGAAGGGGAAGTCTGAGCCAGAGCTACCAACCAGAGCCAAGCCCAGGCTGCTGCTGAGTTCTTCAGCCAGGTGCCCTCCCCAAACCGCACTGCCGCGGGGCCACCTCCTCTGCCTGGTCACCCACAGCGGGCGTGGAGGCCAGAGGAATGCCCCGAGAGGGTGTGGGCAAGGACAGGAGCAGCCCAGGCTGGCTGGCAATGAGCAGGGCAGGACAGCCACAGAGGGACCCCACAGCCAGCACTCTGCTTTAGAATTTTTATTTCTTAATCCTCACCCAAGGATAGTTTGTCCACTGATTTTTAGAGAGTGGAAGGGCAGGAGGAAGGAGGAGGGGTGGAGGGAGGGAGGGAAACATTGGTGGGAAAGAGACACAGTGATTGGTTGCCTCCCAACAGGAGCCAGGAATAGAACCCACAGCACTTCAGTGTGTGGGCAACACTATGGCCACTGAGCCCCCCAGCCAGGGCCAGCCAGCACTCTTAAAGCCCGCCTCCCACACGCCTGATCAGGGCTGAGAAGGTGTGCGCCGGCCCTCGAGCACACAGTGGAGGCTCCAGGGACATGCAGGGGCCAGGCCCTTTACAGAGATGTCAGGGGGCAGTGAGAAGAGCCACGGATTTGGGGTCAGAACACAGGGGAGGTTAGCACCCGGGTCCAGCCACTTGCTGGCTACTCTGGGCAAACTACACAAATAACAATAATGCTTATCTGTGCCAGGCTGTGCTGTGTACTTCTTATCACTTATATGCAATCACTCACAACCCCATCACTATTCCCATGCTAAAGATGAAAAAACTGAGGCACAGAAGCAGAGTGACAGTGCCTCTTGCAGCTACGCCAGCAGCAGAGCTGGGACTGGGCTGCCTCGTCCACAGACTGGAGACAAAGAACGGCCAACCCAACAGGGCCCGTGAGCAGCAGAGGAAATGCTGGCTCTCAAGTGCTGTCAGTCCTCAGTGGTGAGCACGGACTCGGGAGGTGGGCAGCAGAACCAGTGCCGAAGCCCCTAATCCTGCCGTAAGCAGCACAGAACCTCGGCTCCCATAAAGGACCCTTCTAAGCCCCTCGTGCAGCTACGAAATCCCCTCCACAAATCTCAGCCTCATCTGGGCTCCTCCAGAACAGAACAGGAAGCTCACCGCCTGCCCAGGCAGCCCACTGAGAGAGAGAGAGAGAGAGAGAGAGAGAGAGAGAGAGAGAGAGAGAGAGAGATCTGTCTGTCTTCCAGGGGCCAAAGCTGCTGCGTCCTGTTGCCCTCCCACCAGGAGAGTGACCTGCACTTGGAGCAAAAGGGGGGAGGGGGGCCTGGGGCGGGCGGAAGCCCAGGACACCACCACACGGTGCGAGGAGATGACAAGTAGGGTGCTCACTCCCGAAAAACGCCTGAAGCGTGCACCCCCTCAGGGAGGGTCCGGGCACCACCTGTGGCTCCTGCCCCGGCCCCGCCAGCCAGCCAGCAGGGCTGCTTCCTGGGGGGACCGTGCCCACCAGGTCCTCTCTCCTGGGGAAGCAGGCACCCTGGAGGGCCACGCACATCTCCCATTTCACAGACGACAGCTGGAGGACCGAGGAGGCCAGAGACTCGCCCAAGGCCACACGGTCAGTCACAGGGAAAGTAGGGCCAAAAGTCAGGTTTGGGGGAAAGAGGAAAACACCAGAACAGGCTGCCGTTGGAGTGGGCTTGCCTTTTAGGATTAGGGCCAGAGAAGACAGGCCTCCCTGAGGTGTCCCCACCACCGATGCAGCACCCCGAGAAGGCAGGGGCTGGCCTGCTGCCAGCACAATGCAGGTAGGGCAGGGGGCTTGGGGCGCAGAGACCCTCTTCCTACAAAAGGGAGGGGGGTGTGTGTGTGTGGGGGGATGCTACTCCAGCCCCAGGGAACCAGAAACCAAACATCTGGGGGGGCCCAGAGAACCCAAACATCTACAAGCAGGTGGGAGGAGAAGCAGGCTCCTGGGCAGGGCAGAGAGGGAAGGACCGCCCACAACAAAACCCTGTGCCCTCACTCCAGGGAACTCCGCCCCTTATCCCAACTTCCGGCTCCTTTCAGGCCGTCTTCCCCAGGGAGGACAGAGCACCTGCCACCTTCCAACACGGAGAGTGGGAGCCAACCACGAGAAGGCTCTGAAACGGGTGGCCTGCCGACCCTGCCCGCTGGCTGGGGGGCCGTCCCTGTGCAGGGCACGGAGCTGGGTCACAGGGAGCGAGCACTGCGTTCTAACTGTGAGAGGCAGACAGGGCACTTGGGTTTACGATACAGGAAAAAGCTCTGGGCTGAAGCGAGCTGGGCCTGGGCAGCCTGGCCTCCTCCCACCTGGTGGCTCTGCAGAGGAGGGTGAACGCAGACGCCCTCCTGCTGGACAGCGGGGAGCAGAGGCTCCGGGGGCCCACAGAGGAGGAACTCATCTGTCCACGGTGAGCCGGCAACAGAGCTAGGACAGCCGCTCGTCTGTCCCGCCTTTGGGTCATGCTAAGCGGTGACCCTTGCATCAGCTCAAGTCCACCCACCCAGGACGGGAGGAGGCTCTGGGATTCCTGGAGGACCAACCACGGCCTGGGTACAGCCCCTCTGCCTTCCCAACCCCTCAAACCACAGGCTAGCACCCCCCTCCCCAGGAGGGCCAGCCACCTAGGACCCTGCCTGGGGTCCCTCACCTCTGCCTGCCGAGGGGCTGCTCCTGGCTATGCGCGGGGCCAGCGAGCCCGGGGCAGAGAGGGGCTGGGACCTGGCCACACCCTCTGCTCTCATCCCTGCAAGCCGAGCGAGTGGAAAGACTGACAGACTGTGAAAGAGGAGAGAAGGCGGGGGCACACAGATGGTCAGGGGAATGGATGGACACAGGCCGTTACCTGCGGGCCGGGACCCATCGGTCCCATGCCTCGGGGAGGGTTCATTCTCTGCATTGATCCTCCCATGTTGGGGTGCCCTGCATGAGAGAGTAGGTGAGTGGTGAGTGGCAGAGGCAGGCAGTAGAGGGAGGAGCCCCTCCGACTCCCCACACCCCGGCGGCCCACCCATCCCTCTCTACCTTGTTGTCGTGTGGGGTCCATGGAATTGGGCAGCAGTGGCTGTGTCCCAGGAACTCCTCCCGGAGGCTGGAAGAGATGAGACAGGGGCTGAGGGCTGCTCCCCAGGCTGGAGGACAGAGGGGGACACGCCTGCCTGCCCCAGCTCCCCACCTGACCAGCTAGGGCCACTCCTGGTCTCCCCAAGACCATTCCTGCCGCCTGCCAGCCGGGGGAGGTCCCCTGGGAGTGGCAGTCAGCCCGGGGGTCTTAGTGCAAACTGTGGCACGTGTGGGCCGGGCTTCGTCTCTGGGCGAGGAACCACTGCTCCGCCTTGCTGCTTTGTGGGCCTGTCTCCCGCCGGAGCCGGGTCTCGCTCTGGCCATGTGGCCTGCCACCGCGCCTCAGCAGCAACGGCCCCCGCCCTCACTACCAACCCCCTGCCCTGTCTCTCCTTTGCCTCATGGAGATGTAACTCATTTTGTCCTTGTCTCTAAACTGTGGGGATCCAGAGACCCACCAGCTAAAATCCTGTAACCATGGGCGGTCCTTTTTAACGGGCAACAGGGGAGGAGGTGGCTTTGAGATGGAGACAGCGGGGAATGAGGCCCAGAGGCCCCAGGAACCTACTGGCAGAGCCAGAACGAATACCCGGGACTCCGGAGTCCCTTACGTAAAATGCCACCTTCCCACGCCGGGGGTGCAGAGGTCTCGGAAGCGGGGCGAGCAGGATGCTGAGTGAGAGCCTGCTCCCCCAAGCCTGATGCAGGGATGTTACTGTTAGGAAGGTGAGGACCAGGGCCCATGGGCTTTCTTGGCACACCTATTAAAATGATTTACTGGGGCCCGGCTGGCGTGGCTCAGTGGTTGAGCGTTGACCTACGAGCCAGGAGGTCACAGTTCAATTCCCGGTCAAGACACATGGTTCAATGCCCAGGTTGCAGGATCGATCCCCAGTAGGGAGCATGCTGGAGGCAGCCGATCAGTGATTCTCTCCCATCATTGATGCTTCTCTCTTCTCTCTCTCTCTCTCCCTTTCCCTTCCTCTCTGAAATCAATAAAAAAAAATATTTTTAAAGTGATTTACTTGGGACTTAAGTTATTTCAGCTGCCATTGGAAAAGAGAGCGCTGGGGTGAAAGTTTACTCTAGAACCCCATGCCCGAGGACAAGTTTCCTCTAGAACCCCATGCCCGAGGACTAAACGTGGGCCCTGCCTTTGAGAGGAAAGGCCTTTGGGAAAGCAGGTCACGCTTTCCCACCTGCAGGTGCCAGTGCTTCCGAGGTGGCACCTGTGATGGGGCCCCCCAATCTGCTCTCTGCTGCGGGAGGGCTGAGAGGGACACTGGTCTGCCTCTGGCCCAACAATGAACTCCAAACCGGTTTTGGTACAAGGTGGTGGGAAGGGAAGGGACCAGTCTTCAGTCTCTCTCTCCAGTCAGGGTTTAGCCTGCTCTGACCTCCTGCTTTCTCTCAGCCCTCTTCCTCTCCAAGTTCCCAAGCTCCGAGTCACTTGGCTGGTGTGTGTCTGCCCACTTGGGGGACTGGGATATTTCTTGAGCCCGGTTACACCTGAGGCGGTTTGGTTTGGGGGATCCCAGGATGCTGAGGCAGATGGAGCAGCTGTGGGGCTGGGCAATGTCTGGAAGCAGGTAAGAGGCTGGTTCTTGCAAGACTTTGTGGCCAGCCAAGGACCCTTAGATTCCTGTCCCTCTACGGGCCCTCTCATCGCCCTAAGCCAAGAGGCCACGTGAGCCCGAGCCAGTCCTGCCGCCTCTGCTTCCCCCCGCTGTGCTGGGTGGGGTGGCGGGAGGCTTCTGTGCGACTGGCAGCCCCAACTGAGCCCCTCTCCAAGGAACTCCCAGGGGCACATCCTCCCCCGCTTGGAGGACAAAAATGTCTTGAGTTCCCAGGAAGCGGGAAAACCGGTGTCGCGTTCTGACAGGGGTGGCGGGAGGTTGGGAAGACCGGCCTGTATTACCAGGTAAAGGTAAGGATTCATTCTCCATTTGCTCTTGGGCACTTGCTCATGATTCACTGACAAACAGAAACACACGTTTCCTCTCGTGTCCCTTCATGGCTGGAGGAAGGGCCACATCGATGACCAGAAAGCATCCCTGGGGCAGAGCCGGTTCGGCCAGGAGGCCTCTGCACGGGCAGAGGGAGAGTCGCAGCTGGGGCCGGGTGTGCCATGGCAGAGGCGGCCCGCGTGCCGACTGGTTACAGCCAAGGCAGGGGCCGCACCTCCACAACCACGAGAGCTGAACCAACAGGTGGGGTGCGGACAGCTCGGGCTGGAGCCCAGCTCCCGGGGAGACTTCGGACGTCACGCCCCCATCACCCTGACCTGTTTCCTCATCTGTGAGGTATCGGGGGGCCCACCTTGCTCAAAAAGCCAAGGCTCTAATTCTCCTTTTCTACATTTGTCTCCTTCGTGTCAAGAGAAAATAGGAAACAAACGACTTGTAAAGAAAAAAAAAAAGGGGGGAGGGGGGCCTGATAGGCAATTTAACTTCAAAACCCCGGGGGCTCCTGGTTAGAAGCATCGCTCCGTGGTCCCTGCCCACCGGCTCACGCAGGGGCTTTCTTGCGGAGCCCTGAGAACGGAAGTGATCCCACCCAGAGAACACTCCGCCAGCCGGCAACCCGACTCCCGGCTCCAGAGGCAGCAAGGGCTGGAGGCACGGGTGCTGCTGTCAGGTTTTTTTAAGGCTTTTGCAAGGTCACTCAAAGAATTCTACATAAAAAACATTTTGGCATAAAAAAAAATTTCCCTGAAGTTTCTTTAAGGTTTCGTCCGTCTTCAAAAGGGGATATTCATCTGTCCGTCACCAGCTCCGCTCCCGCCCCTGGATGGGCCGAACTGGGGAGGGGCCGGGGCCAATTCTCCAGACCACCTAGAACTGCCAGCACGGGGCCAGCACGAGGCGCGCCACCAGGCCGAGTCCGCCTCCCCGTCAGCACACCGCTTTCCCAATTACAGGAACAAATCCTTCCTTGTGCTGAGCTGGGTCTGGGAAGCAGGCAGACCCAGCGCAACTGAAAACTCCCGAGCGTCCTGCTCTGCTGCCTCCCGGGCTCCTGATCTAAGCATTCCTACGGGCCATTTCTCCCCTTAATAGCAGGATTCCATTTACCAGCCTTGGCAATTCACTAAAGCTTCCAGGAAAAAATGCACGTTGTCAATTAACTTCATTAAGGAGGAAGACCCTTTTCCAAGAAGGGGCTGGGAGGCGGGGAGGGTGTTACCACCTTCCCTGGCAGAGCCTGAAACCCTGCGTTCCCACCCCGGCTGCTGCTGCTGCTGTGCCCTCCGAGCTCCGGCCCTGCTGCTCGTGCCGCCCAAGAGGGGCAGGCGAATGCTGGCCGGGGCTGCACCCGGGCACAGGGTGGGCACAGGGCCCTCCCGGGGACCTGCTGGCAAAGCGACCTTGTTGAAACCTGTCCCCCCACCTCCCCATCCTTCCCTCACATTTGGGTGGGAGTCAAAGTCCAGCTGGGGGTCAAGGGTGGCCGCGTGAGGGGGGAGAGAGAACATGAAGAGGTACCGTACCTGGTTTCCCATTCTGATCGGGGGCCTGGGGCCGCCTGCGTATCGCGGTGACATAAAAGGCTGCAAATACAGGGAATCAGTTCAGTGACGGCCTGCGCTCCCGCACAGTGACACACACAAATGCGCTCCACTCCACAACGGCCAGTTTGGTTACAGCTAGCCACCTTCTAAATCCTCTTTCTCCCAGGGGCCTCTTCCCTCTGGGCAAAACTCCCTTCGGGCAGAGGGAACAGGAGGTGCCACCGCACATGGGACCCTGCCTCCGCCTCCGTTCACGGAGATCGACGCTGGGCGATGGGGCGGCCGCGGGGACGTGGCACAGGACGCGGAAGAACAGCGACATCCACGTGGGCGAGGGAGGGGAACCTCTGCTCGTGGGGAGGGCAAACCCGAGAGTCAGGAAAGGAACCCAGACACACACTTTTCGGGGTGCGCAGAGCGGGACGCGCGCACGTGGAGACGGCTGACAGAGGGTGGGGAGGGGAGCGAGGGCGGAGGGGACACACAGTGACAACCGTGGGGACAGCGGGCTCCCTAACTCAGTGCAGGGAATGAGCAGGAAAGCTCTCAGCAGCGGGTGCACAAAGAAAAGGCTCGGATGCAGCTTCGATTACAAACGAATGGTTAACCAAACTCAAAAACCAAACCAAACGTGAGAGAGGAAAAAACAAAAACGCAAAGGCCGCTGACAAGGTCACAGAAATGGGTTTTCTTTTCTTTTGGTTTCGTATCCAAGCTGGGCGTGATGTCCAAGGAATGAAAACTCTCTTTAGAAAATAATATATATTTTTTTTTCCCCAAAAACACTTCATTTGTCAATCAAGACTCGAAGGCAATGGCAAGAGCACGTTGTGATTTTTGTTTTTCCTCTGCTGGCTCTGTCCTCCTGGTGCCCCGTGCCCCCCGGCCGGGCGGGCGAGCCAAGTGCGTTACCTGACTGTGGGGTCCCATCATGCTGCTGGGATTGTGGGGTGGAGGCTGTGCGTGCGGCGAGGGCTGTGACCCCGGAGGACCCTGTGAGGCCAGACAGTAGAGGCAGGTTATAGATCACAGCACATGGAGAAGCGCAAGAGAAGCTTAAAAGAACAAAAATTAAACCAAAACGAAGGGTGGGCGGCGGGCGTGCGGGGGGCGGGCTCTGGTTGGCGGGGAGGTGCGAGCTGCTGCCTGGGTCGCCAGCTCATCGGTGGAGCGGGAGGGAGAGAAGCTGATCAACACCTGCCTAGGGGTGGACAGGAGGGAAGCATCAAATCAAGCACGCTCCTTTCTCAAAGCACACAGGAGCAGGGCCCGGCACCGACTGGGGTGGGAGTGGAGTTTGCCATGTTAAATACGTTGGTCGACGTGGGCGCAGCGAGCAGTGTGCACAGAAAGTGACCCAGCCTGCCAGGCATGAGAGACCCTGCCCTCGAGGAGCGCCCCGTCTGGGAGGACAGATGCAGGTCCCGGGGCCCTAGAGGCCCGGCTACTGATGCTGAAGGAAAACGGACAGAAGGAGCGGGGTGGAGCCCAGACTGAACAAACGGGGAAACAAGAGGAAGGGATGGCTACGGAGCACCCGGCCCTAATTGACCTTCACTGGGAAGGGGCCCCGTGAGGTGGAGTTTCTCATTTCTATTTTACCGATGAGGAAACGGTGTCTCAAGGGATGAAGGGACTTGGCCACCACCACACAGCTGGTAAACGGCAGAGCCCGCACAAGAAGCCTGGTGGGTCCAAGGCCCACCCGAACCCCTGCAGCCCCGAGCTGGAGCAGGCATGTGCAGAACAGGGAGACAGGGCTGCAGGCCCCTGCCTGCTGCGTGGGCGGGGGTGGGGCTTTCCACTTCAGTGGGGGTGAGCCATCCCCGGTTCCAAGCTGACCCCCCCTTCACCCCCCACAAAGTCCTGGGCAATGCTGGCCTCGACTCCTCCCAGGAGAACCAGACAGATGAATTCACTTAAACCATGGGGTTGGTCAAACTGTGGGCTGCAACCTGTTAGTGGGCGGTGAAAGCCATTTAGTGGGTTGCAACCATTGTTTTTTTTAAAAAGCTGGGAACTGAATAAAAATATAGAACAAAAGATATTGGAGACCTTTGTGTGTTCTAAGGCAAATATTTCATTAACTTCTATTTCATTTGTAAATACGTGTGTACGTACTGGGTCACAACGTCAATCGTATTTCCTACTGCAAGTCACCGTCGGCGAGCATGAAAAGCCCGCCTTCCGGCCCACTGGGGCACTGGAGCCGGACGCTGGTGCTGAGGAGCCCTTCCCAGCTCACTCTTACCCACCCCCCCCCCCACCCCACTGCTGTTACCCTTGGAAGTTGCCTTTGAGAAAAATTTAAAACATGCATGGGAATGGGTGTGGTTCCATGGAGACAGGGAGAAAGAATCTTAGAGACACAGGTTTTTCTCCCTCGTCTTCTCGCTCAGAGCCAGGCTGCCCGGCCTCTCACCTGCCCGAGCTGGTGGGTGTGGAGATCCAGAGAAGAGGTGAGCAGAGAAAGACGGAGGGGACGTGCGGGAACCCCGGGGTGCCACCAAGGACAGGCCTGGATTTTCGTGCCCAAGCCAAGGGCTGCTCACTTCTGGAAAGCTCCGCGGAGCAGATGTTCCCCTACCTGCCATGCTACTAATTTCAACAAGTGTGTGTCTTTCTAGCGGCTGCCAGCAACGGCATGGTTTGTTACCATGAGCAATTTTCTTAATTAACAGACATTAATTAGCCATTTAGCAATTTTGCAAGCATTTGTTTAGCGGCTTTCCTAAACATGAATACCACTGTGATAATGGCACTGATTAGAGGGTCCCCTAATTAACAGTACAGGGAAGGAAAATTGAAATCACATAAATTAAAAAGGAAGGGGAAGTTAATGAAGGCGGGACATATTTGCACCTGCAAGTCTTTTGTACCATAAAACTTGGGTGCAATGTAAACAAATAAGATAATTTGAAGCCAACCCCTAAAAAAGGAAAAAGAAAACGAACAGAGGAGGAGGGTTCAAGGGTGAGGTCCAGTTGCCAAGAGGGGGCATAAAGGCCTTCTGTGGGTTCCTCAGCTCTTGGCAAGAAGAGCGCACCTCCTCCCGCTAACCCTTCACCACCCCTCCGGTGACAGCCAGTCTTCCCAGGAGCAGCCTGCCCTTTGACCAGGTCCCTCGCACCTGGGCGTCCGTTAGCCAGGCGAGCTTGGTAGTGGCGGACTCCGTGACTGATGATAGAAAACATAAATAAAGCGCCCAAAAGCGTCTAACTCAACGGGGGCCTCCGCAGATAGATGGCAGTGCTTACGAAGGGTCAGTACTTGAACCTGAGTCTCGAGGGCTCGACTGTCTCTTGGATGCCCTAAGGTTCCGAGGCGGCTCTGTGTCTCCCTCAGGGCTCCCCGAGTGTGAATGGACGAGGCACGAGTCTGCCTCCACACAAGTCTGCTCAGGACAAAGGCCTGGTGAATAGGGAGGCCCCAGCCCAGCCTGTGGGGAGCAATGGGGAGTAGGCTAAATCTGGGGAGGAGCAGCAGCTCAGAAGTCTCCCCTCTGATGGGAGCTGGGGTTCAGAACGTCATGCAAAGAGAAAACCCCACCATGATCTCCACATAGCTCACCTCCCTGGGGGGAGCCCCTCTGCACCCCGGTCAGGCACCCTGATTTCCAGGCTCTGCTTCTCTCCTCCCAGCGCGGCCCCCAGCACCACGGGGCTCTGTGCGCCAGGCAGCTCCTCCCATTTACAGTGGGTCGCCCCCACCACCCAGAGCTCTGTCCTCGGCCTCTGCCACCTCCACTCACCTGGAGCTTTCCCCTCACTACACCTGTGCCAGGGCTGTCCCTCAGACTGCACAGCAGAGGGAGGGACCCGGCACCGTCGGCACATTCTCAGGAGCAGAGAGCAGGGCCCCGTGTTGGGGAAAGGCTGCAGTAAGAAGTGGTCTCCTCCCCAAAGCCTACACTCTCAACAAGAGATCAACGTAGATTTATAGTCTCAACTTGCTACCCGCTCAGGCCAAAGGCTAGATAGGCAGACAAAAGAGGGTCTCGGTGGATTCGGACCTTTGTAGGGATGGAGGCTTCTCTCTTCCCCCAAATCTGAACAGATTCAGCAGGCGGGTGGACAGCATGGAGGTGGAAGGGGAGAGGAGGGAGTCTTGAAGCTGACAATGCTGATGATTTCCCCCAAAATGGACATCTCTCCTGTGGGGTGCCCCCTGGCTTCTCCTTACTGAAAGCTGGAACCAGAGTAAGTGTGTTTGGAAGCCTGCTTGGCCAGGGCTCGCCTCTGAGTCCCGCCCGCTCCATTTGGACAGTCTCCTCCATGGACCTCGGGGGCTTTCTGCCTCAGGTGCTGCCTCCTCAACGCCCCTGGCATGGCAGGGGAGGTGGGGGTGGGCAGACATCCAAGGGGCATGGGACACTGGGCTAGACCAGGGTTGGGGGTCCTTACTAGCAGCTCAGAGAACCACACCTGACTGGCAGTCCGTTCCCTGGCTGGCCCTGAGCCGTCCTGCCACCCAACGCCCTTCCTCCACTGACAAGGAGGAAGAGAGGCCCGGCCCAGCGCTGCGGCACCCAAGCCACAGGGGACAAGTGGTGGCACAGCCACATCTCCTCACTCGAGCCCAGGGCTCTCTTCATGACCTCTCATCCCCACCCATTGCAGATGAAGAAACGGGGTTTCAGTCTTGACTCTGCCACCGACTGGATTTCGGTTCTCTGGTCGGTGAAATGGGTACAGTTACAGTAACATTAACGGATCCACATGTCCCAGGGGGCCAACGTGGCGTCAGCCTGCATTCGCTCATGAGTCCTCCGCCCCTCGCAGTAAGGGCTCTCCATCGCTCCACGTTACAGCCCTGGAGCTGAGGCCCGGGAAGGGCAGCCACGTGCCCAGGGCTGCAGGGCTAGTAAAGGGTAGAGCTAGATCCCAGTCTGACGCTGGAGCCCCGGGATCGTAGCTGGTCCACCCTCCTACAAGCCGTGAGCAGCAGAGGAAGGACCAGTGGACGCTGAAGGACTGTGGGGGCACTAGTCACTCACCACATACATCCCACGGCTCTGAAAGCTCCCAGGCCAGGGGGGAGGAGGAGGACACAGTGACACGTAAACTGAGGCCACGTGGCCACAGATGCAGGCAACGGGGGCCGGGATGAGAATAGCCGGTCAGAGCTCCTGCGTAATAAGGCCCCCTCACCAAAGGGAGAGGGGCAACTCTGAAATCCCTCTACTGAGCCTGGGAAAAGGAAGCAGGAGCTGTGCCCACTTCCTGCCTGGGCCTTCACCCTGCCCCAGACCTGTTAATGGACTTGCCATTCTGCCTCAGACGTTCCCAAGATCTCTGACCGGAGATACATAATTCCCACATTTCCTTTCAATTCCTTTTCCTGTAATTTCAACACTGGGTAGCGTTACATCTAGCAGCTTCTGAGAGTCATTAGCAGGGGCCCAGGGAGGCTCTGGGTGGGTGTGACCGAGGCAAACGCCAGGCCATTTCACTAAAACTCTGGAGCCAGGACACAGGGAAGTGAAAGAGCCTTTGCCCAGCACTGGCTGGAGGGGAGCGAGCATGCCCCAGCACAAGGGGTCTGAGGTCTGGAAAAGCATCCAGAATTCTCAGCAGCACCCCATGCCTCCCGGCCACGTCTTGGCTAAGTCCCTGGATTCCACCTGAAGCCATCCATCCTCGAGAGACGGGCTTGTGGCTTCCCAGTTACACAGACGTGGCTTCCAAGCCCAGCTCCTCAGGGCGTAATGTGAGTCTACGGGGACCTTCTACAAATACCGCAGGGTCGCCAGGGCCACGGCACAGCGACAGTGGTAGGCAGAGAAGGTCCCGTCTCCCACAGTCCCCATGCCTCCTGCTCCAGGACCCACGCACGGCCCGTTTTCCGGGAAGGGCGGGAGCTGGACTTGCTCAAAGCCCATTCGTCCTCCGGGGAAGCCTGGATGCTTCCCACCCAGGTGCTCTGTGGATGCGAGGCGTCCGCTTCAGTCATTCCGCCTTATCTGTGGGTACCCCGTGGCTCCAAGGGCAGGACACTGCCTCGTACCCCACGTGAACACCCAGGGCAGGGCCCAAACAGGGCAGCAAGGCGTGGCCAGCAGGCAGGCCACCCCCAGCCACAGGTACACCTAACATTTTTGTGTTCAAGGAACCAGAAAAAGTCGCTACCAACAGGGTGGCCAAGTTGGTCCCCTGAGCTAGACTCTGGGGTGAGGAAGGACAGTTCCTTAAAATAAAAAATCAGATTAAAAAAAAAACCCCACCCCACACTGATTTTTATTTTGAAGGAGAACATAAAAGCTATGTGCTACGTTTAATATTTCCGAAACTCGCTGCTCATTCACCAAATGTCACCCCCACTCCCCGTAGCAGCCTTCACCTGCCTGGAAATCATGGGGTCACAGAACCGAGACTCATCTCCAGGCTTTCTGGGTGCCGAGGCGAGCCCGGAAGAGAGGGCGGACGAGGACAGGCTGTGGCTCGTGGTGAGCTCTGGCCTGGAGAGCCCAAACCCCAGGGTGGGAACCCTGTCTTGTCACCCTGGGCCTCAGCTTCACCTCTGGAAGGCAGGCAAGGAGTCCAGGTGATACTTTCTCCGCAGGAAAGCCACGGAAGACTTACACCCAAGCACAAGGCCTTTGGGGAACGGGGACTCGAAGTTTTAGGTTGCTAAAAGACGGAACACTCCACACATCCCTGGCCCTCCCGACTCCTGGAGACACTGGCCACTGGCCTGGCAAGGCTGTGGGGTGGGTTTTATTGGCTGTGGGGTGGGTTTTATTGACTGGCAGCGGGAGACGGACGACTTGCACTACTGGTGGCCTCTATGATCTGCCTGTTGGGCGTGTCACTTTAATTGAGTGAATATAAATTTACATTAATTATACACATGGTAAAAGTAAAAGGCATGTGACAGACAATCCAATTTGCTCCTTGGACGTGAACGGTGACAGAAAATGCTATCTACCCATTCTGGGGAGAGGGCTGAGGTGTGCCTGAGTGCTGCTGACACCCCAAACCTCGCTCTGCTCCACCCATGGCCTCCCTGGAACGGGAGGCTGACCACCTGGGGGGTGAGGGAGGCAGAGCTTTAAATTCTCCCTCCCTTTAACTCACAGCTCGCCCGAGGAAAAGTTAATTCCTCACTTCGACCCATGGGAACACCTCAGCAGTGGCTTGGACAGCTGCCTTCCTAGCCTGCTTCTACCTGTTCCCTCAGGGGACGAGTCTTTTCTGCGTGTATATGGGGGGTACAGGCCAGATCTAAAGCTGAGATTACCTACTTGGGGGCAGAGGGAGCCTGAGCCATATTCACGCCCACCCAACACAAGCCTGACACACGCACAATGGGTCCTCAGGGGGCCGGGCTGGGCCACACCCAACGGGGAAGCAACCACCCGAGGAGGGGGCTCCTGGTTCCTAGGAGGTGAGCCCACAACAGTCAGGACCCTCTATGGGCACTGGACAAGGGGTGGTGGCCCACCTTCCTGGGATGGTGGGAAGTCACCAATCAGAGGGAGCAGGACTGCACAATGTCTACCCCCCGGGCTTACCTCTGTGCCACATCAGGAGTCCTCACAGGCACCGAGGTGACCTGAGCAAAGGCCACCAAAAGACCCCGTTTCCTCTGAGCACAGACCCCAGCTGACCCCTTTCCCTGTGCCTCTCCGAGGAGACGGGACGGCACTGGGCAGCCGGCGAGGGCGAGTCCCGCACACCTGTGAATCCGCTTCCTGGGATGGGCCCCTGGACACCCGCAGGAGGCGCTCAGCAAACGCTGTGCTCAAGAGGTATGAGGCATGCTGTGCCACAGTGACAAAGACACAGAATCAGCAGGCGGTGGTTTGCAAAACAAAGGGAGGAAGCACAGCAAATGAAAGTACAGGCAGCGTCCAAGACCTGATGTGTTCTCCACACACGCTCCTTGGCCGCCCCTCCCCCCCCCCCCCCCACCTTGTGCACAGGTGGAGAGACGGAACCCGGAGACCTGGACTCACCATCCCAGGTCCAGGCTCGGCTCGGTTCCCCGGGCCACACTGCACACCCAGAGTGGAGGCAGGGGTCGGCCGCAGCAGGAGGACCCCAGGAGCACACACCACGTGTGGAGCTCAGGCAGGAGCTGGCAAACGGTGGCGCTCGGCCAAATCTGGCCTGCCAGCTGTTTTTGTTAATAAAGTTTTATTGAAACACAGCCACTCACTCATGTACTTAACGGCTGGTTTCAGGGCATAAAGGCAGAGTTGAGTAGTTTCAACAGGGACCAGATGGCGCACAAAGCCTACAATATTTACTATCTGGCCCTTCACAGGAAAAGCTGTCTTACCAAAAGCCTGGAATTTACTTTTTTAAGGAAGGGACACCACTGACAGGAAGAGCACTCGATGGAGGGGAACCAGCTACCCCACTGACCCGTAGCTGGCCCGGGCTAGAGTCCGCCCATGAACGCCAGCCCTGGGAGGGAGACTGCTGATCTGCCTTTATTCCCCCCACGTTCCCGAACGCCTGTCTGGTGAAGCTCACAGAGCTGGTGGCTGCCCCCAGTCCGGGAGCCCTTGGGCATCCCAGCACCGGGCCTGGAGCCTGCTGCACTTCAGAGGCTATGCCCCGGCCATGCTCTCACCAAGTCTTTCCCCACCAGTTTGGACTCGGAGAGAGGCAGGGCTTCCTGAAGACACGTCCCCAGAGCCACCGGCGGGCCTGGCCACAGCTCCCTTCATCCCGAGGCCTTCACTTGGAAGAGGAGCCGGTCGGGAAAGATCAGCTGGGGAGCTACCAGAGGCAGAAACAGGACTCGGACCCGGACCCCACTGTGGGTCTCCTACTGTGTCCCCAGCTCCTAGGGCAGAGCCCCAGGGAGCACCCAGCCAGGTACAAGAAAGCTCCCGACCCCCGGTGCAGCCCCCTGGCCCGGCCCCCCGCAGAGCAGTTTCCTTTTGGGGTGGCGTGATCTCATTCAGGGGGTCCATCCTGATCCACATGATGCCAAGGCGTGTTATTACAGGATTCCTCTGGAATTTTCTTCCTCAACCCTCTTTTGCTACAAGGGCTGAGGAATTTGACCTTTTTTTTTTTTTTAAAGGAGAAAAACCTCAGCATGATTCGCAGAGAAGAAAGGTGGGGACAGAAACAAAAGAGGGTCTACCCCCTTAGCCAACTATGAAGAGGCAAAACAAAAACACAGGGGTCCCCCCCCCCCCCGCCTTCCAAGAGGCGGAAGAATCTTATGGGGGATCAGACACAGCCACTGTGCGGGGGAGCTGACAACCCACAGAACAGCTCTCAGGCACAGGGGGAAATTCACTTCTAAGAGAAACCCAAAGTAAAAACCCAGGTCCAAAGGGGAAAAGGATAAACCAGCCCAAGCTCCTAATAACGAAAGGTGAAGGCAGCCGCTGACACCAATCCCTGAGTATCAGATCCATAAGAGTCGGAGGCCCGGAATCGGCTTAAAGCTCAGGAGAGAGGCCAGGGAGAGGGGCCCGGCTGCTGGGGTCTCGGGGGCACAGCCCAGGCCTCCTAGGTCCAAGATGCTCCCTCTCCTCTCACCAAAAGGGAGCGGAGACTGAGGGCAGGGGGAGGGGTGGGTAGAAGCAGGCGGCCAGGAGCTGGCTCCAGCCCCACTGGGCTCCTTGGTGTGGGGCTGGCTCCGCATTAGGGGGCAGCCGAGGCCCACGCAGCCGCTGGGTGCTTTGTTACCGAGCAAATCTCCCAGGCAGGGACTGCTGATGCATAGCTAACAGGGCGGCAGACATTGATTTATGTTCAACTTTCCATTTCATCAGTGAGAGTTACGGCACGACATGTGGAGTTCACGTTTTTCCGGGGGGAGGGGGAGATCTTGAGTGTGCAGACACAAACAGGCCCGCATGCGTGCACACACGCCAGTCAAGGCCACCAGTCCCCCTCCCCCCCCGGACCCCCCTTTGAGGAAGGAGGACGAGGGGCTGAGGGAGCCTGGCACGACAGGAGTAACCTTTTGTCCACTGTTGCTAGGAGCCCGGTGCCGGTCATCTGCCTCCTGGGCAGAGTTAGGCACCAGGCTGGCTGCCAGGCAGGGCGGGAGCACAGCCTGACCTTTGTGGAGGTGGTGTTGGCAAGAAAGAAAAAGGCTCCCCCGCCTCTCCTGGCCTTTCCACACAGGCCAGGCGATGGGGGGGGTGGGGGGGCCCTCAGTGGGTGGGGGTGGGGGTATGTGACCAGCCCAGCCCAGCCCAGGCCACAATGCTTCAGAGGGGCCAGGGGTTTATGAAGCCCTCCGGAGCAACCTCACAGGACACACGGGCAAACCAAGGCCCAGAGAGGGGAGGGTGGCTTGCCTTGCCTCGAACCAGGCACCCAACTCCCAGGTGGGGGCTTCCCCCTCAGGAGCCAAGTCAGCTGGGAACGGGGGTGGAGGGGTGGAGAACAGCAGTTGGGGCACCCCGCCTCCTCCTTAATCCTTCTCAGCAGGGGCGACCCTGCCTTCTGTCAGTCTGGAGCCAGACAGCAGGGCCAGGGGCTGCGAGGAGGGGGTGCTTCTGTCCCCACTCACCCAAGACACAGCACCTCACACACCGGCCAATGTATCGATCAGACTCCCTGCCCACAGGGAAGCACACAGGACGAGGGGCTGTGGTCGGAGAGTGGGGCCCAGAAAGGGGAGGGGATGTGCTCCCCAAAGAGACAGAGGTTCATAAGCTCTGGATCTCACAGCCCCGTCCAGGCCTATTTCCCCTGAGCAACTCTGGCCAATCTGAGCCTCGGTTTCCTCATCCATATAGTGGGCATGCTATTAGCTCTCTAACCCACCTTACAGGGTCAGATGAAACCACATAAGGGGATGCCTTTTCTAACCTGGACAGTGTTCCACCAGCAACTTTAAGAAGGGGTCTGACGCTTCCACTCTGGGGCTGCCAGAGAGGGCTGGGCTGGACAGCCACAGGACCACAGGGGGGCCCAGCAGGGGAGAAGGCGGCAAAGCCTCTCCCCACAACAACCCCTACCTTGAAGACCTACCCAGCCCGGTCCCATGCTGGCCAGAACCCCGAGCCTCCTCTGGGCTCTGCTTCCTCCCCAGCTCCAACTTCCATGGAGGGGCCATCAGGATCTGGTAGGGAAGCACCGGCCACTACACCCGGTCACCACGCCAGCTCAGGCCCTGGCCACCTCCAGAGGGGCCGCAGCCTGGACTCCACGTCGGCCAGCCTGCTGAGACCCCAGCCCTCCTGCCACTGCTGTTCTTGGGATCATGTCACCTGCATTTTAGAAACCACGGCTCCCCTGTCTTCAGGTTCAAGTCCTTTGTGAGTCTAGTTCAGGGCTCTCTGGGATCTGCCCTCCCACACCCAGCCCAGCCACCCAGGCCTCCTGCCACCCCAAGCTCTCCCTTTTACATCCCATCCTGGCGTCCAGCTGCCTGCCCCCAACTGCCTCCTGCTAGGGCCTCAGCTCAAATATCAGCCCCTGGGGGCAGCCTTCCCAGACAGCCCCAGGCCAGGCTGGCTGCTCCTTTTGCCTGCCCCATGGCACGGACCCTCCATGGAGTTTCTGCCTGTCTCCTCCACCAGACGGTGAGATCTGTGTCTGCTTCCTTAGTCTGCAGTGCTCCCCAGGGCTGGGTGACCAGGAGGTCACTGTGTCCTTAGAGACCACACCTGGGCTAAGGGCTAATGAACCAGCCTGGCCAGTCTCACACAGTTTAGGCTCCAGCCTCAGACTCACCATCTATCAAATGGGGATCTGGGCCCCCAATCATCAAATCCTCCCTAGCAGCAGGCTTTGAAAACCACAAAAACAAGGTGGTTGAATTCTCCCCAAGGCTCCCGAGTCCCAGACGGGCCCTGGCCAGCACAGAGAAGTCCTTCCTGCTGCTGGCTTTCTGGCAGAAGGAATGTCAGTGCACTCGGCTACGGCTGCCTGCTTCCGCTAGAGGGGAAGGCAGGAAATGGACAGTCCTCAGCCAGGCTCTTAGGACCTGCCCGAGCTGCTGCACGGGCATGTTCTCACTTACTGGGCTTCGACCCTCCCTGGAAACACTGCCCCCCACTCCAAGGCTCACAGTCCCCAAGGCTCTCTGCTCGGTTACCACCAGCGGCCAAAGAGCTCACTGCTTCACTGTCCATTGGCAAGTGGTAGAAATCTTCCCTATGAAGACTCAAACTGGCCTCCCTCTTCTTTTCTCACCAGGACCTGAATCTAAGGGCTGAGCCTCGCAGAGGCTGAGTACCTTCTACATGCGGAACCTAGATACTCAGTTCGTCATCAGTGCCCCCTGAGGCTGCTGCTCTCCCAGAAAACCCCAGCTACTTCTGTGGGAGGTGACAAGTGATCCCTATGATCGCAATAGGAAAGGTCCAAGGTCGTGTGCGCCTCTCTCTCCCTTTTGTTTTCTGAGTCATTTATTTGGTTCCTGGACTGTACACATCACCTGCTCCTTCTCCTCACCCCCATAACTGACAGCAGGGTTCTCTGGAGGCAGACCTCATTGTCTTTCCAAGGTGGCAGGAATGAGGGCTCAGGAATGGGGAATGTGTCAACCCCTCCTGCCCCCATCACAGCAGAAAATATGTTCAGAGCAGGATGGGCTGAGCTTTTGGCAAAGGGAGCTGGGTCCCGCCCCCCACCTCGAGCCCTCCCCAGGGCTATTTTTCCAGAGAAGGCCCAGTTGTTAGCCCTATGACCTCGGCTGGGTCTCTGCAATGCTGACGTCCGTCAATGTGTTCAGCACCCAGGCCCTTGCCTCCTCAGAGCCAACGGAGCCGTTGCAGAGTAACTGTCTGGCATGCAGACCTGGCCGGGGCATTATCCAGACCTGGTACTCCAGTGGCTCCCCAGTGCCCACCGGACAGAGCCTGCACCCTCCAACAAGATCAACAAAAGCCGGCAACCTCTCCAGCTCCGTCTCCCACTGGGCAGCACCTCATTCTGGACACTGTCCCAGCCGGGGCTGTGCTGCCTCCAGGAAACCCTCCCTAATCTCTTATCTGGGCAGGCAAGTCTCTCACTTCCTGCTACAGGGCATGGGCTTACCTGTCAAGTCTCTCTGTAGGCTGAGTGCTCATGTGGGCAGACTACGGTTAACCCAGTTCTGGCCTAGAGCCAAGCCCTATGCCTTCACTGCAGTCCCATGACTGTCACAAACACAGTCCCACCTGCCTTTGGGCCTTCATTCCACGTCTACAAATGAGAATTCTGGAGTAAATTGGGGATGGCCAATACGCAGGACATGAAGTACCGTGCATGTGCCCCTGCTCATGGTAAACCTGGCCAGGGGGTATCCATTAGGCCCGGACACAGCTTCAGAATCATTCTCCACACAATGTTCTCAGCAGCAGCCACCACTAACCAATCACAGCGGGCATCGGAATGGAAGCACTGGCTACCTTTAAGAGAAGATAGCTAGAGATTCCGTCTCCTTCCATCCTTTCCATCTCTTTTTCTAGTCTCTCTTCTTCCTCTAGACTTGGAGATACTTGCAGATATCCACACTTGGAGCACTAGGAGCGGGACCCAGGGGGCCTGGGTTTGGACTCTCGTTACAGCCCTGGCCTGGTGACTTTGGGCAGTCACCTTCCTGAGCCTCACTTTCCCAGTCAGCCATGTCTCGTGTAAAAACAACTGTGATCAAAATGAAAGTAAGTCGCATGTCTAAAAACACTACATAACTGAAAACAATTATTGGAATTTAAAACAAAACAAGAACAAAACAGCCTGTACCCAGTACTCCCTTCTCCATGACCCCTGCCCTCCTGTAACTCCCCGGCTCTGGACCTAGACATCCTCATTGGGCAGCGCCTCTCTTAGAGCCACCGTAGGGCCAAGGGCGCCGGGGACCCACCCAGACCAGTGGGCCTGGACAAAGCCAAGCCGAGCTTGCCAGATGTGCAGCCCAACTGACTTAAGCTGCATGAAAAAAAAAAAATGTTGCTGCTTGATTATGTAACATCCATCTGGATCCAAAGCAGAAAATCCAAGTTGGAAGGGCCCTCAGAGACCATCTGGTCTACCTGGCTTCACCTACTGGTGAGGAAACTGCGCCCAGAGGTGGGGAGCAACTTGCCTAAAGTCACTCAGCAAGTGTGCGAGAGGAGGTGGGGCACTAACACAGGCGCCTCAGGCTCCTGCTGTCTGTTCCCCTCCCCACTCCGGAACCCCACCCTTGACCTCCAAGCCTGGTCAGAATGCCAGATCTAGAGCTTTGGGGCTGGTTTGGCTCCACTCCTGGTAATGTGAGCAACACAAATAAACTCAGCTCAAACATTTCCTGGGGCCCTAGTGGACACCAGGTGCCGGGATGCCAAGATTAAGGCAATCTTTTTACACCAAATACATAGAATTAGAATAGCCTTGCTAAGTTCTACCATAACCCCGAGAGCCCCACAATATTCCCCAACAGTGAATATGGCTGGGTCCCAAACCACTTCCCTCTCAGCCCTCAACCTGCTGCTACTAGACACAATCTCATGCCGCAGGACCAGGCAGGCACTGTCCACCTCGGAAACCGAACATCAAGTAAGAAAGAGTAAACAGACAGAAGGCCAGACCTTCTGACCTCAGCAGCAGCCTCACAGCCTGGCAGTCAGAGGCCCGAGGAAGGGAGTCAGTCCAATTTGTTGCTTCCTGAGGAGCCAGAAGGGAGGAGGGGGGGGGGGGACAGGGACAGCTGCTCCCTCCCACCCACCCTGGCAGCCCGGCTGGCTTCTAAATTTAGCACCAACTGGGGGTGGAGTGCTGACCTGAAAACTGGGCTGCCCACTTTGGGACAGGGTCTGGCCAAAGCTGCATTAGCCAACCCAGGCTGCTCCTCCGTGCAAAGACCCTCCTACAGCAGAGCTGCCTGCCCAGGCAGTGGCCAAGCGGGGGAAGAAGTGCAATTGTTGGCAGCAGATAAAACCCTGGATACCATCTCTACTTCCCTTCTAATATCAGAGTGGCCGCCTGCAAGATGAGTGAGGGGCAGGGCTGGCAATCAATAACTAATATTCCTGTTGTGAGCTGGCCTGCTCCGGAAATGGGAAGCCGCTAACTCCTGCCAGAATGATACCCTTTCCCCTTAGCAGTGACCCAGCCCGAGGGGTTCAGCATCATGGCCAGGAAGGACCCCATCCACCTTCATCTGACTGATGGGGAAATGATGCCCTGGGATGGGTGGGGTGTTGGTCAAAGTTCCCCAGGAAGCAGAGGGGCCAGGGCACCTAGCTCTGCCCAATGCTTCAGCCAGCTCTTGACAGTTTAGCCTGACAGGGGATCAGACAATATCTCAAGTCAAGAGGGTCCAAAAGCCACCCCTGTGTGATGGCGGCTGGTGGCAGCTAAATAAGGACAGGAATCAGTCTGGACTTTCTGACCACACACCCCTGGACGTCACAGGGGAGGGCCCAAGAAGTATGTCTGGAATTAAGCCTTAACCATGGACAATTATACCAAAGCAGGAAGCAGGGAGCTACCCACATATCAGGCAGACCTCGCTTTGCCCCAGACTCGGGCCAAAATAGAAGTTAATGGCCTATTTTTAAAAATACAGCCATTGCCCACCTCTTCCCACCATCTGCACTGGCACCCAGAGGACAGCCAGCCTCAACAGGGATGCCCACAGGTGGAGCCCGGTCCCTGGGTGGGCTCGGCCCACCAGGCAGGAAAGCCACATCTGCATTCGATCAAGGGCATCATGGCATCCTGAGAAAGAAGCCCCAGACAGAACACCTGTGGGAAAGGCCACCAGCTGGGTGCAGGACGCCCTGGGTGCAGGGGCCAGAAGATGGCTGTCCCGTGGTATGGATGACCATCCCAGGTTGCAGCCCTTGGATTTCCCTCTGGGAGAAAGGTAGCGCCTACCTGGCTCCTGTCTTCCTTGGACCCACCGGTTTCCAAGGATTTTTAACGTCTCACTCTCTTTGAAGTCTGGCCCCTCTTCCCAATGCCTGTGGCCTTACCACAAGCTGAGCCTCAGGCCATGCCCGGTCGAGTCCAACCTGGAGCCTACACACCGATTTCTGAGGCTGTGCCCACTTCTCTACCCCTGGGACAAGATCCCAGTTTGGGCAGCATGCTAGGAATGCATACACCATGGGTGGCCACCCAGTGCCTTGAACCACCACCCCTATTCCCTCTCACTCCCCTGACCACCACCTTGGTGGGCCATATGCTATCTGTTTGCAGGTAACATCCCTATTTCAGTGCCTCCCTTCTTGTCTGGTGAGCAGTGTGTCCTAACCCCCCTCTCCTGGGAGTTAACATCCATCAAAATGTGAAATCTTGCAAAGCAAAAGTGTCTTCTAGGTCGTCTCCTATCCTTTACCAACCTAAGAGGCATCCATCCCATGTTCGCTCCGATACTCCAGTGCCAGGGAGCTCCTGCACCCTGCAGCCCGTGACTCACTGCTGGGCACATGGTGTGAAATTCTGGCTTCCACTGAGCACCAGTGTCCTTGGACTCTGCCTCACTGGTCACAGTTTACAATTCATGGGCTTCACAGAAAAATCTTTGCCTTCTTCTCCACACAAGTGCTCTTTCCGTATCCTTATCTGGAAGCGCTAAGCTTGCAAAAGGCCCGGGGAACTCGGGCAGATTCTCAAGCCCAGCCACAGACAGGTCTGGAAGAATGGGATGCTCCACTCAAGAGCTTCATCATAAAAGTTCCTTCCAGCCCTGCATGCCGACACCTCTCCAAGACGGTACTTCCCGGTCTCTGGTTTAAATGGAATGAGCCCCTCAAAGGGGACGGCACAGGAGGAGGAGGAGGAAGAGGAGGTGCAAAGAGGGGGGAGGAGGAGGAGGAGGCACAAAGGAGGTGGCAGCCACACCCAACCCTGACAACAGACAGCCCCCTGAGCGCCCAACAAGGTGTCTTTTGGAAAAGGCCAGGCTCTCTCGACCAACGTGGGATCTGCTCCTGCCTCTGGCAGGCAGAGTGCGGGCACAGATGCTCGTGGGGCGCCGTCTGTGATCACACTCGGAAAAAATCAAGTGGTTAACCAGAGGGAAAGGACTCTGAGACCTGCCAGCATGGTGGGTTTTGGGTTTTTTTTTAGATTACGCCTAAGGTTTGTAGTTTGGACAGGCAAAGTAAACAATGACAGCGACAGCAGGAACAAAACAGAAACAAAGAAGGGTTTACTCGTTTAAGGAGAAGAACGCCTTGGTTAAAAGACAGCTCCACACGGACTTGGAAGCGGCCCCACCGCCTGCCTGACCAGGGGCGACCGTGTCTGACTGTGACGCGGGCGTGAAGAAAACCAACGCCAGCACAGGCAGGAGGAGTCTGCGCTCCATCCCGTTTCTCCCCTCCTCGGTTTTTGGAAGGGGTGGAGAAAGGGATGGGAAGGGAAGGGCTCGAACCAGCATAAAGCAACGGTATTTAGACCATGGCAAACTGAGCTACTCCTTACTGCTCTCTCTCTCCCTCCCTCCCTCCCGCTGGAGACTGGCTTGGAGTGAAAGGAGCACAGGACCAACCCGGGGCCCAGCACATACCTGAAAGAAACCCGGCGGGATGGGGCCTCCAGGCATCCCATCATTGGGGGGAATGTTGCCAAGCACTGGGCTTGGGGCTGCTGCTGCACTCTGTGGAGACAGGAAAGCGAGGCGTTAGAGAGGCTGCACCCATGACGAGAGAATTCTGACCCCCTGCCCCCACCTCCTGAGAGACAGAGTTGCAACCCCCACCCTCCCATCTCCTTGTCTGCCTACATCCTCCACAGACCCTCCTCAATACTGCCCTTCCTAGGCAAGTGGTGACCTCTGACCTCCACTTCCTCGCCTCTAAAATGGGAGAGCGCCCACCCTGTTGCACGAACACTGCAGAGCTGCCGTGGTGGCCAGCACGCTGTAGCTGCTGTGAAGGCAAGGAGGCCCTGCCTCAGCCACCGGCCTGCTTCCCCAAGTTCCGCAGGGCAGGCGAGTACTTCCTAAGAGTCTGTCCCTCTCTAAGAGGCTGGCATGTTGCACAGGAGAAGCCTAATACATACCCACAACTTAATGAGTAAGCAGACAGCCCAGCTGGGAAAGGCCCCTGGAGGGGCTGAGGGAGGGCAGGTGTGTTTTTGGTCCTGTCAGGGTCCTGGTGCTGCAGGACAGGAGGTGCACAGTGTGTGTGTGTGTGTGTGTGTGTGTGTGGGGGGGGGGTCATCATTACTTTTCCTTTTGAAGGCTGCTATTCTGGCATTTACCTGGTACATCTGCCTCAACAAATGCCTCCCAGGGGTGAACAGACGCTGCTCGCCTCAGCCTGGCCTCCTTCCAGGCAATCTGTGTCCCACCTGTTCATGTGGTCAGCATGTCTGTGCCTGGCCCCGTGCTGGCACAGGCCAGGGCGGGCTGCTCAGGACCACACAGGCCCGCCCGCCCTGCCTGGGCCCGTGCCCTGCTCCTCCCCACCCAGCCTGAAGCTCCCAGGTGCTCCTCCTGCAGGAAGCACACCCCGGGCCTCAGGGGTCCCCAAACCCCACCAGGACCGAGAATCTGAAACGGAATCACTCATATCTCCCAGGGGTCTGAGTGAGCCACTGGGGTCAGGAATGCCTCTTTTTCTCTCATCAATGCCGCCTGCCACCACCTGGAAGAAGTCACTTCTTCCCTTTCCTCAGCCAGAAAACAGGCATCAGACAACTCCTGACTTCCCTCCCACTCTGATGGGAGGATGAGGCAATGTGTGCATTCCACACACACACTCCACGCAGCAAAGCGAACAGATCCCCCAGGAACCAATCCACCCAGGTCCAAGTGCTGGGGCCTGCACAGCAGGGGTGGCGTGGGCAAGCCAGCTGGCCTTTTTGCAGGAGTTTCCTATAAAAAGTGGGGGGTGGAGAGGATTAAGTGAGCTGTGTTTTGTAAACCGGGAAAGCTCAGCAATCTGGAAGCAAGGAGGACTCAGTACGGGCGCACAGTAGGTCTTTTAACAGACCCTAAGTAAAGAGAATGGGGTGGGGTTGGGCTGACCACTCTGGCCCAATGTTTTAAAATGATTCGGCCAACAGAAAAGCAACCCTTCCTTCTCTGTCATTAAAGAGGTCCTGACAACCATCCTGTAATGCAGCGACTTGCACCTTTTTCATCTCACGACACTATTACCAAAATCCTGCGGCTGACAAAAGAAAAGTTCTAATTTTGATTCATTCACACTGGATGGCTATTGTTGTGCTGGCTGTTGAAAAGAAGTCAGTGCCCTGAATAAATAGTCAGGTATTGCGTATTTTAAAAATGCTTGCAGCCGTTGGCTGCCGTAATGTGTTGTAAACATCCCAAACATTACAGATTAGGTTTTCCCACCTGCCTAGGTTTGAGGCCACAGTCCCACCCACAAGACGCAGCAGCCACCCAGTCCTGTTATCTGGGTGAAGGCCGCCTGGGGGAATATGCCAGGTTATCCAATAGCTACACCGCTTGTCTGTGGTTGGCGATTCTGTGAAAAGGGTGAAAATGCAACTTTTCGTGATGTACAGCCAACAATGACGCCTCCGCAGCAGGAGCAGAAAAGTTTAAAAAACAGCGGGGCGAGGTCAACACCCACCTGTATTTTCTTCCAGTTCTTTCAAAGACTGGTTTTACATTTAACTCTTTGATCCTTCAGGATATCACTTCGGTAAAGAATATGATTTTACTCCTCAAATAGTCAATTGCAATTGCCCCAGTCATTTTAGACCGGAGACAAAATTCTTACAAAGGGCTGTTTCTGAGCATTTAAATTCTCTCCTATGTCTCTAAGACTCCATTCAAATGATGGGTTTTACAATGTGTTTTATTATCTCCTTTAATTCTTTCATACAAGATTTCTTGTTTATTTTTATCCATTTATCCCTCCAAACTTCAGATCATTTATAAAAGTCACCTCCCTCCCAAGAGAAAAAAGTTATTCTAGATAGGGGTGAACAAATGAAACACAGGGTTTGCTCTCATATTATTATTTACTTATCATTGTATTATTTGTCTTCTTACCATCATTATTGTTATTATTTCGTATCCTTACTTATGATTTATCTTTTCATTAATGATGGCTGATAATTTAACCAACCACCAACAAAAGTAGACACTTAAACCTGCTTTTGCCCACTCCTATATATAAAAATTTAAAGGAGAACTGACACCTTTCCAAAACAGAGGCACCCTCCTAAGATATGGTCTTTGCTATATAGTTCCGTCTTTGTTCAAGTCCCCCAACCATGATTAGAAAGTGGGTGGGAGTGGCTATCAATTTGGGAAAGCCAAACCCTCTTTTGTGGAGCTGACTTGTTCTTGGGATGAGGGTGGGAAGGGTGTGGCTCCCACGGAGGGGTGCGGGGACGGTGGAGGCCCAGCCCTGGTGGTGTGGATGGTGGAAACCATCTGGCCTGAGGGTCAGAAAAGGCTGGTGCTTTCACACCATCTCTCCCTGAACCCTCAAAATGGTCCTCTGAGGCAGACACAAACACCCCCACTTTACAGGCGAGGAAACAAACATCTGTGTGGAGAGCAGGCTCAAGACAACCCTTTTCCATGTGCCTTCTTCAGAGAGTCCAGAGCTACTCTTCCTCAGCCTTCAGAAACAATGCTGTGTATAAAGAAAGATCTGGAAAGCTTCACCAATTCGGTTCTTTAAATTAGCATGTACCATTTAATTTAAAACACTTCCCTATGTTAGAACACAGCAAAGTACTGGTAAAAAAAATTAGTCACTGTAATTTGTTAAATAATGTCATGAGCACTCACCCCTGCCCCCATACTCCCGATTAAGTGGCCAAAGAAAACATGATTTTTTAACTGAAACTATTATTAAATATAGATGTATCATTATTTAATCAATTAAAATAGCCGGCATTATATCGGTATTTGCTAACCTACTAATTACAAACTGGCATCTGACTTATCTTTGGACCACTTCCTTTTGAAATGGTTTACACTGGCCATCTGTGGATCTATTTTTACGGTAAAACATTCATGCCCTTTGCTATCTGGGTATGTGACTGTTTTCCTTAGTGATAGATATCTTATAACTTAAAAAAAAAAAACACCTTTTAAATGAAAACTTGAACCTGGAAGCATGGCTCACTCCAAGATCTCATTTCCCACGAAATCAGGAAGGGGTCAGTGGTTCCAGAAACCGGGGGTGGGTGGGTGGGCCACAGCCCTTGGAATGCCAGGGCTGGGTGGCCATGGTTCTAGTAAGTGGATGGTGTGACTCGCTGACATCTGGGTGGAGGAAGGACTTCTGCTCGCCGTCAGTGAGAGGCAGGCCATGTTAGCAGTGACTAAGGTGGCAGGAAGCCGAGGAGATGACTTGTCATTTAAAGCCTCCTCCAGCAGCAGCATTAAGTAGCCTTCAGTGCTTAAGTCTGCATCCTGAATTATGACAGTTATTGCTATTCTTTGATTATGAAGTGAAAAATACGTGAATAATGAAAACTTTCCAAAGGGCAGAACATCATGAAGAAGAAGAAAAAAAGAACAGCAGCAACCGGAGTTACAGGGTGAATAAAGGTTTAAGAAATAATCATTTCTCACGAAATCCAATCCAAGGGACCCCCCCCAATGCGCGTGCGCGCGCGTGAACAAACACACACACACACACACACACACACACACACACACTCATCTATTAACATGACACGGCCCCCCTACACTTCAACAGCAAGGGCTTTGCCCATCTCAGTGTGGGCATACAGCAGGTGTTCAATAAATGATTATGACTTTTATTATTCAAAGACCTGCTCAAACCTGGCCATCTGGAGCCAGGCCTTTCCAGATTGCTAGGAATCGGCCTCTCCCTGCGGTTTCCAACTCTGACTTAGAGTTCCCATTAAGGCACTCAGCAAAGCGTCTCATGTGAGTTTTCTCTAAAAACACAAAACCCAAACTGAAACCCCCCTGACGCGCACCGAGGCCTACAGCTGGCTGGGGCTGCGGTAGCTGCAGAGGATGGAAGTCACCACTGGAGCAGGAGAGGAAAGAAGGCTGGACTCAGAAGCCAGAGATGAAACCCCCTCCTCCCCCCGCACCCCCCACCACACACACACACACTCAGTCCTAGCTGGGACCCCATGGACAGTCCTTTCTCACTCCTGGCCTCAGTGTCCTCACATGTCAGGTGGAGGAGTCCAAGAAGATGACTTCAAGGGCCCTTCTTCCGAGCTGCTCTCCCCAGCCCAGTCCACACACCCGGGGGCAGGGACTGGAAACAGCAGCTCACATGTGAACACGCAGGCGATCTTCCTTCCAGAGGACCCTGCATGTTAACTCTCCTCCGTGCATTATACAACACGCAGAGATCCGAGATTAAAAACCACTCACAAACCCACTAGTTATCGGAGCCTGAGCTAACAGCCGATGACATCTGGGCTCCCCCCACCCCAGGCCCTCCTCGCCAGCATTTACCCACATGTGCACATATACGTGGACTAAAAAGGCAGAATCCAATCAGGCATGCAGTTTGGTAACTCACGCATTTTTACAAAACTAACTTAAAATTCTTTCTAAATAGAAAACAGGCCTTGCAGGGTGGTGTGGCCCACTCCAGTCAGCTGCCTCCTCGGAGCCTCTTGGGTAGAGTCAACTGGGAAAGTCCCAGGTGCCTTCAGACAACTGCCTGAAGCGCTGAAAGAATTTCAGTTTTGTTCACAGCTGGCTGGTTGCACAGGGCCACTCCAACCACAGGCCTCCCCCACTACCCAAATCCGTTTTTCAGTGGTGAGGGGAACCTGAGCACCTCCCCTGCCCCAGAGCCAGTATTCTCTCACCCTCCCTGGAGGAAAAGCAGGCTCCACAACGGCCTTGGAATCTGAGCGACGGTGAGGAGCCCTGAAAGCTGTGCGAAGGGATCGGGACTTTCTGCTCCAGGCACCAGGGAAGAATTCTGAGCAGAAGAGCGGCCTCTGAGAACCCCGCCTTACCCGGTACCAAGCATCCCAAGGCATCCCCGACAAACCTTCCAACACCCGGAGAACCCAAGGCTCCAAGAACGAAGACTTGGCAAGCCCTGCTGTGGGGCCGGGCCCTTCGCTCACTCCCTGCAGCAAGTCCCCTGTAGAGGAACCAAGACAGCTCCTAGCAGCCTCCCAGCTGGTGCTGTAGCATCTCGTGGGAGGCGACAAGCATTCGTGCATCCGCCAAGAAGTGAGGGTCCAGGGGACACTCCCTATAAGGTACTATATACCAGCCTCACCCCGAGAACCCCCGTTATCCTCACTCACCAACCAGCAGGAGAACCACCCTGCCCCATTTTTTACTCTGTCTTAAAAATGGTTCTATGCACATGAAGCCCCTGGGAAACTGAGTAGCAAATGCTTGGAGAGAACCTCGGGACTCCTGCCAGGTCGGCCTCCCTCCTGACTGATTTACAAGGCTACAAAATAGAACTTGGTTCTGCAAATCCCCTCCCTCCTCGCCCCACCCCAATACTCAGGCCTTGGCGTGTAGCACGGGGCCAACATGCGAAACCACCAAGGGCGGCCTTCTCTGACTGGAACCCAACACACACGGCCAAGCACCCGCGACGCTGGGGTACGGGAGTTGGCTATGTGCCAATGGGTCTCGGAGGGGAGTGAGGACACCCCGCACTGACCACAGGAGGAGGACAAGGGAGGAACGAAGGCTGCTGAGTGATGCTCGTGTCCGGGAGAGGGAGGAACGCTTGCACTGGTGTCACCGAGACCATTCGGTGCACAACCCTGGAGTGACCTGGGTCCCTCCGGGCCACGTTTCCTGGAGGGCATTTTAGCCCCATCGACAAGAAGCTGAAGATGACGCTGAGGGAATGGAGGAAACGGCATCCCCCAGGTGCAAAGGCCAAGACCGAGAGAGTGGGGTCAGAAGAGGGAAAGGTACAAGGAGAGGCCTCTGGGTTTTAAGCGCAGACCACAGGAGACTCCGTTTTGGAGAACGGGGGCTCTAATTCTGCAGCGTGGAGAAGGCAGAGCGGTTGCTATGCGAAGAGCCAGAGCCAGCTGGCGTTAAAAATAGGTCCAGATGACACACAGGAGTGACTGACACAGGATCCCTGCCTCCAAAGAGCCAGGGGCTGTCACGTGGAGGGAGGACGTGCCCACCCAGAGCCCGGGGGCACCTGGTCCAGCGGGAGATGCGTGGCCCACCAAAAGCTGCTCCAGGTCAGAGCAGGAGGGTGAGCGGCCTGGGGAAGTGGGGGGTTGGCCATGTCAACTTGGGGTGGCTCAGTCAGGACGTGGCAAAACCCCATCACGGACAAAACAAAATACGTGGCTTGGTCTCCACCCTGCCCCCTCAGAGCCATGCTGACTGTCTCAGCCTCAGTTTCCTCTCTGCTAAAGGGAGTCACGATACCTAGTGCTGCCTGGTGTCTCCTGGGGATTACACGAGAGAGGAGTCCTGGGCCGAGTGAGGGTCAGGGTAGCACTCCGGCTGGAACCCACCACCTACCATGTGACTTGGACAAACCTTCCTGCCCCTGGGCCTCGGCTCAGCTCGACACCAGGGCAGCTGAGACCCTGCTGTTCCAAGGAAACAGTGGGCATCACACTGAGCTCTTAGCCAAGCCACCTGAAGAGGGGCCACGTGCAGGTGAAAGAAGGTCCAATCAGCCAGAGCAAGGCCACTGGGCCCAAGGGAGGGTGTCCTGACACCAGAGCTTCTTCCCGAAAGTCCGACCTCACTTCTGTCTCCTGGGGTGAGGGGATGAATGCAGAACGCAGATGGAATGCAAAGAGAAGCAACTGATCCCAGAGACCCGGAGAGGGGAGGGGTGCTACTTACTCCTCAGCACCCTTGGGAAGGTGTCACTTTGTTTTCCGGTAAGGACACAGGCACAGAGGAGTGCATTCTCCTAAGCGACTCTCACTTAAGTCTCTCTGCCCCTTCACCCCTGACCCTGGGTTCAAGAAACCCAAAAAATGGTGTGCCCACACCCACCGCCAACCCTGCAGTTCCCAAGAGGTCTGTGTGCTTTCTGACATGATGAAAAGAAACACTAGACAGGTCACTACAAACATAAGGTAAGCACAGCGCGTTCTCTACGTTTGGCATCACCTATGTCTTGCTCTTCCCCAAGGAGACTGACCTCATCCTAACTCTGGTTCCTTTGGCAAATATTTCACCAAGTTGGCCTTCACTAAGGAAGGGGGGTCAGATGAGGGTGTGTGTGTGTGTGTGTGTGTGTGTGTGTAAGAATGCAAGATCCCACTGAGGAGTCTGCTGGGTCTAATTGGCAAATTACCCTGGAAAGAGAAGGAGAAACCAGGAAGGTGGGAGCTTACACCGGTTGTGAGGGCTTCAGACGCGTTAGATGCATTCAGCAAACACTGGCTCCTGGGGCTGCCCGGGATGCGCTGTGCCTACTGGGATGGGAAGACAGAGGCAGGCTCTGCCCTCAAGGTCTGGGGGATGAATGAGTCTCAGTGACAGAGAACTGAGGGATGTGGGAGGCGCTCTGGGCGGGCGCTGCGAGGCAGGGATTAGGGGGATCAAGGAGGCTTTATAGAAGAGGTAGCACTCAAGCCAGGGCCTAAAAGGACGACAGGACTCGAAGATGCGGGAGGTGATAGGAGGGAGAGATTACTGCTGTCATCTTAGCCCTCCCTGAAAAAAGCAGGCCTTCTGACAGCCTCGCCTGCGGAGCACAAATCCCACCTGTGGTTTACAGGGTGGGCTCTGGGCTTACTCAGCCCCCACCCCAACAAGAGGGGGCTCTGCGAAAGGGGAGCCGCCCACCCAGTCTGAGAGGCTGCTACTGCTGACCCCGCTGGCCCAGCTCACCTCAGTGAGGCTTACCCAGTTTCTGTCCCCCATCCACCCAACAGCCCGGCTGGGACTACAGATAAGAAAACGGAGGCTCGGGGGTGTCCAGGGACCTGTCCCCGGTCACATGGCTTGGAGCGGGCAGAATGGAAGCCAAGTCCAGGTCTGCTAAAACCACAGCCTGGCTCTCTGCTGTGCCCAGCCGCTCTGGTCTACGTTTTGAAATAACACTTACAGGAGGCCGCTGGGAAGAAGTCTAGATTCGAGGCCCAGCCCTTCCGTGCTCCAGGAGCTGGGGTTCTCGGGCACCTCACTTTACCTTTCTGAGTCCTTCATCGTCATCTATAAAGGAGGGGAACCCTCTACCCTCTGCAGGGGTGTAGGGAACTTAACTATGACTCTCAGGTAAGGGGCTCAGGAGCTATGGGGGCTCAGGCGTGATAGGCGCTCAGCAAACAGACGCCTCTGAGCCAGCGACACAGCACTGGCAGGCGACTCCATGAACAGAGGAGGGAGGGGAGTAAGGGGCCAGGGCTGTTGGAAGACACCACCCTCTGCTAGACAGAAGCCACCCTTCCGAGGAGTGGCCTCTCTCTGCCCCACGTTAGGAAAATCCAAATTCTTTCCTTTTTTTAATTGTTAACACTGTCACAGATGTCCCCCATTCCCTCCCTTTGCCCACCTCCACCCAGCCCCCGCAGCTCCCCGGAAAAGACCTTTGCTTTTTTTTAAGAAATGAAAAAAAAGGGGCACACTCCCATCAACACTTCCAAAAGAAAGGGGAGCTCGCCTCCCTGTGCTGAGAAGGCCATGTCCCAGGAAGCATCCGGCTTCTTCTGGGAATTGGATCAAAGGGCACCGTTTGTGTAAGAGGTGGAGTCCCGTGTAATTAATACCTGGTTATACCCTGGGCACCAGCCAGGGCGCCCTCCCCCGTGTGCAAACACCTCCCAGCTGGGCTACACGGCACAGGACGCCGGTCCTAGGCATGTACACGCAAGACAAGGAGATTAAGGGCTGGAGGTGCCCCCGCACATGAACAGTGCAGAGTGGATCGACAGCACGCTATCCGTACAACGCTGGTTTTCTTCTTAAAGAGAGATGAGCTTCAGGCTCTGGTTTACACCATTAGCAACACACACACACATACACACACACACACACACACACACACACACACACACCCCTCCTCACTGTCTTAAAGGTGCTACCTACAACTGCAAACATGTCGCACTAGGCCAGTGACAGCCCTGAACAAGAGCACTGGCAGTTGCTTCTGGAAAGTGGGAAATTCCCTGGCGTGGACCCGCACGCACGCTTAGTTCCAATGACAACTTAATCCTGCCAGGACTGAGGTGTGCAGAGAACAAAAAACCTGCCGCTTCTAGAAACTTTCTTCTCGCCGAGTTTAAAGGAGATCGTTCAAGGCACAGCCCTCAGAACACCTTTCGAGAATGGGAGTGCACACTTGGCTCAGCTGACACCCACGTGAGCGGGGACAGTCCCTTTCCCTCGGCGGGTCCTCTGCCGTGCAGGACCCATGTGCCCAGTCTGAAGGTCCGCCAGCGTCCCCTGATACCGGCGCAGGGAAGTTTACACTTGGCTGGGGAGGGCTATGCAGATAGATGAAGGGGCCGGGAATCCCAGAGCTCTCTCGACGGGCCAGGAAGCCGGCGAGCAGCCTGCCGCCGTGGTTTGCAGGGTCGGGCACACAGGCTCGGAGCTGAGCAGATGCCACCTAAGCCTTTAGAGCACGCACTAATTGAGCTAATTTAGCTAACAGTCTCTGTGTTGTCCCCCACCCCAGTCAACCAGCGTCCTTTGGTACTGCTGGAGAGATGCAAGCTGTTGGCTTTAGTGTTATTTTGTCAGCCATTAAACGATTCATCGGAGTCATTAATTGATTTATTACTGCTGCCTGCTCAGAGGGTTTAGCAAATAAAGAATGATGTAGGTCACAATGCAAAGGAAATTGGACCAAACAACGCCACGAGGAGCTGGGCACTTAAGAGTCGGCCGCTGTCCACCGGGGCGGCCCTCCACACCCAGCCATTGGATGGGGGACAGACAGTGTCACTGCTCTCTGCCTGAAATCCGGGTGCCAGCCCGCCTCCCACTCAAGGCGCCAGTGTTGCCAAAGATGTAGAAGGCAGAGAACCTTGTCTGGAGGCCTCTGGCAGCCGGCTCCCAAGCACCTGCCAGGCCCGGTCACTAGCAACTGAGTAGGTACGAGGAAGAGAGAAACCTACACCTGTTCACCAGGTGGGTGCTCGGTTGCAATGGCCGAGCCTGTGTCTCAGCCGTCCAGAGCCTCAGGGAAGTCAGAGAGAGTGTCCCTCCCTCCCCTCCCCATCGAGGGCTCTCCTCCTCCAGAGATGATGGGCTCTGGCCACAGCCCCTCTCTCCCCTGCACTGTCCACAGGAGGGACAGGAGAAGCAACAGCTGGTGGTTAGCAGGTGCCTCCCAGTGCCTCATCCCCGATCCTCTCAACAGTCCCATGGCATTACCGCCCCCATGTCAGAGGGAAGAGAATGAAGCCCTGGGAGCTGCCCTGCCCATGGTTCTAATCAAGCCAGAAAGTAGCAGTCCTGGGATTTGAACCTAGGCCTATCTGACTGCAAAGTCCACATTTCTTCCCCTCTACCAAGCTCTGTAGCTGACACAAAAGAGTGCAACAGCTCAGCCTCCACAAAAACCAGCAGGTGAACAAGAGCGGGTCAACCCCCTCCTCCTGGGAGCCCCATGTGCCTCATTTATCAAACGGCAGGGTGAAGGTGGGTGGGCCGTGAGACTACGAGGAGGAGTGAGAACGCACAACTCCTAAGTCCCTTCTACCGAAGTCCCCAGCTGCCCTGGCCACTGCGATGCTGATGGGTTGGCCAAGCAGTCAATCATGCTGCCTCGGGCCCCTTCCTCCCATGGTTTCCCCTGCTGTTCTACCTGCCCTTCCAGCCCAGCCAAAGGACAGCAGGTCCAGCAAGTCTTCCAGGATTAGGCAGGCCAGGCCCCCAGTAAGTGGCACAATGAAGGTTTGCTGCACTGGATCAGGCCAGAGAGAAGTAACTCTCAGCACCCCCACTCCCAGTCCCTGGGTTCTGAGCAAACAGAGGGAGTGGTGGTGATGTGGGGGGGTTGGGGGGGTGCAGACTAGAATGGTCTTTTTACAGAAATGTGAACACCCCCAACAAGAGGACTAACTGGTCATGGGTAGTGTGTGTGTGTGTGTGTGTGTGTGTGTGTGTGTGTACACACACATGCACGTGTATTTGTGTGTGCACATGCCTGTCTCTATCTCAGGTAGGAAAAGTAATAGCTCTGGTACCTAGTAGCCCTAAGGAACCAAACAGCTGGTCTGGTTGACTCAAATTCTGTGATCACAGGTATCAGCCCCTGAAAGACACATCACACCCTCACCTAGCTGGGTGGCATCTAGAACGGGGCCCAGACCCAGTGCAGGGGGGCTGAAGTGGTAAGCCAAGCACACACCAGAGCTGGTCTGCTTCAGGGTTTGACGCAGCACGGCCCCGCCGAGCTCTGTCTGCAGCTGGGGGAGTGGCAGGGCAAGGCAGCTTCCCACCAAGAGGTCCACCAGGTATTTGCTGGGTGTCTACCAGGCACACAAGGCAGGCCTTCCTTGTTAGCATCCCCCAAGAATGGGCCCAGAGCATGCGAGAACACACACACATCCTTCAGGGTCCTGGTGAGAAACCTGCTAACAGGAGGAGATGACCTGCCTGATGAAAGGTTTCTGAGGGGGCAGGCAGTTCATCTTCTAAGAATCAGGCCCAAACTTGGCTCCTGAAACAGACACGGATTCCCCATAGAGGTGCCCCCCCCCCCCCGCACCGCGCCCCGCATCGATTCACATGGTATTGAAAGTACAAAGGAAGCTTTAGAGACCTTCATCCAGGTCTCAATTTAGATTATTTAAGTATCGTTAGAAAAGAAAAAAAAAAAAAAGACCTATTATCACTTACGTATATTTAGTACTCTTAGCTAACGTACAAAGGCCTTTCTCTCACCCATTCTTACTTCATGAATATGCCCAGCCACCCTCTGAAACTCTCCTCCACTCTCCCCCTGGGTGCTAACTTCGTCCTATGTGTGTTCCCCATCACAGCACTTGTCACATCTGACTGTTAATTCCTTATTAAATTAGCCAGCTGTCTTCCCAGGGATGGGGGCAGGAATGGTGTGCACAGCACAGAGAAGATGCTGGCTCAGTAAGTATCTTTTGGATGAATCAAGTCCTTACAAAAATCCTGCTTTTCAAGAACAGTCACCACATCTACAAGGTCAAATTCCAAGACCAGAGCTAACTCAGTCAACTACTGACTTACCATTTGGCTACATCCATACAATGACACTCTCCCCTCCAACCACCACACACACACACACACACACACACACACACACACACACACTCTTCTACACACCCCCTTACATGCCAACGCATGTCTCAGGACACACTGCTCCCTCTGCCTGTAAAACCCAAGCTTAGGAAATTCAGAAAACCTGGTGCTGGTGCTGCTCAGCCTTTGCTGGCACAGGAGTTGGCCAGGACACTTCTAGAGCCACTGGTCACCTGGTAAAATGAGATCATGGCTATGACTCCCCTCCCAAGACAGCTATGAAGACTACTTAAGCTAACGCTGGGCAAAGCATCTGTAGCTCCAAAGGAGAACCAAGGCAATGAGAGGGAGTGGGTAGCCCCGAGGAGCTAAAGTTCCCACTATCGCCCCCACTTTGGAAGGAAGTCGAGACTGGGCCAGTGGGCTGGGTGCAGTGAGGGGGTCCAAGTGGCTTTATGAGTTGCTACGATCTAGCTGCCTCTCCCAGCCTCAGCCAAGCCTCCTTTCCATCCCCAAAGCATAGCCTGTTTATCCTCAGACAGGTTGGATGTCCTAGTTCTTGGCCTCCGAGGAGAGATGTCTGCTCCACTAGCCCAAAGAGCCATTTTTTCCATCGGCCTCTTAAAGGCACTGAGAAACCTGCCTACTACCGTCCGGGCTTGGGGACAGGCAGAGGTGGAGGGACCACTGCTGGACCTGAGTGACGCCGACGGAGACAGCAAGGCAGAAGTCCCACCCTAAGACGCCTTTTTCTGTACCAGAAAATGTGCCCCACAGACAGAGGAATCTCCTGCCAATCACAGCTAGACCCTCCAAAATCCACAGATTTATAAAAGACGGGGTTCTTGGGATCATAGACAAGACACAGAGCAAGCCCTGAGCTCACTCAGGAGAAATGTGTCCTCCTCCTCCCTGCTGGTTCAGTCCCTCACTTCACATAAAATGAGAACTTGTGAGGCAGACAAAAGGGAGGGGCAAGAGGCAGAGAGAAGGGGAGGGCAGACATGGGGCTCTCGGAGCCCACAGGGCCCTCTGGCTGCACACCCCTGCTGCATCCAGTCCCTGTGCTTACCATGTCCTGGAACAGCTGCAGCCCCTCACCTGGGGGACACTGTGCTGCTTTTATTTTCTCTGCTCAACAAGCTCCCCCATCACCTTCCACTGATCTACCTACAGAACATCTAGTCACCCATCGATGCCCAGCTCAAATGTCCCTGCTTCCCAGCCCACAGCAAGCACTCGAGTCCCCGAGTAGGTTCATGAGTATATCTCACTGTTAGAAGGTACCTATTTTTACCTGCAACCAACCATCTCCCGGGGCACCCAATGAAACATTCAATACCAACAAACTCTTAGCCAAAGGTTGCCATGGACATGGACCGAGCACTGAACCAAGAACAAGAGCTTCGGCTCCCCGGCTAATTCAGAGAGGGAAGCAATTCACCCACGACTCAAAATGTGCCCCCCTCCAATACAATACCCTCTCCTGGGGTTGGCATGAGTTAACACCAACAAGGAGATGATGGAAGGACTATGACCTCCTCTCAGCCTCTCTCTCCCTCCCACGCCAACCTCCCTCTTTTCTTGGGCCTCCAGCTTCAGCCACAGGGAGCACTCGCCGGTCCCAGCCTTGGCAACATGCCATCCCGTCTACCTGAATGCCCACTCCTTGCTGGGTTTTGCCATTCCAATCCCTGTGTCCATCCCTCAGGCCACCTTGGGCACTGGGCATGATCTCTTCATCTTCCAAGTCCACATGAAACACTACCTGTGACTCTTCCAACATGTTCTACTTTGCCTTTATATGGACTAAGAATATCTCCCTATAGGACTGTTGGTTCCAAAAAGTAGAATCCAAATATTTACTATGTCTAATAATCAATAACCACTGATAACAGGCGGAGGATTATGAAAGCGCTTTTTGGACAAAGCTAGGCCTGGCTCTTCCAGGAAATGTCTTCCTTATTTTCCCCTTTTGTAAAGATGTAACTTTAAAAAAAACAGAACATACTTTCATAAACCTAAATGTTAAGGGGTAGAGGGGCCTTATCTTGCAAAGATCTCCATGCTTCTCTCCTCATACAATCACTGAATGAAGGTTGGAAACATGAGAACCTTGGGGGGAAACCTGAATTTGAAACTTGGTTCTGTTCTTGATTGACATTTGTAAGTCACAGAGACATGGCAGGACCATCCTTGATGGATGACCAAGCTCCCTCTCTACTGCAAATCCGGGCCACAGCGGTCTGTTCTTCTCTTTCTGATTCCATTTGAGGCTATGGCCTGAGTCTTCTCCACTGAAGAAAGGAGTTTTTAAATTAGATTTGGGGAGTCCACAGGCCTTTAGGGACTTTGAAACTAGAACCTCCGAACAGGAAGGAGTCCCACAGTTCCTCTGGCACAGAGGCGGCCTCAGGCTCACAGACCTGGCCGTCGGCAGAAAAGATCTGGGGACTTGGGTCTCCCAACCTGTCTGGGCCTTGGTGGTCTCACCTGGCAAACTGGGATTAAAAGCCCTGCTTCACGGAGTTTGTAAAAGTGAAGGTTCTGCTTCCTCCCCTGGACCAGTGTCTAGCCTATGTCCACCAGGTGCTCCATAAATACTTGCTGAATGGACATCCTCCTAACCCCTCCTCTCTGCCTTTTCTCCACTGAGAAAGACTCGCGCCCAGTGGGGACAAGCCAGGCAGTGCTCCCCGCTACGGCCTTGGAGCATCCCATCCCTGTGTCCCAGGAATGGAAATAAGGCAGCACTTTAGTGGGCACCAAGGAAAGCTGATCTCAATCCCCCCACACCCTCTGCTCCTTTGTTTCACCTGGGGCCTATCTTGCTGGCGAAGATCCTGATGGTTAAGCATCTTCACAAGGTCACAATTCTTCCTGGCTGGGTCCAGTCATCACAAATCCACATACCCCACGCCCTCCAGTGGGGACCGGAAGGAAGACTTCAGTCATGGAAAGAAAAGACTTGAACAGGCCCTCTGCTCTGACACCAGTTTGGGGCAGGTCTCAAACTGGTGAAGTCTGGACAGTGGTGGCTTCCCATGTGTAAAACAGGAAACCAGCCTTCCCTGCTGGCTTACCTCACACAGGGGTGTGAAGTACAAATGCAGAAACAAACACAAGGCCGGGTGTGAATGGAAAGGCAACAGCATCCCCTGCCTACAGACAATCAAAGGGGCTGAGAAGAAAGGAGGATGTTACAGTTACACAATCAGGGCTGCTGGCTGTCCCCATGATGCCCTTTATCTTTAAAACAAAGGGGTAGATTTGATTCCTGGTCCCCCAACCTGGCTGCACATCCAATTCACCTGGGGGTTCTGCAACAACCCAGCTGCCCGCCCTCCCCAGGCTGCAGGAAGGCTGCAAGGATCTGGCTCTGGGGAGTTCCTGGATCAATGTTCCTGCAGATCCTCCTGAGCACCGCCCCTGCCCGGACGAGGGGAAACTGACCCCAGGTCCAGGAATGGCTGGCCAGATGGGCAGGCCTCATCTGTCCTCCCCCTCCCCAGCCAGGCTTCCAGGAGGCCTGCGGGAAGCCTCCAGATGCAGGTCGGGGCTTAGACAGCCGCCCAAACAGGTACGGGCCCAGATTTAATTGGCATCTCGGTTAAGCTTTCTAATCTCATTAAAGCTGCCTCCATCATGCAGACCGAGGCTCTGAATTTAATAACACAAGAGCACTGCCCTGTCCCACTGTAAGCTGATTAGGTCGGGGGAGGACTGAGAGGACAGCCCTGGACCGAGGCCCCTGGCCCGTCAGACCCCTCTCCTCTGCCATACCAAGCCATGCTGCCATGTGAATGGCACAAACTCAGACGGAAAGGAGAGGGCACACTGCACAGGGGGCAGGAAGGAAGGAAGGGGGAGGAAGAGTGTACAGCAGGGCTGCAGGGCCCACCTGCCTAACCACCCTGCGGAGCGGGGGCTGTCCCTAGGACTTTCATTATAAACACAAACCGCCAAGTGATTTCATTCCACCTCTTATCAGGGTGCCCTCCGAGAGAGTCCACCCCACACCAGGAGACGGCTGCCCCCGGGCGGAGTGCAACACAGCTGCCTCCCCCACATTCTTTCTGCAGTTCTCAGTCTCCCCTCATTCACAATGGGAAGGAGACGGCAGAGGCCTGTGCTGGGGTCCAAATGGCTGCTCTTCGTCTTTGTGAGAGAAGACTTGTCCTGCCACCCATCCCCCCACGCCCCCCATCCTTCCACCGTCTCTGAGAGGAGGTGCCCTGCAGCCCTTCCTTGACCAGTGTGTGAGGAGGGCCGAGAAAGGAGCCGGCTCCTGGACACCGGCTCTGAAACACCGCGGTCAACATGTGCAAACATCCCTGTGCATGGACACATCGCCCACTTCTCGATCATCTCCCTCCATCTAAATATATCCCAAGGAAATAACTTGGCAGTGGTGAGAAATTCTGCAGTGGCTCCAAAGTAGCAAAAACAAAACAAAACACACACACCAACACACACAGCTCTTGTGCAAGGTGCCACACTGGGTCAAGGACAGGCGTGGAGACACAAACAGGCACAGGCGACAACCACCCAGTGTGTGCTGGGGTTCAGTCCCGCTGAGGGCTGGTGGTTATTATTATCAATACTTAACAGGGAAAACAGTATTTTAGAAGGGAAGGGATTCCATGCAGCTTCCAAGCTGGGCTAGCACAGATGCCCTGTCCACGGGAGATGTTTGGGGGCACGCCCAGCCGAGTACACACACACACACACACACACACACACACACACACACACACCCATCCCCACCCACTCTGGGACGCTTGAAGACACTGGCATTTTCCACTCCACTTGCCAAGAATGGAGCCACCCTGCCCTGTGTGATCCTCAAACCCCAGGAAACAAAGGCGGCAGTCATGGGGGCGGGACAACACCCCTCAGGCATTGGCCCCATGTCTCCCCCACCCCCTACCATTTCACCAGAGGGGAACCAACGGCCCACAGGAGGAGACAGACGTGCCCAGAACTGGCCAACCTGTCCCCGACTCCACCGTGCGTTCGTCCACTGGATCATTCAGACAGAGGCAGCTTTTTAAAAAAAAAACGCCCTCAGCAAATCTAAGCTGTTCATAATCACCGCCTAAGCCCACCCTCTTTGGCCCAAGGGCACCAAATTTTTAAAAGAAAATGTTTGAGGGTCAAGGGGGTGTGGGCAATCCTCCCAGTCACGCCGGCTCTCGATGGCCCATCTGACTTCTCGCTCCCATACAACACCCAGTGCCCGTCTTTCCCCCTCTCCACCGGGACTTGGTCCTCAGGCCTGGACCACTGCATCTGCCTCCTCATCGGTGCACATGCCCCAGTCCTCCCCTGGTCCCTACTCCTTTCTCCGAATAGACCCACCCAGCTGCCCAAACAGGTACAGGCCATTGATGGTGCAGGCCCATAACCTCGGTGGACTCTGCTCGGGCTGCGCTTGGCTTTCCTGCCCTTTGCAGGTCCAGCTCCACCCACACAGCCCTCCTTCCTGAACACGACATGTCTCTTCATGCTTCCGAGTGTTTACACCAGACTCTCTCCTTGCCCTGGAATGCTCCATCACACTCTTTCCTTCAGTCACCAACTGCGGCTTCTTCTTTCTTTTGGACCGCCCACGGAAGCAAGCCCTCTGGTAGAGACAGCCGGGCCGTCTCTCGGGGTGCCCAGTGACTGGGTCCCTTGAAGCACCATCAGCTTCTGCTTAGTCTGAGACCACGAGACCCCAGGAGGTAGAGGGCCTCACAGGCATCTCCAGGGCCCAGGCCAGGGTGCAGCACACCAAAGGCATTTCTAGGCCAACACAATTTCCAAAAGAAACTTCAAGTCTTCAATACCAGAGACATTGTTCAGCGCAATCCTAGTTTTCTTAAAGTCAAGGGTACAAAGGCCCAGGGAGGAGTAGGGAGTGTGGACATCACCTAACTGGTTCACAGCACCGGACTGGTGGCTGGCCCAAGTCTTCATGGGCTCCTGCAGATCGGCCAAAAGCCCCTACCAACAAGGCCACACTCAGGAGAGGGCTACCAGGACCAAACATCCAAGAAAGAGGGGCCCAAGAAAAGTCTAGAAGCTGCACAGGAAGAGCTGGCTTGGGGTTCAGGAGCCCAGCGGAAGAGAAAGCACACACCAGCCTGGAGGTCCTGAGAGGAGACCCGAGTAGGTGCTGAGGAGGCCTGGCATGGGGAGGCACTCAACAAACACTCGATGTTGCACAGTCCATGGCACAAACGACCAAATACCAACCAGTGCCATGCACAGTGTCGCCCAGGCCTGCACCCAGCCCCAGGCCCCTAGAGAAAGGCAAGATTACTTCTGCAGGGGGAGGAAGGGGGGAGCAGTCTGGGACGGCTTCACAGAGTGGTGACATCTGATCAGACACCATCTGTTATTTTTCTCTAATTGTTCCACATGTGTGAAATTTTGATTCTAAGCTAAAACGTGGACTCTGACAGCTCGAGACTGCGGCTGCTTCCCCTGCCTTTCCCACCCCCTCTCCCCGAAAGGTCCATTCCACGGCAGGCTTCGGGGGAGAGTGAGGGAACGCCAACAGGAGTGCTAAACCATGCCCTTTATTTCCAAGAGGAGGTAAGAGCAGCGCTGGTTTCCCGTGGTCTTCCTTACCTGCAGCAGCTCCCTGAACCCCACCGGGAAGTGCAGCAGCGAGCCCTAGCTGATTTGGCTCAGTGGATAGAGTGTCAGCCTGCGGGCTGAAGGAAGGGTCCCTGGCTCGATTCCAGTCAAGGGCACAGGCCTGAGTTGCAGGCTTGATCCCCAATAGGGATGTGCAAGAGGCAGCCAATCAATGATTCTCTCTCACCGTTGATGTTTCTCTTTCTCTCTCTCTCTCTCCCCCCTCTCCCTTCCTCTGTGAAATCAATAAAAATAATATATTTTTTTAAAGTGCAGCAGTGTCCACGGCACCCCCAATACCCTAAGTGTCTGGTGCTCCGGGTGCGGCCTTCAGAGATGAGCACCCTTAGGCTCTGCTGAACACTTCCTGTCTCCCATGGGTGACATGCTCTCTTATACTCCTTACCTACGCCCCCTCAACAACCCTGCAAGACAGGAACCAATATCCCCACTGGACAGGCGAGGCCACGTGGCAAAGACAGTGGCAGGCCCACGTGGAGTCTTGGACCACAGCACACTGCCCGAATGTTAATCCTCTGCCCACGGTTTCCTGCTCCGGAAGCATCACCAGGGCTGTCTGGTGGAATGGATTAGCGCCCACTTGGACATCCCACCTGTAAGAAACACCACCAGCAGCACACCCACGCTGGTTTCACAGCAACAACTAACCTGAAGGGCACCGTGCACCAGATGGGATCGCTCACATAGACCAGACTGTACCCCAGTTTCTACAGCTGCACCCCACCTTCTCATATTGCCAAGGCCTTGACATCCCACCTGCCCCCCAGACACATCCTAGTTTCCACAGGGGCCCAGAAGAATGCAAACTCCAGTTATTCCCTTTCTTGTTTCGATAATGGCCACTTCACCACTCTCCCTCCCAAGCTGGGACCCTCGCTGCTCCTTGAGCAGGCACTCAGGCCAGGGAGAGAGAACAAATGGGGGGGGGGGGGGGGGAGGGTGTTTGAAAAACACACACAACAGTAAGCTCCAACCCAAACAGAACTAATCCATTCAGAGCCGAAAAAGGCTGAGCAGATGGGAAGCCGGCATCCCCCGCCCGCCACCACCTGGGTTCCGAGGCCTTCACCACAGTGTTGTAATTATAAAGGGTGACCCAGCCACATGCTCTCGGGGCCACCCCCTGCTCCCAGGCACCCGCAGGCACCGCCTTCATCTGGTTTGTGTTTAGAGCCCTCCTCCCTGAGCCTCCCTGGAATCATAAGCACCCAGTCTCAGGACGTGCTGCCACGGGAAAGAGGGAGGTGCCAACTCTGGGGGCCCCCCTCTGGATTCTGTCGGAGGGGTGGAACACCCCCAGAAGGGACCCCACGCCTGTTCTTCCCAGCCTGGTGCCCCCACTGTCCCTCAGAGCACCTCCCCATGCGCGTGATGACAGCTTCCCCCATGTGTCTGTGTGTCTTCCCCTTCCGGCCAGTAAGCATGAGGATGGAGACGGCCTGTGTGGCTCCCTGTGGCACTCCCAATGCTTAGCACGGGGCAAGGCTGTACAAAATGCACGCAAAGATCTGCTGAATGAATGGAGACGACTCCAGGTGCCGTATTAATACTTGTATTCCTTTATATTTGTTCCCTTTTCTAAACCTTAAGCACCCCGAGGGCAGAAATTCTTCATTATCTCCCCAATGTTTGGCACTTCATGGGTGCTCAATAAATACTTGTTGAACAAAGGAATGACCATTCATCACTTTTTTGTTGTTCATTTTCACCCAAGGATATTTTTTCCATTAATTTTTAGAGAGAGTGGAAGGGAGGGAGAGAGAGAGGGAGGAAGGGGGGGAGGAAGAGAGAGGGGAGAGAGAGAGAGAGAAACATCTATGTGAGAGAGACACATATTGATTGGTTGCCTCCCACACGAGCCCTGACCCATCTGGGGCCAGGGATTGAACCTGCAACCCAGGTAAATGCCCTTGACTGGGAATCGAACCTGCGAGCCTTCCATATGTGAGCGGACACTCTAACCACTGGGGAACACCGGCCAGGGCAACCACTCACCACTTTCAAAACACTGAAGATCAACCAATGGGCAGCTAACCACTAAACCAGGGAATGTCAGGGCTGAATGGGGGCTTAAGGAGGGAGAGTGACCTGTTTGCAACCACAGACCAGGTCAGGGTGGCAGATGCGGGACTCAAACCTGGGCCCGGATGCCCAGCCCAACCCGGTAGGGGAGACAAAAGGCACCGAGGATGCGCTTGCTGCTCAGGAGGAGCGGTAATCTGGCGGGGCAGACAAGACAAACACGTGAAACAATTAGTGAACAAGATAACTGCCAGGCTCACGGTATTATACCCTGATATAATAAAGTACATGCTGTACAACACAATTAGAGACAAGAGTGAGGCACACCGCACTAATTACACAGGACAAAGAGTTAGCAAACGGGAGCTGCAGGGCGCCAGTGCTGTCGCCGAGTGCTCCGGAGGCCAAAGGACCCGGTACAAGCTCAGGCTGGGGTCGCCTCCACCAGGAAGCCCCTCCTGAGTTGCCACTCCCTCCTTGGTAGTCCTGCTAGCTCCTGCCCTGAGCCTGATGATCCCTGTCACTCCTGGTCCCTGGTCAGTTCGATATGGACTACCTGGATGGTCAGCTCAGGGGCCAGGAGGCAGGTCTTGGCATCAAGCCAGCCCCTGGTAGGTGCGCAAGATCCACCATTTCAACATTAATGATCACCAATACTATGGGCCTGGCACGATGCGGAGCCTTCACATACATCATCTCGTCCAATCCTTACAGCAGCCCCATGAGGTAAGGGCGCACAGTTGTGCAGATAATAAGCTCAGAGAGGGGAAGTCACCCCCCCTAAGGCTATAATGTCAATAAATGGCAGTCGAGAGACAACACACAATAGGTCCGCACTCTACAAATCTCCACACCCGCATGGTCCAACATGGAAGCCCCGGCCCCAAGAGGAAGACTAGAAACGTGGGCAGTTCAAACTGAGATGCGTGAACTACGGACTAGATCTCGAAGGCTTAGCATGAAAAGTAAGTATGGAAAATAACTCAATAATTTCTATATTGATTACATCTAAAATAGTAATTTGGCCGTATCCATTTATGAAGAAAGTATATTATAAAAGTTAATTTCACCTGTTCCTCTGTGCTTTTATGTGGCTACCAGAAAATTAAAGATGACACGTGTGGCTTGCATTGGACAGCGTTACCTCTATGGTATCTGCCCGAAGAATGATGGGCAGGATGTAGAGAAACCTAAAACACCACCAGGGAAGGAGAAGACAGCATTGCAGGGTAAAGAAGGGAAAGCTTGGAGCCAAGGTTAAGGTGGGGGAGGCAGGCCTGAGCCGGTGCAAAACGGGTGGGTAGGGGTGAACCTGAATATAACTGGGGGAGGGCTTGGTGCCAAATGACACAGACATGGAAAGCAGGGGAGGGTTCCAACCTGGGAGTTCTGATAAGAAGAGGCACAAAAGCTGTTTCCCACATAGAGACGGGAGCCGGGGACCATGGCTCCATGTGATTCCAGTGGCCTCGGAGTAGATACCCACCCAGCTGTCTTCCAGACACAGCAGCAGCGCCTTGATTTCCTGTGAAGAGCTCTGGAGTGGGTCTCCCCAAGCACCAGAAAACACCTGTTCCAGACATTCGGTGGGCACGGGGCTGGTCTCACATGGGGGTGAAGAGGCCTTTCAGAGGAAGAGGGGCTGGCTGCTGAGGCTGAATGGGGTTTGGGAAGTAGAGGTGGGGGAAGGACATAGCAGGTAGGGCTCTTAGAAGAGCATTCTAGGCAGAAGGTCCAGTGCGTGCAAAGGCTGCATGTACAAGGGCAGGTGGCGAGAGGGCAGCCACAGGAAGAGGTGGAAGAACAGAGAGGTTGCTGGAGCCAGACCCCGGATATTCTGTGAAAGGAAATACTGTTGGTGCAAGGCTGGAGGATGCATCTGAGGACGCTCTCAGAGCCTGGTCTTCACCCTTGCAAAAACCCCTGGGCCTGGTCCAAAGGCGGTCGTCTGCTGAAAGGAACTTTGGTCTGCTGAGGAGGAGAGCAGAGAAAACCCACACCACCACCACCACCAGCAGCAGCAGCAGCACTGTGGAGGGGCAGGGATGCATGCATGGGACCTGACGCTGCTCTTATCGGAGCTCTCTCACTCTAGCACATCCGCTGGGATTTACCAGGACAAGAGAAAGGCTGCAAAGACCAGGGCCACATGTGCATGATGGGAGGAGTGGTACGAGGGCCATAGCTGAGCTAACAAATCCCAGCTTTGACTTTTGCAAGCGGAGAGGCTTTAAGCGGCTTGTTAACTAAGAGGGGAACCACTATCTTACTTCCCAGGGTCCTTATCAGGAATCAAGAGATTCAGTAAATGTGAATAACCCAGCATAGACCCAGGCCCTTCCCTTCCCAATGTCACTAGTCCCCCAAATGCCTCCCTTCCCTACTCAATGGAAGCATAGCACCTGCCTAGCACAGTGGACAGCACATGGTAGACATTTAATAAATAGTAAATGTTCTGTTATCAGATGTCATGGCTGAGGAACGGCAAATTAGTTCTGGTGAGGAGAGCAGAAAGTTACTTTAGTGAGCAATCACAAAGCCATGGAACGTTCTCAATAAGGGAAGAAAGCTTCAAGCCGGAGGCCACTGGCTTCCTTTGCCAGGCCGGGCAGTTGGGAGCCAGAGTAAGGACACTCAAGTTTGGATATTCTTATAAAAGATGCACCACAGACAGAAAGAAACTCCATCACTATCTGGTTCTCCATCCAACAGACTTTTCTCCCCTCTTCCAATGTTGCTCCAAGCCCAGTCACTCTCACCTACTGTTTCTTATGTCCTATCTTCCAGAGAGATATTCCCCCCTCTCCTGTTTGTGCAAATACTCTAACTTCAAGGTTCCCCTGGAAATGCCACCTTCTTCAGCAGCCCTTCCCAGATTCCCCTACTTGAATGTGTTCCCCATTCCCACCCTGTCCCCCACTCCTGGCACCCTTCTATCTGGACTGGCAGCTCCTGGGTTCCTTTATATTCCGCTTCCTGGACTGTCAGCAACCCCAGAACAGAACCACATCTTGCACAGAACCCAGGGGGCCTTCCCAAGGAGGGAGCGAGATCACGCACCTGGGAGGAATGCAGTTATGCACACCTAGGAGCGATAAGCCCCAGGCTGGTGTCAGCCATGTGCCACAGAACATATCCCCTAGAGGACAGGGGGAAAGCTACAGGTCCAAGCAGGCATAGAGTTTCAGGCCAGGACACCAGGCTCATTATCGGCAAACATCAGGTTATTCGAAACCAGACTATGTGACAGAGAGGTAAAAAGCCACGGCCACAGCGGCCTCACCTGACGCCACGCTCACCCCTTATCTGGGTTATCCCTGGGATGAATGGGAAAGATGCTGGCTGGTAGAGGGGGGCCAGCACCCTGACATTTCTTAGGAGCTGTTACTGGTAGTGTCATTATAAAGATGATAAAAATAGCCCATTACTTGGTGCTTCTGTGGGCTGAGCATTGCGATCACTTCTCTTTATCTACCTTCACACCAACCCCAAGACGTAAATACTTTATAAGATCCATTTCACAGAGCAGGAAACTGAGGCTTAGATTACCGAGGGTCATGCAGTGGTAGGTGGCAGAGCTGACACCTGCCTGACACCAGGCTCTTTCGACAACTGCAGCCTTTTCCACTGGAGTCCACACCACCATACTCACCTTGACTCAACCTCTGGACTCTAATGGTGAAAGAATGAAGGCTCAAGTAGGATTCAGGCCATTCCCTAGACCGTCACTTTGGGACAGTCTACATTCGCATCATATTCTCTTCTTTCTGCTCTTCTGGTCCTAGACGCTGAGGGCACACAGCTTTCCTTGGAAGAAAACAGCTTTCCTACCATCCTGGCTGCGCGGCAAATACCGCATCTCCACTCTCAAAATCAACTCTAGCATCACCTTCTCTACCAATTTTTATACCCACCCCACATGTCCCCTGGCCCTGGAGAACCAACTCTTCCTTCTCCCCTGTGCCTGACTCACCCTGGCATGGGCCCTGCATGAAACCTACCACTGTCCTGTGCCCAATGCTTTGTTTGTCTTTACTCAAGAGTGGGCTCCTTGAGGGCAATCCTATCTTAATTTATCTTTGAATCCTTAGTATTTGTAAACAAATTAAGTGATGGTTTAAAGTACACACACCCACAACCAGAACTGCTCGTCAATAATTAAATTAACAAAGAAGAGCAGGACAGGCCACTATTCAGAAGGGCAAGGACTCTTCCTAGGTCGCTCTGAAAATTACGACTACCTAAGAAAGCCCGGCTGGTGTAGCTCAGTAGTTGAATGTTGATTTATGAACCAGAAGTCATGGTTCGATTCCCAATCAGGGCACATGACTGGGTTTCGGGCTTAGTCCCCAGTAGGGGGTGTACAGGAGGTGGCCAATCAATGACTCTCTCTCATCATTGATGTTTCTCTCTCTCCCTCTCCCTTCCTCTCTGAAATCAATAAAAAAATATATATTTTTAAAACAGCCCCATTTGAAAAAAAAAATACCTAAGGAAAAGAAAATCTCTGTTGGTGGCTTATAAAAGAAAAAATCTCACTGATTTGGAATAGTTGGGGATAGGAGGTGAAGAGCTGGTCGGCTTTAGCACTTGTAACGAAGTTATACTGCACTTTGGACCAACTGTATGAGACATACACAGAATACAGCTTTCGTGACTGAACAGGGCCCATTTGTCAACAGTGCACCCAGTGCGTGTACGCAAACGCACAGATTTCCAGTGGCAGGATTATCAAGCAGGTTTCCTGATCTTCCCGCCTTTTATTAACACCACTTTATTTGCTTGGCAGACCTGCCTTCCAGTCTTGGCCCAAAGGAGTGAGGCATGAGCTCTGCCGTGAGGGAGGTTATAAGATTTCTACCAGCATCCCTTCTGCAAACGGCAAGAGAAGAGAAACGGAGCTGGTTCTCAAAGCAGCCTTGCATGCGATTGACATTTGGGGGAACGCTCCTATTAGGATTCAAGGCCAACTGCACTGTGAGAAATTATTTGTCCCTTACACATGTCTACAATGAGCCGAGAAACGCCAGGCGGAAAGCTGGCTTCATTGCCACTCACTGTTCCTGACACCACGCGGTCACTCAAAGACCCTGGAGTGGCTCCGAAAATCCCTCACTCCCCAAATGCCTGGTCCTCAGAAACAACCAAGAGCTTTCGCCTCTGCCAAAAAAGGAAGAAGAAAGAAAACCCCAGGAACACAACAAATCCATGTCCAACTCCTTTGCCCCTTAGAACAAAACCATTGCAGGCGCGCACAAAGCCGGGGAAGGCTGGACAAAGGAGAGGCCAGGTCACACTCGACAAGGCGCTTTCTTGTCGTTTCCAAAACAGAACTGTCCTCTATTAAACCGCTCTTGTTGCTCAGATGTTGATGCAGGGAGGGAGGGGGGCACAAATCTCAAAACAAAAGGCGAGCTGCTGGGTAGGGAGGCCCCAGGCCGGCTCCTGCTCCCTGCACACTCCAAGCCTTTGAAAGCCCGCAGACCTCGGTCCCAGGGCTGGCAGCTGTCCGTTATTATCCCAACAACTCCAAGGGCCCCAGCACCGGGGAGCGTGTCCCGAGCAGGTGAACGCCATCTGCCCGGCTCTGACAAGATGCCCGTCTCCGTGCCTGCTGCTGCCAGCAGGCAGTGTGGGCCTTAGGGAGGCACAGCCAGCCTCCCAACCTCTCTGGGATGGCTCTTCAAGGCTCAGCCGGGCTTTCTTCTCTCTCCCCGGGGAATGCAGGCTCAGTCACTACCTGGCATTTATCACAGAGGGGGAGCTCTTTTGAAAAACACTTGGTCACCTTTCAGAGAAATTTCTAAAGGCATTGAGAGTATTGTCTTTTCTAGGGGCGGGGCGGTGGGTGGTGGTGCACAGAGGTGGCTACACACAGAAAACAGAGCCCACGGGCACACCTTCCAGGGGTTAATTTTAAGAAGGGTCTTTAATTGACTACAAAGAGAAGAAGTTTCTTTCCTACCTGCCTTTTAAAAGCACTCCCTGCATTAGCTAAAACATTCCCAGCACACCCAGCCCATTTCCTCCCACCCCACCCTGGCTATTTTAATTGGGGTAAGTGGTTCCCTGATGCAATCTACAAAGTACTCGTCCAGACCAGGGGGAGAGCAGGAGCTAAGTGGGAAAGCGGGCAGAATCCTGGGTGGAGCCCACGGCCCAGGGTTGCGGCTCTACTTCTGCTGCTCCTGGGAAGAGAGGCGTTCCCCCTTAGAGGAGTTCCCTGGCTGTCGGTGGGAACAAAATGCCTACCTGTGTGACAGGCAGGGGGACTCCACTTCCCAGGACCAAAGCAGACTGAGGGTGACGGTGTGCTGGCCTGCCTGTGAGTCTGGGCCGCTGTGGGGTCAGATCCAACGCTGTCTGCACTGTTAATGACACCTGGCAGGCGCACAGGTCCCCCCCTCCTCTCTCAGGGATCATGAGCAGTAAGAAATGTGCAGTCTGATGCCTTCCTAGCCACACAGGCCTGCATCTATGTCACTGACACCCTCCAGGGGCAGACTTCTTCCTCTGCTCCGGCCGAAACTCTGATGGGAAAGCAAGGTGGGGACAGGCACGGGGAGACAACGTAGAGCCACCCCAGAAGGGGGCAGCAGAGCTACAGCCTGACCATGGGCATGGGGTAGAAACCCACCACCGGCTGGGAGTGAGGCCACTGTCCTCATAGCCTTAGGGCCAGCAGCAGAAATGCCCACGGGAAGGGTTGACAGGTGAACACGCTGCTTCTGAACAAAAGCCGGAAAGCAGCGAGGCGGTGTGGAGAGCCTGGATGTGAAAGCTGGGCACAACCCCCTCCAGGTCCCCAGGCCCTGGGTGCAGTGAAGACGGGCACCCTGCCAGGACTGGTGTGGGCTCACCAAGGACAGTGGAGCTGAAAGAGCTTGGAAAACTCTGAAGGGCCCTTCCCACAAAAATCCTCAAGCTGAGTCTACCTCATCAGGAGCAAATGATGTGGCCCAGAAGGGTAAGACAACCATGGCCATGTTACCACCAGAGCCACTGCCATTGCTCAGAGGAGCCGCCGCCAACTCAGAAAGCAGCAAACTACACTGAACACGCGGCCCGTCTGCCGCTCCGTGCATGTGCCTAGCAGAGGACCCAACTTCGAAGGTCTTCAGCTGAAGAGCCCAACTGTCATCACCAGAAAAAGCATGAAGGTGGCCCGGGAAACCGTCCTTGCGTTTACTCTACCCCAAGGAAGCTGTGAAGTGTCCCCTGGTGCACCGCAGCCACCCCCGCCCAAGGGCGCGCCATGGCTGATGGAGGCTCTCATCCACGCCTGTCTTCGCCTAAACCCAACGGCCTCTCTGCAGCATTCCCTGACCGATTGGCCTTTCTCATTCTTGTGCAACCAAGCAGCAGCCCACAGGAAAAAGGGCTCCAGCACACAGCACCAGCCCTCAGCTTTGTAGTATTTCACAGGAGAGGGAGATTGTTTAGGGCAAGTGATCAGAGCGGGCTTCCTTTCACAAGCAGGGTGTAGGCTCACGATGAGTCTGGGAAAATAGCGGGTTTTCATAGAGGATGGAGAACATGCCCCCCCTCACTCCTCATAGCCCCCACTCTGAGCCCAAAGGAAAAACACACCCTCTCATGCTCTGAAGGCTGTCTCATCTTCTCACAGGTCCTGAGCCTGTGCTCAGACCGGACCGACGCCCATGCCAGGGGCATGCCAGGCTCAGGAGGCAGAGGCCACTGGACAGTGCCCAGTGGAAGCTCTTGGGTGTCTCCTCCCTGCCGAGCCATGGCTCCCCAGGGGATAATCGGTCCAGCTTCCTGGAAATGTCTCCTCCACTTTGAATCCACTTTAGAAAGGCAGGCCCAGGGCGGGGCCCAGGGCTGGGGCCTGGGGAGGGGCTGCAATGGGAACATCCTGTCTGCTTTGGAGGAGGCGGGGGACTGGAGAGGCTGCCCACGTGGCTTTGGCCTTTTTTTTTTTTTTTTCATTGGACAGGAAGTGTTCATTGGACCGACAAACAAGCATCTAGGGGTCGTGGTAGGGTTAGGGCAGTGAAGCCAACCTCTGATTTGTGGAAGTGAACAATCCAAGACAATGGGTGTGTGACGGTGGAGAAACCGGCTCCAGATGCAGGCCAGAGCCTGCTGCCCAGGGACCAATCAGGTAATCAATCCAGTTGGTATGTTTATTCTCAAAAGGAAGACCTGGGGGAGGGGTCTACAGTGGCTGCACACCAGACAATGGGAGGCAGCTGGCAGCACAGTCCTAGGATCCACCCTTCTCCCAGGCACAGTCTGGGGTTTCTGCTTTCTCTTCTGCCTCAGGGCTTCTCTGCTTTCCAGCCAAGAACTTGGGGGTAAAGGCAAGATGACCAACCACAGCCAGCCGTGCGCCTGTGTTTCGTAGCATCAATAGTCGAGCCCCCTGCGGTCAGCACAGGTGCTGGGGCCTGACGTGCCCCCACGCCACTCCTGGCTGCAGGTTGCCCATCGCCTCTGTGCACAGGTCTTCAGCAGGTGCTACTTAGGATCCAGGTGGGTGGGCTTTCCCTAAACCAGCTTTCCCAAACCTCACGTCACGTCAGTCGGAAAGCATAAACCCTGGCACTTTCACTTTCCGGGCCTACCCGGTATCAGAGTGTAGAGATGGAAAACTGGAGCCTGGAGGGGCCCAGCCGGCCAGTAATCAAGGAGCCGAGTTGGGGCCAGCACCGGGTTTCCCATCCTATTCTGGGGCTCATCCCACGCTCACGAAGGGCACCTGCCCCCAACATGTAACCCTAGACCCAGTCCCCAGGGGAAGACAGGATTACTTGGTTCTCTGCCAGGGGTGGGGGAGGGTGACCACATAACAACAAACCACACCAACCAAGTGTGGGTGACACATCCCAAAACGCACGTTGGAGGGCCTACCATACAGTACAAACTCCTGGGAGAAGCAGGAAGAACGAAGGACACCCTTGCTTCACAGACTTCCAAGGAGCAGAGCACGAGCCTTCTTCTACATGACGCCACGTGGCCAGGAGCAGTGGGCCCGAAGCTGTACCCAGACCTGGCTGGGGAGGCAGCAGGCTCTCCCCTCCTCGCCCATGCTGTAAGCACCCCCCTACCCCGAGCCAAAGGTTTGTTAAGTAGATTGTTAAATGGATGGTACGTTGGGTCTGACAACCCCAACACTGCTTCCCAGGACAATGACGTCACGTATTTCTTTAGCTCCTTTCTTACAAGGACCTCAAAGGGCTCACTCCACAGTGAGCTGCCTACTTAAGCAGTAAGCACCCAGTCACTGGCTGTACCCCAACAGGACTGGGGTGCGGGCTTCCAATGTACCTTCCCGCGTGGAAATTCCACGAAGTTGAAAGCCACCTTGGAACGAGCCCTGGACAAGGAGGAGATACCTGTTGACGTGCCCAGCCTTGGTGGTAAGGGAAGCCCCTGATGAACAAGAAAGGGAGAGAGAAGTCCAAAACCTTAAGAACAAAAGAACAGCAGAGCCTGTCACTCCGGCCTTGATCACCCATGGCACCCTCTCCAACCATCTGTCACATCGTGTAGAAATTCCCTGCGTGTGATTCTGTCTGCCTGGAGAGACGGCTGGCTTATCTAGCTACCTATCCCCAGTGAGCCCGGGGCCCAGGAGGCCCCATAAACATTGTGGAACAAAATGATGAGCCAGGGTACTATCAGAGCCTTCTTGTTCATCCTCTAGGCCACACACTTCCTTTGCTTACCCTCTGAGAGCACACGTAGCTCACAGCACGCACAGCAACACAAGATCATACCTGGTCTACTTGGTTGCCACCGGCCGCCCCTTTCTCCCCTCTCTTGGGCTGTGAGTCCCCAGCAGTCAGAGAACAGAAAGGACTCACCACCCCCACTTGGCACTCCAAGAAGCACACAGCAGTGGGATTTGGTAGTTTGTACCCAAAGTAGAAAAGTCAGGGTTATAACATTTTTCCATCTACAGCAAAGAGAGCTTCCTTTAAAAACTTGTTTCTTTATAATCCCCAGTGCAAGTATAGAATACCCATTTATCTATTCTAACATCAGTGTAAATCAAGACGATCCTTTTGAAAATACTTTGGCAAAATGACTCAAGAATGTTGAAAGGAGAGGTCCATACTTTCTGGCCTGGTAATTTCACTTCTGGGAATGTCTAAGGAAATCATCCAAAATGAAATGCAAAGATGTTCACTGCCGTGTTGTGTACCGTGGCGGGGCCGGGACGGGGAGGACAGGAAGGAAGACCCAGTAATAGAGAATGGTTAAATACTAGTAACGCCTAAGTTAGTAAGGACAGCTAGAAGTATTTGGACATATGCTTATCACAAGAAAAAGCAGCAGACCACAAACACATGTGCAGACCCAGGCTGCGTTTTGCCCAAGTCTAGAAGTTGTGATAGAATATGGTAGAGTGAATGTTTTCCTTTCACTTCCCAAACTTTCCCCAAGTTTATCTTGAAGAGACAAGGGTTGCTACACTAAGGCAGGAGGAGCGGCACCGCCATCCTCCTCTGAGCCACTCACCCACCTCCTCTCCAGGCCCGAGGCTTAAGCAAGGGGAGAAGAGGTGGAGGAATACTGAACCATGGCAGACGAACCTGGTTTCAAGCCCTGTTAACATGACACCTCCAAGAATGACATTTAACCAACAGGAACCTTCTGGGAATATTTAAATATCCTCCAAAAAAACCAAACCAGGCAGGCAGGCTTTATATATAGTGTGTGCGCATGTACGCAGAGCCAAAATTTTCGATATAGAGAGATAGATACACCATTCCATTCTCCAACAGCAGCAGTGGCCAACTTTCCGCCCCAATCAGCCATCTGGGGCTCAAAGGGAAGGTGTCAGATTGATCACCAGGGTTGGATTAAATTTTTTTTTCTTCTTAAATCCCCTTAACTGAGAAAGCAGCTTGAGCCAATTCTGCTTTTCTCACTGACACCAAAACATCAAGCTATAGTTACACCAGTGCATCTTCACACCCCCAGAGTTTGGGGGAGGGGAGGGTACAGCTTTCCAAGCAGCTCTCTGCAGTCTCACCTCCTGGTGCAGAGGCTGGAAGCACAGGCTTAAAGGAACAGGGCTGCTGGGAAAGGACCGGGCTCCAGCCTCCTCCCACGTCTCCTTCAGATTGAGAAGGTGGCACCGCCTCCAGAAGCCCTCCAGACCCCTTCCCCCAAGGCAGGCATCTTCTCCCCTCCTCTGCTTTGTCACTGCAACTCTTTTCTAGACTACACTAGCCTGACCTACATCAGTTAAAATATCCTTAAAACATAGTGAGGGAGTGATGGGAGGGAGAAGGCTGTCCTGTCCCAGGATATGCCAGGCACCGTCCTCCCTATGATTTCATTTTCTCCCCTCAGCAACCCTCTTCTACAGATGAGCAAACTGAGGCTTGGAAATGCTGCAATCCCGTGGCTGAATCCTTCGTGTTTGAGGCTCTCTACACCAGTGGCTGCTGCAGACCACACTCAACGGAGAAGGGGAGGGAGGGAACCAGCAACTAGTGAGCATGAGTATGTGCCAACTGCTTCTACACCGTACACACTCTTTCTAATCCCTGTAACAACCCAGAGAAGCCGGGACTGCATCCTCACCCCCAACCTCCAGGCGGGAATCTGAGACTCAGAGACAAGCCGACTTCCTTCTCACACTGACCTTAAGTGATGAGCTAGACTTGGGCCCCAGGCACAGACCTTGATCTAAGGCCCATGCCTGTCCACGTGGCAATGGTCCCATCGTCAAAAGCTCCTGTAGGAACAGGACTGCAAACTTCTTAGTAGCTCCCAGACAGGTCTATGCCTGGCACGCTCTGTAGGTGCTCAGACGTGTGCTTTTGTTGGGGAGAAGGCAGGCGAAACAGGGTAAGGGGTACCCCCTGAGGACTTTCCTGTAATGGGGCCAACTTCCAAACACACAAGCAGCAGCACCAGTACCAACAGGGGTTCTCCCAGGAGGCAGCGCTGCCTCTGGCTCAGCATCTTGATGGACCTTAACTTAGTAGCAACTTTAGTCCAATAATTGGGAAGGTCCTTGACAAGCCCCCACCCCCCCGCTGCCCCAGTGCAAGACTCCTCTGGGTGTCCCTACCTTCACCACCCAGAACCTCCCTGAATGTGTTAATGACCAACCCTCCAGGCAGGCGCCAGCTTTCCAAAGGGACAATGACCACCTCCAGGAAACATGGCCAAAAGCAGGCTCTGTGTCAATTTATTAGGTTGTAAAAGAGAGAGAAGGAAGGAAGGAAAGAAGGAAGAAGGAAAAGCAGCTAAGACATGGTGTTTCCGGTGTTTTTACTGTTCTTTTGTTGACCCCTTTCTCTTTGAAGGAGGCAGGTGGTCTGCAAGGTCTAAGGCAGGCGTCCTCAAACTACGGCCCGCGGGCCACATGCAGGTGTTTTTGCCGTTTTTTTACTTCAAAATAAAATATGTGCAGTGTGCACAGGAATTTGTTCATAGTTTTTTTTAAACTATAGTCCGGCCCTCCAACGGTCTGAGGGACAGTGAACTGGCCCCCCGTTTAAAAAGTCTGAGGACCCCTGGTCTAAGGAATGAGCAACCCTAAGACTAGAGCGGAGGAGACTTGTTTCAAACTCCTTGCTAGACAGACTTTACAAGCTTTCAGGTTCTGACAGGAGAAAGGGGGCTCCCTCAGCTCCCAGGTCCCTCTGAAGTGCACCAACAGGAGGCTGCCTCCTGCCAACACACTCATACGTCATACCTGGGGCACCAGCTTCACAGACTTCCAGTGTGTGTGTGTGTGGGGGGGGGGGGGGAGGGAGGGGCAGGGAGGGGGAGGGGGAATACCAGTGACTTAAAAGCACCAAATAAATGTTATGAGGGGAAAAAAAACAAATTCTGAGATGAGAAATGCTGGATGCCTCCCCTCCCCCTGCAAAGAAAGAAGAAAAAGAACCAAGTAGGGGAGAGGCCCGATTTCAAAGAGAACAAAGGTTACACAAACAGGTTTTAGGTTAATATCCGAGTTGTTGGGCAGTCACTCAGGATCTTGAGCACCACCCAGGTGCTAGGAACCTGGGACAGAGACACAGAGACGGGCTCTGACTTCAAGGAAACTGGGCAGGGGAGACATATAAACAACTTCAATCAGCGGAGGTAAGCTCCAGAGGCTGTCTCAATAACTCTAGCAATTCGCACCATGCCTGGCATACAGGAGGCATGCGACTAATGCATGAATGAATGAATGAATGAATGAATGAATGAATGAAGAACAAAAGGGAGCAGTTCATTCTACCTTAAGGGGGCAGGAAAGATTTGCTGGGGGGAAAGCCTGGAGCCCAGGCCTAAGGGGACACGTGCCCTCCAAGCACTCAAGAGGAGCATTGGGCACCCTGGCGGAGGGGGCTGCGCGTGCAAAGGCACAGTGGTGCGAGAGAATGTGGCATCTCCAAGGAGCTCCAAAGAGTCCTTCTGTTCATGCTGAGGCAAGGGATGACATGGGTAACGGCAACAAGCCTGCAGGGCCTTGGAGGCCCCGCTGGGGATGTTGGGCTTCATCCAGAAGAAAAGCGATCTCTCAAGTATACAGACCCTGGCACCGCATGGCCAGACTGGCGTTTCAGGGAGAGAACCCTGGCAGCAGTTTCCACTCATCCCAATGTCCCGTTTCCAGATGAGGAAACCAAGGACTGAAGCAGGGCCATCGCTTGCCTGAGGCTGGCTGAATGGAGTCGATGCCCGGCTATGGTCCAGGGCTCCTTTCATCTACACCTGCTACCGTCCTGAACGCTGTCACTGCGTTACCTGAATACTCCACCCGTGCTGCAGAGGCTCTTCAGGACGCACCTGCACAAACATGCATGCAGCTCTCGGGCCAGGGGCCTGGGAAGTCCTGACCTGCCTGCACTCCAGCGTCCTCCTCTTGGGAAAGACGGGGGATGGATGCTGAACACCCAGAGAGCCGCTGTGCAAATCAAATGAAGGAGACTTGTACACGTTCAGCTGACTTGCACGAGGTTAAGCCTTCTAAGGATGGCAGGTTAGCATCAGTCACTCATTCAAACACACTTGAGTGTCCACGGGGGCAGGAGGAGGTAAAGGGAGCAAAAGCCCACCAGGGTAGTAAAACGGACAGAATGTCCCCGATAGTGGAGAGCAGGTGACTGACCCTCGGGCCTATACAGAGAGGGGGCTGGGTAAGCAAGGAAGAGAGTAGTAAAGCCGTAATGTGTTATGCACTGCTTGGTTGCTTGGAGATAAACACAGAATGCTGGTTGGGGAAGAGGCTGGAAAATGGAATGCAAAATGCTCTACCCTGCCCCTTCCAACGCTTCGGGACTAGAAATTTAGTAGGCCGACCTGACATCCCGGGTGGGGAAGGAGGGCAGGCACAGCTATGGCCCCGGGTCCAGCTTTCCCAAGGCACAGTTGATGAGGTCACTGTACATGAAGGTTCTGGTCTGGTCACAAGTCTCTGCTGTCCCCCATACCTGGCTGGCTGATGGAACAGGTGGATGGTAGTTTCGGGCAGTCAGGGGTGAGTACGGAGAGACGGCGTTGATGAGACTCTAGAATCTCGTGGATCTGAGGTCTTAAAAGTCCACCACAGCCCCACCTGTGAAGTTTTGTGGTGTGAGGAAGCAGAGCGCTTCGGTGAGCCGAGGTGTATGTGTATGAGCAGCTGTGGCCAGGACCTACTGCTTGAACAGTGGCCAGGCTTCTCGGATGGGTGCCCACACTAAGCTGGCTGCCCCCTGGGCCAGCAGACAAGCCCCTCGAGGATGCACAATGTACCATGTCTTATCACCACCACCTAGTAATGCATCTGGCACCAAATTCAAGATGACACCTTTCAAATGCCAGAAGATAATGGCCAGGCCAAGTCCAGCAGGATCACAGGGTGTGCCCTAAAGGAGATGTGGTAGACGAGGCCTTTCCTCCTAGGATGGGCAGAAGGAAGAAGAAGGAACAGCTATGGTCTCCAAGAACAAGTCAGCTGTCTTCCCCTCCCCCAACTTAGCACCCCAATCAACTAAGCCAGGTTCAGGCAAAACCAACAACATACGTAGGCCTCCAGTGTTATGTCAACCGGCATGACCAGGAGCCTTTGAAAGTCCAATATCATGGGGCAGACATCCCATTTAATCACGGGTTTCCTCCAAAACTGTACCAGGTACCCTACAGGGGCACTAGGAAGAAAAACAGACAGGGTTGCTACCTTCTGGGACATTATTAATAATGATGGGGGTAGGGGTAGGGGGTACAGAGGAGAAAGGTACAGGGTCCTCCTCCTTCCCCCTCCCAGCTCTGGGAACCAATGGTCACCCCCTGAGCAGGTCAATTATGCTCCCAACGCACCTAAAACTACTCTTTAGTTAGGAAAGGGGAAAAAAAAAAAATCTAAGTCCCAAGGGCTTAATTAGCTTTGTGAAAGGACAGGAGATGCAAAGATAGCAGGTACTTTTACTAAGACCAGAAAAAAAGTGAACTCCCGGAAACACAGACAAGATCAATGCCCCTCAGCCCCCAGGACCCCTCCAGCAGGCGGAGCAGGGAGCCAGGCCCCTGAAACCAGTTCCTCCAGCAGGGCAGGATGCCAAGGTGTCCTCCTGGAATGAGGCTCCCATCCTCCCTGGAGTAGGAGGTGCTCAGCCTCCTGCCCCGGCCTGCTTGCCTGACCCTGTCCCAACAGGCAGGGAGGACTGCTCCTGGCCTCACCTGCCAGTGCTATCTGCCTCGGGCAAGCAGAGGGTGGGTGCTTGGGGGTGGGGAAAAGCTCCCTCTTGGATTCCAGAAGCCTGGAGCCCAGTGAGAGCGGAGACATGCGCTGAATTCAGGGAATTCAAGGACTGACACCAGAAGGGGCAGAGGAGGGCCCTGGCCTCTGGAGACTTTCCAACACGGGGTCCAACTCTGAGTCTATCCATAGAGTGAGGATGCAAAACCCAGGCAGGAGGCGGGGGAGGACAAGCAAAAAAGAGGGTCTGCATCATGAGGCTAGCATGGGCCCACCTCAGCAGGATGAACAAGTGGGGTACAGCAGACATGCCCACGTATCCCCCACCATAAGACTTACTATTATTTACAGAAAGCCAGCATCACACCAGGAATTATCCTACCCAGTTTACATGAATTAACTCGCTTAATCCTCCAGCACGCTTGCAGGCTGTGCTGTCCCATTTCACAGATGCAGAAGAGAGGAGCTGGAAGGAAGGTAGGGAGACAGCAGCCTTATTTCTTGAAGTCGGTAGCTAGTTCTTGTTCTTCCTTTAGCTTATCCTAGGCCCCCACTCTTCTAAGTCACATCTTTTCTTTTTCAAATGCCTCTGAATTGCTAAGGTTGGTGACTGAGAAAGCTGGCATTCATGCCTCTAGGTCTGTGGACTCCCAAACCCCAGCTCAGGGGTCCCACCTTCTTCCAAAAGGAGAAACCAGAAGTGTGGTCGGACTCTCAACAGTCTTCAGGGCTGTGGACAAAGCCCCGTCACGACAAAATCCCCCTTCGGCAATCAAGGAAGAATCAGGCAAGGAGCCTGCCCCTTCCAGACAGTCCTTAGCATGGCCCTATTCCCTTGCTGGGACCGAGTGCAGCTCAACCTCAGTGTGTCAAGGGGTCTGTCACATTTTCTGTAACCCCTCCTGAAGACGGCCCAATCCCCACCCCTGAGAACTCCTTTCACTCAGTGATCCCACAGGTCAGGGCAGGATAAAGAGCAGCAACCCCTGCAGACCCATGTCCATCCCTAGGACGTGCCCCGAACCCTGCAAGGCTGTAGCTCTCACCACCCCACCGCCCATGGCACTCCATCACCGAAGCAAACAGGGCCGACCCGCTGGAGAGCAAGGAGGGGAGAAAACCAGCCTGATTTACAGAATTTACCAAATGGGCCCGTTTTTCACCACTTTCCAGTCTGTTTGGGAAAACTCCAGGTTTTTAGAAGTAGATTAATGGCAGGGAGTTAATGGGGCAGTGATATATCCTGCCTGAGATTTTTTGAAAAGTTCTGTGTCGAGCCGTCCAAGTCCAGCGGACCTGCGTGATTTAGTACGGCGGCCCACCACGCCAGTAAATCTGCTAAACGAGGTCGTTTCTAGAGGGCGGTTTTCAAGATCTACAGCCTGACATGTTGCCAAACTTCTCAGATAGCTGAGCCCCAAATATGAAGACAATGGGAGGGAGCCAGGCAGCAAGTCAGCCCCAAAAAGCACGTGGAAGCAGTGGCATTGGGCGAGCACGAGGGCTGAACTTAAGTTCTCTGGCTCTCTGCTCTGCTGGGAGAAGGGGTTCAAGAGCAAAGCAACCACAGAGTAGAGCCAAAAGGGGATTTAGCTATCACCCACTGCAGTTCCAGTTTATCCAGGGGAAGGCAGAACCTCAGACACTAGCGGTGTCTCAGACCAGAACCTAACTTTACACGGGCAACTCTGCCAGACCCTCCAGAACCCAGCCAGCTCCCACAGCCCCGGCTGCCCATTCTTCTATGAGCCTCTGATCTCACAGGGAACACAGCAGGATGGAGTCCTCATTCTCTAGCTCAAGCATCACGGGCTCACGGGCTCTTCTGGGATCTACAGACATTACCTGAATGAAGGAAGACAGAGGGGCTGAGGGTGGAACCCTCCTTCTGACAAGCCCCACGGAGAAAGGCCACACACGCGTGGGCCCAGGCTTGAGGGACGCAACATACACACGATCACCGCCTCTCCTCCCAAAGATGAGAAGCTCCCTCCCTGATTTTGCAGCTCCCACTGATGTGAAAGTCAGTGTCAGATCAATTACGACGCCATCATTCCCCATTACCTTTGCTGGGGATTCAATTAGTGGATTAATGTATAATCTCCCTTCCTGGTTGTTTTTTACTTACTGCTCTATACCAAAATCACATGTAAGTAAAACGTAACAACAGTCCAGAAGGCATCCGAACGTCCTGACTGCTGATGTCAATTCATGAGAGGCATTCCTGGGGCTTCTCAGTTTCCTCCACGCACTCCTCACCTTACTCTGAAATCCCTAGGACCAAACCTCGTATCTGTGGACTCAACACAGCGGCAAAGATAATCCAAGGGGAAGTCCTGCTTGACATCAGGGTTGTGCTTGGGGTGGATTTCCAGGTCCCACCCCAGCCGTCTGTGGCACCGTCCCCAGTGGCGTGGTGGGCAGGAGTGGGAAGCAGGAGACGTAACGCTGGGTCCTTTTCAGAGGAGATGGTGCTGCAGCAGCTCCAACTCTCAAATCTCCCTCCTGGAGCTCAGGGTAATCTGATGATCGCAGCGGATAATTAGTCTCTTATCAAAACAATTAGCGGATGAATGAACAGCCAGTCCCGTCTCTGACACAACTGCACAGGAGCAGCAATGACTGGGGGAGGCGGAGGCAGGGGAAATGACAAATTCTAGCCGCCGGCCATCCTGCCGGCGCTGAGGGATGGGCCTTCTATTCCTAACGCAGGGGACCCCCTGCTCCAGCCTCACTCACCTCCCGCTCCTCCCACACCCCACCCACCAGCATGTGCCAGGAATGCCCTCCCCAGTGCCTTCCCCAGTTTAGCCAGGAGGTCACAGTCTCCTTTTCCTGCTTTTCAGTGAGGTATCTGAGACAGACAGGCAGGCAGGCAGGCAGACACACACACACACACACACACACACACACACACACACACACACACACGCACACACGCACACACGCACACACACACACACGCACACACACACACACACCCCTGCAGATTTTCTGGCAGCCAGGCTGTTTCTCTGCTCCCTGACACCCAATCCCAGCCCCTCATAGTTGGGTGTCTACTCTCTAACCAGGCGGGGACCCCAGGTGGGACTCAGAACTCCTACTTTATACTGGAAGGGGCTCAATGTTGGGGGAGCACACACGTGAACGAGGCCGGCCTGTTCCTCCCTCACAAAGGACCGAGAAGCGCTTCACGGAAATACCCAGGCCCGTCCACCCAGCGCCCCCGCCTGCAATGCCATCAGCTAATGTTTCAGATCCAAAGCGCCTCCCTCACTCCCAGGTCTCCCACCTGTAAACAGGCCTGTTTGTTCCCACCAGCGACCACACAAGGATCAGCCAGAAAGCCCTCTGGAAACATAACCCACAGGAGCCTGGGTGCTCAGGGGGGATGATGCGCCAGAAGCGTCGGTCCTCCCTGTTGGTTTTCAGACCTAGGGAATGGGCTGAGAAGGCAGGGGATGCCCGACCGGGGTGTCCATGGGGCTTTCACCAACAGACAACACAAGGAAGAGCCTCGTGGTTTCTAAAAACGACTCAGATGCTCAGAGGCGGCGGCCCAGTCTCTTTTACCCCAGCATCACATCCAAAAGCGATACATTCTGGGGTGTGCTGGAGTGGGGTGTCCCCCCACATCCTAATGTTTAACAGAAAGGGAAGGGAAAAGGAAAGGAAAGAAAGGAGAAGACAGGCAGGGGCCAGAGCGGAGTGCTCCATCTGCTTTTGTTTTCCATGGTGTTCCTTTCGAGGCCTGGGCTCTGCTAAGCCCCCCAAAGCCAAGGCATCATCTGTCCACTTCCCCCTCTGCAATCTGCCGCCCTGCCTGCTCCTGACAGCCATCAATCACTCTGTAATGTGCTGACCTCAAGGCTCAGGGGACGGAATTTTCAAGTCAAATGTAGCCGTTAACATAAATAAAGCATTGCCCTGGATTTCTCTTCTCTCTCTCTCTCTCTCTCTCTCTCCTCTCTCTCTCTCTCTCTCTCTCAGCTCTGCAGCTGCTGCTGCGGACTCAGTAGGCAACAAAAGTGAGAGCAGGCAGGCAGAGTGGAATGGCAATTCTTTTCTGAGTCATAACAATTATGACGTTGTGATAAGAAACATTTTCTATGAATTTTTAAGTACCAGTCACCCTGTTTTGCCATTGTCCCCCAGGAAAGGGATGACAGATTCAACAGGACCAAAGACTACAACCCAACTGTCCTGAGCAAAGCAGACTGGAGGTCCCTTCTGCACCCCACCCCCACGCGCCCTCTCTAGCTGGGGCTCACTCTGCATCTTAAATAAAGCAGATGTCCTATAAGCACATTTACATGTAAACGACTTCCATATACCAAATATAGTCCACTAAGCCAGCGTTTATTTTTAAACATGAAGAAGAGTCTCCCATAATACAGCTCATGATAAATGTTACGATCCTTAAAATGATTTTTAGAGGATGAGAACAAGTGGCTAGAGGGACTGGGAGGGAGAATGGGGGCCTTTACCCCGAGTCTCCCCCGCTGCCCCACAGCCATCTTACCCTCACACCCAGGCAGATCCCATGCGGGGAGATGCCTCCAGCCTCCCATCCTCTCTCCCTGGACTCTGAGCCACGCACCCAGCAGGGGAATAAGAAGCCCAGACAAGGACCACAAGCGAAAGGGATGGTCCCGAGAGATAGAAGTCATGGGTCCAGAACAGGGCAGATGGCCCTGCACAAGCCGGGTGTCTGGGAGAGCTCTGTTCACGTGCTACCATCAGGACCTTTGGATCACCAGTGAGGTCCACCTGAGACAGCAGATCGAAGTCACTAAAAGCTTCTGACTAGAGGTCAGGGTGCCTGGGGGGCTCTGGTTCTGGCTCGGCTGCTCAACTTCTGTGTGACCTCTCTGGGCCTCCATTTCTTCGTCGGTATAATGGAGGCGGCTAGCCTAGAGAGTGGAGAGAATCCTGCAGGTTCGTCCCAGGACTAACTGGCACAACAACCGTCACACCAGAAGCTCCCCTGATAGCTCTCCCGTGGCAGAAGGCCGCTCTGCCCAATGCTCCTTAATCAGCGTAACGACGTCTTGGCACCCTCACTTACCCCTTGAAAAACCCTGGGGTTCCTCCAATTCCTTCTGGGAGAAAAACAAACAGCTGAGTTGCCAGGGTACCTTTGTAAAAGCTACACAGCACCATGACAACAGGATACAGACCCCATGGACCGATTCACCCTCCAGAGGCATCTCCCTCCCTGTGGCCCACGGCCTCTCTATCCCCCCCAACCTTGGAAACAAAGTGCTAGCCAAAGCACATGGCTCCCCTCACACCAGGCCCAACTTCGCCCGCGTTATACTGAGCAGGGAGCGGGGGCCTGCCTGTCTCAGAGGCAGGGGCTGGAGAATTCGTGCTCCCTCCTCTGACCCTCTGGCTGGTGGTGGGTTTTCATGGGAACTGAGAAGGGTCCCTGAGAGAAGCAGCCAGAAGCTAGTGCCTGTTTCGCAGATCCAACAGTAAAAAATTCCCAAAATTATTTTGGAAACACTCTGTACGGCTTTATCGGTCTCAATACTGCAGAAACGAACGTACCTCCTGGACTTCCTTAAAGAAAGGGACTGTGAGTCTAGACCCCGATCCCCACCAAACTTCTGCTCAAAGAAGAGAGATGGGCATACACACCACCGAAGGCGGGAGCGTAGGGGTGGGTGTGAACACGCCGTGACCCTGAGGATGAATGATAGACTTATTTTTTTAAGGCTGTTCAAGGCAGACACATTAAGAAGGCTGCACCATTTATCTTTCTGACATTTTAAAATATGCTGCAAAAAGCTGAATCTTAAATCAAGGTGCATTTTTAAAGCCTCTTATACCAGGGACAAAACCGGTTCCTTTCTCCCTTCAAGGAGCATGCCTGCTGTGGGACAAGGATCACGCACATGACAGAGTCTGGGCCTCCTGCACAATTGATAGTGAGCTCTGTTTTGGAGGCGGCAGGAAAGAGGGCCGGGTGGGGGCTGGCAAATACATGCAGCCCCTTGTCAGGGCGCCATGCTACAGGGGAGCTGAACAAGCCCTAAGGAGACCACAGGCTGCAAGGGGTCAACAGGAATGGACACTTTCCAGACCTAGGGATCTGGGGATCTAGCTCCCCATCAAGCGTTCCAAGGCACAATCCCAAACGGGAGCCCCCAGCTTCTTAGGAATCCGGATGCCATGGCAGCAAATGCTCTACACAAAACAGCTGGGCCTGGGGGAGGGGTGGCCCTGACGGGCTGTCCTCCTCACCTCACAATGCAAGCTAGGCTGCTAGGGCTGGGCCAGCAGGAGGGGAGAGAAACCCTGAATGGCTTTTCGGGCTGATTTGGCCAAATGTTCCATAAGCTAGGTGGAAGCCTTCAACATACCCTAGGGGAGTATACTCCCCGAACAATCCAGGTCTACACCTGCGGTCCACATACCGATGCATCACGTGGCCTGGTTATAAAGTTATCTGGTTTAAATATTATACCAGGTCCCTAATTTTCTCTCCCCGCCCCCCGAGCCAAAGAAAGAAGGACCTGCTGCACCGATCCTCCATTGGCAGCCCCCAAAGCACAGAGGGCAGGCCTGAAACCTACAGGAAACTGCTCTCAAGGGCTCTCATCACCGGCCTCTCCATCACACCCGAGCCAGAGGGAGACCTGGGCCTAAGTCCATTGTCAACAGAAAAAAAAAGTAGAAATCAATAAACCTAACCACCACCTCCAAGAGGGAGGGCTCCTGAAGGAGCACTGGTGCCAGGCAAAGAAGGATCGTGATGACAAGGGAAGTGTTACCAACCCCCCACCTCACCCTGCAGTGCTCAGAGGAGCCCCAGGTGCAAAGGGTAGCAAGGGCAACCCCTTCTTCACCGGGGTCCTTCTCCGCCACCATCAGTCATCTCACTCACCTCCCCCTGGGCCATTCCCCACCAGATCAAACAGAGGCGCTCCCTGCCCGTCACCCCCACGGTTCTAGCGGCTGGCACAGTCCACAACTCAATACCACCAACAGCTCCAACCCTGGGCGGTCAAAAGAGTCTATCCTGAGCCTAAATCTGGAGAACTGACCTGGAAGTGCCCCAGGACAGGCTCCCACCCACGCCCACCCCAGGCATCGAAGAGACACCATTAACAGATGGCGAACACGGGCCCCCTCCAAGCGTGCAGCCTCTCCAGAGCACCAACTCCGGGTAGGGAACCGCCACACTCGTGGTGGGAACTGGGATCCCGGGATCCTGTTAAAGCAGAGCCTGGGAATAATGAGGAAACAGCTAATTACAGTCACTGAAGGCACTGTTAAATGGTTTATTAAACTTGGCAAAGAAAAACACATCCACATCCATCAGTAAAAAAGCTTTTCTATACATATCAAGCCCTTGAACTTGTCCTCATTCCGAGTAGAAATAAAGGTTTATACATGTGTGTATATACGCACATAAGCACATATCCCAATGGAATCACACCATGTGTAAAGTCATCTCATCTATCCAGAAAGAAACACAGGTCCATGCCTGGTTGGAGAGACAAAGGCATGTTATCTGGGTAGGGGTATGTTATATTATAGAAGTGTGTGCACACACGCACACATACACACGCACACATACTTAAACCAGATGCCGGATCATTTCCAGATGCTACAGTGCAGGACAGCCTTTGTTAAGGAAGAGGAGGGAAAAAAAAAAAAAAAAGCTTACCCTTCACGTCCAGATACTTGGGTTCAGGTTACACGAAACAGGATTAGTTCAGAAAATAGTACAACTTCACAGCCAAAGAGAAAACCAAAGAATGAAAACCATGTAAACAGCCAACGCAATTGCACAACTGAGCACAGTGGCCAAAGGCCAGACTTCTGATTTTGCTCCGACACGCCTTCCTCTGCCCCACACCTGTGGCCTAATGGGAAATGGGGGTTTCTGAGGCCTGATAGCAGGGCTTGAGTTCGTCCCATGACAAAATCCAGTGGCATCCAATTCAGGGGAGGTGTCTCACGGGATTTGCTGCCTGCCTATGCCTGGCTGTCATTTCTTCTTCCAAAGCCATGCCCATCAGCTGCCAACCCTCCACCCCTCTACCCTGGGTGGTCACCACCAGGGCCGAGCAGTGTCTATGCACACAGCATGGGTGCAGAAGAAGTAGCAGAGGAGGGGCCGAGAATAATGGGATCCCTTGCCCTAATCACCTGCCGGCGCCAAAGTGAAGACAACAGTGTTTGTAAAGGCACACAGGCCCTGTGACTCCCCACACAGGTCTTTTCACACTGCCAGGCCACCGGCCCTTCCCGAGAGCCTCCAGCCACAGGCCCATGTGGGTCTCACTCACTTTCATGAAAATCACTTGCCACAAATCTGCAGAGCTGGAAGGTCACTGGTGGTTATCTCGTCCAAATCACCTTGATGAGGAGCCAGAGCTCAGAAAGGTTAGGTGACTTGCCCAAGGTCACACTGCTCACAAGTAGAAAAGCTGCCTAGCTAAGCCCATGCTCCTTCCGCTCAGCTAAGTCCTGTAAACCAGCTGCCGCACTGGTCCTGGGAGGCCAAGGAAGGCAGCATGGCAGTCGCAATCACTACACATCAGCCCTGCAGAAGCAGCCGCAGAAATGAGATGCAAGGAAACCAAACGTGGAGCAGGGGGCTGCAGAGCGGGCAGGACACAGAATTTGGAGCCAGGAGATCTGGGTTCTAGTCCTGGCTCTGCCACTGACAACCCGAGATACCCTGGCCTGGTCGAGCTGCAAATCTGGGCCTCGTTTCCTCATCTGTAAAATGAAAGGTCTGCACAAGATGATCTGGAAAGCCCTCTCTTCCCCATTTCAAGTCACCAGGGCCGGATTATCGCTTCAGCCAGACTTGCTGGTTAGGTGGCCTCCAAAAGTCACTTCACTTCTCTGTGCCTCCATTCCCTGACCTGAGACAAGGAGCTGCCAGGCTCCCAGGGCTCCTTGGTAAGAACTCCCAGGAAGCCTTGTAAACCAACTGCCCTGGCATCAGGAGGGGCCAGAGCCAGCTGACCGGCTCCCATGCCCTGCAGCCAAAGTTGCAGCTGAACAAGGGACCTGAATGGGAGTCAAACGCATCAGAGTCAGGCTGAGTGCCCGCAGGGAACCAGAGGGGACAAATAAAGTATGTCACGGCTGGCACCCAGGTCAGGAGGCGAGCAAACACATGCACATGCCTCCTCCCACGCAGCATTGTTCACAGTGCCTTTGTCAGCAGTTCTGCCGGGCTTGACAGCCGGGGCTTCCTAATAGGGCAGGCTGACCCAGCAGACACGGTTACTTCCCCTCCAGTGGTCCATGGGGACATACCACTGCCCGGGGGTGGGGGATGTGCCAGGAAAGCTGGGCTTGTCCTCAACAAAGGACTGGGAGCCAGCCAGCTACTCGGATGGGCCCTGGGGGCCTACCATAACCCATACAGGTGGTCTCCTCCACCCTCCCGCCTCTGCAGCATCCCCAACAGGTGGGCAGTCACTGGCAGCAGGGAACTCACAACCTTCCTCCAGGGGCCTACTCCAAGGCCACCTGGCGTCCAGATTTAGGAGGGCAGAAGCCTCTCCCATTTACACACCCACACGCGGGTCGTGGTTCTGCCTCCGACCCAAACGCAACCGTTATCCTGCAGACAGGCTGCCTCCAAGAACAAAGAGCACAGTAGGCTCTCTCACACCCCACACAGTCTTTTTCTCTCCAAAGCATGTGCATGGCCTAGAAATGAAGAACTCTAAGCCATACTATCTGGTTTGGATCCCAGATCTGTCACTTAACAAGATGTGTCATCTTCGGCAACTTATCTTTAAATTTCTCTGTGCCTCAGTTTCTTCATCATTAAAACGGAGATAATAATGGAGTTGACATATACAAACTGTTTAGAATGGGGCCTGGTAGACCATATCAAAGTCAGACATTATCACAACTGCCTTCAGCATTTCTTCATTCAGAATCTCCACCGTCTGACACTCTGGCTCACTGATGACCGCACGGGCTCTGGGTTCCACCTGCTTCTGGCACTTCCTGGCAGTGTAACACCGGGCAAGCAACCTAACCTCTGGGGCCTGGGTTTCCTTTTCCGAAAAAGAGGATCCTCTGACCGACCTCCGAGGGTGGCTTTAAGGATAAAATGATAATGCATGTAAAGCACCTCGCTATGGTTATGAATTATTAACAGTAACAACATCATCCTTCCCCTTTCAGACACGGTCCTTGTCAGCGAGCCTGCGTTCCCTTCTTTCAGTGCCGGCCAACTGCTGGCACACAGGACGACCGCCAGGTAAATTCGAGGGTCACTCTCGCGCTCACGGTTCAGATGAAGCCTCCTCATCCTGTGCCTGTGAAGTTGATTTTTTTTTTTTTTGAACCCATATACAGGACTTCACATTTATGCCTATTAAATTCCATCCCGTTGTTTTCAACCTGGAATGGGAGCGGGAGAACTCACTCATCAGCTCTGTCTTGGCCGGCACAGAGGTGTCCCTGAAGAGCGGCAATCCCCGAGAAATGACAGGGTCTAGAGAAGCCGGACTCTCAGAGCCAAGAAGGTGATAGCCACAGCTGGGAGGGCCTGGGCCAGCTCTGCCCCCTGTTTGCCAACACCCGGACATGAGAGATGGCTCTTATTAACAGAGTCCTATCCAGAGGAGGGAAAGTACTGCTTTCAAAAATAAAGCCACATGTGCACACTGTTGTCATAAACACAGCCCCCTTTCAAGGCCTCTACTGCATTCCTCCCCACACAGTAATGTGTTTCATTTCTTCAACATAAACACAATCAGATTTATTACATTCCGGCAATACTTCCAGGACGGAGACGGAGAAAGCTGCGCTTCCTGGGAACAAAAGGCACTTGTGCAAAGAAAAAGGGAGGAAAGGCAAAAACCGCCGGCCAGATTCTCGGGCAGGCGACTGGGAGCCACATCAAGAACCTTTGTGCACTCTGCCCTGCAGTGGCTGCAGGAGAGAGCGCGCTAGATTAAGGCTTGGGTTTAAGATCCTGTGTCGGGCCAGACTTAAGACTTGTCCACTACAGACTGCAGAGCTTCATGCCATTTAGAGTCTATCTCCCCTGAGCCCAGACACACCAGTTCAAGGAACCCTTCCTGGAGCTCTGCGCAGCCCAGCAGGGCGTGAGACTCATCTTGGTCTGTCCTCAGGAGACAGGTATGCCTGCTCCTGTATGACAAGCGTCTGTCCCCTGGAAGGCGGCTGAGAAGCAGCTGGGGGCTGGGTTCTCACTCACACCTTCAGCTCTTTGTACTTTCCCAGGGTGGAGGAGGCAGCACCCCCAGAGGGATTCCTGGGGAATCCAGGCAGGAAAAGGAAGCCCTTGGGGGGAGGGCAGGAGAAATGAGTTTCCCAAAAAGGGAGGACTCAGAGCAGGAGCCAACGTGATGTCATGGGACAAGTACGGGTACTGGAGCCAGAAAGATGGATCACATTCCAGCTTCACCACTTCCTGTGTGGCTTTGCACAGATGACTTAACCTCTCTGAGTTTCAGCTACATCTACAGAAAGAAGGGCATGAATGGACCGTCTCTGAGGTTCTTCTAGCAATGGCACTGCAGGTTCTAGCCAGAAACTTCTGCACCTTTGTTAATCCCCTCACCATCCATTCAGAGGGACTATATAAGCCATCTAGTTCCCTTTTACCTATTAGGTCTTTGCAGTAGGCAAACATGAGATTAAACAGATACTGAGTGACATGGTCCCCCACCTTGGTGGACCCACCCAAACCCTTCCTGAAACCCTTGGAGGCCCCAGCTCCTCCCCTCCAGCCCTCCTCCCGTCCTGCTCTCACAACATTAATGAGAAGGAACTGGACTCAGTTCCTGCCCAAGCTCAGTGAGCACCCCTGGCTCCCATGCACCTGGACAGGGGAAGAAAGAGCCAGCACTGGCCAGAGCCCCTCAAACCCAGGGAGCCAATGGCATCCAGTAGATGCCCCCACCTCTGCAGACTGGCCTGGTTCAGCAGCTTTTCAAAGTCAACAGTGTAAGTTTTTTCAAATCCTAAAAGGATTCTCAAGCCCCTTCTAATCTGTCTGCCATTTTGTTTCGTCTGCTCAGCTCAAGTCAAGGGGAACTTGACATTTGGAATACTAACAGCAAATAATCCACACCAAGGACAGGCCTGCTGCTGCAGTGTCAGCATGTGGCTCACAAGGAAGGTGGGGGACATTCCAGTTGTCTGCTGAGGGTCCCAGAAGGCACACTGCGTGGGGGACCTGACAGCTACCCCAAGGGCAGGGCTGCACCTAATTCACTGGACTTCGCAGCACCACGTCCAGGGGAGATGCAATGTTGGATGAATGAATGCCTACAAACAGCGGAAGTGGGAAGTGAAATGAACCAGCATGCTGCAAACTCTAGAGGCCAGCCCCTGTCCGCAGCAGCCATGGCACACGGCGCTGCCTCAGGTGAAGTGCTCTGCTTGCTGGCACTTCCCACTTTGCAACAGTCCCCGAACCCACAGCTGGTCCTGACAGTGCGATGCTCCAGCAACCCCTCCGCCTACCTCCAGGCCACACACCTCATCAGCAGGACAGGCAGGCGGGACCACTTCTATTTGACCCTGTCACATACACTCCAGGCCCAGTGCACAAGCCGGGTCAGGCAGGATCCAGGGTTGGGGGGTGGGGGGGAGGGTGCCTTAACCCCTGCTATGCAGTCACCCACACTGGGCTGCCATATTAAGAGGAAGTGGTGCAGAGAGTGACAAGGGAGGCAGGGACTTCAGGGCAGACTTTCTGTGGCCAAGGCTAACCTCCAATCTCCAACCTCTGAAGCAACAAGGGCTTGGCTGACACAAAGCATTTTTTCTCAAACTTTTCAAAGACAGTGAGCCCTTTGGGTATAAAAATAAAATCCCAAGACTTCAACTGAGTAATAAAAGAAGACGTAATGACTATAGCCATGACATCAAGTATATATACGAATAAAGCTCAACAGCAAATAAATCCAAGTGCACACTTGAAACCTCCTGTCCCCCTAAGCCACTGCCGCCTCCAGGAAGCCCTCTGACCACTCTGTGTGATCTGGGCATCCCTCTTCTGTGTTCCCACCCCTCTTCTCTGTACCCCCCTACTATGACAGCACTGGATCCTCAGTTCTTCCAACAAACACATATGCTTGCTTTGCATATGCTAAACCAAATGTTTACTCTCCATTTCCCCAATTAGACTATAACATCTTTGAGGGGCAATGCTTTATTCGACTTCACTTCGCAAGTACCAGGAAATAGATCTAGCATGTATCTCACACCAAAAAACCATCTGTTGAACAAATAAGGAGTGGATAAGCACACAGCCTCAGAAAGGATTCTGGAGTCTTGGAAAATCTAAGACCGACTAAGATAACTTCGAACTATCGGGGTGACCCCATGGTCACTTTGGGTCTCTCCGCCTTTAGAGAAATATACGTATATGCCCAAGGAGTATGAGCCTGAGTTTCCATAGAGGCCCAGGCAGCAAAGGGAGTTCTCTCTTCCCGGCTGAGGCTAAACAGGGACCCGACCACAAACATCCAGTAATGCTGAACATGACGTGAACAATGTAAAAATAGCTCCTGTATCTCTTGACCCCTCCCTTCTCCCCAGCAACACGAAGGGCAGAACAAAGTGACACCCCTAACAAGCCTCAGCTTGTTCCCGCACAGACAGCCCCAGCCTCCTACATCTGGACCAGCTGCTGTGAGCCAACAGGGGATTCCAAATTACATTTTAATTACCATAATTTTTCACAGGTACCTGAAACCAGACCGTGACAATGGTGCAAAGAAATCCCCAAGTATGATGCATGAGGACCACGCTACAAGCCAGTCTTCTCCGTGCACACCCTTTCCCGCATGCCCTTCATGTCACGGGCACTTCACAGTTTGCAGAATGCTTCCCAGCGGCCTTCTCTCCCACGGGCTCTGGCTCCACTCCAGTCTCTGAAGTAGAGTGCCCTCTACAGAGAACATGGACTTAAAAAAAGGAAATTGGGGGCTGTGGTGCAATTCGTATCCCAGAGGGTTACTAAGTACATTTAACGATGACATGGAAAGCACAGTGACGTTTTTTTAAGAGAAAAAAGTAGTATCTATTTAGGATAATTCATGCTGGGCAGATAGTGGATGCATAACAGACACAGAGTCTCAGTGTGGGATGTGTCTATACAGCCAGCAGGTTAAGAAAGTGAGCTCTGGAATTCATCTGCTTACATTCGAATCCAGGCTCTGGAGCAGTGTAGCTGTGGGATCATGGGCAAGTTAATTAACCTTTCTGGACCTCAGTTTCATCAACTGGAAAATGAGGATGATAGTTAGTAATTACTTCACTGGGTCATGTTGAGTCCAAAGAAATAAATACAAGTAAAGCACTACCAGGGTGCCCAGCCCTAGTACATAGTAAGCACTTAAAAAATAAAAATTCAGACATCGTAAGGGAATTCTGGAAGGAGGGGTGGATGGGGAATCAGGATTCCGTGGCTCTCCTGCTCTGATTCTGTCTTAACACATCTTTTGTCCCCCATCTAGAGGATGAGCGCCTTCAAGGAAGGGACTGGGTCATGTTGCTTTTTGGTAACCCTTGGGTCCCTAACATGCGACCTGCATGAAACTTCTGCTCGGTCAATATTTACAAAATTAATTGAACCAATTAATTTCTCTCTCTTGCCTCTGTGCATTCCAGATAGCAAAAAGAAGCAGGCTACACAAAGTCCTGTAAAGGTGGCTTGTTGCTTTTCAGCTGCAGCAATATTTGCAAAAGGAGTCGGCACCTGTGCGTGCCAGAGCGCCTGAGCTGTTGGCGCCGCAGAGAAGCAGAGGCGCTTCCGCCTGGAAGGAGGCCCATGGGCCCTGTTCTGGGGGGAATGAGCAGCATGAAGCCCACCCATGTGCCCAAATTGTAGGAATCCCCATATCGGCCAAGGGACGGGGGGGGGGGGGGGGGGGTGGGGGGGGCGGCGTGCGCAGGTAAGTGGCTCCCACTGTAATCCCAAAAGGAAGCCTACATGTAGCAAGAAGCAAGTACACACTTTATTTTTACCTACAAATGATGGACAGTTATCCCAGAATGGTGCAAATTCTGCTTTATCGCCCTTAGTACCTTTCCAGGATCCACAGTGGCTTCCCAGGGCGATTGAAAAGGGAAAGAGCAATTTCTGAGGTTCTCTCAGAGGAGAGGGAAGACAGAAAAAGGGGGGTGGGGAAGAGAAGGTGGTCTTAGGGAACCACCAGTCCCCCTGCAACCCAGAGGGCTGGTAGCACCCAAGGCTCCTGCAAGTGGCTATAGCTCCATTGGCTAGGGAGGCACCAGGCTATGGCATCAGAAAGAGCCGAGATCTGATCGATGTTGCCTTTGCTGTGTTCTGAAGCAAGGGACCAAGTGCACTGAGCCCCCATTTCCTCCTCCACAAACCGGTGCTACCACAACTGAGCCGCCACAATAAGAAGCGAATGAAGTGCTGCCTGCCATGTATTAATTACCTTTCAACAATTAAACCAGAGACCAAACAAAGATCCTCAAAGGCTCTGTTGTGTGATCTTTCATTTTAAATATATTTATTGATTTCAGAAACAGGAAGGGAGAGAGAAACATCAATGATGAGAGAATTATTGATTGGCTACCTCCTGCACACCCCCCTTCTGGGGATCAAGCCTGCCCTGACCAGGAATCGAACTGTGACCTCCTGGTTCATGGGTCAATGCTCAACCACTGAGCCACACCGGCCGGGCTGTTGTATAACCTTGATGAAATCCTTTCTGTTCTCTGGGCTCCACATCTTTCCATACAGCATGCTACACCATGGCCTCCTGGACTATTGGCAAGTCCCCCCCTTTCTAGTGTTGGGGGCTCCACTCTGAAACCATACCCTGACCTCAATATGGGCCAAATTCTGATTACAATATTTATTCCCTCCACCCTCCCCCAAACGGTATCCATGGGCTATTCATCCACCCATTCCACAAGGATTTGCTACCCCTCTCTAGTGTGCATGGCTGGGCAATAGCCATTTATAGCAAACAGGACAGACTGGTCCTGCCTTCCCCAAGCTTAACGGCTAAATGCTGTAAAATGTAAGTTATTTTATTGTGCTGGGAACCTTGAGGCATACAAGGTGCCTGACCCACTGAGGGTCAGGAAGTGCCCTTTACGCTGCTCTACAAGATGAGCAGGTCCTAAACCTGGAGATCAGGGAAAAGGGAACACACCTTCCAGGCAGCGGGAATAGCACATGCAAAGGCACTTTTGAGAAACCAAGGAAAGGCCCGTGTAGCTTGAGGGCAAAAAGGAGACGGAAATTGCCCAAGTCAGGACTTGTAAGGCAGGCTTTCAATATGGACTGCCATTACACCCTGCGTGGGGCTACCTCCACCCCAGAGGGGTTTTCTGAAACCTCTGGATTTGGGTCAAGTTTCCCTGCATAGACTAAGCAGGAGAGGTAGGGATGACCCAGGTCACAGCAGAGCAGGGCCGACCCAGGCTCCAGAATTCAGGCAAGGCATCCTAGCCTGGAACTGGCACCGGCATGGAAAAGAACCCTCCTCGGATAACCTTGCCGTTTCCTGGGTTTCTTTTTAATCCTCACCCGAGGATATGTTTTTATTGATCTTTAGAGAGAGAGGAAGAGAGAGAAAGAGAAACATTGATATGAGGAACATCGATTGGTTGCCTCCTGTACACACCCTGACTGGGGATCGAACCCTCAGCCTTTTGCAGTACAGGATGACGCTTCAACCACGCCACTAGCTAGGGTGCCTTTTAGTTTTTTTCTAAGGTTTTGCTCCATCCCTGCCTCCCTCCCACTCCTACTTGTTTTGCTTCTTGTTTTTATTTATTTATTTTTAAACTGGGGCCCGCTTACGGTCAAGTTAATGCATTTTTAAAAAGAAAGGCTTGCTTGCGCTGCAGCCCTCCCTCAGAGGAGACGGGTGGATCAATAGCCCTCTTAGCATTCCTCCTCCTCCACCAGCAGGCCAGAGAGGTGGGCTCCAGGGCAGGCCCTGTGCTCCCTGCAAAGTGGGCCTAAGAGCAGGGCTCAACCTCACCCCTCCCTCAGCTGACTCCCTTCCACTCTCAGGCAACCTCTCCCACACCCTACTCTGAACCACCAATAGAGTTAAAGCCCAGGAAACAGGAGGGCAGACTTAGAGGAAGGGAGAGAACACTGAAGAGAGTCTAAAGACTGAAGTTCAAATCTCAGCTTAGCTTCCTCACAGTCTCGAAACCTTAGACAGAATTAACCTCTGTACCTCAGTTTACTTAACTAAAAATGGGACCTGTCTAAAAATTGAGTGAAGTAATGGAAAAGGAGATCTGGGATGCTGCCGGGCAGCACACCCCATCTCCCAGGCTCCAAGGCCCCCACCTTGGCAGACCAGGCCCCCCGTGGAGAAGCAGATCCACCCGCTATCACAGATCCTCCTTGCCCCCCCTCCCTCGGGGCCCTCCCCCCCAGTAAGCTGGCACGCTCTGAACTCCCTCAAGTGAAAACCCTCTCCCAATGCCCGATGCCGACAGATGGGGAGTCCTAAAATACAGCGTATGGATCATGTTTCGTGACTAGCAAAACATGCCAGCCGGGACACTCTGAGAACCCGGCCGGTTTTCAGGAACAGGATTTTACACATTTCCCAGGATTGGCGGATCTGCGCACCCCTCCGCCCACAAGCTCCGGAGCCTGGATCCTGCACCAGGAGAAGACTCAGGACAGATGGGGGCATGTGCGGGAGGGAAGCCCCACAACTAACAGGTTGGCTATGCCACAGCCCTCTGATGCTTTGAATATTGTCATAACCATTTACTGAGCACCTACTATGGTTTTCTTTGCTGCAAATCAGGTGTTGGGCACATGCTCTCAAGTCACACTGCCTGGGTTCCAATCCTGTGTGTGTGTGTGTGTGTGTGTGTGTGTGTGTGTGTGTGTGTGTGTATGGCATGCTACTTCATCTCTCCGAGCTTCCGTTTTTCATCTGTGAAATGGGGCTGGGAATACCTTCCCCTCACTGGGTCAGGGTGAGGATGAGGTGACTGACCCAATGTGAGCTGCTTTAACAACCACTGCCATTGTCACCACAGCATAACTGTTGGGTAACCATCACTGCCACTATCCTATAGAAGGCAAAATAGATAGTAAGAGGCCATGCCCACTATCAGGGAAACCCAGTGGTAGGGGCCATGTCTGTCTCCGAAGGGCCTCGGGGATGGGCTTCAAAGAGTCTGCCACCCCCTGGACTTCTTACGCACAGGGATTTGGGGATGTGAATATGCAATGTTTGCAGAGGGATTCCAGAATGTAGCCGTCCCACAGCGATCCAGGGTCCCATGAAGGTTAAAAACCACAGCTCCATACAACCCTGTCTGCTCAACACGCACAAAGTCCCCCTGGAAGAGCAGTCCTGGACTCTAGGATTTGGAGCAAGAATTACACCCCAGCCTGGCCGGCGTGGCTCAGTGGTTGAGCGTCGACCTATGAACCAGGAGGTTGCAGCTGGATGCCCGGTCATGGCACATGCCTGGGTTGCGGGCTCGATCCCCAGTGGGGGGGAGGGGGGGGCATGCAGGAGATGGCCAATCAATGATTCTCACACTGATGTTTCTATGTCTCCCTCTCCCTTCCTCTCTGAAATCAATAAAATTAATTTTTTTAAAAGAATTACACCCCATTTCCTTCTTCAAAGGAAAGAATCTGTTCTTGGCAACGTCAGTTAAAAGAGCTCCGACTGAAGGAAGGAGCCCGGAGAGCCACAGGCAGTTAAGTGTGTGGGCAAACCTCCTGGAAGGGAAGCCATGTGTTACACAGGTTCTGGAATCGCAGAAGATTCAACTCAGCAAACAGGAAGGTAGCCTGCTCTTCCAAAGGCTATCAGAAGACCTGAAGGGGCAGAAGGGAGATGGAGGCAGGAAGCCAGTCACCTGGCAACTGAGGAAGCCCATGGGGGAGGGGCACGACAGCCTGGGTTCAGACAGTCACGTGACTGACATCACCCCACTGGACCTGGTCTCTTAAGAACAGGCACATGTTTAGAAAGCAAGTCATCTTGACAAGATTTAAATAAGGGTATTAACACTATTAATCTTTGGATAATGGAAGAGCCAGACTTTTATATTTATTATCTAATTTCCTTCGCAATGAACATACACCCCTGTACTACTCTGGAAATAAGACATGAAACTAATCTACTTACAAAGCTGCCCCTGTTGAGCGCACGATCAGTCTTGGCATAAGCACTTACGCTTCTGCCCAAAAGAGGCTCCTGAAGGCCCTGTCTGGGAATGGGTGATCCACACCACTCCCAGGAGTCGCACCATTCTGGGGACAGAGTGGGGAGATTAGTATGTTCAACACACTTCCCTGGATCCTCTGGGGCGTGGTCTTTCAGGGACACACACAAGTGCTCCGTCTCCCTGGAACAACTGACGGGAAGGGTGTCCAATCCAGCTGAACCAACGTGTTCTGTAGACTGGTGAAGGCCTTGTAAAGAGATTGGAGAACTGGACAAAATGCCTAATTAATTTTTTGGGGGTGGGGTGGGGAACAAGAGGAGCGGAAGGATGGAGAACAGAACGCGGTCCCCCCTGCCTGAGCCCTCGCCGCCTGCAGACAGCGCTCTGAACCCTGCACGCGCACAGCTGTGAATTTCATTTGGGGTGTGTGGTTTTCAGTCTCAGTGTTTTGAGGATACGTATAATCCAGACTTCCTATTTACATTACATTGGTTTTCACCAACACAATAGCTACAAATGCTTTCTACTCCACTCCTGTCATCTGCATGGAAATCCTCCTCAGGCGCAGGAAGACTGTAAAGTCATGGGAAGAATTCTCGGGAGTGGCGAGAGGGCTCGGTCCCCCTTCTTCCTGCTGGCACAGGAAACTCCTGTGTGGGAAGAAAAGGGGCCGGCCCACGCCAGGAGCCACTAACCCACACTTGGCTGCTGCTTGTTTATCCACAGCGAAAACACAGAAGCCCCTACACAAAGCATCCTTATTGACACGGCACAGTATTTGCTCTTCCAATAAAACAGTTCCTAGCCACCAACTCGGCCTGGAACAGACGACAGCAGCACATTTGAATAACCATCTAAGTCCCACCCTGACTGGCAGAGAGGAAACTGAGGCACTGAAAGAACCTCCAAATCCAGAGGCCCCAGCTACCTTCTTCCAGGGAACAGTGGCGGCAGTAAATCACGGCTTGACGGGGCTGGCCTCAAAATGCAGAGGGCAGGAAGGAAAAGCCTGTCTGCATTCCTAAGGACATCCCTGAAGTACTTGCATGAACATTTCCTTTCAACTTTCTTCTAAAAACCCTGGTTTTCCATCAAAGTAGTTTCTCACCGTAAAACCAGGTGGCGTCTCACCTGTTTGTAGGGCCAAGTCCAGAACTTGGCACCCAGAAAATCCCGAACCTAAACTTACTGGATTTGACTGAAATGACAGAGTAGATTAGGACCTTTAAAGATCCCTGAAAACAGGAATCGAAATACGCCATCTAGATTTGGGGCCTGGCACTGTCAACCTGTACTGTGGACTCCCCCCGCCTCCCCCTACACAATATGCTCTAGTCTTAACCCCCAGTACCTGTGAATGTGACCCTGGTTAGAAACAGATCCCTACAGATGTAATAAAGTTAAAATGAGGTCACACTGGAGTAGGGTGGGGTGGGCCCTAATCCAATGACTGGTGTCCTTACAAAATAAGGGAAGTCTGGGCACACGGACACACAAGGAGAAATCATGCGATGACAAAGGCAGAGGCTGGGACTGATGTAAGCCAAGGAGCATTAGGAACTGCAACACTGAAAGAGAAGGGCCTGGAACGGGCTCTCCCCCAGGACCCTCGGAGGAGCGTGTTCCCTGCCGACACCTTGATTTCAGACTTCTGGCCTCCAGAACCCCGAGAGAATAGATCTGTGTTGTCTAAAGCTACCTTACTATTTGTGATACTGCAGCCTAGGAAACTAACACACCCGAATCCTTTCCAACCCTCCCACTAGGCTCTCTCCCACCCACTCCTTTCCTCTTCCTCCGGACGATTCAGGGTTATGTGACTTGAAACAGCATAGCTGCACTTTTGACATCTTGCAACCACCCTTGACCTCCCACCAACACCATCTGGGACAAGTCAGAGTCCCCATCCCCATCTGAGTCACAGTAACACAAGGTCATCTTTACTGGGTGGCAGACTCTGCCCCTTGGCCTGCCAACTGTGAACAGCCAAGGAGAGTCTGAAGCAATGCACAAGGTGTTGAGAAATACAGAGATGTGGGGAAGGGGGTGGAAGGTGAGTGGAAATTAGGAGACTGTGCGCAGAAAGGGGGAGGGGAAAAAAGACAGTTAAAAAGGGAGGCTGAAGGTCAATGGCACAGACAAGAGGCAAAGAAAGCAGACCCCCTCTCCCCTGTCCCCATGGCCAGCTACATGCCTCTCCCTCCCTCCCCCACCTGCCAGACACCTGCCTGGAACTTTACTCCAACAGCCTGCCAAACAGGTTAACACCCAGCGAGCTGTCTACCCACACAGCTGTTGCACTTTGAGCTTCCACAAAGAGAAAGCAACCTGCTTCCCTCCTGGAGCCGGGCTTTGTTTGTTTTGGATCTTCAATACCTGGAACTTGGTGGGGCCAAGTCAACATCAAATGGCCCAGGAAGATAGACGGGGCTGGGGGGTTGGACACATCACCTCACCTGTGCCAGCTTAAGAAGCAGTCACCTGGGGTCCTGGGGAAGGTGTGTCCTACCCAGTCTCACTCCTCTACCACACTCACAGCCATTGTGCCTCGAGCAGAGAGACCAGGAGACTAACAGGGCCAGGGAAGTGAGTAACCTCTAAGTCTCACCCCCATTCCTACACAACCAGAAACAAAGCAACCCTCCAGCAGAAGCAGGGATGGTGGATAATACAGACCTAGTTGGTTACAGACCACAATGGGGCCTAGTACCAGAATCTTCCTAGGCTCTGGCACTCATGCACACTCAAAGCAAGTCCACAAACGAAGCCAGCCCCAAGTGGCAGGTGCAGTGCTGCAGGGGCAGCCAGAAGTCGTGCTGAGAGGCTGGGTTGGAAACTCAGCTCCACCGCATGTGAGCTGTATGCCCTTCATCTAGCCAACGAAAATTTATTGACCACCGACTATGGGCTCTCAGTGGCCTCATCTGCCTTAACAAAGCTCTCCTGAGGATGGAACATGTTAAATATAAAAATACCCGGCACAGCCCTCACCAATTTGGCTCAGTGGATAGAGTGTTGGCTTACAAACTGAAGGGTCCCGGGTTCGATTCTGGTCAAGGGCACGTAACTCAGTTGCAGGCTCCTCCCTGGCCCAAGCTCTGGTCGGGATGCGTGCAGGAGACAACCAATCGATGTGTTTCTCTCACACTGATATTTCTGTCTTTCCTACCCTCTTCCACTCTCTAAAAATCAATGGAAAAATATCCTCGGGTGAGGATGGATGGATGGATGGATGGATGAATGGATAAGTAAATAAATAAATAAAATGCTCAGCACCATGGTGGCTCATTAAAAAGGCCATTATGAAAGAGAGAGATTAGAATTGTTATGGTCCTATCTTCCATATCAGAGCTTGAGGCCCAAGGTCTACACCAGATTTCCACACCAACTACTGGACCAGGTGTCAGCTCCATGAGGACAGACAGGGATATCATCTGTGCTGCTCCCTACTGCACTCCCAGCACCTACAACGGGACCTGGCACGTGGAGGCACTCAAATGTTTGTTACACAAACAGAACCGGGGGTAGCCAAGGCACCAATGTTGCATGCAGAAAGAGCCAAACCACCACAACACACTGAATACCTTGTGGGGGAAAAGGCAGACTCTGTATTTACGAACAAGCAGTCCTGCCCCCGGGGTCAAGGGACAAAAGGGCCAGGCACCCACTGGTTCCCAGCGAAGCCAAATGAAAACAGGAGACGGCACAGGCTCAGCCTCAGAGCGCACCGGAGGCTCCTCTTGGAGGAAACGGGTAAGGGACGCGTGCCGCCTCAGTCGTAATCATAAAACGAGGGCTGGAGGTCACCCAGGATGGGTATCCAATGAGGAAACGGGTGGGAAAGAGCCAGGAAAACACGTCAGGACTAGTTTGCAGATGTTTTCTTCAAGAGACGGCTCCCACTTCGGTCGGGATTCACAGCAAGTCATCCTCTTCTTTAACTGCCCTCTCCTCAACCCATCTCCAATTCAGGTTCGAGCACACCTGGAGAGTGTCCCGAAATGCGTAACACAAATCGCTGGCCATCTGGAGCCCCCTGGTACATCTCCCACCCAGGGTCCTTTTAGCCACAGCTGTTAGCTGTCACTCCAACTCCTCTGCCCCAGATTAAACCTCACCAAACCCCAACCCTGGGTATATAACCAGAAATGCCTTTATCATTCCCATCCCTATAGGCTGAGCCCCGCCGGCGAGTCCTAGTGCAGGCCTATTGAAATCCACCAAGATATATGATTAGGAGGCATCCAGGCGGGAGGGCATTACAGCAGATGGGAGTCTGAAGACCTGAAAAGCTGACGGCTGAAGCACTGCCTCCCTGAGGTACGTAACTAGAGGGCCGGCTGCTTACCTCTCTGAGCCCCCGTTTCCGCCACCCACAAAAATGAGAAAAATCGTCCCTCCCAACGGGACTGCTGTAGGGGACCCCGGGGAAGAACAGGAGACCGGCCTCTAAAGGGCTCTTTTTTTAAAGCGCGGCACAAGTTCTGTTCCTCGGAACTCCACTCCTCTCTTTCTCACCAGTGGGAGAGTGGATCCAAGTACCAGTTGGAAAACCATGCCAAGCACAAGGCAGCCCTGCAAAGCAGAAGTCGTCCGTTTTCTCAAGTGATTAACAGGTCCAAGAAAGGCTGTGGTGCCACTGACGAGGGCCACAGCCAAGATTTACAGGCGGACGGCCTTCGGGTGGTTTTCTAAGGCTGTGCACAACCCTCCTTTGGCTGAGGATCTCAGCAGCGAGTAATTTTCTAATTGATTCATTAGCACTCCAATCAACTAGTACTTTAGACACAAAGGGCCCCGCTTGGGTCTGAATGCCTGAGCCCAGGATGCTGAGCTGAATGGACCACTCCTGCTCCCGGTTTAGCACAGCCCAGGGGCGGGCCCAGAAGGCCCACAAGGAGACCCTCCAAAAGCCACCCGGCACAGGAAGGATCCGCAGTCTAAACACAGAAGCAGTCTCCATGGCTCCTTAAACGTTAATTTTTTTGTGACAAGAATTTTCTGACTGGAACACAATTATGCAAAATTGTTAAACAAAAATGGAGGGGGAAAACAGCCCGAAAGGAAATGCTGACCCAAAAAAGTTAGCACAAGGTTAGATTTGGTGGTGGAATGATGGGCAGATTTTTCTTCCGTCTACTTCTCAAGGTAAGCATGTGTATCTCAAGATAAGCCCATAGTAGGTGCTCCATATATTTCTTCAGTTTTCTCAAGTGTAAAGCCACAGCGATCACCCCCAACTCCCAGGGTTACTGTGAGGATGAAATGAGATTACGTATGAAACGAGCAGAGCCCGAGAGCTGTGGGCACCGGACAGAGTGCCAGGCTTACCCACCAGCTCAGCGATTCGTGGGCCCACCTGCCATTCGGACCAAGAATCAAAGCTATGCTCCGGGAGGTTATAAATGACTCCCGTGTCACTTGTGAAATGCCAAAGCCACAAATGCGAAAACTCACAGATCCCAAGAGTAATGCTGTGATCACTTAAATATAAATTAAACTTTAAAAATAATCTTCATCATTCCATATCCCCTTAGTGTGTGGGATATTCATAGGAGACAAGGTTCCTCAATGGACCAAGCCGATAGGAAGGAACCTCCAGCAGATCCTGTGAGGGTAGGATCAGAAACTTTGTTGGGCCTTTGTGAGATCTGGGACCTGTCTACTGCCTGTCCACTCAGCTGGAGAGAAGTCCTCAAATATAACATGGCATTTTGGAAGGACTCGTAACTCAACCCAGCCTGGATCAGCATTCTCCTCTACCGATCCATCCACCTACCCAGCCACGCACCCACCCATCCGTCCAGCCCAACATCTCTTAAGTATATCCCCATAAGGAACTCCTGATGACCCAAAAGGCAGTGGGAATGCTCAGCACACTAGCAGGCTTCCTTGATACGAGAGACAAAACGTCAAGCATCCTCAGTCCGCACAGCCCTGGGCTCAAGGTGCATGAAAGGACCAAAGGCCTAGACACACTAGTTTGCTCATCAAATCCCCAAATTTCAGAACTACCACAGGACACCTTAGGAAGCTTGAAGGAAAACGATGCAAACCCTACTTCATCTGGCAAGGAATTCCCTTGTTACCCCAGGAAGTGGCATTCTCCAGAAAAGCCAAACGGGTCCCAGTTTCTTCAAGGGACATCACCAAGTCAAACTTCCTCACAAATTATTCCTCGGGGACCTTTGTCAAAACTGTCCCCACTGGGTTTCTCGCCCCCACTTCCTATGAGGCTTCATCTCATCTCCAAAGCGCTTCCTCCCGCCCCTCACCTCCCACTCTCCAGGGAGGAAAGCCGTCCACTTCGTGTCTTACTATGGCAACTCGAACACAACAAGGCAAACATACACTAGGTGGCTATCATCATATGAGTCTCACCTCCCTAGGATCCACAGCAGGAAGCAGCTGTGTTCCACTCATCTTTTTGACTATCTGAGCATCTACCACGATCAGCATTGTACTCACTATTATTATTACGTTCGGAGAAACATGCAGACAATGCAAAATTTGAGAAGCACAATCTCAATCCACTGCTCTGAGATTTCAACGCAGGGGGTAAATTCTTTGTCATTACTACCTACTCTATAACAAAGAATGATTAATAACAGAAAAACATCAACAAGATCCATGAGGCTCAACCACGATCCCAGAAGAGAGCACAAAAACCCACCAACCTCACAGCACACAAGTCCCTCAGCAGACTCTAAATGGCCAATCGAGAAACTTGGAGAGTTGGTCAAAGGGAGGAGCTGGCCCTGCCAGTAAGGCATCCTCGGGCAGTCATGCCATCCCGTGCGACCCTAAGCGCTCTCATCCGTAAGGTAAACACTAAGTTTCCCCACAGACCCCGTCATGGAGAGGGCAGTTCTCCAAGGGCTTTGGCCAACTTTGGAGCTGAATACATAGTTTAAATTTAGTTTGAATCTAGTGGGGCCTCTGCTCTGCTCTCTAGTAAGTGCGGGCAGATCCAATCTTCCCAAAGAAATCAGGCCCATTGTCAGAGGAAGAACTTTGGACCAAAATCTAAGCCAAAGTGGGAAAGACCAAGGTCACCTCTACTTTTATATCCTAGAGGCCCCAGAAATCTTCAGCTCAACCGGCCCCCCATTCCACCTGGTGACTTACACACACACACACACACACACACACACACACACGCACACACACAGCCAGTCCAACCCCAGCAGCTTTGCCTTGAAGATTTTCCCCTTTAGCTGTTCTGAGATGCTTCCACTTATAAAGGCCCTGGGTACCCAGTACACTCACTCCACCCCCACGCTAGGAAGCTCTTTCTACAGGGAAATTAGAGTTTGGAATATCCGAGTGAACCACACACAGAGTCAGAACCCCGGCTCCACAGAAGTCAGACAAAAGTGGGCAGGTTCCCCACGTGTGGCCTGACCCCGCCCCCACCCCAATGCTGCGGCCCAAGGCAAAGGAGGGGGCACACAACCACCTTCACTGAAATGAAATTAATTGAGCAAAATTATACCCAAGCCAGATAAAAACCGGAAAACTCTAAAGCCACCCTCTATATTGAGAAGCCAGCCTGAGGCCCAGCAGTGCAGAGACTTTGCCAACATGCTTCTTCCAACCACAGACATGGACTGAGAGATCTGAGAGGGACTAAGGATGAGGAGGTCAATTCCTTTGTTTTACAGACAGAAGACAGCAGCACAGAGGGGCCTAACTGCCCAACCACACATAAGCAGAAGCTGAGCTGGACTCAGACCCTGGGCTGCAGGTGGCAGACTTGTCCCCTCCCCAGACCACCCGCATGCCAACGCCGGGCCAGGCTGGCCAGCAAGGGGAGAGGCTCCCACTCCACTGCCACCAACCCGATCCTCTGACCTGGTGTACCCTACTGTCTATGGGCTCTCCTGGTCTTGCAGGGAGGTGCACGACCCTTGGCCTTCTGCATGCAGGCGTACTCCCACCCATCAAGACCCACATTCCAGCCCAGCCTTCCCCACGCACCTGCCACCACTCGGCAGGATGGGCAGCCCAACAAGGGCATGCGGCAAGCCCCTGCTTGGGATCCCACAGCCCCAGGAGTGCACATGCCCTTGCCCTTCTGGTCCTTATATCTGCATCTATGAAATGGGAGCTATGAACCTTTAACACAGACCTCTTCAGAGAGCTCATAGTTGTGATGGGGAGAAGGAATGAACCATATAAAATTCCCTCCCAGGAACGCTCAACCTCTTCAGAGGGAAGACTCAACAGCCAGAAACCCAGGAAGCCAACCAATCGGAAGTGCCTTTGAACCTGGGTCAGGGCTAACACAGAACTCTGCATAGGACCTGGTACTGAAGGAGGCATGGACTTTTGAACATGCCATCTTACACACATGCCATTCATGGGGCCCTCGGATTTCCGAGTAACTACAGCCAAGGGATAATGGGCAGAAATGAAGCAGATCCCTGAGAAAGGTGGGGTGAGAGATGTGAATGTCCAGTGCCTTCCTGAGCTGAAAGCCACTCCTGCCCTCATTACAAGGTCCCTCTAAAGAAGAAGAGTTAAGGTAGAAGGCCCCTCACACACAGGGAGGCTCTCAGGCCAGGCCAGTGCTGTGATCTGCCCCTTCTCATCAGTGCCTGGCACACGCGGCCTCCAATGAACGTTTGCTGAGTAAATGAATGAAACTAGGATTCTGTCCTGCTCCCCTCTGCTCTGGGCACGGGGCCGGGCACGCAGCAGACACGCAGCTAATGTGCTGAACTGAACCAAAGTTCTGGACAATATCTCTCTGGACATGAATAAAAGAGGCGGCACCAAGTGTAGGCGCTGCAGTGGGGGTCTCCCCACACTTGACACAAGCCCTGCAAATTTGAGGAGAATTCTTGGCAAACTAAAGAAGTTCTCCTGAAATCCGGTCTAAAATCTCCCAAGAAGGCAGTCCCTCTCTCAGACACTAAAAACCAGGATTCCGTTTCCAGGATGGGTGTCTCAAGAAGGCAGCTATTGTATGCAGGAGAGTGAACCTGGGCACACACCCGTCTATCCACACCCTCCTCTTTGTGTGAGGGACACGGCACCACATGGGGCTCCTGGAACCCAGCTCCCTCTCCTCCGCCCACCCTGCCTGGCCAGGCCCCATGAACGCCCTGCTCGTGCCATCAACACTGTTGTTTTGGAATGTGCCAGTAACTCTAGTGGCAGGAACAGCAAGCTTTAAGCGCGGCAGAGAAACCAGCTGGAGAGGCAGCCTCATGAAATAATGAAATGCCAAACCAACCCCTACATCTTCTCCAGTCTCTCAGGTCACCTACCAGATTAGAAGGCCTGTTGCTAAGGCAACCATATCTTGCAAGTGCCGGCTGAACTTCCCCATAATTTTTAACCCTTTAACTAGCTGGGGGAGGGTGATGTGCAAACGAACCCAAATAGCAGGAGAGTTGTCCCGCTCTGGGTGTACTTTTACAAATTAAAGCAAGAAAAAAAGGAAAACAGTGGCTGGGGCAGGAAGGGGGGTGGGGGCGAAGGTCCCCAGTTAAGCAAACAGACGAGCAGCGGAAAGGAAACTGCACACATCCACCTTTCCTTCCCACCACCACACCACAAACAACCGCACTCGGTGGCCACACAGCAAACTTTTCATGCACCTGGCAACTCGTCCCCTGCGCAGGAGCTGAGGATGAGATGGGGATAAACAAAGGCAAGATGGGGCTCTGCCTGCCCTCCCGGCCAGGCTCCGCGCCCTCGCGCCGCAGACTATTGCAGGCCCTTCTGTGGTAAGCAGAAGGAGGACGGGAGCCAGGCGGAGGGGGACAGATGGCCAGGAAAGCACTGGCACTTTCCAGTTGTCTGATGGGCGCCTGCTGCCAAACAAGTCCCCACCTCCCTGCAGCACCCCCCGAACCCCACACACACAGCTCCTGGAAACCATGGTGCTGGCTCTAAAGGGACAGGCGATGCCATGCCAAATGCTGGCGCGCAGGGAAAGACGGCTTCTCCCACCTCCCACTCCCCCACACCTGCAAGTCATGGGAGATGCAGGCACGGGCGTCCACTCCCTGAGCTGCCCAGGCCCCTCCCTCCCTCCCTCTCAGGGCCTAAGTCTCCCCCACCCACCCCCAACCAATCAACCCTCTTTGTGCTCAGCAACCTGAGTTCATGGGGTCCTTCAAGAATAAATCTTTGAAACGACTTTCCTCGGCCTCTCAGGTTTGACAGGAGAGACTTAATAAAACCACAGAGGCAGAAAAATGCCCTCGATGGCTTCGCCACTGGGGGTGAAGGCCTCTCACCTCACCCCATTTCTGAGGGGGAGTCAGGGGGGAGGGAGTGGGGCGCACCACAAGCAGCAGAGGCTCCTGACTGACCAGCCAGGAGGAGGCCTGGGCCGTTTCCCCAGAGGGCCAGGAGCAGGTCCCTGGGAAGGAAAGAAGGGAGCCCACCAAGAGGAGAGAGGAAGACAAAGGGGGCAGGATGAAGGGAGGAAAGGAAAAAGCAGTGAGGGAGCGAGGAAGGCTGCAGGGCAACCCTGAACGCTGCCAATAAAAGGCCTGGCGGCAGGTGGCAGCAGGGGGAGCTGCCCCAGTCTCCCCAGAGTGCCTAGCACAGTGCCCCCCACAGGCGCTGGGTCAACCAAGTTGCTGTGCTGCACACACACAGCTCCCCTAGAGACAGAAGCTCCAGATGGACTTGTAGAGTTGGGGGGGGGGGGGGGGGGGAGGGCAGAATGTGCAACATGGAGTGGGCAGGGCAGGGGAGAGAGAAGGTGCCCTGCCAGTGTACTACAATTATTAGCAGAGACAAAGGAAAGAAGTCAACCCTGCACGCCCCCCGCCCCCACCTCATCCTCCCGCTGCCCAGTCAGCCTGGCCATCTCCACCCCTCACCGGGGACACCTGGGAGGGAATCCAGTGCAGTGAATTTAAGTCCTTATGTTCTCTTTGCCAAGTAATTAACGAGACGAACAACCATCGGCCTGGCCGAGGAGTGATGATTTTTATAAGCACGTTCACCCATCACCCAGCCCTTCTGCACATGGATGGGTCAGTCGGGTTACAAAGGAGCTTAGGAGAGGTCGTGGGGTGGGGTGGGGTGAGGCTGAGAACAGGCTCTGTCCCTGGGAGAGGGAGGGGCGGCTTCGCCTGGAGTCTCATCATTGGGCAGCACACTTAACAGGTACCTGGGCACTGTGTTCCGACGTGTGGGGCTCTGATGGAGGAGGCTGGAACGGGGCCCTTCAAGGAAGGGCCCTCCTCCATAGCCAAGGTGGGTGAGCAACCAGCACTTACACCGTCCAGGCCCGAGGATGTCCTGATATTAGGGTCTACTTCCCTAACCTACTCGAGGGCAGGGCTGTGACCATACCTTTACACCATCCCTCTGCAGTGCCCAGAACACGTGCAAGATAAAAAGGACTTTAACCCCCCAGATGGGCAGGCTGCCACCAAGCTCTTCCAATTGCCTGATGTCATTTGTCCCAAACCTTCTTTCAACAAATGCTTATAGGGCACTTACTATGTGCAAAGCCCTGTGCAAACAAAAATGAAGACTAGAACGCCTGTGTGACCTCAAGGAGCACCCCTCATCTGGCAACTGAGCTGCATTCTCACGGCGCTCCATTCCTGCCGGGCGCACAGCTGGCCCTCAGCATACGATGGACACACTGGACTCTTGGGTTCCCAGGAGGTGTGCCCCTAAGGTGCACCCAGTGCACGTGGAGAGCAAAGCCAGGGCAGAGTCTCAGGGCTCCTGTGCAAACTGCGTACCTGTTGACCAGGCTGACCAACCAGAACCTCCACAAGCTATTCTGTAACTGCTAAACGAAAGACCGTTTTTCAGGGGCTGCAGCTGGTGCCTTGCTCCCGCGCAGAGGGAACCCCAGAACGAGAGACAAGAAGCCTGGCTTCCAGCCAAAGACTAACAACCTGCTGTGTGAGAGCAGAGTGGGGACAAGCTGACTTCTACTCTCTGGACCTCAGTTTCCCCTGCTGGTTCACGAAGGGGGTTGTCCAGTATGAGCTCTCTAAAGACACCCTGATACACCACATAAAGAGAGCAGCACCGTCCTAGCTGGACAGGGCTTCGGGAACAAAGGATACCGCAAAAGCGGATTCCAGGCAGAGTGGGCAACCCGCTGCCGCGTATCCACCCACGCTCCCCACGACACAGAGACGTTCTACCCACAGCTCTGAATAATAACAGGAGTAACATTTAGGTAGGGTTGGGGATTAAGCTAAACCTCACTTAAGAGGCAGGGACGTTGGCATTTGGGAGCAGGAAACGGGCCTGGGAACGTACTTAATACCTACCGCAGAGCAAAGCGGATCACGGCCAGCTCCTGACTCAAGAGCATCTTCGGCTGCCGCCACACTTCTCCCTCTTGCCAACTCCAGACATGTCGATGGTGCCAGGCCAAAGAGCGGGGGCTGAGGGTCAGTTTTAGAAGCCACACTTTCAGAAGAACACTGGCAAACCAGAAGCCAGGCAAGATGCCTTCCAAAACAGAACAGGCGTTATTTTAAATGGAAACCCCTTGGTGGAGGCGGAGGAGTTTGAAGGGAAGAACAGAGAACATGAATGAGTTGCTATAATTAACACACCCCCCTCTCCCCCCACCCCCGAAAAAAGCTGTCATAAGAAGAGGAAGTCTTTCCACTTGGTGGTGGTAATACCAAGAACACAGACTTCTAACCATTCTGTCTACAACTGAAAGGTGCTGTCCTGCTGGGTAGTGAGTTCCCCGTCGTAAGAGGTGAAACAGAGGCTGTAGAGGGAACTTGGGCCAAGGAGAGACTCTCGTGGGACTTGAGAGATTATCAACTGATAAAATGCTGATGGGAGAAATACACAAAGGGGAGTATTCAGGCCCTCCGTGTTTTAAAGCAGCTGTTCTTTACAGAGAGGCTCCTACGGGGACGTGGAAATGCGCCGCCTGCCCCTAACTAACCTGCAAGGGCTTTTTGTAAACAGAAGGCTTCCCATCTTCCTTGGTCAAACTCCACCCAGCCTTCCTGCAGGCTGCAGAGGTCACTGTGTTTTTGTGGCAAAAGATGCAGGTGCTGACTGAGCTGCTGGATAAGTAAGAAAAGCTCCGTCATGTAAAAACGCACATATTTAAGGCGCTTCTGTGGAGCAGAGAGTCAGAAAACGAGCTCGGGAAGCAGACCCTGTGTAAGAAATAGAGCAGGACAGCATTCATCATTTGAGGAGGCTGAGCTGCCCTCTTGGCACCCTGCACCCGTGTCGCCCAGCCTGGCATGCTGGGGACGGATGGCAGACCACAGTGATTAGTAACCACCCACCACCTACCTTGGGAAAATGTTCAGATCACAAATCAGTGATCACCACGGAGACAAACCAGGACCGCCCGCCTCTAGTGGGTTTTCAGTAAGAATCAAATGCATTATAATTCCAAATCCTTCAGACCCTGCTGAATTCTCAGGACCTAGAACAGTGCCTGGCATGGAACATGTGCTCAAGAAATTCTTGCAGAAAGAATGGATATTTAAAACAATTGAGCACACCAACTACTTTTTCTCCTAGATTTGGAATCAGTTACGTAACTTCTTTCCCCCCACTGACTCACCCATCTCCTTGCATTGAGCTCAAAATATTACACTAAAATTATTTTGCATTTCCTGAGTCCATGGCAGGGTAAAGGAGCTGTCTACACGCGTAGGGAGAAAAGCTATGGGAATATGAAACCGTCAGCTGGAGTGCCACAGGGGTAGGAATTTTCATCTGTTTTGTTCGCTGCTTTATCCCCAACAATGTGGTGTAATATAGGGACACAGCATGCACTCAACAAATACCTAAAGAATCCGTAAACGCATTCACTGTACGATCGTGTTAAGTCACTTCTCTTTCCAGGCCGTCTTTTCTCACTGCAAAATGACAGTGCTGGAGAGGCTCAGGGGTCCCCCCAGCCAGTCCTAATGTGTTTGCAAGTCTGTGATCCAGGTAAGCAGGCCTAGGAATGGCTTTGATCAGAGAAAATCAGCCCGGGTCCCCCCAGGTGTTTCCACAAGGAAGCTAGGAGGCAGTGTGGTACCACAGAAAAAGTACACAGGCTTCAGAGCACACATGTTTAAGTCTCAGCTCAGTTTAGGACACAGGACTTTGAGGATGTCTGAACCTCCTGAGCCTCCATTTCCTCATCTGCAAAATGGGGCACCATGCCTAGCTCTCTCCCCAGGCTGCAGCCTGGGTTATGTGATAATGCATTTACAAGCACACTGCAGGTTAGCGGTAGGTTAGGGTTAGAGCAAGGCTCCACACACCCTCACTCACAGCATGTCCTTCCACCACTAAACCTTACCATTATTTCTACCCTCAATGGGTGATGACAATTCGAGACAAAGGATAGTCAAGACAAAAATCACAAAATCACATTATACAAAGATTCACAATCTGCAACTTGGTTGAAATGGAGCTTTTTGCCCCTTTCTCGGGAGACTGAACAGACAGGTTTAAAGCAGAGAAGGGGAAATATTGGGACAACTGAATGCCTCTAAAAAGAGGACAGGAGCCCTTCCAAAGCTGCAACGCCACCCCACCCTGATGCCAGCGTGGGATCAGCAGAGAAATGCTGCCCCCAACAGAGCAGGCCCTCCCAGGTGGGGCGGCTTTGGGCCAGAGCATGGCCTCCAGAGAGGCGGTATGAAGCCTCCCTTCTCCCCACAGCCAGCAAAACAAACAAGGCGGAATCAGTGGTGTATATCAGCACAGCATCTATAAGCAGCAGACGTGACAGCCAAAATCAAGATAAGTGACCTTTCTGGACACCATCCCGCCCCCCACCCCCCACCCCACCCGCAAAACGATACTGCCGGGCAATGTGCGTTATCACTAAAAGGGTAAAAGGCCTCACTTTTAAGTCTCTGACTGGCGGGCAGTGCCATCCCTGTTCCAACCTCATAGGTTCAGTCCTCCCTTCCTCACTACAACAGGGTACAACCAGAAGGTCTCCTGGAGAGAGATGGAGGGGCATAATTAAAAGCTCAAGAAAAAGAGGGGTTCAAGGCCTGACAAAGGTTCCTTGGGCGGCTTCAGGCAAAATTTAGAATTCACAACTTCTCGTCCCCAGTCTGGCATCTTATTTACTAGTGATGATCTGTGTCCAGCCCCTCACCTCTGTGTTCAGGACAGCAGAGGCGACCGCAACGAAACACATCCACGCGAATACCCAAGCAAGAACACCCCTCCCTTTCCTCACTGGACTATGAGGAGGTCCCCAGGGTGCGCTGGGTGGTTCCTGCCAGAACTGTAACCCTGGACAGACCCAGGCACCCAGTAGGCACTCAGCTAAGAGCTTCCTCATGCCCACCAAGTGGTGCTCGTCTTCAGAGCAGACTCTCCACCCTGCACAGCATTTCAAAACAGGCCTGGCAAAGAGCGGGAGGGGGGGGCACCAGGTGCTGCTTTGTGGAAAGACTGACTTCCCTAACATTGGGGAAAGGGCATCTGTGCCCAGGTCCCCATCAGGACCACAAACAGTGAGCCCCCTCACCCCAGCTCCTCTTGGTGGCCCCTACATAGGCACAGCCTCCTGCCTTCCAGGGGAGAGGTTATTCCACCAGGAAGGTACACCTTACGGTGTATTTCCCACCTCATGAGCTCCTGGCCCAGAGAGCGCTTCAGGGAATAGCAGGCCCCAAATCCACGTTTTTTCAGACCAGGTAGTTGGTTTTCTTTATTTAGATTCTAGGTTTATCTTCTTAAGCTGTCCAAACATTTGTCTGAGCACCTACGCCACAGGCTAGGCTGCCTGGAGGTTAGTTCTGCTTTTAGTGGATTTCCCGCCCCACCACCACCATTTTCTCCCCCAGATAACACCAATGCCTCGCTGCATGCTCCGAAGGAGAGGTAATCTGATTGGCAGGGGGTGGTTGGCTAGTCTAGCAAGTTGTCTTGAAGCAGGTCTGTGTAGCACACTGTTGTTTTCTGTAGGTTACATATTTAAATGGAGAGTCTTGGACAGCAAGGGGGTAACATAATCCTCCAGCCACCAGGGTCGGAGGCACCCCTCTCTGCAGGGCATTCCTGGGGCGGGAGGCACCAGGCCGAAGAAAGCCCACTCCAGCCCAGCAAACACCCAGAGACTGTTTGCTCAGTCACATCCCCGTCTCCAAGGGAAAATGATAAAGACACTTGGCTTGTGCAGCCAGATGAGATTTCCAGTCCAGAACGACAAACCTCTCAACTGCATACTCTGCCTTGTTTTGCTAATCTGGGAAGTGGGGACAAGTGTTCCCTTCTCTCCAGCTCAAAAGAGGACACACACAGCCCTCAGCAACAATGTGAATAATGAGCATTTTTCACTGGGAAAATTATTTAGCACAACTCAAAGAAATGAGAGACAATCTTGCTACCAAATCAACCATCTGATGCCACACTGGACAGTTACAAAGGAGAGGGGTCACCTTTACTTATCACTCCTTTCCCCCCAGTAAACTGTCTTCTCTGGCCCTCGAAGTAACAACCTCTTAAAAAAAAAACCAAGAAGTTATGTGTGAGGGGGGTAGGGAGCACAATGCTGTTATCCCTGAAACCACCCTGTATACCACCAATTCTTTTCAAATGTTCAAATAAAACCCCTACGCTGACAAAAGCAAAGAGGATTTGATTTTTCTTTCTCCCACTAGAAAGGTATGTCACAAGGAAAATATGCAGGGAAAGGTATATTATTTGTGGCAGAGTTTCCTTAATCAGACTTAACCGGGGATTTACCAAATCTTCCAATTCTTCAGGAACAGGGTGCTTTGCATAGAGCTCGGCACACCTGCTCTCCAGAGACTTCTGGAAGGGACAGCACCCCAGAGGTGTTACCAGAGGGGAAAACACAGGGTGACGGACCAGGCTCCCAGCAAGGCTGGCTCAGGACTCAAGTGCTGGTCTCTATTCAAAGTAAGAACTTCTTCCCTGAGACCAGCCTGGTGCATGAGAAGACATGACAGCATCCAAAGAGAACACTCTGGAGCTGGGTTTGGTACACTAATGTCCAGGAGCCAAATCCAGCCCACCACACCTGTCTTTGTAAATAAAGTTTTATTGGCACAGCCACACCCATTCATTTCCGTACTGCCTATGCCTGTGTTTGTGCTCCAATGGCAGAGCTGAGTAGTTGCGACAGAGACCACACAACTCACAAAGCCCTTTAGAGAAAAAGTTCCCTGAACCCCACTCCAGCGTCAAACGCATTCCATTATAAAGGGTGTGGTAACAGATGGGTGACAAAGAGCCAGGACAGCTAGGCCAGCACGTCCACTTTCACAAATGGAGAAACTGAGGCCTCCAGAGGAGGAAGTGGCCGGCCAGGGTCAGACCGCTAGGAAAACTGGGGTTCCCAACAGCACTCCGTACACCACAAAGTAAAGGAGAGGCTTCTCCCAACACAGCACCAGCAGAAGAGAAAAACACAAACGGAAAATTAAACCCTACAAACAAATATTAATGCGTGGCCCACGTTTTAACATCAGAAATGTGAAAAAATGGGGAGGGAAGGAGGAGGACCTGGGATGGTCTACACAAATTCATGTCTAAAAGGACAGGCTATTTTAAGCCCTTTAGAAATACCCCTTCCACATACCCAAAAGCACATGTGCCAATTACAAAGCCTGCCTCCGCTCCCTGCCCAGGCAGATGGCCACGCCTCCCCTCTGCAGAGATAGTGGACTTGGCAATACCAAACCCAAACAGCCTTTCTTTACCGGTTGCCTGCAATTTCAGCTTTTCCTGGTCCTCACACAACTCTGCCGTTAAGGAGACTAAATTAGGGAGGCTTGTGCTCACTTTCAACAGTCCAATAATTAAGACCTCTCCCAAAAGGAATGCCCAGTACTTCCCCTGAAACAGCTGTGAAAAATCAGGCTGAGGAGGAAATGCAGACGGAAGGCGCAGGAGGGAGAGTCAGAATCCACACCCTCCATTTCCAGAGCTTCCCTCGAACCCGCACTGGGGGAAACACTGGACAACGTGAATGGTGCATGGAGATGAAGCAATATTACAAAGTTAAAATTAATTAGCTGGCATGTTGACAGAGGCTCCATTGTGCCACGCGGTGAAGCAATCATAGTGCAAGGGCATCACACACAATGTCGCAAGGCCCTTGGCAGCCACAGGTACAAGAGGTGAGGACGTGCCCTGTCATGTCACCAGCATGGTTCCCTAAAAGAAGGGATGTGTGTGTGTGTGTGTGTGTGTGTGTGTGTGTGTGTAATGCTAGCAGTAAGACAAGTCTGGAATTAGATTTAAATTCATTTCAAAAAAAGCAATCATCAACATACCAATAATAACTACTATTTGAGAACCTACAATGAAAGACAACAGCTGAGGAACTGAGCAGCACAAAGCTTGCCTCTCTCTAAACTACTGAGTGGCCAGTGAGAGGCAGGCAGGAGGGCCGGGAGGTGGCCCTAACTAGGGTGGATGCCAGGGAGGGCAGATGCTCTCCCACTAGAGGGACTCTAGGTGTCACCTTATCTGCTTGCAATCACCCTATCCGGCCATGTCATGAACTACCACTCCCAATTGCCTGCACATACTGCGATTTCCCAGATCTGCCAACAGTTGCCTCACCCCACCCCCACCCCACTTTGCTCACACCAGTTCCTACACTCCCCCCCCCACCCACCCAGACTCTCCTTGAAACCCAGTGGGCTGTGCGACCCAGGCGTTAAACGCACTGAATGCAGCCCAGCCAGTGTTGCTCTGTGCTTGAGCATTGACCTATGAACCGAAAGGTCACAGTTAGATTCCCAGTCAGGGCACACGCCGGGGTTGTGGGCTGGATCCCCAGTGAGGGGTATGCAGGAGGCAGCCAATCAATGATTCCCTCTCATCATTGATATCTCTCTCTCTCTCTCCTCTTCTCTCTCTCTCTCTCTTCCTCTCTGAAATTAATAAAATATATATATATATATATTTTAAAAACAACTTTAAAAGCACTGAATGCCTATGCTCAAATACTGGCTCCTACATTTTGCTAGCTGTGTGACCTTGGGCAGGTGACTTAACCTCTTCTCTGCCTCAGTTTCCTCAACTAGAAAACTAATTACACCAGGTCTGGCTTTACGGTTAATGGTGTGGATTAAGTGAGTTCGTTTACATAGAGCACTGAGAACACTGCCTGGCACAGAGACAGGGCTAAAGAAGGGAGTATTACTAAGGCACCCACTGCTCCTTCTTGGAGGGGCTTCCTCCAGAGAGCTGTCCCTCATTCCCTCTGTGGGTTCACTGCAGCTAACTCTCTGAGGGCATTTACAGTGTATTTGCAGCTTATTTTATATTCATGGCTACTTACATAGTTTTTGTCCACATGACAGTCAGGCAGAGTAGACTATATAGGGGCACAATCTAAGGTAACTTTCCAGAACTTTGATTTGTGCCCTATACTGGGCCCGTACATGGTCATCTCACAATCCTCTCAACAACCCTGGGAAACTCCAGACTGTTACCCCAAGAAGACAGATGAGGAATCTGACCCTTAATCTCTCTAGGACGGGTGATTTCCCCGAAGTTACAGAGTTAGTATTGCTAGTTAATTCAGGTTTGTTGAAATTAAAGAAATAGAGTTGGTAAATGATAGGGCTTCCGGTCAGAACTGAAATAGCTTTCAGGGCTCAATCAAGACAGATATTAATGCATGTAAATGCACAGAAAAAGGACTAGAAGGATGCCCTCCATTTGGTCAAATCTGGTTACCAGAAGGAAGAAGACACGGGGGGCAGGGGGGAGAATGGTGCAGAGGGGTGTACTTTATACACCTCTGTATTTTAGCAATATTTAGCACACAAAAGTACTTAGGTATTACTTATACAATCTATATATATAAAAAGCCAGTGACCAGAATGCCATAATGACCAGAATGACTGGTCGCTATGACACCCACTGCAGCCAGCGAACTGGTCAACCTGGGGGTGGGGCCAGCCGGCCAACCTCCCGCGGCCCCTCCCCCTAGCAGGCCCCACCCCTGATGGGCCTCTCCCACCCGGATGGAGGGCAAGGCGGCCAGCCAACCTCCTAGAGCCCCACCCCCTGCCTGGCCCCACCCCAATCAGGGGCAGGGCCTGCTGGCTCACCACCCACAGCCCCTCCCCACGCCCCCCCCCCATCAGCCCCCACCACCCCAATCAGCCTGCGGCCCCTCTCCCAAGCCAGCTCTGCCCCTGATGGCCCCCCCACACCAATTGGGGATGGGGCTGGCCGGCCAACCTCCCTTGGCTCCTCCCCCAGTACTGACCCTCGATCTCCCCACGGCCGGGCCCACCCACCGCCCCCCCACCCCCATCAGGGGCGGGGCCCACTGGCCAATCACCCATGGCCCCTCCCCCCAGCCAGCCCGGCCTTGATCTGACCCCATTGGGGCCGGGCAGGCCAGACCCCACCCGTGCACAAATTCATGCACTGGCCCTCTAGTAAAAAATAATATGATTTTGTTAAACTCACCTCCTACAAAAGATCTTGAAACCATTCAGATTTCATTCTAATAAAACTTTAGAGGTATTCAATCTTTCTGGACAAACAACATGGTAAGAACCAGCTGTGGAGTCAGACAGTGAGTGACACTGCTGAAGTCACTAAACCTCTCAGAACCTTGAATTCCTTGTGCAGGAAGGGAATGTGATCTTATTTATTTATGGCCGAGTTTTCATGAGGCTGACTTGAAGCGGCATGCAAAATTGTCACAGGCTCTGCACACAGGCCAGAGTATGGCCGCCTCCCCCTGGTTTTGAAGGGTTAATTCTAATCTATATCCATGAGTCAGTCGTTCTCTGAAATGATCTACTTGGGCAAAAAGAAAGGGGATTAAAAAAAAAAAAAAAAAAGGATGTCATCAACCACTCCAGCCCATAAACCCCCGCCCCTGAGACTCCCCTTCTGAGACACCAGCCGTTTAGGAGTCAGACAGGATCCAGGCAATAAAAGCGGCGACAGAAACCTTCTTGCGAACGAGGTCCCTGATGCCCCGTTGTCTCTGTAGTCCAATCGGTGCCTCCCACGCAAGGTTTCAGGGACGTACAAAGCATTCAGACAAATGGGTCTCCACTACCGCGATCTCACAGAGAGAAACACCCAAATCTAAATCAGTCCGTATGTGCCAAGTCCCCACGGGGCCCGCCACTGGAACCAAGCACTGAAGGGTGCGCGGCCTCAGAACGAGGGGCTGAGTCCCAGCCCTCCAGTGCCAGGTGGGCCGAGGAGGCAGCACAGCCAGTGCCAGGAGGCCCTGCTTTGACCTCCCAGGCACTGGCTGCCTCTGCAGCTGCCGCCTTCCAACACTTCGCATCATTAGTACCTTTGCCAGGGAGCAAAACTCAGCTCTTCTGTGAAAGCCATGTGCTGACAGTTCTGATGGACTTTTGTTTTTAAAGCAAGCTGTGTATGCCATATGTCCCAGGCATCCCACACGTAAGAATACGAACACATCTCAGTGCACGCGCATTTAGCCACCAGGATGTTCCTAACAGTGTTGTTTACAACGTGAGAAAACTAGAAACAATCCCAATGTTCCCCAGCGAAGGACTGGGAAGTTAGGTCACATCCAAGAAGCAGAGTCCTTGGGGATCACGGATACCTAACGGCATGAAGGGCAGAGGTTTATGGGAGCCCTTCCCCCAACACCAAACAAAACGGGTGCTCCATGAAGGAAGACCGCTCCAGAGGATGGAGATGCGAGGCTATCGCCCAGGAAAAGGGACTTGTTCTTAGACTGCCAACTGGATCCACAGCGGCCCACATCTTAAAAAAGATCGAGCACCAGCTCACAACCCCGTCACCTCCCTGCCTGTGATGTCTCTCAAACGGTTTTAGGATTCCTTAGCCAGATGAGGTCCTGTGGTCAAAGTTTAAGTGTGAGAATCGTTGTATGTTACACTGTGTATCCATCCCATACCTTACCCTGCCCCGCTTCTGAGATCTGCAATGCATCCTAATGCACTACAAGTTCTCGAAAGCTCTACATGAACGAAACTGCCCCATCCTGCACTTCCCGCAAGCATCTGCTGCAGCCTTTTACTGAAACGTGTCTGACCATCTCACTGAAGAGCTGGGAATGCTGACGGTCTAGAAAGCACCCTGATGTGGCCGGGAGGCCTGGGGAACCCCGTGCCTCTAGTTTACTGGGGGATCTTCAGCCACGTCCTGTCCTATTCCTGGACCGGATTAAATTAGAGGGCGAAACCCTCGTGGGCCACGCGTAAAGGTGGGAAACTCAGCGGCAGGATTCTCAGTACCCCACTCCCCTTGAACTAGTAGACAGCTCTGGTTTTTCCGTTTTATTATTTGGGCTTCCACATAAAGACTTCATTTAAAGAAAGGGTTTTCCTGCTAAGAAGGAGAAAAAAAAAAAAAGTAAGTTAAAAACTACCAAAGCTTGTGTCCCATAAGGTCCCTTCTAACTACTATTGTGGACTTTCTTTAAATCTGTATTTCCTGCAGGAAGAAATCCTCCCAGTGGAGGGGCATAGCCAGGCTTCCTGGAAAAGGCAAGGGTTCAAGCTGAACTCACTCCAAAGGCGGCTCCGTGGGCTTAGGGTTGGGGTGAACCAGGCAGCGGGGAGAGAGGGGTGAGCACTGCTGGGGGAGATGAGAGGGACTGTGCAAGGAAGTGGACAGATAAAAAGGCATCTTGAAAACCAAGGTCAAGAATATCCACGTGGAGGCTGACAGCAAGAAAGCAGCTGGTGTTTGAAGAGTTATATGATCAAAACAAGAGAGCCACCAGTTAGGTGACCTTGGCAGACGGTTTCTGTGGCTCAGCATGGAGGAAAGGCTGAGGTGAAGTGCCAGTTACCTGTGCTCATGTCTGGCTACACACGGGCACAGGCAGAGCTCAAGGTTCAACTTGAATGAGAGCTTCAAACTCAGCCTCCAGCTCAGCCCTGGTATGTGAAGATGCCCAGAACAGGATTAAACATTCAGACTCGCCAACCAGTCTGAGAACTCGATCTGCCCTTTCGGCTAAGAGGGATTCCCAAGGATGGTACCCCCAACATCCCAGGCACACACACCCCTCCACCACGCAGAATCCCCAAGTCTTCTGAGGGTTCTGGTGTGGTATCAGAGATCATCCTGGGATATCCCAGGAGAAATCAAAACTCGGAGTGGAACTCAGTCCGACGGTCTAAAAGAGAAAGGCGTTCATCCTTCCTTCTCTAGGCTTCTTTCAACCTAGAGGTTCACTCACTTTTTGGCAATGAGCGTGTCCCGCCTTCCATGCCTGGCTGGATTACCATGGGGCACTCCAATCCAAGCAGCCCTTCCTCAGCCAAACACCACACACCTTACTGGGATTCCCCAGGGCCTTCCTGAAAGCGGGGAGCTGGCTGGCAGACAGGTATGGGGCTTCCAACTGGAATTCAGTTATGGTCTGTATCCACCCACCTCCACTAATCTGGAAATCCAAACAACCAGCAAACTCACACATCGCCGTCCACATCCGGCACGCTGATGTCACTCGGCTGACAATAGCCGACTAGAATACGGCACTTGGGTCGGAAGGAAAGGAGTTACTGTGATCAACGTTCAATGTCTGACATGAGCCAAGCAGGAACGTCGGCGCATGTGCCAAGCATGTGCCATCTGTGTCGTCCACCGTAAGTAGCCTTCAGATTAGATTTATCTCAGCTCCCTCATACACTGGACGTGTGACTTTGGAAAGTCACGAAAGCCACCTACCTGCCTTTTCATCCACAACACGGACGAAGAGCCCGTTGGCTCCCCCAGGACTGCTGGAGGGAGCCAGCGAGCTCATGTACAGGAGACAGCTCTACAAAGTGTCCAGTGCAGGGATTATCACATCGAAGGGATTCTAGCTCCTCTCCACAAGAGTGGCCCTGAGGCACCACACGATCCTGAAGAGGCTTCTATAAATCCACAAAGAATTAGCACCAACATGGTGGATGCAAGTAGTGGCACCACGGAGCGAGGTGAGGCTCAATTCTAAACTTGGGACCGGCTCAGGGCCTGGTTCTCTGTCCCCATCACATGAGATAAAAGGGATCCCGGGACTCCTGTGTCTTCACTGGTTTTTCCCAATGTTGCGTGGCACAGTGCCATGAGCACACACGGCCTGGAAATCTGCTCAAAGCCACAGGACCCCGTGTGGAAAGCGACAGAGCCACCCACCTTTCCCCAGTGTTGGTGGGGTGGGAAATGAACAATGGTATTCACTGCAAGACCGCCACCCAAGGCGGGTGCACCAAAGGCTGAGGTCAAGGGTCTGCTGGGAAGCCCAACGCTATGGACACTTCTTCCACTGCATTGTTTTTATAACCCAGCAGGCAAACACTGTGTCTCTGGAGAGAAGCTGTGTGTTCTTGTAAGACCGAGTTAGGCTTAGGATGTGTGCGTGCACACACCGGCACCGAGGAGAAATGCCTTGCTGGTGGGGTAGAGAGACAGTCGTGAGCTCCAGTGTTCAAGTGGGAGAAAGAGCCCGTGTGAGTCACGTCCATGAGCACGCTTCGGGAAGCGTCTCTGAGGAAGCCTGGGCAATCGTAAGCCTTGCTTTAGGACACACGGGAGAGCCTGCTGGAGCCGCCTGTGATGTAACACAGGAGCACGGGGACAAGAGCGGGACACACCCAACTCAGCGTCTGTCTGCCAATTGTTGTGACTCTGGATGCATTTTCCACTCTCCAAGTGTTTCCTCTTCTATAAAGTGAGACTGAAATCACCCCACAGGACTGATGAGAGAACCATCAATAATAATTACTAATATCAAGAGATAAGACACAATAATGAAAATGACTACTGTTTACAGGGGCGATGCGCGTGCCAGTGCTATGCTGGGCACTCTGCCCACGTTTTATCTAATCCTGCCTAAGTCCCACAGCTCCTGGCCTCTCAAACAAGGACAGTTGGGGAAGGCGGGGCGGGGAAGCCTGCCTTAAGACTGAATACCTTCTGCCTTGCAAGCCTGGTAAAGCTGCTGGGGAGCACAGCTCCCCACCCACAAAGCACTGTCTGAACAGACCCCAAAGAGCAAACTCATCCAAGAACCTCACCTTGGTTCGTGGACATGGGTTATTCTCATTTTACAGATAAAGAAACAATGGTGGGCGTGGGGAGACTCCCCAACTTGCTCAACTAGTGAGTCATACCACTAGTGAATGAGCATCTATCTCCCAAAAGCCAGACCTGGGTCCTATCAAGCAAGGCAGTGGCTCACATGGCCGTGTGTGTGTGTGTGTGTGTGTGTGTGTGTGTGTGTGTGTGTGTGTGGTGTCTCTGGAGACTGGCGGGGTTTGAATGCTGGATCTTCCATACTGTGTGAGCCTGGGAACGTTCCTTTATTTCTCCGTGGCCCCATTTTTCAACTTCAAAACGGGGTAATACCTGCCTCACAGGGTTGGTTACTCACAGGGTTGGTTATGGGAATTCGATTACTTCATATATCTAATACAGGGCCTGACACAGACTAAGAGCCCAAGAAATGTCAGCTGCTATCAGGGTCCTCTGTCCACAGTCCTCAAAGACAAAGATCGGCATGGCCTTCCCTCAACTTTCTCTGTCTTCTTCCAGGTGCAGGAGCAACATCCCCTTCAGGAAGCCCTCCCAGCCCGCAAAGAAGCCATCAACACCCCTCTCTGGGCTCCCTCCTGTGTCCCCCCCTCCCAGCATGAATCATGACCTGCCACTCAATTGTTAACTGGTCTGTCCGACCTTCTGAATGACCACCAACTTGATCCTCACCCAGCTTTGTATCCCCTTGGTGCCCTGCCTCTGGCAGGTCCTGAATGACATTCCATAAACGGTAACCAAGTCACAGGCAGCCCACCCATCTGCAGGTTTTCAATTCTTCTGACACCAGCAATGTTTCGCTGAGAACTCAGGGATGTCGGACAAGGTGCTGAGCATTGTACACATGCACTGCTGATGTACACTTGTACCTGGCCCATTTTATGGATGGGTAAACTGAGGCTCAGAGGGGGCCAAGTGCTTAACTCAAGGCCACAGAGCTGGAGAACAGCTGAGCCAGGTCAAGAGCAAGGTCTACCTGACGACCCCAGCAGATCATACTGCCTAATAATCCTCTACTTTGTCTGTGCTTTCCTTCCTGCTATATTCTTTTGTGTGTGGGGTAAAGGGTAGGCATCTTTTTGCACAAAGCAAGGTGACCCTGCATACAATTTCCCATTACTGGGACAATGAATAGCAAACCAATGGGCCTATGCACTGGATGGCTCTGGTGTGCCCAGGCCCTCCTCCCAGTGTCACCAGCACTAACCCACAGACACAGACACTGAAATGCCACTTGATTGACTGACAGCCTGGCTTCCACATTCTTCCCTCTTCCCCTGGAGGGCCCCCAGAACCAACAGGGGAAGTTGGTTGCTAATGGCAACGGCCTTGGGAGCAAGGTGAGACCTATCAGCCCACTGGTGGGGGCTGGAGGGAAATTTTCAACAGCCTCTGGGGCCCCTTTCCTGTCAATCAAGGCGGCCTCTTCCCTGCCTGGGCCTCAGTTTCCTCTTCTATAAATAGCAAGCACTGCCCTCTCCCTGGTTCTAGTTACAAAGCTGAGAAGGGTTAAGGGAATTCAGCCAAAAGGCCTCTGGAGGGTGCCCTGGGTGGACTTAGATGTCAGCTCAAGTATTGCTTTTAAAAACTAGGAATGTCTCTCTCAGCACCCCACACCCAGCAGACCCCCCTCCATCCACCTAAGTCCACCAGAGCCACACACACTGGTGTCGGGGCTGAGGCCCCGGGCTGCACCTGTTCCAGGCTGTGTGACGTGGAACCACGGGCGCTCTAGCTCCCATCATCCCTACTCGACTGTGAGCCCCCTCGGGCAGGAAGTACAGCCTACTATTGAAGTAGAACCAGGACCCAGGAAGTTCACAGTTGCCGGAAAGGCTCACAGAGCCCATGGGCGAAGGGCTGGAAGCCTGTCTCTGAGGAGTGCTAAGCAGTCCCAGCAGCTTCCTGGGAGCAGTGAGGACTCACACAGATGCTGAGGCAGGAACGTGTGCGGGGCCCAGTGGTGGGCAGCACACAGGGTGTGTTGGGTCAGTGGCCAGAGCGACCGGGAGGCTGGCAAGACTGAGACCTGGCTCCTACGGCTGAGGAGGCACAAGCTCTGGGAAGCTAGTCCCCCTAAGGAAATATCCTGGGAAAGCTGTCTCCCCATACGACCTTAGTTATTAATCCCTCAGCGAGCTCGAGAAGGGCAGAGTCGTCGATTCCTTCAGGCACCACTGGCCTGCCCCCTCCCACCTGCAAGTTCTTGACCTGTCCACGTCTTTCTGGGATTATCAATACCAAATACCTACTTTCCAGAATGAAATTTGCTCACAAACCACCGTCAACCATCCCGTGATGGATGCTTACATTCTCCCTCTTTCCCGGATGAAGAAGCTGTGGCTCAGAGAAACGAAGCCCTCAGTGAAGCTTGTACCACCTGGAACAAGCCATCCCCTCCCCTCCCCCTCGGCCCCCCACCCCACCTGGCAGTGTAGGGTGTGAAGCAAACCCACAATCCCCCCAGGCAACCTGCCAGGAATAAGCAGCAGCCAGCCCTGGCCCCCAGGAGCCCAGTGGAACTTGGGGTACCCAATCCAACTTGGGGTACCAGGGAACTAACTGGCTACTAGGGCCTGAACTTGCTTTAAAATGTTTTCAAGTGCTCATTTTGTGAGAGGACCATGATCTAAGCCTAAACACAAAGATCAAACTCTGGTACGGGGGAGGAGAGAAGGGCACCCCCTGGGAAGCTGGAAAGCCCGCCCTGCCCCCCACCTCCTGGGAGAAACTACCGCAGGAGTTTCACCTCTCAACAGAGAATCTTGTCCTGGGGCAGAACAAACAGGGTGATGGCTGGAGAGGAGGCACCTGAAAGATCTGTCCTTTCAAATCAGCAACCGGCACTGCCGGCTAGCTTTCAGCCAGGGGTTCTCTACCATCAGCAGATGAATCCAGGTCCTGCTTCTGACCCCGTGTCCCCAGATGTTGGGCACCCTCTGGTCAGAGCCTGGAGGGCTCAACGTCCTCAGCATTATAGCAATAATCACCAGGGAGCATCTGACTTGAGTCAGACACCCTGACCAAGGAATGTCACCACCATTTTACTGTTGGGGAAACTGAGGCTCAGGCAGGGAAGGAGCCTCCCCCCAAGGGCGTTCGATGACACTGACTGGATCAACAGAGAAGTCTAGAAGTAGATGACTAACCACTTGGTAGTACATGCTCCTGCTTGGGGTCACACCGAAGTCATGCATCCACTTATGGGTTTAGCAGAGATGTGCCCACGGTGGGCCCAGCCGATAGCCGTGCCCTGGGTCTGCAGTGGTGAGAAACACGGAGCTCACACCGGCATCTCCACCTCACTCCGTGGGACTCCCATCTGATGCTGCTTCAGGACACCCAGCCACCAGCCCCCTTTCGTTTCCAGAGCTGCCCTCAACTCGAATGAATCTCCACGTGTCAGGCTGTGGGCCCCAGGAAACAGGCCCCAGGAAACCACCTTATGAGGAGACTCCAGCCATAGCCTCCCTCCAGGAACCTCCAGTCTCGAGGCTTCAGAGCTCACACAAGAAACCGTTTCTATAAAGCACTGGCTTCTAAAGAGAGGCGCACGGCCAGAGGCCTTCCTTTGGACTTTATCTTGACTCGACAGGCGGCTGCGGTGGCCTGCCTGCAATTGGAACCCAGGCAGTAAAACCCTGTCCCCTGGACAAGAGCAAGGCCAGCCCTGTGCCATCAGAGGGGACACAGGTGGGGCTGACCAGGCTCAGGGCCCTGGCAGGGGAAGGGGGGAGGGGAGGGGAGAGGGGCGGAAAGAGCCTTTGTGCTGGCCTCCCTTCCCCCACCACAATCCCCAGGAGCAACAACAATCAGTTATGCAAATAGTGACCCCTCCCCCAGCCTGAGCCATCCTCCACTCCAGGCCCCCTCCCCCTCCCTCTGGGTCTCTAGGTCTGTCCCGGGTGTGCTCCCTCTTTTCTTTCTCTCCTCACCACCCCCCCCCCCCCCCCATACTCACGCACAGGCACAAGGGGCCTGAGGCCTTGCCCATTCAGAAGGAACCCGCTCCTGGCCACCAACCCCTCCCCCTCAAGGTCTGTAGGCTTTGAAACTAATTTTACCCCAATTTTAGCAATGCCAGCTTCTTAAGAAGAGAGTTCACGCTGGAAGGAGGCATGCATCGCTTAAAGCTTCACAAAATAACTGAACACACCGCCCGCTTCCATTTCATTTCACTAAGTCTCCCAATGAAACAAGGATCTGAGGACCAACTGGCTTCAAGGCAGCGCCCTCAACATGTGGCAAGTTGGACCCCTGTCATCCACACGGAAAGTCTCAGCCAGGTGACAACTTCCAGGATGGGCGGGTCTTGTCCTCCCTCCCCCCCCCCTTCCTCCACACACACACTCTTCTTTTTTTCATTTGATATATACTTCTGATTGTTTCAGTTTCAAATTACCGTCAGCCATCTAAATTGGGGATCCCAGGGCCTCCACCACAGGCCCATCAGCGGTGGGTATTCAAAGCAGCCCTTATTTACAAACGGAGATGCAAATCTGCCCTGTAAACCTGGACACTGGCAGGCAACACACACGGTGGCCAGCGTCCATCCTGGGAGTTTCCATCCCCACCAAGAACCAGGGGTGTGTCGTCCGTCACCCACAGCCCAGAGATGGCCAACAATGACCATGACGACGATGTTAAACATCCACGGGCACACGCAGAACCTGGCGCCTGTTGCATCTCCATTTACGTTTCTGCCAGCTGGTGATAAAGATTGTTAAAAGACAAAGCTATCTGCAGACCGGTAGTCTACTCTCACCTCCCTGGGTACACAGGCCCCAAAGCAAAGACACTGAAAACATGACACTCTGGGAATGCCAGAGTGGCGGCCACAGGGACTACTTTTAAAGAAGACAATCAGTAAATGGTCACGGGCCACAGGCCTCACTGGGCCCCATCACTGGGTTCTCGTCAGCTGAAAGTGAACCCTCTTTCCCCTGGACTGGCTCCCCCACTCCAAAACCTAAAACCACCGTGGTCCTGGCTTTTTCCCACAAGGGCTGCTCCAGGGCTCGCCTGATAAGCCCTCAAAGTCACTCTGCAAAACCAGAAGGCCCAGAGTGCTCCAACCCGTCCAACCTCAACAGTGCATCCGCCGAGTGCTTACTGCATACAGGGGCACTGCCCTGCGTGCTTCACACTTAGTCCTGAGCAGTGAGCCTTCGGCACTGCTGTCACGGTTTTTTACAGATAAAGAAACTAAGGCTCAGAGAAATATCAGGGTCACACAGGGACACTCAAAAAGGGCAGTGCCAGCCCAGCCTGTGCGACTGGCCAGTTGAGCGTCAACCTATGAACCAGGAGGTCATGGTTCGATTCCCAGTCAGGGCACATGCCCAGGTCGAGGGCTCGATCCCCAGTGGGGGGCACGCAGGAAGCAGCCGATCAATGATTCTCTCTCATCATGGATGTTTCTATCTCCCTCTCCCTCTCCCTCTGAAATCAATAAAGATATATTTTAAAGGGCGGGGGCAGTGCTGTTCCCCATATGAAAACAGGGTCTCAAAGCTGCTGGAGCATTTCTGGCAATAAACACCTATGAGACAAGTTTTACAAGCCCACTGTCTTAATATTATAGTGGGTCCCTGATGGCTTCAGATGGAAGTCCTAGACACAGAATCATACACAAATTTGAAAACTGTATCTCCAACAACTTAGAGTGTTGGTGACATGTGCCAAAAGGCAGGTCAGGAAACAGAAAGTGGCTTTGAGAACAGCATTGAAGACACTGATGCCAAAAATGCTTATAAAGACCTAGAATAAAATGTCTTATCTAAGTTGAAAGCAGAACATACTATTTCTAAAGGTACATGTTATCTCCAATAACATATGATTTTAAGCATGTATAATGAAATTCATTAACGCACATATTTTAAGTTAAGATACTCGGGCAACAGTGAAGCTACACCGACTGACCACCGTTCTGCTCTGCCTCAGCAGCTCCACACCCGCTTGCAGGACCCTCTGCTGGTCTCGGTCCCCTCGGTGCTGAGTGAAGTGCCTGTCACCCAACCCCAGGAAGCACACACCCTCGGAACCCTGGCCATTAAGGTAGAGACCAGATACTGGTGGGCCCGTTTTCATCATGAAAAACGAAATCAAGACGATCCTTTCCATATTTCTCAGCAAAGTAAGTTAATGGATACATTCTTCCCCAACATTCCGTTTTCCTCCCCCCAATTATTTTTTTAAAGATATTTTTATTGATTTCTGACAGGAAGGGAGAGGGAGAGAGAGAAACATCAATGATGAGAGAAAATCAGTGACTGACTGCCTTCTGGACGTCCCATACTGGGATCGAGGCCGCAACCTGGGGAATATGCCCTGACCGGGAATTGAACCGTGACCTCCTGGTTCCTAGGTCGACACTCAGCCACTGAGCCACGCCGGCCAGGCTCCCCCAATTTTTACTTCACCCCCACGTGGTTGCTAACGCTTGTTTCAAGATGATTAAGACAATCTTACAACCAAAGTGTTTGCTTCAGTCCCCAGGCGGGTGGATTTGCCTCTTTTGTGGTTTAGCAGATCCTTTTCTCTAGGTGTCGCACACAGAACTCCAGAACTCGTGACTGAAAGGCGCCAGAATCACTCGGAGCAGGAGAAAGAGCAGCTCGGATGGAGATCCCGGGGCCCTTCACCAAGGAAGGGGTCCGTCCTTCCCCCTGCCGGCCCCTCACACTAGAGCAGCAGGCCCCCCCACAATGCTGCCCCCCTCTGCAGGGGCTGCCAACAGCCAGTGCCAAACTTCAAAACTAAGCACCCCCTTTGGGGGACGGGGGCCCTGTCTGGCTCCTTTCAGTCCGTGTGCTGACAGCCAGGCCAGGACCTACGAGCTACTTTTGTTTCACGGGGAGCAGAGAGAAGGCAGGGGCCTCTGCGGACGCTGGAGGCTCGAGTTAAGTTTCGCTGGTGAGTGGCGGGGGCACAAAGGAAGGAACCGCTGGGGGAGGGGAGGCCGCAGAGCTGGAGGGCTGGGACAAAGGGGACAAGAGACAAAGGGACAGGAAAAGGGAGCCGCTTTCTCCTCTGAGAAGGAACTCTCCGTTTAGCCCAATATTTCACTCCCATCCCTGGGCAAGAAACCCGCGACTACACGGTTCAGGAGGCGGCTCAGGGGTCCCCAGGACCCCTGCCACCTCGGCGGCACCTCTGCACGTTGGTTCTCCTCACCCCCCCTCCAGCCTGTCCAGGCCCCCTCCTCAGCCCACTTGTTTGATTGGCTGCCTCACTCTAACCCGATCTGCACCCTGAAGAGAGACAAAGAATTATTTATTGGGAGAGAAGAAAAACCCTCCAAGTGTCAGCCGGTGACAGACATGACACTTTCTACAAAGGAGTAAGAAGCGAGGTGCCGGGTTTGGGGGCAGGAGGGAGGGGCCGTCACCAGCAACACACACACACACACAACAGGGCCTCGGCTGCTCTCTAAAACCCTACCTGCTTGGCCTCTGGCTTTTTCCCCCTTAAGACCACTGTCTACCTCACCGGCGGTTGTGACGATCGATCTACACTGAAGGTGAGAGTGCCCAGCGCGGGACGAGGTCTGCAATAAAGATGGCAAACTCTGAAACGTGGGCGAGGTCAGACCAGAAAGACCTTGAACGTCTGGCTCCCCGTGTGGGGCCTCCATCCCACGGTCAGGGAGACCGCAGTGCTGTCTTCATGGCAGATTCTGAGTTGTCTTATTTTGATCTCGGTAAGGGAAAGGCATCTTACATTAACAAAGCCGATCTGGCATCCATGCCTAGGCCCAAGCCAACAAAGGGGCAATTTAAGGGTGAGGCCAGGAGGCTGGCTGTCACCACCCACAGGGACAGCAGGAGAAAGGCAGGAGCCACGGCCCTCCTGCGCATAAAAAGCTTGGCTCCTCCCCTCCGTGCGCCCCCCCTTCCCCCCCCGCCGTGCCGTGCCACTGCCCATGCCGGGTCCCGTCCTCTGGTCACCACCTCATTCACCCACGTAGCTGAGCACCTGCAGTGTGCCAGGCACAGCCCGGGGTACTATGGTCCCTGCCCTCCCCGCAAGAGCTTTGCTCATATTGCGCCAAGTCCCTCACTCCCACTGTTTTAAAAAGGCAAGACTTGTATTGAGCACCAACCGTGTGTCAGGTCCTGGGGCTCCCTCGATTGTTGGGGCCCCGGGAGAGACAGTCTGGTCTCTCAGTGGGGTCCATGGGGGCCTGAGGAGTGGTGAAGAGCCTATATCCAGAGGAAGAAAAGTGGAACTGGGCCAATCAAGCCACAGAGGCTGGGAAGGCTGCTCCCAGCTCCTCCCTCCTGTGGGGTCTGGGCTGGGCGGCCAAGCTGGTGGTGGCCATGGCTCCTGCATCAAGTCAGAGCAGCAAATGCTGCTGTTCAGAGGGGAGTGACCCCTTCTGTGGCCTGGACAGGCCAAGTCACACCTCCCCTCTCCTCTCCTCTTCCTTTCCCTACAAAGGCGGCCCCTCCCTATGGTTTCTTCTCACCCCCATACCAAAGGCTGGAGTCCAGATTACACCCTGGACAGGGCCCCAAGCAACTGGCCTGCCAGATCTCTAGACCAAGGATCAGGCCGCAGTCGGCGCTGCGTGGGAAGCAGTCTCTCTGCTGCGGGCAGCGGCAGCTCCTGTCCTCTGTCCTGAGAAATGCTGGGGTGACACACGCTCAGCACATTTTCAGAAAGAAAAAAGGGAGGGGGAGAAGCCAGCTGTATCTCAAGTCTGCAAGGCAGCTCCGGACGGGGCCAACACCAGCTTCCTGAGAAGCTGTGACCCCAGCCCTCACCTGGGAAGGGATATTCCAGGACAAACGCGCTGGCGCTGACTCACCAGAAAGGGTGGCGCTATGGCAGGCACCTGTGCCTCTGAGGGGGCCGGGACGAGGGGGCCGGGACTGGCCAGGAGGTATCCGGGGCCTGGCTGCACTGCCCAACCCCCAACCGTGAGGAGGGAGATTTGCGTTTTTGGTAAAGCCTAGAAAGATCAACTCAGGGCTGAGGGAACGTAGGCTTCTGAAAGCTTCCTTAAAACTTTTAGTTTATGTTCTTACGGGTCTATGTTCCCAATAACCAAGTTTTTAAAATGGATCTATGTTCCCAATAACCACATTTTTTAAATGTCTACTAGAACAAGCTGGACAAGAACATTTCCGCTCCAACTCTTCTGTCTTCAGGGTGTAGCCATTGCCTTCTCCAAACGCAGCCGCACACCAACGCCAGGACCACCGGGGATTCTTTACCCCCACTTCACCGAGAAGGAAGTGAATCCTCAGTTAACTCAGAGCAGCCAGTCCAAAAACCACTGAACCGGAGCACGGTGTCCAGGAGGCCAGGGCTGGCCACGGCAAGAGTAACCTCACCGGTTTTGCCACAGCAGCCGTCCCCTGAGGGGAGACCACAATGCATGTCCCCTTCCTGGGGGACATGCTCATCTGACCCGGCAGGATGTATCTTCCATTTAAAGACGCACAGTTAGCATCTTAAAACACATAAACCCCAGCCAAAACCGGTTTGGCTCAGTGGATAGAGCATCGGTCTGCGGACTGAAAGGTCCCAGGTTCGATTCCGGTCAAGGGCATGTACATTGGTTGCGGGCACGTCCCCAGTGGGGGATGTGCAGGAGGCAGCTGGTCGATGTTTCTCGCTCATTGATGTTTCTAGCTTTCTATCCCTCTCCCTTCCTCTCTGTAAAAAATCAATAAAATATATTTAAAACAAAAACAAAAAACAAAACAAAAAAACAAAAAAGTTTAAAAAAAAAAAAAAAAAAAAAAAAAAAAACACATAAACCCCAGACAAAGGGAAAGAATCTTCGAGCTCTGTAAGGGCAAAGACTCTGCCACCTCCTATCGGTAGCCACCCTTCAGAGGCATCAACTAATGTGATGAGTGACGGGCTGAATATCTGAGATAAACAAGTACCTGCTCGGACCCCCCAGGTGGATTCTGGATAAAACTGTTCTCCCATTGGGATCCATTCAAATAGGGAAGTGGGGGTTTACAGGAAGTGAGCATCTATTCCAAGCCCTAGGAAAAGCCGGACTGGCCGGCTTAGAACTAAAGGTCTTAGAACTAAAGAAGCGCCTGGGCCAGGGTGTGGCTGGATCCTCCCCGCCTGAGGAGCAGATAAGACCTACTCACAATGAGAAGCCACCTCCCGCACCAACACCCACAGCAACCCCCTGGAATCTTGTTTATCCCCCTCAGCCAAGCAAACAGGAGTCTCCTCGGGTAATGCAAAGGTCAACTGTAGGCTTGTGTGGCCGGATATCGCCACCATCCATGAAATACGGGCGTCAAACCGTAAAATATTCCTTCCCAGATAAGCAGGAGAGTTAGAGGAATCAGAAGCGGGCTATTTCCCGTAATCCGAGGTTAACACTCCACTCCGACACCAGCTGAGTGCGGCACTCGGGATCCCAGGCCCCACGCCGGCCCACCCACTCCCCAACCCCCTTTACAAAAGGCAAAAACTAGGCAAGACAGCAGTCACGGGGCTGGCAGCCTGAGAGGCCCGTTAGTTGGCAAAAGGTTGGGCTAACTGAGCATTTTCCCACACATCTCCGAGGACACTTCAATCTGGAGCTCCACCGGTATGTCAAAGACCTATTTCAGAAAGGAAAGGCAGCCCTGGCTGGTTTGGCTCAGTGGATAGAGCGTCGGCCTGCAGACTAAAGGGTCCCGGGTTCGATTCCGGTCAGGGGCACATGCCTTGGTTGCAGGCTCGATCCCCAGTCGGGGGCATGCAGGAAGCAGCTGATCAATGATTCTCTCTCATCGCTGATGTTTCTATCCTCTCTCCCTCTGCCTTCCTCTCTGAAGTCAAAATATTTTTAAATAAATAAATAAAATCAAGGAACTGGTGTCCTGAGTTGTGCACCATTCCCATTAAAAAAAAAAAAAAAAGACAAAGAAAAGAAAGGCAAATGCCAATGCCAGAGCTCAAACCAAGCAGCCAAACTTGGCCTTGCTCTGAGGGCATGAAGACGTTAGGGAGCCATTCAAATGTCCAGACGGGCCCTGGTAGGTGGGCAGTCTCCTGTACTTCCTGATCTCTCTTTCAGTCCACAGATAGGAGCTGGTATCCATCAGGTGTCAGGCCCTGACTTTACCGAGGGAAGCGCTCCAAGTAAGGAGAGCGGCCGTGCAAAGGCCCTGAGGTGGGGAGGTTGGCCCTTTCTTTCCTTAGCTACAGCCCGGCAATTGGCTGGTATCAAAGTCTCAAGGTTCACACTCCCTCTCCCTTCCTCTCCGAAATCAATAAAAAATTCAAAAATTAAAGAAAAACAAAACAAAACAGAAATATTCCAAAATTCCCTGAAACATTTTTTTCTAATGTACCAAGTCCGCCACCTCCTCACCTTCCCCGGCTGACCACCTTTCCATTTCTGCAGTGGTTTCCCAGCAGCAGTAGCTTCTCATTCCTGAACGGCTCACTTGGGCCTCCAGTTGAGGACACACCCTAGCTGCTGCGGCCCAAAGGCTGTCCCAGCTGCCCGTCCACGTCTCCAGAGCAGGCCTGGACAGGGACGGGGGAGGACCTGTCTCCCACGCCAAAGAAAAGAGCAAACCCGATCTGCTCTGGGCAGCGCAGGCCAGGAAGGAAGTAGGAAGTCGTCCTGAGTGCGCTAAGTCCTTGCTCATCCCTAAATGAGACCCCCAGCCACAGGCCCTCCTCCGTCCCAGGAAGGGAAGGAGCCTCTGGGGGCAGGGAGCAGGGCGAGAACACTGACTGCTCTGGCCCTGCATGTGGGTGCACCGGGGACAAACACTTCCAACCTCAAAGCGCTGGGTTCCCGTGGCTGGCTCTGTCCTCACCTCGACTCCCCACCAAAAACAGACATCAGGAAGAAAATGAATCAAGTTTTACAAGCTTCCCTATTTACCCAGAGCTACAAATCTATCAGTGGGGAAGCTTTTAAAATAAACTCTCTCCTAGTGCTGTCACTTCCTTTCTTCTATTTGCCATGACACACACACACACACACACACACACACGTGCGCGCGCACATGTACACGCACACGCACACACCACCACCTCCTCCTCCATCTCTCATGCGTTTTTTTTTAACCTTGGCTGTGGATCCTGAGTCCGAAAGAGAAATTCCAAATTCAGAATATATACCAATCCACCACTAACAAATACTTCCTGCTTTTTATTCTGCTCCTGTTACTCATGTGCCTGAACATACCCCAGTATAGCTCCCTAGGCAGAGACCCCCTCCCGAAGAACACTGGCTACCTTTCAGCCTATCACGCGGTCATGCAGAAATATTTACGGGGCATCTTCTAGGATGCTCTGCATCGTTACCTCAAAACAGTACTGCCAGTTGAATGCAATCTCCATTTAACAGGTGAGGACACTGAGGCACAAAAGTTAAGCAAAGGCCTAACGATGAGTACACTAGGAGTCAAGGCCTAGAGGGGATTAGGACCCAGACCCAAAAAGCAAAGCTGCTTCCTTAAAAAAAACACACACACACACACACACACACACACACACAAAACTAGGACTCACCAGCCACTATAATGTTAAATCTTGAAAGCTAGAGGCTATTTTAACTGCTCCTTCCCAAAATCGTCCTGGAAAACAGCCAGCAGAGAGAAGGTAGAGCCTGTGCTTTACCACCAACAAGCCATGGGGAGTGGCTCCTGGAGGCACAAGGTTCGGGGCAGTTTCCCCCAAGACAGGGAGGCTGCCCAATGGGTTGTAAAGAGCCCACAGCCCAGCAGTCAAGGGCCTGGAGGGAAGAGTCTCAACCTCTTGCTGCCCACAGGACTCTGGACAAGGAGAAGTGAGGGCTGGGTGGCCTCCCTGTAGAGGCCCCTGGGCCTCTTCTAAGGCCCTCCAAATGAAATGACTCGTGCCCTCCAGCTTAGAGCTGACCCCATCATGAACTCCCAGGAGCTGGGAAGAGGGTGAGGGGACTGGAGGCCCCTTCTGGCAGATGAGGGGACCCCGGCTGTATTATGGGGTCAGGGGCTGGAAGCAGCTCAGATTTCCTTATCCCTAGCTCCAAGGATACGGATGACCCATATTTCAATGTTTTCAGGGGAGGCACCACCATGGCATCCGGCAGAAACGCAAAATGGAAAGAGCACTTGGAATTCAAAACGGGCCTGCCCCATTCATCCTCAATTCTCTGCCTGGCTTTCTATACCTCTAAATCCACAAACTGGCCCCTACTACTTGATCCCATTTTCCTCCCAAGCTAGACGCCCCTCTCCTCTCTGTCCACCCTCCACTAGACCTACAGAAATTCCCTTCTTCCTGTGGCCTCTCTGCATCCCTCCATCCCCAACACCCCAAACCTCAGACATCCCTTCCCCATGCCCCAGCTCTTCTTCACTTTGCTCAGCCCTAAAGCAGAGGCCAGAAGAACATTTACATCCCGTCCGACCTTCTCGCTGGATTGCCCAGAGAGAGTAAGACCATATTTTATAAAAAGCTGGATATTGTTATTCGCCTGCACTAGTGTCTGAGATCCCACCACACTTAATATACAGACACAGTGGTTTATTTCCTCACTGAGTCCGTCTCCTATTGCCTATACTTACTAGGTGTTGGTCAGAAAATCCCCTTAGGTGACAGACGAAGGGGGACTCTAGAAAGAACTCTAACTCAGTGACTCTAAAATCAACCTCTCCTTTAAAGCAAAAGCAAAGCTGCCAAACGCCAGGCCATCCTTCCTTCAAAAAAGGGAGGGTTTCCAACTAACCCTTTCACCGAAACCCAGTGTGGCCTCTTAACTAAACCCCCCCCCCCCACACACACACACTACTCTGCAGAAGGGCCTTCTCGGATTCTTTTCCTTCAAAAAAAACATAATTTGCACATTGAGTGTCTTTACTTTCCAAACCATTCAGAATTAGGGAAAGGGGGGAAAACACACGTCTGTTTCTATTTGAAACTGTCAAAATTAGCATTCAGTAATTAAAAATCACACCCTTTCTCTTAATAACCTAACCAGCATGATACAATCAGGTTGTGCCAACTCTTTAATCTAATTGACTAATTACAGATTTTAATTTAGTCAGTTACTGAACAACTGTTGACAATTTGTTTTCATTAGGGACAGAACAGAATAAATATTTAGGCTTCCAGTCACAAAGACTCCTGCGATCGGCTCTCCACTGTGACCCCAACTTCAGAGCAACTGTGGTTCCGTCGACACCCTCAGACACAGGTGCGCGCGCGCGGCTCTCCAGCCACTTCTCGGCTGCGGCCTGCGCCACACAAACCTGCCTCAGCTCCCTCTCAAGGCAAAATCCTCGCGTGCACACAGCGGCCTCCATCCCCAAAGTGCAGGCAATTCCCAAATTCACACACGTCACTCAAGAAGTGGCAAACACTTAAACATTGTGAAGGGAAATAAATTCAATGCTACATGTCACTGGCTTTTAAGCAAAATAAGTTAACAGTCAAAATAGGTTTATCTGCATTCATCTCACTAGGAGGCAAACTGTCACATCTTTTTTTTTTTTTTTTTTTTTAGACACACGTTTATAGATTTCTACTAAAATGATCCAATACTTTCGAGGTGCATCTCCCCCCTAAAGTCCCCATCTCGCAAAGTCATCCAAAAGTTTCTTAAAGTAACAGTGTGGCTCAAGGAATAGGGGGCCCTGGGTTCAAGTCCTGACTCCATTATTTGATGACTTTGCAACCATGAGCTAACGAGGTCACTTCTCTAAGCCTCCGTTTCTACATTCAAGGAACAGGGTAAAGAGCAGACTCACCCTGTGGAGTGTGGGGGGTTAAATGCCACACGCACGCACAGCCGTGCCCCGGGCAAATGCGCAATAAATGCTGGTCACTGCTGTTTCGGAAATCTCGTCTGTATCCCTCACTGTCTCCATGGGTCACATTTGGAAATTGAGGCCCCGAAGGAAGACAATGGCCAGTAAAAAGGCCGCACAGCCAGTGAGTGGGGAAATTTGGTTGAGAAAGATGAGCAGTGAACACGTGTGCCTTCGCAAGTCTGTAGGGATGGGGACTCAGCATCCTCTGGAGATGGGAGCTTTCTACTCAGTCTCACGCCCTGGGCCACCCATCCTGCATCTAAAAGCGTTGCCTGCACTGCCTGTTCTGCAGGGGATGACCTCGTGCGAACTCTGCCCTCCAACCCTCCAGGCTCCCACAGGAAATCATGAGGGGCTTCCCTCCACAGAGCCCACCCCTGGCCATCCCAGAACAGAGCCAAAAGGACCCCCCTACACACACACTGCTAGATGGGTGTGAGAAGCACGGCACTGAGCCAGAGGTCCCCAGCCTGTGGACTCGGGTCTCCTGAAACTTTTAGGGACCCTGGAGAATTGCTGGTATTTTTCTGAGCTCAGCAAGAATCAGGTCTGCCTCAACTGAATTGGAATCCCAATTCCCAATGTTTTTTCGGAACTGGAATTCCACCGAACTGGTGTGCTCGCGTTGGCTCCCCTGAGCTAAGAAGAAGCTCTATTATCAGCAACTGTATACTAGTTCTTGTTGTTCCTATTTCTTCATCAAAATGAGTGGTGACTCAATGCATGCAATCTGTTTGGAGTCCATAGTGGGTGGCAGGGGGTTAATACAAGAAGGCCTTGGGAGTGAAGTAATGGGGAAACTCTTCTTTAATGTGTACGGGGTCCAAAGCCTGATGTCTTCTTCCTGGGTGAGGTCACAGAAAACCAGCCCAGTCCTTCTGCCCGCGGAGAGGCACGGCACCAGGCGGGTACCATACGACCCACAGGCAGGGCGTGGGCTTGCCCGTCCCCCTGAGGACTCACGTCCCACCCTAGTCCTCCTCGTCCCAGTACCAAACCACCCGAGGCTGGGCAGTGGGTCATCAGTGAATGAGGGAGCAAAGATGTCAAATCTGGATTAATTCTTAGGGAGGCAACGTGATGGGCAGTGAAGAGCACTTTAGTTTAAGTCCACCTTCAACAGTGCTGAATCCCTCCAGTGCCTCAGTTTCCTTCACTGCAAAATAGAAAAATGGGACTTAACCCACAGGGCTGTTTTGAGTATGACCTGAGATAAAACCTAAAGCACTTAGAACAGTGCCTGGCATACAGCTGGCACTCAGTAATTGTTTGCTGTTGTTATCAGTTCTTCCTCCATGAAATGGGAAGAAAATCCTATTCACGACACTGCCCAGATAGGGTAAGAAGGGAATAAGAACACTTTTAAAGGTCTTGGCACACAGTAAATGCTCAATAAACAACCGTTTCCTTAATTACATAAAGGGTTCATTAAGCCACAACGCCGTCGTTTAGTAATTTATCCCTCGGCAAGAAACCGCCACCCCGACTCCCAATGGCTCAGCACCCCATGGAAGACCATCGCTCCCTCACCGCGGGGGCCAGGCTCACACACGGTGAAGTTTACCTCGTCCCGTCTCTTCAAGCTGCTCTGACGAAGGTGCTGCGAGCAGAACAATGCCAGAGAAAGTACGCGGCGACAGTCAACTCGGTTTAAGTTCATTTTCTGTAGCTTGGGGTCAGAATCGACTGAAGCACGCTGGTGATCAAGTTTTCTGCAATTCCCTATTCCACGCATTCGCTCGCTGACAGAAATTCACTGAGGTATTTAAAGTGGCAGCCATCACAACTAACTCAAATTGTATTGACTTCCCCGATGCTGAAAGGCTCTGCTGAAACCATCAATTGGCCAATTCGGAGATAACGCGGTGGCTGAAATTCCCTGTCATGCTGTAAAATCCCCTTCTGAAGCCGCTCACCGGCCCGGAGACCCGCAGCTGTGGGCCCGGCGCTGCCTCATGTAACACAAGTGGGCTCGCCGAGCGGGATCTGGCGGGCGGCGCTGCCAAGAGCAAGGGCCTCCAGAGAGAGGATAACATTTTCTACTGGAAGCCTTCTAAAAGACAGCAAGAAAAGAAGGGCAGTGTGCACACGCCCGACACCAGGCCTGCCCGCTGGGCCGTCTGCCCCCTCCGCACAGGCCGGGTGGCCAAAGCCACGGGAAGCCCAGGGCATCTCCCAAAGAAAGCTGCAAAATTCCGAACGGATGGCACAGACACAGACACAGGCGCCAACCTCTTAAGTGGAGGTTTGCTAACGTCAGTGGCTGCCCAGGGAATCAAGGGCCCATCTGGCCACAGACTTGCTGTGTTACCACCTGACTCCAGGCCTCAGTTTCCCCGTCTATAAATAGACAGGCTCCCTTTTCATGCACGTTTCTATGAGGTGATGGCCTGTTCACATTTAAAACAGCCTTCTCAAATGGGGACCACAATTTGCCAACGATTTTCAACTGCTCTCACCCGACTTCAAAAAAAAAAAGCTTGAGGCAAAAAAAAGTCGGGCCTTATTTTATTATTTTACGTATTTTCATTATCGCGGACAAACTAAGGCTCCGAGAGGCCAAACGACTTACCCAAGGCCGTCTGAAAGTCCAAACCCTGTGCACTGTCCACGACACAGCGTTAGTGCCCCCATCACTGACCAGCTCACACAGCAAGCAAGCAGGACTCACGGCCCAACAACAGGCCGCTGCTCCAGGCCAGTCTGCAAAGCCACACTCTGTCCGTCCCAAGAGAGCTGGCAAGGCTGCAGCGAACACCCCAGGCGCGGGGGAGGTCCGCCGCCCCAGAGCCTGCTCTCTCAAACAGCCTTTTGTGACGGGCAGAGAAGGATCAGAAGAAAACCTCAGACAGAGGCCGCAGGGAGCAGCCGTGCTTCTTAAGGTCAGAGGACTGGGAGACAGAAGTGAAATGTCAGGCGCTTCACCCAAACACACAAAGAGCAGGAGATACAAAGCCTGCCTGCGAGCTATGCAAACAGCTGTCACCCAGAGGGGAAAGGGGGTTTGGGAGGCTGGGCCAACCTGGGTCAGGCAGGATGCCCTGAGACCTATTCTGAAGATTCTTGCTGTGGCCAGAGCCTGAGCCCTGCAGACAACACCTGAGCCCTGTTCAGACAACACCCCCCACAGGGGACCGGGGAACCCCCCTTCCTCAAGGGCAGGCAGGCAGGAGTAGCTGCCCAAGGCCAGCCAGCAGGGACAAGCTGCAGACTTCAAGTGGGAGCTACTGCTTGTTTGGCAAGCATCTGCTGAGCACCGTCCACGCGTGTTCAATGCCCCAGCAACACGGGGCACTGAACACCAGAGGCAGAGGTGTGGAGGGCCCCCCAGGCACCACTCAGGAAGCAAGATGGGGGGACAACCCTCTCAAGAACCCTAGGAGGGGGGGCTGATTCCCTCCTTATTACAGATCAGGGAACTGAGGTCAGCAATCGCTCATCACGTCGCCTCAGTCACCCAGCCTGTAGGTCCCAAGATCCGACCTCAGCCTCTCCAGGCCAGTGGCTTTCCAAGTTTAGACTGAGACCCGCAATAAGGCAAATTGCACATCACAACCCAGGGCACACATTCGTTCGTTCGTTCGTGTATAGGCGCACATAAATCCCTGAAAACAAGTTTCCCAAATTAATACTTATGTTTACTTTCTGTGATACAGTTGTTTCATTTTCTGTAATTGCCCATCTGACCCACTAAGTTGTTTTCACAAGGCACTAATGGGCCACAACTCAGTTTGCAAAACAGTAAGTTACCGTGAGCCACTTGTCCATCTCCATTAAAATGCGTATTTAACACGCCTGGTCCTTGGGCAGGGATCAAACCCTTCTCATTTCTCAAGGCCCAGAGTGTAGCTCCCCAACCTGGGGGCTTATTCAAGACTCTGCAAGAGGCCCCAGGAACGGGGGAGACAGACAGGGATGAAGGTAAGGGCTCCTGTCCTCAGAACTTCCCATCTGGAAGGAGGAAGGGAAGAGATACAACCTGGACCCCAAATCACTCTCCTTCCGGGCAGCAAGTAGCAAGTGAGTAAGGAAGACACAAAGTTCTTGGGGGGGGGGATAAAGGAGAAAAGGGCCTGGTGGAGGCAGCCGCACTGCCCGCTTTACAGAGGGCTGACTGGCAAGGGTGCAGAAAACCCACGCAGGTGGTGCAGTACCAAGGAGGGACCGAAGGGAAGGGCCAGAGGGGGCTGGGCACAGTTCCGGGCTCCTAGAGCAAGAGCAGTGGCTGGAAGAGGAGAAAACGGGCAGTGACTGAATAGCACGGGCCAGGTGCTGGCCAGGAGCAGCCACACGTGGTCTCACCTCAGCCTCACAAGCACGAATGTGCTTGAAGAAGGTGGACGCAAACCCCGGGACCCAGAGAGCTAACCAACCTGTGAGCAAGCCAACGGTGGTTCATGTTTCACACTTCTCACCCCGAAACCCCTGCTCCTGTCCCCTTTTTGGCCATCAGAGAGTCAGGATTCATACAAGTGAGATACTAAGAAGGATAGCACATTTATTTAGCACTTACGCTGTGTCCGGGGCTACATGTAGTGAGTGAGTGAGTGAGTGAGTGTGTGTGTGTGTGTGTGTGTGTGTGTGTATGCCCACACGCATAAACTCATTTAATCCTCGTGACAACCTTATGAGGCAGGTATACTTTATTAACCCCATTTGGCTTAAGGAAACTGAGGCACAGAAAGGTTAATTAAGGTGCCCGCTTGGCACAGCTTGTAAGTGCAGCAAGGCAGCACAGGGCAAAAGAAAGAGTCCTGGACCCCTGATCGGGTTTGCAGGTTTGAATCCTACTGGTGACCTGGGGCGTCTTTCCTCTCTGGGCCTCAGTTTGCCTACGTGTGAGATGACTAGGTGACCTCTGGTTCCGTCACCTGCATTGAATATATTTCCCAGGGTGGGACTGTTTACCGACTCCTGTGACCTGTCCTGACTGCATCCATCCCTCCAAAGAACAAGATCGTTCTGCACAAGTGTTTTTAAGCACTTATCACATCCTGAGCTACATCTGTCTCTTCAACTGGGCAGTGAGCAGAGCAGGCACTCAACGATGGAACTAAATCAACACCCTGAAATTCGGCGGTGTCTTCTGCTCCTTGTCTGGGGGCCAGCTGACCAAGGCCTAAAGCTCACCCTAGGAAGTGGAAAGAGAAAGTAACCAACGCACCCAGGACCAGTCTCCCATGCACCTTTCTCAGGCCCACCTTCCCCTTTAGGCCCTTCTTCGGAACTCCGCACTCCATCAGAAAGTCAGGGGAGGCCGAAGGCCGGCCAGGGCAGCATTCCCACAAAGAAGACAATGACAAGATCCCAGCTCAGGGGCTTCGAACCTGTCCATCCCCATCAACACTGACATAGCACTTCACAGCACAACAGCTTCCCGTGCCTTCCTCCCAGCAACTCCCACGCGGGCTGAGCAAGGACAACCCTTTGCGCCTGTTTCACAGTCGAGAGGATGGACCTCAAGAAGTGAAGCCCCCTCCCCCCCACCTCCGCCCCGACCCCGGCTAACAAGTGGTATGAAGCGGAAACTTTAATTCAGATTTCTGCTGAGGCCAAGTCGCCAGCTCTCTGGGTCTCACCATCCAGCTCTGTGGCAGCTACATGTGGGAGTGGGACAGGACCCCTCTGTCCAACACAGATAAGGCGCGCTGACACCTCAGGGGAGCATTTATCAGTGCCAGCCTGTGGCACGAGCCTGCTCTGCCCCCGTGCAGGGGTGTGGAGGTGAGACAAGACAGTTGGGATGGAGGGAGGACTCCACGAGATGTCAGGGGAGCCCGGGCATCGGAGAGCATCACTGAGAAATTCAAGTGTCCAGTTCCCTATGGTCAACTTGCTGTCCCAGAAAATATGCTATTTTCTCCATATTAAAATTTGGGGGGAGAAGGGGGGGGCTTTAAGGCTGTAAAGAGAAAGGGAACAAAATCACCAAGTACTAGCCACAGAGAAACAACCATTATATATATATCTACTTAACTCTCACGACAACCACCATAGTAGGGGATCACCATTTTCCCATTCTACAGATGGGAAAACTGAGTGTTTGAAAGTCTGCCCTGCCAGGAAACGAGAGTGAGAATTGGAGCTCAGGTGTGCATCCCAGCTGCCAGTCAGAGCCCAAACCCTTCAAATCCAAAGGATTCAAGGCTAAGGAAAATAAAAGCATAGCACAGAGAGAAACATTCCTAAAACGCATCTCACCAAGGCTACCGAAAACCCCATTACCGTGGCGAATCAAAAACAAACAGTCATTACTGTCTGTTTGCTGTAAGCTCCCAGCAACATGTATTAACGAAGTTTATGTGAATCGTCTAATGTACTTGTGCCGTGGTCAGAATTATTACCAAACTAAAAAAGATTAATTTTTCTAAATACTCTAAACCCTAGACACTATAGTAGAGGCTACAGCTAGTGTAACATTTCTGTTATCTTGGCTGACAGGCCCTCCAGCACACACACCTCCCTTCCACTTCTCCCTCTTAAGACTTAAGCGCGCGCGTGCGCACGCGCGCGCGCATACACACACACACACACACACACACACACACACACACACACGGAGGTGGGAAGGTCGAGGAAAGGGGGCAAGGCGGCTCTGGCCTCAAGTCCCCATTAGAGAACCGGCCTCCCTTGGAAAATTCAGACAGCCTAAGGGACGCTGCAGGGAGAGCCGGGTGTCTCCCGGCTCCCTCAGAGCAGGGGCTGGCACAGAGCTGGCTCTCGGTCCAAGTTTGCAAATGCTTAGCTAACAAAGATGGCATTATGCAAAGACTGGTGCGCACGGCTGGTCTTGGAGTTCAAATGAAGTGACCACTGCCAAAAACTTTGTTTGGGTCCCCGCCACTCCCCCCGCCCCACTCCTGCCTTGAAATAAAGGGCAAAGATTTGCAATTTGGGGTCTTGCTGCCACTTGAAACCCATTAAAGTGGCTGCATTGCCTGGGTTCTGGCAAAATGCAATTCCAGTTACTCATTTAGTGTTTAATTAGCTACCGATGGAGGAGTCTGGCAGCCTCTGGGGGGTGAAGAGGACTTGCAGCAAACGGGGGGGGGGGGGGGTGGGAGCCCGAAGAAAGGATGCGACACGAAGTCTAAGCTCCAAAGGGAGCGGGGGAAGAAACGACTGTGTACGTTTTGCTTTCATAATCTGCCACACAAGGGTGCCAAGGGTCAGAGCCAAAGGCAACACCGTGAACTCGTGGGGACCTCTGGGCAGATAGCTACCCTGGCTTATCACGGGGGAGAGCGCTCCCCCAGCTACCCAGAGCCCAGCTGCGGCCTTCTCCTCCCATCGCTGCCCCCCGGCCACCCTCTCGTGCCCCGGCTCCCAAAGGCTCTGGCAGGCGTGGACACTCCCTGCCTGGCAGGAACCTCAGCTCAGCACATCCAAGGAGAGCCCTCTCAAATATCACTTTGCTATTTCAAACCCACCAAGGACGCTGGACCCCTGCCACGGAGCCACAAATACCTCCACTCCCATGCACGCCCAGGACGCTTAACCAACCCGCCGGGAGAGACAGGTTCACAGCAGAGGGTGGAGGGGGTCAGAGGGGGAACGGCTGGGCGGGAGCAGAGGGGTGAGGGAGCCAGTCCACGGAGAGAGGCTGACTCAGGGGCTCCCGATGACAGAGGTCTTCAGAGTAGGGAAACGAAGGCGCAAGACCAGCCAAGGTCATGGGACTCCCTGTCCACGACACACCCCAGTTCCTCACTGGGGATCACGGGGGGGGGGGTTGGAATGTGGGGCAGCAGCCCGTGAACCTCCTGAAGTCATGTACCAAGAGTCTCCTTGGTGGAGAAGCATGCATTATCTGGAAGGAAAGGCCATCGCTTTTAGCACATTTCCCAGTGCACCATAACAAACTCCCTTCCCAGAGCTCGGGTCCCACCTCCGCCGGGGACTCTGCAATTCACCCCTCAGGAACTTCAGTTCAATTCTCCGCCGAATTCAGTTCTTCAGCGAACGTGTATGGGCACACTCTGAGTCCAGAGCAAGCATCTTCCCTCCACTGCCTGGCCACGTGCCCTTCGACAAAGCATCGAAACCCCAAGTCTCAGTTTCTTCATCTGTAAAATGGGGACGAGACCTTCATAAAACCTGACCGACAGGCCGCGGTGAGGCCAAACCACAACCACGTATTGAAAAAGCACTGTGAGAAGTTCAGCAGCAGGAGCTGTGCGTGAACCCATCACTGCTCTTCAGCACCTTCCGCTTCAGGGCCTTATCTGCTCCACTCATTTCTGGCCTCCGAAAGGAAAACACAAAATTAGCTGCCACCAGAAGGGGAAGGACTGCTGGTGGTTGAGAAGACACCAAAGACACGTCCACCAACCCCACCGATCCCGTGGAGAAGGTCGCCAGGGCCCCCCGGGGCCCGCAGTGGGAGGCTGGGAGCATCCACTCCACAGAGGCCGGAACCCAGACAAAAGCCCAAGAAAGCCCGATGGGACCGCACAGTCTTTCACCCACACTCTCAGAACCACTGCTCCAGCCAGAGGGGAGCAGCCACAGCCACAGGCAGGGGCCCTGGGAGCCTCCTCCATGGCCTCGGGGCTCTCCTGACTACAGACAAATCCATTTCTCAGGAGAGTCCACCCGGGGCTCCACGTCCCCCCATGTTCCACGTCACCCGTGGTCAGCATCAGGGCACTCGGGCTCATGAACAATGAGCCAAGCAACCTGAAGTGGCCAGATGTGTGGGAGAAAATAGACTGTGACTCAAATAAAAACTCACCAATTCAAAGAAAATTTAAACCCCCTCCCCGCTGAGTCATCCGGCTCATTCCGGGCCCGATGGCCTGGCCTTGGCCTGAGAAGAGCCTTTGAGATCACCCTGATCCATCAGCAACCTGCCAGAACACAAAACCACTTACTTCCGTCAGAGAGCCGAGACCAGGACCTTCCGACGGACAGAGGCCCTTCCCGGCTCTGCGGGAATCAGGCGCGCACTCCTCGCCCCTGCCCAGCGAGCACTTACTACTCACGACCATCAAGGCCCCAACCTGGTACCCGGGCCACACCGACGCCCCCACAAACCATGAGAATCTCTGAATCTCCCTGATCGAAAACGAAAGGCCAGTTACTGCACTCGTATTTATGCTGCACTTCCATCTTCTACAAAGATTTAAGGGAACGCGTTAACCCACATTCAATTACCTGGCTCAAGACCACCCAGCAAAAATGAAGTCACCGAAAGAACACCCCTCCAGTATTCCATTGGCTGTCCCAGACCAGGTTACTTACCGACCCCCAAATTCCTACTTTTCCTTTCCTATGTAGTTCCTCACTCCTTCATTTAATTAGCATACGTGCCTACTATGTACAAGGTATGGTGAGCTACAGAGATGAATAGCTCTGTGGACGAATGGTCTCTGGCATGGAAAAGGTTAACAAGCCGAGGTTGGAAAGACAACCCTGAAGATAGTCAGAATAGGTGTTGCCCTGGACCTGTGAGGCCGAGCTGCTGCGCGGGTAAGAGAACCGATTCTGGAGTCAGTGCTGACCTGTGCTTAGATCCTCATTCTACCACCTACCAGTTGTGAATTAACCTCTCTGTGCCTCAGTTTCTCCATGTGCAAAACAGAGTTAACATGCCTTCTCTCCCAGGGTCACCGAACCTACAGCACTCAGCACAGGGGCCCAGCACAGGGAAAGCCGCCAACAGAGGCTTTGTATAGGTGGTTTTTATAGACACTGAGATTAAGGAGCGATCAGAGTGTACAAAAAACTATCCTGAAAATCCTCCACGACACAGAACGTCAAAGATGGACGGAGTGTGAACGTGTAAGAGGAGCACGCATTCCAGACAAGGTTCCAGAAAAGAGACTCCGGCAGTAATAATTCTAGCAACAACAAATATGCACTAACTAGATGGTAGCCATGGGAATGCAGAGAACACATGAAGATTTGAGCAGGACGGTAAGAGTCCCTTTTCTTAATTTTCTTAAATAGTTCTTAATCTTCCAGTTGCTTCTTCGTCTTCCCAGCAATTCTTCCCTACCTCTTCAACAAAAGGGACATTCCTTCCCTGTCCCCACTCATCACTCCATCCATCCCTCCTCCCACTCAATCTGACTCTCTCTCGGGCCACAGAGCAGCAGCAGGTGGATTCCAATCCAGGAAAAGGAGTTTGGACCCTAAAATCTGCGAATCCCGGGCCTCATCTCTTGATAGCATCTTCTAAATGCCTACGCCAACTTCAAAAATCACTACCACAATTCTGCTGCCATTTCTTAACAAATTACTGAAAGCCAGGTTTCCCAGCCACCATGCTGTTTCAAGGTGGCAGGCGGAACCACAAACTGCCAAAGAGGGTCTCACGTTACTTGCTAGAGCACTAAACGTAGTTAAAAATCATTAGCCTCTCTGAAAGGCTGCTTCAAAAGGTGGCACAGACACCTATACCAAGAGACGGGCTTGAAATAGGCACACCTACCCATCCCCCCACTCTAAAATAAAACCATTTGCATAGCCGTAGAAGGCTGGCCACACAGGAACTGGCTGTCCATAGTTTTTTGTTTAAAGCACAAGACTTTTTACTAGGTAGAAAGGTCAAATTCGCCAACTATTTTTCTATGACTAATACACCTCTTAGCCTCCTCCTCCTCCAACCTCCAGCTCCTGGATGTTCCCAGAGCCACATCACAAGGGAACGAGTCACCTCACCTTTCACTACTGAACGTTTACTCGGCCCCAAGTACCCTCGCCAGCTTCTCATTCTCCACCCTGGAGAGGGCATGAGAACTGGTGAATTTCCTCGGCACTCCACTCCAAGGGCATTAACTTCTCAGTCACGGCAGAATTTCATCACATTGAATATTCTCAAATCCAGGCCGCCTCCAGCTGAGCCTCTGACTCCTCGTGTTACAGGGGAAATTTTCACCATAAAGATATTCACGGTAATGGGATTTGACCACTTGTGAAACTCAACCAGATGGGTTCTGGTCTCCTAGGCCAGTTTCAAACTCTGCGTGCAGGGGACGCAATGGCCTGGCCAAGGGGGTGGGCCCCGGTGACGTTCAGAAAGCCAACTTCCATGCCCCAGAGTTAGGGGACTATTCCTGTCCACTTCACGCAGAAGTGTAAGACAAAAACAGACCCCCTCTTCGGTGCAGGCGTGCGAGGCCAACGGAAGCAGACTGAGAGGAGGCTGGGAAGACCTCAGACACTTCCAGCTCCCCCCAGAAGATCCTAACCTGTTTCATCTCCTCAGAATGTCTGACACCAACCCAGGTTTGGAGCTCCCCCCCCCCCCGCTTTTTTTCTTTTTTGAGGGGGACTGCCACATAAGATGGACATGGGGCAGGCATCTCTCCTATAAGCATTTCATACATCTCAAGAAACTCATCCAGGTAGAGGGTAAATGATAGAACAGAAAGCATTACAATGTGATGACATTAAACATGTTTATAAGAATATTTTGAACACAGGATTATGGACGAGCCAAGGACTTCAACGTATCCTTCCCCTCGGTAGACACAACATGAGCCCCCCACCAAACCAAACATAAAACAAACACCCAAAATGTAATTTGAAAGATCACTTCCTGGAGAGTAAGGCGAAAGTCCATTTCACCAAATTCTCACTCAACACCCCTTCTACTCCAAAACACACATTTCCTATTTGCTTCTTTTTTTTTTTTTTTTTTTCTTTTGCTTTTTGGCTGTGGTCATTTTTTTCTTAAACCAACACCAAACTCAGTCCCCTCCCAGTTAACTGTCCACTCTGAACATAAACCGCACATGGTTGAGCCCTGCTCAACGCCATTTAATTCTGCAGATAGGTATCTACACACGCGTTTGCATAATTACAACATTATGAAATACCATCACCAAGTTGGAACGGTGCTGGAGGAGGGTACGGGGCGAGGGCAGCACGGAGGTGGGCAGAGAAGAAAGGCAAGGAGAAAACAAAAGCCACTGCCAACTGGCTGTGTGCTTGCTTTTGGTCCTAAAGAAGTTAGAGCTATCCAACCCTGTAATTATTGCCAGGATTAAAATTTTGTTACTCACGTAATCATGAAAGGCTTTTGCTTCACTTGAATGTTCACAAGTGTCTCGCCTTTCAGGAGCTGCACAGTAAAGGTCCCAAAATACGCTGCAGGTTGAAAAATAAAATAAGATCAGGTTACTAATTATGACTTGTGTACACAACGGCAAGTGCACAATGCTCAGTGTGAACAGCACCCCGTCTCCCCGAGGCTCAACCCCCGTCTTTCCCAGCCTTCGTTGGGCAAAGTTGGCCCAGGAAACAAAATGGACCTAACCTCTTGCAGCAAGCCAGCTATTTGTAGTAAGAGTAATAGTTCTTATTTATCAGGCACCTACTGTGTGCTAAATGCCTTACACTTAAGGCTCTGCTTGCGACTACCACAGTGCTTTAAGACGGGAGATGTATCCCCACTTTACACAGGGAGCACTGAAGCTCAGACAGGTTAGTACAACCCACCCATGGCTGCCCAGGCAGGTCTGGCAGGAATCTGCATGAGAATCCAGGCGTCTCATCCGTGCTCCTTTTGTCGCACCCCCGAACCCCAAATGGCTGCTTGCATTCAGTCAAAAGGTTAAATTGCCAAAGTCAGGACTATGACTCATAAGCACAGCCAACGGGGTGGCTCTGCCAATAAAGGAAACTTATAGGTTCTTATTCCAGGAACCCATACCCCCCACTCTTCTGGACCTCACCCCCACTCCCAGCCAGGCCCCTCCCCCAAGTTATTCTTATGCAAGAACCACCCCACCCCATCCAACCAAAGACCAAGCATCAGTTAGCCAGAGGTCAACCACGTATCTTGTCCTTTCATATTGAAATAGAGAGCCCTCCTCAGAGAGGCACCTACCCACCGGTCCAGCAAAGGAGGGATTTGGAGGGGGTGGGGCGGTAGCTATCCCTGCCTCATCCCCCTCCACGATTTATCCGGTCACTCCGACACTTGGCGTTAAATGAGAGCATCCATACACGTCCTTTATCGACCAGTAAAACCCTACGCAAACACGGGGTAGTCACTGCACTAACATGAGGCCTTAGAAACCCTCTCCAAGGCCCAGGGATGGAAGCGGACTGAAGGGTACCATGGGCACCAGAGCAGAAGTCTGATTCCTGCCACAGTGCTCCTGCCCCTGCTGCCGACAGCCAGCACCGAAGAAACCATCTCCGCCGCAGCTCTGCCAGTCATCACACGGGCATCTCACTCAAGGTGCACGAGGAACACAGCTTGGCCCTCTTGGGGTCAGCCCCACCGTCTCCTCCCACCCCAAAGGCCGTGGTCATTTGCTCAGTGTCAAATCATGAGGCACTTTCTCACAGGACCACGACCGGAGCCCAGAACCACAGACAAGGCTGGAGACGTTTCAGGAAGATGATGGATAGGACAGGAAAAGCGGGGACTTCTACCAGCTGCAGAGGGGGGCTCAAGCTGGTAGAAAGCTCGAGCTTTCTGTCCTATAAAGCTGCACGTATTTGATCAACTCCTCCACACACCAAAGATTTCTAACGTTACAAACTCCCCAGCCCCTTCCAAGTAACGTTTACTCACAAACCTACGTTTCTGCAACCTAGGTTTCTGATGCTCAGACCTGTCAAACCAATCCACACTCCTCTCCAAACACAACCCCAGAAAACCCATCACCCACCCCAACAGGTCGAATCCTCCCGCCACACCAAATGCCTCCAACCCTGGGCCGCTCCGAGGTTGGCTGAAGTAATTAAAAACTCATTTTCCCTGCACAAGGCAGAACAGACACTTCACCCCCCTGCATTTCAGAGAGACCTGAAACAGTAACCTGAGCTGGCGGTCAGGTAAACGCGCTAAGATCCCAAGACATGGCACTCCATTCTCCCGAACTCCACCAAAATATCAAAGCCGCTCTGCTCTCTTTTCCTTTTCAAAAGGATGTCAAAGACGCCGCACCGATCGGTCACACAACACGTCCAGGTCTTCCTCCACAGCAACTGGCTCCCCACTGGCTCCCCCTGACCTTAAGCCTCCCCGCAGCCTGCAGGCAAACCAAGACCAGACTGAGGTGGGCCCACACCAGCAGGACCCAGGGGCCTGGGGGAGGGTCACAGATAAGAGAGCCCCTCACCACGGACTGAAGGGTGCTCTGTGAGGTCAACAGCGACAAGTTAAGGTTTTCAGTAAAATGAAACTTTGTGGTTTTAGGGATGCTGGGAGGGGGGCAGCCCACAGAGGAGAGGAAGGTCCAGTCAGTCTGAATCAGTATCTTTAAAGGAAGTTGCAGCCCCTTCTTGCTTTTTCTCAGGGTGCCTGGAAAGGCCGCAATAGTGTCTGTCTGTCTCTCCCTCTCCCTCTCTCTCTCTCCCTCCTCTCTCTATCGGTTTTGAGTTCATAGTAAAAGAAAGGATAGGCCAGTTGTAAAACAGACCTGGTATCCCCCTCCACCCCGCCCCACCCCCACTCCCTCTAATTAAAGCAGCATGCAGAATTGACAAAAATCCTTCAAGGTTTTTTCGAGCCTGCCTAGTGGCCGGGAGTGAGATGGAAAAGTAAGGAGTTTCTATCCAAACACCAGGCATGATTTAGTAGGCTCTCAACAGGAGGGGAGAGAGAGGAGGCAAAAACTTTAGGCACCAGCCTCCTCTGCCCTGCTCACAGGGCCCCTGGTCTGAGTGCCCTGCTCTGTGCAAGGCGGAGGGGCAGGCTTGGTGGGGTCTGCTCCTGGCTCCCGCCTTTGTTCACTTGGACCAGAGACTCCAAGACAAAAACAAACACACACAAAACTATCCACACAAACTTACCACCACCACGAATGCAAAAACCCAGGTGGTTCGCCCAACGTGATGTTTTTTTCCCATCGAATCTAGAAAGGAGAGAGCAGAGACAGCTTAGAGGAGCAGAGAGGGAAGGGGTGCGCGGGGGGCTTCCCGGAGCCAAAAGGCTGTGAGACCAACTAACAATAAATGCCAAAAGGTGATAAAAATTCAAAATGGTGGCCACAGTGGCTGCTCCTGAAAACAAAGGCTCCAAGAATGGTGGGGAGGCAGGGGTGTCTGGAAATTGGACGGCGGGGGAGTTGCACTCACCTCTGACAAGAAGGTCTGTGCGGATTTCTGTGCTCCTACGTGCAGTAAATATTCGTAGACGTATAAAGCTAACCTGGAGAGGAGGCAGGGGGCACAGAGAGAGGGGAAGGTGTCAGATCACACGGGGCAGTCGCTCCCGGACTGGCCAGCCGGCTCCCAGCCCTGCCTGCGCTGTCCCATTGTGGCCCCGACCAGAGGGGAGCGGCTCGCTCGGCCCAGCCTGGAGCCGCGGGTGGAAGCAGTTAGGGGGCTGGGTGTCCGGGGACGCGTTACCTCAAACCGTGGGGACCGGGAGAGGAGCCCCCAAACTTGAACTTCCCAAGTGGCGTCGGGGGCCAAACCCACTTAAGTCTCGCAAACTCGAAAACCACCCGGACCCCATAGCTTCCCTCCTAGTCACGATACACTTCCTCGCGACCCTCTGCCCAGCGCCGAGGGTCCGGGGACTCGGTGCTGGACTCCAGGGTCTAGATGAGCTCTCGAGTGGGCAGCGAAGCGCCGCCCTCACCACCTCCCCCCGCAAAACAACTGTCCCCCAAGCCCAGGGCCAAGACGGCGCCGCCGTCCCTGCCCAGCCCGGCGCCCGGGAGGGCACGGGAGCAGCGGCGAGGCCGAGGGCAGGGAAGGGAGAGCGCTCCCGGCCGAACAAAGCCCCCGGTACGCACTCCTCACGCCGCGGGCGGACAAAAGGAGCCTCCGGGGCTGCAGAAGCCACGCGCCCCCTGCCCGCACCCGGTGGGCAAAGTGCGGCCACCGCGGCGAGCGCCCCGAGTGGGGCGGCCGCCCCGGCTCGCTCGCGGGACCTCGCCCACCCCCAGGCCCGGCACGCCCCGCGGCCACCAAGTGCCCCCTCCCCCGGCGGCGCCTCCCGCCGCCCCTTCCCCGACGCCCCAACCTCAGCCGGCTCCCAACAATGGGCTCTCTCCCACGCCGCCCGCCGCGGCCTCGGGGACGGGGCCAGGCAGGCGGCGCCGGGGCCCGGGGCGCAGCGCCCCCACCGCCCACCTGCTTCCCACCGCCCGCCCGCCCGCCCGCAGCCCGGCGGCCACTTGGAACATAGGGCTTACTTTTCCCGAGCCTGCCCGTCCGAGGGCACCGCCGAGCCTTTGCCTTTGGCAAACATGGTTTGCAGAGAAGAGGGCGCCGAGCCTCGCCGCCGCCGCCGCTGCCGCTACCGCTCCGGCTGCTCCCGAGCTGCCCCTCGCTCCCGGCCCCCTCCCCGGCGCCCGCTCGCTCGCTCGCTCGCGCTCTCCTCGCCGCGCTCCCCTCCCGCCCCCCCAGGCGCTGGCTCCGCGCTCTTTCCAGCTGTCAAAGCGTCAGCCCCGGCCGCGGCCCCATCGCCCTGGAACTCCTCCCGCGCCGGCTCGGCCTGAGGTGCCGGTGCCGCCGCCGCCGCCGCTCGCCCGCCGGCCCGGCTGCCCGCTGGCTCGCTCGCTCGCGCGCCCGCCCGCCCGGCTCCGCCTGCGCCGCCCTCTGCGCCTCCGGCACCGCTGCTGCCGCCGCTGCCGCTGGTCTACTTGGAGCTCAACCGAACGTGGCTACCCCGGCGAGGGAGCGGGCGGGCGTCAACGTCCCGCGATTGATAGCCGCGCCGGCCAATCGGCGCGTGGGGGCGGGCCCGGGGCGGCCGGGGGGACGCCCTGTCAGCGCCCAGCCGCGGCAGTCCCCGCTGCGGCCGCCGCCGAGGAGCCGCTGCCCCTGCTCCTGCGGGCGGACGGGGGGCGCGAGCCTCCCTTTTCTGTAGATGTGGGGAGGGGACCCGAGTCAAGATGGGGGCGCCCTGGTCTGCCGACCCCAGCGAGGAGGGGGTTTGGCCAGCGCTCTCCGCGGCGTGGACCACTGGGGGCGGGAGCGGGTTTGCGGCAGCGGCGGAGGGGAGGGGGCGCGGACCCCTCTGCTCGGCTCCCCCCGCGCCACGTCTCTTATCTGCCCCTCACCTCCCCGAGCTGGGCCCGCGGCAGCCCTCCCTTTACCGCCCCCTCCCCTGCGCCCGGCTTCCCCTGGGCTCCGACCCCGGCCACCTCTAGACTACAATCCGCCACCCGCCCCCCCCTCCGCCCCGGCAGCCCCGCCCCCGGCCACCCTCTCGCCCAGTCTGGTTTCCGAGCGCCCGGCCCGGGCTCCACGCTGCGAGCTGGGCGGCGGGAGCCGGCGCCGGGGCGCGCGGCTTCTCCTTTACTAGATCATTAAAATACTTTGGAAAGCCCCAAAGTGGAGCCGCGGGGAAATGGCCCTTGGCTTGCTTTGGGGAGCTTGGGGGAGGAACGGGGGGCTTGGACGCCCCCTAATTTCTAAGATCGGCCCGCACTGGCAAGTTAGCCCCTTGCCTTGGGGAGACAGTCGCATTCCCGGGCAGGGGGGGCGTCTCCTGGGCGCCCAGCGACGCGGAATGCGCGCCACGGAAATCTGCAAACTTCAAATAAATGGAGCTAAATTGGGGAGTGGGCGACGAGAGTCAGGCGTGGGGGGAAGGGAGGCTTCCATTGTCAGTGACCCAGGTGTACAATGGGAAATTGAGGGGAGGCTGGCGGACTGACCCAGCTATTTGCTGCTGACTCCTTTTTCCCAGGCCGAGAACCCCGAGGACACAGTAGGTCCCTCATTAGAGACTCTTAAGACCAAAAACCAGCGCAATAGGGAGGACTCCCCCATTTTCAGAATGTTTTTTAGAGCGCGGTTCTCTTTAAATGTGATAAAACACTGTCGGCACTGTCTCTTTAAAAGAGTCAAGCAGAAAAAGCTGTGTAAGCGCTGATTGGCTGCCTGTTTGGATACATCTTTAGGGGAGCCTTGAAACTGTTAGCCTAGGTTGATTTTTTTTTTTTTAACTGCGCTGTTCCAATAAACAAGTAACGCCCCTCCCCCTAACATGCCTAGCTCCAAACAATTAAAGGATAGGTCAGTGTCCTGGGGAAAACACGTTTGGAGTGGAAAAACTCAGAAGTAGATTTCAACAAAATAAAGAATAATTCCCTACCATTAAAGTTTGCTTATTTTGATCTGTAGAAGGGAGAAAAGGGGCTTTTAAAAGAAATGCCCCGCAGCAAACTGATCTGCATTGGTTCAAGAAGGAGACGCTGGGTGCATTTTTGGAATAATGTTCTACTCAATGGAACAGCCTCCCTAAATTAGAATACAGCCAAGCCCTAGGGACGCCTCTGGAGGCACTCTGTTCTCTGCCGGAACCTGGAGCTCTCAGGAGGAGAGGACAGAAAAAGGGAAACACTGAACCTTAGCCTATGGTTGACTCTGCTTAGCCCCTAGTTTAAAGGTGGTTTTGTGAATGGGCGAGGCCTGGAGTTTGGGAGGGAAGTGAAATACAAGGATAGGGGAGAGAAGGAAATAATTACAGTTATTTTTTCCCCGAGGCAGTTTAATTTAATAGGACTAACTTAAGGTACCTTAGAGCCCACACTAATTAAACTGGCCTGCTCAAACCTTTCCCCTGGACTTCTATTTTTGATGGGCTAGGAATGGCCAGGGATGCTTGTCAACAGACTTGACTCACAAGAAGCCTGACTCATCTTGGGTCTGCAAGGCCCACAAAGGGGTATTGGCTAGGTCCTGGCTAAAGGAAAACAGGGCCCTTCCCTGGCCCTTCCAATCGTGGACACCACCCAATTGGCCATGCCCTGTCAATGTCAGGCATATCTGTGCATCGTTTTCCTCATCTGTCAAATGGGGAAGGGAGGGAGTCGGGGTAAGAGATCTTGACTGTCTCTTGAGACTCTAATGTTCTCTGATGCTGATTTCCCGTCTATAGTTTTCTTTCCCCACCCCACCTGGGAAAAAAGGACCAACACCTCCTTCCAGAGCTTGTGTGGCAGGAAGAGAGGGATGACTTTTGGGGAACCTGTGCCAGGCACTCTGTCCCTTTGCTGAGGCCCCAGGTCAGTAGGTTCCCGGTGGAGCTAACAGAGACAGTGGGAGGGCCCTGGCCGAGAGGGAGACCAGGGAGCCCCCGCTGCTGGAGAGAAGGGAGCTGATGGGTGCAGCCGCTGGCACGGGGACCCAAAGTGCAGTCCCATAAGAAGCAAGCCCAAACGCCCAGGCACCGTATTCAAACCCCCACCCGACCTTCCCCCACTCTGCCCCCGGCCCCCACCTCCCTGGACCACAGCCTTGGGCCTGGTTTCTCCCCTTGGAATGCCTCCCACCTCAACCCCTTTCTTTTCTATTTTTCCTTTATTATTTTTTTTTAAATATATTTTTAGTGATTTCAGAGAGGAAGGGAGAGGGAGAGCGAGATGGAAGCATCAATGATGAAAGAAAATCACTGATCGGCTGCCTCCTGCCGCCTGGGCATGCGTCCTGACCAGGAATGGAACCGTGACCTCCTGGTTCATAGGTCGGTGCTCAACCACTGAGCCACACCAGCCAGGCTCAACCCCCTTCTTTACCATTCCATTCCTGTAGGCTGACAGCCCCCCCAAGGCATCTCCTCCGCAGCCCCAGGAACACCCCTTCCCTCCCTGCTTTTCACTTCTAGACCGATAGCCGTCCGGCTGCCCCTCCGCTTGGTCTCATTTTGTTTGAAGCTACATGGTAGCTCCGAGTTCATTCTGCCTATTGTTGTAGCCACTTGTTTACTGTCTGTCTCAACCAGCCAGACTGGGGGGAGGGGGGAGGAACTCATTCTGAGTCATCTGTGCGTCTCCAGCGCCGGTTTAATACCTGTGTGCGTGTTAACATCCAGCGGCGGCGAGGCGCGGGGGGCTATAGGGACCGCAAGAGGAAACAGGGTCCCGATCCTCACAGTAGCTCTGGGCCCCGGCGGGTATAAGAAACGGACCCCACCAGTAACAGGACTGGACAAGGCCACTGCCCCCAGCCCCAGCCCCCTAAGCTGCTGGCACCTAGAACTACTGAACTTTTCCTTTCCCGGAATGCACCGGGGGACTTCACACATCCAACCCAGACCCACTCATTCTTTCTTGAGATATCGCTCTCTTCCCCACCCTCTCTCCTCCCCCCCCCCCACTCCCTCCCTTCCTCCTTCTCTCCCTCCTCCTTCCTTTGTTGTCTCTCTCTCTTTTAAGCTATGTTTATTGAGCATCTACTGTGTATCGAACACTAATCTAGGCACTGGGGTAATAAAACAAAATTCCTTACCCCGTGGCGCTTACGCTGTTGTGAAACCCTCCGCACAAAAGCCTCTTCCTGTAACAGACGCCTCCTGATTCTTTGAAATCCACCTGGACAGGCGGTGCTCTCTGAGCTACCAGCCTGGGCCAGGCGTCCATCCACCAGTGCCCCTGTGCCGCCCTGGCCACAGCGGGCTGCTGTGGGCAACACGGCATGGGTGTGGTCACGTGTGCGTTTCCCCCACAACACAACACTGAGCTCCTCCTGGCCAGGGAATGACGGTCACTCACCGGTGGCCCTCCCGTCCCCAGCCACAGAAGTGAGTAACAGTGACCAGAATGTGAATGAGGTGGGAGAGGAGGAGGAGAGGTGAATCCTAAGCTTAGGCTAGAACGGCCACGCCTTCTCTCAGCTGCCAGAAACGGGGGGGGGGGGGGGGGACAGAAATCCTGGGCTCTGGGGTCAGGTTGGCGGGGGCCAGGCCTGCAGAAGGTCTCCGTTAAAGGGGCGTCAAGCCCATAGGCTCAGCCTGGAAGTGGTGCCTGCCAAGGAGGCCAGAGGGTTCCAGCTGCAGGTCATTATTCCTCAGGGCTGCTGGGAGGGTGGGGGCCCCCTGGGGGCTATTCACATGGACACTGGGCACGCAGCCCATCCCCCTCCAGTCCGCAGCACCCTGGATCCTGGAATCTCCGGGAAGACAACTCTGGTCAAACCTTGGGCTGCTCTGCCAGGGCGGCCTGGGCCCCGCTGGTCAGCCTGGTTTTAGCAGACGTTCCCCAAGGGGATGGGGCCTCCGCGGGGGAGAATGCGAAATCCAGCCCCCGGAAACCGGGCTTCAACCCGGCTGAGAGGCTGGCTGGTGGGGCAGGGGACGTCCCTCTCCGTGTTAGTGAAAGGAGAGTGTTGGGTCAGAGGCAGGTGGGAAGAGGAAGAGCAGGAATGATAGGGAGCCTGCTGGGCTGCGGGTAGTGCTGGCCGCCCCAGGCCCACAGCCTCTGGACAATGGAGCGTCGCAGCTTTGAAGGCTGCTCAGAGGCTCAGCGGAGATAGCCATTGGGAAACAGTTGGTAAATTGAAAAAAGTTCTTATTCCTGCTGTTATTAGCATAGCAGAGCCAGCAAACAAAGAGGTGCTAAGGAAGGAGGTAGTGGGTTTACGTTTAAAACCCAATGTGTTGCCCGGCTGGTGTGGCTCAAGGGGTTGAGTGTCGGCCTATGAACCAGAAGGTCACGGTTCGATTCCCCGTCCGGGCACATGCCCAGGTTGTGGGCTCGGTCCCCAGTGGGGGTGCGTGCAGGAGGCAGCCGATCAAGGAGCCTTTCTCATCATTGATGTTTCTCTCTCTCTCTCTCTCTCTCTCTCTCTCTCTCTCTCCCCCTTCCTTTCTGAAATCAATAAAAATTACATTAAAAATTAAAATGAAAAATAAAATCAAGTGTGTTTTTTAACGTCTCCTGCCTGTCCTGAGCCAACCTGCCATAGCAAAATGGCTTCAGGCATTTTCTTGAACCGGGTTTAGTTTTAGCTAGAAAGCACCTACTACGTCCCGAGCCCGGGGCCGGGGATGCTGGGAAGGAGAAGGAAAGACGTGGCCAGGTCCTGCCAGAGGTACCCAGCGGGAGGACGCCGACGCTGTCCTCCTTCCCAGGTTCCTGTTGCCCCTCCCCCACCGCCTCTCCAGCGTGTACCGGCCTTGCGGTCACCCCCTCCCGGCCGCAGTGCAGGGGTACAGTTCCTCCTAGCGTGTCACTCACCTGCCACACGTTTGCTCACGCTGTTCTCTCTGCCTGGAACACTTGCTCCCAGCCCCACTCATTGCCTCACTTCCTGCAGGTCCCCGATCCAACATCAGCGGAGGCCCTCCCCTAACGACCCTCCGAGGAATGGCATCTGCCCCTCAGCCTGCTCTGTTTTTCTCCATAGCAACAATCACCACCACCTGACGCGTTGTGTTTGCGTGTTTTTTTCTTCCCTCCTTCCCTCATTAGGATGTGAGCTCGCTGGGAGCTTTCTCCCCACGTCTAGAACAGGTATTCAAGGCAAGTGTGTTAAGTGTCGAACAAAGAATTCGTTTCACAAAGGCTTTCTGGGACGGCCTGGGCATCGTGGTCGGTACTGAGAATGCCAGGATGCCCAAGATGGTGGCCGGCTCCTTCCACGTGGAGCCTCCACCCCCGCGGGGAAGACCACGGGGTTCCTTACTTCCATAGGCGCACGATGAGGAGAGGATGCCGTAAGAGCGAGGAATGGCGCGGCGGATCCCGCGGGGGGAAGGGTTGATGGGCAGGGGTGGCGTCTCTGTGGAGGTGACCTTTGAGTTCTAAAGGATGTGAGGGAGTTCAACGTGGAACTCGTGACCTTGGTGTAGCAGGACCGCGCTGGAGCTGCCCGGCCGGGAAGGAGGCTCTGCAGCAGGGAGGAGCCCTGCCCACCGGAGGTGTTGACAGGCAGTCCCTGTGGCCGGAGCGCAGTGCCCCGTGGCCTGCAGCTGACCCTTGCCCTGGTCTCTGAGAAACGCCAGAGCAGACAACAAGAGCTCCTTGGCATAGCCGAGGGGAGGTGCCATCGGGCACCACTATGGGAATCAGGTGACTGGAGTCAAACGGGCTGGCCATCTTCACACCCATTGTGATGGCTGTTACAGAAAAGAAAGGGAGAGTGTGGGGGCCCTAACCGGTTTGGCTTAGTGGATAGAGCATCAGCCTGGGGACTGAAAGGTCCCAGGTTCGATTCCGGTCAAGGGCATGTACCTTGGTGGCGGGCACATCCCCAGTAGGGGGTGTGCAGGAGGCAGCTGGTCGATGTTTCTCTCTCATTGATGTTTCTAACTCTCTATCCCTCTCCCTTCCTCTCTGTAAAAAATCAATAAAATATTTTTTTTTAAAAAAGAGAGTGTGGGGGGGAGAGAGAGAAAGAAGTGTTGGTGAGCATATGGAGAAACTGGAACCCTTGTGCACTGCTGGTGGGAATGTAAAATGGGCAGCCAATATGGAAAACGTATGACAATATCTCAAAAAATTAAACATGGGCTTATGATATGATTCACCAGCTCCACCTCTAGGTGGAATATATAAACAAACCACTGAAAGCAGGCACTCAAACGTATTTGCACACCACTGACCGCAGCAGCATTATTCACAGGAGCCAAAAGATAGAAACAACCCACATGTTCATTGACAGATGAATGGAAAACCAAGTGCAGTACAATCTGTGCAGTGGAATATTATGTGGCCTTGAAAAAGGTATGCAGCCCTGACCGGTGGCTCCATTGGTTGGCGCATCATCCCATACATCAAAAGGTGGCAGCTTCCATTCCTGGTCAGGGCACATACCGAGGTTTCAGGTTTGATCCCCAGTCGGGGCGAGTACGGGAGGCAGCTGATCAATCAATAAATTTTGAAAAATAGCAAAACTACCAAAAGTCTTTAAAAAAAAAAAAAAAAAGGTATGCAGTTCTGATGCATACTACATCATGGGTGAACCCTGAAGATATTATGATAAATGAAATAAGCAGACAAAAAAAATACAACTATTGTATGAGTCCACTACAAACTTCGATGGTGGTTGCCTTGGGCTGGGCTGGGGCAGGGCAGGGGGGGGGGGGGGGAGTTATTGGTTAATGGATACAAAGTTGCAGTTGGGGAAGATGAAAAAGTCCTGGAGATGGATGGTGTTGATGGTTGCACAGCAATGTGAATATACTTAATGCCACTAAACTGTATTTAAAATGATAAAATTTATGTTACGTATATTTTACCACAATAAAAAAAAAAAAAAGAAAGGAAAAAATCCGGGGCTGAGAGCTATGAGACCAGGCGCAAGAGGGTTGTAATGGGGCTTCAAAAGGGGTGCTTAGCCCGGCTGGTTGCTCAGTGGTTAGCCTTGACCTATGAACCAGGGGTCACTATTCGATTCCTGGTCAGGGCACATGCCTGGGTAGCGGGCTCCATCCTCAGCGGGCGGCGTGCAAGAGGCAGCCGATCAGTGACTCTCTCTCATCATTGATGTTTCTATCTCTCTTTCCCTCTTCCTTCCTCTCTGAAATCGATTTTTTTTTTTTTAAAGTGTGTGGGGCGGGAGTGGGGGTGCGGGGCGTCTAAAAGGAGGGAGATCTAAACTAGCCCAGGTGGGTGGAGTGGGATGAAGTGGGAGGGGGGCAGGGAAAGCTGTCTGGAGGAGGCCACATCTAAACAGATCTGAGTGGGAGCCCGGGGAGAGGGGGTTAGGGGTGCAATATGTTTCAGACAGAAGGGGCGGCATTAATTACGTTATTCAACTGAGACTGGACGGTTCAGGGCCTTGAGTGTCATCCCAGGAAGCGCGGTCTTTGTCCTACGGGCCGGGGCTTTAACCAGGGGCAGCCTGTTTGTGCTTCAGAAAGCGCTCTGGGAGCCGCCGTGGAAGGAGCGGGCCTGGAGGCAGGCAGGGGCCCGCAGCAGGGAGGGGAGGTGCTGCGAGGGCGGATGGGAAGAAGCCGGTGGCTGAGGATGTCCTGGGCCTGGTCGCTGACAGTGTGTGAGGGCACAGAGGACTCCCAGGCTTCCGGGACGGGCGGTGGGGCCGCCCGTCAGGGAGCCCAGGAAGGAAGCAAGCCTGTGGATGCAGAGAGTGAGGGGGCCGGTCTTGGACGCGCTGAGTTTGGAAAGCCCGTTCCATGTCCAGGAGACAGGCAGGAGCTCCAGAGAGGTCTGGCCTGACGGTACCGCCTGGGGGTCATCAGCATCTAGAACTGGATCCCAGCCCTGGTGGGAACAAGGTGGCCCCAGCACCACCTGTGAGAAAGAAGACGTGGGCGCCGCAGAGGGCCGGGTGCTCCGAACACCCTCGCCGCCGCCGTCTCGGGGACTCTGCCCCGTCCTTCCCTCCCCTCGGTCACCCTTTAAAGGAACCTTGTTTCTCCCGCCTCCTGTTGCAATTTTATTAGTCAAGCTACTGTTGATGCCAGGTTACTAACAAGCAGCCCCACATCGCAGTGGGTCATCATCAAAGTCGTTTATTTCTCACTCCCGGGTCTGTGGCCCGCTGGGTGGCTCTGCTCAGGGAGCAGCTCTCATCGGCTCTGTCTCTGACCTTCGCTCTCTCTTTGGGCAGAGCGACCGCGCACGTGGCATGGACCGCACCCGAACCGCCACGATGGCTCCTGACTCCGTGCCGCTGGCTCAGGCCTTTTTCTCAGCGTCAGTCCCCGCTCTGGGAGGTTCCAAGGCCTTCCCACCTGGACGTCCTTCGGGCGCCTCGAAGTCCACGTGTCCAGAACTGGACTCACCATGTCTCCCCATCGAGTTCCCATCCCCTCCACCTGTGTACACCGCGCCAACACCTAGTCCAGTGGTCGGCAAACTCATTGGTCACCAGAGCCAAGTATCAGCAGTACAACGATGGAAATTTCTTTTGAGAGCCAAATTTTTAAAACAACTTCTTCTAACGCCACTTCTTCAAAATAGACTTGCCCAGGCCGTGGTATTTTGTGGAAGAACCACACTCAAGGGGCCAAAGAGCCGCACGTGGCTCGCGAGCCGCCGTTTGCCGACCACTGGCCTAGAAGGTGGGACGGGAAGGGACTCCACACAGGTGGAGAGATGCCTGCCCCTCCATCCGGGACCGCAGAGAGGAGGCTCGGCCCGTGCGCTGGAGGCACGCCCGCCTCGGGAGGGGGCTTGGCAGAGGCGGTACGCTGTGAAGGTTGAGTGGGAGTGTGTCGTCCCACCAGCGGTCGTCAAGGGACCCGAGCAAGGTTGCAGCGTGACGCGTGGAACAGCCAACAGGGGAGAGCGCCACGGCGGGTTCGGGGCCGAGGGGGACCCTTCCACGCGGACTGGCTGAGCGCCTGTGCGCTCGGGGCCCAGCTTCAGCACTCATGGAGGGAGGCCAAGGACTGTTTCCTGTTCGTCCCGGGCTTACATGCATGTTGAGTGAAAGAAGGATCCATGTTGGGATAGAATAAGTCCACGCTGAGGACGAGTGTCATGGAGACCACAGGCTTCTTCATCGGAGCCATCCATTCTCTTCCTTCCGTGAGCAGGACACCGTGCTGGGGGCGGGGGGGGGGGGGGGCGTGGTACCCAGGGAGCGCTCAGTCCCTGTGAGTTATGTCCCTGGGAGTCCTGAGCTCACAGCCTCCTTTCCAGCCACCTCTCTCTCCCCCGGGGATCAGCCCATAGTGAGGCTGAGGGGCCTCCAGGGACCGGCAGTGAGGGAGGTGCAGAGCGACCATCTCCCCCGCTATCTGGGCCACCCAGAGCAGAGCTCACAGGCTCGGCCTCTGATTCTGAGGCCCGTTTCCACGGAAACAGGCATCGGCAACCGTCAAAGTCCCAGCTTTCAAACACAGTTCTCTTCCAAAACTTGCTCTCCCTGATACACAGGCTCCAGGAGTCTTAGAGAGTGTCCCCGCCCTCCGCCGGCGGTGAGGAGGGAGCCCGCCTCCATCCTGTCATCCTGGCTCCCAGGTCAGCGCTCACCCCCTGCCGTCCCATCCCCCACCCAGCAGGCCCAGCAGCCATCCTACCCCTGAGCCTGGGCCTCCCTGGCCCGTCCATCCACATCATGGGGAGAAAGCACCTGAAGTCAGCACATGCCTGCTGAGCATCTCAGATCCTGCCAGCTCAGTGCAGGGGAGCCCAGAGCACTGGGTGCAGGGATGGTGCCTGGGAGCTTGACCCCAGCACAGCCCAGAGTCTCCAAGGCCAATGGCACTGGAACCCAAGACCCACTCCCTGGTCACTGGTCACCGAGGGCTGGGACCTTGCCTCAGAGGACCCCGGGGGGGGGGGAGAGTTGAATGAGAGGGCACCCCGCAGGCTCGCAGGAAAAGGGCCACTGGGCTCGGCCCCTCTCCGCCTCTGCAATGCTGCTCGTCTGCTTGTGCTCAGATCTCCACCTTCTTGCCACTCTGCTCCTTCTCTGTCTTGCGGTCCATTGCTCTCTTTGTCTCTGCCTCCCTGTCTGCTCTGGCTCTTCTGTCTCCTGGGCCTGACCCGTCTCTGGGTCTCCTCACACAGCTCCCTCTGTCTTTCTTTGGGCTTCTCTGGATTTTTACCTGTCTTTCTGGGATTCTCTCGTCTCCCACTAGAGAGACCCACAGGGCAGAGATTCTGTCTGCTTTGTCCTCTGTGGCATTTTTCAATGCCGAGGACAGCACCTGGCACATAGTAGGTGCTCCACAAGCATTTGTTGAATGTGTTATCTTTTTATTTTTTTAAATGTATTTTTATTGATTTCAGAGAAGAAGGGAGAGGGCGAGAGATAGAAACGTCCATGGTGAGAGAGGATCATTGATCGGCTGCCTCCTGTACACCTCCCACTGGGGATCAAGCCGGAAACCCCGCTATGTGCCCTGACCGGGAATCGAACCTTGACCTCCTGGTTCATAGGTCGACGCTCAACCACTGAGCCACGCCGGCTGGGCTATCTTTTCCTATAGCTGTTTGTTTCCCTATCTTTCTCTCTCCCTTCCTGCATATCTTTGTCTCCTCTCTGTCCCCTCTTGGCCTCCTCTGCTGTTGTGTATCTTTTGACTTCGGCTTCTCTCTCTTCTCTCTTTGTCTCTCTTGCTGGAATGCCCCTCAGTTGCTGCCGGCCTCTCTCTTACATGCATATTCACACACACAGAAAACCATCCGCGGCGTCCTTTCCTGTAACTGTTTCCTAGGTCGGTGTGGGTTTAGGAAACCTAACTTCAAGCCTTCGGCTCCAACCCTCAGCGAGCCGCCTACACACATTCCCTCCCCTCCCAAATTACCATGATAAACAGGGCCAGGCACTGGGCAGCCACAGCAAAACTGGGAAGTCAGCAATTTGTTGCTAATGCCTTCAGCTGGCTCCTGAGTCACTGTTTTCCTCTGCCCAGCACCCCCCCCCCCACCCACACACACACACCCGCCCCTGAACAGCAGGACCAAAAGACTGCCCCTTCCAATGATCTGCCCTGGGGAAAGGTCCTGAGACCAGCCAGCTACTCACTGTCCTGGTGTGACCCTCGTCACCGTCAGACTTCTTCAGGGGCCTGTCCCAACGCTTCTTCTCTGGGGCGCCAGGGGGGTGAGGGAGGTTTTGCCTCAAAAGTGAAGTTCTAGGCGCCTAGGAGCATGAGGGGCAGTGGGTAAGGGGGTTCAAGAAAAGAGGTTGTATACCCCAGACACCAGCCTCATTGGCCAGCTCTAATAGAGAGACAGTGGGCACATGGGAAGGGAGGCCAACGAAGACCTGTTCAGCCTCTGCTCTACCCCTGTTTGCTGTGTGGCCTAAGGACAGCGGTTTGACCTCTCTGAACCTCTGTTTCCCCATTTGGAAAAGGGGAGGCATGTCGCCATCCTTTTGGAGTGAGATCGAGAGCAAACCGTGTAAAGCACTTCACACATAGGACACGCTCCGTGAAGGATCACTTCAATTTCTCCCAGGGCATAGGTTGGCTAAGAAAAAAATTCAGTAAAGATGTATTAAATGTCTGTACCGTGCCAATCCCTGTGCTGGGCCCGAAGGCTGGTCTTGTGCGGTGGTGAAGAGGTCTAACTGGGGTCAGGGCGGCCTCAGTGTGAGGCCTGGTTCTGCCACTACCGCTGTGTCATTGACCTTCTGTAAGCCTCAGTCTGCTCATCTGTAAAATGGGAGCCATTACACCACCTTTAGGTTCGTCAGAGGGTTCAATGAGAACATTGCTACAAAGCGCTTGGCCAAATGCCTGGCCTGGTGTGTGATCAGGAAATATTAGGTGGTACTAGTTTTCCAAATGACCACTCATTGACTGTCACACAACCCTAAAAAAAGCAGATGCTATTTGTCCCATTTTCCAACGGTGGAAGTTGAGGCTTGGAGGAGGTGATTTCCTAGGTCACCTCGCTAGCAGGTGGCAGGCAGGGCAAAAACTGGGCATCCTGACTCCAGCCTCTCTCTCTCTCACTATTCTAGCCTTTTCTCTCCCTCCCAGATCCCCCCAAAACTCAGAAGCTGAGTCTAGCCCACAAGTCTCCCCTCAGGTTCTCACTCTTGCCTGGCAATGATGGGATTGCAAGAGGAAGCAAGCTGGGGAGCAAGACATTTGCCCTGGGAGGCTAAGTGCCCAGGCGCCTCCAGGGCACCCCAGGCTCTTGAACTTGCCATGGACCCACAAATGGTGGGACCAGGGGTGGGGGAACCAGGAGCCAGGAGCAACGGGACGGTGGCAGTCCTTCAGCAAAAGCGTCTGCTGGTAAGAATTCTAGAGGAGTGGTTGGTCTCATACACTGACACAGACCCGCGAACAGCAGGGGTGGCACCCCATGGCACGCAGAGGTCTTCTCTGGAGGGAGGGAGAGAAGGCGGCGTCTGCTCACAAGAGTCACCCTGGAGGTGATGAAGGGATCCCAAGGCAGGAAACCCAGCCGGGCACCCCGGGAGCCTCCTGACTCCATGACCGGATCCCCCAAATGCCTTGAGGGTAGGTGCCCATCTGATGGGTCGCGGGAGTGGGAGGACCCAGCTCAGGCACAGCATCTGGGCCACAGAGACCCCATTCTGCCCCCTAAATGGCTCAGTTCCAACAGCAGGATGGGACTACTAGCTGGGCCGTGTGGGGGTGAGTAGAGGGGCCCTTGTGGAAAGAAGGTGGGAGCAGTGTCCTTGGCTGATGGAGCGCCTGAGAGCCAAATACGAATCCCCCCATTTTTGTATTTTCCCAACTTGTCAGCGCTGTGAGTCCCCCTCTCCGTGAAGGGATTCCCCCGGCGAGGTGCCGGTTGGTTGGCAGATGCCAAAACCAACCAGAGACCAGTGGCAAACTGCTCGGCTGGGTGTGAGCAGGGTGCCGGCGGTGCTGTAGGTGAGTCACTGTCACTCTTGGAAAACGCACGTCTTCAGAGAAGCACGTTTCTCGACGAGGCCGTTGTTTACCCTCTGCCTCTGCGGACGTGATTCCAGTTCAGAGGGGCTGCGTTCAAGGGTAGTTCCCGAGGAAAACAAAAACACGCAGGACCGAGGATGCAGGAGAGAACGAAAATGAGCAACACATCTGCAGTGACTGAACCCCAGATGAAGCTATGGGAGCATGAGGGGCAGTATGCAAGGGGGTTCAGTATGTAAGGGGGGCAGTATGTAAGGGGGGCAGTATGTAAGGGGGTTCAGTGTGTAAGGGGGTTCAGTATGTAAGGGGGGCAGTATGTAAGGGGGTTCAGTATGTAAGGGGGGGCAGTATGTAAGGGGGTTCAGTGTGTAAGGGGGTTCAGTGTGTAAGGGGGGCAGTGTGTAAGGGGGTTCAGTGTGTAAGGGGTTCAGTGTGTAAGGGGGTTCAGTGTGTAAGGGGGTTCAGTATGTAAGGGGGGCAGTATGTAAGGGGGTTCAGTGTGTAAGGGGTTCAGTGTGTAAGGGGGTTCAGTGTGTAAGGGGGTTCAGTGTGTAAGGGGGGCAGTATGTAAGGGGGTTCAGTGTGTAAGGGGGTTCAGTGTGTAAGGGGGTTCAGTGTGTAAGGCAAAAGGGGAAACATGGTCATTCATGGAGCGCTTGACGTAAAGGGGGTAGAAGTGAACGCTGGTTGAGTGCAGCCTGGGTTTTTTGACATAAATGATCTCATTTCCTCCCCAACACCCCTGCCAATAAGCTATTGTTATTCTCATTTTCCGGGAAGGAATGTGCATCTCGGGGGCAGTGGATCCTGTGGCGGCTTCCCTGCGATTCTCTCTCCAGAACCAACACGCTCATCCCTCAGCTTCTGCGAATTTTGGCTGCTGACAGCTCCAAGTGGCCTTCCTCCCTCGGAATTGCCTTTGGCTGCAGGGAACTACCTCTCGCAAAGTTACACCCCATTCAAGGGGGGCTTTCTATGCCTGCTCTGAAGGTCTAGAGGTCCCAAAGGGGTCATGTTTCCATTAGGGGCTACAGGCTTCCAGTGAACTTGACGCTAAGGCTGCTGCCTGATTATTTTGAACTCCTGGAGCTAAGAGACCATCAGCACAGAGAGGAATCCCCGCACTGGCAGAGGTCACTGACCCTGGTCATCGGAAGAAGGTACGGCTGCGTAGCTAAGGAACAGGAGCAGAGGAAAACGCGTGTCATGCTCCCATGACCCACTGGGGCATCCTTTGTGTCCCATGCCCAGCTTTAATGGTACATGGACACAAGCAGAGCATGGTAACCCAGCTCAGACCCTTCACGGTTGAGTTCTGGGTCTCCACCAGGAACGCTATGTAGACCAGAAGAAATGCGAGCAGAAGGGAGGGAAATCTAGATCAGGTGGCAAAGGGTGATCCCCAGTATCAAGTATGGCCTTGAGATCAGCTTCTACAGCTGGTGCTGGTGCCCACCCCACTACCCTCTTTCGAGTTTCCCAGGAAGCAAACCTAACCAGAACCCTGGAGAAGTGATTCCCGAAGGGGTCCAACTTCACAGAAGCCAGTGGATTGGGACAGTGCGATGGGTAGACTGCCGGGACACGCTGGTCCTCCACCTAGACCGCATCTAGGCGGCCCACCCACGCTGAGCTGCACGGAGTACTGCTGCAGGGCTCCTCGCCGCCGTTAGGCTCCCGTCCAGGAGTGGCTGAGGCGGAGCCGCAGGCCCATCTACCCAGCTGTGCTTTGGAACACGTCTGAAGGGCCACCCCAGCGCCCGGGCGCCCGGTAGGATCAGCGGAGGCCTCCATCACAGCCATAGCGCAGGCCAGCTGTTGCCTCTGACCAATCTCGCCTTCCTACCTTCCTTACAGGCACATCTGCCAAGAGCACCTCCCAATAAACCTCCGGCCAAAACTCTCAAGTCGGGGTTGGTTTCTAGAGAGCCCCGTCTAAGCAGGCATGTTGGTGAAACTGCTCACGGCAACAGCCCAGATATCCACCTGCCCCACCATGTCTCGGAGACAGTTTCTCAAGGTGACAGCAATGTTCTTGCACTGAGCAATAAAATTTGAGTTAAGTATTTAATAGAGAATTAAAAGGTTTAAAAAGTGTATATTCTTCATAAAGTTTCTGAGATACTATCGGTATATACCCACCTCCCCCAAACCTGCCCGTGCGAGCAGCGGCTGTTTTGTCATGCGTGGGGGTTTCAGTGGACCTTGGACAGGGCTCAGAAGGGATGGCAATTCTGTGGTGTCTGGGGGACTCAGCTTGCAAGACTCCAGCTGTGGGGGGCTGGAATCTTCTAGAGGCTTCTTCTCTTACACATCTGGTGCCGCGGCTAGGATGACGCAAACGTTGGGTTCAGCTGGGACTATGATGGCCTCTCCCCGTGTCTTGGGCATTCCCCTGCATATCACCTGGGTTCCCAAAGGGAGAGGCCTGTGGGAAGCATTCCAAAAATCCAAGGTGGAAGCCGCGTGAATCTTCCTGACCGTGCCTCGAAAGCCGGGCACAGCCACCTCTGCTGTCCTCTCAGGGTCCCCGCGGCACAAGTCCACCCCACTGTCCGGGGAGGGAATGTCGGCCACACCTCTCTATGGGAAGAGTATCAAAGAATTTGCAACCATTTGTTTTTTTTAAACCACATACCACTTGTAGGGATTTATCATAAGGAAGTAATACAAGTGTCTAAGATCTATGCAAAAGGAAATGGACCTCTCAACATTGTTCGTAATGCTGAAAACCTGGAAACCATCGAAATGACCAACAACCCGTAGGGGTTGGCTAACTAATTTGCGGTACAGTGTGTCAATACTATGAAATACTATGTAGCTATTTAAAAAGATGGTATAATATGATGGAAACATTTTTATACTCTATAGTTAAGTGGAAAAAGTTGGTTGCAGACAGATCATATAATAAGATACATTTTTATTTAAAGAATAGAGGGTTTTGAGAGAACCAGAATGGCGGTATAGGTAAACGCCAGTACTCAGCGCCTCCCACAGCCACATCAAAATTACAACTAAAATACTGAACAACCATCATTCAGAACCACCTGAAATCTGGCTGAATGGAAGTCCCACAACTAGAGGATTAAAGAAGAAAGCGCATTGAGACTGGTAGGAGGGGTGGAGGTGCGGAATAGGCTAGTCCGACATCCACATGTGGCATTTCTTTAATCGGGAGGGATATGTCCAAGGCTCCAGTGAGAATCAGGGGGGTCCAGCCCCACACCAGACCCCCAGCCTAGGATTCTAGAGCTGGGAGGAGAAGTCCCCATAAATTTGGGCTGTAAAAACCAGCAGGGATTGTGGCTGAGTAAGATGGAGGCTGCTAGAGTCCCAGGTGTTCCTCTTAAAGGGCCCACACACAAATTTACACTGTCCTGATTCCTCTGAGTGCCAGCACTGGGCAGCAGCTTTGGGGGAATCCAGGGACATGTGGGGAGGAACTGGACTGTCTGGCATCACGGCAGGAACTCGGGAGCGGCTTCCTCTCAGACAAGGGTGCTCATAGGGCTCATTGTTCCTATGCTGGGACCTCCCCCATTGCAGAGCTGACTGGCAGCCATATCTGAGTTTCCATCAGTGTGGCCAACACTGCTCGCTTTACCCTGGTGATTCCCTGAGACCCTGCCCCATTCAATTTGCAGCCCCACCCAAGCAGTTTGCAGCTGCTTTTCCATATGAATGGCCTGTCCTGGCTCAGGCTTCAGACTTTGCTAAAATCTCTTAGACAAGCAACAGCTGGAGTCAGTGTACTCCAAACCTATCAATAAAAGGCCCACTAGCTCCAGCCTGCCTTGCCTCACTTTGGGCATCACTTTGGCACTTTCTAACCCAATACAAATAGCAGCCATCTGCAGATCTCTCTGTAGTTCCTGCTGGGTGGCCCCAGACAGTGGCTGACTTTGCACCTCCTGGGAGGCCCCAAAGCCAGTGCACCCAGTGTACAGCTTCAACCCATGCCAGATTACAACTCTACACATCCACAAGTGACACACTAAAGGGGCAGATTCAGTTAGCACCAAAGCCCCACTGAAGCAAATCCTGCTCCATAGGGGTGTCTCCTGCATAGCAGCTCTTCCATTGTAGATGCAGCTGGTCCTCACAGCCAATTTGCCTGGAAGCCAATTCCTCCCAGTGATGCCAATTAAGGTTCAACTACAATAAGACTGTGCACACAGCCCACACAGGGGTGAACCTAGAGTGCCCAGCTCAGGTGAGTGGGGAGGCTGAGCCAGTGGGCCCCACAGGACACCTATTACACAAGGCCACTCTACCAATCCCAGGAAACATAACAGCTCTACCTAATACATAGAAACACAGGGAAGCAGCCAAAATGCGGAGACAAAGAAACATGTTACAAATGAAAGAAATGGAAGCAAGCAAGCTAATGGATACAGTGTTCAAAACAATGATTTTAAGGTTACTCAAGTATCTTAATGAGAACTTCAAGGGACTTAGTGATACTTTCAAGATCTTAGTGAGAATGTCAAAGACATAAAAAAGGACCAGTCAGAAATTAATCCTGCACTAACTGAAATAAAGAATAACTTATAGGGATTCAACAGTAGAGTAGAGAATTCTGAAAATCAAATCAACAATTTGTTATATGAGGAAGCAAAAAATACCCAATCAGAAGAGCAAAAATAAAAAATAATCCAAAAATTTGAAGACAGTATAAGAAGCTTCTGGGACAACTTTAAGCAAACCAACATTTGCATTATGGGGGTGCCAGAAGGATATGAGAGAGAGCAAGATATTGAAAACTTATTTGAAGAAATAATGAAAGAAAACTTTCTCTACCTGGTGAAAGAAATAGACTTACAAGTCCAGGAAGCACAGAGAGCCCCAAACAAGAAGAACCCAAAGAGGCCCACACCAAGACACATCATAATTAAAATGCCAAGGGTTAAAGACAAAGAGAGAATCTTAAAAGTAGCAAAAGAAAAGCAGTTAGTTACCTATAAGGGAGTGCCCATATGACTGTCAGCTGATTTCTCAACAGAAACTTTGCAGGCCAGAAGGGAGTGACAAGAAATACTCAAAGTGATGAATAGCAAGGACCTACAACCAAGATTACTCTACCCAGCAAAGCTATCATTTAGAATTGAAGGTCAGATAAAGAGCTTCACAGATAAGAAAAAGCTAAAGGAGTTCATCACCACCAAACTAGTATTATATGAAATGTTGAAGGGTATTCTTTAAGAAAGGAAGAAGAAGAAGAAGAAGAAGAAGAAGAAGAAGAAGAAGAAGAAGCAGCCCATGTGACCGACAGAGACTTGGCTGACAGCAGCTGCCCTCTCACTCCAACAAGAATTGTTTGAGTTGTCTTGTACCCATGGTGTGGGGAAGTGGGTTTACGATATCTAAATCCAGCCTACCACAAGGAATGCTCAGGACCTACTCAAGAAGGCAAATAATCCCTTCCACTAATATTTACAGGGTAAAATAAGATTGTTGTTAGAGTAATAAATTTGACAGTAAAATAGTAGTCAAGTTTTCAGGCAAATTTAAATTGACTAGTTGAAACAAGCGAATATTCTAGAAAAATTAATTGTACTGGACAAAAAGGTGTTCCTAAAGTGTTAACTAAAATTTTTATTGGTACTTCATCTCATGATAAAATTGTGCACTATGTAATGAACCTAAAACAGTAATATTAGAGTGCAAAAAATTAAAATTTAAAAGCCATCAAGACTACATTATAAAATTTTCAAAAGCCTCCTAACATTTAAATCAAAAAAGGAGGGGATAGTAGAAGAATATCATGTAAGGAAAAATATCCTGTAAGTAAATTACATTTAGAAAATTAATACTTTAGAAAATTAATTGTAAGGCTAAAAGCAAGACACCCATGAAAAACACACAAGGTGTCAAAACAAGCCAGAGGAAAATCATTTGGGTAAAAAATGAAATAGGATCCCAAGTCAAATTTATAGAAAATATTCCTTTACTAACTTTTGGTCGAGAATATGTTTGTATATTTTCAGAAAACAACTCCGAGACCATGTGGATTCCAGCAACAGAGAGGAATCAACAGGACTACTCCAGCCATGAAGACAGAAGAGAAGCAGTCCAGAGATGGAAGACACCGACATCACCTTGCCATACTAGCAGTTAGCAGCTGTGCGTCACTGCAGGTTGCCCAGGACCAAACCAGAGAGAGTCGGACCTGCATTACCACCATTTGTCCACCATCCAGAACTGTAATGTCAGTGCTGACATGTACACATAAGGAACTGTTGGACATTGTAATTGGGTCTCAAAAGGACTGTTGGCCCAGAAAGAAACTCACTACAGACTGATTCATTTGCCTGTCACCATAAGCATTATTGCTTGTCTCATTTTCGGTTCTTATAAGTGTATTTCTAATAGCACATGATCTCACTCATCTAGGGGAAATAATGAACAACATAGACTGATGAACAAGAACAGACCCAGAAACAAGGAGGCATGGATCAGACTGTCGGGCCTCAGTGGGAGGGTAGGGGAGGGTGGGGGTAAAGGGGAGAGATCAACCAAAGGACTTGTGTGCAAGCATATGAACCTAACCAGCGGTTAAGGACAACAGGGGGGTGGGGGCATGTGTGGGGAGGGGTGTGGGATGGGAATGGGGGGATGAGGACAAATATGTGATACCTTAATCAATAAAGAAATAAATAAATAAAATAAAGAAATAAAAAAGAAGAAGAAGGAGGAGGACGAGGAGGAGGAGGAGGGGGAGGAGGAGGGGAAGGAGGAGAAAAGATAATAGAGACAATAAAATGGCAACAAATACACATCTATCAAAAATGGAATCTAAAAATCAAAATAAACAAAAAATCTAATGAATAAAATAAACTGATGAATAAAATAGAATCAGAGGCATGGAAACATGGAACAGATTGATGAATCTCAGAGGGAAGGGGGTGGGAGGATGGGAAGAGATTAACCAAAGATCTTATATGCATATATGCATTACCTATAGACACATACCATAGGGTAGTGAAGGCCTGGGGTGGGGAAGGATCAGGTTGGAGGAGGGTAATGGGGGGAAAAAAGAGGGACATATGTAATACTATCAACAATAAAGATTAAAAAAAGAGTATTTCCTTTTAAAAAAAGAATAGAGGGTGTGTTTGTGTTTTTTTTAAAAATCAGAAATATTTGATAAGTTAATTGAGTTTCTCCTGTGCCAGCTCTGAGCTAGGCACTGGGGACGCAGAGTAAATAAGAACAAGCGTCTTGATGTAGAGAACTTACATTCCAGGGGCAGGGGGGGTGGAGGTGGTGGGGGCAGACAGACACATAAGAGGAGGGTTGTTTCTTTTTAAAAAAAATTTTTTTATTGATTTCAGAGAGGAAGGGAGAGGTAGAGATGAAACATCATCAATGATGAGAGAGAATCATTGATCAGCTGCCTCCTGCATGCCCCCCACTGGGGATCGAGCCTGCAACCTGGGCATGTGCCCTTGACCGGAATCGAACTCGGGACCCTTCAGTCCACAGGCCAATGCTCTATCCACTGAGCCAAACCAGCCAGGGCGAGGAGGGTTGTTTCTCTGGTAACTTTCCAGAGGAGATGACACTTGAGTTGAGTTTTGAAATCAATTAGCCAGAAAAAATGAAGAGAGCACGTGTTGTAGTCATGACAAGACCAATCATAATCCCAATTTTTGTTGCTGGTGACTGGGTCAGGAGTGGGCATGTGGCCAGTTCTGGCCAATGCGAGGGGAGGGGAAGCCTGCTAGGGGGCTTCAGAGAGAAGTTTTTGAGTGCCTCATAAAGACACTAGACACGGTCTCTCTTTATTGCTGTGGATGTGTTTGTGTCTAGGAATGAAGTTTGAGTCTACTGCCATCTTCTTCCAACTGGAGAGGATTCAGCTTTACAGTGAAGCTGATCCCAAGGACGGCAGAGGAAAGAGGGAAAAAGCTGGTTCCCCGGCATTTTTGAGTGTTGATTATGTAATGCCTGGGGTCCATCTTGCCTCCACCTCAGGTGAGATCATGTATTTCCTGACTGTGCAAGCAGGTTTGAGTCAGGGTGTTGTGTTACTTGCAGCTGAAAGCATGCTAACGATTGCAGGAGAGCATTCCAGGCCCCCAACCCAGGGGAGAGAGAACGGCCTCCGTTCAGCCTGGCTGCCAGGGAAGCGGTGTGCAAGGGCTGACAGTGGACAGGCCAGTAGGGCCAGGTCATGACGAGATTATGTCATCAAATTTTCATCCTGAGGGCAGTGGGGAGCTGGTCAAGAGTTTTAAGCAGCAAAGGGATTTATTCAAATCTGCATCTTACGAAAAGCCGTCTAGTTGCTAAGAACAATATGGGAGAAAGAGAGAGAGCATGCTCAGGGAGATCAGTTGGAAGGCTGATGCATAAGGGCAGAGATGCCTGGGCAATCGTATTGAGGTGTCGATCAGGAGAAAGTCAAGAAATATTAAGGAGGCAGAGTTGTCAGGCTGCGTGTCAGCTGGCTGTGGGGGAGAAGAGAGGGGATGGGGCTCCCTCCCAGGGTTCAGGCTTGGGCATTTGGGAGAACGGTGGTGCCATGTCCTGAGAAAGGCAATGCCAGAAGTAGGCTCGAGTGGGAAACGAACAGCTTGGTCTAGACGTAGTATGTACAGGGTGCCCAAGACACTGAGTGGAAGGAAACCTACTGAAGGGTACGGGTTGCCTTTTTTCTGCTAAACATCTTGATGAGCTTTGGGGAGCTCTCGCTCCACCACTGGACAGAGTCTTGGGGGACCTGGCCAAAGGGTGGAGCGTGATCCAAGCCTGGACAAGTAAATGCTTTGCCTGGAATCTGAACCTTGACTTGCCTCCAAGTATTCAATCATCCCCAAGATGAGGTTTTGTCTTACTCTGGGCTCCCCTGAACTTAGATCCTGAGCAAGCGCCTGTATTCAAGAAGAGGAAAGTGGTTCCAGGGAACAGGAGAGAGGAACCAGGAAGAGAAATCTAACCGAAAGTTTGTCATGTCAGTGCTCTGGCTCACTGGAACCTTCTGAGGAGTAGACCATGGGTCTCAGAACAGTCTGCAGGAGGGGTGAAGGGAGAGGCCTGTGTCCACTGGCTCCTGACCCCGCTGGGTAGGGGGTGCACCCATGCGTCCCTGGGTTGCCCCTGCATGTGTGCCCAGCAGGCTTCCTTAGGCAACTCAGGTAGCAGCCTCAGAGGAGCGTGGGGCAGGAAGTGAGAGGCTGCAGCACATCTCATTTTGAGATGAAGCACTGTCAGTGCAAATTGGGTCAAGACCGGTGCAGAAACGACCGCAGTGGCAGCAGAGGCGAGGCTGAGAGGACGCAAGGCGAGGCACCAGAGATGTGTGGCGCGGCCTCCACAGGCTGTCTGCTGGCTCCCGCTGCCTGGACGTCCAGAACTATCCCCCCAGGATCCTCTCTCCAGGGCCTCGTGGTCCAACTTTTCCTTCAGTTCTGCAAGCCACGTCACAGCCTTCCAGTGGGCTCACACTGGCCATAGTCCGTTTCTGTGGCTTACGCCAAAAAAGAAAAAAAAGAATACGTGCGAATGGATGCAGCACATGACATCCTAGAGAGGCAACTCAAAACCAGTTGTGGAGCCAATGGGATATTTCCCTGCAGTATGTCCTAAAGGTCCTTTGGTAAGATGGATAGCTGAGGCACGGTTTCTGAGGGTGTGGCCTCCCTACACATGGTCCTCCCTGAATCTTAGAGAACCACTGCACACTTAAGGGAAGAGGGTCCGCTACTTTATCATTCATCCGTGACCAGGAACAGCAGGACATACCTGTATCTCATCCACATCCCTGGATGGTCGCGCTCTTGGGCTAAAAGGGGGTCGTCAAGGTAGAGCATCTGAAAGTGGGTCAGCTTAGATCAGCAATTTTCAACCAGTGCGCCACAAGAAGTTTTAAGACATGCAATACCTGGCTATTTAGTCAGGGGCACTGACCTCTTTTGCCTTAGATTGTAAAAAAAAAAAAAAAAGACAACAGCCAACACAACAATAGCAATCTGGTGTGAATGAATTGAAATTATACTTTTTTTTTTCTTTTTGTCAGATCAGCAAAAAAAAAAAAAAAGTTTTAGTAATTAGTTAGTTTATGTGTGCTGTGAGATGAAAAAGGTTGAAAATACTGGCTTAGACCAAGGTCTTGACCCTGGGTAGGCTTCATGAATTTATGGGCACAGGATGGAATCACACGATAAGTGAAACGTATGAATGTGTGCGTGTGGGGGTGGGGCGGCACACGCATGCTTACATGCATGCCTATTGGGCCAGCTTTCCTCAGTAGAGAGAGTACTGATGGTCATGGACCAACTATCACTTTTAGGGAACCATGAAGAAAAGGCAGGGAGAGAATGGCAACTAAAGATACACTGGAGACCTATCAGCATTAACTACGCTTAGATATTGGGTGCCTGTGCCCCCCAAGTCTAACAAAGCTGACAGACACAGATGTAAAGTTTAATAGCCACGCAGAGGAGCTAAGCTAGAGGGATATGCAATGTATCGCAAGGGAGTGAGCATTTTGTCGTGGGAAATCGGGAAAGACTGCCCAGAGGAGGAAGGGCTCCAGAGGGTCTTGAAGGACCAGGAGGCGTTTCCAGGCAGATGATGGGGAAATAGAGAACAAGAAGCAAGGAGTGAGCACAGTGAAATCAGAGGTGGGAAACAGCGGGGTGCATGAGGGGACACAGTGAAAGGTAGTGGTGGGAGGTAGCTAGGGAGTTTGTACTTGATCCTACAGGAAAAGGAGATTTCATTTGGGAAATAGCACTCATGTATGCATGTTTTATATATTTTAAATAAAACACATGTGATGTTTTTTTAAAAGCTCAAATAGTACAGAAAAAGTGAGAATAGCCCCCCACTATCCTTTCCTCCCACCTAAACCTTAATAGCTTATAGGTAACAGTTTCTGTGTATTCCTCCAAATGCTTTCTATATACCTCTCAACACATGTATGTGTATTTCCTTTTCTAACAAATGAATTCATGTTCTATATACTATCCTGGAGCTCACGTTTTTCTCTTAACAATGTATCCTGGACATCGTTCATATTACATAAAGGCACACCCCATTCTTTTAATAGCTTCGTACTATTGCAGAGCATGGGTGAACAGGGTAGCCTCCAAAATTGTTGTGCCCATTTATACAGTCACTATGCGTGTGTAAATGTTCCAGTTAGCTTTCCTCCTTGTCAACCTTCTCGCAATCCTTTTAATCTTGATAGTATGATATCTCACTGGCAATCTTGACAATCAGGTATTTCATTATTTTAATTTGCATTAATTAGTTTAATTATAAGTAAGGTTGCTTATCTTTTTTTAAAACATATTTTTATTGATTTCAGAGAGGAAGGGAGAGGAAGAGAGAGATAGAAATATCAGTGATGAGAATCATTGATAGGCTGCCTCCTACACACCCCACACTGCAGATCAAGCCCACAACCTGGGCATATGCCATGACCAGTATCAAACCGTGACTGAACGGTGACCTCCTGGTTCATAGGTCGATGCTCAACCACTGAGACACGGTGGCTGGGCAAGGTTGCTTATCTTTATTGTGTTTATTGACCATTTGTATTTGTTTTTATGCAAACAGCTTGTTCATATCCTTTATCCACTTTTATGTCTGTTAGTCTTATCTATAATAATAAAAGTGTAATATTCAAATTGACCAAATGGCCAAACTGTGGAACGATGGTCCAGAAGACCTTCTGGATGACCTTCCGGATGAAGCTGGGCCTGCAAGGGCCTACTCTTGCATGAATTTCGTGCATTGAGCCTCTAGTTAATTTATAAAAATTATTTATATTTTAATGAAATTAGACTTTTTTATAAATAAATTATAATATATACTATATATAGTATATATAATTTATATACTATTATATGTTATAATAGTATACATAATTATAATATAACTAGAGGCCTGGTGCACAAATTCGTGCATGGGTGGGGTCCCTCGGCCTGGCCAGCAATCGGGGCCCATCGGAGCTGGCTGGCTAGGGGAGGGACCTCGGGAGGTTGGCTGTGGAAGCAAACTGACCACCAGGGAGCAGCTCCTGTGTTGAGCATCTGCCCCCTGGTGGTCAGTGTGGGTCATAGCCACCAGTAACCAGTCATTTGGTTGACTGGTCCTAACGGTCACTTAGACTTTTATATATATATACTAGGGGCCTGGTAAACGAAATTCATGCACTGGGCGTGGGAAGTCCCTCAGCCCAACCGGCCCCCTCTCACATACTGGGAGCCCTCAGGGGATGTCCTACTGATGGCTTAGGCCCAATCCCCATGGGAAGTGGGCCTAAGCCGCAGTCTAGCCTCCCTTTGTGGGAGGCAACTGGGCTGGTCAGGGGAAGGCACCAGCCCCATCACCCTACTGCTGCAGCCATTGCCAGTCACCACAGCCACCAAGGTGTTTTCATCAACACGACTCCAGTCCCTTCACCAAGAAAAAATGACAACTTTCTTTAGGCATTTTCAAGATGTGTCTTTCATAGGATATGCATTTCTTCCTTTCTTTCTTTTTTTTATCCTTGCCTGTTTCCATTGACTTTTAGAGAATGTGGAAGAGAAAGGGAAAGACAGAGAGAAACATCAAAGTGAGAGGAACACATTGATTGGTTGCCTCCTGCATGAGCCCTGATCAGGGCCCCAGCCAGGGAAGAGCCTGCAACCTAAGTACATGCCCTTGATCAGAATCAACCCAGACCCTGCTGTGGGCAGGCTGAGGCTCTATCCACTGAGTCAAACCGGCTAGGGCAGGATATGACATTTCTTAGCCCTCCAGCAGCGGACCTTCGTTTTTTTCTCCAGAAGTGTGGTGGAAAAACCCTAGATCACCTTTTTGGATTCTTATTACCCAAGTTACTAAGAATATTACCAGTGGCATACAAGAAGCTTAGCCAATGTGCAGTCAGAAAAGGTGTTTCCTCTATAGTTCACACCAATCACGGGCTGTTCTCTGCCGAGGCCTAAAGCCTCTGGCCAAAGCTTTAGGCCTGGGCAGGGGACCTCCAGCTCCCTGTGATCGCAGACACCACCCACTGGGCAGGGGACCCCAGCTCCCTGCAATCCACCACAGGACCAGACCCCCTTGCAAGAGCGGACCCCCAGTTGCCTGCGACCCATCACAGGCTCCCTGCTGGTGCCCAAGGCCGGAAAAGCCTCCAGCGGATGGTTTCCTGGTGAGCGTGGCTTGTGGGTGTAGTGGAGTGATGGTTAATTTGCATATTACTCTTTTATTAGGTAAGATAGTATATCTATATATATAAAAGCCTTATCAACCAAACAACCAAATGACTGAACAACTGGTTGACCAGTCGCTATGGTTCACACTGACCACCAGGGGCAGACACTCAATGCAGGAGCTGCCCCCTGGTGGTCAGTGTGCTCCCACAGCCAACCTCCCACGGTCCTTTCTCCCCAACTCCCTGGCCCACCGGCCCCGATGGGCCCCGATTGGGACTGGGCAAGACGGCCCCGATGGGCCCCGATTGGGACTGGGCGAGACGGCCCCAATGGGCCCCGATTGCTGGCCAGGCCGAGGGACCCCACCCATGCACGAATTCGTGCACCGGGCCTCTAGTATGTATATAAATGTATATACAGCTGGTCCTCAAATAACATTGTTTCACTTGTTTTGTTATAACATTGATGAGAAGAAAAAATTATGGATTCCCAGCCAGGGCCACTATCTGGGTGAAGTTGGCACATACTCACTTCTGCGTGGTTTTCTCCAGGTACTGCAGTTTTCTCCCACATCCCAAAGACGAGCATGTTGGATGAATTAGTGTGTCTCGGTTATCCCAGCCTGAGTGAGTGTGGGCAGGTGTGAGTGACCCTGTGATGGAAGGGCATCCTGTCCAGGGTGAGTTCCTGCCTTGCACCCTGGGCTGCCCCTACAGGCACTGGCCACCTGTGACCCTGAACTGGAATAAGCTGGTTGGAAAATCATCTTACTTCTTTTCATTCTTCTTTCTTACTAGTAAATGCTTGCATGGCTCACATTTATTTCAATGCTTAACATTAGAAACGCTTTGGGTCATTGTTTAGATGTTTGTTGATGTTTTGTGACTAGAAATATGCCGTAGGAACTTAACTCTTATTTATTTCAGTTAGCTTATGGTAAAATTGGTTTTCTGATGTGTCGTTTCTCTTTTTTTAAAACAAAATTTTTTTATTGATATCAGAGAGGAAGGGAAAGGGAGAGAGTTAGAAACATCAGTGATGAAAGAGAATCATTGATCAGCTGCCTCCTGCACACCCCACACTGGGGATTGAGCCTGCAACCCGGGCATTGCCTTCACCAGGAATCAAACCATTACCTCCTGCTTCATAGGTCAACACTTAACCACTGAGCCACGCGTCATTTCTCTTGAAGGCACCTTTTCCAAGAACCTATCAACAATGTTAAGTGAGGGCTTACTGTATATCTTAATGATATTATCTTTTGACTTTGTTTACAGTGCTTTTGACATATGAAAATTTAACTATTTTTATATAATCCAAGAAACCTATGCTAATTCCTTTGTTTTATATCTTCCCATATCCTAAACATATTTCATTTTTCTTTCCTTTTTGGTCTTAATTCATTTTTTTAAATTAACTTTATTGGGGGTAACGTTGGTTAATAATATTATATAAATTTCAGGTGTATAATTCAATAATATATCATCTGTGTGTTGCATTGTGTACTTACTACTCAAAGCCTCTCTCATTCCATCACCAGGTTTGACCCCCTTTACCCTGTTCATCCTTCCCTCAACCCCTCGCCCCCAAAGTTTTTTATGTTCCTGAATATATCTTTTTTTTTTTTAACAGCTTCTAGGTTAATGTTATGCCTGAAAATCTTTGCCCATTCCTAGGTTATAAAATAATTCATTAATGCTCTCCTCCAGCAATTTTATGATTTCATCATTTATGTTAAAATCTTGGAATTTAACTTAGTTTTGTACGTCCTTGTGCACACACTTTGCTAGGACCTCACTCTCTTCATTGTCCCCTATATTCCCAATTACTTCTTCCACTTGTTTAATCATGTTTGGATTTTCTTTACCAAGAAAGAGTCTTCCGTTTCCAACTTATAATAAAGCCTCATGACCAAATTGCAAGTGATAAAGACAAAAATAACAAAGAATTCTGAAGCCTGTTGGCCTGTCTGTATCTGAGACCTTTCATATTCTATTCAAGAAGGGTAAGGTCAAATGTGGACACTCATTATGTTATGGAAAGGGGGGCTATGTGGGCAGGAGAATGGAAAAAATAGTGAGCAGAGCTGGTGAGGATGTGTGGCCAGGGCACGCTCCCGGACGCTGCGGGGACTGTGCCTGGGAACAGCTCTCCTGGAGAACAGGGTGGCAACCTGTGCCAGGAGGGTTCCGGCTTTTTGACCCAGTAAATCTGCTTCTGTGGCTTAACCTGAACAAATAACCAGAGAAGCGACCATTCACATACAAGCGAGTGTATCACAACAAAATTAATAAGAAATAGATGTAAGAGCCATAGTGATAAATCCTCCCTTCCCCCAACTGATGGACAGAGTATAATGTAACCTGTACCTATGGCCTAGACATTCCCGAGCACCTAACCAGGCACCTTATATGGACTATACATTGAACCACCAATCAGCACCTACCAAATACCCAAAACCCTTGTTCCTAAGTACCTAAGTGCCTGATCATGTGCCTTATATGAAACCACCAATCAGCATGAGCCGAGTACCCCATCCCTTCCCATTCTTCCCCTCAGAAGGCGTGTTCCCCTCTGCACGTGTTGCTACTCCCCATTGCGGGGCAGCCCGGCAGGGGTCCTTCTCCTCTAATAAAGCCTGCAGTCCTGGTTTCCGGCCCTCTGTCTCACCTTTCATTTGGTGCAGAAACCCGGGAGAGGTGCACGGGAGCGTGGACGATCCTCAAACCGAGCCCCGAGCTTCTGACTCCTGCTCTGGCTCTGCTCGGTGGCATGGTTCTGAGTTGATTGGCCCGCTCCGGACACCTCTCGAACCCTGCCGTACTAGGACATGTGGGGATCTCGTCGCTTTCTCATCGGTAGGCTTCAGGGACTTTCCCAACCCCCCCCCCCCCCCGACCCCCCCCCCCCCCCCCGCATCGTTCCTTTGACCTGGAAGGGCATCAGAGTTCTACTCGGCTGCACATTCTACGTTCTATGAAAACCCAGGTGCCTGGCTGGGAAAACTCTGCTCTACTCCAGGGGAAAGGTCTCAGGGTGACGACCTTGGAATCTTCTCTCGTCTCTCTCTCTCTCTCTACAGGTTGGCTGAGGAAAAAAAAGGACGCTCCTTCTTTCCTCCCCAACTTCCCGGTGGCCCTTCCCTCTGGTCATGGGGACCTCTCAGTCCAAACCCCCTCTACACACCCTTAGGATGATGTCTCCTCGCCAACCTCTACCCTTGGTCTTTCTGGCTACATCAAACCAAAGCTCTACCTGGCCACAATATAAACTCAACAATGTCTCTCTGTGGCCCGAAAACGGCACTTTCGATTCCAATATCCTCCAACACCTAGATAATTTTGCCACCGGACAGGGAGGCCTCAGAGATCCCTATGAACAGGCTTTCCCTCCTTACCTTCCCCCTCCCGCTCTCGCCCCTCGCTTTACTCCTCATGTTCCACCCATCAGATCCTCCTTGCAAAGTCTTCTTTGCCCTCTCAGATTGGTCCTCAGCCCCTTTCTCTGTCTTCTGACTCTTTCGACCCAGCGGATCATTCCTTTCCACGTGTCTCACTCCTGCCACCTCCTTACAACCCTGCCACGAAAACTGCACCCCACACTCTACCTCTGAGAATTCTAACCGCCCGCCTTCCCCTGTGCTCTCCGCCAAATCTCTGCCCCCGTAACCGCCAGCAACCGAATTCACAGGTGGCTGGCCATTCCCTTCTCACTTTCTGATCTTCCCGAGAACCCAAATCCTGAGAACGTGAGCTCCAAAACAGCCTTTCCATCTAACACTCATTCTCAGGCCCAAAGACTGCCTTCCACAACAGCCTCTTCTATTCCTGAGTCCACTTTACCCAAGGGAGGCAGCAGGAACTGAGGGCATGGTCTGAGTCCACGTCCCATTCTCTATGTCCAGCCTCACAGATTGAGAGGCATCTCAGGTTTCTTTTTCCACTGACCTGACCACCTTTACTCCCCGACATACGCCGCAAACTTCAAAAAACAGATACAGGTCCACAAATCCCTCAAAAAGACCTCGTTAACCTGACCTTTAAGGTCTTTAATAATAGAGACGAGGAGACCCAAATCCAAAATCAAAGGCGAGATCAGGCCAAGGCTGAGGCCCAGTAGGAGGCCTTCCAGCTCCTAGCCACCGCTCTCACGAACCCCAAACGAAGTGCCGCTCCTCCAACCATGGGTAAGTCAGGGGCTAAGCCTCCTCGGGGCCCATGCTTCAAATGACATTGAGCCAAGTCCTGCCCAAACCCGAGACCCCCGCCTGGGCCCTGCCCAAGGTGCGGAAGGGAAGGCCACTGGAAATCAGACTGTAGTCTGGCTCCTCCGGTCTGGCCTCAGCCAATCCAGCATGGCCGCCCTCTGGATCCGGTTTGGAGCTCCCAGACCTCCTGGGACTGGCCACTGAAGAAGCTGCCCAGGCCCTGACAGGGCCCCACAGACTTCCATCACCAGGACAGAGCCTCGGGTAACAACTGTGGTGGCAGGTAAGCCGATCTCCTTTTTAATTGATACTAGGGCCACTTATTCTGCCCTCCGAATTCGATGGGACTCTTGTCCACTCCTCAGTCTCTATTATGGGGGTTGACGGATTAGTCTCACAGCCATTAGCCACCGCACGTCTACACTGCATCTTACTAAATTCCCCCATTCACTCTTTTCTCATTCTACCTCGGTGCCCGGCCATTGCTACCATGCATCTCCTCATAAAACCCAGTTGTCCCAAACCACAGTCACCTTCCTCAGTTTCACTCTCTCGACCCGCAAGGCCCAGCCATTCTTGGGACTGTAAAGGCCTTATCTCCTTATCTTCTCTATGATCATTATCTCTAGGAAAAATGCGGCAGTTTGGGATTCAGGTGGCTAGAGGCCTACTCCCTCCTCCCCCTGCCTTTTCTCCAGCCTCATCTTCCACTGCTCCTTTCCTTCCCTTTCTCTTTTCCCTTGGATAACAGCCAATTCTAATATTCCTTCCCACTTTCACTGCAACACAATCCCAGTCACTCATCTGTCACCCCTTATTGGTAGCGCCATGGCGACTACCCTCTCAGCTTGGAGTGCGGAACTAGAAAAAGGAATCTCATCCCTTTAGCCCACCTCTTCTCCTTACACCTTTCAGCTTGTCTCCATGACAGGGATTTTTCTTCCTCTTAGAGAAAACACATACATCTGTCTCCCCATCAGCTGGACAGGAACCTGTACTCTCACCTATCTCTCACCCAATGTAGATGCAGCCCCAATAATCAGTCTTTACCTGTCCCCGTAACCCATCATGTCTGACACAAAAGGGCAGTCCAGATCATCCCTCTCCTCCTAACCCTCATCATCACAGCATGAGTTGGAACTGCCACAGGGAGCTTAATCACTGCTCTACCCATACTTTGAAACCCTGTCTCAGGACCTACAAGAAACACGTGGATGCCCAGCAAGGGGAAAAACTGGGAAAACAAGAACCTTACCCCCAGGGTAACCTATTCTCCCCTTTCATATCACTAGTGAGGCAACTGAGACCCCTACTCTTTTCCTCCTAAAAATAACATCTAGGTCTCTGTTGTATTTCAGCTCCAGGCCCAGAAAAGCAGCAAAACCAGACAAGTGACGCTGTGGCAGCCTCAGGACCAGCTTTTACCTCCCAAGTGACTCAACAGGATCGCTCTCAAGACTTCACCAACCAGTCTCTTGGGGAAATCATGCTGCTGCACCCCTCGTTCAGCACGGAAAACACTCCCTGTTTTTCGCTCACTTACCCCATCTCTCCTTCCATTATTAGGCCCACTGATATTCTTTTAATTTTGCTCTTTGGCCCCTGTCTCATGCGTTGTTTCACTAGTTTCTTGCAGAACAGAATGCAGGCGTTTGCCAACCAGAAGGTGGGAGAGATCTATCTGGCCTTGAATTCAGAACCTAGCACCAGAATCCTTGAGACCCTGGGTAGATGCCCCTGACGACGCCCCCTCTCAGCAGGAAGTAGCTAAGGAAGACGGACTTCATCCCATGACCTTGCCTGGACTCTCAATTTTTTTTTTAATATTACCAAAAGCCTGGAATGATAGATCCTCCCTTCCCCCAACTGATGGATGGAGTATGATGTAACCTGCACCTACGGCCTAGACATTCCCAAGCACCTAACCAGGCACTTTATATGGCCTGTACATTGAACCACCAATCAGCACCTGCCAAATATCCTAAGCCCTTGTTCCTAAGTACCTAAGTGCCTAATCATGTGCCTTATATGAAACCACCAATCAGTGCGTGCCGAGTACCCTAAGCCCCATCCCTTCCCATTCCTCCCCTCAAAAGGCGTGCTCCCCTCTGCACGTGTTGCTACTCCCCATTGCGGGGCAGCCCGGCAGGGGTCCTTCTCCTCTAATAAAGCTTGTAGTCCTGGTTTTCGGCCTCTGTCTCACCTTTCACATAGGTTATGGTTAGATAACTTAATAAAGCTTCGGTCATACCAGAGACTATTTTACAGCGATCAACAGTTATGATTTAAAGAAATAGTTAATGTCATGGGGAATGTTTAAGGTGTAATTTTAAGTGAAAAAGATAAGAATGCAAACTACTTATAGACTACGAGACAATTTTTTCAAAGTCTGTGTGTATAATGTGTGTGTCCGTGTGTTATGTATACATTTGTTAGTAGCTCTAAATTTGAGCAAGTCACTTTTCCTTTATAAGAGTCAGGTTTTTATCCTCTGTAAAATGGGAGACTGCTGATACATCAGAGGGTTGCTATAGGGATTAAATCAGACTGAACAAAAAAACATGAAAAGTAATTAAAGACAAAAGAAATATTCTTTTGAAAAATATTTTTATTGATTTCAGAGAGAAAGAGAGAGGGAGAGGGACATAGAAACATCAATGATGAAAGAGAAACATTGATCTGCTGCCTCCTGCACACCCCACCACTGGGGATCGAGCCTGCAACCCAGGCATGTGCCCTGATCAGAAACCAAACCTGCCACCTCTCATTGCATGGAACATTGCTCAACCAATCGAGCCACACCGGCCAGGGCCAAAAAAGGAGTATCTTAAAACGCCAACCACGGTGGAGTTACAAACGCTTTAGCTTTTCTTCTTTACAATATTTTGGTATTTTTCAAGTTCTTTAAAATGACATAATATAATTAGAAAATAAATAAATCTGTTTAGGTATGTAAGCAAACTGTTTCTATTGTTCTTTAAATACGTTACATGGTCTGTATGTAAATGATTGAATTTTTAAGCAGAAAATACATTCTAATAGTCAGAAAACTTAAGACATATGGACAAAGTGAGTCTCCTGCCCAGCCCTGTTCCCAAAAGCACCCAAGGACTCTGTGGTGACCCTCACTCTCACCAGTTTGTGAAGCTGCTTTTTCCTGAGGTGATTTTTGAGATGGAAAAAGATTCCCACACCTAGTGACTTAATCTGGAACGGACAGAAACTTAACTCAAAGTGGCTTACGGAAATCAGGGAATTTTTTGGCTTATGTCCTGAAAAGCCCAGGGTAGTGCTGGCTTCAGGCTTGACTAGGTCCAGGCCCTCACACACCACCTTAGACATGTGTTTCTAAGTATTGGCCCTGCCTTCTTTGGTGTTGACTTCATTCTCAGACAGGCTCTCTCCCTGGAAGGCCTTAAAGAGAGCCACTGACAGTTCCAGCCTTAGGTCCTGCTAGCTGGGCAATCACCATAAAGAAGCCGCAGTCTCTCCTGGGACCTCTCCCAGGAGTGCCAGGTTTTCCTCTGATTGGCCTGCTATGGATCACATGACCACCTGAGGACCAATCACTGTGCCACCGAATGCTCTGATCAGCCAGGCAGCCTGCAGGCAGCCTCAATGAAACCAAGAGTAAGACAGAATGAATTTCTGAAAGGAAAGGTGTAGGAATCCCTTTCCACATCCCGCGTGGTCCAGGGTTCCGGTTCAGGGTTCGAGTTCTGGAGAAGGGCCGCACACAAATGAAAGGAGACTTGAAGAAATTCAATTTGGTGAAATGGGGGGCCAGGCGGTAGTCCAACTCTAGTGGGAGAACTACTCACTGCTCTGGCCCTGCCATCCCTTTTATTGAGGCTTTGGGGAAAACATCTTAGCCAGGATAAACAGAAACTTACATGGGAAAAACAAAGGTGGAGGCTGCTTCAGCTAACAATGTCTCAACTAAAGGGTGAGTGGTTAGAGCAATTAAGGTTGTTGACCAGCCTTCCTGGCTTCCTGTCAACATCTCTCTTTTAGTGAAACTGATTTGTTTCCGGCAGAAAGGTGGGCTTTGTCACCAAGGAAGGGGATCACCCTGCCCTCATGCTTCTAGTAGAATATCCATTTACTGAATGAGTTACACTCTTCCCTTCAGAGGTCCCTGTGAAAGGGGAGCACCTGCACTCCTGCCAGGAGCTTCGCACGTGGATGGTGTGAATGTCCCTCGGAGGCGTGAGTGCTGCTAAGCCCTCTGCCCAGCTCCTTACACAACAGCTTTCTTAAAGTTAACGCTCTGATTCTAAAATTTATATGAAAAATGCAAGGAATCTAAGCAGATAGTGGAATGTTGGAGAACAAAACTTGAGAACTTACCCTACCATGTATAAAAACCAATTATAACATTTTAATAAATAAGACAACATAGTATTGGCACAGATTAGACAAGTAGACCAATGATACAGAACAGAGAACCCAGAAATAGACTCGGACATATATGGTCGCTTGATTTATGAGGAAAGGGACACTACAATACAGTGGAAGGAAAAGGGTATTTTCAAAAATCTGGTGCTGGAAATTTGGATGGGAGAAGGTGGGGGGATGAACCTTGACTCCTACCTCAGACTATATACGAATGTTAACTCAACATGGATTAGAATCTCAAGGGTGAAAGATAAAACAAAGTTTCTAGACAAAAACATAAGGAGATTTCTTTTGGCCTTGAGGTGGGAAGAGGTTGTTTAAACACATCACATACAAGCAACAAAATCAACCATGAAGGAAAGGGTTGAAAAGATAAAGAAAATGAATGTTGTTAAAATTAAGAACTTCTGTTCATCAAAAGATACCACTAAGAGAATGAAAAGGTAAGCCACAGATCAGGAAAATATATTTGCAATGCATATATCCAACAAAAAATTCATACCTAGACTATCTAAAGAACTTTTATACATCAAGAACGCAAAAGCAGACAGCCTCTCTTTTAAAAAAACAAAGAGCCCAGCCAGATAGCTCAGATGGTTAGGGCAGTGGTCGGCAAACTGCGGCTCTCGAGCCACATGCGGCTCGCAAGCCGCGGTTTGCCGCTCTGTTGACTAATGAGTTTGCCGACCACTGCGTAAGGCATTACCCTTACCCAGAAGTTTTGACTTCAGGTTAAAGACATTAGTACATTATTAAAATGTTTTTTAAGTGTTTTTCCCTAAGGCAGTGGTCAGCAAACTCATTAGTCAACAGAGCAGCAAACCGAGGCTCGAGAGCCGCAGTTTGCCGACCACTGGATTAGATTATCATCCCTCTTATGCCAAGTTTTCAAGTTTGATCTCCCATCAGGGAACATATAAGAAGCAGCCAGTGAATGCATAAATAAGTGAAGCAACAAATCTCTCTCTCTCTCTCAATAAATATTTAAAAATAGGCAAGAGACTTGAACAGACACCTCACAAGTCACTAATAAGCATACAAAGAGGTTTTCCACGTTACTAGTCATTAGTGAACTGTACATCTAAACCACAATGAGGTACTGTTATACACCTATCAGAATGGCTAAAATGAAAAGGACTGACATTTTCAAGTGTTTACAAAGATGTGGAGCAACTGGAACTCTCATACATTGCTGGTAGGAATGTAAATTGATAAAATGCTTTGGAAAACTGGCAGTATTTATCAAAGCAAAACATAAGTGTATATTCTATGTCTCAGGAATTCCACTCCTAAATATATACCCACCAAAATTAGTGTGCATATGTTCAACAGAAGAAATGTACAAGAATGTTCACAGCAGCATTATTTATAATGGCAAAAAATTGGAGACAACCCAAATGTTCATTAATAGTAAAATGGATAAATAAAATACAGTACATATGTATGCAGTGGAATATTGTGTAGCCCGTAGCAAGAGTAGACAATTGCTATATGAGGCAATACAATTTAATCTCTTGGGCATAATAATGTTGGACAAAAAAAGCCAGGCACATGCCCAGCTGGCATGGCTCAATGGTTAAGTGTCGACCTATGGACCTGGAGGTCATGGTTCAATTCCCAGTCAGGGCACATGCCCAGGTTGCAGGCTCGATCCCCAGTGTGGGGCATGTAGGAGGCAGCTGATTAATGATTCTCTCTCATCGTTGATGTTTCTATCTCTCTCTCCCTTCCCCTTCCTCTCTGAGATCAGTAAAAAATTATTAAAAAAAAAAAAAAAAAAAGGCCAGGCACAAACAAATACATACTATATTTTGGGGTTGTTTTTTTTTTGTTTTTTTTTTTTACAGAGAGGAAGGGAGAGGGATGGAGAGTCAGAAACATCGATGAGAGAGAAACATCGATCAGCTGCCTCCTGCACAGCCCCTACTGGGGATGTGCCCGCAACCAAGGTACATGCCCTTGACCGGAATCGAACCTGGGACCCTTCAGTCCGCAGGCCAATGCTCTATCCACTGAGCCAAACCAGTCAGGGCCAAATACATACTATACATTGCCATTTATATGGAGTTCAAAAACAGACAAAATGAATACATGATAATAGAGATCAAAATGGTGGTTACTCTATAGCGGGGATGGCTGGGACGGCACCTCAAAGAGCCTTCTGAATCTTGATCTGAGCGTGGTTATAATTCATTAGAAGGTGCACTTAAGATGGGACAGTCTACTGTTTGTAAGCTATGCCTCAATTAAAAAAAACAACAACAACCATTAAAGAGTTTAAACCACCAGTATTCCTCAATCTCTCTACATTGCTTACAGGAGAAAATCAGCTTTTTCTTCAGAGCACTGATCCCAGGCGTCATTAATTCATTGTTTGGCTTCTACCCATTCCCCCACTAGACTGTAAGCTCCATGAGGTCAGGACCACGACTGCACTTTTCACCACTGTGATCCCAACTCCTAGCACAGTCCTGGCAAAGAGAAGATGTGCAATCAATATATCTTTTAAATAAATTAATGAATAATGGCTTTATCTTGTTCCAATAGCAACACTTCTGAGCTCCCTCTCCAGCCGCTCAGAGGTTTCTGGAACCTTCCTAGCACTCTCTAGCCCTGCAGGGTGCCTAACGCCTCCCAGCAGGCCGTGCTCTTGCACATGTCTAGCCTCTGCCTAAGAGGCTCTGCAATGACTTTCCCTTTTGCTGTCCTGCTTCTGCCTATCCTCCAGGCCCTTCCAACCCCTCCCACAACTCGCTTCTTCACGTTTTTAAAACTTGAAAACAGCATGCTGATCATTTTGTCTTTATTTCTATGGCTCCACCCCTTCCTGACTTGGAGATCTCAGACAAATTGCCTCACTCTCCGGGCTGGTTTTTCTCCGTTTGCCCGCACCCCCTCCCCAAGATCTAGTCTTTATCTTTCTCTTCCGTTTGTGTGCCCCAGAAGGCTGACCTCTGTGGACTACATCACCTAGGAAACCTTGCCTCTGGTTTCCTGTGGATCAACCAATGGGAACTGCCAGCAGGAACTGGAGAAGAGGGTATGGATTCCTCACCTCCCACCCCCTTGCTGCAGCCCTAGCTTCTCTGGGTGCTAGCGACAACCCTTCCCCTTCAGACCTAAAGCTGGTACCAGCTCCCCACTGTCGCTAACCTTGGGGGTCTCCACGCTCCCTTGTAGGTTTCTTTAACCCTTCCCTCACCTCTGTAAGTAGTCCCGTATTAAACTCTCTTCAAAAAAACATTCAGGCCCTAACCGGTTTGGCTCAGTAGATAGAGCGTCAGCCTGCGGACTGAAGGGTCCCAGGTTCGGTTCCTGTGTGTGTGTGTGTGGGGGGGGGGGGGGGGGGGGGGGAGGATGTGCCTTGGTTGCAGGCACATCCCCAGTGGGGGGTGTGCAGGAGGCAGCTGATTGATGTTTCTCTCATCGATGTTTCTAACTCTCTATCCCTCTTCCTTCTTCTCTGTAAAAAATCAACAAAATATATTAAAAAAAAAAAAACATTTAGTTGCCATCTTTTTCCTACTGGGACCTAGTCTCACATACTCTTTAATCCTCATTTGCTCATTTGTAAACCGGAAGGCAACTGTGATGATTAAATGAGATGGTGTATGTGCAATGCTCAGTATAGTGCTGGCAGGGTAAGTGCTCGGGGCACATAATCTACCTTTATAATGACGATTTTGCTCCATCACTCGGCTGTGAGTGCCTTGTTCCATTTGATGGAGGCTCAATACATATTGTTGAATGATAGCATCATGAAGAATGTTCCAATAGAACTGTCCTAACGAAGGTAGTGAGCTCCCCGTGTCTAGAGGTGTACAAGCTCTGAAGGTAGAGAATCAACTGATGGTGATGTTGAAGCAAAGTTCAGCAGAGCATGTGGCATGGAGCAGGAGAAGTGGGTTAGACTTTTCAAGGCCTTTCTAGCCCCAACATTCTGGGATTCTCTGACTCCAGGAGTCAGAGGAACAAGCAACAGAAAATTCCTTGGCTCAGGCTTTGAAGAACGAACAGGGCAAATCTATACCTGGACTCACGGTATGTTGGTTCAGCTCATTTGGCCAGTTGGCCACCCTCATTTACGAAAGAGCAAATGAAGTCCAGAAGGTAGAAGTGACTGGTCCCAGGTCACATAGGCAGGGTAGAGCCCAGCTTTCCTGACTCCCAGCCTGGTTATGCCTGCACAAGCATCAGGCCTCAGAAGAAAATGTACTGCTACAAATTCTACAAAATGACCTCTCTCCACGCCTGTCTGGAATCAGATGCATTTCACAGCAATGAATTCATGGGCAGGCAAGGAACCAGGCTTGCCCATGGATAACTCATAAGGTAAGGAGACATGGGGTGGAAGTGGAGACAGGAGCCATGTCTTCACCTTTGCGGGGCTTTGGGGACAGAAGGAGCAGAGGTCAGAGTTCCATGGGGAGGGGGAGCGTCTCGTCCCCAGCAGGCACAGCGGGGCCAGCATCAGCACTAGCCAACCATTGTGGAAAGGGGATTCCTGCCCAGGAGTCTCTGAGCTTCCTTCCCCAGTCCACAAATTTCAGGACCTTAAGTTTGGGAAAATCAAAATCATGTGGCTTAACACCCCTCAGGATGCTAGAAGCATCTCTACAACCTCCCATGACAGCCAAGAGTTACCTGGAGCCCTCCCCGCGAGGCCCTGCAGCATCCGCGCCTCCCTCAATTCTTACTCATCCAAGACAGGATGGTCCTTGCCCTAGTTAAACACCAGCGACTGTCACCTAGACCCCTCCCACCACTTCCCAACTCTTTCCCAGTACCCCCTCCCCTCTCATCCCCTTCCCCACCCAGAAGCCAGAGTAATAAGTGATTACCAGATCCCTCTCTTCTTGCTGCCCTCCCGGGGTGCCCTTCACACTTAACGTCCCTGGTTCCCAAGGCCCTCTGGGTGGGCCCTGGCCTGCCTCTCCGCCTGCTGTCCGGTGCCTCTCCCTTCTCTGCGCACTCTGGTCATACGGGCCTTCTTTCTGTGCCTCAGGCAGGCTAAGATCATTTCTGCCTCCAGGATTCTGTGCTTGCTGTTCCCTCTGTCTGGAATGTTCTCCCTCCTGATCTTAGCACATCTAGGAGATGCTGAGGGGTGCCACCCAGGGGACCTCCTCTGAGGTCCTCATCTCTCAGCTGCAGAGGGTGCTGGTGGCAGCCGCTGTCAGTGGAGACCTGTGGGAATGACTCCGCTGAGGATAGCTGGCTTGCCCAAAGTCTCGCTGCTTCCCGGAGGCAGCTACCCAATGGCTGGTTCCTGGCGTCAACAGTACCAAGGCCTGGCCCTGCTGCCTCCAGCTGGGACAACTGCGAAAGGCTATTTGCTCCCGAGCTCCCTGGGGGTCCGCTGACTAACTTCTCCCTTTACTCCACCCTCTGCCTCTCTCACTCCCCATAGGGCACCCAGCCCATGAGTGTGCCCCAACCAGCTTCCTGCAGGCAAGCCTCCATCTTCACATCTGCTTCCCGGAGTTTGATCCAAGTCAGCATGGTGGGTATCCTTGCGATCCCTGCCACCATGTGGAATGTGGCCCCAGCTCTCTGTCACCCTACCCTATTTTATCCTTATCACTTTCTGAAACTGCCTCCTATTTTTATTTGTTTATTTGTGTTATCTCTCTCCCCCCGCCCTCCCCTCCCCCCCCCACCCCCCGAACATCAATTCCACAGGAGCTGTTCTTACTGTGCCCCAGAGCCAATGACAGGCCTGGTGCATGCATAGTTGGTGCTCACTAAATATCTGTGCACTGAACCAGTGTGAGCGGAAGATGAGTGGGTGAAGGAATAAATGACTCTGTGAGTGATGCCTGCCTTTCCTGCTCTCCTCTGCCCTGCCCCCCCGCCCCCCCCCCCCACCAGAGCCCCTGAGCCAGGCTGCAGCCCCTCCCCCCTGTGACCCTGGCTGAGCTGGGGCCTCCTGGGAGGATGGAGCCTGCAGCCGCCTTGGCTGCTTGCCCTGTATTGATCAAAGCTGGGAGGCCTGCTGGCTGAGGTCTGTCCCAGCCTGTGGGGGTGGGGGTGAGGGAGCGGGAGGGGGATTCTGGCTGAGATTCGTGCGGGGCTTGCCTGGGGCAGAGCCGTGCTGGCTCCGGATCCATCTGCTTTTAGGGGTTGACAGCACCCCTTTCCCACACCTCTCAGGGGAGGCCAGCCTAGCCCCCGGAGGATGGCTGGGCAGGAGGGTGGGGACACAGAGGCAAGGCTGCAGTTGGACTCTTGCAAGGCCACACACTGGACGGCCCATCACGGCTTACAGAGATCCCTCTGCTCCCTCTCTGGGGGCTGAGGAGTGGACGAGCGCCTCTTTATGCAGGCCTGTGAGCGGCCGGGTGCCGAGGGAGCACCGTGAGGTCCCGGAGGCGAGGTTCTCAGTGAGCTCAGGTTCTGCTGGGAACCGCACGGGCGCAGATCCTGTGATCCAGGGCACAGGAAAGGGAATGCTGAGGGGAGGTGCCACGGAAGAGGCCCGGGATGGGCCCTCCCTTCAGAGTCCTGACTTGAGAATGAATAATAGAGGTAAGTGCTACGTGGCTAAGAGGGACCTTGGTCCAGGTCACACGGCTCTTAGCAGTTACGCTGGGGCTGGAGCCCAGTCTCCCACGCTGCCGCTGCCGGTGAACTCTGCCTGCAGGCACTGAGTACCCCCTCTGGTGCTATGGGGATGGGCGGCACACCCACCCTGACCTCAGGAGCTCCCAGCCCAGGAGAGAGCACTCACGCACACATATGTATTACATACACACAACAGTCATTCCCACTGGCCCCGTGATGAAGGTACCCAGAGCTGGGAAAGTGAGTGGCAGAGAAGATTAACTGCATCAGAGATAATCTGGGAAGACCTTACAGAGGAGGAGGAGGAGGAGGCGGTGGTCCCTGAACTGTGTGTTAAAGATGGGTGAGTTTTAAACAGCTGGAGGTAGGGAAGGGAGAGGGAGGGGGTGAAAACGGATGGAGATACTGGGAAGAGGCAGGGCAGCCGGGCAGGGGCACAGAATGAGGAAAGATCTGGGAGCGGCTACCTTCTGCCCCCTGGGCCAAGGCAACAGCCCCCTCCCAGGTCTGCAGACTCCAGACTCCCCAGCCTGCTCTCTCTCACCCACGCTGCTGCTGCGGGAGTGAGCTCTGAGGCGGGACTGACCTGCTCTGAGCCCGGCTTGGCTCCTCGCTGCCCTCTGGGTCACGTCCTGTCGTCGCAGAACTGGAAGACCAGGGGTCACCTCAGGCATCCTGTGTCCACCCACTCCCATTTCACAGGAAAGGAAACTGAGGCCCAGAGAAGATCATACAGTGAGTCAGGGCTCATGCTGGAGCTAACAGAGTGGCGTCCTGAACCCTAGGCTGGGCTCGTTCCCTGACACCATACCCTCCGCCCTCCCCCAAGCGCCAGCTGGCATTCACAGAGCCTAGGAGAGTCTAGGCACCCCCAGACCATTATCAAAGCGGTGAGGGACCCTAGCTAGCACAATGCTGGCCCTCGATTTACAAACAAGCAAACTGAGGCCAGGAAGGCAAGAATGAAGTCATTGTGACTCATCAGCCATGCAGTTACCAAAATGCTTGCCCAAAGGTTCTTCCTTAACCCTCACAATGCTGGGCAGGAGACTGAGACTGGGTAAAAGTTATCATGCCCATTTGATAGACGAGAAATCTGAAACCCCAAAAGCAGAGTGATGGCTCAGGGTCCCACGGTGGCTTCATTTATTCATTCTTCATAGATACACTATGTATTTACTCCATAGCAGACCCCGTGCTGGGTACACACAGGGGACAAGCCCAGGACAAGACCGCCCTGTGGATGTTCACAGTCTACCTGGCAATTCCTACAAGCTGCAGCTGGGTGCCCTGCAGGGAACGCCAGCATGGGGAGCCTGGGGGCTGGGAGAGGGGCGGGGGGGGGGGGGGCAGGTGGTATTCCAGGGGAGTTCAGGGTGGGAGCTGGGGAGAGAGGGATTCCAGGCAGGGCCCTGGCCAGCCTCATGCTTCCTGCCTGCCAACCCCAGCTCCTTCCTGGAGGATTTAAGACTGTGTCGAGCAGTTGTTTTAAATTTCCGGGCAGGGGGCTGCAAGGAGGGGGAGCTGCAGGCTGTCTGGGGTGTGGGCTGCTATTTACCAGGGCCCTTTGTGGGATGCAGCTCTCCAGGCTGGAGGCTCCCACAATTGCTTCCAGCTGGGCTGTCAGCCAGCCCGAGGAGTTGGGGGTAGGTAAGGGGGGGGGGGGCAGTGCAAGAGAGGAGCACAGGGGCAAGAGGGATCCCTTCCAGCCTAGTGTCCTCTCCGCCTCCCTGGGTGGCTCCTCGTGCTGGGATGTCAGGCCGGGCTGGGCATCCTTGGACGTAAATGTATCTATAAACTGGAATCCATCCGGCCTGGACGTTCCTGGGCTTTATGGCCTTTATGCACTTAATCTTTCATTTCCTCTCCCCTGCTTCATCTCCCCTCTCACTTCCCCTCTTTCCCGGGAGGACTTGCTCTGCTCCCCTCCCCCACGAAGGCTCCATGGCCCCTTTGTCAGGAGGTACCTGTGTGTACAGCTGCCGGGACTCCCTTGGTCTCTGTCAGGGCCCCTGCCTTCATTCGCTTTATTACAATGGGAGAGAATGACCACCGGCTGGCATAACCCCCTCCCCACCCCCCTCCCCCCGCCGGCTCCTCAGCACCCATAGGACAGACTCCTTAGCCAGGGCAGCCCCGATCCGCAGCTCCTCTCCCCACTCCCCTGGCACACCCTGAGCTCCAGCCAAACCAGCCATGGGATGTGCGTCACTGCCCTCTCCCTTGCTCACACAGATGCCTTGCGCACTTTCCAGACCCCCCACTCTCAGGGCAGGTCAGGGCCTGTCCTCGGTGCGCCTGCAGCCTTATATTCTGTGAAAAGCGAGCACGATTCGGTTTCGTTTGTCTCACACGCCTGTGAATAGATGAAGAGGGCAGAGGGCGTCGGAGGTTGTACAGGACTGAGGGGATGGAGGCTAGCTCTCCACCATTTGTGGGGGAGGGGGTCCTACTGTCATGGAAGCATTCCTCTCACCTCAAGAGTCATTTGTGCTCTTTTCTGATGGGATTCTAGAACAAGATTCTGGGAGTATTGCTCGTCTTTGGTATCCCAGGCTCTGGCCAGGGTCTGGCTCAGGAAATCTCTCCTGCCAGATCTTTCAGTTCTTTCTCTTCATTTTGTTCAAGGGCGACCAAAGCCCAGAGAGGGAAAGGAACTCACCCAAGGTCACACAGCAAACCAGGGCAAGGCTGGGACCAGTTTCTTTAAAATATACTAAGAAACCATTAATGAAAAGAACCCTTCCCTGGGGGCCAGAAGAAGATGAGGTTTAGGCCCTGCCCCAATCTCTAACTTGTCACAAAGGGCAATCGCCTTGGACAATCCTCCAGTGCCCTTCCCCCACCTGGTTTCCTTCCTGCCAGTTCGAATGATGGGGGTGGGGAACACTTTCTGAGAGAGGGCTCTGTCCGTGAAAGCCCATCCCTCCCTCTGTTCTCTTAGACTGAGGGCAGAGCTCTCTGGAGAGGGGGATCGCTGGGGGGAAGGTGGCAGGTCCCATCTGCAAGGCCTGGTGGGCCTACACTCACAGAATGAGTTTGCACCAACCAAGAGTGTCAAATGGCCCTTTTGTCCTGGGCGTGGGGTGGAGGCAGAAGAACGAGCAGGATGGACGTGTAGGGCCAGGACAAGGTCGAACGGGTGAGGGTCCACTCTCTGAGGGTCCAAGAGGCTGGAAGGTCACACTTAGGAGTCTACGTGCTTTGGCCTCTCAGTGGGGGAGGCCACTTGCCTGGTCCCATAGCCAGCCGGTGGGAACCCTGTAGGCCTGTGTCCCACAGATCACAGTCACAGGCTCTCTCTCCCACCAACTGTGGAGCCGTCCACGGTGCCGAGGTGCGCTGTCCCTTCTGTGTACCTCATCTTTCCCAATCCTCAGAAAACCCCATGCGGGTGGCCTATCACCCCCGTTTCCCAGCGATAGAAAGTGATGGTGAGAGACCAGTGACTCGTCTAGCCACTCCACTAAGGAAGCGCAGAACCAGGATTTGAATCATCTGCTCCAAAGCCCAGGCCTTTATCACTTTTCCCTTGAAGGCAAAGGTTACTCCAGTGCAGATTTTAACTGGACAAAGGGATCCTCAGAAAGGCGAAGGGGAGCCCGAGGCCCAAAGGGGGGGGAAAAAAAAAAAGGTGAAGTGACTTGCCTCAGGTCACGCAGCCTCTGGAACTGGCCAGCCCAGTCCTCCCACCTGCTCTGGCTGGCTCCACGAAATGACCTTTTCCAGGACTCACAGCCTCAGGATGTGAGAGACTGTCCTCTTCCTCGGGGTCGGTTTAAGTTCCTGGATCTCACCTGAGAGCCCTGGGTGAGGAGGGGAAGCATAGAACCTGGCTCCCTGCCCGCTGTGTGATGTCTGTCAGACTAACACCTAGGTCTTGAAGGCTGAGTTTGCTCCCCTGTAAATAGGTTCTGCCTTGTCGGGTGGTTGGGGGCTCCAGGGGACAATGGAGGCAAAGGTGAGCAGAGCTGACCAGGTCTCCTTTCCTGTCTCCTCCCTCCCTCCCTCCCTCCCTCCCCCTCTTTGGCCTAGAGGTCAGACCAGGCCTGATTAATGGGCTACAGGAAGCTAGTTCTGCAGGGGCTGGTCGGGAGAGACAGGCCGGGGAGCAGGAAGAGAAAGGAGGCAGGGAAGGGCAGGAAGAGAGCCTTGTGTGAAGATTCCTGTTCAGGTTCAATAATTCATTTCCGGGGGGCTCATAGCACTTGAGTGACTCACTGTAGTCTCACCCTCCAGAACCCTGGACTATGTGACCTGGAAGCCAGCACCTCCCATTCTTGCCCCAAATTGTCCAGATGGGAAGATAAAAGTAGCCCAGCAGGTGTGGCTCAGTGGTTGATTGTCAACCCATGAACCAAGAGGTTACTGGTTCAACTCCCAGTTAGGGCACATGCCCGGGTTGCTTCTGGGCTCGATCCCCAGTAGGGGCCATGCAGGAGGCAGCTGATCAATGCTTCTCTCATCAGTGTTTCTATCTCTCTAGCCCTCTCCCTTCCCCTCTCTCTAAAAAACAAATCAATCAATCAATTAAAAAAAGACAAACCTGGACTGTGGGAAGGCCCCGTCCAAGCACTGGGAGAGCAGGGTCACAGAGTAGGACCGCCCCCAGGGGCCTGCCAGGATTTCCCCCCTCATGGGCCCACTGGTTGGAAGGGGCTGGAATAGGGGTGCTGGAAAAGCTTGTCTTGAAGCCAGTGAGCACCCTGTTCTCACTCAAGCATGTTTACTTGGGGTGGCCTGGGGAGTCCAGAGATTATGGGTGCAATAAGTCTGGACAAAGTCCCCTCTGGGTGTCTCCTTGGATCCAGGTTCTCAGGCTGCTCCCCCTCGACCCACATGTCCCTCCCGCCCCCCCCCCCCCCCCCCCCCCCATTTAGGCAGAAAATTAACCTCCACAAATGAGTGGGGAGTGGACTTCAGGTTGTGTCTCTCTGTCGGCTGGATTGATTCCTGGGTGTCTCACAGAAAATGCTTAGGCCCTTTAAAAATAAATAAATAAATATATCTAAGACCAGATTTAAAGTCTTGCCTGAATGCTCCCAGCCCAGCTCCTTTCTCCCTCCCTCCCTCCCCACCCTCCCTCCTCCCCCTGGAGCTCTTGCAGCTTCTCAGGGCCCCTCCTGGGTACTCAGGCCTCCCAGCTGAGGGGAAGAGCAGGCAGTCACCTCTGTTCTTGGAAAGCCTCCAAGGCGCCCTGCGCTGTGCTGCACACCTTACCTCTAATATCAACCTCCCAGCAACCTGACCAGGTTCTTCCGGGGGGGGGGGGTGGTGTGATCCCCAAAAGCACAGCACCTGGCAGAGGAGGAAAGTCAAGCTGAGAGAGGGTGGGAACGTGCCGAGGCCACATACAGGCAGAGCTGGGGCTTGGCCTGGGGTCCTCCAAGCTGAGTTCAGAGTTCTCTCCTATGCTGTCCCCACCCAGGACCTCCAGGGTCAAAGCGCATGGTCAGGCAGAAATGGGCAGGTACCAGAGCTGGAAGGGGCCTCGCAGACCATTTTATTATTTATTTATTTATTTATTTATTTTTAAAATATATTTTTAATTGATTTCAGAGAGGAAGGGAGAGAGATAGAAACATCAATTTCGAGAGAGAATCATTGATCGGCGGCCAACCCGGGCATATGCCTTTGACCAGAATTGAACCCTGGACCCTTCAGTCCACAGGCCGACGCTCTATCCACTGAGCCAAACCGGCTAGGGCTCACAGACCATCTTAGATGACCCTTTCTCATATGGAGAGACTGAGACCCAGAGAAGGCAATGGGTTCCACAGCAAGTCATTGTAAATGCCACGTGAGGTGCTAGGGGCTGGGGAGTGAACATAGTGGACACAAAAGACGCTGGTTGCATGAGTTCTTAGTGATGGGGGACCAGCAGGACACGTAAGGTTCTCATAAGGGAAGTATGGTGGCCTCTAATTGCACAGAGAGCCCCTCACCCAGTTCCTGGCTGTCCCCAAGGTTTCCTAGAGGAGGTGATTTCTGAGACTAGAAAGGCAGCTGGAGGCAGGCAGAGGAGGCTGAGTGGGGCGAGTGTGCTCCAAGCATGGGCGTCTTCCCCATCCTCTGTCCCAGGGCACACTGGAGAGCGGTGAAGTACACTCCTAACTCGTGTTAGGATTGCCCGGTAAAATACAAGAAGCCCAGTAAGGTTTCAGGAAAACAACAAATACTGTTTTTTAGTGTAAGCATGTCCAATGCAGTATCCTAAACAATAACTCATTGTTTACCTGACATTCAAGTTTAACCGGGAGTCCTATGGTTTTTTTTTTTAATCTTTTTTAATCCTCACCTGTATTTTCATTTGCTCTATCTGGCAACTCTGCCTTGGCTGCCATCGGGAGGCAAGGTTGGAGAGTCTCAGACCGGAGGCAGCATGGAGAGGTAGAGTCTGAAGGGAATGAGAGGGAGAAGGAAGGGGTAAGGCTGCCACCCCAACGTCTGAGCAATCAAGGTGGCACTCCAGGGAGGGGTGGGAGGGTGTCAGGGAGCACGGTGAGGTGAGTTTGGCTATGGACAGCCACGGCTGAGGTTCCCAGGGCTCTCCCTGTGGAAATGTTCAGGCGACAGTTGGGGACAGGGTTAGAGGCTTAGCCACGGAGGTGTTCTTGGCAGAGTGGGGGAAAGGAAATTCCAGTTGAGGGAACAGCAGGGGCGGAGGTGTGTAGCAGTTGTAACTCCTGGCTCTGGAGGGGTATGGGGGGCAGGGCCTGGCTGCAGCTGGTCCCGGTCCCTGGCGGTACCACCCCGGGCCCACCTCAGCTAGTCTCCTTCCGAGAACTGGAATTTGACTTTATCTCCCCAAAGGTCACCTTGCCCACAGAGCTGCCCTGGGGGTGAACATTCCTCACATTCCATGGCCCTCACAGGAAACCGCAGGCCCAGGTTTCCAACCAACTTCAGCTCCTCTTGCCAGACTTGACTGAAGGCCTACTATGTTTCCCGGGGGTCTGAGCTGGGCAGTCTGACCGGTCTGACTTCTGACTCTGCCTTCTACCCACCAGGTGATCCTTGGGCCAGTCGCCTTTCCTTCCTGAGCCACGGTGTTCTCACCTGTACGCTGGGGATAATACTAATAGGGGTATTGTGTGGACGTGTCTTCGAAAAATATCAGCCTCAGCCCTTGGCATTCAGTAGGTGCTCTATCATAGAACGCCTCCTTGGCCTCCGCTGAGCCTCGGTTTCCTCTTCTTTAAAGGAGAATAATAATCTAACCTTCGGTGACCAGCCAGGGCCTGGGCACATATGGGCTGTGATGGCCACGAGGCGGCTGCGTGGGAGGCCTTGGAGCCCTGCCTTTCTCAGGGCCAGCAGAGGCTGGAGGCAACGTCTGAGGTGATCTCAGCTGGGCAGGGACCGCGCAAATGGACCAAGGCTGCAGCCTCCGTGAGATGGCTGCTGGGAAGCAGTGGGCCGGCCAGAGGGCCTTGGTGGGAAAGGCTGACAGGAGCAGAGGCAGAGAAGCTGGGCCTCTGCTCTGACTTCTGTTATACAGGATTTCCCTGTGCCTCCCTCCAGCCCCTCTTCTCCCTGCCCGGTGAGGTGTACATGGGGCCAAGGGGACACGCCCATCTGGAGCCCACCTTCTCATTCTTGATCCTGCTCTAGGACCTGGGATTTGGAATCCCCAAGTCTGTCCTCCCAGTGGACTGTGCAGCAGGTATGTGCAATCCTAGGCCTGAGGGGTGCCCAAGGAAGCTGCTTAGGGTGGGGGCAGGTGTGCCTGGGAGTTTAGACATGAAGCCTGAGTCCTGCACACAAGGACTCCTGCAGTAGGAATGAAGCAGGTGGGACGAGAAGGAAGAACCTGGCTGGGGGGGCTGCCATTTGAACTCAGGCTGCAAATGATAGGGGTGAGCCGATGCCAGAGGAGTCCCAGGATGGCCCTTGGAGACTCTGACCCAAAGATGGGCCAGTTTTACCTATAGATTCCCAGGCCTACCCACAGAAATTCATATTTCCGTGTCTTGGAGAAGACCCTGGAATGTGCATGTTTAACAAAGATGGCCAGAGGCCATGCTGGAGCTCTGTGTCCAGCATCCCACTTACTTCATACACTAACCCTGCATGGTGGGCCGATAGCTAGGAGGACGCTGAGGCTGGGTGGGAAGAGTGGCCCAGGGCCTCACTGCTGGCAAACAACAGAGCTGGGACAGACTGGCACAGCATGCTCTCTCTCTGTACTCTTCTGCCTCTCCCTCACCCCAAACCACCCTCCAAACCACCCAAAACTCAGAAAGAGATAATGACACACATAGAACTTGGGTCAGAATTCCCGAGTTTCTTTTGAACAAATTATATTTGGACCCATGGAAACGAAACTCAGAATTAATTTTTAGAATCCTTCTTAAAGGCCTGAAGCCGAAGTCCTCTTCTCAGCGCGGGAGGAAGCGGCCAGGCGAGGGCCCCCACCGCTGCTGACTCTCAGGCCAGGCAGGGTTTGTGACCTGCAGGCACTGATGTCTCCCACGCTGGTCCACTCCAAACGCAAATGTTGTCAAGCTGGGCATCAGCTCCCACCCCCTTGCTACACCCTCACAGCTCATCCTCTTCCTCCCACCCCCAGACCTACCTCCCTTTCTGGCCCTGCCACCCCCCCAGTACCCAAGCTAACCACCCAAGTGTCCATATCCATTCTTAACTCCGTCCTCTCCAGTCGCATCCAATCCATAGGTCACCATCCTGCCAGGTCTGCTTCCTTATTAGCTACGAATCCATCCTTCCCGCCTTCCACTGACCTTGCATGTCCCCCAGTTCAGGCCCCATCAGTTCTCAAAAGGACCACTGGCCCCCCCAAGCCATTGCAGGTATGGCAGCTGGCGTAACCTCCAGGAAAACAAGGGACATGCCATGCCTCTGTTCAAAGCCCTCCAGTGGCTCCTGTCCCAGGGTCCTCGTCTGAAAGCCACGCTCTTCTATTCTCTCCAGCAACACTGAAGGGCTTTGCAAGTCTCCCCATCCTGTCCAGCAGCCCTGCTGTTCTCCTCCCTGTCCCATCCTGCACCCCTGTTTTTCCCTCTGTGTCTTTGCTGCTGCTTTTTCCTCTTCCCTTTGGCTTCCTGGCTGACGGCTACATCCCAAGATGCCAACCAGCATAGCCTCCTCTTAAGAAGCTTTCCTTTGCTGCCCCCAGGCTGGGTTAGAACCCCTACTCTGGGCCCCCAAGGACCTCTCTTACAGCACTGGCCATCTGCAGTAATAACAATAGCTATCCGCTGAGTGCTAACTCCATGTACTTTTTCTTTATTGACTCATTTAATCCTCACAACCACCCTACGAGGCAGGTCCTATGATCACCTCCATTTTTCCGATGGGTAAAAGGTTAAGTAAATTGCCCAGGGTCACACTCTTTGGAGATCTGAGCCCAGGTGGCTAGTTCCAGAAAGCTGGCCTCTAATCCTGAGATGCCTCCTGCCCCACTGGGTGGATATTGGGGGAGGGGGGGAGGGAGGGGTGTCTCTCTAGAATGTGAGGTCCAAAGGGTAGGGTGGCTTCTGACCCACCGGGATGAACTCAGCTGGCACCGGTAGGAGCCGAACGCCTGGAGATCTTGCTGCGGGGCTGTGCGGGCCCCCCCCCCCAGTGGCCGGGGCCTCGGGCAGCCCAGCTGGGACGGGCTTGGGGCCAGATGGGCTGCGCGGCTGCAGGGAGGCCAGGGCAGCCGCCCGGCCGCGCGTTGCCAAGGAGACGGGGCGGCGGCCCCGCCCCAGCGGGCGGGGGAGCAGGTGGCGGGACCGTGCGCGGGCGGGGGGGAGGGGCCGGAAGGGGCCCGCGGGGCCGGGGCGGTGGGCGCGCCCCCGGTTCCTCCTCCTCTTCCCAGCCTCCGGGCTCCCTCGGCTGCCTCTGCCCTCGGCGACCCGGACCCTGCCCCCAGCTGCAGGCGGAGGCCGGGGGACCAGCGCTCCCGTCCAGGCTTCGGCTGCCACCCCCTGTGCGTCTCGGGCAGATCACTGCCTCCGTCTCCTCCAGGGTGAAGTGGAGGGGCGGGCAGGGCGTTCATGGACACTCCAGGGCCACTACTTTTTGTGGCTCCGGGATAGGGTTGGAGGACGCGGAGCTGGGCGATGCCTCACTCTTTTCCTAAGTGGAGGCGTTTTCCCGTCCAATGACGCCCGTCCTAGGACTCGGGACCTGGGAAGGTTAGGCTTAGAAGAGCTGGTGGCGTTTCCCACCCGCCTCACTGTGCAGAGCAGGTGACGGCCGCCCAGAGAGGGCGAGGGACAGTCTAGGGTCACACAGGGAGGAGGAGGTAGAGGCCCGATGAGAAACCAGGTCTCAGCCTCCCCGTGCTCCACCCAGCACCTCCCGCCTCGGAGCCAAAACCGGGTGTGAGCGAGGGGGAGGGGCGGTTGCTGTGGGAAGAAAACAAACACCCCCGCGTGCTGCTGAGCAAGCCCCAGCTGCCAAGATGGCAGGAAGGCTGCCTGGGCGCAGACCTGGGACGGGGGCTTCCTGTCTGCCGCAGAGACCCTCGCGGCTGTCCTGCCACCACCCGCGCCCTCGCGGTCTCCACCCCTGCCTGCTGCACAGCTCTGTGCGGGTGCCCCTGGCCTGCAGAATGTGCGGAGGTTGTGGCCTCCCTTCCCCCGCCCCACCCCTGGTAGGTGAAGATCTGGGACCCCAACCAGGCAGCCTTGCCCCAGAGCTGGGCCTCCTCCCCTCCCCTCCCCAGCCCCCAGTCCTCAGGGAGGCCCAGCTTTCCTCAGGAAGAAAGCCCCTTTCTCCTTCCTCTGCTAGGACCCATTTCTGAGCCCTCAAGCCTCTGCCTTGGCGGGGAGGGGGTGTATCTGAGAGGGCTGGGCTGGCCTCTCTTCCCTCAGGCAGGAGTCACCAGGGACAGGCCAGCTCTGGTTCCCAGCTGATGGTGGTGGGAGGTGATGCTGGCCAGGGGTGAAAATGGAGGGGAGCAGGGCAGAGGCAGGGTCTGTGCCTTTAAGGTACAGCTTGCTGCTGGCTGAAGTGCCACACACACACACACACACACACACACACACACCAGTCTCTTGCACATAGTCATGCAGTCACACAGCCACACACACACACACACACACACCAGTCTCTTGCACATAGTCATGCAGTCACACAGCCACACACACACACACACACCAGTCTCTCTTGCACATAGTCATGCAGTCACACAGCCACACACACACACACACTGCATACACACACGCTCCCAGGCTCTGTTCTCCCTCCCACCCTCTCCCTCCCTCTCTCCACACAGAGATGCACACTCTGTCACACACGCAGAAGCACCCACACTCTCTCCTTTTCCCCAAGGTCTAGTTTTGGAAAAACCCACTAGGGAAGGAAAGGCAGAGTTCTGACCTAAGGAGTGGACCCTGCCTCCTCTGACCTCCCCAGGCTGGCTTACTTCACAATTTGGTGTCACCGCCCTGGGTCAAGGCTCCAGGGACAAATGAAGGACTCAGGCAGGGTGGGGGTCAGGCTTTTGGAGAGGGAGGGAAGGGGGTTGATTGGCCATGGGTCCAGCCTGTTGGCTACTAACCCAGGCATTGGGGCAGGGGGCCCATCCCCCCTTCTCCTACTCACTCAAGGTGGGACTCCATGGTTAGGGACAAAAAGAATTGTGTGGCTTAGCTATGGAGAGATGGACCAGTTGACCTTTGACCTATGGCGAAGGGGGCCCTTGCTATTTCTTGGGCCATTTTATACCTTTAGTCAAATCTTGGACTAGCATTATGCCCAAAGGTCTGGGATGAGAAGTCCTCCTTTCTTAACCCAAAATTCTTCTTCCTGTAGGTCCTTGTAGAGGCTCAGCGTATATTCCCTATGGACCCTCAGCCTTCTTATCTCAATTTCCTGATGACTTACAGGGAACTTTTATTTATCCTTCAAAGCCCCATGCAAAAGTCCCCTCAGGTAGAGACTTCCCCTGCCTGGGTCCCTTGGGCGGAATGAGTTCCTGTTTCCCTAGGCATCTGGGCTTTCTGCACTTTCTACAGTTCTAACACGTCCATGATTTAATAAGCAAATGTGTACCTGACCTGTGGATGCTGCTTTTCTCGAATTCTCTCATGTATTCGCCACACCCTAGCTGCCTCCGGTGGGGATCCCCCTTAACTCACGAGAATACTCTGACTAAGCTAAATCAGTTGAACAGCTACACAGGATTCGAACCCACGCCTCCCTGCTGGTATATCTTGGCCTTTCCCTTGCCTCTCGCTACTCTTCACAGCACCTTTCCCTACAGGAGACTCAGCAGAGGAAGAGGCAGCCCGTGAAAGCTCCTAGGAGGGGTTGGAACTGATGTCACCACTCTGTGCATTACAAGTACCATCTTCAGCCCTAGCCGGTTTGGCTCAGTGGGTAGAGCGTCGGCCTGCGGACTGAAGGGTCCCAGGTTTGATTCCAGTCAAGGGCACATGCCCGGTTGAGGGCTTGATCCCCAGTAGGGGTCGTGCAGGAGGCAGCCGATCCATGATTCTCTCTCATCGTTGTTTCTCTCTCTCCCTCTCCCTTCCACTCCGATATCAATAAACAAAAATTAAAAAAAAAAAGAAAATATAGTAAAAGTACCATCTTCAGTTCAGCAAAGCTTTCTTGTGTACCTCCGTGCTGCAGACCCTGTGCTGGGTGCTGGGATATGGAGACAACACAGACGCTGTCTTCCCATGGATGGGGACAGTAGGCACATAGATAGCAATGACCTACCGTGCCTGGACCTGGGATGTGAAGGAAGCTGTGGCCCCACAGGAGGCCCTGGCTCAGACTGAGGCCGGGGGGCTGGAGCGATGGAGAAAGAGCTCCCAGAAATGGTGACGGGGGAGCTTGAAGGGGAAGAATGAGCTGTGTGGATGAGGCATATGCAAAGACCCTGGGGATGACACTGAAGGATCCTGAAAGAAAGGTGAAGGAGCTTCACCTTTATCCCAGGGCGGAGGGGGTCCTGTCACAAGTGTTTGCCGTCACTGGCCCTACTCCCCCAATGGCTGCAAGGTCAGACACCCCTCTGAGGGCCCCCCAGACAGCTGCTCTTGACTCTGGGGGTGTGGGAGTCCCAGGGTCCCTCCCAAGGTCACCTCCAGAATCAGGAGGAAGAGCTTGACTGTGACTCAGGACCAGCCACCCCACCTTCACAGAGGTCACGGCCAAGGTGATGCAGCTGACATTGAAGTTTGCTGAGGGAAATTCCTTGGTAAAGAGAGTAGATTCATAAAATACCTGATGAAATGCCAACCTTCTCCCTCTTTTAAAAAAAAAAAAAAACAAAACAGCAGCACCTAGACTCACCAGTTCCCTGGGAAAGGGGCGGGTGTTAGAACTGAAGGCAGAGATGCCCCACCGAGGAGCTCCCTCCAGTCCTGTCCTTACCTCCTTCACAATGTTGGCCGGATCGGATCGTCGTACCTCATCGGCTCAGTGTTTTCTTTAAACGAACTCACTTTTACAAAAAAGTAACAAGGAAACTGTATCTGTACTCTCAATATTTTGGCTTTCTAAAAGCAGAAGGTAAATATAAAAATAAATTCCATGAAAACAAAACAATTCTAGCTCAGGTAGTCTTGCTTGCTAGGAGGCCTCTCTCTTTGCTATAAAGGGCGATGAGCACGTGGCAGAGAGGCGTTGACGACATACCAGCCTTGCCCTGGCCAGGTGGCTCAGTGGGTGGCAGCGCTGTCCTGGACTGCACCAGAAGGTTGCAGGTTCGATTCCCGGTCAGGGCACATACCTAGGTTGTGGGTTTGATCCCTGGTCAAGGCACGTGCGGGAAGCAACCAATCAATGTTTCTCTCTCACAACGATCAGCCACAGACTGGGCCATTCTCCTTCTCCTTGACTTAATCAGAAGCAAGAACTGAAAAGGAATAATTTCCCTGAGGTGAGCTTGGGGTTGGATGTTCTGTGTGGTCTGTGCGCTCCCTGGCGTCATCCCTTCCGCCGGGTCTACCTGACCCATGATGGGGAAGACTCTTTCTCAGTTCAAGCCCTTTGGTCCAGAGAGAGGAGGAGATGTAGCTAGGGCCATTCAGCAAGGTAGTAGCCAGCGGGAGGCAGGGACCCAGGATTTGGGCTGAGGGTGGGGGTCCCTGGGCTGTGGGTAGAACACAAGAGGCCCAGCTCTATCGTTACCTACCTAGCTGTCCCTGAGCACGTGCCAACATCGCCCAGAGCCTCGGTTCCTCACTGTGTGGCCGGACCCCCCCACTCCCACGCTCCAGTCCTCTCACCAGGATTGTGTCCCAGAAGATATAAACCCGTAGGGCCACCCCCTGGCTTGCAGAGTCCTGGCTCCCTGACAGGACACACACTCCACCCCCATGGTCTGGCCCCTGCCTCCTCCAGCTCATCCCCTTCCCATCCAGCCACAGCCATCTGCTAAGCACAGTGCCTGCTACGTCACGGGCACGCCATCCGTGTTTGTTGAATGAGTGAATCAATGAACACTTCGCCACGTGCTCCGCGCTGCCGCATCCCCGCGTCAGCGGTTTGCTGTGAATGCCCTTCCTTCCTTTCTTGGTCTCCAGGCTTTGCTTCCTACCTTAGAGCCCTGCGTAGAGGCACCTCTCTTCTAAGAAGCTCTCCCTGAAATTTCCCAGAAGAGTTCATCCCTCATCCCATCAACAGAGACCTATCGAGTGCTTCCTGTGTGTCAGGCATGATGCGAGGGGCTAAGAAGACAGGAATGAACAGGACAGACGAGGTTCCTTCCCCTCTTGGACCTTCCATTCTCCTCTGAGCCTCCCGGAGCCCAGCTCGTGGTGCTGCTCACACATTGGCCACAGGCTGTACCTGTCGCTCATGGGCTGCGCAGGAGCTCTCAGCGTCCATCGCTGTGGGCTCCCGGGGCCCAGCCCTCAGCCCGAGACACAGTAGGTTGCATTGTCAACCACCAGGCACCCCTCCCCACCCCCAGAGCAGGAATTTATAGAACAATGTGGGCTTGAACAGAAGCCACGTGGGTCACCATTTCCTGAGCCCACGAGAGCTTACTGCGTGCCAGGCACCTGATGCCCGTTGCCCACCACCCTACCACCCTAACGGCACACTGGAAATCGGTAACTGTGAACCGGGACTCAAACCTCCAGGCCCGGCTTCTTTCCCGGCAGGCCCCTCAGCCCTGCGCGCCCTTCGGGAGCCTCTTCGCGAGGCCAGATTTCAGGAGCCTCCTGGTTCTGAGCCCTGCTCTGCGCACCCCCATCCCCCAGCACTGGCCTGGCTTCCTGGAATTTGTCCTCCTAATTGAAACCAAACACCGGGGCTCCTCGAGGGCTGTGCCCCAGAGGCCCCCGTGGGTTTCTCTTTCCCTCCCTCCTCCCTTCCCCAGCTGGGGGCGGGGTGCTCAGCCCTAGGCAGCTATGGGGGAGGCACCTCCCCTGCACAGGGTGTGGGGTAGGAGGTCCTTCCTGCTGCTGGGGCCCTAGTTTCACTCAGCTGTCTCACAGGCTGGAGATGATAGGAGAAGACAAGGAAGTAAGTGAAGGGGAGAGAACGGCGAGGGGTCAGCTGTGAGAGTCCCAGGAGCACCCCGGATGAGCCAAAGGCCTGTGAATTGGAGGCTAGGTTTGTGAAAGTCAGCTCCTTTCAGACATACCTTGTGACTTGGGCCTTGGCAAGTCCCTTCACCTCTTCAGTGCCTCATCTGTACAAATACGCGGATTGTAACACCTATCTCACGGGCTCACGGAGAAAGTGGAATGAGTTAACCTACATAAGTGCCTGGCCGATGGCTGGGGCTCAGGGAAACCCCGCCTCGGTTACTGTCACAGCAGTTCCGTGGGTGCATAGACTTGCTGGAAGGATGTACTTGGAAAGGTTGCTCAGGGTCAGTGAATGTTTGTTGAACGAAGGAATTCACTCAACTTTCAACATTCACAGAGCTTCTCTCCTGGGACACAATGTGTGTGCCCTGGGACACCCCACTCTGAGGAAGCAGGCACTGCCCTCAGGCTCGGAGTCAGGGGAGGGGTGGGCAGATGGTCACAGCCATTAGAGGTGATGACAAGGCAGAGCGCTCAGTGCTGGGACAGGAAGCCTAGGGGGCTGAGGAGCCCTCAGGAGGACCTAACCCAGGCGAGGGCGAGGTAGGATGGGCAGAGACGGCTTCCCAGGGAAGGGGACTGGGTGAGGGCTGAGCTGGGGTCTCATTGGATGCCTCGCCTTCCTTATTGCACTTATTTAACCAGCACTGGCCACTGCATGCCAGCTGCACCCAGGTGCTAACTGAGGTGTGTGGTGATGCCGGGAAGCCTAACTTGACCACTGTCAGATGGGGATCTCCCCCTAACGTGTGCCTCAAGCACCCCGTGTTTCCCTCCATCATTGCTCGCTCCCTCCACATTATCATTTGTAGACATAGCACGCAAATCACAAAGGTGAGGCACATCAAGTAAAAAGACACAGAGGGAACTACTTTTATTTTTTTTTTAAATATTTTTTATTGATTTTTTACAGGGAGGAAGGGAGAGGGATAGAAAGCTAGAAACATCGATCAGAGAGAAACATCAATCAGAGAGAAACATCGATCAGCTGCCTCCTGCACACCCCCTACTGGGTATGTGCCCGCAACCAAGGTACATGCCCTTGACCGGAATCGAACCTGGGACCCTTGAGTCCGCAGGCTGACACCCTATCCACAGAGCCAAACCGGTTAGGCGGGAACTACTTTTAACAGGACATTTCATTAAACCCAACATAGCCCAAACATTATACACATGTAAATGGTATAAACAAATTATTAACAAGCTATTACTTTTTTCTTTTTTACTACGTCTTTGAAGGCTGGCCTGTATTTGGCACTCACAGAGCACCTCAGTTTGGATTAGTACGTTTCGTAGGCACAGTCGGTCTGTGTGGCGGGCAGTTAGCATAGTGGCTAGTGTAGGTCTAGAATGCAGATTCCTCTAGGGCAGGGACCCTGTCCTGTTCACCCCTTTCTTCAGGGCCAAGAGGGGTGTCTTAAGTAGAGGGCTCGGCATGCACAAAGTCACAGGCATGGAGAACAAACGTGTGTTCAGGGAAGAGCCAGCCAGGTGACATGGCTGTAGTGTAAGACCCATCAGCTGGGAGGTGGGCAGTGGGATTGCAGCCAGAGCAAAAGGACTCGAAGAACATGCTAAGGAATTTGGATTTTGATTATGTGAGCAACTCAGGTCATCATTTATTTATAAGCAGAGGAATGCCATATTCAGGTTAAGCTTTAGAAAGAGCCCTCTGTTAGCTGGGCTGGTGTGGCTCAGTGGTTGAGCATCGACCCATGAACCAGGAGGTCATGGTTTGATTCCCGGTCAGGGCACATGCCCGGGTTGTGGGCTTGATCCTCAGTAGGAGGCATGCAGAAGGCAGTTGATCAATGATTCTCTCTCTTATCATTGACTAGAGGCCCAATGCACAAAGATTCATGCAAGAATGGGCCTTCCTCCCCCTGGCTGCCGGCACCACCTTCGCTCTGACTGGAGCTGCCTTTCTGCCTTCCCACGCTGCCCAGAGGCCCCGGACCAGTGCGGAACACCTGCGTTCCGCCCCGCCCCCGGCCGCTTGGAGCCTGTGTATGCAAATTAACCACCACCTTTGTTGGGTTAATTTGCATACTCGCTCCTGATTGGCTGGTGGGCGTCATGAAGGTATGGTCAATTAGCATGTTACTCTTTTATTAGTGTAGATGCTTCTCTCTCTCCCTCTCTGAAAAAACCCAAAACGTATATGTAAAGAAAGAAAGAGCCCTCTGGTAGGCATCATGGAGGATAATTTGTGTGGGACTAGTGAGGAGGCAGGGAGACCAGCTAGGAAGCTGATGCCACCATAGAGATGAGTGATGATAAGGCAGGGGATGAGGAGGCAGGACTGACTGTATGACAGTAAGAAGGCTGAACATCAGGACTTGGAGACTGACTCATGGAGGGGGAATTGAAAGTCAAGAATAAGTCCCAAGTTTTTAGTCTGTGATGCTAGGTTCTTTTTTTTGGCGGGGGGGGCGGGGAGGGAGAAGACTGGAAGGGAGGGAGAGAGACAGAGAAAGGAACATCAATGTGAGTCTCTGGACAGGGGTTGGGGCTTGAGCCTGTAACCCAGGCACATGCCCTTGACCAGAATTGAACCCAGGACCCTTCAGTCTGTGGGTCGACGCGCTATTGACTGAGCCAAATCGGCTAGGGCCCTATTTATTTATTTTTTTATGCTAGTGTTCCTTGACACAAGAACAAGGGGAGGAGGAGCAGGCCTGAGTCTGTTGGGGATAACATCAAGAGTTCAATCTTGGCCGAAACCGGTTTGGCTCAGTGGATAGAGCGTCGGCCTGCAGACTGCAAGGTCCCAGGTTCGATTCCGGTCAAGGGCATGTACCTTGGTTGCGGGCACATCCTCAGTCGGGGGTGTGCAAGAGGCAGCTGATCTGTTTCTCTCTCATCGATGTTTCTAACTCTCTATCCCTATCTCTTCCTCTCTGTAAAAAATCAATAAAATATATTTAAAAAAAAAAAAGAGTTCAATCTTGGTACACGCTGGCTTTGAAGTGTGAGCAGGGCATCTTGCCGGACAGGAGTAGCAGTGCTTGGGCTGTACTGTGCTCCAGTTCGTACGTGGCAGTGGCATTCCAGCAGGGACTGGACAGACACTACCATCCCAGATGACCTCTCAGCCTGGATGGTGTCTGACTCTAGGGTTTTGCTGCATGTGTGTGTGTGTGTGTGTGGGAGACACTGGATATTGGAGCTTGGGCATGTCTGTAATTTGGATACCTTTGCAGTCTACAGATAATTTGTGTTTTTTTACTTTGGCCCACAGCTGGGATTGGAGGGGGGCGGGGCAAGAGACGGGCGTGAAGGCTGCATGGGGGCAGAGGCCGATGCCCACAGACCACCAGGCAAGATAGCGCCGAGGCCCTGTGGGACCCACATCGTAGAACCAAAGAGCAAGAAGGATCCTTGATCTTCAACCGGCCTCCTGCCCTCCTCTCCCCCAATTTGATTTGTGGGAAAACTGAGGGCCTTGCCCAAGGTCACGCAGCAGGTCATGACTTCTCCGAGAGAGGGGCTCATGCTGCGTCTGGGGACTATCCCCCTCCCCCCCCCAAATCCCACGCGCAAAGCATCTGCCTCTCCTTCCCTTTCCTTCAACACACACGGAAAGGATCCTGGCTCTCCTAAATTAGGAGGATACCGAGAGAGAAGCCAGACAGCTGCCCCCACCCACGGTTGGGAGACTTAAATGCTCCCCAAATTACACAGCAGATGCCAGGGCTCGGGCAACAAGACCCAGCTTGATAGCTCTGCGGTAACCTCAGCCAGCTCAACTTTATCCTGATGTTTTACCTCCTCAGTGGTACGTAAACCTCTCAGAGGCAGGAGAAACGGCATTCAGAACTTCTCCCTTGGGGGGGGGGGGGAATTATTTTTGAACTTGCGCAACACACGCCCAGTTCAGTTAACCCTTTTGTCAGTACACTTGGTCGGCCCTGGGCTGGGTGAGAAACGGTTTCTCCCCCGTGAGATGGTTGTAGTGCAAACTATTAAGAGGCAAGCAGCGTGGGGCTGGTGAGCCAGCTCGGCCACTGGGCCACTGTCAGGCTGTGGGACCCCCAACGGGCCCCTAACCTTCTCGGGGCCTATGGGTCCCAAAGGACAGCTCCCCGGACAAACCACTCTGCGGGCAGTTGTATTCGCTTCCCCTGGGGTCTCCATTTCTTCTGTGATTTCAGCCTAAGTTGCCTGTTCGGTAGAAGACACAGCATTTCACTTCTGCGCCTTCGAATGTCTATTTCCATACCGACTGACTGTTCAGATCTGGAACCAGAACGGTTTGAATCAAAGCTCACCTCTGACCCCTCCCCCTCCTTCATCTCCAGGTGCTGAAACTCCAGTGTCCTCTTCTCTCCAGCCACACTGCCTCTGTCGCTGTACTGTCGCACCTCTCTCTGGTGTCTCTCGCCCAGGTTAGTTTTCAGCGCTCAGCTCTGCCCTGCCACTTCCTGGGCCAGAACACTTGAGGGGCAACCCCCCTCCCCATTATCTGAGGGCTAAAGCCCTGGTGCCCCAAGACCTAGCCCTTGGCCATTTTTGCAACCTTCCCCTCACCCCACGCTCCACTCCTTCGACAAGCAAGTTATTTGCCGAGGCGCTACTACGGGCCAGGAATTGTGCTGGCCACTCAGGACATAGTTGCACACATGCCCAGGAACCAAGTGTGTTTGGAGAGCTCGGGGGTGTGGGGGCTCTGAGGAGGGGCACAGAACTGAGAGAGGGACTGGGCTGCCGCCAGCTCTCTGCTCCCTGGTTTCCTGTTTACTATTAACAGCTGCCCATCCCGCCCAGCACACAGACGCCCAGGCGAACCTGGGTGTGTTTTCAGACCCGCAGCTCCATCCTGAACCTGAAGCAGGTCGCCTCCAGCTGCCTTGACAATCTGCAAAGGCACCCATTCGAGTCCCTCCCTCAGTACCCTGTGCACTCCCCAACTTCTGCCTTCCTCTCCCTCCTGGGAGGACATATGGCCCCTTGAAGTTTTTTGTTTGCTTGCAAGGGGGAAAAGAAAAATCCAGCTTCAGTGTGGAGAGGTTTTCTTTAAAAATTTTTTATTTTATTTTATTAAGCACCGAGAGACATAGCAATCTGCTTGCAGATAGTGTACGTGCATAATTAATAAAATCTCATTATTTATTTATCAAGAGACACACGAGGAACTGGAGAATTAGGGCTATCCCCGCTATATATGAAGAGAGGGAGAGAAGGAGTGGGAGAGGCAAGTACTTTTTGAACATTAGATCCTTCCAGAGAAGTGAATCTTTTAATATGCAATGAATAAAAAGGCATCTCCTCCTCAGCGAAGGGCTGCTCCATGCCCAGGAGGCATCAGAAAGCAGAAACCTGGTTCAGGGAGCTTAAAAAAGGAACGGGACCAACTCGGTGCTGGCAGTGCCCAGCATGCCGGCTCTGGGGCTTTGGGCAGCTGGCAGGAGAGCAGCAGGCACAGTGGAGGGCCCGGCTGCAAGGGGGCTGGGGGTGGGTGGGGAGGTTTGGGAGCCAATTGGGGGCTTCTAAATGGGGGGACTTGGGCACAGAACCCCTGCTAGGTGGGGGAGAAGAGGGCACAGTCACCCCACGGGCACCCCATAAATAACCTGGTTCCTCTGGTCCACTGTAAGGCAGGTAACTTTAACAGGGAGGGGGGGGGTCTAAATGCCAGCTTTGCCCTTGGACCTCTGCATGCCAGATGCCTGGCCAGGACCGCCAATATCAATAACCTCACTCATTATATAACGGCCCCCGCGGCCAGCCAGGCAGGGGTCAGGCTCCCAGGCTTCAGGAGTTGGGGTGGACCTTCGCTCTCCTGGCTCTCTCTCCCTTCCTCCCTCTCCCTCTCTCATTTTTTCTTGAGACGAGCTTTAAAATAGAAAACAGGCTTGTACAGGAACCAACCCCACGGAAAGGGGTGGCGTGGAGGGATTTCTTCCCCCACCTCCCTCCAGTGCAAGCAACTCCTGCAGCGGAACGCTCGGCCTTCCCCGGGCGGTGGGCTCCGGGAGGGGGGCGGGGGGGGCCGGGGAGGGGGCGGCCCGGGCAGCAGCCCCCGCAGGGTTACCCGGGCGCGTGCAGGGAAACGTCTCAGCAATTCCAGTGCCGGCGCGGAGCGCGAGGGGGGGGGCGGGGGCGGGGGGCGCGCGGCGCGGGGCACCTTGAAACCGCCAGCGGCCGCGCGCTGATTGGCTGAGCCGCCGCCTCGGCGTTCCAGCCAGGCGCCCCTCCCCCCGCGCCGTCCACCCCGGAAGGAATTTCCTCCTCTGGCGGCCGCTATTGTTGTCCGGCTTCGCTGTTTGGGTCGGATCGCGTAACCATAGTATCCAAACTGTGTCCGCGCGGGGCCCCAACCTGGGACCCCTGTGCCCCTAGCGCGCCCCCCCCCCCACTTTTTTTGCAGCCTACTTATTATGACTTCATCGGACTCCGGGGAGCAGGGGAGGGGGATGAGGCTGGGGGGAGCTGGCCCGCTTCTGGCGGCCCTTACTTCGAGATGTTTTCAATTATAATTTTTTTTAAAAACCTGCCTTGTGGGTTTGGGGCTTTTAAATTCTTGCCCCCCACCCCCACCCCCCATTACACCGTTGGAGCAAACTTGAATGGGGTTCCCCCTCTGTTTCCCCTTTACCGTCTTCACTCCAGCCCCTGGCTTTGCTGCTCACAGCAGGAGGTGGGGTGACTTCGCAGCCGGAGTCGCCCCCCAAAACCAACCCCTCAAATCCCGGCTGTGTCCCGGCCCCTGGGCCTGGGCTAGAACCGGTGAAAGCGAGGCTGGTCGTGGAGTCGGGAACCTCGGACCCTGCGAGCCCCTACCCTGAGCTCCTGGCTCTTCCTGGCGGTGGGTCTGGGGGAGGCGGTGCGGGGTGGATCCGCCGAACATCGGGGGCTGTCAAAGGGATAAGGGGTGACGGGGGAAGCAGCTGACAGGTTCTTGGAAAAACAAGCCCCCTCGCCCCTCAAATTTCTCCCTGGGATCTCTGACCCCTTACATCCCAGTCCGCGCAACCAGCCGGAGCCCAATACCTGCCCCCGTCCCCCCCCCCCGCTCAGAAAAACAAAAACAAAAGCCGGGTCCCCCGAAGTGTTCTTCAGCCGGGAGAGGTGGGAGCCCCAGCAAGCCCGCACCGGGCGGGCCGGGCGCGGCGCGGGAGCCCCCGCCGCGGGGACGGAGTTTGTGCGGGGGGGGGGGGTGGGGGGTGTCAAACATTCCCAGAACTCGGGCATCCTCCCGGCGCCGGCTCGGGCGGGGGCAGCGGCGGCAGCGGCCCAAGGTCGGGGCAACACTGCCCCCTAGGGGCCGCCGACGGAGGTTTGCAGCCGGGCGACCAGGGGCCTTGAGGTTTGTCTAGTCCTGGCCTGAGTACCTGGTGGGTAGGAGGTTGCAGTGATCCGTGGCCCACGGGTGACAGGCCGCGGGGGCGGGGGGGGGCTTCCAAGCGTCAGTCATGCGGGTGGGGGGGGTAGATATGGGGGTGGGGATTGTATGTTTGCTCTAGAATGTAAAACTTTAGCAGGCAGTGGGGTGCATCCTACAGGCTCCCGATGGACGGGGCTTTTAAGATCAATGGATTTAGTTGTCTCAGTGTGCGGTTGGGGAAACTGAGGCCCAAAGAGCGGTGCGGCTTGCTCAGGGCAAAGACCTGAGGTTTGAGCCCAGTCCCGCTGGGGTCCTGTGGCTTTTTGGGTTCACAAAGCCCTTTTTCATCCCCGACCTCAGTGGCTCCTCGTCTGAGAGGCAGTCTCAGGCACTGGACACGTGGAAACTGAGTGGTCTTGGCCTGCGCAGTCACACCGCTGCGGGAGAACTCGGGTCGGCTTTCAGTCCAGCCCTCTGTACCCTGGGGACCTGAGGGGCCTGACCCTCAGGCTGAGCTAGTCTGCCCTTCCACTCTGGGGCCCCTGAGACGTGGGTGGAAGTGCCTGCTCTAGGATGAGGGGTCCCAACGAAGGGTCTGGGTCTACTGAAACCTGCACTCTGGGCCCCTACATTGCTGCCTCAGTTTCCCCATCTCTGAAATGGGGGTGGGAGGGTGGGCAAGAGGATGGGAAGGCATCCGGCCTCTCCGCGGCGCGGGGACACTGCAGGCTCCTCCTCCTCTTTTGTCTGTCACGCCCTTTCTTTAGCGCCTCCCCGGTTCTCGGTTGGGGTCGGCCAAGCAGTTTCCTCCACCCGCCCTTCCTCCCTCCCTGCAGGGCTTCTGCGGCCGCCCCTCCCCTGCCCTTCTGGCGAGCGCGGAGCTGACTGCGGGAGGGAGGGAGGGAGCGGTGGGCCCGGAGCCAGCCGAGCGTCAAGTCAACCCCTTGGGAAAGCTGGGTGGGTGGGGGCTGCTGTCAGAGGCTGCAGCTTGGCGCTAGTCGGGGGAGGGTCCATGGGGGTTGTGTCCAAGGTAACTGGTGTTGGAGCTGGCTGCTGGCCGCCTCCCCCTCTCCCCAGAGACCAGGGGGGCTGCACGGGGAGCCCTTGCGCTCCTTCCTCCTCCCTCTTCCTTACCACCCACGGACAGTCAGGCACAAAGTCTGGTCCTTTCTGCTCTTAAATCTCCCTGCCGTCATTCCCTTCTCCCCATCCCTCAGCCACCACCCTCATCTGCCGATCTGCCGGGCTCCTGGGTCTCTGCCTTCCTCCACACGGTCCCCTGCGCCCAGTTTTCACAATCACAAAGTACACCCTCCTCTGCTGCAGGCCCTGCCCTGCCTTCCATTGGCCTCAGGATCACCCTACCTCTCCACCTCATTCAGGGCCTTCCCCTGACACACGCTTTGTGTCCTAGTGACACGGCCCGTGACTTCCGGAGCCCGCCCTGCTCCCTGGGCTCCCACAGGTCATCGCTCTGAGGTGCGGCCGGGCCTTGGGGAGACCACCCATCTCTGCAGAAAGCCCGCAGACCAGGGCAGAGACTACCCGCGGGGAAATGGAATGATGGTTGGTTTGATGGGGCCTGGGGAGAAACCAGGGAAGACTCCCTGAAGCAGGTGATGCTTGTGCTGAATCCCAAGGCAGGAGTAGGAACGGGGCAGAGGTAAAGGGGGAAGACAGTCCAGGGAGAGGGAATGCTGTGGGTAACACCGTGGGCAGGCACAAGTCGTGAGAGAGCACGAGCCTTCAGAAAACCGGGAGACAGAGCGTAAGGGCAGGCTGGAGTGGGAGCCAGATAGAGGCGGTCCTTGTGTGCTGACCGAGGAGCTGTGACTGCCCTATGCTGGCCTCAGGGAGCCATGGGAGGGCTCTGGGCTCTGGGCTGAATTCACTTTGGGACACCCTCCCTCTTGCAACCAGGCCCTGGGAATGCAGAAATGACTCTTTTAATTTACCCAACCTACCCTTTCCCCATAAAGGATCTGAAAGGCTCCAAAGAGAACTCAGATATGGTTCTTGCCTTCAAGGAGCTGGTACACTGAGGTGCATAAAGAATACACTGGGTCAAGCAGGAGGAAGAAAGCACAGTGAGAACTTTCTAAAACACACAGCAAAGGGTCCTGTTCATTCCTGCGATGAACCTCTTCTGTAACCCTCAGGAACAAGCCCATCTCCTTTGTGTGGCCTTCAAGGCCCTTGTGGTCTGCCCTGTTGGCCTTGCCAGCTCATCTCAGCCGAACCCCACACGCTCCCTTTACTCCAGCTGGCTGAGTTATTTGCAGTTCCCCAGCTATACCACGTTCCCTCCATCCATCAGATCTGTGCCCATACTGTTACCTTTGCCTGAGATCTTATCTCCTCGCACCCAGGCCTCTCGCCCTGTCTTCGTTCAACAGTTGGCTTTTGAAGATGCTGCTCAGGCACGCCCCCTGGAGGAAGCCCTCTTTGATCCTCAGAGCTGGGCTGGGCTCCTTTTTGGAACTCCTTTGTCCCTTGTGTTTTCTTTATCACAGAACCCATCCCAGCACAGTTCAAGAGTCCACAGGATGCCCGGCCAGCATGGCAGTGGTTGAGTGTCAACTTATGAACCAGGAGGTCATGGTTCAGTTCCCCGTCAGGGCACATGCCCAGGTTGTGGGCTCGATCCCCAGCAGCCAATCAATGATTCTCTCTCATCATTGATGTTTCTCTCTCTCCCTCTCCCTTCCTCTCTGCAATCAATAAAAATATATTAAAAACAAAATCCAAAGGAGACTGGCAGCCTCCATTTCTGACTGACCCCTTGGTGTCCTGCAGGTTATACGTATCCGGGCACCGTTTTCGTTGTTGAAGACTGTGGACCAGCAGCGTGTGAAGAATAATAGTGGTGGACATCCACCGAGTGCCTGCTGTGTGCCAGGCACTGTGCTAACCACTTGGCATCGTACTTTGCTCTCTTGCAACAACCCTGTGAGGTTGACATTATCCCAGTTGGTAGATAGGGAAACTGACTCAGAGAGGGGAGATGACTATTGCAATGACTAAGGTATTTCTCAAAACTCACGGAATTCCTTGAAGTTAAGATCTGTGCAAGTTATACTTCAATTAAAAAAAAAAAAAAAAAACAGGCAAGAAAACTACCGTGGCATAACATTCCTTATGTCTGAAAAACTTTGGTAGTAGCTTTTTGTTATTACAAAAGAAAAAGAAAAGCAGAGTTAAGGAGAAGCGGGGCCAGCCCTTGACCCATGTGGTCTGTCTCTGAAAGCCTTTGCTGATCGCACATCACTCTAGTCCACCGAGCCATCTGGTGGGCCCCAAGGCGCTTCCCAGGAGAAGGTGGTCTTCCAGGATTTGAGGGTCCCACCGGCCGAGGAGGGCTGAGGAAGGCGTTCAAGGTGGTGTGAAAGTCCATGGCATGGCAAGGCCAGAGCTTGGTATTAGAGTCCATGGCATGGCAAGTACCAGCGTCACAGTGTGTAGGGGAATGATGGGAGGTGAGGCTTCCCAGATCAGCTGGGTCCAAGTGTGGAGGGCGCTGAACCCCCGATGGAGTTCAATAGGACTTCGTGAATAGGTGGTGGCAGCCATCAGCTGCTAGAGGGCGCTGATCTGAACTTCTCTTGGAGAGACCCATTCTTGGGGGAGGGGGCGGGTGGCTGGCTCGTGTGGGGCTGGATTTGAAGGGGTCAGAGCTGGGGGGAGGGGGAAATCCCAGGGCATGGATGAGGCAGAGTCTGAAGAGGTTTGAATGCCAGCAGCTAGTGGACACCCCAAGGCCACAGTAGCAGACGGAGAAGCAAGGCCAGGCTCTTGGAGCCAAAGTCAGAGTTCAGCTGAGCTGGGATGGGGGTGAAGTCAGGGCAGGAAGGAGGTGACCGGCATGGCCAAGGCCTGGGGTGGAAACCTGGCACTTGTACTCACTTCCACAGCGATGTGACCTTGGATAATATAACGATGTCTCCTAGCCTCAGTTTTCTCAACTGAAAAAATGGAGATATTAATAGTGCCTACTTCTGCCCTAGCCGGTTTGGCTCAGTGGATAGAGCGTTGGCCTACGGACTGAAGGGTCCCAGGTTCAGTTCCAGTCAAGGGCATGTACCTTGGTTGCGGGTACATCCCCAGTAGGGAGTGTGCAGGAGGCAGCTGATCGATGTTTCTCTCTCGTCGATGTTTCTAACTCTCTATCCCTCTCCCTTCCTCTCTGTAAAAAATCAATAAAATATATTTTTTAAAAATAGTGCCTACTTCATAGAATATTCCAAATGCGATGATACATACAAAGCTCTGAACACTGTGCCTTTTTTTCTTCTTCCTAATCCTCCACCCGACTCATTTTCAGTTTTCTCTCACAGTCTCTTCTTTCCATGAGCACCCACTCCAGTGAATTCCGTATATAACCTTAAATATGTTTGTAAAACACGAGCGTTGTTTCGGGTGGGAGAGGTCTCATTTTGTAGCTTCACTCTACCCCCTCCCCCCAGATCAACACTGCGTGTTTGCAGGCCTCTCTAGGTTGCTTCCAGTTGCTGTACAGTTTTCTGATCACGCATCCACCGTGTTTTACTGATCCATGCACCCAGTGATGGACATCTACATTGCCTCAAAGTTCTTCCTCTCACAAATAATTCCTTGACAGACCAGCCTTGTACACATCGTGGCTGTGTCCCCTTGGACCTGTGTGAGAATTTCCTTGGGATGCCCAGGGGTGCAATGGCTATGTTGTGGGACACACACCTACTTAATTCTACTCAATGTTGTTTGGCTGCTTTCTAGCATGACTGAAGCGCTCGGCAGCCCCCCAGCAGCATGCCCCACGGCCCGCGTGCCTGCCAGCACCTGGTATTATCCACCACTCTAGGTTTTGCCCTCGTGATGGATGTAAAGTGCCAACACATTCATTTGGATTATTTCTTGGATTGTGCATGAGTATAAGCAGCTCTTTATGTACTTGTTAGTCAACTGGGCTTCTCCTGTGAGTTGTTTGTGTCCTTTGCATACTTTTCTGCTGAGTTTCCTGATCTGTCTTCCTGTTGGGTGCTCCTCAGTCAGCAATGAGGACAGCCTACAGCAACTGTCTCAGAGCAGGTCTGTCCTCGGGGGAGGGGTGGTCAGGTTGGCTCCGGTGAATTCCGTAGAGGACCCTAAACAGGGCCTGACTTCCGGCTCAGTGCCATTGGAAGCGCTGTCTTTCCAGAAACCTTGCCTGTGTGCTTATCCTGAGTGGGCTCCTAGGACCCAAAGGACTTAGGCTGCTCCGGCTTCTCGGGACTCACAGTGCAGGGAGGGGAGGCAGACTGGACAGAGTAGAGTTTTTCCAAAGATTCAGTGATAGGACACATATAAAGCCCTTCCTCATCATAGCCCCTGTCCCATTGGATGGTCCTGGCTTGGGACTGGAAGGAGAATCCGTGCTGCATCAAGGAATCCAGGCCAATCTTACCTCCTAGCACCCAGCCTCTTCAGGCAGGGTGGCTCTCAACTTGGAAAGCCTTCAGCTCCCAAACGAATGCCCAGAGCCAAGTTTATGGCTGAGCATCCCTAAGGGGTCTATCCAGGAGAACTGCTTAGCTGACAAAAATTTGGGTGGGTGGTGGAGTTGAGAGGAAGGGGTGAGGAAGAGAGAGGAGGGCAGGAGAGGAGAGAGGGGAGAGGGTGAGGTGTGCGGAGTGAAGAGGCCCAGAATAAACCTCCATCGCAAGCAGGGATGTCTGATATTCATTTGCGAGTCACTGGAGCGGCTCCTCTGGCTCCTTAAATCCTCAGCAAAGCCCACGGTGTCCTCATTTGCCTTAGGTGACGGTTTGGTGGAAAGGGAGGCAGGGGTTGCGTTTCTGTGGACGTCTTATGGCTTGTGACAAAATTAACACCCACAGGCCAGTGAGATAGTCCCAACATTGATCAAATACAGCTGAAGCAGGAACTTAGAATCAGGGGTGATCATGGGAATGTAAATCAGCCCCTGGGGAATTTGCAGAAATGTGAAATGTTAGAGGAGTTAACTTCCAAGGGTGAATGGAGCATTTGAGGCGATCTTATTTAAATCTAAGTGGGGTTTTGTAACAGATTGTATTTTCTAAAAATGGTTGCAATAATATCTCCCATCCCATATGTTCCTCTTTCAATGTGACTCTAACACTCCTCCCATCAAATCAAGAGATGGGGTCTAAATGTCTTCTTTTTGAGCCTACGTGGACCTTTATGACTGCCTCGACCTGCAGAGCGATGGAAGCTACACTATTTTTATGACGAAGGCTAGGTCATAGAAACACCAAGTCCGTCTGCTTTGTTCTCTTGGAGAATTCATTGTGGTGGAAGCCAGCTGCCATGACTGCCCTAAACCCGCCATGCCGTGAGGAAGCCCAAGCTCATTTACATGGAGAGGTCCTGTGGAGAAGTCCTGAGACTAAATGAAGAGAGGGGTGCTCAGCCATCCCCAGCTGCTCATCCCTCTGCTATTCCATCTCCAGATGCTGTCTGACTGTGGGACTATGAGCCAGAACCACCCAGCTGTCCCCTTCCCAAATTCCTTGCCCACAGAAATAGTGGGAGGGAAGAAAGTGATGGTTGCTATTTTCAAGCCATGAAGGTTTGATATGATTTGTTGCACAGCAGTAGATATTCTAAGCAGGTTTAAACTTATTTTATTACTAGAGGCTCGGTGCACAAATTCATGCACCAGTGGGGTCCACTGGCCTGGCCTGCGGGATCAGGCCAAAACCGGCTCTCCAACATCCCCTGAGGGGTCCCAGATTGTGAGAGGGCGCAGGCCAGGCTGAGGGACCCTACCGGTGCACAATCAGGGCCGGGAAGGGACATGGGAGGTTGGCCAGCCTGGGAGGGACTGTGGGAGAGCTCCAGGGTGTATCCAGCCCGTCTCGCTCAGTCCCCATCAGCCAGAACCCAGCAGCAAGCTAACCTACTGGTTGGAGCGTCTGCCCCCTGGTGTCAATGCACGTTATAGTGAGTGGTTGAGCAGCCTTAGCATATCATTAGCATATTACGCTTTGATTGGTTGAATGGTCGACCGGACTCCTGGACACTTAGCATTTTAGGCTTTTGTTATATAGGATCAGTCTTCCATGGTAAACTGTGGTTATTTTTTGTTTTTAGCTCTATTCCCAGCATTTAGCCTGAAACATACTATGTCCCACAGATGTTTGTTGTATAAACGAATGAAAGTAAACAGACCAGATAAGCATGGTGTTGGGAAACCAAAGGGGTTGTGGGAGCCCCGAGGAGGCTCCTAGCTGGGCCTGGGAGAGCCAGGAAGGCTTCCCTGGGGGAAGTGACACTGGGCAGGGCGAGACCCACAAGAATATCTATTCCTCGTCTCTGGGTGCTGCTTGCTTGTTCTTGGCCCAAATGAGGCTTCCTGGCTTGATGTATGTCCAGTGGGCCCATCCCATGTCCATTTGGGGTTCACCCTTCCCTTTCCCTGGTCCAGCTCTCTCTTGCCCCTCCCTCCCTGGGCCTCAGGCTCACTCCTCCAGTCTCCTCTGACTCAGGGTCTGTGGGAGAAAATTAAGTCAATGGGGAGGGAGGAGTTGACAAATAGATGGTCTGGTAATTGAATTTTCTCTCTCTTGCCTCTCTCCACCCCCCAGAGAGCAGGAGGAATTAGCTCTCTATACGGTGGTTTTCCCTGCTAAGGAGCTCTGGTGTTGCACCCCTTCCCTGCCTAGACCAGCAAAGGGGTGGTGGGGGGGTGGCAAGCAGGAGCCTTAGGATCCTCTGGGCTAAGCCTTGTACAGAGGAGAAAACTGAGACCGAGGGAGGGGGGCTTCGCTGCAGGCACCCCGTGGTTAGCACCTGAGCCAGGACTAGACGGGAAAGGCCAAGGAGCCAGTTCTTGCAGTGCCCAGGAAAGTGGGGAGGAGGGACTAGGAAGGGAGAAGGGACATAGGAGTGGCAGGCTGCTGGGAACCTGGGGCTCCTGGGGTCCTGGCAGGAGGGAGCCCCTTTAGCATTGGTTGGGGTTTCCTTGGCTGGGGTGGGAGGTAGAGTTGGTAGGGTGGCCAGCCTCCTGGGCACCCAAGAGGTAAGCTATTACTCTGCAGGTCTAGCTATCCTATAGGACCTGGCCACCCTGCACAGCACCCTCTGAGATGGAGGCAAGGCCAAGGATTGGCAGTAACCTTGGGCAGAAGATCGGCAGGGCTGGAAATAACCAGCTACATGCTCTGAGTCTCACCGTTCTGAAAAACTGGAAGGCCGCATCTCCTGGGAAAGGCTGTGGTGAGCTGTGAGGGCACTGGCTCTCTAGCCCTCCATCAACAGTGTCTGTGTTGCTTCACTGACGAGGACATTGAGGCTGCCAGGAGGCCCTCCTTCTAGGTCACAGGCTAGCAAGTGGCAGCACCGGGATTCAAACCCTGGGTGGCCCGAGCTCCCAAGGCCTCTCCACAGGCTTCTTAGTACCATGGGGAGGCGGCCACAGGGAGGGTGTGCAAGCCTGGCCCCTTGAGGTTAAGGGTGCAAGCCTGACTCTGAGGAGTGGGGTTGCAAGCCTGGCTCCACTGGGTAGGAGGGGTGGTGCATCCCCTGACATTCTGAGCTCCTGGCCCTCCAGGCCCAGCAGGGGAGGGCGCCGAGCCCCTCCTCACAGAGCAGCGTGGCTGCAGGGCCCCAGGAGCGCTTGATTTATTAAGCTAATGTTCTAGCACATTTTCCCCATCCCATAATGAGCTGTTTCCACTAGGGGGTGTCTGCAGAGCGGCTTCCCACAGCTCCAGGAGGCAGGCAGGGCTGGCTGGCAGCTGTGGGGGGTCAGAGGTGTCTGGCTGCCTGGGAGAGGTGAGGTTGGAAAGTCTGGGTTGAAAAATCACCCCATGATGTGTGTGTGTGTGTGTGTGTGTGTGTGTGTGTGTGTGTGTGTGGAGGGGGGGTGCTGCTGAGAGGAGAGGGTAGGCCGTCCGCCCATGCAGCCTGGGGAGATTGCACATTTCCCACCAACCCCAAAGGCCTGAGGGAGAGGACTCTGGCCTGGTTCTTCCCCATCCCACCCAAACTTCTGAGCTCAGCCTGCCTCCTGCCTGCTTGTTATTCCCCGGAGCCTCCGTTTCCCGTTTTAAGAAGCCATGTCTGTGAGGTTGTCCTGCGGGTCAGTGGGTGATGCGTGTAGTGCTCTGTACAGAGGGATAAACTCTGCCTTGACCTTGGGGCAGACCTCCTGGGCCACAGTACTCCGGCCCAGCCCTTGCCACCTGGATATCGCTGGTCTGGTCAGAAGCTCTGCTTTCTTCACGTGGAACAAAGACAGTGCTTGGTATTTTCACTTAAACCTAATCTGTCATTTTCCTCACCAAACTTGAATCCCTGAGAGCCTGGACTCGGTGCCGGATTGGGTGACCTGCTCAGTAGCAAAACTGTCCTACTGGATGCTCATTCTTTGTGGTTTTAGTCTGTTGCTATTTTTTGTTTCTTTTTAAGTATTTTTATTGGCTCCCCCTCTCCTGCCCTCTCACATGCTGCTCCCCACCTTGGTGGCATCCGCCCCCTCCCACCCCTTCACCAGCCCTTGTACTAGTACATGCTGCTCTCCCCTTGGCTTCCCGCACGTGGCCGGTGCCTTGAGCGGTTAGTCCTCTCAGCCACCGCCTCAGAGAGGCCTTCCCTGATCACCTGGCCCAGAGAAGCCCTCCAGCCACCCCATCGCCTTCCCGGCTTCTGTTGTCTGTGTGTCGCCTGAAAGGACCCTGCTCATTGCCTGCTCCCCGCCAGAACGGAAGCTCTGTGAGGGCAGGGGCTCCACTGCCTTCTGCCCAGAATGGGTGCTGAACGATCCACTTCGGTTCCTTTCTCCTCCAATTCACCTGGGCCCCAGCTCCTGGCCTCAACTGTACACACCTACGTGTACCTCAGGACTCCGTTACCGGGACTTCATGTCAGCGGCAGCCACTTTGCTAACACTTGTGGGTGTTTGCCGTTACCGGTTGCTACTCCGTGCTTTCTACCTATTAATGGACCGGATCCTCACAATAACCCGCCGAGGCAGGACTGTTCTCAGCATACCCCTTTCACAGGCCAGGAACTGAGGCCGGAGGTCACTGGTCCAGTCGGTAAGGGGCAGGGCTGCGGTGGACACTGATGGTTGGTTCTCTGGAACCCCTGCTGCAGGCTGCTTCCCGAAGCAGTGTGACACGCTGGTCTGCCTCTCAGAGGGCAGCTCCCTACCCCCTGGTGGCATGTGGACAAGCCCTTGGAACTTGTGCCCCCACATCCTTACTGCTCCCCCAATGGTCTTACAGAGTATTTCTTCCAAACACATAGGATGCTTGTTTCGAATTACACATGTGAAGGGGCGCAGAACAGGCCTCCCCAGTATGGGCCACTGTGGCATGTGGACTATTTTGAGCTGAAGGCAATCAAGACCCAGTAGACTCAAGAAAAACTTTAACCTCTCCCTCAACTAAGGAACTTAGATAGGGGTCTGGCCCAGAAAGCGAGCTATTACCAGAGATAATTTTCAGCTGAGTGACCTATGTGCGTGGCAGGGCAAACATCTCACTACCAAACATCGGCCCTTCTCATTGTCCTCTGACGCGCAGGCTCCTGTCCCACTCCTTAGCCCAGGATGGCACATAAGCCTCATCTTGCCCAACTTGCCCTTGCGTCTCATATCTTTGGGTTTGTACAAAATTAAATTTTTTCTCTTGTTAATTTGTTTTATGCCAATTTGATGATCAGACCAATCAAGTGAGCCTAGAAGTAGAGGGAAAATTTTCCTCTCCTACACGTTTGGATGAGCAAAATTTCCTCCATCGTTTTATACGTTTATTTATTTATTTGGTTAATCCTCACTCAAGGATATTTTTCCCATTGATTTTTAGAGAGAGTGGAAGAGACACAGGGAGATAAACATTGATGTGAGAAAGACACGTCGATTGGTTGCCTCCAATTGGGCTGGGGGGTGGAGCCTGCAACGGAGGTATGAGCCCTTGACCAGAATTGAACCTGGGACCTTTCAGTCTGAGGACCGACACTCTCACCACTGAGCAACACTGGCTAGGCCTCTTTCTACACATTGAGCAGAAAGCAGAAGAGAGAAAGGACGTGTGAAGGAGACAGGAGCCCCACCTGGACGCCAGAGGACAGGGCCTGGGATCTTTTTATCTCTCTGTGGCCCTCTTCTTTCCCGTCCTCGTGCTTGTCCCTTCGTTTGTCCTCTCTCTGGGTTCCAAGTGGACGGAGCCTCCCATGGCTCCTGAGCACTTATACATCCCCCCCCGCCCCCAGCTCCACGTCCGGAAGCCCACTCCCAGGGGAAGAGAGAACATCTAATTGGCTGAGCTTGGACCCGGTAGGTCCAGCTGAGGCCCAGTCGCCGGTGAGCTACAAACATGGCTATTGCGGCCTTGGCCTGTGTGTGGTGGGGTGTAGTCTTCGAAGGGAGAGGGGTGGGCGCTGTGCAGGCAGCAGTAAAAGTGCCTGCTCTGGTCATGAAGAGCCTGGAACACGAAACCAAGGCACGTCTCCCCCAGGGGATGAGGGCTTTATGCCGAGGAACCGCAGAACCCGCCTCACCGTTTTCAGTTTGGAAGGTTTGCTTTGGCTGCTGCAGGGAGACCAGTGAGGGGCCATGACTCCATGTACGGAGGTGAGGGCCTGGATGGGGGCACAGGGTCCCCCGAGGAGGAAGCAATGGCTCGTGCTGCCTTCTTCTCTGGGCCACTTTGATTTCCTTCCTCCTGAGCCGCTCTAAGAGCTGGCACTGAATCCGCGCCAGGCCCCGTGCTGAGTGCGAGGCCTTGCCCTTAGAAACTCACTGCTGGGGGAGAGACAGGACATGGCCCGGGACAGTGGTGTGTGAGAAAGGAGGGTCCCCTGAAGTGCTATGGGAGGCCCCAGGAGGCCAAAGTGACTTGGGGGTGGGGCGTGTGGGTGGGAGAAAGGATCTTGGTCATCCCCCCCCCCCCCCCCCCGTTTTTCTGTAAAGCTAGCACTTGGTACAGGCCTGGAAGACCCAGTAGGAACTGAGTGCGTGGAGCTACAGGTGAAGGGCTTTCCAGGTGAAGGGACAGTGTGGGCAAGGGCATGGAGCTGGGAAAGTCAGAGGCATGGTGGGACGGCAGGCAGTTGTATTGCGGGGGATGGGGGTGGGTGTGGAGCTGAGTAATGGGAGCTGAAACTAGAGGACGCAGGAACCTTGCTCTGTGGCGTTCCCTCGTGGAACATTCAAATGCTCAGCTGAGGTGTTTAGACTTCACGCTGCGGCGGTGGGGAGTCATTGACTGCGCCCAGATAGCAATGTGGTCGGTGTTTCCCTTCAGGTCTCTGACAGCATGGGGTCTACACTTTAAACCAGAGGAAAGTACTCAGGCCTTCGGAGCGCCAGGGCCTGGGGGACACGCTGGTGCTTCATCATCCCCCACGAAAGGCCCATCCCGTATCCCAGGGCCTTTGGGAGCTCAGTAGGCGGTCGATGAGGCCAGAGGAGGTACGTGCAGGCACGGGGTGGCCGTGGCAGCTGCCACATTGCTGAGGGCCTGCTGGAGCCGCTGATGGCTGGAAGGTAATTAACAATTCAATTGTAATCACTCCTGTCATGACATCATTAAACTCCGATTGCACTGGCTGGGTGGCTGATGGATGAGCCCGGGAGTCACAGCTTGTGACTGGAAGGCAGGATCATTTGTCAGCAGGCGGAAGACCAGTAGTGGGGACCCAGATCTCTACACGTGGGGTGCTGGGGTGCTGGTGGGTCTGAGGTGCTGGCTGCCATCCTGGGCCAGGCCATGGCAGGCGAGGCTGAGCCTGGACCCAGAGCAGGTCCAGACGCTGGCGTTTGACGGTAGGTCTGAGCTGGAAGGTCTTGAGAGATCATTCCCTGGAGGTGCCCCAGAAGGCAGAGGGGGCACAGAGGTTGTGGGGCTCCAGGCACCCTCCTCCTTACTTCAAACCCCCCTTTTCTGTCTGAAGGGAAATCATATATGATTATACATGATTATTGAGAAAGAAATCCAAACAACGTATGGGAGAGGCGTACGTGCTCCATGATCCCATCCCCTAGATGTAATCATCGTTCAAGTTTGGCTTATGTTCCGGTTCCCAAGGCCCCTGGCACCGCCACCTGGGTTCCTGCCAAGATTCTTCCTGTTCTGTGGGCTATCCCAGTGGCCTCCCAAGAAATCCCCTTTTTGGCTTAAAAATAGTTTACTGTCTTCCCTTTTCGCTGTGGTCAAACTCAAGGAATAGGACATTCCTAACCCCCGACCCTGTCCCCACGCCCACCCTGGGCTGGTTCCTCGGTGGCCTGCACTGTCCCTCAGTTAGCTCGGAACAAGCCGTACCGTCCCAGCTCTGCTGAGTCTTTGTGTTCCTCAAAGCGGAGGCTGGACCAGAAGTCTCTCTGTTTAGCCAGGCCCTGTGTTTGTACAGATGCTGGCTGGAGGCCTGGGGGGCGAGGAGGGGAGAGGAGGAAGAGCTAAGAGCTTGAAAAAGCAATAGCAATGGGGAAGGGTGTGTGTGTGTGCGCACAGGCAGCTGGGCAGAGGGGTGGAGAGCAGGCACAGGTGGGGTGTGGGCTGTTAGCATCTCCTCCTGTCTGCGTTCCCCTGGCCTGTAGTTGATGTGTTGGAATGATGAACATTCTTGGCCTCTCTCTCTGCTCCTCTTGCTTGTTCTCCATGGGGGTGAGGAGGAGAAGGCGGAGGGGGAGGGGGAGGCGGAGAAGTAGTGACCCATTTGACTATCATCACAGGGAGCCTGACATCCTTGGCCCAGGTTAGCCCAGGGCAGAATCACTGCTTTAAAATGCAGTGTATGTGGCCTTGGCCGGTTTGGCTCAGTGGATAGAGCGTCACACTGTGGATGGGGGGATGGGGCGGGGTGGGGGTGTGTGTGTCCCAGGTTCGATTCTGGTCAAGGGCATGTACCTTGGTTTTGGGCAGATCTCCAGTAGGGGGCGTGCAGGAGGCAGCTGATCGATGTTTCTCTCTCATCGATGTTTCTGGCTCTCTATCCCTCTCCCTTCCTCTCTGTAGGAAAAAACCTCAATAAAATATATTTAAAATAATAAAATGCAGTGTATGTGGAGATAGGAGGTGTTTGATGATTTACTAATGCATATCAAGTTAACCCCAAAGAAGTGGCATCCAACAATCCTGGATTCCCCTCACCGATTCTGGGGATCACACTTTCGGGGAACTTCTGGCTGGGCTGGTCTGGTTCGAGGTCTCCTTAGGTGAAGTGCAGGCAGCCTCTGGTGCTGTTGGGATGGGGGAGACCATCACCCTTCAGCGTCTGCTGACATCTGGGTTAGGTGGAAGACCCCCACCCCATTCCCCAGTCTCACCTCACCAGCAATGAAGCTGATTCTTCCATCTGCCCTTCCTGGGGCTTCTGACCCCGTAAGGCAGTCGGTGGCGATGGGGCTCCCCGCCCTGCCCACCTGCCAGCCGCGTGAGTGGGTCTCCTTAGACGTGGATCCCCAGGCTGGTCAAGCCTTCAGTTGACTCCAGCCCTGGCCACACCTGACTGCCACCCATGGAGAGACCCCAGATGAGAGCTGCCCAGCTTCCTGAAACTCTGACCCAGAACTTGTGGGCATAATAAAGGATTGTGCTCTATCACTAAGCTTGGATGTAATTTGTTGCACAGCATTTGCTAACTGGTATTCCCTATCTCCAAAGACTCCAGAGGAACATGGAAAGATGATCCCTGAGAGGAAGGGGGAGGAGGCAGATAAAGGGGGAGAGAAAGGTAGACTGACCTCTGACATTCCTCGTGAAGCAGGAAGGGGAGAAACCAGCCTCAACCAGTCTGGGACCCTTAAACATGGCACTCTGCTGGTAGCTCCGTTGGTTAGAGCTTCTCCCAATAGGCTAAGGTTGCGGGTTTGATACCTGGTCAGGGCACATACAAGAAGCAACCAATGAATGTGTAAATAAATGGAAGAACAAATATCTCTCTCTTCCTCTAAAATCAATACTTTTTTTTTAAAAAAGGGAGTTTTGAATAGTTTTCACAGTGAGAGGGGCTGAGAGCTCTAATAGCATAATTAGGCCAAAGTTACATTATCAGAGAGAATATGTAGACACATGAGAGTTTTCAATAGGAAACTAATTTTTGAGGTGTGGGATGTGTCTGTTTTTATTTACTTTTTTAAAAAATATTTTTATTGATTTCAGAGAGGAAGGGAGAGGGAGAGAAAAATGGAAACATCAATGATGAGAGAGAATCATTGATTGGCTGCCTCCTGCACGCCCCCTACTGGGGATCGAGCCTGCAACCCCGGCATGTGCCCTGACTGGGAATCAAACCATGACCTCCTGGTTCATAGGTCAATGCTCAACCACTGAGCCCTGCCGGCCGGCCGGGTGGGATGTGTCTGTTTTTAGATGCTTGAGGAAGGAGCACCCTACATCCAATTCCACAACCACTCCCTCCCTCACCAAGGGACCAAAAGTCCCCCCTCCCCATAGCACACAACCTGGTGGAGAAGGAAATGGCGTTGGTTTAGAACAGTGATGGGCAACCTTTTAAGCTTGGTGTGTCAAACTTCACCAAAAAACTGAGCATAACTCGGGTAGTGTGTCACTTTGAGGAAAAAACATTATTTCGCAAATGTTTCATCCTCAGGAACAGCAAATGTTTCATCCTCGGCATGCGGCCGCCTTAGCGGCTGCGTGTCATCAGAAATGGCTACGCGTGTCAGTGCTGACACGTGTGTCATAGGTTCGCCATCACTGGTTTAGAAGATGCCAGGGACTGAGGAATTCACGAGACTCAACAGGGGTTGTAGGATATCAGGGACTCAATGGGGTGACAGGGAGGGAGGGAAGGATGAGGCCTGGATTTCTGGAGGGCAGGGGTTGAAAGCCAGACAGAGAAGAAGGGTCTTTGAAAAAAGCATTCTATCCGAAACCGGTTTGGCTCAGTGGATAAAGCGTCGGTCTGTGGACTGAAAGGTCCCAGGTTCGATTCCGGTCAAGGGCATGTACCTTGGTTGCAGGCACATCCTCAGTAGGGGGTGTGCAGGAGGCAGCTGGTCGAGGTCTCTCTCTCATCGATGTTTCTAGCTCTCTATCCCTCTCCCTTCCTCTCTGTGAAAAATCAATAAAATATATTAAAAAAAATTCTTATTAAAAAAATAAAAGCATTCTACTAGAAAAAGACTTGAAAATTATGGCTCTATTGAACCCTTTCCAGCTTCCTCTCCCTCACTTTAGAGAGGAGCAGGGAGGAGTATCTTACATTGTGTTTATCCCTAAGCAGATCCCAGGCAAGGACTGGAAACCAAGCCTGTGTGAGAGGTGATCCAGGAGGCAGGGAGAAGACGGGAGTGAGACAGGGCAGGGAAGGCAGCCAGCACAGGGTGTGTGATCAGGGCAGTTACTCCTGTGGGCAATGGGGCAGAACAGGCCCCGCCTTGTCATGCCACCTCGGGACAGGAAGCTGGTGTGTATCCTCCAATCCCCATTGGTGGTGGCGGGGCTGCCCTGGGCCCTCCCAGCCTGCCCCTCACCATACCTGGGCAGGGAGAGCCTGGGAGAGTTGTGTTGCAGGTTTTCGGCTTTTTCCTGGAGTGAGCACAAAGGGCCATGGGTGGGGCTGTGTGCGATGTAGACAGAGCAGGCTGGCTTTCCCAGAGTCCCCAGGCTTGGAGGCCTTTCCCAGGGAGTCAGGAGGCCCTGCTGGCCCAGGCTCTTGATGGGTGAACAGGAAGGTGGCTAGTTCCAGATTGATGCCTAGAGAGTGCTGCTGGATACTTGTTTTAAGGGAAAGACTCGAGGTGGAAACGAAGAGGAATTGATTCAAACTCTGACTCAGTCCCTTACTTCCTGTGTCATTTTTATTAGGCTTCTCTCCTTTCTCAGCCTCAGTTTCCTTAGCTGCAAAATGGGGCCGATACGCCCTACTCTGCCTGCCTTGAATGCTTAGAACATTGTAGTGGGTATTGGTAGCGTGCCTTCCCATCCTCCGCCCACCCATCCCCCTTCTTTGACAAGACTTGGAGTCCTCTCAGTCCAAGTGGTTTCAATGAAACTCCAACCCTTGATCCAGCCGATCTGAGCATGGCATTCCCATGGCCGTGCTGATTGGTCCAGAGGTGAGCATGTGCCCTGAGCCCAACTAACCAGAGTGAATCCCAGTGCTTCTGTAGCTCTGGGAAAGCTCCTCCTCTTCCCTGGTGGCCTTGAATGTGGTGCAGCTTTAGAATGAAGTCAACACCTGGAGAGGGGAAGAAGGAGGAAGAGAAAGGCAGGTCCTGCCCTGGCTGGTTTGGCTCAGTGGATAGAGCATCGGCCTGCGGACTGAAGGGTCCCGGGTTCGATTCCAGTCAAGGGCACATGCCTGGCTGTGGGCTCCATCCCCAGTGGGAGGTGTGCAGAAGGCAGCCGATCAATGATTCTCTCATCATTGATGTTTCCATCCCTCTCTCCTTATCCCTTCCTCTCTGAAATCAATAAAAATATATATTAAAAAAAAAAAAAGAGAGAGAGAGAGAAAGGCAGGTCCTCATGACTTTCTGAGTCCCTGAATCAAGCTGTGCCTGAAGCTGCCTAGTGCCTCCGACTTCTCAGTTATGTGAGCCAATACATCCCCTCTGCTGGAACTTGTTTGTGTTGGATTTTCTGTCATTTGCAACAGGACGCTCTTTAACTGATATAAGTACTGGACATCATGTTGATGTGAACTGGGGGTTGAGCTGCAAGTTTTTGTTTTTTTTTTTTTTTTAGCTTTTTTTTTTTTAGACCATCCATTTAGTTCTAGCCCAGAGGAATGCTCTGGAGTTTGTAGAATAGATGAATAAACGAATCTCCTAACTTGTGGTCCACTATTATCACTTTGATAAATGGGCATGGGGGGAGGTGAAAGGAGAGGCTGGAAGAGGGATGTCAGAGTTTTCTTTTTATCCCTTAAATTGGGGGAAATTTCATTCTTGTTTTGTGGGGTAGGCCAAACCCTGCGGTCATTATGGGGATGCCGAGCCAGGGTAGGATTCCAAGGAGAAGGACCGAGAGAGGAAGCCGGAGAGGAGTTGGGGGATTCATCTTAGGCTGTGGAGCCAGCCTCTCTCGAGGGCAGGAAGACAGAGGGAGCATGGGCCGTGAGAAAGTGTGGGCTCTCCATCCAATCAGCTTAAACGCTTGCTCTTCTGGTGACAGCCTGTGTTACAGCCTCTGTCTCCTTGGCTGTGAGCTCAGACCTAATTCACCCTGTGTCCCGAGTGTTGGGCCTAGCAGAGCAGACTCATGGGAGGAAGCTGAGGCTGATCCCTTTCCCGTTCAAAATGACATTTGTGATAGAGTCTCAAGTGTGTGTCTCTCTCCTCACATCAATCCTCTTTCCCAGGTGTTCAATTTTCTCCTCATCCCTGTGGCACAAGCCTGCAAGCAGCCCATTTTCCCTCCGTGAGCAGTTGGTCCCTCCACTCCAAAGAGCTATTTTCCCAAAAGCCCACCAACTGCAAGCAGATGAAAACCCAGCTGTGTGGCCTTGGGCAAGAGTCCTGGCTCATCTGATCTTCAGTTTCCTGATCTGTAAAGTGAATATAATTCAGCCCTGGTTGGGTAGCTTAGTTGGTTAGAGCATCATCATGATATACCAAGGTTTTGGGTTCGGTCCTCAGGGTACATACTACAATCAATCAATGAATACATAACTAACTGGAACAACAAATCAATGTTTCTCTCTCTCTCTCTTTCTAAAACCAATTAAAAAACAAATGTAATTCATTCTTTGTGGGCTAGATGAAGATTAAACGAAGTAATGTACGTGGAAGGGCTAAGCACAGTGCGTGGCGCAAAGTTGGACGCAATAAAAGAGAATCCCATTTGTCCTGCCTCCACCTAAGGTAGAACTTGGTTAAGAAAATTTCTGTGACTTGACTTTGGGTGATGAACACACAAAACAATACACAGATGATGTATTATAGAATTGTACACTTGAAACATGTAATTTTATTAACCAACTAGAGGCCTGGTACACAGATTCGTGCAACGGTGGAGTCCCTTGGCCTGGCCTGTGCCCTCTCTGAAACTGGGACCCCTTGGGGGATGTCGGAGAGCCAGTTTCGGCCTGATTCCCACAAGCCAGGCTGAGGGACCCTGCCCTTGCATGAATCCATGTACCAGGCCTCTAGTATGCGTATAAGATCTTTGGTTAAACTCTTCTGGCCCTCCCCCTCCCCCTTTCCTTCTAGATTCATCAGTCTGTTCCATGTTTCCATGCCTGTGCTTTGAGTGTCTGCCCCCTGGTGGTCAGTGTGCATCATAGCTACCGGTCAAACGGTTGAACAATTGAACGGACACTTAGGCTTTTATATATATAGACTAGAGGCCCAGTGCATGAAATTCATGCACAGGTACGATCCCTAGGCCTGGCCTGTGATCAGGGCCATGATTCCCGGCTGCCCGTAGCCGGCCCCACCCCCTGCCGCCACCCACCCCTAGTTCCCCATTTGCCATCTGGTGATCAGAGCCTGTCGGCTTGGGGGAAGGAACCGAGAGGTCGGTTATTCCACCTGCTCACTGGCCCTGCCCCCGCCACGGGTTACCCTCTGTGTATGGGACAACTGGTGGGCCTGGGGCAATGGCCTGGTGCCACCCACGTCCCCTGCCACCCACCCCCGGTTCACCATTTGCCATTGGGCTATCAGAGCCTGCCGGCCAGGGAAAGGGACCAAGAGGTGGTCAGTGTGCCTCATAGTGACTGGTCCAGCAGTTGTTCTGGTTGTTCTTCCCTTAGGGTCAATTTGCATATTACCCTTTTATTATATAGGATTATATAGGATAGAGGCCTGTTGCATGGGTGGGGTCCGGCCTGCCTGCTCTGATGGGGGCCCCGAATCAGGGTGGGGGGTCCCCTCTGGTGGGCGGGGCTGGCAGGGGCGAGGGGCCACAGAGGTTTGCAGGCCAGCCATGCCCCCCATCGGGGTGGGGGTCCCCGCTGGGAGTTGGGGTCGGCTGGGGCAAGGGGTCACTGGGCAGTTTGCAGGTCGGCTATGCCCCTGATTGGGGTGGGGGTCCTTGCTGGGGAATGGGCTGGCTGGGGTGAGGGGCCGTGGGTGGTTTACAGGCTGGTCATGCCCCAAATTGGGGTGTGGGGGGGTCCCTGATGGGGGGCATGGCTGGCTGGGGTGAGGGATGGCAGACGTTCTGGTCTCTGGTCATTCTGATTGTTCTGCCTTTTTGGTCACTGGGCTTTTATTATATAGGATGTTACCCCAATAAATAAAATAAAAATTTTTTTAAAAAGAAAAAGAAATGATAGGTAGTATCCACTTTGGGAACAGTAATGATCAGGGAGTGGTTTCACCTTGAGCTTGAAGTATAGCCCTAGTCATTTCTTTTCAGGTACATTTCTTCACCCCCATGTTAAATACCCAACCAGAAATACCCTTCTTTCAAAGAACATCTACAATAGAGGCTTAACTTAATCATTGAAAAAACAATTTCTGTGGATTGATTCCTCATGACCCCACATGTCTACATATGTGTATGTCTGTCTATCTGTGTGCGTGTGCATGTGAGCTGTGCTTATGGGTATGTGCATGCTATGTTTGCAAGCTAACAGAGTTGTGTTTATATGCATGTGTGTTTGTCTGTGCCCATGCCTGCGTGTTTTCCCAGCGCCATTAGTGGAAAGCTGTAATTCTGTTTTATGGCAGCAGCAGCAGCCTAGCCATTAAGCCTCCTCCCTCCACCCATCTGGAGGAGGGGAGGAGCTGCAGCCACCGTGCCTCCCCTGTCCCTGCGTGCTGCATGAGCACCCGGCCACCCCCTCCCACACCATATGCCTGTCTTTTACAGTTCTTTGGTGCATGGTGCTCACTGAGTGGCTAATTAGCTAAATGAATTAATTGACATCCATACATGTAATTAGCAAATGGTTATAAGCAGCTATTCTCCTTGGGATGTCTAAAATTTCTCAGGGTCAGATACTGCGGGGGTGTTTTAGGGAGTAAATAAGAATGGGCAGTGTGAGTGCCAAGGACCGGCCTGGGGGACTCTGAGAGCTTGAGGGCCTGGCTGCGGGGAGGGGTGGCCGTGGGAAGAAGGGAGGAGGTGCCCGTGAGTCTGGGATTTGGGAGGCCTGGGATCTGGCTGCATTCGTGCAGGTTTCTGTGAGCTTAAGCCCCCTCCCCTCTCTGGGACATGGTCTCCACTTCTAAGAGGGACGGATGGAACCAGCTAGTCTCTTAGGACTTTCCCAGCTCTGACATTCTCACTACCTTAAGCTAAACTTTCTAACAATAAATAGGAAAAAGATGGGGTGATGTGCCCCACTTCTTTGTTCCACAGCATGGCATCATTGTGGTTTCTCATAACTGTAGGATTTGGTACAAGCTGTGCCCTCTGCCCCAAATACCCTTGTCCATCATCTCTGCCTTTAAGGTCATCCAGGGGGGAGGGTTTCTGAATGATGCATGGAGCTTTCTAAATCAGGTCAAGATGTGGCTCATTTAAAAAAATTTTATTTTAATATATTTTTATTGATTTCTGAGAGAAAGGGAGAGAGAGAGAGAGAGAGAGAAGAGAGAGAGAGAGAGAGAGAGAGAGAAACCGCAATGATGAGAATCATTAATTGGCTGCCTCCTGCATGCCCTCTACTGGAGATCGAGCCCAAAACCGGCTGGGCCAAATGTGGCTCATCTTAACCTGCAGATGTGAACTGGAGAAATGAAAATATGGTTCCTGCTGCTCTCCCACCTTCAACGTAAATGGTGGAACTGGAATATGGTAATTATGATAAACACTGTTATTCTGAAAGGAAAGAGTGGGAGACACACAGTAGTTGATAGTGGCTCCTAGTGATTCTGAAATTCCACTAGGCAGACATGTTTAGGGCCCCCTTCCATGGAGATGGAAACTATTCTTTGGGTAACGGCTCCTTTATGCATTGTTCTCTGTGGTCTCTGCAGGAGGTCCTTCCTTTTCATCCCCCTCCTTGGCCACATCTCAAAAGAATGTTGGGGAATATACCTAAGTCGGTGATTGAGTCATTTCTCAGTCATTTTCTTATAGATGGCTAGGGACCCAATGGACATTTTATTACTTGAACAGTTACAGTCTTTTAGCTCAAGTTGGTAATTCTTTTGAGACTACAACTCTTTTAAAAACGTACTTGACTTCTTATCTGGAATTATTTAAAATTTATGTTTTGCCCTGGTTGGGTAGCTAGGTTGGTTGGAGTGTCATCCTGATGCACCAAGGTTTCAGGTTCAATTCCTGATCAGGGCACATACAAGAATGAACCAATTAATGTATAATATGTGGAACACATCGATGTTTCTCTCTCTCTCTTTCCCCTCTCTCTAAAATGAATAAGTTAATAAAAGAAAAGAAAAACAGGAGTTTTTTTTAAAAAGAAAAAAATAAAATTTATGTTTTGATTATAGTTGACATATAATATTACATTAGTTTCAGGCGTACAACATAGGGTCAGACATTTATATACCTTGCCTGTCTCCTTGATTTACATGTATCTTGGGCCAGCGTGCATTGTTGGTGTCTGTTGTTTCCTATTGTCTCTCAGCTCCAAGCTCATCCTTAAATATTTTGGTCTGTGTTGCCTGGAACTCAGCAAACCACCGTTCCCCAGATGCCCTTGCCTGCTGGCTTCCTGCTAGGTTCTTCCAATGGGAGGAACTGGCAGGAGATGAGAAGGTGGCTGAAGGGGAAGCAGGACTTCCTTCCTAATTCCAGCACCTACCAGCATCCCCCAGCAGCAAAGGCCAGCTATGGCTTCAGCCTCCCGCTTCTTTTGGCACTTTTTTCTTTTCTTTTCTTTTTTCTTTTTTCATTTGAAATTAAGGAGGGAACTGAGGAAGATTACGTGGAGGTAGGAAGAGCAAGGTGGGGATTGGATTATAGGGTAGTTCACAAGATTATGTGCTTGAGTGTGGTTACAGCTTATTTCAAAGCTGTGTTACCCTAAATACACAGAAACAAAGGACAGGGCTTAGTTAAGGCAAAGATAAACCTTTTACTAAGAAGTTGTATGCCTGGGACTTGACTACCCACCATGACTTGCCCAGTTAGGAATCTATGGTCAGATCACCCCCTGAGGTTACTTTCCATAGTATTCCTTTTTTCCCTTTCACAGATCCCCCTTTTGGTCATAAATCAATCTGAAGGTCAGAGAGTGTTCTTTTGGCGTTTCCCCAGCCACTCAGAAGTTTCAGTGGTGTGAAGACCAGTCCCCATTACCAGCTATGTGGTGTCCCCCTTAAGTGTCCACACATCAGCCATGTGGTACCCCCTCAGAGGTCTGAGTAGCAGCCAAGTGGGCCCTCCCTCCAAACACTTAGGTCTGGTATCCACACCACTTCCTTTTTATTCCTCAGTTCTGAACAGAGTAGCTGCTTTTGGCAGTTACTGGTAGCCTATTGCCTCAGCCCTGGGAGCAGTAGCTGCTTCCTGTAGTCATTAATATCTGGGTTATATCAGCATCCTCTTTTTGTTCTCCCAGACTTCCAACATTGCAACACCAATTCCCTAAATTAAATCCCTCTGTCTGAGACTCCTAGTATGGTTTGTCCCTCTACCTGGACCTGCTATAGTGGGAGAGCCATATCTCTAGATCCCCTTTTCTCAGTTATTTTGTCCAATTTACTAGGTGCCATGACCTTTACTGTGAAAGACCATAATGCAGTTAGAGGCTCCCAGCAGTGGGGAGAGGCTAGGTTATGACGAGGAAACAAACACCCCCAGAGTCCAGTGGCCTAACACAAGGGCTTATTTCTTGCTCACATCAATGTGCCCATTCTGAGCCAGCTAGGGACTCGGTTCCCTGTTCTCATTCCAGCTACCATAGTGAAGGTTGCCCCTCAGCCTAAAGAGAAGAGATAAATCATGCACTGACTTAAAGCTCCCAGCTAGAAGAAACCATGTGCCTTGGTAGAAGCAGCCACATGGCCCAGCCTAACGATGCAGGAGGCAGGAACATGCGATTCTACCATACATCTAGGTGGAAAACCAGAATCTCTGTGAACCTCACTAGTGTTCATACTAGCAAACCTCCTGTATAGAGCAACCAGGCCAGCTTAGAACAGGAGGATGGGGGGCTCTGTGCAGAAAAAAAGTGGGTCTGAGAGACCACCTGATATAATAGAGCGGTGACAGAGATAGCCACAGTGTGTAAAAGCACAGAGTGCTGCAGCTGCCCAGATCTAATGGATGAGGATAAATGAAGGAAAACAGTACAAGGAAAAACAAAAATACGTAGAAACTCCAGGAAAAACAAACAACTCTATAAGAAAGGAAATGTGACAGTACCCAATTGGCTCTGATGTAACTAATATTCCCCTAGTTCAGTGGTCGGCAAACTGCGGCTCTGTTGACTAATGAGTTTGCCGACCACTGGGTAAGGCATTACCCTTACACAGAAGTTTTGACTTCAGGTTAAAGAAATTAGTACATTATTAGGGGAGAAACCAAGATGGTGGCATAGGTAAACACAAACTGCTGCCTCGCACAACAATTTCAAAACTACAACTAAAAGACAAAACGGACATCATCCAGAACCACAGGAAGGCTGGCTGAGTGGAAATTCTACAACTAGAAGGAAAGAGAAAAGCACACTGAGACTCAGAGGAGCTGCAGGAGGCAGAGGTACTGAGATGCATGTGCGGAGAGGATTGGCAACTGAGTGCGTGGCTGGCTTTCTCAAGCGGGAGTGAGACAAAAGCTCCCGAATGTGCTGAACTCCAGTTCCGGGCAAGACTCTGGGGACCCAGACTCATACGGGGTGAAACTGGACTGTCAGGAAAGAGAAAAGCACACTGAGACTCAGAGGAACTGCGGAAGGCAGAGGTACCGAGGCACGCGTGCACGCACGCGGAGAGGGCAGGCAAGTGAGTACACAGCTGGCTTTCTCAAGTGGGAGAGAGACAAAAGCTCCTGACTGCACTGAACTCCAGTTCTGGGTGAGACTCTGGGGACCCAGACTCATTCGGGGAGAAACTGGACTGTCTGGCAGCTGGCGGAACTCGAGGGCGGCTTTCTCTCAGAAGTGCTTGCAGTGAACCATGGGACACTGAGACACAGGGACCTATTAGGGCAGGGCTGATGGGAAACCAATGCTGTCTGTTCCGCCCTGAGACTCCGCCCCATCCAAGCTGAGCACAGAAGCTCTTGCAAGTCTTGTCTCATAAGGGTGTCTCCAGCACAGAAGTTCTCCCAGCGTAGACACAGCTGATACAGCCAATTGGCCTGGAGGCCAATTCCTCCCACTGATACCAACAACAATCAAGGCTTAACTACAACAAGACTGTGCACACAGCCCACAAAGGGGTGCACCAAGAGTGTCCACCTCAGGTAACTGGGGAGGCTGAGCCACTGGGCCCCATAGGACACCTAGCACACAAAGCCACTCTATCAACTCAGGGAAGCAGCCAAAATGTGGAGACAAAGAAACAGATCACAAATGAAAGAAATGGAGGAAAGCAAACGACTTGGATATAGAGTTCAAAACCACGGTTATAAGTTTTTCAAGAATTTTCTAGAAAAGGCCGATAAATTTAGTGAGACCCTCGAGAATATGAAAAAGGACCAACTAGAAATTAAGCATACACTGACTGAAATAAAAAATATTATTCAGAGATCCAACAGCAGACTAGAGTATCGCAAGAATCAAGTCAAAGATTTGAAATACAAAGAAGCAAAAAACACTCAACCAGAAAAGCAAAAAGAAAAAAGAATTCAAAAATATGAAGATAGTGTAAGGAGCCTCTGTGACAATTTCAAGCATACCAACATCAGAATTATGGGGGTGCCAGAAGAAGAGAGAGAGCAAGACACTGAAAACCTATTTGAAGAAATAATGACCGAAAACTTCCCACACCTGGTGAAAGAAATAGACTTATAAGTCCAGAAAGCACAGAGAACCCCAAACAAAAGGAATCCAAAGAGGACAACACCAAGACACATCATAATTAAAATGCCTAGAGCAAAAGACAAAGAGAGAATATTAAAAGCAGCAAGAGAAAAACAGTTAGTTACCTACAAGGGAGCACCCATACGATTGTCAGCTTATTTCTCAACAGAAACTATGCAGGCCAGACGGGAGTGGCAAGAAATATTCAAAGTGATGAATAGCAAGAACCTACAACCAAGATTACTCTACCCAGCAAAGCTATCATTCAGAATTGAAGGTCAGATAAAGAGCTTCACAGATAAGAAAAAGCTAAAGGAGTTCATCACCGCCAAACCAGTATTATAGGAAATGCTGAAAGGTAGTCTTTAAGAAGAGGAAGAAGAAGAAAAAGGTAAAGATAAAAATTATGTACAACAAATACATATCTATCAACAAGTGAATCTAAAAATCAAGTGAATAAAAAAATCTGATGAACAGAATAAACTGGTGAATATAATAGAATCAGAGGTATAGAAAGGGAGTGGACTGACAATTCTTGGGGGGAAAAGGTTGTAGGGTGTGCGGGAAGAGACTGGACAAAAATCAATACACCTATGGATGAGGACAGTGGGAGGGGGGTAAGGGCAGAGGGTGGGGTGGGAACTGGGTGGAGGGGAGCTATGGGGGAAAAAAGAGGAACAATTGTAATAATCTGAACAATAAAGATTTATTAAATTAAAAAAATAAAATGCAGAAAAAAAAAGAAAGACATTAGTACATTATTAAAATGTTTTTTTAAGTGTTTTTCCCTAGCAGTGGTCGGCAAACTCATTAGTCAACAGAGCCGCAGTTTGCCGACCACTGCCCTAGTTGATAATAATGTAAAGACTGTACATTGAAATCAATCTGTAGTTAAAGCTTTGAAGATTTAATTATGGTTACAGAACACAATTTAATGTCAACAACCTTGACAATTTAAAAATTCAGATAGGGAAGCTGAGAGGCAGAAGCTAAAGGGGGAAGTAAAGGCCCTCATGTCCTTGTTTTACGAAGTGCAGAGTCAGGCACTGCTGTCTGTGGATTATGGAGCAATGGAAAAAGTGTATGTGTATTACTTAACGTTATAGAAGTAATCATGGAGGAGTTAAAAACATTGATAGGACACTGTTGGGGTGTGGGGAGAGAAGAGTTATGATGGTGGTATATGTTATCACCTATCATGGAAGAATGGCTATAAACTGATAAAGCAAGAAATTGCCATATAAGCTCATTATTTGTAAAGATGTAGATACCAACCAGAAGAAATAGCTAAAAGAGTTAAGAAGTGTTGCTTCTTGGGAGCAGGACTGGCAGTTAAGAGAAGAGGGATAGAGTACAGTTGCTTTTTAGTATAAATCTTTCCAAATTAAAACTACTTAATTTTTAAACCATATGCATATATTTCTTTGGTTAAAAAGTCATTAAAGCCCTGGCTGGTTTGGCTCAGTGGATAGAGCGTCGGCCTGCGGACTGAAAGGTCCTGGGTTCGATTCCTGATTAGGGCACATGCCCGGGTTGTGGGCTCGATCCCCAGTAGGGGGCGTGCAGGAGGTAGCTGATCAATAATTCTCTCTCATTGCTGTTTCTATCTCTCTCTCCCTCTCCCTTCCTCTCTGAAACCATAAAACTGTATTTTAAAAAAAGTCTTTAAACTAAAATTATGTTTTAGAAAAGGCTTATCCAAACAGATGAAGAAACTGGATATCAAAGAAATTAAGTGACATGCTCAAGGTCCGAGAGCTTATCAGTGGCAGAGCTGGATTCAGACACAGGCCCTATAATGTTAGTCTAGGGCAGGGGTCGGCAAACTCATTAGTCAACAGAGCCAAATATCAACAGGACAACGATTGAAATTTCTTTTGAGAGCCAAATTTTTTAAAGTTAAACTTCTAATGCCACTTCTTCCAAATAGACTCGCCCAGGCCGTGGTATTTTGTGGAAGAGCCACACTCGCGAGCCGCAGTTTGCCGACCATGGGTCTAGGGTTTATTTCACATGCTCACACAAGCCATTTGACAAAATTCATTGAGCATCTACTTTGGGCTGGATGTGATGTCAGGTGCTAGGGTCAAGATGAGTAAGTTCTTATGCTTCCTAGTCTAGTGCAGAAGGGACGACACTTCAACCAGTCCTTATAATGCAGTGTGGTTACATGATCATGTGATTGTGTAAAATTTGAAAAAGTAAGCTACTTTAACCACAGTCACTTGAGATTGCTGTCTCTTTCCACTTTAAGAGAGGATGTTGGGATCTTACTACTACTATTTAACATTGTGCTGGAGTTTCTAGTCAGGACAATCAGGCAAGAAAAAAACATAAAAGGCCTATAGATTGGAAATGAAAACATAAAACTGTCTTGCCCAGCTGATGTGGCTCAGTGGTTGAGCATTGACCCATGCACCAAGAGGTCAATGGTTCGATTTCCAGCCAGGGCTCATGCCCCGGTTGTGGGCTTGATGCTCAGTAGGGGGCATGCAGGAGGTAGACAGCCGATCACTGTTACTCTCTCATTGATGTTTCTATCTCTCTCACCCTCTCCCTTCCTCTCTCTCTAAAAATCAATACAAACTTAAGAAAAATAGCAAAATTGTCTTAATTTGCAAATATGGTCATCTATGAAGAAAATTGTAAGGAATTTACAAAATGCTACTAAAACTATGAGTTTAGTAAGTGTGGGAAGCCACCGCTTTCCCAATACTGTCATAAGAGTGCACCAAGGAACGCGGAAGGCTGATGGACCTTGAGCATTGGCAAGGCCAATGCTAAGCACCATTGTTCTGTAGCCATAGCGGTGCCTCGAAGCAATTTCCTGACCTAATAGCCTCAAAGTAAATGTTTACTGGACCTTACTGACTTTACTGATCTTTATTGGCCTTAGAGACGGTCTGTCTGCTACCTGTTTGCCGTGCTTTACTGAGGGCAAGATGTGTATCTAAAACTGAATAAAAAGCAGATAAGGCCAGGTTTCGGTGTGCCTCTCCAAGAGAGAGGTCTCCATCTGGCCCCCGTGCCTTCTAAATTCATATTTCTTGTCTAGTGTTTTCATTTGTGTGTTGGCCCCTTCTTCAGATCCTGAACCCTAGCCGTGCAGGTTGTGGCAAGTAAGTTTCAAGATATATACTTAATATGCAAAAAGCAATTGTATTCCTATATACTAGCAATATTCTGACTGAAATAGAAAAACTTTATTTTTAGAAATTGGCAAGCTGATTCCAAAGTTGAAAAGAAATTCCACTTATACAGAATTCTAGAAAATACAAACTAACCTAGAGTGACAGAGGCAGCTTATTGTTTGCCTGGGGATGTGGAGAAGGGGGCAGTGTGGACCAGAAGGGAGAGGTTACAAAGGGCCATAAGGAAACTTTGGGGGTGAAGAACCTGTTCATTACCTTGATTGTGGTGATGTTTTTATGGATATATCTATATCTAAAATAAATGTCAAAACTCATCAAATTATACATTTTAAATATATGCATTGTATTGTATGTAATCTCAATAAAGCTATAAAAGCAGGAAGAAAGATTGGTTAAATAAATTTGAGTAGATCCATAAGGAGAGATCCTATGTAGCAATGAAAATGATGGAAAGGAAGGAGAACACCATGTGACTACCCAGGCAGGGAATGGACTGAAAACAATAAGCCAAGAAACACCAGGGATTATCAGCAGCACCAGACGCTAAGAGAACAGCATGGAATAGCCTCTCCCTTCGAGCCTTCAGAGAGAGCACGGCCCGGCCAGCACCTTGGCTTCAGACTTCTAGCTTCCAGAACGTGGAGAAAATAAATTTCTGATGTTCAGAGCTACAAACAAAACAAAACAAAAACTATGGAAAGATATTTAGGATAGTCATTGAGAGAGAAAAATCAGATTACAAGATAGTATATGGCCCTGACCAGTTTGGCTCAGTGGATAGAACGTCGGCCTGCGGACTGAAGGGTCCCAGGTTCGATTCCGGTCAAGGGCATGTAGCTTGGTTGCGGGCACATCCCCAGTAGGGAGTGTGCATGAGGCAGCTGATCGATGTTTCTCTCTCATCGATGTTTCTAACTCTCTATCCATCTCCCTTCCTCTCTGTAAAAGAATCAATAAAATATATATTTTTTAAAAAGATAGTGTATGGTCACTAATTTTTTGGATAACCTGAACATCTCTAGTGGTCACTGTTTGAGAACAGGAAGTGTCACATTAAAATTAATCCATGAGCCCGACTGGCACAGCTCAGTGGTTAAGTGTCGACCTATGAACCAGGAGGTCTCGTTTCTATTCCTGGTCAGGGCACATGCCGGGTTGCAGGCTCGATCCCCAGTAGGGGGCATGCAGGAGACAACCAATCAATGATTCTGTCTCATCATTGATGTTTCTATCTCTTTCTCCCTCTCCTTTCCTTTCTGAAATAAATAAAAATATATTAAAAAATAATTCATGGTTTATGCTAACCCATAGCCACCCTGCCAGTGTGGGGATTCCCCTTCCCTGCCAAGTCCACCTTTCCCATATGTTTCTGGGTGTCCTCAATGTGACTCACTGCTCTTGGAAAGCAATCTCCGTGGTCATTTGCTGTGGCTGACACCTGGGGCCTCTGCTGAGCTGAGGCCCCTGCATTAATGCTGAGCCAGAGACAGGCCCGGGCTGCAGCCATGTTCCTGCCCCGACAGGCTCAGCCTTAGGGGGCTCGAGCGCGGCCCAGGCAACGTGACCAGGGGAAGGGTCCCATCTGGTTGCACAGCCAGAGGTCCCCACAGGAGACTGGTTGGGCCCCAGGTGTGGCTGAGCTCAGCGTGGCAGCTCTCCCCTTTTCTCCCAGAGGCGCTGGGGCAGGAAGAGTTCAAGTGCCCGCCCCTGGGAGGTGTCTGGGATGACTGATCCCTCCCACTCTCCCGTCCTGTCCTGTGTGGAATGCACTCCTACTGCCAAACTCCTCTTCCCCAGATACGCAGTCTTTCAGGGACTGCCATCATCCTCTGTCCAGTCCCTTCTCAGTTGGCCAGATGAGCCTGTAGCCAAACATGAACACAGGTGGAGATTTTTCTAGGCAGCTCCTCCATGTTTATGATTGCATCATATGTTATATACTTCATATCTATCATATCATATATCACATCACATCTATACATACTAGTACACGCAATGGGAGGAGGAGGGGTGCCTCCATCTCCCCCAGTCAGCATGTCTACATCTTTCAGCTCTAGTCTAGCTGGAAGCACAGACCCCAAAGTATCAACAAGGATTCTCTGAGTGAAGAGAGATCATAGAGGGGATCTATGTTCTTTCTTCTTTTCAGACTCCCCACTTTTATTTTTTTCTGTGGATACACAGAAAGGCACGCACCGGCGGTGCGTCGGGCTCAGAACCTCATCCCACTGAGGAACAGAATAAACTGGTGAACATAATAGAATCAGGGGCATAGAATGGGAGTGGATTGATAATTCTCAGGGGGAAAGGGGTGTCTGTGTGTGGGGTACTGGAAGAGAGTGGACAAAAATCATACACCTATGGATGAGGACAGCAGGGGGGCGGGGGGGGGGGGGAAGGGAAGGGCAGAGGGGGGGTGGGAACCGGGTGGAGGGGAGCTATGGGGGGGAAAAAAGGAGAAACAACTGTAATAATCTGAACAATAAAGATTTATTAAAAAATTAAAAAAAAAAAAAATAACCTCATCCCAGCACCCAGCCATAGTGTTTGGCACATAGTAGGTGCTCGGTAAAAGTGTAAACAAACTGGTGTTACTTTTGAAGAGGGCGAGGGGCTGGTTTAGCTTTTGAGCGCCTGCCCTGCTTGCTCCACGTGGACCCGCCAGGTCCAGCCTCCGCCGGTGCCTGGGATTGACGCCTGCCTCGCGGGGCGGAGTGTCTGGCGCCAGCGGGTGCCCCGGTCCTTTGTGAACCGCAGGCTCAGCAGCCCGCGGAGGGAGGGGGTGGGGTGCTCCACCCGCTCCGGTGAGGGGGAGGAGAGGGGACCAGGCTCCTCCGGGAACTCACCCAGCGCCCCGCCCCTCCCGTGCCTCTGCCCGACTGCTTCCTGTGCCTCCTTCCAGCCTCCTGCAGCCTCCCCCAGGAGCCTCTGCCCTGGGGCTTCGGATGCCTGTCTCAGAGCCTCTGCAGCTTCTCTGTGGTTCCCATTCGGCTCCTCCTGCAACCTGTGGGACTAGAGTGTCCCACCACTTGGGTAAGGGCCCAACCACCGTCGCTCCCCCACCTCCCTGCCTCAGAAGAGCCACCTTCCCTGGATCCTCCTGCTGTGGGCTCCTCCTCCGTCCCAGCACCCTCCCTAGCAGATCTGCCTCTACCCGGGTACTGGGCTCCAGGGAGTGCCCGGTGCACTTGTGCTTGGGTGGGCTGGGGCAGCGGCATCTGGGATTTGAGCTGGGATGGGCAGGCCTCTCACTAGGATGGAGGAGGCCCGCCCTGGGGAGGGCCTAAGGGCACAAGACTCAGAGTCGAGGGTGTGTGAAGCCACTGCTGACTCACTTGGGCACTGTGTGTGTGTGTGTGTGTGTGTGTGTGTGTGTGTGTGTTTTGGGGAGCACTAGCCCATGTTGTGAGTAACTTTCCTGCAAGGACCCGATGGAGGAAGTCAGGCTTGGCCCAGACCCCCAGCAGCTGGGCCAAGGAGGGGGTTCAGCCTCCACAGGAGGATGTGTGAGAGGAGGGGAGGGAGGGCGTGTTTGAGCCTGCTGGGCAGCAGGGAGTTCAGGGCTGGCTGGACAGCATCCTGGCTCTGGTTAGCATTCCCTCCTCCCAACCCCTACCGCTCTGTGTCTTCTCGCCCCCGCATCATTGAACAGGTTGCTCGCTGCTCTTCTTGCCCAGCTTCTCCTGAAAGCGCAGTGTGTGGTCTGAGAGGGGCCTGGCCTTGAAACAATGTTTAGGTCACCTCCACTTCCTATCTCGCTGGTATCACTACCTCCTTCCTCTGTTCCACGCTTCTGTCCTCCTCCCCATTTATCCCACAACTTCCTTTATTGTGTCATGCCATGCCCAGGGGCCCCCAGAAAGAACTGGGAGTCTTTAGCTTGGAGAATAGGAGAGGATGACAACATACTTGCATTCTTTCATTCATTCGTGCATTCATTCATTCATTCATTCATTCGTGCATTCATTCATTCATTCATTAATGCATTTGTTCATTCATTCATACATGTATTTACTTCCATTCACTCACACCTTCCCTTGTTCTTGCCCATTCAATTACTCATTCCTTCATTCTTTGGACAATGAGCATCTACTATTGATCAAGGCCCTGAATATTTAGTGGGAGTGGGGCAGGATACCCTGATGAATCAACACTGCCAGCTTGCTCATGGCCAAGAAGGAGAAATTAACATAAACTAGCCCAATCTAAGAGAAAAAACAGCATGAGAGAGAGAGAGAAAGGGCTGTGAAGTGTATGTGTGTTTGTGTGAGGGGACAGGGCACAGAGGGAGAGGATGTAATTTCCACTTAGGAGGGGCCCAAAAGACTTCCTGGAGGTGGTGCCACTGGAGCCGGGCCTTGTTGGGGGCAGTGTTGGGGGCAGAGTTATTAGAGGGCATCAGAATAGAGAGAACAGCAGGAACGGAGGAAATCCCAGGTGTGGGAGGCACCATGGGGAGCCCTGCTCCTGGCTTGAGAAGACTAGAAGCAGTAAATCTGGACAGGGAGGCCAGGGCCAGGCGGAGGACAGGACGGGTGCTCCCACATCTCTGCCAATGTCACAGGCCAGGGAGCCGCTTTGTTCTGGGTGACCTAGAGCCATGGTCATGGGTTGACGGCAAGACCCACCTGCCTAGTAGAACTCCTTGATTGTACAGGCAGCCTTGGACGGAGCGAGCTCTTCATCTGGGAGGTATGCAAGTGGAGGCTGGGCACTAGGGGTATGTGTGTGGTGGGTGGAGCTATAGGTTCTGGCCCATGGACGGGTTCAGCTAGGACAGTGCCAAAAGTGGGAGCTGGAGTGGATGCTGTCCCAGGTCCCCTCCTACCTAGAAAGTCTGTGGTCCTATCTGGGAAAACGAAAAGGCCCAGCAGAGGGAATTCCTGGGAGTTTGGTTATTCACTAATTCATTTCTTCATATTCCTCCCTCCCTCCCTCCCTCGCTCCCTCCCTCACTCCCTTCTTTTCTTTCTTCCTCCTTCTCTTCCTTCCTTATCATTTAGTCACTAAACCCTTGCTCTGGGCAGACCCTGTGCTGAGAACTCATGACTCAGATGAGGTCCCTGCCCTTGTGCATTCCCAGTCTGATGGTGGAGACAGACCGGTGCCTGACGGTGACAATGCGGTATCACCATGGAATACAGATGGAGATTTTTTTCATTGTTTTGTCATTGAATGGGGAAGTAGAGCTGGGATATGGACCTAAAGGATTAACGCAAACATTTATCCTCCAGCCAGGAAGGCCCCCTTGGTGGGGCCAGGTGAAGGATGTAATGTGGGAAGAGAAGTGTTTGTGGGAGAAAATACTCTGGGCTCACTGGGCTTAAGAGGGAGGCTTTCGCCCTGCCGATTTGGCTCAGTGGCTAGAGCATCGGCCTGAAGAGTCCAGTGTTCGATTCTGGTCAAGGGCATGCACCTTGGTTGCAGGCTCGATCCCGGCCCTGGTTGGGGGTGTGTGTGGGAGGCAACCAATCGATGTGTCTCTCTCACATTGATGTTTCTCTCTCAGTGTCTCTCCCCCTCCCTTCCACTCTCTCTAAGTATCAATGGAAAATTATCCTCGGCTGAGGATTGGAAAAAAAAAAAAAAAGTGGCAGGCTTTCTGAGATGTAGGGCACCGCAGAGGCCCCCCCCGAGGACCAGGCCTTTGGACTGAGTGCACCACAGCTCATCCCACACCAGGAATGAACCAACTGGGATTGGGAACCTCTAGAGATTCCTTGACCAGCTTAAGCTCTAAGCAGACTATGTAGATTGGTGTTTGAACTTGTGGACTACAGATTTAGATCAGGGTTCAGATCCTGCTGATAACTCTTCAACTGTGTGACTTTGGACAAATGACTCTTTGCCTTCATTTTCTCCTCTGTCAGAGGATGATCACAGTACCTTCCTCTCCGGGCGAGGCCCACGCTGGTGAGGTGCATGGAGTGCGTGCACAGTGCTGGGCGGGTCAGCAGGGCTGTGATGACGATGATGGTGCGGCTGCTGCTGCTGATATTGATATACTGTCAGGAGCTGCCTTTGAAATCTCTGTGCCTCATTCTCCCCGGCTGTAAAAGGGAGGGCTGACCTCGCTCACTGGATCTCAAAGTATGGTCCCGGCGCCAGCAGAGTCAGCATCCCTTGGGATCTTGTTAGAAATGCCGCTCCTCGGGCTCTCCTGGAGCCGGCCCAGCAGGCTGTATTCAACAAGCCCTCTGGCTGATTTTGATGCTGAAGTCTGAAGACCATTGGCCTAGCTATGGCTTATGGCCTCTCTCCGTCTGCCTTTCCAAGGCTGTGATTCGTGCAGGCGTGTTTCATGTTTCCGGCATGTAGGGCCCTGGTCTGGAGGCTGGTGGGGAAGGGAGGCAGGTATCCATGGAAATAGTCAGTGGAGTGCCACCCTGAACAGAACTGCTGACGAGACACTGGAGTCGGTTTTGTAATAAAGAGCAGAGAGGAGAGAGTCCTTTGTGTGTGGGAGGGGCCTCTGTTACTCATTCCTGATAATCATACTGATTGCACCTGCTGGACAGCCTCTCAGAAGTCTACCTGCAGCCTCTCTCGTTTGATGCCTTGTCGTGGGAGGGGGTGGACAGGACTCTACATCTGAGGTCAGGAGTGGTGCTTCTGGACGCCCTCCTCACTGGGTGACTTTGGGGGGCTCAGTTTTCATTTCTGGGCCTTCGTGTTTCCGTCCGTAAGGTGAGGGCACTAGACTGAGACCGGTGAGTCTGAGCCATGACAGTTCCCTGGAGAGGGCAGGGAGGGGTCGGAGGCGCTCTGGGTTTCCACTCCCTCATCTGCAGAGCGAGAGCCTGAGATTGTCCCGGCTGCCTGCCCGAATCCAGTGCTGTTGAATGATGTGAACTGTCCCCTCTCTGTGCTGGTTTTCTTACCAGTCCAGGGAGTCTCATGACACCTGTCCTGTTCACCTCACATGGCTTTTGTCATGCTGAGCATGTTTGTCATTCTCAAAGGCCTCTTGATGCCTAAACCCTGTTGCCTGGCTTTCGAGGGCCTCCTCGACAAACTCCCCGCTTTTTTCTGCAAAGTGAGCATCCTCACTGCCTATGACAGCACCCTCTTCTGTTCCTGGTAGGCCTTCCCTCACCCCTCTTCTCAGCCTAGCCAATCTTTTTTTTTTTCCTTTATCTTCAATGGAGAATATTTTCCCATTGATTTTTATTTATTTATTTTTGAAATATATTTTTATTGATTTCAGAGAGGAAGGAAGAGGGAGAGAAAGACAAAAACATCAATGATGAGAGAGAATAATTGATTGGCTGCTTTCTGCACGCCCCCCACTGGGAATCAAGCCTGCAGCCCAGGCATGTGCCCTGACCAAACATTTATGTGAGAGAGACCCATTGATTAGTTGCCTCCCAAACGTGCCCGGACCAAGACCGGGGATCGAACCTGCAACTGAGGTACATGCCCTTGACTGGGAATCAGACCTGGGACCCTTCGGTCCAAGGGCCAATGCTCTAATCACTGAGAAAAGCTGGCCAGGGCCCCATTCAGTCTTTAGACCAGCTCTAGCACTGCCTCCTCCAGGAAGCCTTTTGGCTTGCCCCAACCCCAAATGCCATCCTTGGACCATCTTGCAGTCTTTAAGGTGTGACTTTACTTTCTCATCTGCAGACACTAAACTGCTGACAGACCATAAACAATTTGAGAGCAAGGCCTGAGCTCATAGGGGTGGACACGGGTCCTTGACTCCTAGAGCAGGGAGGCTCAGAGGGAGGAGGGAGGAGGGAGCACGCCCACAGTCACATAGCGCGTGTGTGAAAGAACCAGGCCCAGAGCCCAGGTGCCTCGGGCCCAGGGCAGGCCGGCTGCGATATGTGGTGACTGGAATAGAGGGGCACAGGGGAGGGCAGAGGCCTCAGAATCAGGGTGGCCTCTGTGCCAGCGCAGCTCCGCACTCAATAGCTATGCCGCCTGAGGCACGTCACCTACCTTCCCCAAGGGACCTCTGGTGGGGTGAGAATGAGGACCATGGTGAGGTCTGGTCCTGAGCACAGCAGGTGCTCAGTTATCGTAAGGAGTTCGTTATCAGTCCTGATCCACTTGTCCATCCAGCTCCCCTGCCTGGATTGCCACCCCTCTTTATCCCTGAGCCTCTGAGCACTGTGTTTTATTGCCCTGTCATAAGCAGCCCCACATGAGCTCCCAGGCCTCCTCATCAAGCCTCTTGCAGGGGTGAGAGGGAGAAGGGGAAATCCTGGTGGTCTCTCAGGCGGTAGTGGCTACAGAGGGGCTAGGATGGGTGCCCAGGGGCTGAGTCCTGTGGAGCCAATGGGGTGGGATGTGGCAGGTGCCACTTTTAGAAAAGTCATGCCACCTATTTTAAGGCAGTGAGGGGTGTGCCCTGTCCCTGGCCAGCAGTGGCTGGATGCCAGCAGCCTGGAGCGGTGGGGCGGGGGAGCAGCACTCCCAAGGGTGAAGAGTCCTAGCAGGTGGCTCTGGTATCTCTCTGGGACTTGCTGGCAGCTCCCTGGCCTCCTGCCACCTCCCCACCTGATCCCTTGCACACGGAGGGAAGCCTGCAGACCGGGCGGTTCAGCAGTCTGCCAGCCTGGGGCTGGGGATCTGGAGCTTCCGGGCCCCTCGGAGCGACCCCAGAGCCAAGAGACCCCGTGGGGAGGACTCAGGGGCTGGAAAGGGGGTGACTAAGTCTGGCTGGAAGCAAAGCGAGTGTCCGGCCAGGAGCCCAGTGGGCGGGCACAGGGCCCCCTGAGGTGGCTGTGCCCCAGCTGGCAGCCTCTCTCCTTCCTGTCCTCCAGGCAGGCACCGGAGCTGCTGTGCGGGGGCTCTAGGAGAGGGGGGGCAGAGGGCAGTCTGCGAGGAGGCTGGGACCTGGGCTCAGCGGGGGCGGGAGCTTGGGAGGAGGAGCGGGAGGAGACTGCCCAGAGGCTTCATAGGGAGCCGGGCGACTGTTGCTCAGGTGACTCGCGTCTCTTGGAGGGTGCTGCCGCCCGCGCGTGCCGCCGGCTCGCTAGCGGGGTCTCGGCCACGATGATGCAGAATGTTGGAAATCAACTGCGCAAGGTATGGAGGGGTGCCGGGGTGGGTTGGAGGCCAAGGGGCGGGGATGATCTGGGGATCCCGAAGGAGAATTGAAGTTTCCATTTTAAGTCAGAAGTTCTACGTCTCCTCTCTCATTTTCCGCGGGCCGTGTTCTCACTCTCTTTTGGAAGGAGGAATCGCAGGACCCTGGGCTGGTTTATGATAAGCAGCACGCCCCCACACAAGCCCCTGGGGCTGCTGGCTCCCCAGGGCAGGCTGTGCGGAGAGCAAGCATGTTCCGCATGTTCTTTGTGTTTGGGATTGTGTGTGTGTGTGTGTGTGTGTGTGTGTGTGTGTGTGTGTGTATGTGTTTCTCCCTGCAGAGGTCTGTGGGAGTTTCTGCAGGACACACGAGCTCTGTGGCTGTGTGGTCTCAGAGTTCAGGGCTCCAAGGCGACGTTACAGGGTTTGGGTGTGTGGGCCAGTGCGACAGGGGGAAGCCCGGGTTCTGGGGAGCTATAAGCTCTTGGCAGAGCAAGTGCAGGACCAAGTGAGGGCTGGTGACACGCGTCCTGCAAGGTGACCTCGCAAACGTTTCCCGGGAACCTCCTAACGGGGACTTTGGAGCTGAGATTAGATGCGGAGGCACGAGACAGACCCAGTGCTCAGCCGGCGTTTGATCTGGGGAACAGAAGGAGGGTTCAGGACACACTGGCAAAGGTTGTGCTGGGCGTAGAGGGGGTGGCCCCTGAGGATGTTTTCAGGAAAAGCCTTTTTAAAAGGGGGCGGGGGCACGTAAAGAAACCTCTTACCCACCCCCTCCCTCCATCTGCAAGATCGCCACTGAGCTCCCCGGTCTCACATCCAGCCCCCTCCACCCCACCTGCCCCGAGGGCTGCTTCCAAAAAGCAAACGTGAGGATTCCTCACCTTCTCCGATGGCTGCCTGCAGCGTAATGTTCACATTCCTTACTCGATACAGAAGGACTTTGGCAATGTGCTCTGCCCCTCTCTCCCTCCTTTCACCCTGCCCTCCCCTCTGCATCTAGGATGGCAGCCCTCCTGCGCGGCTTGCCCCCGCCTCAGTATGCCAACTTTGTTCTCCCCTCGCGCTGTTGTACATACTGTACTTCCTGCTGGAGGGACCCCCAGCCTCCCCTCGCCCCCTGCTAACTGGTTTCCCGGGGAAGGTGCTTTTGAGCCCTCAGATCTCAGCTCCGATGCTGCCTCCTCTGAAAAGCCTTCCCCGATTTCTCTCAGCACAGCGAGCCTCTGTGTTAGTCCCTTCTCACCCTGGACTGTGTGTGTGTGTGTGGGGGACTTGCATGTAAGTCTCTTCCATCAGCCAGTGAGTTCCCCAAGGCGCAGTGATGGGCAGGGCCAAAGCCCCAGGGAATTCTCAATGCCCAGATGGGCGCGGGCAAGTGGGAAGCAAGGCCCAGGGTGGGATCTGAGCCGCAGGGTGTCTCCCTCCTGTTCCCTGAGCAGCGGGCAGAGAGCAGCTTCCAGGTGGCTGGGGCTGTCTGTGGCTTCTCTTATGTTCCATCACCTTTAACTCTTCTCCCGTTGACTTGACTCTTTCCCCATCGTCCTCATCAGTAAGCGGGGAGAAGGCAGCCGGGGAGGGACGTATCAGTGCGACCATTTTACGAAGATAACACTATCCTATTCTGGCACAATTCCTTACATAGCGCTGACCATGCTAGGCTCCAGGGAGTGTAAATTAACCATTCCGCTCTCTGGGAGGCTGGTAAAGCTGTCATCCCCACCTCCCAGGTGAGGGAACGGGGCGCAGGGAAGTTGAGTGACTTGCCCAGGATCACACTGGTAGGAAGGGGCAGAGCTGAGATCTGAACACGAACTGAAATTTGGCTCCAGAGTTTGAGCTCTTAAGAACCTGAGGCTCAGCCTGATGAAAGCCCGGCTGGGATTCCAACCCACACATCCTGACTCGGAGCCCCCGGGCATTCCTCTTCTTCACCGTCTCACCCACACTGAGTCTGGGAGGGGAGCCGGGCGTGGGGCGTGGAAGTGGACCTGCAAGGTGACACGGGTGACCTCGTGCCGGCTGAGAACACTCTGGCCTGGATTGCCACCTTTGACCCATTGCCTACATGGCAGATCTCCTTGGACTCCCTTATTCCCTCCTGAATTCCCTAAGTTCCCCAGGAATACAGGAGAGTTGGGGACTGTTTTCTGGGCTGTTATCAAAGCCATTTTTAATGAAAAGCAAGCAAACCAACCCCTCCCTCCCCGCCCAGCTCTCTTCACTGGGGGCTAAAGAAAGCCATGTTAATCTGGGAACAAAAGGGCGGCCTCACATCACAGGGGTGGGAACCCTTGTCAGTGTCTTGGGGCTCTGCAGGTAGCGGGCGTTGTGGAGTTGGAATGTTCTGGCTTTTACCCACCACTGGGTACTCAGCAAGCACTCTGCACGTGCGAGGGAGGGAGGGAGAGAGGGCATTAGGGAGGGAGTGACTGGATGAGGGAGGTGGTGGGTCTGCTGCCGAGCTGGGGCAGGGGGCTGGAGGAGCACTGAGTGTCTGTGTCTGCTGGAAAGGTCCCCCTGTCCTCCCGTCTCCCATCCGGGGGTCAGTCTACACCGGACACTGGGCTGGTAGGGACCTGCCGGCAGCTCAGTGGAGGCTGGGTATCCCTGCTCAGCATGAGTTCTCGCCTGGCTCAGGTCAGCTCCCGGTGGGGCCCAGGAACTTAATTTACTGTGGAAACGGGGCCGGAGCTGTTTGTCCAGTTCCCCTGAGAAGCCTGTGCTGGGGGTGCTGCTGACATGAACCCACAGACCTACATGCTGCTCCCACACTCTGTGGCGACCCACTGCTTCACCTTGAACCCGAGGAAGCTGGAGGTGCGCCTTCCCACCCCCAAAGTCCAGCCGCATTAGGGGATCTAGTTCAGGTATGGGGAGGTTTAGGGTACAACATTTGATCACCCTGGATTAGTTTATCTTCACCCCATTGCTCCCATATAACCTTGGACCAGGCGTTCCCCATCTCTGGGTGTCCCTGAGGTCCCCACCCGCCTTGACATCCTAGGGGTCTGGATGTTTGTGAAGGGTTTGTGCATCACCTTGAGGTTGGTCCTGACAATGAATGGCAGGGGTCATCCGATTGAGGACGCCCCTGTGTGGGGATGGAAGGGAGAACCATAGACATAAAATGACATGCCCATTATATGTAGGAGTGCAAAAACTACTGAAAGAATGAGTGACAATGGGCGCTCAGAGGCAGGCCGAAGTGGTCCCAGAAGGCTTCCTGGAGGAAGAGGCAAGGCTCAGACACTTAGCTTCAGCCTGTTTAGGAGCCACATTTGAACCTCAGTCTCAGCCATGGGCAGACACCCTTAGCGTTCTTAGTCTGCCCTGGAGGACTCTTTATCTTTTAAGACCCAGCTTGGCCATCATTTCCCACTCCAATTCCCATCCTGCCTGCTCCCAGAATTAATGGCATTTCCTTAGAATGTCTTCCTGACTTCAGTTGTTCCCTCCACAGGATTAGCATGTGTCAGGTGCTGAGTACACTGGGATGAACCCAGGCTGGAGGGACTGCGGCTACAGCTAATGAGGGAGACCAAGAGAAATGGTAGTCAAAGAAATACAGAAGGAAAATCTGATTCCTTGTCGAGTCCCTGCTGAGTGTGAGTATCAGTAGGATGAGGGTCACACAAGTGCCCGCTATGTGCCAAGCATGCATGAAACTCAGTAATTCCTTATAACAACTCGGCAGCAGATAATAGCTTTGTGCCAGTATTAAAGATGAAACTGAGACAGAGAGGTTAAGTAACTTGCGCAAGGTCACACAGCCAGTCAGCGGCACTGCAGAGATTGAACTCGGGCTGTCTGGAGAACAGAGAACTCGGGAGAATAATGAGAGAGGGCAGGAGCTCTGTGCGCAGGTGATCACTGGGTGAAACCTAGCCGCCGAGAAGGAGGCAGCTGTGGGAGGACCTGGGGGAAGAGCATTCCAGGCAGAGGGAACAGCATTCAGCCGCAGGCTCCAAGGTGGGGGGAGCTTGGTGCATCTGAGCAGCCGAATGAGGCCAGTGTGGCTTGGAGTGGAGTGAGCAAGGGCAGCGCAGCTGGAGGGGCTGAGACACGGCTGCCACGTAGCAGGCTCAGGGGCTGGGCCCTGTTTTGAGCTCTGGGATACCCTGGGTTATAGTCCTGCCCACCAGACTGTGCACTCCTGGAGGACTCCCTGGCCCCCAGGCTGGTGCCACGGTACGCAGTCCTGCACACTGAGCTCAGGGACCAAGACTGCACATCCTCACGGCTCTTCTCTGAATGGCCGGCACCTTCTCTGAAGGTCCCAGCCGCCTTCCCATCCACCCCTGCTGCTCACAGTACGGCGTTGGGCAATAGCATCAGCCCCCTGGTACCGAGGAGGTACCAAGAAGTGAGATGATGTGCCCGGGCTGGTATGGCTGGCGCGGGACTCAGAACCTCTTCCAATGAGGCTGGGACCCCTTTCCAGCCCCTGTCTTGACCAGAGAGGCATCCGGGACCTCTGCACCCAAAATGTGGTTTCACCGTCTGTCATACTCAGACCCACCCACTTCCCGAGCCTCCTCTGCCCACCTTCACACACTGGCAGTGCCGATCCAGGGCTGCCCCCACCCCGCGCCCACCAGCGTCCAGGGAGGTGCTCCACTGCCTTCACCTGGTCCGGGCGGGCCGAGCTGGCATCCCTGGCGCCCCTGGGTGGCGGGGCTCACCACCACGCTGCTCACAGTGCAAGCGCCCAGAGACCCGCCGTGGAGACACTAACTCACTTCACTCTGGGCCTCAGTTGCCTCATGTGGGAGCAGGTCCTGCAGATCTTGCTAGGCCATTGGTGAGCTGAAAGGCTTTGGAGGATCATAGAACTTGGCACATAATGGGCCACGGTGGACACTGTATTGGCTCATCTCACCTCATCGGGACCTCAGTTTCCTCAATGGGTGGGTAACAGGGTCGGCGGGTCAGCTGAGAAGGTAAAAGCTACCTCTTGTTGAGTACCTGCTGAGTGTCAGGCATGTTTAAAACTCCCCACTGCTCTGCCCGACGGCTGGTATTCATCTGGCTTTACAGACAAGAACACCAAGGCCCTGGCAGTGAGTCGCTTTGAGCCAGTTAGAGAATCCCAGGTCTGACCCCGGGCGGCCGCCGAGCGGGGCGCTGGGGCTGAGGGCTCTTGTCCTGGGCCGACCTGGCTGGGCGGAGGCACCGACGGTGCTGCCTCGTGGCCGCTGTGTCCTGTGGCTCCGGGGACAGATGGTGCTGGCGGGCGGCTCGCCTGAGGCTCCCTGGCGGTGGGCCTCGTGCTCCTGCCATTCCCGGGAGCAGCTTCCTTGCGGGCCGGGGTGGCGTCAGGGCAGTGATGGAAACAACCAGAGTCTGGTGCTTTGGGGACGCAGGGAGGAGTCACACTGGACCTGTCCTCAGGGGCCCCCATGGATCTTCCCGCGGGGAGACAGAGAGGAACAGGCTGATGACGACAGCACCGTGTGGCCAGGCTGAGGCTGCGGGAGGCCCAGAGGTGGCCCCTCACAGCCTCGGGGACAGGCCGGGCTCCCTGGAGGAGAGACCTCTGCGGGGGAAAGAGCCCGTTCCACAGAAATGGGGAGAGAATTTGGCAGTGACCCCTCACCCATGTGATCTGTACATCCTGCCCGGGCCTTCTTGAATAGTAATCATTTGCCCTCAGCAAATCAGACATTCACTAATCAATGTCAGTATTAAGCACCTTTTGATTGTGGTAATCATTTCACAATGTATGTGTATATTAAAACATCACATTGTGCAACCTAAATAAATACGTATAATTTTTATTTGCCAACCACATCTCAATAAAGCTGGGCAATTGTAATGAGACATTGGGACTCTGCGGAGACATGGGACTGGCCCCCTGCCCTCAAGGAGAGTCCTGTCTCCTCATTTGGGAACCATTTTACAGCATAGGAAGCAAGTGTCCCCGCTTTACCTTGTCTGCTTGCTCCTGCCCTGGGGCTGTCACTCAGGATGGGATGCTGGGGGGCAGTGTCCAGATTCCGTAAACAAAAGGAGCGGGCTCAGGGGTCTTGCCCGCTGGAGTGAGTGTACCCTCAAGGCGGGTGGAGTCTTCTCCAAGCAGGGAACCTGTTGCTCATTGTGGGTGGTGCTGCCTGCCAAACCCAGATCTCCTCACTCCTTGGCCTTGTCCTACTTGTGACCTCTAGAGCAGGCTGTGACCGCCCCTGGGGGTGTGGCCCCCGCTCCCAGGCCTGAAACTGATTAGTGGTCGGAAGGGAGTGGCCCTTGAGCCTCCCCAGAGTAGCCTCAGGTGCCGGCACACTCCAGGCTGAGCTCCACCAGGTGGGTCTCAATTTCCTTGATTCCTTGGGGAGGGCGGGTGAGGAGAGACCCGCTTCTCTCCTTCTCTGTGCCTGTGAGCGGTGGGAGGCCCAGATGGGTGGTGTGGAGTCCGAAGACTCCTGCTGGCTCTTGATTAGTGAGTAGCAGCTCGCCTTTCCCAGCCCCTTCCCTCACCTGTAACGTGGGGGCTCGGGGCTAATAATGGTCCCTGTCATTTGAGCCTGTTTTGTGCCAAGCAGGTCTATTCCATGCTGGCAGTGACAGAGATGGGTTCGTGAGATTAAATGGTGTGCCTACAGGCCTCGAGAGCAGTGGGGTGCGTGGGGGAGAGGTGGGGGAGAAGAAGGGGCTGAGGATTAAATGACTTTAGGTCAAGGGGAGGGATCCCCCTCCCCCTGAAGAAAATGGGGAGGGGACAAGCACAGAATTGCTTCCCGGCTCCCTCCTCCACCGCACCCTGAGGGCCTCCTGAGACTGAGCGACAGTCCCCACCCCCACGGCCCCACCTGGCTTCCGAAGATAGAGAGCTTCCGGCAGCCAGGCTCAGGTGTGTCTCACTGCACAGACCTGATCTCCGCTAGGCAGGTAGGAGGCCGGGAGGCACTTCTGAGCCTGCTCCGCCTGTGGATAGGCCGTGGTGGGATGATGATGTGGGGGTGCTGCCCAGGTGGGATGGACAGGTCAGAGACCACCCGCTTCCAGTTTTTCTTCATACCACCTGGGAGTCAGGGGCGCTGGGAGGCAACCCATGAGGGCCTCCAGGGCGCCAGGCTCTGTCTCAGAAATCCCCCCGGGCTGGTGACTGGATTTCCCTCCGGACTGGCATCCCCCTCCGGAGTCAGAGAACCCAAGTTCAGTCTCGCCTCTGTCTTTTCCTGGCCGTGTGTCCTTGGGTGGATCTTTCCATGATCCCCGAGTGCCTTTTTTCTCAACTATAAAGTGAGGGCTCCTGCTTCAGAGTGGAGCTGGGAATTAAAGGACCCCCAAGGACTAGGCCTGGCACACAGTAGGCACGATAAATGGCTGCCATCGATATCTGAAAAGGGATCTTTGAGCTTCTGCGAGGGCAATTCTTGGTCAGCCCCTGTTCTGTAGGCAGCTCTCCGGCTCAGGGGACCCCTCTCCTACTTGCTCTGTCCCATTAGCAGGCAAATGAGCTCTAATAGCTCCCAGCCTCTGGGTAACGGCATCCCTCCCCTGTCCCCTGTCCCCTTCCAACTACTATCTTGCTTCTCCGCTCCCCTTCCCCACAGAAATCTCTGAAAGTTTTCCACTTCTTTACCTCTCCTCCTTTCTCTAACTCACTCTAATTGGACTCCTCTCTCTCTCCACCCTCTCTCCTCCCGCTTCCTCATAGTTTCTCTCCCCATCTGCCTTGACTGCTCGGTGCCTCTGGACCAGCAGCCCCCTCCTTCGGAGGTCCACCCCTCCTGGGGCTCCTCCCACCTCACCCAGTGTCCCTTCTCAGTCTTCTTCGCAGCGTCCTCCTCTGACCCTACCTCTAAATAGCTCTGTCGTGGCTCTCTCTTCAGACGATGTCTGTTCTGGTTGCTATGTTGTGTGACAAACTACCCCCAAAATTTAGTGGCTTAAAACAAGAACCATTGTATTATATTTTGAGACTAGAGGCCTGGTGCACGAAATTCGTGCATGGGTGCGGTCCCTAGGCCTGGCCTGCGATCGAAGCGTGAGCATCTGGCGTGGACCTCTGGGTCCTGGGCAGCACCTGGGAGCCGGGCGGTGGCCCTGCCGCTGGTTGCCGTCTGCGGGGTGATCGGCGGGGCGATCGGGCCCCGCTCATACCTGCCTTGACCTGGCGCTGCCCGCTCACCTGCTCTACCATTCCACTGCGGCCCCGCTGCTCACGTTGGGGCTGGCAGCGCCTCCACTGCCGCCTACTGCCAGCACCACATTGCCGACACCCACCATATTCCATGCCTCCCCCTGGTGGTCAGGACTCATCATAGCGAGTGGTCAAACTCCCGGTCGAACTCCAGGTCGAGGGGACAATTTGCATGTTAGGCTTTTATTGTATAGGATTTTGTTTGTTAGGAACTGGACAGGGCTTAGCTGGGTGACTGTTCTGTTCTACGTGGCGTTGATGGAGATTACGCCATCAAAGGTTACTTGGGGGTGTTCAGCTGGTGGGTGGGCTGGACTAGGGAGTTCAAGATGGCACTGTAGGTACCTGGCTGCTTGGCATGGCTGGAAGGCTGGGCCTCGCTGGGACTGTCATTCCCAGCACCAGCATGGGGCCTTTTTAGTATGATGGTCTCAGGGTGGTCAAACTTCCCACCTGGCAGCCGCTCACCAGAGCAAGGGCTCCAAGAGGCCTGAGTGGAAGCTGCCAGGCTTCTCATATCCAGTCTCAAAAGTCACCAGGTGAAATGTCACAACCCGTGACGTAGATTCAAAGTGGGGGAGGGTTAGACTCGACCCGTCCCAGGGAATAGCAGCAAAGGATTAGCAGCCATATTTGACCGACCACAGGTGCAGAGTCCTGTGGACCTTAAATGCCCATATACTCTCATGTCTCCAGCTGCAGCTCTTCACCAGTGGCCTCCAAACTTGAACATTGTTGCCTCCTTGACACCTCTCTTTAAGTGTTTAATAAGATATCAAAAATTCTTGATTCCATCCCCTACTTATTTCTCCCCAGTCACCCCCAACTCAGTAACCAGCACTGTCACTCACCAGCCATGTGTCCAAAACCTGGGTCCTGCCTGCATCCTCCCTTTCTCTCATGCTCAGGTGTGGAATCCGTCAGCACTGCTGGCCCCGCCTCCCAGTACTCCCTGGGGCCATCATCTCTCTGCATCTCCAGTGTTACTAGCCCAGCCTGAGCTCCATCACCTCTCCCTGGACGGCAGTGGCCCATGAGGAGTCTTCCTGCTTTCTCTCTCTCACCCTCTAATCCACCCACACACAGCAGCAGGGTGATCTTAAAATGCAGGTCAGGTCACCTCCCTCCCCACGTCTAGCTTCCAGTTCCTCCCATCACACTTGGAGCAAAATCCAAATTCCACTGGAACCTACGAGGTTTTGGGTGACAATGGCCCTACTTGTCTGTTCCCCTGGCTGCATTTCCCACTTGCCCCCTCCCTGACATCACTCCAGCGCCCTGGCCACCCTGCTGTTCCTCTGGCAGCCAAGCCTGTCCTTGTCCCTCCCTGGGATCTTTGTACTCTCTGTTCCCCTGACCCAACCTTGTGTCCCCAGAGCCTTGCAAAAATCACTCCTTTTTGTTATTCATTCAGATCTTGATAAACCAACCTAAATTAGCTCCTCCCATCCACCACCTTCTCTCTTTGTCACATCCGCCATTTTTATTATTTTTTTTTGGTAGCACTTTTCACTCTCTAAAATTATTTTATTCCTTTCTTTGTCTACTAAGAGGTCTGGTGCCCGAATTTGTACATAGATGGGGTCCGGCCTGATTGAGGCCAGTCAATGATTCTCTCTCATCCTTGATGTTTCTATCTCTCTCTCCCACTCCCTTTCTCTCTGAAATCAATAAAAATATCCTATATAATAAAAGCCTAAATGCTAAGTGTCCAGTTGTCTGGTCAGCTGTTCAACCAATCAAAGCTTAACCTTTTGCACTCGGATGTCGAGTGTGACTCGACACGGTTAGCATTAAATCCTGAGTAGAATAAAGGAATTGAGAAAAAAGCAAGCGAGTGCAAAGGGTTAATATGCTAATGATATGCTAAGGCCACTCAACCGCTCGCTATGATGTACACTGACCACCAGAGGGCAGACAGTCGACCTGTCGACAAGTTGCTATGACGTGCACTGACCACCAGGGGGCAGGCGCTCAAACCAGTAGGTTAGCTTTCTGCTGGGGTCTGGCCAATGGGGACTGAGCAAGAAGGGCCAGACACACCCTGGAGTCCTCCCGCGGTCCCTCCCTGGCTGGCCAACCTCCCGTGTCACTCCTCTCCCTGGCCCCAATTGTGCACCAGTGGAGTCCCTTGACCTGGCCTGCGCCCTCTTGCAATCTGGGACCCTTCAGGGGATGTTGGAGAGCTGGTTTCGGCCCGCTGGCGAAACGACCGGTCACTATTACACACACTGACCATCAGGGGGCAGATGCTCAGCGCAGGAGCTGCCCCCTGGTTGTGCACTCCCACAGGGGGAGCATCACTCAGCCAGAAGCCGGGCTCATGGCTGACGAGCGTGGCGGCGGCAGTGGCAGGAGCCTCTCCTGCCTCTGCAGCAGTCAGACATCCCCTGAGGGCTCCTGGGCTGCGAGAGGGCACAGGCCAGCCTGAGGGACACCCCCCTCCCCCACCCGAGTGCATGAATTTTGTGCACTGGGCCTCTAGTATATGTATAAAAGAAGGATCTATGTTGATCCCCAGCCAGAATTGGCCTCTTTCTAACCTTGTCCATCCCTGTCTGGTCTTGGTTTTATACCTTACTAGGGCCCTTCCTGTCCTCTGACCCAGCCAGTCCTTAGATTTACAGCTAGAGGACTGTCACTCAGGTCAAATGTAGCCCAGCCCCCTCACTGTCCCTCCTGGGGCATGCTTGTCCTTTGCCATTCCCTGTTCCCTCACAGGGCTGGGCCAGACCCAGGGGGAGGCTGTCTTCTCCCTGCCGTTAGATCTTTCTTGCCCTAAACATGCCCCCACCGCTCATGACAGCAGAAGCCTTCGGCAGCCACAGGGTGCTCCTTTAGTTGCAGCAGGAGTTGTCACTGTTGAGCTGTGGACAGATGAAATCATGTGGCTGTTTTTGCATAAACAACCATTAAGTTAGAGCCACCCAGCATGCATATAACTTAAAGCAAAGTGATGGCAATAGAAAAAAAAATGTAAATGCAGGCTGATACCGTAAATCTTGTTTGTTTTCATCTGCTTGGCTTGCCGTTCATGTTACGTTTCAGGTGGCCATCGATGAGCGGATGTGTCTTTATTCAAGCCGTTTGATCCAATGTTGAACAGAGCAGACAAATGTGGTCGTCCACAGAGACACCTCCCAGGATCAATTTAACACATTTGCTGAGCACGTAACAATGTCCTGGGCCTATGCAAATGCAAAATACGTCTATTCCTGCCGCTGTGACCTCTACCCTTGTGCCTGGAGGCCTTGCTCCCAATGAACCTGAGCTGGTTTCTGGTGATTGTCTCCTTCCTTCCCAAGAAGCCGTTTCCACAGTGAGGCGTCTTAGGACTTCCCGGGGCCCAGCGCTCCCTGAGTCTGGGTAGATTGTGTGGACAGCTATGTGGGCCGCCTCCGTGCAAAGCCACAGACTCCGTCCTGGTCAGTATCTGGATCGGTGGCTGCAGTGAAGCCCGGGTGCTAACAGACTGCACGGTCACCCGGCAGGGGTTGTCACAGAGGGGGCTGGCAGGCCTGCGCACCCCACCACTGCTGGAAGCTTCCCTCAGCGCTCCCATCGACCTGGAAGTGGGGCTTCATCCTCAAGCTGGGCCAGGGCTCAGCCAAGGCTGCCTGGCCAGTCACAGGGGCCCGTGCAGGCTCTTCCTGGCTCCGATGATTTCCTGTGCCGCTCAACAATGCCTTGCTTTAAAAAAAAAAGAAAAAGTTGCCCTAACCGGTTTGGCTTAGTGGATAGAGCACTGGCCTGTGGACTGAAGGGTTCGATTCCGGGTCAAGGGCATGTACCTTGGTTGCGGGCACATCCCCAGTGGGAGGTGTGCAGGAGGCAGCTGATTGATGTTTCTAACTCTCTATCCCTCTCCCTTCCTCTCTATGAAAAAATCAATAAAATATATTAAAAAAAGTTTTTATAGATTTTTAGAGAGAGGAAGTTAGAGGGATAGAGAGATAGAAACATTGATGAGAGAGAAATGTCATCGATCGTCTGCCAGCTAGGACAACGCCTTGTCAAACCAGCTAGGACAACGCCTTGCTTTTTAACAACATGAAGTGCTAACACTTTTCAAGCACTTTCGATGGGTCAGACCTTATTCTAAGCAACTTGCACATAAAATCTCATTGAATCCCCTCTATGAACATTATTGCCACTTTATAGGTGTGGAAAGTGAGGTTCAGCGTGTCTTATGTAAATGCTCAAGGTCATTCAGGGAGGCAGGGGCGGGGCCAGGATGCCCATGCAGCCTGGGTTGGGGGGGGGGGGTGGCTGCTGCCAGCCCCCTAGGCCTTCCTGTTTTCTTCCTTCTTCCCTCTGTGCCCTGCTCATCATTTCGTCAACAAACCTTAACTGTGGGCTGAGAGTCCTCAGACAGAATAGGGCACACATGGGGGTGCGATGGGGGGTGGGGGAGGTGGGACCAGCACACGTATCTTGCAGCCAGAGCTGGAGGCCCAGGGAAAGACTTGGAGTGCCCGGTGGAGAGCGGATGGTGCACCTGCCCCAGAGCACAGCAGCCCCTGCCACGAATGGTGGGCTCAGCTCTGGCCTCACCCTGAGACCTGGTGACTCAGGGCCTCAGAGGCAGCCCTTCCAGGGCTGGTGTCTCCGTGCAAGGCCTCATTCTGAGGCCTGGTCTGCTCCTTACCCCGTGTCAAGGAATGCGTTCCGTGCACGAAGTCACAACCCCTGCGCTTACCACTTGGCCCTGCTTAGAAAGGTTTCTTGAACACTTTGTATTTATTTGATTTTTTAAATCCTCACCCGAGGATGTTTTCCCCTTGATTTTCAGAGAGAGTGGAAGAGAGAGGGAAAGACAGAGAGAAACATCGATGTGAGAGAAACACATCGATTGGTTGCCTCCTGGATGTGCCCTGACTAGGTACATGCCCTTGACCGGAATTGAACCCGGGACCCTTGGGTCCGCAGGCTGACGCTCTATCCACTGGGGACATCTGGGGGCCTCAGGGAGTGTAGGGGAGGTCAGCCTGAAGGTGCTGCCCCAGGGGCTGGGGGAAGTGGCCTCACCTGCTGGGGGGGCGGGGGGGCGGGACATCCCTCAGAAGGAGGGGCCTGCAAGGGCTGGAGGAGCAGCTGGGCCTGGAAGGGGCCACCCAACGTGTTGCTAGCTTCCTGGGGCAGGAAGTCCCAGCTGCAGCCAGAATCCTACAGGGCTGAGGGGAGCAGCTCAGGCCTGAGGAATGTGTGCAGCCTGGGAGGGGGGCGGGGAGAGGGGCCCCCTTTCCTGCTTCCCTTACTTCCCTCTGGAGAGAGAGAAAGCGAGAGATTGATTCTCTTCTGCTTGCTCTGTTCTCTCCCAGCTTCTATTCTTGGACCTCATGGTTTGTCTATTCTCTCTTTTTCCCTCCTGTCCCTTTCTCTGTCTCTGTACCCTCTCTCTTCTCCTCCCCCTGTTCCCCCTTCTTGATCTCTCTCCCTCTCCCTTGCCCTCCTGGAGGGGACTTATGGTACCTGTAGCTGGTGTGCCCAGCTTCAAGGTCAAACAGGGTTGTTGTCAGGATGGCCGGGCCTGACCCATCACCTGGCCACCTGTTGCCATGGTGACCCAGAGGCAGTGTCCAGCAGCAGCCCTGGCTGTGTACTGGGAGGGCCTGAAGGGCTCTGAGGAGAAGGCTGGGCCTTTTCTTCATAGCTCCTGCAGGCCTATCGGAGTGGCTCCCCTGAGGGGCCACATGCACTATTAGAGCAACTGGGGACAATCGGACTTGGGGTCAGACAGCCTGTGCTCAGAACTCTCCTGCTTCTGCTGAAGGCAGGAGGTGGGAGGAGGCAAACAGCCCCCAGGGAGGAAGCAGCAGGGAGGCAGCTGTCACTGTGTGGAGTGTGCCTGTGTGTATGTGTGTTGGTGGGGGTGGGGTGGGGGGGAGGGTTAGGAAGGACTCTGACAGGTAGACCTGCTCCTCAGTGGCAGGGTCTCCATCAGAAGGGAGTGAGCCTCCTGCCTCTGGGCGAGCAAGCACACGCTAGAAGCCACGGAAGGGGATGTGGTAGCTGAGAGTCCTGCGCCTGAGAGGGTGTATTTAGCTGACCAGCAGGTTTGCTCACTCTCCGGAGAGCTGAGGATTTACAGAGTACAGTGTGCAGCACGGCTGGTGGCCCCCTGGCCCCCTCACAGGCTCCGGCACTTGAGCAACCAGCAGGACAAGGGCCTTGGCTCGGGCCTGTGCTGGGAGGAGGTACTGACAGCGGAGCACGTGAGGGTGGACAGGGAGGGGAGAATCCCTGTATGGGTCCCGGCCTGGCCTGTGTGGTGAGGAAGGGCTGTGCCTGGCACCAGTGCCTGGGATGATGAAGTAACTACCTTGCCCATCAAGTGAGAGAGACAGTTATTTATGGCAAAGTGGCCAAGCAGCCTCTGCCTTTGAGTTAAACAGACTTGGCTCAAGTCCCAACTCTGTCCTTTACTGACTTTGTGATTGTGTGTGTGTGTGTGTGTGTGTGTGTGTGTGTGTGTGTGTGTGTAAGTTACTTTCCCTTTCTAAGCCTCTGTTTTCCCATCTATAAAATGGGAATAATAACAGCATTCAACTGGTAGGACCGTGTGAAGATTGAATGAGATAATTCATAGAAAACGCTTAGCACAGTGCCCTGCACATATTAAGTACTTAATCAAGGGAGAGCGATTGTTCTCAATCTCACCTACACACCCACCCTTTCAATTTTATAAATGAGGAAGCTGGGGCCAGAGACATGAAAAAACTTGCCCATGTCCCATTGGTCGTTAGTTATGGGGCCTGCTGCTGGGACTGCCCCCAAGCAATACGGAGAAGTGGCAGTGAGGATGCTGGCTGAGGTTAACTGAACCCCTGCCCCACAGGCCAGTCCCTCCCCCTGCCTCTCCGCACACAGTCCCACAGGCTCCTGCCTCCCCTCCGTGTAACAGCACCTCCTAGGCAACCCCAGCTTTCCCACTCCGGCTTGACCCTCTGGCAGGCTCTGCTCAGACGCTACAGGTACCTTAAGTCCCCTCCAGGAGGGCAAGGGAGGGCAGAACCATTGCCATTGACAAAGCACTTTCCATATGCCCCTCCCTTTGCACTCTGGACAGAGTACCTACCATCTCATTGTACAGATGAGGAACCTGGCCTGTGGGGGGTGCTCACCTGTGGAACGTAGGAATCACTGGGTTGAAAGGGGTGGAGGGGTGAAGCATGTCACCTGTGCCCCCATGTTTCTGAGGGTAGGTCTGGGTTCCCATGCAGCCTACCTGGCTCTGGAACCCACGGTCCCATGGTGCCTCCTCCCCCACATTTTCATTTTCCCGAAGCTGAGAAGCAAAGGTTACTGGAGTCCTGTGTGGTTTAGGAAAGTCAAGGCCCTGTCCAGCCCAACTGCTCTATCCTCTCTAGCCCCTCAAACGATGCTCCCTAACCCGTGCACTCACTTCAGCTAGCCGTGCCTCTCCCCTGGTCCTCACAGTGCTCTTGGAAGAGAGGGGGGAGATGGGGTGGGTAAGCTGTGTGTGTGTGTGTTGACGGTGGGGGCGGGGAGGGTTTCCCTAGTCATATGAGCAGGCCATTGTAATCGACCTCCGACACCCTCCTCACTCTCATGGTGGAGGAAGGGGCTGCAAGGTAGATGGAGGCAGCAGGCCTGCCCTTAAGCTTGAGCCTGGTTCTGTGGTTCAGAACTGGGGCACCTTGGACAGGACTTGGGACTTCTCTGGGCTTGGGTCCCCTGTGTACCCAGCCAGTGACAACCCCTCCAGTATGTGCCCATGGGTCAGATGGGACAGGAATGGGAAAGCGTTCAGGACATGCCCTCTCCGCCCCCTCTGCCCCCTGCAGGCTCTTTGTGGGGCAGGGGGAGTTCTCCTGAGGACAGGTGAGGGTAGGTGCCAGATTTCAGACAAGGTTATTTTTACCCTGGGGGTGGAGGCAGGCAGGTGATGTTCAGGCTCTCTGTTCTAGAATGGGGTGAAGGGGCAGGGGGAAGAGATGGACCTGCAGCGGGGAACCTCACCTGACCTCATGGCCTGTGTTCTCCCTGCCTTCGTTGGGGGACACCAGTGGGAATCGGGGACCCACTGAGCTAACTCATTCGTTTGTTCCTCAACGGGCCAGGCTCTGTGGGCCCCGTGGACACCAGGAGTAGAAGGAGAAGGCTCCTGCCTGGTCCATCTTCTGGTCCAGTGTCAACCAAATGTGGCCACCATTAAATAAACGTCATTCATTACAGAGAGCATTCAAGAGGCGAGGTACAGGTGCCAGGAGCCTGAGGATGGGGGAAGAGATGAAGGAACTGAGGAGGGAGTAGGCATTGCAGAAATGCAGAGGAGAGGGAAGGGTGCTCCAGGCAGAGGGCATGGCACGGCACAGGGGCATGGTGGGCAGGGGCATGGGTGTGAGGAAATGACAGAGCCTGTGAGGCGGGGGCACATGGGGTGAGCAGGAGATGTGGCGGGCTGTCTGTGAGGGGCCTTGGGGGCCTTGTTGAGGACTTCCTCCTGGAAGCCAAGTCTTGGAGACTGTAGGTAAATGCCCCATTTGGCAGATGAGGAAACTGAGGCCCAGAGAGCTAATAATAAAAGCCGCCCAACATTTTTACTATGTGCCAGGTACCATGCTAAACAGTCTGCTTCCAACATCATTTTTTGCTAATGTAATTGGCATTTTACATTTAATTTAATTTAGGAGGGTTACCTGATACTTATCTAAAATGTTTTTCTGAACAATTAAAATTTTTTTTTCAAGGTGAAATATAACATACAATTACCCATTTTATTTATTTTTTTTATCCTCATCCAAGGAGATACATATATGTGTGTGTGTGTGTGTGTGTGTGTGTGTGTGTGTGTGTGTGTTTAGAGAGAGAAAGAGATAGGGAGAAACATCAATTGGTTGCCTCCTGTATGTGTCCTGACCAGGGATTGAACCCACAACCTAGGCATGTGCCCTGACTGTGAATCAAACCCGAAACCTTTTGGCATATGGGACAATGCTCTAACCAACTGAGCCACCCTGCCAGGGCACAATTACCCATTTTAAAGTGTATAATTCAGTGACATTTACTACATTCATCATCTTGTACAACCATCACCTCTATCTAGTCCCAAAACATTTCTGTCACTCCAAAGTAAAACTCCTGACCTACAAAGCAGTTTCCCCCAAGGACTGGGGGTCAGAGGGGGAGCCCACCGCCTGATCGTCTGTATCAGACTCTGGGCTCTGGACAGGGGCCCAGGGCCATGGCCCCTGTTTTCTCCTCGGCCATTGCCTGTGGTAGTTTCCTCCCCCTCTCTGAGTCTCAGATGGGAAGAATTTCTGCTGTCTTCCCCATCTCTAAGGCCTATGGAAGTGCTACAGAGATGCAAATGTGGACTATGGCTGGTGGGTCTGGGAGTGTCTTAAATTCTACCATTTCCCAGGTGCTTAGAAGCCATGTACCTGCTTCTCTGTCAACCTTGGTTTGCTCATCAGTAAAATGGGTAGAGTAACAATGCCTCACAGGGTAGATATGAGAATTACTGAGATAATACATCTGAAAGCTCTTAGCATAGAATTTGTACATACTACCGTATTTTCCGGCATATAAGACGACTGGGCATGTAAGATTTTCCTGGGTTAAAAAGTCATTTTATACGCCGGAAAATACGGTAGTCCAATATATCTAATCCATTATATCTAATCCCATCAATATAGTCCAATATACCATATTTTCCGGCGTATAAAACGACTTTTTAACCCAGGAAAATCCTATACGCCCAGTCGTTTTATACGCCGGAAAGTACGGTAGGTATTCAATAAATGTTAATTAAATGAATAGCATGTAGGAAGTCATAATACAAATTATTGCTTTTCTCTACCTTTCTCACCCCCAAATTTTGAAAAATGTTAAATGCCAATTCACCCTGTAGCTAGAAGTAAAATGCGGATGCTTGTGTAGGGCACTGGGGACCGTTATTTATCTTCTAGAATGAAGAGCTGACCTGCTATTACTAGTGTATGAGAATTAGAAGCCTGGGGCAGCCCACTGGTGTCCCCCCGGCCCTCAGGCTGGCTTCATGGACGACTGCCCCCTCTTTTCACCCGAGTCTGGCATCCACTGCTACCCTCTTTTTGCTTTGTCTGCCGGGACTCTCAAGGCCAAATGCAATTCTCTATGGCAGTATATTTGTGCAGCTGGATTCCTAACATAATTACTTCTCCCTTATTTGGTTTCTTAGCTCTGTTTGCATCTCAGCTCCCAGGGCATTGTGTCCTGTGTGTGTGCAGGCTGCCTCCGAGCCTTTTTGGGAGAGAGGTAGGGACCCTGAAGGAGAATTAAGGGTGTTGACAAATGTGCCTGCCTTGCTGGGGGGGAATCTACCAGGAGGCCATCCTGGTCTGAGAGGCTGAGCCACCCCTTGGGGACAGGGCGGCTCCCTCGGACAGCTCAGAGTGGTCTCACTTAGACAGCCAGGCCTGTCATGGGCCTGGCCCCCGGCTCTGAGGGCGCGGGCCAAAGGCTGCTTCTCGCTGCCCCCTCGAACCTGCATTTTAGTCCCACGCCTCTAGAGAGCGAAGGAGGGAGAGTGGGAGGAACAGGGCCTCTCAGTCTCACACCCTGGGCTTGAGTCCAGGCTCCAACATCAATGGCTGTCTGACTTCTCTCACAACCTCACAAACGGGCTAATCATCTTGCCCATTAACAGTCTTGCCCCATGAAGTTCTGGTGAGCTCAGAGGTGAGAAAAGCCCAGTGTGGATTATATTTGGGTCTTTCCCAGCTATGTTTCTGTAGGAAGTCCGAACCCAGCTTTAAATACTGACAGTACATGTTCAACAGATGTTAGCCATATGGCCGACATGTACGAGGAACTTTAAACCCCTCATCTCATTTTGTGTCATCCTGAGGATGACCCCTGGAGGTAGGTACTATTACCCCATTTCTTACAGATGAAACTAAGGCCCACAGAGCAGCTTGCCCTGAGGTCACACAAGTTCCTTGTGGAACCAGATTTGAACCCTGGCCAGGTCAGCTTCAAGGCCTCCCCTGCCCTGGCCTGTTGTTCTTGGCGGTTCCTGCAGCACCAAGCTCTCTCCTCTGCTGTTCCTGCAGCACTAAGCCCTCTCCTCTGCTGTTCCTATAGCACTAAGCCCTCTCCTCTGCTGTTCCTATAGCACTGAGCCCTCTCCTCTGCTGTTCCTATAGCACTAAGCCCTCTCCTCTGCTGTTCCTATAGCACTGAGCCCTCTCCTCTGCTGTTCCTGCAGCACTGAGCCCTCTCCTCTGCTGTTCCTGCAGCACTGAGCCCTCTCCTCTGCTGTTTCTGCAGCACTGAGCTCTCTCCTCTGCTGTTCCTGCAGCACTGAGCCCTCTCCTCTGCTGTTCCTGCAGCACTGAGCCCTCTCCTCTGCTGTTCCTATAGCACTGAGCCCTCTCCTCTGCTGTTCCTGCAGCACTGAGCCCTCTCCTCTGCTGTTCCTATAGCACCAAGCCCTCTCCTCTGCTGTTCCTGCAGCACTGAGCCCTCTCCTCTGCTGTTCCTGCAGCACTGAGCCCTCTCCTCTGCTGTTCCTGCAGCACTGAGCCCTCTCCTCTGCTGTTCCTGCAGCACTGAGCCCTCTCCTCTGCTGTTCCTGCAGCACTAAGCCCTCTCCTCTGCTGTTCCTGCAGCACTGAGCCCTCTCCTCTGCTGTTCCTGCAGCACTGAGCCCTCTCCTCTGCTGTTCCTGCAGCACTGAGCCCTCTCCTCTGCTGTTCCTGCAGCACTGAGCTCTCTCCTCTGCTGTTCCTGCAGCACTGAGCCCTCTCCTCTGCTGTTCCTGCAGCACTGAGCCCTCTCCTCTGCTGTTCCTGCAGCACTAAGCCCTCTCCTCTGCTGTTCCTCCAGCACTGAGCCCTCTCCTCTGCTGTTCCTGCAGCACTGAGCCCTCTCCTCTGCTGTTCCTGCAGCACTGAGCCCTCTCCTCTGCTGTTCCTGCAGCACTGAGCCCTCTCCTCTGCTGTTCCTGCAGCACTGAGCTCTCTCCTCGGCTGTTCCTGTAGCTCTAAGCTCTCTGCTGGCTGTCGCCTTTTCTGGGCAGGCGCTGTAGGGACTCCTTGGCCCCTTTCCCTCTGTCTCTACCCACACAAGTACCTAGTACTTGACCTCAGGCTTTCCTTTGCCACGCAGTTCCCATCACCCGAGGCACCACCATTCCTGCTTGTCCTTTGTGCTGTCTTCACATCCTCCCTGCACCTGCGACTTTCCTGTCTTCAAGTCTCAGCCCCTGTCACCAGCCTCTCCCATAGGTGTTTATTTGGCACCTGCTCTGTGAGGCCTGAATCTGTCCCTGTCTGGCGGGAATGACTGTCTGATGGGAGAAGCGTCTAGGAATACAGTGACTGCACAGCTTCACTGTGATGGAGACAGGCGAGGCTGTGGGGGCTGGGAGGACCGAACTCCCTGGGGAAGAGGCAGGGATGGGGAAGGAGGAGGAGATAGGGCAGATAAAGGGAACCTAGGCAGAAGCAGCCCCCACGTGGCAGAGGAGGGAGGAGGGGGAGGGTGGTGCTCTGAGGAACCTCCTGTGGTTGCTCTGGGAGGGCAGGTGCTGGAGGCCAGAAGGAGGTGGAGACGGGCGGCCTGTGAACAGGCTCTGGAAACATCCAGTAAGCCCCAGTGCGGGGCCTCAAGCCCGAGGCGGTGGGGTAGGCTGAGAGCTTCAGGGGTTAGATCCCTGTTACTTGGCTCAGTGGGGGAGGGAGGAAATCCAGGTCAAGTGTGTGAGCGTGGGGCTATGGTCAAACTGCCTCGAAGGAGCCCCTGCTCATTCCAGGAGGGCTCTTCCTGGCTCCCCAGCTGTGTGACCCCGGACCGGCCTTTCTGTCCCTGAGCCTCAGTTTCCCCTTCAATGAAGGAATTGGACGAGGTGGCCTTTCCTGCTCTGACCAGAAGGTCTGTGACATGGATGGTCCAGGAGGAGGGACACAGAACCCCTGGTGTAGCCAGCTGAGGCCTAGTCTGGCAGTATCAAACCTGGCCAGTCCTGCTGTGGCGTGGGGCCAGAGCCTGGCATGGCTGCCTTCTGAGAGGGCACGTCTCTGACCCTATGACCTCATCTATGTAGTGGGCTCTGCCCTCCCTGTCAGCTGTCTTGGCTCAGCCAGCCTGGCCGCCCCAGGACCTGACTCCATCAGGGCCTCTGCACTCTCTGTGACTGGCCCTGGGAGGAGTGTCCCAGCTCTAGAGCCCCATTGGCCAAGCCTCCTGCGCCCTGGCTGGCTGCCTGCACACCCTGGGACAAGAAGGAGGCCTGGCCTGGCCTGGCCTGACGTGGGCAGGCTGTCTTGGAGCCAAGCAAGGATTTGGAATCTGAGAGGCTATGTCCTGGGCCTCTGGTGCTCTGTCCCCTTTGCTGGTGCCACAGACCAGGGCTCTGCTCGCCCGCTTTGAGGGGAGTGGGAGATAGCCGTGTGGGCTTGTCCCACAGCTTGCAGGGGTGGGGAGGTGGGAGCTCAGCCCTGCTTGGAGGAGCTCAGCATTTCCTGTCTGACAGGTGACAGGGCTCCTTAGCTTCCTCACTGGAAACCTCAGCTCAGCACGCCAGAGCCCTGCAGGGTTAAAGCCCAGAATCCTGGAACCAGGGCTGGGGATACCTTGGGGGTTGGCAATCTCCCACTGTCCCTGCCCACCTTGTAAGTGAGAGATGAGGCTCAGGAGGAGAGGGGGCTTGCTCAGGATCACATAGTTCCTGAGGGACAGGGCTAGGATTTAAACTCAAGTCCGACCCTAGCTGGTTTGACTCAGTGGATAGAGCGTAGGCCTGCGGACTGAGGGGTCCCAAGTTCGATTCCAGTCAAGGGCACATGCCTGGGTTGTGGGCTCAATCCCCAGTAGGGGCGTGCAAGAGGCAGCCGATCAATGATTTTCCTCATTGATGTTTCTATGTCTGTCTCCCTCTCCTTTCCTCTCTGAAATCAGTAAAAAAAAATATTATATATATTTAAACTCAAGTCTGTCTCTGCTTGTCCCTCCACAAACCTTTGATGAGATCCTACTGCGCGCCAGGCCTTTCTAGACACGAGCACTAGAGCAGAGCTTCTCAAAGGGATTGGCCCGATTTACCTTTGCATTCTCAGTGTTTGGCCCAGGGCCTAGTGCAGAGAAAGGAGGTGCTCGGTGAATGAATGAATGAATGAATGAATGAGGCAAAGATTCTGTCTTCAGGCATGGAGAGTCCATTGGGAAGGTAGGGACTCCTTCACATAGAACAGGAAATAGGAGGCTGGTGGGGGTGGGGATTGACCAGGTGAGGTGCAGAGAGAAGATTAGAACTCAGGTGTCCTGGTCTAGGTCTTTCCCCATCCTCGCTTTCCTCAGCTGTAAAAATGGGGTCTGCCTTCCTCGTGAGGATCCAGTGAGGCGGTGGATGTGAAAATAGGCTTGTGACGCTGGGACGTTGTGTGTGCATGCCCAGAACTGCTCAGAAACCCCACGCGTCTGCTCCCTTTCTTCCCGCTTACTCTGTGCATCTTGCCTCCCCCATTTCCCTAGCTTTCTCCAGGCTTCTTTCTGGAATGTTCTGGGCAGGACTCCTGGCTGTGGGAGGGGTTTGGGAAGAGTAGGTGAACAGTCTGCCTGCTTCCTCCCTCCCCCGTCTCCCACACCCAGAAAGGCAGCCACCCGCGTCCACATCCACGCAGGCCCCCAGTGCACACTAGGCTGGAAATGCCTTGGCAGTGGTTACCATGGTGATAGCCCTGCTTAGACCACAAGGCCTGCGAGATGCCTGCAAGATTCTGCAAGCCTGGCAGCCTGGCACCTCGAAGGCTTCCATCCACACTGAGAGCTCCTGAACAGCTGCCCTCCTCCCTCTCCCCTCGTGCCCAGCACTGAATGTGGTACCCAGGGCCGCTCTGGGGACCTACAAGCTGTTTTGGTTTAGACAGGCCCTGTTCGAATCCCAAATCTACCATTTACGAGTCAGCGACCTTGAACCAGTCACACGGTGTGTTTTGAATGTAGTGAATTAGCTACAGAGCCTCATGGGGGGAACTATCCAAGGAGTCCCCCACCCCCTCCCCTGCCCCCACCTCTGCACGAGGGCCATCCCTGCTCTGAGATGTCACTGCCCCCATCTGAGCAGTGGCAGGGTCAGCATCGGGTTGTGTCACTCTTTGCTGCTGAGTCCAGGCCCAGAGCTCTGGCTTCCTTCTCCTCGTGGGCCCAGGAGCCCCTGCAGGCAGTGCAGTGTGGTGGGTGGGACCTCAGACTGCAGCCAGGCCTCTGGGGTCACAGCTAAGCTTTGCCACTTCCTTGGGCCTCAGTTTCCTCAACTGTGAAGTGAGGATAATAATGATTTGTTGTGAGGATACAAATTAATTAGCACACGGAAAGTGCTTAGAAGAGTGTTTGATATCTCGTAAGTGCTGTGTAAATGTTGGCATCAACTGTTATCCCGCAGTTGGCATTGGCCATGAGGATCGGAACTCCTCCTGCCCCTCCTGTCATTTTTCTCACACATGCAGGTGTACCCGCTCTTGTTCACAGTCCGATTAGGGAGAGAAGGGATGGCAGGTCGGCTCCACCTCCTCCATCCCACCCCATCCAAGGGACTGCTAGGCACTCGCCACCTCTTCTGCCCCGGGACTAAGAAAAGCTGGGCCCTGGGCAGAAACTCCACCTCTAATTAATGAGTTTGAGGATTTTCTCAGCTGGTTCTCCAGCTGGCAGCTGCCTGGATCACACAGCTGCTCAGGCACTGCCCAGAGCCCTCCAGCCAGTGGAGCTAAGTGCTCAAGACAAATGAGCACCCAACAGAGGTGTCATCTGAAGAGCAAGGAGCCCGGGAAGGGGCCTTCGGGGGATGAAATAGGGCCTGCTTCTTGAAACACTTGATTGGGAACCAATCCCCAGGCTTGCCTTCGAGGGGGCTCTTGGGGCCTCTGCACAGAGAGGGGAAATCTTTCAGGCATGAAGGTCAATCAGAGGCAAAACTTTAAAAAGCGGACCCACAAGCTGAAGCTCAGAGGACTAAGTTCTCTGCATGATTCCTTTCCCGCCCCCCCCCCCCCCCCTCCCCCCCCCCGACCGGGAACCATTCCAGCATGTAATAATTACAAGAGTTTCATCAAAAGTTTAGTGAAGCCGAAACTGGTTTGGCTCAGTGGATAGAGCGTCGGCCTGCAGACTGAAAGGTCCCAGGTTCGATTCCGGACAAGGGCATGTACACTGGTTGCGGGCACATCCCCAGTGGGAGGTGTGCAGGAGGCAGCTGATCGATGTTTCTCTCTCATCGATGTTTCTAGCTCTCTATCCCTCTCCCTTCCTCTCTGTGAAAAATCAATAAAATACATAAAAAAAAAAAAAGTTTGATAAAGCTTGGGGAGCTCAACAAGGGTTGAGTCATATGTAGTTTACCTGTTGGAAATGGCTAAATGGCACTTCCCTCAAACCTGAATAGGATTGTCTGCTTCCAGACAGCTCAGGGCATTTTATTGCCTCCTGTTGGCCAAACATCTGAACAGCTGTAGGCTATTCCATAAACTGACAATCCTTCTACCCTTTGATATCTTATACTTTGAAGTGTATTATCTCCACCTTGCCTTAGGACAAATTGTGTTAAATAAATAGCATGGGGTCCTTAGACAAGGGTAGTCTTCAGTTCCTTTAGCTGAAGATCCTCTGACCCCCAGTGCCTTTCAAAATTGTCTTTCGTCTCCAGACTCTTTAATCATCTATGTGCAGCCCCTTTCTCCAGAATGCTGAACCCTTTGTAAGGCTGGGAAAAGAACCCCAGCACTCCTGCGCCCCCCCACCCCCCAACTCCCCTGAGTCCCAGGCCATGTTAACATGGAGATATTGGCTAACAGGAACCTGAGCCTAAGTGACATCCTGGGTCTGAGCTCTGGGCTGGAGGGCAGTGACCCCTCTTGGAGTTGGGGTCTGGAGGGAGGTGGCCCTGGGGTGCTCTCTCTTCTCCCTCCAGCCCTCAGGTCTCAGGGATGGGCAGACTCAGTGGACCCTGCAGTGAGCTGACCTCTCTGATCCCACCTGTTTCCCAGGGCTTGGCCTCTGTGTTCTCGGGCCGTCAGTACCGGAAGTCAACTTCCCGCACAGAGAAAACCGACGGCAGCATGGCAGATGGCGAGGGGTACCGGAACCCCACAGAGGTGCAGATGAGCCAGCTGGTGCTGCCCTGCCACACCAATCAGCGTGGCGAGCTGAGCGTCGGGCAGCTGCTCAAGTGGATTGACACCATGGCCTGCCTGTCTGGTGAGACTGCCATCCTCCCACCCACTGGCCCACACCCAGGGGAGAGGCCTCAGTTATGCTGAGCCGGTCGCTGTCTCCCTGAGTGCCACACTGGTCCCTCCCCCCAGCCGGCCGGCCTGCAATGCCCCTCCAGTTTCCCGATGCTCAGCTCTGGCCCACCCTCCCCCCAGAGGTCCCAGTTCTGAGTGTCCTTAGGTTCCTGCTCCAACACAGCGCTGCCTTAAACGTGGCTGCTCCAGGGCTGGCCCAGGAGTGCTGTGAGCAAGCACCGTGCTGTCTGCCTTAAGGGCTCCCTACATTAAGTTGAGAAGTTGAGTTGACTTCACTTCATTCCTTTTGATGTCCCAGTATTCTCCAACCCACAGGGAGCTCACAGTCTGATGGGGAGGTGGGGGGCAGACAGGTGACCCAACTCTCCCAGCACTGTTTTGTGGGGACTGAGAAAGGGAGGTGAACTTGGGGCTGTGGGAGAACAGACCAGAGGCTGTGACCCAGCCCTGGGGACAGAGAAGGGACTCTAGATGGACTAAGGCAGTGAGCAGGGCCCTGAAGGAAAGAATGACTCAGCCAGCAAACAAAGATGGGTGAGGTAGACTGGGCAGACCTGAAGGCCCTCCAGAAGGCTGGGAGCTAACATTGCATGGCGTGGCATTAATTCATTCAATAGCTACTTATTGAGTGTTTACTGTGTGCCGGACACTCTCCTGGGACTGGAGCACACCTATGAACTAGGCAGGCAAAAATCCTCGCCCTCAAGTAATTTGCATTTGAACAGAAGGGAGAGATACTAGACAGACAAAACTCCGATATATGAAGCAGGACGCGGCAACCTTCAGGAAAAGTAAAGAAGGCTGTGGGTGAGGAGGCACGGCCTTAGCTCGGGAGGGCTGAATTTGACCAGAGGCCTGCGTAACGTGGGAGGCTGCTAACGCACGGCTTTCTTGTCCCGATGCCAGCGGAGAGGCATGCTGGCTGTCCCTGCGTCACGGCCTCCATGGATGACATCTATTTTGAGCACACCATTAGGTAAGTGGCCCCACCTGCCTCTAGGTCCTTCTGGGCTCCCCACCAAGGCCTAGGGACCCCTGCCCTGTCTCTCCTGCCTGGAACCTGACAGCCTTTGCAGGTGGAGTGGGGGAAGCCCCTGGGAAGCAGTGACCCGTCTGCAGGGTCTCTGCACAGCGCTGGGCTGGGAGCTGGCTTGCTGCTAGTTGCCGTGGGGTGGGTTCCTTCAGCCAGTGTGGAGCCAAGGAAGTTGCTTCAAGTTTGGAGCTGGATGTTGCCCGGGCAACATCGTGGGGTGCTAGGTGACTTTGGCGAAGTCAGACATTTTCTCTGGGCCACAGTTTCCTTATCTGCAGATGGAAGGGATTAGACGTAATCAGTGAATGCCTTTTTGAACTTGAACATTCTCTGTGGGTCGCTGGTTGCTGGATGGTAGGGAGGTCCCTAGATAAGGTCCCTTGGCAAAGCCTGAGCCAGAATCTTGGGTCATTCAGTCTCTGCTCACACAGACCTCCAGGGGTGAGGAGCTCACCGCCTCACAGTTTGTTTGTTTGAAAGCCCGTCCTGGTTAGAAAGCTCCTCGTTACACTGTGTTGAGCTTTGTCTCTGCAGAGCTTTGCTGGGACCCAAGGACCATGCCAAGCCCCCAGCTCAGGCCAGGCTGTAGGGCCTGCGTACAGTGCTCTTGCCTGTGGGCCTGCTCCTAAGCTCTCCACCATCGCCTAGGCCCGTGGTCGGCAAACCGTGGCTCGCGAGCCACATGCGGCTCTTTGGCCCCTTGAGTGTGGCTCTTCCACAAAATACCACGGCCTGGGCGAGTCTATTTTGAAGAAGTGGCGTTAGGAGAAGTTTAAGTTTAAAAAATTTGGCTCTCAAAAGAAATTTCATTCGTTGTACTGTTGATATTTGGCTCTGTTGACTAATGAGTTTGCCGACCACTGGCCTAGGACATTGAGTGCCAAGGGCTTTTTCAGGGCTTCCTCGGTGCCCAGAGTGTTGTGGTTAAGGAAAAGTTCGGCCAGTTGCTGTATTCATTGTTCAGTCATTCATCATTACTGGTGCCTTTTCTGGGCCGGGGCCCATGCTGGGTTTGTGGTACAAAAGGTCCCGGTGCCCCAGTAGCTCCCAGACTGCAGGGAGGCAGATTTTAGATTAGTTTTTTATTTACACAACAGATGTAGATAGTACAGAGAGTCCCCATATACCCCACATCCAGTTCCTCTGTTAACATTTTACATTCATGTGGGGTACCTTTGTCACAACTGATGAACCAATACTGATGCAATAAATGCGGGACGTGTTAATTTAGTAGGCCACTAATTGTGGAGAACTGCCCGGTGCCCTGTGCCAAGCCTTGCCCCGTGGAGCTTATGGGTTGTGGGGGAGACAGAGGTCGACCTGCCGGAAGAAGTGTGAGGAAGGTGAACCCTACAGAACGACAGGGTGCAGGGAGGGCTTCCCTGGGGAGGGGACCGGTAAACAGGAGCAAGAAGGAGCTCGAGCATTCACTGGACAAGGGGGCGTGGGGGCGAGGGGGCAGATAAATGAACTCATCCCACTTCTCTCAGCCTCCTGGAAAAGGGGTGCTGACACTACCTTGCTGGCTTGCTTTGAGGACTCGGTGACATCCCTATGTGAATACGCTCTGTAAAGTGACATTCTCCTAACAGCTCCGCTCATAGAGGCTCCCTCCCTCTGTCCCCTCTGAAAGGCTCACCTCCGGCTTTTCTCTCCCAGAGTCGGACACGTGGTGAATATCAAGGCCAAGGTGAACCGGGCCTTCAACAGCAGCATGGAGGTGTGTGGGGCGGGCGCTGCCTGGGGAGGCGTGGGTGCTGGGTGGGTGTTCTGCCTCCTCTCCACCTCAGCCCCCAGCCCAGGCATACTCACACTCACGAAGCCCTGCCTGAGGCGGCAGAGTTCTGAACCAGCTGGCAGGGCTGGGCAGAGCCTAAGGATCTTCGGCCCAACACCCCATAACACAGAAGGGAAAACTGAGGCCCAGGGAGGGGAAGGGATTTGCCCCAGGTCACCAAGCCACATAGATCCCAAGGTGGGACTTAATTCCTGGCCTCCTGGGTCTTCACGCCTAGACTCAGGTCTGGCTTCAGCAGCCTGGTGGCTGTGGAAATGCAAGGATGACAGCTGCTGTGCCCGGCCCTGGCAGCAGTGGGGCTGGAGCCGGGATAGCACTGGACTTCAGGCCTGTAGCTAACCTCCCATAGGCTCTGTCTTCCCATCTGTAAAGTGGGAGCATGATTTCTGTGCCTCAGGGTTGTTGAAGGACTCTTGGTGATGCACAGGGCTCCGTGAGCTCCGGGGGAGGGACTCTCTTTGCCACCAATGGACGTCGGATGGAGACAACTTCCACCCAGTGGTTGCTGAGGGACCATTGAGGCTGAGATAGCAAGTCCTGTCTGTGCCCCTGGGCCCCCCATAAATGCACAGGGCCCCCGGGCACCCTCACATGTCTATCCTTTCAAGTTAGCCAGCACTTTACTTACACAATCTCATGTTAATCCTCTCAGTAGCCCTTCGAGGGTGGGTTTGGTCATCCCCACTTTACAGATGAGAAAACTGAGGCCCAGAGAATGGAAGTGACTTGCCTAGAGTTTCCCAGGGATCCAGGGGCAGAATCAGAACCTACCCCAGGTCTCTAGCCTCCTAGACTTGGTGGGTGATACTGAAACAGCAGAGTGGGACTGCCTGTGTCACTAGGCTGTGGGCCTCGGGCTTGTGAGCTCTATTTCTTCCTTCCTCACTCCTCCACCTACTATTCCCCTCCAGGTGGGCATCCAGGTGACCTCCGAGGACACTTGCTCTGAGAAGCAGTGGAGCGTGTGCAAGGCCTTGGCCACCTTTGTGGCCCACCGCGAGCTCTCCAAGGTAGGTGGCCACACCTGGCTGCTCAGTGCTGCTGGACCACCTGGCTGCCAGTCATGATGGGCCTGGACCAGGGGGGTGAGGCTGGGGTTTGGCAGGGGGGTGGATGTGGGGGGTGGCAGGGAATCATAGCCCCTAGAGGAAGGCCCATCCCCCACTGCCACCGGGCCCAAGGTGCCCCCTGCTCTCCTTTCCCCACCTCTCCCCGTGCGTCTCACATGGGGAGTCTTCAGGGCTCACCATCCTCTTTCACGCCCTGCAGTGACCCCTACCCCCAAACCCTGTGCCTTTGCCCCAGAAGGGAGCCTAGGGTTATTGGAGGATGAAGATGATGGATCAGTCAACATGGAGACAGGAAAATGTGGACAAAGAGGGACAAAGACTTGTAACCATTCAGCAGCCCTGGGCGTGCGATGGCAGCTGGGGGGACAGGCTCTGGTACTATTTCGGGGAACCCCACCCCTGTCCACAGGTGAAGCTGAAGCAGATCACGCCACAGACGGAGGAGGAGAAGACTGAGCACAGTGTGGCCGCCGAGCGCCGACGCATGCGGCTGGTTTACGCAGACACCATCAAGGACCTCCTGGCCAACTGCGCCATTCAGTATGGTGAGTGACTGGGGATAGGGAGGGCAGCCAGTGCCCCCTTGTGCCCTGGGCCCCACTGGGCAGAGGGAGGAGAGGCATTTCCTTGGGATGTCTACCCACTGCTGGCCTCAGGCCTGGCTGGCCCCCTTGCCTCAAGGTCTCCTGCAGGCCTCCTGCCCAGCTCCCAGCAGCCAGAGGAAAACACTTTGTTAGCCACAAAATGTGTTTGGGTCTCTAGGACTGAAGGTACTTGGGGAGGTAGTATTGAACTTGGCCTTGAAGACTCTAGGATTTAAAAAAATATATATATTTTTATTGATTTCAAAGAGGAAGGGAGAGGGAGAGAGAGAAACATCCATGATGAGAGAGAATCATCGATCTGCTGCCTCCTGCACGCCCCCTACTGGGGACAGAGCCTGCAACCCTGGCATGTGCCCTTGATGGGAATTGAACCCAGGATCCTTCAGTCCGCAGGCCGATGCTCTATGCACTGAGCCAAACCGGCTAGGGCATGACTCTAGGATTTTTACAAAGCATATAGGTAGGTAGGTTGGTAGATAGATACAGATGTAGGCATAGGTATAGGCATAGATCTAGAGCTACAGATAAAAACAAGACCCTCCAGAGTTACCTATTGTTCCTCATTTTGGGGCATCTTTCCAGAAGCATTCCCTGCACATTCCCCCGTGTCTTACTTTGCCCCCTCTTTTACCCAAAAGGGAAGGCGCAGTACATATTGTTCTGTACCTTGCTTCTTCCCCCTTAAAGTGCATCTTGGAGCTTGTTCTGTACCAGGGCACTCACATCTACTGTGGACTGGCAGGGTTTTATCAGGGGGAGATAAGGAAAGGTACTCCTGGCAGAGGGCATAGCTGGGCAAAGGGTCAGAGGGGTGACCTTGGATTTGCTCACTGAGCTCCAGAACATTAAGATGTGGAGCCTTCCTTGAAACTTCAAGGAGGCAATTTTAGGACAAGCTGAAAATAGTTCTGCTGCCGAGAGTGGGGAGGGGTGCAGGTGGAACTAGCCACCCCCGTGAAAGCAGTCGCTGTGCTTTGAATTCTGTGCACCCCGTTTACCCTGGGCCTGGGGCTGTGGCTGGGCAGGTCCAGCTCTCCCTCCTGTCGTCAAGCCCTCCTGGAGCCATCCATCCCACTGCAGCCCTCCGAAATCCCTCCTGTCCTGACCGCCCTTCTGCCCAAGGGTCAGTCCAGATGCCCTAGCCGACATCCAGGCCCTTGGCTGACCGCTCAGCCTCATCTGGTGCTGTCCCTTACTTGCCCTCTGCCCAGCTGAGCCGAGGCCTGATTCTCCCCGTGACTGTGACTGTCTGCCTCCAGACCTTGGCTCAGGCCTGTAAGCTCCCCTACCCCTGTCTGTGGCATCTGAGCAGCCTGCAAGCCAAGCAAAATGTTGCCTATTTGATGGGTCCTCCCCGGTGAGGTCTTTCTCCCTGGGAGACGGCGCTTCCTTGGGTTGGGTGGGGCATGTTAGCATCTGATTCCCTGGCCTCTCTGGCCTCTCCTACTGAGGGTATCCTTATGCCCTTGCCCCTGAGGGACAGCGCATGTTAGGCAGGGGGAGGGAAGAACTATCCTTTTTTTAAATTAATTAATTAGTTTATTTATTTTTTATTTATTTATTTATTTCAGAGAGGAATGGAGAGGAGAGAGAGATAGAAACATTAATGATGAGAGAGAATCATTGATTGGCTGCCTCCTGCACGCCCCCCACTGGGGACTGAGCCCACAACCCGAGCATGTGCCCTTGACCGGAATCGAACCCCGGACCTTTCAGTCTGCAGGCCGACACTCTATCCACTAAGCCAAACCAGCCAGGGCGAGAGCTATCCTTCTTGAGTGTGCCTCCTGAGTTTGGTGCCAGGCACTCTAGAATGGAGATCACATTTCATCTTCACTGTCCTTTCCGGTTGAGTTTGACGTCTGCCCGTTACAGATGGGAAGTTGAGGTTTAGAAAGGGTATTGACTTGCCCCAGGTCATACGGCCTTAATGGGGTGGAGCTAAGCTAGGGTTCTGCCCTTCGCTCTGTGCCAGCCTCCTCTCTCTCTCGTCCAGTTCCCCCCATTCCTCGTGTAGGTCCAGCACACTAGGTGCCGAGCATGTAAAATAGTGTGGGTGGGGCAGAGAGGTGGTGGAGGGGTCCTGGGCTGCCCATGTGGAAAGCCTGCCCTTGGAAAGCCTCTCACCTCCCCCCTCCCTTCCTCCCTCTGCCCCTCCTTGGTCAGATCTGGAGAGCAGAGACTGCAACCACGTGGTGCCGGCCGAGAAGACTCGGGTGGAGAGTGTGGAGCTGGTCCTGCCTCCCCATGCCAATCACCAGGGCAATACCTTTGGGGGCCAGATCATGGCCTGGATGGAGAACGTGGCCACCATTGCAGCCAGGTGCGGGGAGGGTGTACTGCTTGCGCCTCCCTTCCTTTCTCCCCTCCTTCCCTTGGCCACAATATATACGCAGTGCCCTTTGGGGGCAGTGCAAACTACGAGTGCAATAAGATCTCAGAAAAGTCAGAGTCTGGGTAGTCCAGGGAGGCTTCCTGGAGGAAGAGCACTTGAGCTGGGCCTTGGATGACAAGTAGCTTTGGGTAAAGGGGGGACTTCCAGGTAGTAGGGACAGCAGGCGCTAAGACACAAAGGTTGGAAGGAAAATGGGGTGGGGATTACCCCAAGCCCTGCCCTAGTCTTTCTTCTGCCACTTCAAACTCAGCTGCTCTCCAGCCAGGCACGTAGTCCTCAGTATTCCAGGCTCTGAAATGGGGCTCAGTTCTGTTCCTCTGGGCAGAACTGTCACTGAGTGGGAGTGGATGGGCCTGAAGGTGGTGCATGTGGTTTTGGCTAGGTCTGGGGAGGGGGTAGGGGGAGGGGTAGAGGCTGGTTTAAGCCAGTGGCTAAAACACTAGGGGCCTTTCTCCTGTCCCCAACCCCTGGCCTCCTGCAGCCGGCTGTGTCGTGCCCACCCTACGCTCAAGGCCATTGAGATGTTTCACTTCCGGGGACCATCCCAGGTTGGGGACCGCCTGGTGCTCAAGGCCATTGTGAACAACGCCTTCAAACATAGGTGAGGGCCTGGGATGGGCAGGATCGGGGTCCCTGGGGGCTGAGGGCTCTTTCTGACCTGAGAACAGACCCTATTGCAAACCTGCCAGGAACCTTTGCCCCAGCTGAGATCTAAACCCTGCCCTGCTGCTCAGTCTTTTCACCTTCCCCAAGATTCAGCTCTGATGTTCCCGGCTCTGGGTGCCCCCAGCCCTGGGTCTCCCGCTGTCTCAGATCGTACCACGTGTTCATTCCCTGTCTCTCTCCCCGGCTCCTGCCTCCAGGCCTGCACACTGTGGATGACAGGGCCACCTTTCGCCAGTATTCTGTTGTCATCATACCTTTTCCCACCCTTTGCCTAAACAAAACTTAATCCCCAGAGGCCTTATCTTTGAAATGAATCCTGACATCTATGCCCATGAAAGCTTACTTTAAATATCTCTTTTGTTGATCCCAAAGATCATATAGTGTAGTTGATAAAGCAAAGGATCTGGAGCCAGGCTGCCTAGGTTCAAGTTTGGCTCACCTCTTACTAGCTGTGTGACTTTGGGCAAGTTACGTAACCCCTCTGAGCCTCAGGTCATGTAAAATGGGGCTCACCACAACTATCTTATAGTTTTAAGGATTCCATGACCTGTTACTAGTAGAATGCCACAGAATATGTTCAGTGAAGGTCAGCCATTGCTGCTGCTGCTGCTATTATTATTATTATTATTATTATTATTATTAATCACAGCCTGAGCAGCACACATTCTGCTGCCATGCAGGGGGAAAGCCGTGAGGCCTGGTTTCTAGCCCAGATTCTCTCCTGACTATTGTGTGACTTTGGGCAACTTACTGCCCTGTTCTAGGTCTTGGTGTCCCCATCCGGATGATGTCTACATTATGGGGTCAAGACCTTCTTAACTGAGGGGAGTGGCGGTGGCTGCTATTTCATAATTAATAAAGACAGTAAGATATAGAGCAACAGCAGTCACTGAGCTGTTATAAAGTGCTGACGATTGGGTGTATAATAAACATGCTTTCTAATTGGGCTCAGCACCTCCCTCTCCTTGCTTGTATTCTTCCATAACATATTTTCATACTATCATCATATGTACATATTTGTTGCCGCAACCCCCAGCTGTTAGTCCATGAGAACATGGACCGGACAGGTTTATTCATTTCTGAGTCCCCAGTGACTGGCATAGGGCCAAGCACGCAGTAGGTGCTCTGTACACACTGACCAAAGGGAGCAGCTCTGGGTTTCCTGCCAGTGGGGCTCTGACCCAGGAGGGACTGCAGGGGTGCATGTGTGTGCGTGCACATGCGCGTGTGCATGTGTGGTGGGAGGGGCGAGGCCGAGGGAAGGTCTGTCCAGCATGAGAGCAGCCCTCCCTCGCCCTCAGCATGGAGGTGGGCGTGTGCGTGGAGGCCTACCGCCAGGAGGCCGAGGCCCACCGGCGGCACATCAACAGCGCCTTCATGACCTTTGTGGTCCTGGACCCAAATGACCAGCCCCAGATGCTGCCCTGGATTCGGCCCCAGCCTGGGGTGAGTGGGTGCAGCACCCTGCCTTCCCCCCAGCTCTGCTCCCCCCTCTCTGCCCAGGGTGGGGGTGCCTGCCAGCTCCTGATAGGCCCGAGAGCAACAAGCCCAGCCTTGCCCGTCTGCTGGGTGCCCCTGTGTGACCCCTGGAAATGCCCCTTGTGCCAGGTGGAAACCTTTCTGCCTGAAAGAATTCAGACCGTGCATGTGGGCCTGGCTCCTAGTGGGGTTAACAGAGTTGGAAGGGCACTGCTTTGGGGCCAGATGTGGGTTGGAGCCAGCTCTGCTACATTCTAGTGGTGCCTCTGTGAGCTCTGTCCCTACCTGTAAAGCGGGTGTACCTGCAGCCCAGTTCTCACAGGGCTGTGGGGTCTATGGGATATTGACCCCGGGCCTAGGTAAGGCCTGCAGACTCTCAGGAAGTGGTGACAGTGATGATGATGGTGAAGGAGAGCAAGGAGGCAGGAATGAGAATCAGGGTCTGGATTCAGAGTCTGTCCCTTCAAATAATGCTGCCTTGTGCCTCCATGGGGCTAGGCCTGGCTAGCTCTGGAGGATCAGGGAGTGAGCTCTCTCTGGGAAGGTCCCTGCCCTGCCCTGCCTGCCTCACAAGACTGAGTCTGGCTGTGACATTCCCTGCTCCGTAGCTGGGTGTTGGCCAGTCAAGAGTGGGCAGTCGTGGAGGAGTGGGAGCCTAGTAGATGGGCGGTACCTGTCAGGCCTTTGCCGATTAATGCTCCCGAGGGAGGACACCTTAGAAGTAGAGGTTAAGAGGGCAGGCTCTGAGTCAGCCCGTCAGCGCTCTGTTCTGTGACCTTGGGCAAGTCGCTTAACCTTTCTGTGCCTCAGTTTCCTCCTCTGTAAAGTGGGGTTATACTAGTCCCAACCCCAGAGGCTTGCTGTAAGGCTTAAATGAAATTTTGCATGGAAAGCACTTGAGATGAATGCCTGGCAAAAGTAAGTGCTCAATAAATGTGGGTTCTTATTACCATTGTAAGTGCCCTTAGGGTCCCCATTCTCCCGAGGAGGAAACTGAGGGCTGGTGAGGGCAGTGGTCCCCAGGGTCCCTCAGAGAGCCTGAGGGGAAGCTGGGCTCAGTGACCTGGCGTGTTCCTGTTCAGGTTGCTTTGACTCCGGCTGCCCCAGGGGGCCAGAAACCTAAGGGCTGCAGGACCTCCTTGGGCCCTTGGGGGTGGGGTGATCAGACAGTAACAGGGATGGGGGGCAAGTTGTTGTCCCATCTGTGCCATAGTCTGTCCCTGCTTCTCTCCCCAGGACGGCGAGCGGCGGTACCGAGAGGCCAGTGCCAGGAGGAAGATCCGCCTGGACAGGCAAGTTGGGGCTGGGTGGTGGGAGGGGACACAGGGTCCAGGGCTGTCCACCTGCTCCCCAGCCTCAGGGACTTGCATTTCTTCGATGCGGCCCCTTTGCCTCTACATCCATGTCACCTCATTCCACATTCCATGTCTGACTGGCCCCTTGTGCAGGTGAGGACACTGAGAACAGAGGATTTATGGCCATGGGCACACAGGAATGACTGGCAGAGTGAGAATTTGAACCTGGCCGGATCTGGCCAATTTAAAATCTTTTGTTCCTTCCATTGACTCTGATGCCCACTTGGCAGATGAAGAAAGAAAGGCCCAGAGAGGAGAGGCGATGGCTCAAGGAAGCACTTTACCACCCTTTGTTGTTAGTAAGAAAAGGGTGTGTTTATGGCTGACTACAGATCCCATTTCACAGATGAGGACACTGAGCCAGGGTGTGGGGCACTGGCACCGGCACATCTCCCCTCATCCCGTCCTACCTCTGCCTGAGTTTGTATGTTCTCGCCGCTGTGTTCTGTGTGCCATCCAGTCTCCCTGGCCAGGCAGGGGTCTCTCCTACCCCCTGGGCTGAGCACAGGGCCTGGCACAGCTGGCCAGCAGTGAAGCCTGTTCAAAGAGATGGGCTCCCAAGAGATCAAGGTTGTCCTCTTCCCTCTCTCCCAGGAAGTACATTGTGTCCTGTAAGCAGGAGGAGATGCCTCTCTCTGTCCCCTGGGACCCTAGCAACCAGGTAAGGCCCAGCTCCGAGGGGAGCGTCCTCAGGCCCACCCTTCCCTGTTGTCAGAGCGGGGTTGGAGGTGGGCCTGAAGGGGACAGGATGCTAACGCCTCAAGATGCACACACAAAAAAAGAAATTAAAAAAAAAAAAAAAAAGATGCACACAGTTAGCCAAGGGCTTTCCTGATGTCCCTGTTTGGCAGGAGGGAGCTGAGGCCCTGAGAGGAGGAGCGGCTTGTCCAGGGTCCCTGGGCGAGTCTGGCCAGCCCTGGGCCTCCTTCCCCAAAGCCCAGCACCCACCCTCCTTCCCCATCCCAGTTCCTCCCCCACCCCAGCATGGCCTCGGCCCCGAGCCTGCGGGAGGGGAGAAGGCGAGGTTTCTCTGTGTGCCCTGTCCAGGTGTACCTGAGCTACAACAACATCTCCTCCCTGAAGATGCTTGCAGCCAAGGACAACTGGGCGCTGTCCTCGGAGATCAACCAGGTAGCTGACCGCACCCACCACCGTTTCCCTCCTGAGCAACCAGAGGTGGCAGACCGCCAGCAACAGAAAGTCTCTCATGTCAGAAGGGGATTTCTCTTTTTCCTTTTTTGTTTTTGTTTATCCTCACCCGAGGATATTTTTTTTTTTGAGAGAGAGAGTAGAAGGGATGGGGGAGAGAGAGAGAAACATCGATGTAAGAGAGACTCACTAATTGGTTGCCTCCTGCACGCGCTAGGACTGGGGCCAGGGAGGGAACCCACAACTGAGGTATGTGCCCTTGACGGGGAATTGAATATAAGACCCTTCAGTTCGCAGGGCGACACTCTAACCACTGAGAAACACTGGCCAGGGCAGAAGGGGAGAATATATATATATATATATATATATATATATATATATATATATTTATATATATGTGTATGTGTGTGTGTGTGTGTGTGTGTATATATATATATATGTATATATATATATATATATATATACACATTGATTTCAGAGAAGGGAGAGGGAAAGAGAGATAGAAACATCAATGATGAGAGAGAATCATTGATCCGCTGCCTCCTGCACGTCCCCCATGGGAGTCAAGCCTGCAACCTGGGCCTGTGCCCTGACGGGGAATCCAACTGTGACCTCCTGGTTCATAGGTTGAAGCTCAACCACTGAGCCACGCTGGCCGGGCAAGTCACTGCTTCTTAAAACACCTTTCTATCCACTTGTGCTGAATTATCTCAACAGCCATTTTCATAGGGATGTGACTGAGGCTCAGAGAGTTTGAGTCACTTAATTGCAGCCACACAGCAAGGCAGCGGCAGTTCTGAGCTTCTAGCCCTGGCCTCCAGCATCCCATCCCACCCCCAGCATAGTCTGGGGAGGGGGATGCATGAATGAGGCCACCCTCTGCCCCACGCAGGTCGGCCTGTACACCCTGGAGGATGACAAGTACCTCTCCTTCCACATGGAGATGTTGGTGAATGTGGATGCGGCCCACGCCTTCCTGCTGCTCTCAGACCTGCGTCGGAGGCCCGAGTGGGACAAGCATTACCGGTGAGGGCCAGGGCGCCGGTGGGGCCGGTTCCCGTCTCAGGCCTGATGGGGAGGGCAGGTCCTCAGGTGTCCTTCTGCTGAGCTATTCCTTATTGTGCTCAGCCCCGCTGGCCTTTGGGGAGTGGGTAGGAGGGTGGTGGGTGGGAGGGTAGGGGGCTGTAGTAATGTGTTAGGTGGGAGTCAGGGTCAGGGTTGTTCTGAGCCTTCAGAGAAGGACTGAGCCTAGAATTGAAGTTGAAGGCCTGGTCCTGTTTCTGGTCCAACTAGCTGTGTGACCTTGGGCAAGCAATTTCCATTTCATTCCTGGGCTTGGTTTTCTTCCTCTTAAAATGCGTGCTTCAGAGGTGAGGATAGATCAGTGGTTTTCAATCTGTGTTCTGTGGAGTTTTCTGTTGCCAAGAGAGTTCCACATACTGCTTGGGGTGGGGGATGGAAGGCTGAAGGTGTGGCTGGAACCCCCTCCCTGATTCAGGCCAACTAATAGGATGGCCAATTTGCTGAATTTACCATGTGTTAGTTCTACGTCTGGATATGGATAGAAGTAGCCAGGATTTCAGTGTTTAGTATGTTAAGTTGAAAGCGGTATTTTGTCAAGTCCCTGTGACATCACTGTCTGTTATGCCAACACCCTGCTTTGGGGGGCGCTTCTCTGATCATTTCTCCCCTGGCTTGTGACGAGGAGCCTCTGTTTCCGAGTCTGTCCACAAGGAGGACCTGTGCTCTTAGAAATCCAGCGAGCAGGTCATCTGATTTTTGATAAATTGGCCTTCTCCCTCCTACCTCCTCCACGCGTCCTCACTTGAGCAGGTCCACTTGCAGCTGTTTATACAGGGCTTTCTGCTTAAGATTTCTTTGCAAAAAGGGCTGTGCTACTTTAAAAGACCCTGGTCTAGGTGACCCGAGGCCTGCTGGCAGTGCCATTTGAGAATCTTGAGAGGTGATTTGCTGGTGGACATTGGGGAAGCTGGCTGTATGGTAGGAAGGCTTCTTGAAGGAAGTGGGCTGGGGTGGGCCTCGAAGGCCAGGCCAGATCTTTCTGTTTGATGGGATTTGGGGGAAGGAAGTAGCTTGAAGGGAAAGAGAGCCCCAAGTTGCTTCTCCCCACCCTGCTCCTGAGACAGCCTCTGTGGGTGGGCAGAGGAGCAGGGGAGAAAAGGGAAGGTCTAGACATGCTCATATGTACCTCTGTGGATGTCCTCGTGTGTGTGTGTGTGTGTGTGTACATAAATGTGAGTATGTGTGCGTGGATTTGTTGCTATAAGCCAGGGGTGGGGAACATCGGGCCTGTGAAGCCGTATAAGGTCCATGAAATCATTTGGTCTGGCCCTGCCAAGGCGTTAGGGGTGAGTTAATGAAATGCCTGACCAAATATAGCAGGCTCATTTGTCAGTTGATAATTTTGTATGGCCCAGGAATCCTAATATATAAAAAACCTGGATCGTAACGACCAGTAACAACTGGAGGCTGACCAACCAGAAGTCAGTGCTGGCCCCGCCCCCAAGCAAGCGGTACAAGCAAGCAGTAAGGGGCAATCAGGCAGGCAGGCAGGCAGAGGGGTGATCAAGTAGGCAGACCAGCAGTTAGGGGTGATCAGGTAGGTAGGCCAGTGGTTAGGGGCAATCAGGTAGGCAGACCCCCCCACCTGCCCCCCAGCAAAGAAAGAGAGAGGCCTAGGCCAGCCAAGCCATTGCACCCCAGCCTGTCGCCTGCAGAGGGAGGCCACCGGTGGCAGAGGAGGGGGGCAGTGCTGCACAGATGGCAAGCAGTGGCAGCGGTGGGGGTGGGGCCAGCTGCCTGCAGCCTGGGGAAGGAAAACCCTGATAGGCCCTGATCTCAGGCCAGGCCTAGAGACCCTACCCGAGGGGTCCCGGATTGTGAGAGGATGCAGGCCGGGCTGAGGGACTCCCCCCCCCCCCCAAGTGCACAAATTTTTGTGCACCAGGCCTCTAGTGATTTCATAAATATCCAAATGGCCCTTGGCAGAAAAAAGGTTCCCCACCCCTGGTAGCCTACATGTATGTACAGGCACATGGGTAAAGTGTACCCGGGCTGAGGGGCACAGGCCTGGCACCTGACAGCCTGGGCACATTCCAGCTCTGCTTCTCTATTAGCTCTATGTCTGTGGGCAGGTTGTTTCCCCGAGACTCAGCCCCTCCTCTATGAAGAGGGGCTGCTAAGAGTACCTGCCTCCGGGCTGAAATGCATGGCACACCCGAAGCCCTTAGAGCCGTGCATGGCACACAGCGGATGCTCACTAAATGTTCAGTACAACCAGGATATCAGCGCACCTCTGAGTCAGCACGTCCAGATACCCATGGGTCTGTGTGTGCATAGTAGGTGTCTATCCATGTGTCTGAGCATGCAGCTATGCCTGTAGATGTTTGTCTGTGCACGTGTATGTACTTGCTTGTGTGTATGTGCATACCCACATGTATGTGCGTACGTGTGTGTGCGTGCACACATCTTGGCCAGGCCTTCTTGCCCTCCTATGGGCCCTGCTGCGTGTGTAGGGGCTAAAGTGTCCCCCAAGCATTGGCTCAGGGAGGCTGAAACTTGGAGGTCTGGGCCAGACCTGCTTTCCTACAAGGAGCTGGTGTGACCCTCTTGGGCCCTGCGGTCTGGGCCTCCTCACAGGAAGGTGGAACTAGTGCAGCAGGTGGATGAGGACGATGCCATCTACCACGTCATCAGCCCCACCCTCGGCAATGACCCCAAGCCCCAGGACTTCGTGATCCTGGCCTCTCGGCGGAAACCTTGTGACCATGGGTGAGTACCTGCCTGCTGGGTGGGAGGTGGGCAGGGATCATCTCCCTCCCCAGGGAGGGGACCTCAGCCTAGAGTCGGCTCTCTTCCTATTGGCTTTTCTGAGCTGCCGGACAGACGGCCTCCCTTCTGCTAGACAGGCACCGAAAGATGAAGCGTGCAAATCCCAAAGCCCACACGCTTCCTCAGGGGCTTTTCCAGAAAATCTGCAGCGTGTCACGCTGGCTCCTGGCAAATGCAGTGCTGTTAACATGCAGGTGCCTCCTCTCCAGCCTGGCCCGGGGCCAGACATGGGCCCGCCAAAAGTTGACATGACTTTAGACTCTGGTGTCAGTGCCTAGGGGAGCTCCAGAGGCTGGGTCAGTGCCAGAGGGGGTTCCAGAGCCTGGCCTGGGCAAGACAATCCTCATCTCCTTCTGTGCTCTCCCCTCCCTTCACTCCAGGGACCCATACGTCATTGCAATGCGGTCAGTTACGCTGCCCACCCACCTTGAGACGCCAGAGTACAGGCGTGGGGAGACCCTCTGCTCAGGCTTCTGCATCTGGCGTGAAGGGGACCAGATGACCAAGGTGAGGCCAAGGATCCCCTTCCCTGACCTGAGCCACCCCAGACCCACATGCATGGACGGAGCTTAGCACTCTCCGGCTCACAGTTCCAGCCGTGGGCCCCACCCCCTGCCCAACAGTGGGCTCTTCCAGCGGGGGGGAACCTAAGCATGTCAGGGGCTAGAAGTGAGCCTTCACTCAAATCTAATCTGTGCGGAAAAGTCCGAGGCCCCTGCAGGGTCCTGGAAAAAGCTCTGCCTGCTGAGGGCAGAAGGCCCCGGTTCTCATCTAAAATTCACTTACTTACTATGCTCCTTCTTGTCTGGGAGGGCTTTCTCTGGTTCTCAGGGCCCATCTGACTCAGCAGGGCAGTTGGTGTTGGAAATGTGGGGGGTGGGGTGGGGGCTGAGAGCGAGGAGGGAGGGTCCGCGCAGCTGCCCTCCTTGGTGCACAGCTGTTGTCAGAGCCCCGAGACTTGTTCCGGTAACACACTTCCTCGATGAGCTTCTCAGGACAATCCCCGGGCGTAGCTATAATTCGTCTCTAAGGCCCTAAGAGACCTTCACTTAAACAGGATTCTGTGTTGGGTTCTGCTCCTCGTCTTGCAGGGCCTCCTCGCTGGCAGGGAAGACACCCGATGACAGGACAGTGTGTGGTGGCAGGGACCCTAGGGCTATTAGTACCCAGAGGGAGGGGCCAGGGGAACTGCTGGAGGAGGCCATGCCTGCCAGTCAGGTAGCCTTCAAAGACCCCCGGCTGCTGCCCCCTCCGCAAGCCAGCGGGGCCGACTGCCCTCCCGCTCCCGGCCCAGCGCCCCTGAGCGTGGCTTCCTGTCCTGCAGGTGTCCTACTACAACCAGGCCACCTCGGGCTTTCTCAACTACGTGACCACCAACGTGGCCGGCCTCTCTTTGGAGTTCTACAACACCTTCAAGGCCTGTGAGAAGTTCCTTTTGGACAACCGGAATGATCTGGCCCCCAGCCTCCAGACCCTCTAGGCACCTCAGCAGCTCCCACGCCATCCCGCCCAGGACACATGTGCAGCGCATTGAGGAAGGCAGAGGCGTTTATTTCTTCCTGCCTCCCCCACGGGAAGCCTGACCCCAGGGGCCTCCTGTCCAGCACCACCGGGTGGTCAGTTTCTGCCAACATCTGCCAGCAGGTCTTGGCGGTAACTCTGGGGCAGCCTGTAGTAGACCCGGGTTCTGTCCACGGCCCTGGCCGCCAGCAGCTCTTTCCGCACCGATGCATAGCTGCCCGCCGCAGGGCTGTGCTCCACGGTGACCGTGGCCCGGGGGGAGGCCGCCAGTAACCTGGCCACCACTCCGGCCGTGCTGCAGCCCAGCGGCCCAGCCCGGAGCTGGAAGGACACGGGCTGCCAGAGGCCCTTGCTCAGCTCCAGCATATCCGTGAGCAGCTGCTCCCTGTAGCCGCTGCCCAGTGCCTCCTCGGGCCAGCCCGGGGCCACGGTCACGTGGGGGAACACCTCGGCCACGGCGGAAAGCAGCTCCTTGCCGGCCACGTGGCCAGGCACTGCAAAGCTCCCGTGGGAGACCGTGGCCCCCACCCACACAGGCAGAGGAAGCTGACCGAGGTTGGAGAGGCGGGCCAGTACGGCCAGGGCTGGCCGAAGGGCCGCGGGCTCTGCGACGTGCAAATGGACTCCCCAGCGTCCAGGGTGTGTGGCGAGCTGCAGCAGGCATGACTCCAGCGCCAGGGCAGGGCCACCCGGGGCACGCACGATGGGCACGGCGGCGTCTCCAGCGGCGGCAGGCTCCCGGAGGCCGACGTGCAGCAGGATCATGCCTTCTTCTCCTGGGAGAGGCGGCGGAGGAACAATGACTGCTTGCCTCTTTCACAGCTCAGTGTGGCTCAGGGGTGCTGGTCCCAAGGCCAGGAACCCCATCCCCTTGGCAACACTGTCCTCCCCCACCGCCCAGCTGGTTTGCTGCCATGGTAACAGCGTCCCTGCCCCATGCAAAGGAAAGCCCCTGCAGTTTAGCTGGGCTCACGGGGGCTGCAGCCCTCACCTGGGAGCTGAACGGTTGCTGCTGTTCCGTTGCCCTGGACGTCAGGAACCTGCCACTCCAGGCTCAGAGCGTCGCCCCCGGGAAGCTGGAGGAGAGGGATCAGGCTGCCTCCTGAGTAGTAACTTCGCTTCCGTGTGGCATTCACTGTGGGACCCCAAATTGTCACGATGACGCGGCTGCTATTCACAGAGCGCCTTCTGTGTGCCACGGCTTTCCACACTTTCTAACCCTCACAGCAACCTGCCACGTAGCTGTCATTTCCCGTTTTGCAGATTACAGGAAGTGACTTGCCCAAGATCCCACAGCCAATGGCAGAGTTGCTGGGATTGGAACCGGATGGAGCCAGGTTTGTCTGGTTCCCCGTCACCTGGATGGCTCCCAGGAGAGGGATGTTGAATCTGACGGGTCCGTGGCCTAACTGCAGGCTCTCCTAGGTTTGGAGTCGGGGAACGAGGGGCTTGAACAAGGGAACAGGCAGCATCTGGATCCTTGGCGAGTGGGCGCGGCAGAGGGGCCGCTCTCTGAAATGTTAGCGTGACCCACAGAGAATCGAGGCTGCCAGGGAAGGTATAGGGGTTTGGACTTTCCTGGGTTCCAATCTGAGCTGTGCCATGTACAAGCTGAGTGGCTGTATAAATCCCTTAACGGTTCTGAACCTCCGTTTTCCCGTGTATGAAAATGGAATCTCTGCTCCGTGGGTATATGAAGCTTAGGTAGCATGCGGCACCGGGTCTGGCACACAACAGGTGCTGAGTGGTTCCTTCTCCCGATTCCACCCAGGCTTTCCCCTCCCGATGCCCACCCTGCAGAATCCAGTCCCACCCTCCCAGACCACTCCCTACTTGCAAGCTGCTTGAACTGAGACCAGACGGGCTCGAAGAGGTCGTAGTAGATTTGGTGGGGGGCACAGTTGTCCCGGATGTAGAGGAGATCGTCCACGGACACGGGGTCCGAGGCACCCTGCCACAGTGTCAGGCTGTACCTGGGGCCCAGAGAGCAGGCTCAGTGTCAGCCTGGGCCCAGCTAGGTCCTCAGTCCCTGTGCTGGGAACTGGACTCTAGCTGGGTAGGGGCGGAGCCTCTGACTTCCCACCAGCCCCTTCTTCCAGAGTGCTACCCCCTTTCTGGGGACAGAAGAAGCCGCAGAGGCTGTGGGGAGAAGCCCAGAAGGAGGGAGAGGGTGCCTCTTTTTGGTTTTAGGAAAGGGGGTGGGCGCAGGGGAGAGGGGAGCAGTCGGGTGTGGACGAAGGGGGAAGCCTCGGGACTCCTGTGGGGAGCTGCTGAAGGTGGGGCTGGGAGACTACCCTGGGGCAGAGGTTGCAGGTACAATCTGTGCAGCCCCACAGCTGGCTCCCCTGGGAGGAAACTGTGGGGAGGCAAATTATGTCTTAGTGTAAACTCAAACAGGCAGGAAGTTAGTTATCCACCAGTGGACGGGCTGCCTCCGGTGATGGTGAGCAGCCTGTCACCGGAAGTCTACAAGCAGAAAGGGATGCTGTCTAGGACGTGAGCACCAGTGGGGGTTAGACTAGAATCTTTAAGTCCCAGCCATGAGCATGATTCCTGGGGGCATCAGTGCCTAGGGGTGGGTTTAGCAGGAGCAGGGGCTGGGCCGGGGGGCGGGGCATTTTCACCTGTCAGACTGGCCCAGCAGCCAGCTGAACTGGGGCCAGGCAGCCCGCACCATGACCGTCCGCACAGGGAAGGTGACCCTCTGCGGCAGCGCTCCCACCAGCTCCTGCATCCTCTCTATCATGGCTCGGGTGTACGTGCTGTTCGGAAACAGGGGCAAGTAGAGGGTGGTCCAGCCTGGAGACAGGGTGGCCTCAGGATACTTCTCCTGGACCAAGGCCAGGAACCTGCAGAGAATCAGAGACACGTCCTTCAGAGCCTCGCTGGCCCCGTCCTCACCTCCTGGGTTCCCATCACTGTGCTGGGACGTGGCAGGGCCTGGTGAGTCTGTGATGGAAAGGCAGAAGCAGAGTCCTGAAGAGCAGGAGTGGCTTGTTCAAGGCCCCACAAAGAGGGCATGGATTTTAGAGTCAGGGGGTCTGGGTTCAGGTCCTGGCTGTGACCTGGGGCCCCTTTGATTCTCAGAGACGGCACCCCTGGAGGGCAGGGCCTCTTCAGCATCCCCTTGTAGACAGAAGCAATGAAACCCAGAGCCCCAGGGGGTCCGGGCTCTGCCTTCTGTGAGAGCCTCTTGAAGCTTCAGATTTTATTTTAAAATTTCATTCAGATTTTGCCCTGGTGCAAATTTTAACAGGCAAATAATGTTCCCATGTCTCTCCCCAACTACTGAGTAAAATCAATACTCCAAGAAGACAAAGATATATTTATCTTGTGCCACTGACTACAGTTTTCAAACTTCTGCTTTCCAAATGCACCTCAGTTTGGGAATCACAAATATTGGATGAATGGATTGTTGGCTGGTTGGCTGGACAGATGGATGGATAGAGAGATGGCTGATGGGGCTTAAAAACAAGTGTGGGGCTTAGACTCAAAGGCCTGGCTTTGAGTCTTTGCTCTGCCAATTAGTAGACTTAGGCAGGTCCTTTCACTTCGATGAGATAGTTCCTATACTAATAAAATGAAAATAATAGTACCTACCTCATTCTCGTTGTAAGAGTTAAATGGGCCCTGGCCGGTTGCTCAGTGGTCAGAGCATGAGCTTTAGCCTGCACACCAAAGGGTTGCAGGTTTGATTCCTAGTCAAGGGCATGTACCTTGGTTGCAGGTTAGATCCCCTGCCCTTTATGTGAGCATGCAGAAGGCAACCAATCTCTCTCTCTCTTTCTCTTCCTCCCTCCTCCCAACCCCTCCCTCCTCCCTTCCACTCTATCTAAAAGCAATGAAAAATCCTCGGGTGAGGATTAAAAAAAAAAAGAATTAAAAGATATTCTTCAACTAAAGTGCCTGGGGCACATAATAAACATTTAATAAATTAAGCCTCAATTTTTGTCAGCTTTCTTGTCTGCAAAATGGGGGGGGGGGAGGGGAGGGAATACTCCTAGCCTAGTGATGCTGTATAAGAATTAAATCAGTAATATCCTATCCTTTTATGTGGCCCTCTTTTGTAAGCTGCAGAGTAGCATGCAGTGGTGTGAAGGTTGTAGGTGGCAGTGCTGGGATTTCATGGGGGCTGGGCAAGGAGTCAGCAGTTTAGACTTTTCTAGCAGGTCAAGCCCTGTCCTGGTCACTGGGGACACAGAGCATGCCCAATGAAACCAGGGCTGTGGTAGGAGGAGGTGTGCTTGTCAGCCTGGGTGTTGGGGCTCTTGGAGGAGGTAATGACTGGGCAAAGGTTCATCAGGAAATGGGAGGAAAGCATTCGAGGCAAAGGGAACAGCCTGTGTGAAGGCTCAGAGGTCAGACTAGATGGCATTTCTGGAAGCAAACTCAGGAAAGGTCCCCTGAGCACTTCCTGTGCCAAATGTTGAAGGAAGAGGCCTGGGTACAGTTGGGGCAGAGGTGGGAACACTCACTGTGTGGCATTGACTTCGATGGAGATGGGCACGTTGGGGCCCCTCAGGATGTCAGCATTGATCCATACAGGCCTCCGGACTTTCCCCTCATCTGTCAGCCGCCGCAGGAGGTCCAGGGAGGGGCCCACAGCCTTGATGCTCTTGAAGTCTAGCTTGATACCTGTGGGGAGGAGGCCGAGGGCTTGGGGAACTGGCTTCTCAAGCTCAGGGCAGAAGGAACTGGAAGACATGACTTCCGGGGCCAGAAAGAGCAGGTATGATGTGTGGGGGGGGTGGGGTGGGTGGGGATGGGGGAAAGACGAAAGGGACCAGATCCTGGCTGAGTGTGAAGAAGGGCTTTCAAACAGGCAGAACTAACCCAGGGAGGAAGGACCACTGTAGGAGGGAGCTACATCCTCCATCTCCCCTGTGTCCAGGAGGTAACACCCAGAGCACCAGGTACCCCTTCACATCCCCATCTCGCCTGGAATCTCCCCACCTGGGCCTCTGGAACACTGGGCTGGAAAACCAAGGCAATGAGCAACTCATGACAGCAACTGGGCTTGCCTCCCAGGGGAGCGATCTCTGCCCAAGCTGCCTGAGGACTTGAGGGCTGGGAACTGGGAGGGGGCGGGGACGAGAGAGGTGCTCACCCTTCTGGGAAGAGGCCAGCACAGCATCCAGCCACTGCTGCAGGGTGTTGTCACTGTAGATGAGCGGGGGGTGCGCCATGATGGGGACCCCTGTCTCGTTGGCTGTGTTGAGCCCTTCTATGTTGACGTCCGCCTCCAGGACCATGATGTCGCCTGGGCAAGACACAGACCTCAATCAGTTCTCGGCTGTTTTTAAACGGTTGTTTCTCATCGTAAAACCCACTGCATGCTTATGATCGAACACTCGGAAAACACAGAAAAGCAGGAAGAAGGGAACGGTCCATCCACATTTCCACCAAAGCTCACGTTTGATATACTTTCTTTCGCTTTTGTCACTGTACAGTTTTTACACAGTTGGGACCACACTGCATGTCTAATGTTTAATCCTTTTCTTTCAACAGTAGGAAACATCTTCACCAACGTTTATGTGCTTCGTTAAAGAAAAAAAGGCGACAAAAGGCCCTGTCGATTTAGTTACCCCCTCCTATTCCTGAGACATTCCTGCAGTTTCTAATTTTTTCTACCAATACATAATGATGCAACATTTGGGAACTTTTTATTCAGGAATGGCATTAGGCCCTCTGCCACGATGAAGCCCTTTCTCCTGCAGGCTCCATATCCACGCCCTGCCTTCTGGGCTGCCTGGTTCTCGGGGCAGCAGGGTTCGTGGCTGCCGTTGCCACTTCAGGGACAGCTTCAAAGACAGGATTCATGACCTCTGTGCTCCAGGGAGCACTCCCTACACCTCGGTACACCTGACTCCCAGTGACACACCAGCTGGGATGGGTCTGAGAGTTCTATGCTAAGTGAAATAAGTCAGATGGAAAAAGACAAGAACCATTTGATTTCACTCCTCTGTAGGATACAAAACAAAAAGCAACAAGTGAACGAAGAAAACAAACTCATAGATACAGACAACACAAGCCGTTATCAGAGGGGAAGTGGTTGAGGAGAGGACAAAGAGGGTAAAGGGGATCAAATATATGGTGATGGAAGGAGACAAGATTGGGATGGTAAGACACACTAGAGTACACAGATGTTGTATTACCAAGTTTTACACCTGAAATTTACATAATATTATTTTTTAACCAACGTTACCCCAATCAATTTAATTTTTTTAGAAAAATATTTTTGTTGATTTCAGAGAGGAAGGGAGAGGGAGAGACAGAAACATCAATGATGAGAGAGAATCATTGATCAGCTGTCTCCTGCACACCCCACAATGGGGATCAAGCGCACAACCTGGGCATGTCCCCTGACCAGGAATGGGACTGTGACCTCCTGGTTCATAGGTTGATGTACAACTACTGAGCCACGCCAGCTGGGCTCAATTTAATTTTTTTTTTTTTTGAGCCGAAACCGGTTTGGCTCAGTGGATAGAGCGTCAGCCTGCGGACTGAAAGGCCCCAGGTTCGATTTCGGTCAAGGGCATGTGCCTTGGTTGCGGGCACATCCCCAATGGGGGGTGTGCAAGAGGCAGCTGATTGATGTTTATCATCGATGTTTCTAACTCTCTATCCCTCTCTGAAATCAATAATATATTAAAAAAAAAAAAAAAAAAGAAAGAAAGAAACAAAAAAGTTTGTTGAGTGAATGAATGATCAAACAGCCCAGGTCCAGAAAGGTGAAAGACTGCCCAAAGTCGCAGAGAATTTTCAGATTTCTCTAAAATCTCGGTGTCTAAGTTTCCAGGAGGGGAAGGAAGCGGAGTGCAGGTGTTCCCTGGCACCAAGCCTGGCACTTTGCATCGCCCGCTTTCATCCCATTTTGCATCCTGCCCAGAGCTCCGGTCTCCCTGGTTTCCTCATTGGCATAATGGGGACGAGCCTCCCCAGGCCACGAACACAGGACATGGACATAAAACTACATTGTAAACTGAGGGGCTTTATGAGGGTAGCCTTTATTTGTATGGCTGGAACACAAAGTCCTTTTTTATCTTAACTTTTGGTTACCTGGGAATACAGAGAGGTCCAAAGGGTTGGCCTCCAGTGAGGCCCAGAGAAGCTGGGTCCACCAGGACAGCGGGGCAGATACAAGGGTACACAAGCCAATGGATACTGAGGGGTCTCCTACCCCATCTAACTGGCCAGTTCCCCTTGGGGAAGGTGGGGGTGCATCAGGAGGGAGCCAGGACTGGAGTCTGGACTGCTGCTGTCTCCTTGATTTGCACTAGCTGCTTCCCTTGTGACACTGTGAGCCCCTTAAAGACAGGGTCACATCTTACTTCTAAGTCTTCCTCCTGAGATTGGCCCAGAGCAGGGGCCCAGCAAATGCTCAGCAAAGGGCACTCAAAACGGATGGAGAGTGCATTCTGGCCCTAACCTGTCTCCTTGTGATTGCCACCTGGGTCCAGCTTCTTCCTGGAAAAATCTCCCTTATCATGAAAAGCTGTTACTTGCCTTCCAGATGCTGAATCTGGGGGCTCGACTTGCTTGGGCCAAGTATGAAGAAGGTACAGGAGCTGAGGGAGGGCTCAGGTTCCTGCAGCCACAGGGGCTTAGTCAGGAAGGAAGGAGCACTGTTCTCCAGAGGAACAGACAGAAAGTTACCAAGCCCTCTCTCTCCCGGTGCCTGGCCAGCTCTGCACTTCACAGCCAGGCAGGAGAACATTGCGGCCGAGTGGGCAGACCCTGAACACATTCGGCTAGCTTCCAGTCCCTGGGCTAACCCTTGCAGAACTGTGTGACCTTGACCTCTCAGGTTGACCTCTCTGTATCTCCTTCTCATTTACTAGAATTAGACAATAAACTATCCCTGGTTAGGCATTCACTGAGTGTTAATTATTATTTACATGGAGTAGTTCACTTAACTAGGTGACTGTCCCTGTTTGCCTGGGATAGTCTAGGTCAGTGGTCGGCAAACTCATTAGTCAACAGAGCCAAATATCAACAGTACAACGATGGAAATTTCTTTAGAGAGCCAAATTTTTTAAACTTAAACTTCTTCCAATGCCACTTCTTCAAAATAGACTCACCCAGGCCATGGTATTTTGTGGAAGAGCCACACTCAAGGGGCCAAAGAGCCGCATGTGGCTCTCGAGCCGCAGTTTGCCGACCACGGGTCTAGTATATTTCTGTTACCTCTGTATAATCTATTTTTTTAAAATCCTCACCCGAGGGTATTTTTCCACTGAATCCTTAGAGAGTGTGGGAGAAGGAAAGACAGAGAAATACCGATGTGAGAGAAACACACAGATTGGTTGCCTCCTGCACACGCCCTGACTAGGGCCCCGGGCTGAGGAGGATCTTGCAACCGAGGTACGTGCCCTTGACAGGAATCGAACGTGGGACCCTTCGGTCCGCAGGCTGACGCTCTATCCACTGGCCAAACAGGCTAGGACTGTATAGTTATTAAGAATGATCTCTTCCACTATCGAAAGTGCCCAGGTTGGAATGATAAATGATGCAGTCATCCTACCAATCCCCCTTTTGTAGAGGGAAAAACTGAGCTGCAGACAGGTGAAGCCACTTATTCCAAATCACTTCGCTGGTAAAGAGCCAAGGTAAAATGTGAATTTAGTTCTGTCTTGCCTCTCAGCCCTTCACTCTGGCCCCTCCTCTCCGCATAGACGTGGGTCATGTCTAAGATGACTTCACCAGTTTAACCCTACCTCTGGCTCCCCATCAGGATCCCCACCCCCATTGTGGTACCACCCTCCTCCCAGGGGCCTACCACAGGGCTGTCAGGAAGAAACCAGGCCCGGGGTCCTCGCTGGACCCCTGAAGCTATGCTAAGGGTGCCTCTCCAAGCTTCTGAGCTGTTGGCACTGCCTGGGTGGGGCCCCTGACTTTCTTCTTGGCCAATGTCAGTTTGGTAGGGCTGGATCTGTCAGCTGCCCATGGGCTGACATGGGATGAGCCCAAGGGTGGTGAGTCCTGTTTACCCCAGGTCTTATCTCCCAGATAGGAGTCCTCGCTCTCGGGCCTGGCTCTCTCATCAGGGGGAGGGATCTGTTTTTCTTATCACCAAGGTCTGGCTACAGCAAACTGGTTCTTCCCAGCCTATGGTGGCCTTTCCTCTGCACCAAGCCTGCCTCCTCCAAAAAGCCCTCCCTGCCCTGACTGGTTTGGCTCAGTGCATAGAGCGTCGGCCTGCGGACTCAAGGGTCCCAGGTTCAATTCCGGTCAAGAGCATGTACCTTGGTTGCAGGCACATCCCCAGTCGGGGGTGTGCAGGAGGCAGCTGATGGACGTTTCTCTCTCATCGATGTTTCTAACTCTCTATCCCTCTAACTTCTCTCTGTAAAAAATCAATAAAATATATATATTTTTTAAAAAATCCCTAACCATTCATTCACTCAGCAAGCTTTTCCCCGGCACTTATACCCAGGCCCTCTGGTGTGGTGACCCTATAGGATTAAGAGCTAGAGGCCTGGTGCCTACACCTTGTTCTGCTTCAGAGACTTGCTGTGTGACCTTGGACAAGACTGTCTCCCACTCTGGACCCCGCACGCTCCAATCTGAGGGCCATGCCTTTCATTTTGGATGGTTACGGTTTTGGTTTCGCGTATTCCTTATTGAACTGGGTTGGGCACAGTGCAGGGGCCGGGAGTGTGGGGCCAGCCACCCTGGGTTCCTATGTTGGTGTCACCCTGGGTAAGTCACCCGACTTTTCTGAGCCTCCTTTGTACTTTTGCCACCTGGTACCCATGAAGCAGTGTGCTTGCAGGTCCAGGAGAGCCCATGTGGAATGGGTGCGCCCGTCTCTCCAGTGAGCAGTCCCGGACTGGCTGCCATAACCACTCTCAATGGGAGACTCGGAGGAGTTGCACTATTTGCTCGGGTTTTTACAACGTGTGTTTGGTAGCGCTGGGCCTCAAACACACGTTTTCTGGTTTCCTTAGGCTTTGAGGGCAAAGGCCTCCTCAGCAGGGACAGTTGTCACGGATGGGTCATGGGAGGGGTAGCCGGGAGGGAGGGCAGGACGTGATGACTTTGGAATCAGACTTCGGGTTCCAGCCCGAGCCTCAGAGCTTATCAGCTGCACAGCCTGAGCCAGTCCCTTCACCTCTGAGCCCCCACTTCCTTGTCTGACAAGCCAGGTGAACAGCCATCCTCGCGCCACCGGATAGGCAGTGCTGCCTCATCCCCACCTCTGCTCTCCCTGAGACAGGCCCGTCAGCCAGGACCGGAGAAGTAGGGAAACAGTTCCACAGGCAGTTTGCAGCCATGCAGCGAATCCTATCTTCCCTAAACCAGGGACACTTCCTCCCGCACAGGCGTGCGTCTCCTAAACTCTAAGGGGCCCCACGAGGCTTGCAAGCAGGGGAGCAGTGTCCCCAGGGCCCCCTTTCCTGACTTCTTAGGGGGGCAAAGCAGACCCACCTAGGCTCACTTCCTCAGCCGTTCTTGTTGCGCTGCCCCCAGCTTTAATAAACGTCCTCTAAAATTCACCCGCACTGTGTTGTGAACTTTTTCCTGCACGAAGTCAAGAGCCCACACACTGCCCTAGCTGGTGTGGCTCAGTGGACAGACCGTCAGCCCGCGGAGTAATGAGTCCCGGGTTCAATTCTGGTCAAGGGCACGTACCTCGTACCTCGGTTGCGGGAGGCAACAAATCGATGTGTCGCTCTCACATCGATGTTCCTCTCTGTTTCTCCCCCTCCCTTCCACTCTCTCTAAAAATCAATTGAAAAATATTCTCGGGTGAAGATTAACACTCACAAAAAGAACCCATACGCTACTGGTCGTCGTAGGCAGACACACCAAGGGCCAGGTCCCCTTTGGGGTAACCCCTCCCTCCCCCCACTCCGGCCCTGGCCCGTCTCGGTCCTCACAGCGGGACTTACTTTCCAGGGCAGCCCGCATGTCCTTCTGGCTGTTGGCGGCATGGTACCAGGTGACCAACAGGCCGTCTTTCTGGCTGATCTGGCCCAGGCTCAGCAAGTAGTCCAGCATGTCTGCATCTGGTCGACAAACTGCATCCTGCTTACAGCCTGGAAGGAAGGCCAAGGTGATGTCAGCATCAGTTCTTCCCCCGTCCCCACAGCACAGGGCCCCTGCCCACTCACCACCCTCCCTCTCTGGGCTCCAGGGTGTGTCCAGCATGCCATCCAGCAGAGAGACAGTGGGACCCGTCACCAGTGTGGCGGGAGAGGGAAGTACGTGGGCTCCTGGGTGCAAGGAGGCTGCGAACCAGCCTGGAGCCGTCAAGGAATTTACAGAGAAGGGAACATCTATGGGGCACCTTGAAGGATGGATATACATTGACAGAGAAGGGGGATAGATTATTCCACCAGAAAGGACATTACAAGCAAAGGCTTGACTGTAGGAAATAGGGCCGCCTGAAGGACTGAACTTTGGCTCGGTACAGGTGGAATGTAGAGAAATGGAAGAGGGCCAGACTGATAAAAAGCTTCGTGATCAGGTTGTAAATGGCCTTGACTGACAGCAAAGGAGCTGGGCGTGCACTGAGGGCAGCGAGTGAGTCCTGTGTTTAGAATGATCTCACTGGTGGCAGAGAGACCGTGTGGGAGGGAGAAGCCACTTCGGGGTCTGGGAGGAGCCGGAAGCCCGGGAAGGCTAGGTGGTAGGTAGCCCATGGAGGGCAGAAGGCAGATGCCTCAAGGTGAAGGGCCTTCGGAGACAGGCCTGAGGCTGCAGAGACAGGCCTGAGGCAGAGGATGAGGGGAGGATGCTCCCAGGGGGAAAGGGTGAATTTGGCTCAGTGCACCGAGTTCGAGTTGCCCACATCACCTCCAGAAAAGAACGCCTATCAGGCAGGGGGCACAGGAGGGAGGTCTGGGCTGAAGACCAAGATTTGGTGTGATCTTCAGGCAACGGAAGCCTGGCGAAGGAGGGAGGGAAAGAAGGCCAGTGGGACCTTCTTCGGGGGAGAGGTCTTGGTGTGGCTGGTAATGGGAGAGGCAAGTGGAGCTGAATCTTGGTGGGGATGTGGGATGGGAGAGAAGGCCACCACAGCTGTGGCTGAGGACCAGGAGGGTGGGTGACGAGGACAGGTTAGGTCTGTCTTGGTGGGCACAAGGAGTGAACGATGGGGGGAGCTAAGCTAACGGCGTGGTGGGGAGGGACCTACCTGGCTGGCTGCCCCACAGCATTGTGAAGCCCAGGACCATTCCGATGACGCACACGAGGATCACACTGGCAACGCCGGCAATGGCCCACTTGCTCGAGCACTTCTTGCCGGCCATGGCGACCTCTCTGGAGAGTGCTGCTCACCTCCTCTTGGCCCAGAGTCCTCGGATGCTCTGCCGCTGGGGTTGGGTGGGAGGCAGGAGCTCCCAGCAGCACCTTTTTCTTTCCAGGGTAGGGCAGCTCCTTCAGGCAGTGGTGGAGTGTGGAGCTCCTCCTCCCTCCCCACCCTCCTTTTCTTCCCTCTCCCTCCCAGGATCTTAACGGGTCAAGCAGAAAATCCTGTCACCCTGAATATGAACTTTGAGCACAGGAAGAGGCAGCAGAGGGTGTTGGCCGGAGCCCCCACCCCTGGCCTATCTGCCCTGCCTGGGAGTTGAGAAACCAGGGATCTAGAGACCTACAACAAGCATCTTCCCTTCTCAGGTCCTGGTTCCCCCAGGAGGAACCAGGTGGATTATCCCTCCCTCTTTCTGCCCTGCCCTAGGGAGTCAAGAAGATCTGGCAAGGGTTGGTGATAAGGACAGATTAGGTCTGCCTAAGGAACTGACTTTTTCTTCCACCCCAGATTGTGGCTGATAGTCTATCTACCTGAGATAAACCAATAGGCCTGGCGCAACAAGTCCATGGGGAGAGATTGAGTTACCATCTCCAACAGAGGGTGTCCTGGGGCCCCTGGCATGGGAAGGAAGTGAGAGACTGTTCCAACTTTAGCTACCCTGGAGTTTATTTTTATTTATTTTTTATTTTTTAAAAATATATTTTATTGATTTTTTACAGAGAGGAAGGGAGAGGGATAGAGAGCTAGAAACATCGACCAGCTGCCTCCTGCACACCCCCTACCGGGGATGTGCCTGCAACCAAGGTACATGCCCTTGACCGGAATTGAACCTGGGACCTTTGAGTCCGCAGGCCGACGCTCCATCCACTGAGCCAAACCGGTTTTGGCGTGGAGTTTAAATGAGTCCAAAAATCACCTGTAATGGGCACAAGGACTTCAGCTTACAGAGGTTCACAGAAAAATCCAGCAGGGCCCCTGGTGACTGACGCGGGTGTATATATGCATGTAAGAGTGTCTAGAAGAATGAATGACGGGCAAATAAATGGAGGGAGCCTGGGAATGGGGAGCAAGTTGGGAGGGGGTTTGGTTCAGGTCCTGTGGAGTCCTGGGCTGTGGGTCATCCCCAGGAGCTGCCCAGGAGGACGCTCAATATAGGGGTCTGGGGCTCGGGACCAAAGACAAGGATGTGAGCATCATTTCCTGCCCAAGGCACAGAGGAGTAGACGCGGACCACGGGAATCAGGGCTGGCAGAAGAGGAAGCGGTCAAGAAGAGTGGGGCAGAACGAAGAGGGTGGAAAGGTCCCAGGAGCAAATGCAAGGATCCCTTCAAGATAAAGGGGGTCAGTTATGCCGGGAGCAGAGTCCTGTAAGGACAGCAAAGTGCCGCCGGCTTTGACAACTAAAAGATGGCGATGTTGGTGAGGACAGTGTACGTGGACTCCTTACAATGGGATGCTCACTTTTGAGGGGTTATAATGTTTAACACCAATGCTGGACGGACCTCTTTTTGAAAGAAAAATCCAGAACTTGGATCTCACCATTGAGAATGTTTCTCCATGTACAAACAGCCTTTCATTTTATTTATTTTTTAAAATATGTTTTTATTGATTTCAGAAAGAGGAAGGGAGAGGGAGAGATAGAAACATCGATGAGAGAGAAGCATCAATTGGCTGCCTCCTGCATACCCCTTACTGGGAGTTCAGGCCCACAATCCAGGCATGTGCCCTGACCAGGGAATTGAACCATGACCTCCTGGTTCATGAGTCGAGGCTCAATCCCTGAACCACCCTGGCTGGGCAAACAGCCTTTGTATTAGAGTTGCTAGTTTATTTAGATGGCATGACACTCTTAAGGGGGAGGCAGCATCACCCCCCTTTTCAGCTAAGGGAACAGGAGTGGGTGAGCAGCAGAGTGGGAATAAGGGCCTGGTCTTTCCTCCCAGCAGGGTGTGTGTTGCCCATCCCCGCCCCCCGCCCCCCCCCCCTCCCTCCCCCCCCTGAGGATTCAGCAAGCTCCTCTCCCGGTTCTGAGGACTCGGCCGGCTGTGTCTTAGGGAAGAGGGACTTTTTCCAGCTCTGGCTTTTGGCAGCAGGAACAAGCTCTGGGGCAGACTCCAGGCTGCCAATGACACTTCTCCGGAGACAGACAACTAATTAAGGTTGTGAGCCCTACTCTGTGCCTAGCACTGTGCTAGGCTCTGGGGACCCACCTGCTGCCCATGACCTATTGTAGGAGAGAAGAAATGGGGGGTTCAGGGGGCTCCAGCATCTCAGAGGTGGTGCTGCTGGAGGGGCTCAGCTTGTGAGGGTGTACTAATGTCAGGGCCCCAGTGGGGGGGGGGGGGGGCGCATGATGGGTTAAATAGACACAGGGGATTAGGAGTCCAGAGGAGGACGGGTGACTTTCAGGAGAGTCATGGAGAACTTGGGGAATCGTGAGGGTCAGAGGCCAGGGAAGGACAGTCCAGACAAGGGAGCAGAGTGTGTGGGAACAAGCAGGGCTTGCTCGGGGACACGAGCAGCGCAGTGTGGCTGGATCACGGGGTGGTAAATGGGGGTGTTGCCGTTGAAAATGGGGTCCTTGCGGTGTCGTAAGAAAAGCATTTTGGGGACCATGCGTGGGAGGATGTGGTGTGGTGGGAAGGTGTACTGAAGTTGGAGCAAACACAAAGGACTGTCCCGGCTTCAGTTCCATTCCCCCCCCCCCCCCATCCCCCGTGGCAAAGGCCAGCCTGGTCTGCACCCAGCCCCGAAACAGGGCCAGCGTCCACAACTTCCGTGCCGAGCCATGCTGTCCCCATCTGGCCAGCTTCGTCTGCTCCCGGCTGGGCTTCAGCTGGTGCTGCACCCAGGCCCGCAGTTGGAGTCCGCGTGGCTGCCAGACCCCAGGCAGCTGCTAGGCCCACGTGCCCGCTATGGAGAGAGCACGTGAGTGCACGCCAAGCGCATGTTATGGGCAGAGAGAGCGCGCGCTCTGTGTTAAGCTTGGATTATATTACCTGGGGCTTGGAAGGACCAGGCACTCTAATTTCCCAAGTGCCGGAGGGCCGGAGGGATTAACCAACCCATTTCCTAGATCTTCTGGGGTCTGTCTCCCTCATCCAATCCGATCCTTTTTCCAGGCGAGGCCCTGCCCCTTAGTTCCTGCTGCCCATGCCACCTAGTGGAAGCACCTCCCCTGGCTTCTACTGCACATGCACCCAGCAGAGGAATTTCCCCTTTATTGTTTACTCCTTTGCCCTCCCCCAAAGTCTGGTGAGTGGACATTGTGCCCTGGGAGACTGAAAACCCAGGGGAGGGAGGGTGTGAATCCCGTTGGTGGGGCAATGCTGCAATCCCCGGGGGTGCCTATGATTGCTGCAACTTCCAGTAAAGCAGGCCCATTGGGATCAGCTCCCCAGGCTATCACACTCAACAATGTCTAGCTACTTCCGCTAGCAGGGGTGCTCTGGGAGGTGAGCCTGGGAGGTGAGCCGGCTTGGGTGGCCCCGATAGCGAACTTGGCTCCAACTGTTGGTGGTGAAAACAGCACCAGGTTAGACTGGTGGAGTCAGACGGACCTTGGTTTCGCCATCGGTACTCCATCGGTACTTGGTTCTGGCTAAGAATTCTGAGCTGAGACTCAAACTATAAAGTTCGTTTAGGAAGTCACAGAGGTAGAAGTGGGCTGTAGAAGAAATGGGCTCAGGAAGCATTACCGAGGCAAAAGAAGGGCTCTTGGAGTTCACGAGAAAGGGAGGCAGGAAACCCTGCCTGGGGGGTGGGGCAGGGAAAAGTGGCTGAGCTCTGAGCTCAACTGGGTTCTTCATCTGGAAGGCTTTTATCAGCTCCCCAGAGGTGGAGCGTTCAGGACCATCCCAGGGAGGATCTCCGCGGAATATTCATTAGCTTTCCAGGTGTGTCCCACTCAGGCTCCTGGCTTCCACTGATGGGTCCCTGCTAGGAGGGAGACATTAGTCAATGCAGCTGGTCCTGACGTCAGCTATGCTGTAGCTCCCTCTGGTTCTGCTGCTTTTCTGGGCCTGGAGCTGAAACACAGCTGAGGCCTAGATGTCATCTCTAGGGCTTAATGCTTAAGAGCAGGGGTCCTCAAACTTTTTAAACAGGGGGCCAGTTCACTGTCCCTCAGACCGTTGGAGGGCCGGACTATAGTTTAAAAAAAAACTATGAACAAATTCCTATGCACACTGCACATATCTTATTTGGAAGTAAAAAAACAAAACGGCAAAAACACCCGCATGTGGCCCTCGGGCCGTAGTTTGAGGACACCTGCTTAAGGGAGTGGTTGTGCAAGGGCAGGGGGGTCCCCAGGACGCTATTTCCGGGCCCCCTTGTTCCTCCTCTAAGGGGGTCTACCATGTGACATGGGGGGGGGGCGGAGGGGAGGAGAGGGTCAGGGGAGGGTCTAGACCGCATGACCAGCGATATGCCGGGGAGGAAAGGTTACCTTGGGGCAAGGTCTTTGTTTTCCCAGTTTTGCCCATTGCTAGGCACTCAGGGCTTTGCAACTGGTGACCTTCTGTGTGTAGCTGGCCCATCATCCTTGCTGTGCTCATGTCTGCCTAACAGCCTGCCACACAGCCTGGAGTGACGGGAGCCTTCCCCTGTGAGATAGGCAGGTGTTAAGCAGAAAACCACGGCCCCAAATAACGTCACTCATGCTGGAAGTCCTAGATTTAATACCCGACGTAACTATAATTTCCACCTTTCCCAGAAACATTAAATATTCATCAACCAGTGTGGAATTTTCTGGTCAAGCACCTGTAAGGTCATCTGTCCCCTGGGCCCTCTCCATTCCCATAGTAAGAGGCAGTCTGCTTGGATAAAAACCCTTCCCTTCTCTTTCCTCAAAGAAAAGGCATCACGGTCCCAACATAATCCTTTCTTTTCTTTGCTTAATAGCTCCCATTCCCCACCCTGCTGCCGATAAACCTTCCTAATAAGATTTCCTGCCTTCCCCTAAGAAAAGGGGACTTTGCCTGAAATAATCCACTCTTCTAACGTCTGAGGCCCACCCTTCTTCTGCCCATAAAAACCTTCCATTTTGTACACCCCTAGGAGCTCCCTTCTCTAATTGCTTGATGGGCTGCAGCTGATTCACGAATTGCTTAATCAAGCTAATTAGATCTGCGAGTATACTCGGTTAGGTGGAATTCACCTTTTGACATGAGACACACTCAGCTTTGCCTTTTGGAGGGTGGTGATTCCTGAAGCTGGCATTGAAAATGGCTTGAGAAGGCCCAACTTTTTCTAGCACCTTGGCCATCCTGTTTTAGCGCTGCCCAACCCCACGCCCCGACAGAGCCACATGGCTTCCCACACCATTCTGCCCAGAACAACCAAATGCTCAATGATGAGAGAATCATTGACGAGCAGCCTGAGGCTTGTGCCCCAGGATCTATTACCTGGGTTAGTTAGCTCACCCATCCCCTGACAGATAGGGAGGTTGTCAGGAAGCACCAATATCTCAGATGTGGAGCAGCCTCTTGGGCTGGTGCTGAAGGAGGTTCTGCCCACTGGGCCTGCCCACCGGCTTCTGTGAGGCAGCATCCCCTACGGTCCCCTCTTCACAGGGAAGCCCACGAGTATGAGGGAAAGCTGCCTAGAATGATCTCAGGAGAAATGGTTGTTCCTTATTCCAGCTTATGAACATTCGGCACCCACTAGCTGGGGTCTGCTCCCCAGAGTCGGACCCTGGCCAAGGCAGCTGGGAGGCAGGCATGTGACCTGGACCTTGAAGGATGGGTAGGGTCTCTTAGGACAGTGGTCGGCAAACTCATTAGTCAACAGAGCCAAATATCAACAGTACAACGATTTAAATTTCTTTTTAAAAAATATATATTTTATTGATCTTTTTACAGAAAGGAAGGGAGAGGGATAGAGAGTTAGAACATCGATGAGAGAGAAACATCAATCAGCTGCCTCCTGCACACTCCCCACTGGGTATGTGCCCGCAACCAAGGTACGTGCCCTTGACCGGAATCAAACCTGGGACCCTTCAGTCTGCAGGCCGACGCTCTATCCACTGAGCCAAACCAGTCAGGGCTGAAATTTCTTTTGAGAGCCAAATTTTTTAAACTTAAACTTCTTCTAACGCCACTTCTTCAAAATAGACTTGCCCAGGCTGTGGTATTTTGTGGAAGAGCCACACTCAAGGGGCCAAAGAGCCGCATGTGGCTTGAGAGCCGCAGTTTGCTGACCACGGTCTTAGGGGAAAAAAATAAAAGCTCATCTTTTTCCCCTTATAAAAGTGGTACCAAAAAATATGGGAAAATTCAGAAAAATGGGAAAAAGGAAGTATCATGGTTTTAAATTTATATTTATTAAAGTACATTTTTATTGATTTCAAGAGAGGAAGGGACCTTTTTGTCTGGTGAGGAAACTAGATACTGTGAGCCTTGGCTGGTTTGGCTCAGTGGCTAGAGCACTGGCCTGCGGACTGAAGGGTCCCAGGTTCGGTTCCGGTCAAGGACACATGCCTGGATTTCAGGCTCGATCCCCAGTGGCAGGCCGGTTCTCTGCTGGCTCTTCCACAGCCTTACTGGCCCAAATCTTAGCACCATGGATTCCGGAAGCGGCCGTAAAGACAGACACTCGGCAGATAAATGGAGCCTCTTTGGACCAAGATCCCTCCACAAGTCTGATTCTGGAGGCTTTGCCACCCAGCCCTACCGAGGAGCCCAGAAGCCTCTCCAATGGAACTGAAGTGCATGCAGGCCGCCCGATGGCCCAAGATCCAGCAACCTTCACGCCGCCCACGATGGACCTCCCAGTGACGGAAGGGAAGAAACAACCGCCATGGACCCATGATCTCAAACCCCATGGCTTCAATGTGCTCACACCCACCGGCTTCTAGAGCTTTCTCTTCCAATGACACTGAATAGAGGGTGTTTTGCACCCACTTCCTTTATTACCCTGGCTCTGACATAGGAATGGTTTGGGTTTGTTCTTTTTAAACCTCTTAACCTGGGGCTACCTAGAACTGGAGCCATAGTTGGTTGTTTTTAAATATATATATATTTTATTGATTTTTTACAGAGAGGAAGGGAGAGGGATAGAGAGTTAGAAACATCGATGAGAGAGAAGCATCGATCAGCTGCCTCCTGCACACCCCCTACTGGGGATGTGCCCACAACCAAGGTACATGCCCTTGACCAGGAATCGAACCCGGGACCCTTCAGTCCGCAGGCCGATGCTCTATCCACTGAGCCAAACCGGCTAGGACCATAGTTGGTTTTTGAGAAACATTAGTGCAAGGCTTGTCCTTGTGTGGAAGAAGCCATTGTGTATTGCTTTAATTTAAAGTTAGACTACATACTCTCAGCAGTGATGTTTGGGGGGCCTCATCACCAATTTTTGCATTATTTAGCCTAGACAAGAACTTGATCATTGCTTACGAGGTAGATAATGTTTGTGTTGCTCCCAAACCAAGGCTTTTTTCCCCCGAAACCAAGGCTTCTTGATTCCTTTACCAGGGTCAGCGAGGACATGGACCAGTCGGGGAGCAGAGGTGCTCACTGACTAGTCTCTGGCCTTCTCGGCGGCTGGTGCTGTGTGCTCCAGCCTTGTTGGTGCGGGGACCTACAAGCTGCTTGAGATCTGGGCGTGAAGAAAAGCCAGACTTGGCAGGGACCCTTCTCCTGCGTGGAGGCCGGAGCCCTGGCTATGGCTGTTGGGCAGAGCTGGTTCTTTTTAAAAAAAATATTTTTATTGATTTCAGAGAGGAAGGAGAGGAAGAGGGAGAGAGAGAAACATCAATGTGAGAGAGACACATCAATTGGTTGTCTCCTGCACTTACCCTGGCTCCCAACCAGGGCCTGGGATTGAACCTGCAACCCAGGTTTGTGACCTTGACAGGGACTCAACCATGTGACTTCATTGCTCTGGTCGGTGCTCCAATCACTGAGCCACACTGGCCAGGGCCCCAGTGACGTTTTCCTATCTAGTCATAGGTAATCTTAATTAGCTTAGTTATTGCTCATCCTTATCATGGAATCTAGGTTTCCCTTCTGAGTCTCCCGGCCCGCCCTCATTCCCTTCCTGCTCCACCTTTACCAGTGCCGGGTGCGGGGAGGCAGGGTGGAGGAGGAGGGAGGTAAGGCACCCCAGGCAGTGTCCTAGCTTTTGACTTTGGGCCAGTCCTTGCCCTCTGTGGGTCTGTTACCTCCTCACAGACTCCCTGGTTGGGAAGCTCTTTGCCCTCACCACACTATGCATGGGACTCCACCTCAGGTACCTGCACCCCAAACCCTCATGTTCCAGAGACCCAGGCAAACAGAGGCATAAAGTCAGTGGGGCTTTTGTGGAGAGGCTTGGGCACAGGCCAAGGAATTCTGTCTTCATTTGAGTGAAGTCATTTCCTGGCAGTGGTGGAGGATCTGGAGATAGATCCTTCTTTGGAAGTGTAACCAGTGATGTTGGTGGTGAAAATGCACCTCGGTTCTTTTTAAAAATATATATATTTTTATTGACTTCAGAGAGGAAGGGAGAGGGAGATAGAGATAGAAACATCAGTGATGAGAGGGAATCATTGATCAGCTGCCTCCTGAACACCCCCTCCTGGGGATCGAGCCTGCCACCCAGGGATGTGCCCTTGACCGGAATTGAACCCGGGACCCTTCAGTCTGCAGGCCGACGCTCTATCCACTGAGCTAAACCAGCTAGGGTCTCGGTTCTTTTTAAAAAAAATATATTTTTATTGACTTCAGAGAGGAAGGGAGAGTAAGAGGGAGAGAGAGATAGACACATCAATTGGTTGCCTCCTGCAGGCACCCTGACTGGGGCCCGGGGTTTGAACCTGCAACCAATGGAGCTTGGTTCGTGAGTTCTACAAAGAAAGATTCAGAGCCAGGAACTCAAATGATAATAAAGAGTTTATTTAGAAAGTTACAGAGGTAGAAGGGAGCCACAGAAGAAATGGACTCAGGAAACAAGTTACAGAAGCAAAAGAAGGACCCTTGAAGCTAGGAGAGGGGAAGAAAAAGGCAACGCGCCTGAGGGCAAGAAGAGGGGGCCCAGAAGGTGCAGGTGTGTCCTGGGGGGAGAGCGTGCTGGGCCCTTCCTCTTGAGGTTTTTTTTTTAAGTATGGAAAACTTTACAAATTTGTGTGTCATCCTTGCTAATCTCTGTATCGTTCCAGTTTTAGTATATGTGCTGCTGAAGTGAGAACTTCTTGAGGGTTTTCAAGCTGGGAGTTGCCCTAGCTCCGTGGTCGGCAAACTGCGGCTTGCGAGCCACATGCGGCTCTTTGGCCCCCTTGAGTGTGGCTCTTCCACAAAATACCACGGCCTGGGCAAGTCTCTTTTGAAGAAGTGGCATTAGAAGAAGTTTAAGTTTAAAAAATTTGGCTCTCAAAAGAAATTTCAATCGTTGTGCTGTTGATATTTGGCTCTGTTGACTAATGAGTTTGCCGACCACTGCCCTAGCTGGTTTGGCTTAGTGGATAGAGCGTAGGCCTACGGACTGAAGGGTCCCGTGTTCGATTCTGGTCAAGGGCACATGCCCGGGTTGTGGGCTTGATCCCCAGTAGGGGGTGTACAGGAGGTAGCTAATCAATGATTCTTATCATTGATGTTTCTATTTCTCTCTTTCTCTCCCTTCCTCTCTGAAATCTATTATATCCTATATAATAAAAGGCTAATATGCCAATAGACCAAATGGTGGAGCAACTGAACAACCGGTCACTATGATGTGCACTGACCATCAGGGGGTGTGTGCAGAACATGGCGGGCGTTGGCTGTGGCAGGATGGTGGAGCAGGTGAGCTGGGGTGCCAGACCAAGGTGGGGCGCTGGTCACTGTCATTGGGGCAAGCCTCTGGTGGTTACTGAAAATTCTTTGCTCCTGTGCACTGCAGTCCCACCCAGCGCTCGCACCTGCTGCCTGAACCGGCCCTGCTCGTACCCGCTGCCAGCGCCAATGCCGCCGCTCGCACCCACTTCCAGTGCTGGCCCTGCTCACACCTGCTGCCAGTGCCCGGCGCCAGTACCGATCACTTGGCACCATCAATGGGTGTGAGCGGTGGCTGCTGGCCCTGATTGCTCCTGAGGGCTTCTCCACCTCCCCCTGCTCCTGAGGGGCGATCAGGGCAGCAGCCGCTGCTTGCACCTGCTGCTGGCGCTGACCCCAATTGCTCCAGCGGAGCTGGCGCCGTCAGTGCATGGGAGCAGAGGGGCGGCAGCGGGAGCGGGGCTGCTGGCAGACAGGGGACTGGGACCACAGCAGGAGGGGCCGGGCGGGGGCACGGAGGATGGGCCAAGACCTTACAGCCTTGTGGCCCACAGTTCCTTTCAAGGTGCACGCATTTGTGCACTGGGACCCTAGTCTCTATATATAAAAGCCTAAGTGACCTGCCCACCGGCTGACCGTCCGGTAGCTATGATGCACACTGACCACCAGGGGGCAGATGCTCAATGCAGGAGAAGAAACCACAGGCATGGAAACATGAAGCAGACTGATGAATCTCAGAGGGAAGGGGGGAGAGGGGAGGGCGGGAAGAGATTAACCAAAGATCTTAGATGTATACTAGAGGCCTGATGCATGGATTCATGCACCAGTGGGGTTCCTCTGGTTTGCGGGGATCGGGCCGAAATCAGCAGTCTGACATCCCAGAGGGGTCCCCGATTGTGAGAGGGTGCAGGCCAGGCTGAGGGATCCCCCTGGTGCACTAATCCGTGCACCAGGCCTCAGTCTACATATATATAAAAGGCTAATATGCTAAGTGTCCGACCATCTGACCGGTCGCTATGACGCACACTGACCACCAGGGGGAAGACGCTCAACGCTGGAGCTGCCAAGCTGCAGTGACTTGGCAGCAGTGGTTTTCAGGTGATGCACCCTGAAAACAGAGAGGAGGGAGCCCGATTCCTCGAGGGGCTGCACGATTCCACCTTCAGCCGTGGGTTATGTTGTTGCTGGGGCACTGTTGGCCCCGAATCTGGTTTACTGCACACTTGCATTTGCATTCCACACCCTGTATGACAGCAACTTTGCACAGTGCCCTCTCGAACTCTGGGACCCCTCGGGGGAAGTTGGAGAGCTGGTTTTGGCCTGATCCCCACAGGCCAGGCCGAGGGACCCCACCTGCCAGAGAGATCCCACTTACTCTGCAGAAGCATTTTGAGCAATGGTGTCACCCCAGGTGTGGCTGGAGGTTGGCTGTGGGACAGAACTGGGTGAGACAGTCGGGCCACCTTCTAATTAATTCCCTTTCAATGTGCACGAATCCGTGCACCAGGTCACTAGTACTTATATAATAGAGGAGATCTTAGGGGCTGATCTCAATAGAATATTCATCAGCTTTATGCTGATGGGGCAAAATGAGATTTATTCCCTTGTCCTTGGGTGTGGTTGGCAGAAATGGCACTAATTGGATATCTGCTATCTATCTCCCTGAGTACTTTAAGCTATTTATCCTCTGGTTGGGAGGAGAGGTGTAAACCATTTACTCTTAAGTGTCCTTGGTTAGGAAAGATAGGATTTTGTGATTTACTAGATGGCTGTAAACCGCTTGGCCCTTTAACTATGTCTGTTTCCCTCTTCCACTTGCCTGGCTCACCAGCCTGTCTCAGAAGAACACCTAACTGCTTCTCCCTCCAGTGCCGGGGCCCTATTGGCTGGGAACTCCTGAGTCCTGGTGACCTCACAAAGACTGTAACACCGGCCTGGGCTCGGGGAGCCTAGGTAAGCTGCGAGGTGGCTCTGGGAGAGTCCCCGGGGTGGGGGCCTTCACAGTCCAAGGGTTACCACCTAGACCCCACCCCCTGGGTAGACCTCTCTCCCTCTGGCTGTAATTCCACAGTTAGAACTTCATACCTTTGGCTTACAGCTACATTTTCTGTTACCATGTGGATGCCCCAGGTGGAGGTAACACATTGAACTTTCCATCAGCAGCTCAAGGCTCATGGAGACAGTTTAGACTTTCAAGTTCTGAGAGCGTGGCGGGTGGGAATTGGGGGCAGGTGAAGGAGAAGAGAGCGGGAAGACCAGGAAGGGAGTATCATAGACTGGGGGAAAGAAGGCAGATGACCCGGAAGCACCATACATAGTTACCGCAATATTATTAACTACCTTCCTTATGCTTTACTTTACATCCCGTGACTATTTTGTAACTACCAGTTCGTGTTGAATGAAATTTTAAAGGAAGATCTTTGTGGCTCAATTTGGGACCATTGTTGAGAGGGGAGAGGGCAATTCCAAAACCAGCTCCGAGGCAATGGGGGCTTCACTGGGGTCTGATAGAGAGACATGGGAAGATTAGATCTATCTATCTGTCATCTATCATCTATCTGTCATCATCTATCTATCTATCATTTATCATCTGTCTATCTATCTATCTGTCTATCTATCTATCTATCTATCAACTATCTGTCTATCTATCTATCTGTCTATCTATCTATCATCTATCATCTATCTATTTATCTATCTATCTATCATCTATCATCTATTTATCATTTATCACCTTTCTTTTCCTTTCTTTTTTTCTTTCTTTCTTTCTTCCTTCCTTCCTTCCTTCCTTCCTTTCTTCCTTCCTTCCTTTTTACATGGGAAGATATTTAGGAGCTTTTCAGGAGCCAGAATGAGCAGAGCTTGGCTAAATTGAAAGCAGCAAGTGAGGGGGAGAGCTGTCAAGGATGATACTGTTTTTGGCTTGGATAGTGGTGCCAGTTTCTTTCAATGGAAGAGAATAGAAGGATCCAATTTGGGGAAAGATGGCACGTTCTGGTTTGGATCGTCTAGATGTGAGGTGTCCTAATGCCAGATGTATGTGTGCACTGGCATGCGTGTGTGTACACATACTCACATGAGTGCCTAACATTCTGGGCCCATACATCTCATAATCATGTTCTCAGCGAGGAACTGGAAGACCCACTGAGAGTGCCTCCTCCTGAGGGCACCAGCAAGGGCTGGCAGGGCTCACTGAGGTGGGGAAGACACGATGGGAATCAGTCAATGATTCTCCAGTCGTGGACAGGACTAGCTGTTTTATGGCCGTCCTCTGCCCTCCCTGTTTGCAGCTCCGGCTTTGGAGCAAAGGCCGAAAGGTAGCATGTGGCTGTCAAGATAGTAGTGAGTTCCTTTAGCTCCCCTGGATGGGCCCACCTAAGTGCCTCAAGAAACATCACTCTTCAATGCACAATGGCCTTAAAAAAATCTTTTAAAATGTTTTTATTGATTTTTAGAGAGAGAAAGGGAGAGGGTGAGAGAGATAGAAACATCAATGAGAGAGAAACATCATCCATCAGCTGCCTCCTGCACGCCCCCTACTGGAGATTGAACCAGAAACCCTGGCCTGTGCCCTGACCAGGAATCGAACTAGTGACCTTTTGGTGCAGGGGACCATGCTCAACCAACTGAACCACACTGGTTGGGCCTTTTTAATTGATGAGAGAGAGAGAGAGAGAGAGGAGAGAGAGAGAGAGAGAGATCAATCGATTATGGTTGCCTCCTGAACCTGCCACCTTCTGGTACACAGGACGACACTCCAACCAGCTGAGCCACACCTCTCAGGGCACGCAATGGCCCTTTAATGGAGGGCAAATGTGGGCTGCCTCAGTAATTGTCAGGCAGCTCTGAAGTCATTGCAGGATGGAGGAGGGTTGCAGGAATAGGAGAAAGTGTGTGTGTGTGCGGGGGGAGATCTGCTCTTTTCTCATGGAAGAGGGAGAGTCAGCCAGGGCTGAGACCTGCAGTTTTCTGCCCAGTGACCTGGTATTGTGCATCTGCTGAGTCAGAGGGGTACAGGTCACTCTCTTCCACAGCCCGCACCAGCGAGGCTTTCCAACACCTTACTCACTGCTTCAGGCTGGCTCTGACTCCTATTTTTTCTAGGTTGAAAATGCCTCTCTTTAATAACCATGGTGGGTGTGGGTGTGTGTATACACAGGTGGAAGGGGAGATCAAGGGAAGATCCAGGGCTTTTTGGAGCCTAAAGTTTTTTTTTTTTTTTATAATTTTGAGGCTCCTCTTTAAGTTAAAGAAGACAAAATTGTGAACGCAAAATTAAGTACAGTTGCTTTGTAAAGGGACTGCAAGCAAGGAGCCCTGGCATTTTAAACCGAATTAGCTTCAGGGTAAAATTGCTTCCGGAGCCGATGGTGAGTGAGCCTTTCCCGCTTCCGAGGCAGGATGCAAGGCTGTGCGAGAGGTGCTTGCTGGGAATGGAGGCAGCTCCCACTGTGCTCTGCCTCACTTTCCCCACTGCACAACCGCTTCCTCCTCTCTGCCCCAGTGCCTGGCAGGGAGGAACAGAGCACAGCAACCATTTATAGAAGGCCTCCGGTGGGCTGTGTGCAAAGGCCCCAGGTAGCAGGCTTTCTGCTCCTATTAGAGACAGGGAAGAGGGGGTCAGAGGGGGAAAAGTCTCTTACTACCCAAGTTCGCTAATATTAGTAAGAGGATGAGTTGGGATTTGAACCTGGGACAGCATGACTCCAAATCTAAGGCCTTTCCAAAGTCAAGTTATAAAGATGCACAGCAAAGTTTGTGGATCAAATGATTTAGTAAGTGAGTGCATGAATTAATAAATGAATAAGTGATCAAATCAGCTAGGGAAAGAATGGGTGGGCGAATGGAGAAGAGATAAAAAGATGAAACAACAAGCTTATTTATTAAACATTCACTGTGTGCCAGACTCTTAGGGATCTTATTGTCTAGTGGGGGACCAGATCCCGTGTGCCGAGAAGGGGGAAGTGGACCAGATGCCTTGGGAACTCACAAGTGGACCTCACTTGTCTGGGGGGCCTGGAAGGCTTTTACCATTTGAGCTGAAATCTGAGGTGGTGAAGCTGTGGGTGCCAGCCAGGGAAGGAGGCTGGAGAAAGGGGTGCCCAATGTTAGAAGGCCCAGACTTAACCCAGGAGCCTGACTCCTTGGAAAAACTAAAGGAGTTGAGGGATGGTGGAAAGGAGTGGGGCAGGGAGCATGGATGGGCAAGAAGGGTGAAAAGGCAGTTGGGGCCAGACACAGAATGGCCTTTTGCTAAGGATTGAGGATGCTGTCCTGAAGACAATGGGAAGCGATGGGGGGTAGGCAGACGGGTGGCATAAACAGACGGTTTTGGCTGCCCTGAGGGTCATTCGGGTGGGTGACCCTCCTCTCCTTGACCGCCACTTCAAGTGTATAATGCAGCAATAAAGTCTAACTTCTGGGACTCTCTGTGTGTGTCTGCCTGCCCTGTAGGCTTTGCTCAGTAAGTACTGAAAAAGCTACTCTTCACCTGACTTGACCTCCTTCTGTGTCTCCTCCCAGGGGCCCACTCCTGCCTAAGAACACCATGCATGCAGGTGAGCTGTGGTCTCGGGGAGGGGCTGGAGTGGCGGGGAAGGGGGGTGATTAGGGAGGTGGCCCAGCAGTCAGCCTGCTGGCCTGAGGCAAGGCTGTGCTTTTGACGATGATCTCAGGGTCTCTTCTCTGTAGCCTGCCCCACTTGGAACAGGCACACTTTTAGGGGGCGTGGGCAGCTCTGCCAAGGCTGCTTTGGGGACCTCGGGCCACAGCCATTTGCAGAGTAGTTTTAGCAAGTTGGGGGTCGGCTGGAAGTAGTGTGGCCAATAAGGCGGCTCCTCCTCCCCTTTTTCTACCCTCAGGCGGGAGAGTTCCTCCTCTGTCTGTATTTGTGGACTTCCGACCGTGTACTTGGCACAGTGCTAGGTGCTGGGGGTGCCCCAGGGACTAAGATTTGCACAGTTCTTGCCCGCGTGGAGTTCATGTCTGGCAGGGGCTAGACCACTAATTGAGTCATTGGAATAAAGTGCATTGAATACTTTGTCGTGTAGGATGGGGCTGGGCAGGTGGGCTGGGCATGGACATGGAGAACCTTGTAAGTGACACAGGGGCCTCATTTTAAAGAGAGTGGGGGTCCTTGGGAAGATTGTAACAGGAGAGGCCTGGCTGAATTCGCCTTCTCTCCTTCTCAGGAACACTGCAGGGAGCCCAACAGTCAGCTGTCGGAGAGAAGGGGGCAGTGGCATTGACAGACGTCTAGAAAGGCATGGCTCTGAGTCAGAGGGCTAGTCTGGTCCTCTGTGAAGACCCAAAGAAGACACCCAGCTTCAACTCCACTGGGGCCCCCGGTTTAGGCTCTGGCACCATCCCCGGGCCAAACTCAGACACAGACCTCGTTCCTGCCTTGAATCCACCCCCGAGTCCTGGCTTGGCTCTTGTTCCAGACCTTCATCCAATCCTGAGTCCTGTCTCCGAGGAGGCCCCTGGCCTCGTGTCTGAGAACACCCCCAGACCTGATGAGAGCGGGGCCGTGGCTCCAGCCGCCCTCCAGACCACCACTTCCCCCTCCGGTGAGGCCCTGGGCCTGGAGCTGAATCACATCTCGAGGCCTGACTCACAGGAGGCCCTACTACGTCCAGCCTCGCAGCTCGTTCTGAGCCCTGACTCTGCCGAGGCCCAGGGTCCGAGCTCGGACAACCACTCTGGGCTGAATCCTGAGGAGGCCCTCCAGCCCCACTCAAGCAAGTCTTTTGAGTTGGGTCAGAATAACTCCAATCCTTCCAGGTCTGAATCAGACCCATTTTTAAGGACCTTTTCAAGGGAAGCCCTCGTGCTGGGCCACTGCCTCTCCCGGCCATGCTCCAAAGCGCTCCTTATCCCAGCCTCAGGCTCCTTGGAGTCCCACTCCAATCACCGGCTCAGCGTGGGCTCCAGAACTGTCTCCAAGCTGGACCTGAAAGGGGCTCCCGGTTCCTGTGGGAACCTAAGCCCCAGCACCAACGAGACCATCGCTTTGGTCTCTCAGGACATCGCTGGGTCTGTTTCAAAAGGAGCCTTTGGTGCCGCCTGGAGCACGAGTTCCAAGGCAAACATCAACGTGGCTTTAAATAGCAATTCCAGGTCTGATTTGAACATGACCGTCACCCAGGCCTCCTGCTTGACCCTGATTCCTGGCTTCCAGGATGATACCAGCCTGCACTCCAGCACCCTCAGACCCAACTCGGCCCTTTCTCCAGCCTCGTGCATGACCCTGATCATGGGCTCCAAGGAGACCCTGAGCCTGAGCTCGAGCCTCATCTTTAGCGACACGTCCACCCTGACCCTGAGCAGCCAGCAGGATGATTCCGAGGACAACACCATCCACACCGTGCCCCTGGAGGAAAGCCAGAGCTGGAGCGAGATGGCCAACGCCGAGATGAGCCGGTTCCCGCTGGTGTTCCCCACCTGCAACACCGCAGACAAGGGCACTGCAGCCTTCCACAGCGCCTCTGAGCGTGAGTGTGGCCAGGGCGACAGCCCGAGAGAGGGCACTGTCCCGGGAGAACCTTGTATTCAGACTTGCGGGGCGGGGAGGGGGGAGAGATAGAGGAAGGGGACAGCATTCAGTGGGTAACATGCAACATATTCATTATGCCCAGGAGACCCGGTACTCAGCCTCCGCTTGCTGGGTGACTTGGGACAGGCTACTCAATCTTGCTGAACTCTAGTTCCCTTAACTTTAATAATCTCCATAGGATAGTACTTTCATTATGTCCAAATTACAAGTCGACTAACTTTACCTTCCTTTCCAAATGTATGCCTCTTTCTTTCTTGATAAATTTCAGACCAGGCTGTTCGGGTCAGCATTTTTTTTTTTTTTTTTGCTTTTCTTTGTTCAGGTCAACATTTGACCAGTGGAGCAGGCAGGCTCAGCTCATCTCTATTGAGTTTTGAGGTTCCTCCCTGAGCAAAGCCTTGGGGTTCTACCTGGAACCTGCGCCCACTCTGACATGCTGGTGTTCTGTAAATTAATCTCCTGACAGTTTTTGATGTTGTAAAGGTTTTCTCTCATTTATTTATATCAAATATTTTTGTTTGTTCATGGACAAATACCATATTGCAATGAAAAAAAATTACCATGGCTTTGTAAATATGTATTCATATCTGGTAGGGTAAGAATGCCTCTTAAAAGTTCTCAAAACTATTCTGAGGACAACAGCACCCAAACCGTGCCCTGGAGTCTGTTAGTAAGCCCTCATTCTTCCATATACATTTTAGAATATTTTTGTCTAGGTCTAGGTCCTCAAAAAATCTTGCTGTCATTTTTATTGGAATGCTATTAATTTATCTATTAAAGTTTTCCTTTATATAGGATACTAGAGGCCCTGTGCACACAATTCATGCACTGAGGGGGGTTCCCTCAGCCCAGTCTGTACCCTCTCACAGTCTGGGAGCCCTTGGGGGATGTCCCACTGATGGCTTAGGCTCGCTCCCTCCAACTGAGCCTCAACCTGCAGTCGGACATCCTTAGCACTGCCACGGAGCCAGGAGAGGCTCCTGCCACTGCCACTGTGCTCGCCAGCTGTGAGCCTGGCTTTTGGCTGAGCGGCACTTCCCCTGTGGGAGTGCATTGATCACCAGGGGACAGCTCCTGCGTTGAGTGTCTGCCCCCTTTTGGTCAGTGCATGTCATAGTGATTGGTCATTCCACAGTTTGGTCAATTTACATATTCGCCTTTTATTATATAGGATATCCTTTACTAGAATTAACAAAAATTATCTATCAAAATCTATTGCTGTTTTGTTTTGTGTTGTTAATCCTCACTCAAGGATATTTTTCCCATTTTTAGAGAGAGTGGAAAGGAGGGAAGGAGGGAGAGGGAGAGAGACAAAGGAAAAAGAGAGAGAGAGAGAGAGAGAGAGAGAGAGAGAGAGAGAGAGAGAGAGAAACATCGATGTAAGACACATCAATTGGTTACTTCCCGCACTCGCTCCTACCAGTGTGGGGTTGGAGCCTGCAACCCAGGTATGTGCCTTTGACCAGAAATCAAACTTGAGACCCTTTAGTGCATGGGCTGATGCTCTAACCTCTGAACCACACTGGCCAGGGCCTATTGCACTTTTTAATAGGTTAATTCCTAGGTATTTTATAGTTGTTATTGCTATTATAAATCATATCTTATTTTCTAATACAATTCTTATTTTGTACTGATGATGCTAATGATGTAGAGCAGTGGTTGGCAAACTGTGGCTCGCGAGCCACATGCAGCTCTTTGGTCCCTTGAGTGTGGCTCTTCCACAAAATACCACGTGCGGGCGCACACATACAGTGCGATTGAAACTTCATGGCCCATGCGCAGAAGTCGGTTTTTGGCCTGGGCGTCTATTTTGAAGAAGTGGTTCTAACGCCCAGCCACACTCAAGGGGCCAAAGAGCCGCATGTGGCTCGTGAGCCGCGGTTTGCTGACCACTGATGTAGAGGAATTTTGTTTTTGCATGTTGAACTTTAAAAAAACCCAGCTGGAGATATAATTTACATACCATAAAATTTACCCACTTGAAGTGTACAATTTAATGTTATTAAAGTATACACAGAATTGTACAACCATCACCATAATCAATTTTAGAACATTTTCATCACCCCCAAAAGAAACCCCAAACCTTTTAGGTATCACCCCCAACCCATGCCCCCCAGCTCTGGGAACCTACTATTCTACTCTCTGTCTGTATAGATTTCTCTGCTTGACATCTATACTAATAATACTAATAAAAGGGTAATATGCTAATTAGACTGGGAGACCTTCCAGGAGACCTTTCAGATGTCCTTCCAGACAAAGCCATGGTGGCGGGGCTGAGGCAGAGGCAGTTAGGGGCGATCAGGGCTGGAGGGGAGGGCAGTTGGGGGTGATCAGGTTGGCAGGGGGGGCAGTTGGGGGTGAGCAGGCCAGCAAGGGGGGCAGTTGGGGGTGAGAAGGCCAGTGGGGGGGGTAGTTTGGGGCGAGCAGGCTGGCAGGCAGAGTGGTTAGGGGCGATCAAGCAGGCAGGCAGGTAAGTGTTCCCAGATTGGAGAGGGTGCAGGCTGGCCTGAGGGACACCTCCCCCCTCCCCTGTGCATGAATTTCATGCACCAGGCCACTAGTTTTATATAAATATGTGGTCCTTTGTGATTGGAACACTTTAACCCTGTTTTATCCTGCCTTCCAATTTATATGCCATCCTAGTGATGCATATTCATTCTTTCTTAACCCTATAAATATTAATTTGTGGAGTTAATGTTCTTTTTTTTTTTTTGGAGTTATTGTTCTCATATTAACCCCAATATGAGCCTCTTTCTTTTCCATCATTGCTTATTGCATCTCAGACCTTCCCTCTGGCATTGGTTTCCTTTTGCCTGAAGTATGTCCTTTAGCCTTTCCTTTAGTGATTCTGCTGGTGCCGAACTTGGTCATTTGTGTCTGAAAAATGCCTCTAGTTCTCTTTCATCCTTTTTAAAAAATCTAAAACAATAAAAACTTTCAGAAAAGTTGAAAGCACCATATAAAACTTTTTGTGAATGATTGGATAAGTTGCCAAATGATCCCCATCACCCCCTGAATTTTAGTTTTTATTTCTTACAAAAGAAGGACAAAAGTGGTCCCAGATTGGAGAGGGTGAAATCATGAAATTAGTATTCATATCCTGCTCTCATTCATCCCCAGACCCCACTCCGATGTCACTGACTGTCTCAGGAATGTTTTTCTGGAAAAAGAGACCCCAGATCCAAATCCCTCATTGGCCTTTTTGTCTCGTCTGTTTTGTGTCCTCAGTCCTTAGCCTTTTCTTGACTTTCTTGTCCTTTTTTTTTTGAACATGAGGCATCAGGCCAAGGGGGCAGCTGCTGATCCGAGCTCAAGGCCTGAAGAGGAGTCACCCATCACTCCCTTTTGTCACTTCAGGAGGCCTCATTCCGCACCCCCCCCCCCCCAAACCTGAGAAAGTCCCAGAGGCTTGGTTAGCAGCCTTGTTGATGGTTTCCTGGCTAGATTGGGTCACTGGCCCATGGTTGCATCCTGGGCAACCCCTTCTACTCGCTGCTTCAGGCCCGGCAAGCCCTTGCTGGCCTTGGCTGCGGGGCCTTCGAGGTCGCCAAGGGGAGCCGGGGCGATGGTGATCTCCCGACCTGCATCTTCTTGCTACATTTGCAGATTACGGGCCAGCTATTTTGTAAGTTGTGCCTTAGTTTGGGTTTGTCTGATGTTTCCTCATGATCACGTCCCTGCCATGCACCCCTGGCAGGAAAAGCGCAGGAGTGATGCCAGCTCTCTCTCATTGCCTGCTGTCTGGTGGTGTGTGCTTTTGACTTGTTCATTACTGATGATGTTCATGTCAATCACTTGAGTGAGAGGGTGGCTGCCAAGGTTCTCCACCGTAAAGTCACTGTTTACCCCTTTGTCGTAAATATTATGTGGGGAGCTACGCTGAAATGATGTAAATATCCCCATCAGACTTTCATTTGACTCATTTACTTATTTATATCAATGTAGAGTCTTGGTTTCCTAGTTTACTCAATGGACTATATCATCTGTGGCTGCATTATTTATTGTGATACTCAAGCTTCCCCCAATTTGGCCAGTGGACTCCCTTCCAGCAAGCTTTTGTGTCCCTGTGACAGCTCCCTTGTTCCATGAGCTCTCTTCCTTATTTCCGGTACAAGACGTCTCTTCCTTGGCTTCTGGCTGGTCTTATACTTTCTCTGCCCAAGGCCTAGAGTCAGCCATTTCTCCAAGGAGCCTTGTCCCTTTTAGTGGAGAATGGTACTCTTGGTGCTAGCTGTTTTCACTGCTTTGGGGGTATCTCTGCGTTTCCCTAGTGGCTCCATCTTCCAGCAGCCTCTGGTAGCCAAGATGGCCCTGAAGTTCCAGGCTCATCAGAAGGAGAGAGATGCACTCTCTTAAATAAAGAGCTCTGTTGCCCTGCTCACCCAGGAGCCCATCCTTGGACAAACCACTGTGGCTGAGGGCACGGGACTCTATTGGCCACGCTTGGGTTGCACACCCACCCCTATGTGAAGAGGGGTGATGGGTGGGGCTTGAAGAATTCCGCTTCACCTAGCTTCATGGAATGGGTAACCCACAGGGAAGGCAGGAAGTCTGTCCCCAAGAGAAAGAGGAGGAAATCTGGGGCTGACAAAACAGCAGGTATCATTTTAATTATAAAATGTGATAACGGTTGAAAAGAGAGAGTACGATGACACACAAGAGGATCACACTGGGTCCCCTGTTAGCCTGAAGGTTAAGGGAAGTCTCTTTGAGAAGCGACAAGCAAGCTTAGACGTGAAGGGCGGGCACGAGACCTGGGTGAGGGGCGTGGCAGCAGATTGGCCCAGGCAGAGGAAGATGCCTGCACAAAGGCCCTGGGGAGGAAGCGTGTCTGGGCCTGGAAGCCTGTGGCCAGAGCATGGTGAGTGAGGGGAGAGCAGAGGGGCAGGGCCCAGATAGGGAGGGAGGCTGACCTGGCAGGGCCTTGACAAGGATGCTCAGTGAAATGAGGTGCCACCGACGGGTTTTAGGGAAGGGATCTCAGTCTGGCTGCTGGGGGAGTTGGGATCGGAGAAGCCCAGTTGGGGAGGAGAGATGGGACTATGGCACCCTAGGTATACTGTATCTTTCTACCCCCTTCTCTTCTATTGAAACTATGACATGCAGGAGCCTTCCATGAAGAGACCTCATGCCTGGTGAACGTACCAGGGAAGAGAGAGGATGGCAACAAAACGACTCTGGTATGCTTCCTGCCCAACCAGCAGTGGACTTCCTGGGATGCCCCTTCCCTCCCCAGGCCCCACTCTCCAGCCCCAGCCCCGACATTCCCCGTTTCTCCCCCGGCTCCTCTTTTCTCCACGGTGCTCATCACCATCTGACGCACAGTGTGCTTTGCTTCTCCATCTTCTTTCTTGTTAGTCTCTCCCACTATAACGTTCCCCCCTGTGAACCGGGGATTTCTGTCTGTCTTCTTCACATGTGTTTTCCCAGGGCACTGCCTGGCGCACCATAGGTGCTCAGTAGGATTTCTAAGCAACTGAATGAATTGTGAGAGGGTCTCTAAAGGAGATAGAAAGGCCGGACACAGGCCGGACCTAGGTCTTGGCCATGCAGCAGGCCTCGGGAGGCCAGAGAAAGCCAGTGTCTGCAGCACTTGGTGAGGGCCAGTGGGGCAGACTGGACAGGCTGGTGGACATGAGTATGACACACAGAGTGTGGGCAAGACTGGTTGATGGACAGTTGGGAGGTTGGGGATCCATCCAGGCCAGGACTCCCAGGAGGGAGGCCTGCCCCCATACAGCTTCGAGGCCAGCTCCCGTCTCTGAGGCAATGCAGGGTGAGGGTGGGGGTGGGGAGGTGGTGACAGGACTAAGAAGAGGTCTTGCATTTGGGGAGCATCTGTCCTTATCCCAGGATACTCTTCCAGTTGTCCTCCTTGCTCTGGCCACACTACCTTTTTCTGTTTCTCACCCATGCCAAGCCCATTCTTACCTTAGGGCCTTTGCATTTGTTGTTACTTCTGCCAGGAAGGTTCTTCTACCTACAAGATAGGCATAATAAAGCCGAAGTGAGCTCTATCTATCTATTTATCTATCTAAAAGCCTAACCAACAGTCCAACCAGCTGACTGTCCGACTGGTAGCTATGACGTGCACTGACCACCATGGGGCAGATGCTCAACACAGGAGCTGCCGAGCTGCAGTGACTTGGCAGCTGTGTTTCTCGGGTGACGCACCTGGAACCAGAGAGGAGAGAGCCCGATTCCAGGGTGCATCACCCAAGAACTGCCCTCTTGCAATCTGGGACCTCTCAGGGGATGTCAGAGAGCTGGTTTCAGCCCAATCCCCACAGGCCAGTCCAAGGGACCCCACCGGTGCACAAATCTGTGCATCAGGCCTCTAGTATTACATAATGTATGCACAGCCCTGAGCACAGTCCCTGCACAGAAAGGGTTTATTACTGCAACCACTCAACACATTTAACTGAGTCCCTACTATGTACTAGGCACTGTTTCAGACACCAGAGACTCAATAGTGAAGTGACATTCTAGTTTGGGGAGACAAGGTAGACCCTCCTTCTAGTTCTGCAAATGGCTATCTCTTTCTTGTCATTCAGGACTCGGCTCAAATATTATCTCCTCTGAGAGGCCTTCCCTGACCGTTCATTCTGAATGAGCCATCTCTCTCCCATCACTTTTGCAGTTGAAGTTATCAACCTCTGTAAAACAAACCACCCCAAAACTTAGTGGTTTAAAAGTTCACTCTGGCAGCTGGAGAAGTAAGGATGGAAAGGGCCCAATTTCTCATGATTCTAAAATTTGACTGGGCTTAGCAGGCGGTTCTTCTGTCCTGCATGGTGTAGACTGAGATCACTGGGTGTGGGGGGGGGGGCATCCAAAATGACCCCATATTCCAGTGTCTCTCTCCACGTGGTGTCATCATTCCATGGCAGCTGGGTTCCAGAGGGGAAGAGTTGCCGGTTCCTTTAAGGATTAGGCCAGGAACTGCACAGCATCACCTCCATAGCATTCTGTTGGTCCAAACAAGTGGTGAGATGAACCCAGATTCAAGGGCCATCTGTCCTGTTGGTAGGCGTGGGAAAGAACTTGTGGGATCTTTAACCTACCACACTGTCCACCTGATTACTTTGTTTTGCTTTCTTTATTATATGAAGTTATTTTATTTCATGTTTCCTTTCTTCTGCTTTAAGATAAGGAGAATGAATAGTTTAACTGGCATTGGTTCATGTATCCCCTCTCTCAGGTAGCAGAATACCTTCATCTGACTAGGACTTGCCCTTAAGTAGGTAGATAGCAGAGGCCCTTAAGAGGTCTTACTGCCCCTGTGTGGCTCAGTTGGTTGAGCATCATCTAATGCAACGAGTTCCTGGTCAGGGCACATGCCCGGGTTGCAGGCTCCAGTAGGGGGCATGCAGGAGGCAGTTGATGAATGTTTCTCTCTCACAGAGGTTTCTCTCTCTCTCTGAAATAAATAAAAGCATGTTTTATAAAAAGAGGTATTACTCATGGTGAGATTTCAGCTTGAGATATTGGGACCCTTTCTGTCCCCCCAGCTGCGACCTCTGCTCCCTTAGGTGACTGGTAAGGGGGGGGGAGAGTTTAGCAGTTCCTCATATCTGTCCTCCCCCAAATGCTGTCCTTCAAGGATTATCCACACCCTCCTGCTGTCACCTTCTCAAACCTCACCCTGCCCCCCAGCGGTTCCCCCTGTGGTGTCTCATTTCCCTGGAGTGAAGCTGGGGGCTGGCAGCTGGGAGGAGCGGCTGGCATGCCTGCAGGTGGCGGGCGGCTGATGCAGGTGTGGGGACAGCCCCTGGAAGCCGGGTTCAGTGTGGCTCTCACCCTGTGGCTTTGCCCTCTGCTGCCCCCGAGGTTGAGAATGCTGTCGCCCTCCAGAAGAGCCAGGATGTGCCGGAAGGTGAAGGAGAGAAGAAGACCATGATGAAGAAGATGATGGTGTGGGAGCCGCATCCGATCTGTGGCATTGGGGTGGGGAGGGAGCGGAAGTCCCGAGTCCACCCGCCGATGAGATGGGGGCTGAGGTGGTGAGAGGACAGATGAGGAGGCAGGAACTTGGACTTGAGTCCCAGCTGCACCTCTCGCTGCCCTCTGCCTGTCTAGAGGGAGCTCAGGCAAGTCATTCCCCTCCTCTGAGCCTCCCTCTTCTCATCCTGATCACACCCGAGTCACTGCTTGTTGGGAGGACACAGGCCAATGCTTAGTTCCCTGGAAACATTATATGCCCGGGAGCAGTGATTATTTAATGCCAGCAATTCCTCCTGGTGGGGAGGGAATTTCCTTGTCGTTTTGCAAAATGCAATCACTTCTCAGTTATCCACAGAATGGACGGGGTGGGGATAACCACGGAGGTTTCCAAAATTGCATTTAGCTTTGGGCCCCTTAAAGAGAGAAGACATCCTTGCACTTAGAAACCTTCGTTTAACTAGCATCAATTGCGCACCTACTGTGTGCAGGTACTAGGTCAAAAGTGAGACGTCATTAGACCATCTCCAAAGGAATTCAACTGGATTTCTTTCAGGAGCCCTTCGCTGTGTTTTTGCTTTGGGCCAGTCCATGATTTAAATATACCTCCCCACCATGAGGCTTCGGAAACAGTTCTTGCTGAGCCCCCATGCTTGTGGCTAAGTGGATTTCTGGGTGCAGCTGGTTAGAGCGCGGGTGTTTTTGGTGGCATTGAACTGCGCGCGCAGGGCAGTGAGCAGGCTCCCCTCACGGGAGGCCTATGGGAGTGGAGGCGGGGAGTTCTGCCCAGGCGAGGGGCTCTGCCACCCGCTCCCCGGTAAGGAGGGTGGCCGCGGCCCTGTGGTCTGCAGCGGCCTGCCACCCCCTCATCGGCCCAACTGTGGTCCCCGGTCCAGAGGCAGATCCAGGAGGAGCCGCTGGATTCCCTCTCCAGCTCCATCCGCCAGCAGGCCATGGAGACCCTGACGCAGCTGAGGTGTCCACACCCCCTTCCCAACCCCCATGCCCTTCTTCCCATGGGCTCTGCCTCTCTCTTTTGGGGCCTCTCTGCTGTGCCCCAACCCCACTCCCATGTCTTCTTCTCTCCCCTTGCCCAGTCCCTCCTCCCCACCTCATCTCACCCTTTGTGGGTCTGAATCTCAGGGCCACCCCTACACCTCCATCATCCCAGCCCTGCCTTCCCAGCCCCAGCCTCCGGCCACAGGGTCCCCCCCTCCCCGCCCCCACTCCACGCCTTTGCTCTCTGTCTCTTCACCAGCCACACCCAGCCGGCCCTGGGTGTCCGGGAGCGGTCCGAGCTGGTGAACACGTGCGTGCGGAGTGTGTTCTCGCTGCCCTCGGTGCAGGCCATGCAGGAGAAGGATGAGGCCAAGGCTGAGAGCATCCAGGTGAGCAGGGCCCTCCCACCAGGTCCTGGGCTGCCCAGGGCCCTCGGAGTGAGGCACGTTCCAGGTGATGAGGATGTCCACCTTCTGCTCAAGCGGCGGGGCCTTGGGCAGTTTGCTGACCCTCTCTCGGCCTGAGAGGGATGTTTGGTGAATGAATGAATCTTTGGAATAGGGATCAACCCCTCCTCTGGAGTGTTCGGTCCACTTCTGGGCCCGGCCCCGCCCTGCCCTATGAGAGGGATGTGGGCAGACGCTGGCCTGGCCAGAGGAGGCGGCCAGGGTTGAGAGGAGGAGGGCTGAGGACTGGGCCACGATGAAGAAAGACTGGGCGGAGGCCCGGAGAAGGAGAACCTCCAGGAGCTCATTCCCACGAGCTCTTTACGCCTCTGCAGGGCTGTCCTAGGAGGCGTGGGCAGAGGTGACCCTCAGGGTAGGACGTAGGGTCAGTGGGGGAAGTGAAGGGAAAGGCGTTTCAGCTCAGGGTAAGGCACATTCCTTCATCCTTTCGTCCATCTAATATTAACCGAGGGCCTACTCCTGAAGTTCAGGGTGGAGTTTCAGTAGGGGCAAGGGCAGGGGGGAGATAGACATGATCAGGGAATCTTACAATTAATGCAAAATTACAGTACCAGCAAATGTTGCAAGCAAAAAGTACTTGGTGCTATAAGAGTCCAGAATGGGGGAACCTGGCCTAGATGGGGGTCCGGGGTCATGGTGCTGGAGCTGAGGTTAAAGAAGAGCTAATTAGACAAAGGGAATGGGGCTGGCACACCAGGCAGAGGCCTGAGGACAGAGAGAACATGGTGTCTGCAAGGGTGACACTGAGGCAGTGTGGCTGGAGCCCGGAGGGCCAGGCTAGAGTGCGGGGAAGCAAGGCAAGAGAGCTGTGGGAGCCAGACCAGGTGGCAGTAGGAGGGCTCTGGGTTTAAGGGGGGCGGGGGAGAAGAGAGCAGTCCCCTTGTAGTACCAGCCCCAGCCAGCAGAGGTCAGCACTGCACAGTGATAGGCTGCAGATGAGAGGGAAGGAGGAGGAAGTTGGCGAGTGAGGTTTGCTTGGTGGTTGCGTTGTAACCATGAACAATGACAACATGAGAGACAGTCACGGTGACTTGGCAGGACAAGGGAAGACAGGGGAGAGAGGGCCTTCCCAGCATGGCTCGAATCCACTGCTCAGCCTTGTGCATGTATAATGCACACGCACTTACTAAAACCATTCCAGGGCTGTGGTGCGGCTGACAGAGGAGGCGCCTGGGCAGGGTAGAGATGGCCCCTGAAGAGGGCGACTTGGAAAATCTACTTAGGTCTAGGGATAGCAATGAAAAGAAGGATCAGAGACAATGATAAAGTTTATCTAGCTCTTACAGCTCTAGAGCATTTTTCCACCCACTCCTCATCTGTTGCTTACCTGGCCTATAGTAGATTCTCAGTAAATGTTGGGTTTCTGCTTTCTCCCCCTTTAAGGTAAGAAGTGGATGGATAATAATGATCAATTTGTTGATAAGGAAACTATAACCCATGGAGGGGAAGGAATGTGTGCAATATCATACATCAAGTTAGTCTCAGAGGAGGGACCAGAGAGCAGCTTTCCTGGCCCTCCCCCACCAACACACACACACACACACACACAGGGGTTGCCCGGGGCTGGGGTCTGCATGTTGTCATTGTTCAGTGGCCTCCCAGTGGCTTGGTCCCCCTCCTGTCCACAGATACTCTACCGCCAGACCGTGGATGCCCTGCAGACACTGCTCAACGCTCTCTTTGTTGAGGACCCCACTCCTGCTGGGCTGAAGAGCATTTTGGAGGTGTGGGGACCGGGAAGAGAGGAAGGGAAGGGTGGGGGAGGAAGCAGAAATGGCTCAGGAAGGGGGGGGGGCGGGGGGAAGGGGGGCGGGGTGTGTGGTGCTAGATCCAGAAGGAGTGATTTGACTTCCGGATGTCATCTTGTGCCCATGTTCTGCCTCCCTGTCTTTTACAGCCCATCCCAGACTCCTGCCCCTCCACCCTCTCCCCGTCTCTCATACTCCTGCTGCAGCCGCCCCCATACCTTTGCTGCCTCTATTATTGCCCCTGTCTTTCTCTTTCATCCTCATGACTCTCCATCTTTCATCTCTCTCCTCATTGGTCTTCCAGCCTCATTCTCAGCTTCTGAACCCATGAGTCCGTAAGCTTTAAGAAGAGGAGAAGAACTGTGGGGAGTGGTCTTTTTCTTTTTTTTTAATCCTCACTTGAGGCTATTTTTCCATTGATTTTTAGAGAGAGTGGAAGAGAGAGGGAAAGAGAGAGAGAACTATCAATGTGAGAGAAACCCATCAATTGGTTGCTTCCTGAATGTGCCCCAACCAGGGCCTGGGCCGGGAAGGAGTCTGCAACCGCAGTATGTGCCCTTGACCGGAATCGAACCTGGGACCCTTTGGTCCTCAGGCCAATGCTCTATCCACTGAGGCTAGGGCGGGAGTGGTCTTTCTGCCCTCCCCAGAAGCTGGTCAATGGAGGCTGGCAGCCGGCCTGTAGCTCTGGGTCTTGCCCTTGTCCTCACAGCCCCTGGGGCCCTGGATGAACTCCGGAAAGGCCCATGAACGAGCACGCGCTGTGAACAGCAATGTCTCTTTGTTGAACCATACGCTTCTCACCCTGCCTTTCTTTGTGAGTGTCCCCTGGGAGGCGGGGGGGCCCCTTCTGGGGAGAGTCTTCCCAGCTCTGAGGGTGCCTGTGCATCTGTCCAGAGATTCCCAGGTGACCCTTACCACCCTCAGAGGGCTCTGCTCTCGGGGACAGGTATTCCAGCTCCGTTCACCATTTGCTGTATAGCATTATTGAACCTATCAGACTCAGTCCCTAAGATTACAACGCAAACAGATGTCTTCGGGATTCCCTGCGCTGGGGCTTCTGCTGGGGAGACTCATCCTTCGCATCGGGGATCCTGAGGAGGACATTGGCCGGGAGGCTTTGGATGGCATCGCCATCCTCTACACCATCCTGGAGCTCCAGAAACGTAAGCCTGGAGCACCTCCGAAGCCAGGCTTCTGCGCAGGCACCTGGCCAGGGACTCGCCTGGAGCTTTAGCTACGAGGCACTGGTGGGAGATCGTGGAGACCAGCAAAGGGTCTGATGGGGTCTGCAGAGGCACAAACACAGGCCCCACAGGACCAGGGGACAAAGGCGACAAACAAACCTATTTTGATTTAAGCATTCCTTCTATCTCGGCTTTTCCTCATCCTCCCAAGTTTAATTGGTGACTCGTTTTCACGTTCCCATGGAACCATATATACCCAGGCATGATAGCCCTAATATCTTGTTTCCTGGTCTGTCTTTCCCACTAGACTATATCCCCATTTGAGGGCAGGGCAAGGCTGTGTCTGGTTCACCACTGAATCCCCAAGGGCCGGCACATGGTGGGTGCTTAGTGACTATTTATTGAACGAACAGAAAACAGACTCTATCTTAGAATTGGGAGTGGTTCAAACCTGTTGGTGGAGAACATCCCTGGATTCAGCTTCAGGGAGCTAGAGATGCGGTGTGGGCTGGCACAGGTGCCCCGATGGCACAGTATCACCTGTTCCTGGCATCCTTCTTTTCGCCATAGTCCCAACATTGCCCCAAACCAAGGGACCTGGGCATATGGTTTAAACTTCCCTGGCTCCGGAGGCGGAGTAACCTAGGTACAAGATCAGCTCTAGCCCTTCCTAGCTGTGTGACCGTAGGCAAGTACTTCTCTCGTCTAGGCCTAGGTTTCCTCATCCGTAAAAAAGGGTGCAATAGGATATAATGCACAAGATTTTTGAGAGCTCAAACAAGATCATATATGTAGGAGACCAGCTCAGTGCCACACACAGACATTTGTCAAATAGTTTTGTTTTCCCCACGCCTACAAGGATGATCAGTTTCAGCCTTTTGGGATCTGTCTGGCGTCCTTGCTTTTCTTGACCTCTAGCATTTGGGACAAAGATTTGGCACCTGGGCGATGTCCCCTGCTGCCCAGGAACCACTCAGACCTCCTGAGTGATGGGTGAAAGTGGTCTAAGTCATGTTCACCATCAGCCTTAGGGGCAGGAATAGCATAGACCAAGTTAGTACACATGGCTAGAGTTAGCAAATGAAAGGGTAGGACACCCACTTAGCTGTGAGTTTCAGATAAACAATGAATAATTTGATTGAATATATATTTGAGATACACTTTCACTAAAAATTATTTGTTTACCTGAAATTCACATTTAACTGGGTATCCTGTATTTTATCTGGCAACCTGAGGCCAAACCCACTCTGTTAGATTCTCCAGGAGCCAAGTGGTTTGTCCAGGCCCCTCCCCCCTGTAGGAAGCAGCCAAGCTAGGATATGAACCTGCGTGTGCCTGATTCTAGGTCTCAAGCTCCTTCCCTTTACATACAACCCACACACTTGGTCCATGTGGCCACTCCACCCTGACGGACCTTTCTTATGCCCATGTCTTGCCTATGCTGGGGGATCCAGGTAGGACCCAGGCCAGGCCACAGTAAGGGCTCAGAACATGCACCGGAAGTGTGTTTCCTTCAATAGAAAAAACAGAGCCATCGTGTGCCAGAGACTATTCTAGGCCCTGGGACACAGCAGTGAAGACAAATATAAAATTAATGAATTAAAGAATCCTCCCTGTTGAGCTTGCCTCCTTGTTGTCAGGAGACAATAAAATAAAAAAGTAGTGCATATAGTAAGTTAGATGATGATAAATCCTAAAGAAAAAAGGGCAGAAAAGAGGGGGTTGGGAATGCCAGGGGTAGGGCGATTGCCAATTAAAAGAGGTATTGCCACACACCCACCAGAATGGCAAAAATGAAACATACAGGCAATACACATGCTGGTGAGACGCGAAGCCACTGGAACGCTCGTGCACTGCGGGTGGGAGCACATGGTCCCCGCCGTGGAGAACTGTCAGTGTCCCCTCACGTTGAACCTATGCCTGCCCCAACACATAGCAATTTCTCTCCTAGCCACCCACCTAACAAATGTGTACGTTTATTCACCAAAAGGCATGGACTAGGCATACTGGAATGTTCATAGCAGCACGATGCATGATAGCTGGAAACAACCCAAAGGTCCCTCAGAACCGGAACAGATACATACATTGTAGTAGATTCATACCATGGGAACCATGCAGCACTGAGATGAATGAGGCAATGCTGCTTGCCGTGGTGCCAATGAATCTCGCCCATGATGTCGTGAAAGGCAGACATCAAGGGTAACATATGAGGCCATTCATACAAGTCCAACAGCAAGGATGTCCACTCTGTGGGTGAAGGCAGAACCGTGGCTCCCGGGTGCCGAGGGGAGAGCGGACCGGAAAGGGCACAAGAGGGGCTTCTGGGTGCTGATCGGGTTCTGTTTCTCGGGCTAGGCCCAGTTCCATGGCCAGGTTGAGCATCTGAAAATGCATTAAGTTGGGTGCCTATGATGTATGCACTGCCTCCATGTATGTTCAACACAACGTTTTAAAGGCGTGGTGGTCGGGCCTCACTGAGAAGGCCCTCTTCTTGCAGGGACCAGAGATAAGAGGGAGACCAACAAGAAGGAACTGTATGAGAGCAACAAGCGGTTCCTGGGGCCCTACAACCCTGCCAGCCCGTGCCAGAACATTCTGCGTGTCATCGCGGTACTGCTGGCTGGCCTCTGCTGGGCCTTCCCGGGGATGCGGGAGAAGGGCCGCGCCCATGCCCGATGCCTTCCCCACCCCTCCCATCTTTCCAGGTTCAAGTCCCCTTTCCAGGAAGCCTGCCCCGACCACGTGGGCCACGCTGAGTGCCCGTGACCCCTCTGGCCTGAGCCACAGCCTATGGGTCACGTCGCCCCTGTTTTGCGGCTCCTCCCTGCTGACCTCGGCCTGTCTGGCGCATTTATGCAGCTGGGTACAGCTCATTCGGGGCTGTCCACGTGCGCCTGCATCTCTGCGCCTCTGTTTCAGGAGTTCGGAGACTTCCTGGGGCCCCAGCAGGTCAAGGACCTGCTGCTAGCCGCCCTGGAAGGGCTGACCGGCGGCTCGGAGGCGGAGGCCCGGGGCAGAGACTCGGGGGAGATGATGCAGCTGGCCTCGGAGGTGACGCTCAGCTCAGTGCTGGAGTGGTACCGGCACAGGGCGCTGGAGGTGGTAAGGCCCTGGGAGCAGGGGCTGGGCGGGGAGACCCCACAGGGCCCGCTCATCCCTCAGGCAGAGAGGGCTGGTGGTGGCTGAGTTCTAGGTGCTCCCAACTTGGGGCGAGAAAAACCTCACCCATGCGGTGTGGGGTGGAGGTGGGCAGTGAAGACAAAGCGGCTCACTTTCAGGGAAGGAGCAGGCATCTGCCCTCCCCATTTCTCTCTGTGTGCCCCTCTCCCCTGTCACTCCTCTCCTCCTCCCTCTCCCTGCCCCCACGCCTCCCTTTGCTTCCCACGGGCCTCCCCCTGCTCACGGCGCCCGCCACTGTGCTCCAGATCCCAGAAATCATGCAGGCCATCTACATGCAGCTGAGCCACATCCAGGAGCCCCGGGCCCGCGAGGTGGCCCTGCTGCCCATCTCTCTCCTGGCCAGCTCGTTCATGACCGAGGTCGTCGTGGCCCTGCTCATGTGCCCCCTCCCACTGGACAGGTACCAAGTAAGGGGGGCTTGTCAGCCACCACATCTCAGAGGGTCAAAGCAGCTTTCCCCCTCCCCACACCTCCGTCTGAGACTCTCCTTCTACCCAGAGGAGCCCCTTGCCCTTCCAGATGGCCCCTCCTCTGTGACCTGTGGTGCTATGACAACCAGTAAGCACTTCCCAAGCACTGCTAGCTGACTTTGCTCAGCATTAATAGTGCAATAACCCCATTCTACAGACCAGGAGACTGAGGCTCAGGGGAAGTTTTTTATTTTTATTGATTTCAGAAAAGAAGGGAGAGAGACAGAGAGAGAGAGAGAGACAGCCAGGACCTGTTTGGCTCAGTGGATAGAGCGTCCGCCTTCGGACTGAAAGGTCCCAGGTTCGATTCTGGTCAAGGGCATGTACCTTGGTTGTGGGCACATCCCCGGTAGGGGGTGTGCAGGAGGCAGCTGAGCGATGTTTCTCTCTCATCGATGTTTCTAACTCTCTATCCCTCTCCCTTCCTCTCTGTGAAAAATCAATAAAATATATTTAAAAAAAAAAAGAGAGAGAGAGAGAGAAAGAGAGAGAGAGAGAGAGAGAGAGGAACATCAATGATGAGAGAGAATCATTGATCAGCTGCCTCCTGCATACTGCCTACTGGGGATTGAGCCCATAAACCAGCCATATGCCCCGACTGGGAATCGAACCATAGGTTGATGCTCAACCACCGAGCCATGCCAGCCAGCCAGCCAGGAAGTTTCTGAGCCAGCACCAGAATGAGGACCTAAACTCAGATCTGACCAGCTCCGAGCCCAGAGCTCTTTAATGGCGCCATAGAAAGGAAGGCTGGGAGACCGTCCTGACTCAGCCTCTAGCCGCTGTGTGGTCTTGGTACCCTGCTGTCCTCTCCGGGCTTAGTTTTCCCCCACAGGCAAAAGGAGGAAGTAATCCCTGCGTTCCCATTCCACATGAGCGGTCGTGACAAGTAATGCAGCCAGCTGTGCTGAGTCCCTGCCAGGTTCCAGGCCTGTGCAGGAGGACGGTCCAGGCTCTCCGCCTCCAGGGAGTAGGTGGCCTGATGGGCAGAGAGGACTGGGGCCAGATGTGAGCTTGTAGGCAGGAGACACCAGTCAGACTGCCCCAGCCACTCAGCCCAGGAAATGCCCCCACACCTTGGAATGGCTAAAGCAAGGCAGAAAGTGGGTGGCCTGCGGGAACCCTTTTCACGTCTCGCGTGGTTCAGGGTTCAGGTTCAGGGTTCGGGTTCTGGAGGAGGCCGCACACAAATGAAAGAGACTAGAAAAATATTAATTTGGTGATATTGGGGGCCAGGCGGCAGCCCACCTCTAGGGGGAGGACTACACACTGCTCCGGCCTTGCTATCCCTTTTATTAAGGTTTGGGATCCACCCATAGCCAGTAATAGCCAATCAGCAAGGATTTACATAAGATTGACAGGTGGAAGTTGCGGCAGCTACCAATGTCTCAATCAGAGGACAATGGGCGGCTTCCAGCAGTGGCCCACACCTTACGCTGTTTGGTTGAGAATGAATGTAAAAGAATTGTGGGAGCTATGCAAATGGGGCGTGCTTCTAAATAAGAGTTGGCGTCATTCTTAGAAACCAAAGGCTGCGCTCCCACCTGCGAGGAGTGTGCCCTTCGGACTGCACTGCCCGCCAGAGGGTTTTCTTCTGGAGCCACTGCACGTTCGGACTCACGAGGCCACCAGGGCCACACTTGACTTAGAGTCGCTCAGGATATCCTAGTCGGAGGGGCAGTGTCAGGGGCTCCTCTTTGCAGGAAACCATGCAGCAGCCCCTGAAGCCACCGGACAGCTGGAACAACGTTTAAGGAGGCCCTGGCTCTCGGGTGCCAGGCCTGCACTTGTATGAGCCCGAGAGTGAGGGACTCCTTAAATTTTGTGCCCCAGATGCTTCCCTTTCCTCACTTTCCTCTTGGCCTTGGGTCCAAGAGTTGGTCTCCTGGGCCTCTCAGGTGAAAGGAGCAGGAGCTGCCCTGGCTTACATGTCTCTGGCCTCGCAGGAGCTAGTATTTCTTACAACAAATAACTCATAGACTTTGCTTCCAGGGTCCCCACAGGGACAGATCCAGTCACAAGAGTCCCTGCACCCCAGGAAGCTCAACGCTCCGGCGTCCCCATCGGTTCTTATAGTTAATTTACAGTTCCTCCCAGCCCAGATGCAATTTACCAATTGGGTCATTTTTACCATAAGCAACGGTAATTTTTTACCATTTTTGCCTAGCAACATAGTTGACATACTGTGTTTATCAGGTTTCCAGGGCAACAGAGCTGGAAAGTTAATGGAAGTTTCAACCTCACGCAGAAGCACTGGCCTCTCAGTGCTTTCAAGTCCCCAGGAGAGGCGTGTCCACAGGCTGGAGCCGCCTGCACAGATGCCTTCCTGTCCCCTGCCTGGTGGACTGCCTCCTAAAGGACAGGAGTGGGGGCTCCTGATGTGGCAAATGCAGGCTCCAGGCCCCAAAGGCTTTGGAGACATCAGACCTGGTCACTTCATGACAATACAGCTCCTTCGCTGGGTAGCCTTGGACTGGTGATGCCACCTCTCTGAGCCTCAACTCTGCATCTGTGAAATGGGAATAGCAACCCACCCTGAGGTCATTTTGAGAACCCAGTGACTTTGCATGGCTTAATATCTTGTTCACACCTGTAGCCCCAGAAATTTGCTTAGTGCCTGGCAGACAGCAGACCCTCAGTATGTGCTGGAGTAAAAACTTGTATGTAAAGCACCTGGCATAATATCTAAGAAATCAGGTTTTCTATCACTATTAGCCCCTGCTTCACAGGGAGTGTTTTCTGGATCGTTCCAGAAAGTTGCTGGCGTGCTCATGGATACCATTGGAAGGCCGGGTGGGTGCCCTGCCCTGGTCCTCACTAAATATCCCACCCCTGACCTCCCAGCAATGGAGCAGAGATGTGGAGGCAGCTGATACTGGGCAAGCCCAGCTGTGATGTCCGAGAACTCCTGGACCTGCTCCTGACCAGCCTGAAGGAGAGGCCTGTCACCAAGAAGGGCAGGGCCTCCATCGTGCCCCTAGCGGTGAGACCTGCCTGCCTGCCTGCCCCTGCCCCTGCCCCTCCCGCCCCTGCTGGGCTTACCACACCCGGCTTCTCTTCTCGGCTTCTCGTGCCCTGCTCTGCTGGCAGCTAGTTGTGTGGCCTTGGGCAATCCTCTGCCTCTGGGCTCTTGGTTATGACCCACTGATGACAATGGTAGTGCCACTCACAGTCCCATCAGCATCCCGGGGTAGTGAACAGGAAATGACCGGGGATGGCAGACCTGCGTCTGGGAACCGGCGTTGCTATGTTACTTTTGTGTGGCCTGAGCAGGTCACTGTACCTCTCTGAGGCTCCGTCTCTGCATCTATAAATGCAAAGCAGAGTATCTGTCTCGCAGGTGGCTGTGAAGACTAAACAACTCATTCCTTCATTTGGTGACACAAAACATTTCATGCTCTTCTTGCTGCCAGGCTCAGCGCTCAGCCGTAGGAACACAGAGGGAAGGGGCTCTGACTGCAGGAAGGTCGCTGGCTCGAGAGACAGCTTCTCTCTGCCTCTGTCACCGCTGCCCTGGTCTAAGGCAGCGGGGGAATACCCCTGCCCACTCCCTGCTCCCGCTCCCGCCCCTGCAATCTGGACTGCAGCCAAAAAGTCTCTGAGGAATGCGCACCTGCTCTTCTCAGCCTCCTCAATGGCGTCCCATTGCCCGGGAGAGTAACCCAGTGCTCCTACCCACCCGTGCTGCAGGCCCCACCCCTCACTGCCTGCCACGCTCCACGCTCCTCTTGCTTGCTCCAGCCTCACTGGTCCTGACCAGAATGTCATACATGCTATGCTATCTCCTGTCACAGGGCCTTGGCACGTGTTGTTTCCTCTGCCTAGACTACTCTCCACCGAGCTAACTTCTATCCATTCCCTCAGCTCTCAACTCAAGCATCACCTCCTCAGGGCAGCCCTCCCCGATCTCCCTGACAAGATAAAACCTGTGCATATTATACTTTGCATCACATGCTTTATCTTGGGAGAATTTACCCCAGTTGTGATTTGACAGTAGTTGGAAGGGGTCATTCGATTAATCTGTGAGGTGCATGAAGACGGATAACTGAGCCTGTTTTGCTCACCATGATATCTCCAATGTCTGACATACACCTGGCACACAGTAGACATGACACATTTTTTGAACTGATATATTCAACAAATAGTTATTGAGCACCTACTATGTGCCATGCACACTCATAAGCTCTGGGCATACAGCAGAGAGCAGGACATTCTGATGGAGGAAAGCAAACAGACAAAGGTGTGGGGAATGGAGGAGTGGGTGGCATTGCTCTTTGCAGAGGAAGGTACTCCCGCTCAGCAGTGCAGTCCGTGTCTTCCCAAGGTCACACAGGCGGGGAGCAGTGGTGCCAGGACCCACACCCAGATCTCCTCCCTCCAACCCTGTGCTTCACCCCTGATCTCTCTGCCTCTCCCCCAGCGCTGAGTTCTGTGAACAAGCACCAGCACCCGTGCCTTCCCTGCCCTGGGCGTTTATCCACTCCTCCTCCCGTCAGTGTGTGTTCGTCTACTCTTCAGTCGGTCATTCATGCTTCTGGTTCAACCAGCATGGTAGAGATAGCCTGGACTAATTTAAAAATATATATATCTTTATTGATTTTTTATTAGAGAGAGAGGAAGGGAGAGGGAGAGAAAGATAGAAACATCGACTGGCTGCTTCCTGCTAGCCCCCTCCTGGGGCTCGAGCCCGCATGTGCCCTGACCGGGAATCGAACCGGTGACCTCTTGGTGTATGGGTCGACGTTCAACCCCTGCGCCACACGGGCCGGGCTGGACTAATTTTTATATTGTGGTATTGATAAACCATTTGAGCAAGAAGAAGCCAAGAGCAGAGCCCTGTGGCGCATCACTAGCGACTTTTCTCTACACCACAAGCTGCTTTGTTTAAACACACTCATTGGTTTTCGGGCTGCTGCAAAGTGTAAAGGCTTTGAGGCCAGGAGGCTCGTCTTAGCTCTGCCACTGCCTGTCTGTATAACCTTGGTCAGTCACTTCCCCCTCTTTATCCTTCATATTTACATCTGTAAAATGGGTAGTACTAACTCCTGCCTGTCTGTCTCACCTGTTAAGAAGAGCGAGGTAGTGTAGGTGAAGGGGTTTCTTAAGCTGCGGATTACAGATAAGTGCCACTCATTGTTCTCATCCAGCCCACATTATGGCTTTTATTTCCATGGGAACAAGCCCTGCGTTTTGGTGGCACAGATTTCAACCATTTCTTTAGAAAGCATTCTCCCTTCTCCTCCATTCAATTCCCACCACGCCTGTGAGCTGGCTGGAAGAGGACCATAACCTCACTTTATGGAGGGTGAATCTGAGGCCCGAAGAGAGGCAGGGAGTGGTGGAACCAGAATGAGCCATCAGGTCTCAGGACCCCAGCCCATCACCGCCCCCTCCCACCGCCCCTGGTCCTGCAAGTTAGAGAGGACTTGGTGGGCAGAGTGTGAGGGGTGGGCCCAGGCCAGGACCGGAGAGGACTGGTAGGTGAAGTTGGGAGGTGAGTGCAAATTGGGTCCTTGGGAGCCTGCTGGGCCAAACGCCAACAAAGCCGAGTTTCCGGGACTTGGGAGGGCTGGTGGGGGGGCAGGAGGGTGAGGCAGGTGGGTTTGGGGTGAGAGAGTCCAGGACTGGTCCTCCCTGACTCTGCTCGAGGCTGGGGTTTGTTTTGGCTGCTGGCTGTACGGGGAGGCAGCGGGGCAGTTTAACGGCCCAAAGTCAAGGGTCAGCTGGTGCCCCTCGCGGTCTGTGTGCCTGTGTTACAAAGAGGAAGAGGCAGGGCAGCTACAGCCTTATCTCAAACCCTGGGCTCAAGACCCAGCTCTGCCCACAAGGGGGTGACCTTGGGCAGGTCCCGTCCCCCATCTAGCTTGTCTCCTCACAGTGCGAGCCATGGACACTCCACCTCCCAGGAGATGGGGTGGGATCCCTCCCCCAGGAGCTTCCAGGGGTGTGAACATCAAGCTGCAGGCCTTTGTTGTTGCTCTGGTGCAGGGCTCACCCAGAGAGCCGGGAGCCGGGCGGGGCACGGAGGGGACCTGGGTTTTCCCAGGCTGGGCCCCAGTAGAGCAAAGATCCAGGTGTGACCTAGAGAAGGGGAGCATCCCCTGCCGGGGATGCCGAGGCAATGGGCGGGACGTCCCATCAGCCTCCCCTCTGCCCTCAGGCAGCCAGCGGCCTGTGCGAGCTCCTGTCGGTGAGCAGCTGCCTGGGCCGCGTGAGGCGCATCTACCCCCAGCTGCTCCTGGCCCTGCTCATTCAGGTCCATTACCACATCGGCCTCAACCTGCCTCGCCGCCCGCCTTCCCAGCCTGCCCGCAGGGACGCCAAGAAGAACGCACAGCCCTCCGTCTTCGAACCCGTGCGGTAGGCTCCTGCCGTCTCTGGCTCGGGGAGGGCCACGCAGCCAGGGCCCTTGTGAAGGTCTTTAGGGCGCCGACCCATAGCAATTAGCTGTGGGGCTAGAAGAGAGAACAGAAGCACACTTTGGTGAAAGCCAGTCATCTGTCCAGCACCTGTCCGTGTGTCAGACTCTGCTCAGTGCTGGGCCCCAGGAGAACCGGCCCGCCCCCGGGGCTCACCGTGCCATTCTCCTCTCTCCCCAGGGGTATTATCAGCATTAGGTTTGTATCCAAGACCCAACCATCGGATTTTACATTATTAATCAGAATAGGTAATATATGCACATAGTAAACATCTCCAAAGACATTAAAAGTGAGCTTCCTTTCCCCCTCACCCAGTGACCCTCCCCAGGAGGACAGAGTTCTTCCTTGCCCTCCCAGAGGTGTGTGTGCAAAGATAAGCTCATAAGTTTATTTCTCTAGTTTTACACCAATGGGGCTGTGACCCTCACACAGGTGTACATTTTCTGCTTTTAGCATATGCTATATATTGGAGATCATTACATATACAGCTGCTCATTTAAAAAATATATATATTTGTATTGGTTTCAGAGAGGAAGCGGGAGAGAGAGATAGAAACATCAATGATGAGAGAGCATCATTGATCAGCTGCATCCTGCACGTCCCCTACTGGGGATCGAGCGCAACCTGGCTACAATGGGAGCTGCCCGGGGAAGAGGCCTGGGCGGAGGGCGGCCCAGCGTGCTGGGAGCGGGGCGCCACGAGGTCTCAGCCCCCTTGTCTTGGCAGCTGGGTGGTCAAAGTGGTGAAAACCCTGCTGCTGAAGATGGGCTGCTCATACGAGGCCACCTTTCTGGATGACCAGGGCGGCTGGGAGCTCCTGGGGCAGGCGGAGAACCACCACCGCGGCGTGTCCCTGCTGGCCAGGTGAGGCCAGGGCCCGGGCAGGGGTCCGAGGGAGGGGCGAGACCGCGGCTCCTTCAGACGGACAGACGTGGGTTTGCGTCTCTCTGGCAAACCAACCCCTCAGCCCACCACCTCTTCTCTAAAACCAGGAGAGCCTCGTCTGCCTCGCGGGTAGACGACACGTATGTGAGGGACGGCACACGCTCTGCGGAGGCAGCGTGGCTGCCACAGTGCCCGGCAGCGCAGAGCACTGAGGTTCAGGAAGCCCCGTGTCTCACTGCTATGATTCCTTCCCACACGCAGGCAGAAAGGATGGGGCCGTCAAGTAGTTCGGAGTGTGGCCTTGGAGTTGGGTTGCCGGCGTCTGAACCCCCCTTGCCATTCCCAGCTGTGACTTCCCTGGGTCTCCGTTTCCCTTCTTTAGTATGGAAATAATAACAGGACCCACACCAAGATTTGGGGGGAGGGTTAAATAAAGGACTTGGAACGGCACCCGGCATATGGTAAGAGCTCAACACAGGTGAGCTTTCACTACCCTTCTGCGGACTGGTGAGGCAGGAATGACTGATGCAGAGGAGGGTGCCAGAGAGGGACAGGTATGTACCCAGAGTCACACAGCCAGGAAGTGGCAGAGCTGGGAAACGACCTGCTGACCCAGACCAGGGCTCGTCCCTGCCACCACACACCGCCTCCCCTGGGGTCAGGAGAGGGCCCCTGGATGTCAATGATGTGACCCCTGCAGGAACAGCCTGTCCCTCAACCCTGTACCACGCGCCCAGGGTGGTGCTCTCCCTGGGTCTCAGGACACAACACATTTATTGAGCACTTATTATGCTCAAGTCGGCATGCAAAGGGCTGTCTGTGTGTATGTGGGTTATTCCCTTTAATTCTCACTGTGGCTGATGAAATAGCACTATTATTATCCCAGTGTTACCCAGGAGGAAACCGAGTCACAGAGAAGCTAGGTGACCTGCTCAGGTCACACAGCCAATGGTGGGGCCAGGATTTGAACCCAGGCAGCCTCACTCCAGACTCTGCAGCGGCCACACTCTCTGACTCACTGGTGAATGGAGCGTAGAGCAGTGGTCCTCGGACTTGAGCGAGCCTCACAGGCATTCACAGGGCTTGCTGAAACGCTGAGTGCTGGGCCCCACCCCCAGAGTTTCTGATTCAGTCCATTGGGGTGGGGCCCGAGAATGTGCATTTCCCGGGATGCTGATCCTGCTGATCCAGGGGCCCCACTTTGAGAAGCACTGACTTGGTACAATAAACAAGACAGCTGGAGTGGAGAGCCCTGGGTTGGGGCTCCAGCCCTGCCATTTCCCCAGCGCTGTGACCCTGAGCCTCTGTCTCCTTATCTGTGAAAACGGGGATGTGATGGTAATCCTCGAAGCTTCGTGGTGAGGATCCGTATGGGCACGCATCAGGCTGCTGCCTGGGGCTCAGTGGGCAGGCCCTCACACTCTCTCCTGCTGTCTCCTCCTCCTGAACTGGTCCTGTGCAGTCGGGAGTCCTGAGCCTGTCTGTCTTACTGATTTTCCCTGTGCTATTGGGCAAGTCACTTTCCCACTCAAAGCCTCAGTTTCCCCACCTGTAAAACTAAGTAGCTAGCCTAGATGGCCTCTGAGATGCTGTCCAGGTGGGAAATCTTGGGAGCACCGAACCCAGGGGACCTGGTCTTGTCCATAGTTTCGAGGGTCATGGCCAGACCCCCACCAGCCGGTCTCCCTGGGGCTGGAGAGCCTGAGGGACTGCCCCTCTGCCCCCCAACCCCAGGGCCATGGTGCAGTACTCCTGCCAGGAGCGGTGCCGCATCCTCTACCTGCTCATCCCGCTTCTGGAGCGAGGCGATGAGAAGCACAAGATCACGGCCACTGCCTTCTTCGTGGAGGTACCAACCGGGCACTGGGTGCCGGTGGGCGCTGCTCCCAGGCCTCCCCTGGGCCTAGGCCTCAGGTCACATTTTCTCCTGTGCAAATTGAGCTTAACATGTATAGTTTTTTTGTGAGCATGATTTCTCTTGAATATGATGAGCCCCTCTTCCCTCCCTTCTCACCTCCTCTCTCCACTCCTTCACCATTCCACTCTGCTCAGCCTTCCCTAGTGCCCCAGGCAACCAGCATCCTTTGCTGGGTATGTCTGTGCACTGGGCACCAGATTGGAGACGCAAATACACATTTGACTCTGCCCTGCTCTCAGCGGATCCTTGGTGCGTGGGCACGCGGGGAGTAATGGCCACCCTCCCTCAGCTCTTCCAGATGGAGCAGGTGCGGCGCATCCCCGAGGAGTACTCTTTGGGGCGGATGGCGGAAGGCCTGAACCACCACAACCCCATCATGAAGGTGCTGTCCATCCGAGGCCTGGTCATCCTGGCCCGCAAGACTGAGAAGGTGAGCCGAGGGCAGAGGAGAACCCGGCCCGGCCCGGCTCAGGGCTGGAGGGAGGATGGAGCTGGCCATTAGCTCTCGGATGCCAGTGCTGGAATCAGAGCCCGTTTCTGTCCCGTCTATAAAACCAGCTGCCCATCAGTAACATGGGTGGCTCTTAATAATTCCCTGCATGCTTTATTCTTTCTGAAATAGTTTCTAATCCAGACTTTTCACAATGATCTTCAAGGCAGTGTGTGTAAGAGGGGCTGGGCATGGCGGTAATTACTCCGGTTTTACAGATTAGGAAACCAAGGCCAGGCTTGTTGGGGAATCAGCAGCATTTTTTAAAGTGCTTTGTTTTTTCCTACCGCTCACTGTGGCAGCTCAGGATGTATGCAGCGGGATGAAGTGACAGGATGTAGATTCACAAAGCTAACCAAGAACACAAGGAAGGGGGCAGAGAGCAAAGGGCCTCAGGGGTCCAGGCCCGGAAGGAGTCAGCAAGGCCAAAGAGGGCTTCAGGGAGAGCAGAGCTTGAGGGAGGGCATCCAGGTGGTGGTAGTGGTGGGGGAAGGTGGGCTGGCATGGCAAAGCCTGGAAGCAGGGCTTGCTCCACCAAGTTCTTCTCCGTGAATCAGAGGCTGGGTCTCCTACCCGTTAGCCCAGGAAGGAGCCCCACCCCAGTGCTCCTGCCCCACAGACCGCCAAGGTGCAGGCCCTCCTGCCCTCCATGGTGAAGGGCCTGAAGAGCGTGGACGGGCTGCTGGTGATGGAGGCGGGCCACAACCTCAAGACCATCTTCAAGGGGCAGGACCGGAAGCTGAATGACAGCTCGGTCTACGTGGAGTTGCTGCAGATCCTGCTGCCACACTTCAGTGACGTAAGGAACCCCACAGGGGTGGGGGGTGAGGGGTGGGGGGTGGGGGGTGGGAGGGGTGGGGGTCGGCATATAGAGGGCAGTTCTTTACTGCCCTGCGGGCTGCAATACCCCCACGGCCCGCAGGACCTGGGCAGGGCCAGGTCATTCCAACACAGTCCTTTTGCAATAGGTTTGCATAGAGAAAGGTCCTTTTCTAATTGGCTCTCACAGAGGGAGCGCTCACAGAGGCTGGCTTCATTGCTATTGGTGCACCTACAGGGGGTGCATTTTTATCGGTTCTGGCAGAGGGGGGGCATTTTCCTACTTGGCACTTAGGCACCGTTGAGGTGAGCAGGAGCCCTGGCTGGGAAGAGCAGGCGGAGCTCCGGATCTAGGCTCCGGTCAGGGGAAGGCCAGCCCCAGGTCAGCCCCACCGGGCGGCCTCTGCTAGTCTCTGTCTCCTGCGCCTGGAGGGCCACTCGGAATGAGTGGAAGGAAGGTCACGGTGCCTCCATGTGGGGCTCAGAGGCCCAGGCAGCCTCCTGGGAGGAGGGGACGCGCCTGAGCCTCCGCGTCTGTCCCAGTCACGCGAGGACGTGCGCTCCTCCTGCATCAACCTGTACGGCAAGGTGGTCCAGAAGCTGCGGTCACCCTGCACGCCTGCCATGGAGGAGCAGCTGGTCAGCACCCTGGTGCCCCTGCTGCTGACCATGCAAGAGGGCAACACCAAGGTGGGCCAGGTGAGTGCGCAGGCCCTGCGGGCGGGCGCGTCTCCCTCTGTGGAAACGGATCCAGAACCACCGACCACATACCGTGGGGAGTCCCTTTTCCAAACGCACCCCTGTCGGGATTCCTCTTCCAAACAACCAGCCTACTTGTACAGTTCAGACGGGAACTGGTTTTCCAAAATCCAGTTTCACACAACTCTCTCCCGGGACGTTTTCTGGCTGTCCCGGGATGCCGCGGCTCTGACATCCTCTTCCTGTTGGCCCCCAGTTATGCGTGAAGACCCTGTTCCGCTGCTCTTGCTTCATGGCTTGGGAATTGCCAAAAAGAGCTTACAGCCGGAAGCCCTGGGACAGCCAGCAGCAGGCGGTGACCAAAATTTGCAGCTACCTTGTGAGTGCTTCCGACACTACCGTGGTTCCTTATGAGTATGTTGGACGTGGGCAACTCTTTCCTTTTCTCTTCTTTCTTTACACATCCTGACTGGCGATTCCACTGCCACCCATGAGTCGCTGGCTCCTGCATGTCCATCTCCGTCTCTGACGTGTCTCCTCACTCCTAGTGTTCGCTTTCCAGTGGCCTGCCAGACGCCTCCGGCTGAGCCCCATGCACGGCAAGCTCAGCATCCCTCTCCTGGCCTCTCCATTTCACTTCTGCTCGGTCCCTCTAGATCCCTAGGATCATCCTAGACTCCGTCATCTCCCTCACCTTCCACGTGGGATCAATCTTAAGTAACCGGAATACCCCTGAGTCTGTTTTTCCCTCCCCATCCGCAGTCCTTGCTTTTAGTTCAGTTGTGGATGTCCCTCTGCTGGGACATGGGTCCAGCCACCCAGTGGGTCTCCCAGCCTTTAACCCCATCTTCTGCAATCTGTTCCCCACCCAGGCCAGCAGGGTGGTCTGGTTAAAACACGCATGTCTTTATCTTCTGGAAGGGCCTCCTTGGCTCCTGTTTACAACCGAGATTCCCGGGTGTACTGTCTGGGACACAGCTCTGTGAGACCTGCCCTACCGGGGAGAAGAGAAGTTCTCAAATAAGTTTGGGAAATACCACACTGCCATCTTCCTCTCGGGTATTTGCAGTGCCATCAGCTCATTAAAGTCTTGGAGATGTTCTGTGCTACGGACATGTTTCACGGTTGTTTAATGTATGGTTTCCCAGACTTATGTGACTGCAGATCCCCTTTCTAGGTAGCACCTGAGAACCCCCTAAGGTAGTGAAGTGCCGCATTGCAGGACACAGCCCGGTTCCTCCGCATGACACCTAGGAAGCTTTGCCATCCAGTCCCCTTTACCTTCCCTGTTGTCATGGGCAGGGTTCCCCGGATGCAGACTCTAAGACACAGATGAGCATGCCGGGGGTTTATGGTATGAGGGAGGACCCTTGGGGTCAACACCTGTGGAAGGGAAGGCAAAGAGCAGGAGTGACAGAGAGTCAAGCCTCAGTGTAGTTCAGGGGAGGCCTCAGCCAACACTATGTGAGATTCTCAGATTGGGGCCATGGGTAAGGTCTTCACCCCTCTGAGTGCACCTGTCTCTGGAGGCCAGCCACCCTGGGAAAGGACGTGACCTTGGATCAGCGGTTTTCTCCAGCCAAGGCAATGCCCAAAGCTGGGGGAATACATTTTTCATACCCAAAGGGAGAGCTGGACAGAGCATGCCAACATCGCCCATACCAACCTAACAACTATGTACAGATGGTTACTAGAATCGAGAAAAGGGCTCAACAACCACCATTATCAATAATGCTCAGAATCTCCTCAATCCAGTGTCTAATATTATTACCATCATCGTTCAGAGAGAGAAAGGCCTGGAGGGAGTGTTTGGCCAGGGCACCAATCCAGATCCCTGCCGGGACCAGTGATGGGCAGATGCTGATCATGAGTGACGGGCAGTGGTCGGGCCTGCGGCAGCCTGGAGGCCCGGCCCCGCTGAGAGCCTGCGTGGGTGCTCCAGCTCACTGTGCAGCCACTCTTGCCAGGCCTCTGGTTTCACAAGAAAAGCCAGAAACCCAGATTTTTGTAAGACATTAATGAGCAATTAATTTAGCTTGCTTAAAACCCTGTGCTGGTCACTGCTTGGCTGGCCACTGTGGCCTGTGGGCTGCCAGCTTGCAATCTCTGTGTTAGACCCCCAGGATTCTCAGTCTCTTCTTTGGGCTCCAAGTGGCAACAGCTTTGCTCATGTGAAGGTCAAGTTCCAGTCTTAGCTTTAGAAGGGGTGGTAACCAATTCATCAGTTCATTCATTCACGCACTCATTCATCCATCCATCCTACACTTTCTGGGTACCGGCATCCTGCCAAGTCCTGCCCAGGGTGCTGAGTTGAGTGAGATGGCTCCCTCTCTTTGGGGAGCTCAGATCGAGGGGAGAAACAGGTATCAATAACTACAGCACAAGGTCAAAGTGCTGTGACAAAGTGTGCAAGATGCTGCAGAAACATCAAGGGGGGTGGGATCGGCTCTGCCTGAGGGTTGAGGAAGCTTCAGGCAGGAGGTGGCTTCTGAGCTGAGCCTCAAGGCACAGGAGGGAATTCATCAGATGAGGAAGAGAGGGAAGGGCACTGAGATCAGGAGCCATTGCTGGTACCAGGCACAGACCTGGGGAGAGCTGGCGACCTCCTGGGCCTGGAGCACAGGGTGAAGGCGGGTGGAGGCAGTGGTGGAAGTTGAGGCCGAGAAGGAACTTGATCGTGAAGGCTTTGCACGCCAGGCCCAGGAGTTTGTTCCCTGATGTGCGGATTGTCCACAGAGGAGTGATCAGATCAGACTTCTCTTCATCTCCCGCAACAGCCTCTTAGCAGGATGCCTGCCCCCAGTTTCCACTTGACCAGACTCATCCTGAACACCTCTGTCAGACTATTTTGCCCCAAACACTGATTTGCCTTTGCCCTATCACGCATGGAAGCTGGCTGCCTATTTTCTAATGCATACGTAAGCCCTGTTCCTGTCTAGTTTTCAAGGGCTTTTAAGACCCTCCTCACTCTCCAGTTTATTCCCAACTGCTCTGCAATTGAACCCTTCACCCTGGTCAGACCTGTCTCCTTATCGATCACGTCCCTCGCGTGCCACGTGCATTCTCACCTCCGGCTGGACTTGCATTTTAGAACTTTCCTCCCAGCTGTAGAGGGAGGGAGGGGTCGGAAGAGGAGAAACTGAAGTGATTGTGTAACCAGCTAAGAGAAGAAGAGGCTGGCCTCTGGGGGCTCAGGCAGGGATACTCAGGAGGCAGAGGGCCAGGGCTTGGCTGCCTGACAGAGTCCGTGTGAGGGCTCAGCGCTCTCGGGGTTCTCTTGTCGCAGGTGAACACCCACCGAGACAGTGCCTCCACATTCCTCAGCCAGAGCCTGGAGTACTCCAAGAACCCCCGCGCCTCCCTCCGGAAGTCCTCGGTCCTGTTCATAGGTAACCTGCCCTGGCTCCCGGGGCTCTGCACAGTCTCCAGTTTGCTTCCACCCTTGGGAGGAAGCTGCCAGCCCCGTAGGCACCCTTCCTTGGGTTTGAGGGCTGGCCAGCAGATGGTCACGGTGCAAATTAGAAAAGTCTTCTCTCCTCTAAGATCAGTGCCTGGAAGAGGGCCACAGGCTGCATTCAGCCTGGGTCCTTGTGCAGGCCACCGCCTTGGCGCCTGTACCCAGCAGAGCTGCTGCTGCCCGCCTGGGTCAGGCCCAGCAGGAGGGCCACGCGGCACAGTGGGACAGGGAAGTCAAATCTCAGCTCCTTGATCCCCTTTCTGAGCTCAGTTTTCTCATCTGTGAGTTGGGGCTCAACTCCTGTTTCAGGTGGAGGAGAACTTTTCTTTTTAATGTGAAGCCTGGCTCGTCAAGGTGCTCACTCAGTGTTAGTCACCATCATTCTCCTGTTTCCCACAATCCCGACCTCTGCCTCTGCGGGGAAAACAAACAGCAGATTCCCCTCACCCAGAATCCTCCACAGGACCCTTCTGCTGACACGCTGGGTATGTCTCCTCCCAGCCATTCCCCTACCCCAGTGGTCGGCAAACTCATTAGTCAACAGAGCCAAATATCAACAGTACAACGATTGAAATTTCTTTTGAGAGCCAAATTTTTAATTTAAAAAAAAATTTTTAAAATATATATTTTATTGATTTTTTACAGAGAGGAAGAGAGAGGGATAGAGAGTTAGAAACATCGGTGAGAGAGAAACATAGATCAGCTGCCTCTTGCACACCCTCTACTTGGGATGTGCCCGCAACCAAGGTACATGCCCTTGACCGGAATCCAGAATCAAACCTGGGACCCTTGAGTCCGTAGGCCAACGCTCTATCCACTGAGCCAAACTGGTTTTGGTGAGAGAGAGAGCCCAATTTTTTAAACTTAAACTTCTTCTAACGCCACTTCTTCAAAATAGACTCGCCCAGGCCTTGGTATTTTGTGGAAGAGCTACACTCAAGGGGCCAAAGAGCCGCATGTGGCTCGCGAGCTGCAGTTTGCCAACCACGGCCCTACCTGGTCCCCAAATAACCACGCTCCCTTCACCAAGGACCAGCCGCAAAGAGGCTTGGAGAGGATGATGCTCCCAGCCCCCCACTTTGTAAAGTGATGTTTCCTTGAGTTTCCTCAATTCATTTGCAGTTTTGCATCCATCCAGTCATCCATGAATCCCTTCAGTGGCTTATTTAGCAAATGGTGGCTGACCCTCCACTCTGTGTCAGTCGCTAGGCTTAGTTTAGAGTAGTGGGTGGCAAACCGCTCTGTTGACTAATGAGTTTGCCGACCACTGTCATATACTACCCTTTACCTCTTTGCACACAATATGCCGCAATTGCCTAATCCTCACAGCTTCCAACTACACGGTAACATTTAGTCTAGTCCAGTGGTTGGCAAACTCATTAGTCAACAGAGCGGCAAACCGACCGCTGGTTTGCCGACCGCTGGTTTAGAGAAACAGGAGGTGATGGTGGAGGGCTGGTAAAGTGATCAGCGATGGGATAGAGGAGCCATGCCCGGGGCTGGGGGAGCCCTCAGGATGTTTCTCACATGGCGTGACATTATTTCCTAAATCTTGTTCAAATTAATCACTCTTAAACCTGGGTGTCTCCTCTGTGCCAGGGCCTGTGCTGGGAACAAGGCCGAGCAGCGCCTGCCTCTGCCCGCAGGCAGCCCCCAGCGTGGGCAGCGGTCCCAACCCCTGGGTTACCAATCTTTCGGGAGACTCTGAAGAAAGTCATGAGCACTTTCTCTAGGAAAAGGCATACACACACACAACTGTGCACATGCTTTAGGGTCCTCAGAAACGGCCCCAGCCCTCCCCTCCCCAGTGGATTGAAGAAACCCCTGGTCTGGCGGGAGATCCGTAAATCACATGTGAAACACAACACGGTGTATACAGAGAGAGAGACACGCACAGGGACTCTGGGAGCCCCGAGAGGTGCTTCCCTTAGCTTGGGGGCAGGGGCAGGAAGGACTTCCTAGGGGGGCAACTCCGTTGAGCTGAATATTCAAGGACAAACAGGAATTAGCCAGAAGGACCATGGAGTCACCGAGACACAGGACATGACCCATCCTAGGAGGCTTGTAGTGTCGGAAGGGCCTTCCAAGAGGTACAGGCATGCAAGGACCTGCGGGCACTTTGGGAGCCAGGCATGCCGCCCCTCCCAGGGCCCTGCCAACTGCCTGCCTGGAAGGGACGCCAGGCACTCAGCATCTTTCATGTTATTGTGGCTCAAACTCCCTAAACAAGGGGCAGCTGAGGCAGCACCGCCCCACGTCTCAGGTGAGGACACTTAGGGCCAGTCTGACTCAGGGACCACCTGGGGCTGCCCGTCAGCATTGGCGACAGCCCACATCCTGCCTGTCCTGATGCCATCCCCGCCCTTCGCGCCTGCCCCCTCTCCCAGGGCCCCTCTCGCGGACTCTGTCCCAGGGTCAAAGTGAAGTTCGCCTTGGTGTCCTCACTTGTGGGGCTGCAGAAGAGTGGGAAGAGCTGCTCTGAGGAGGTCTGGTCCGAGGGAGGGACGGGGGCGGGTCAGAGTCAGGAGGTGGGTGTGCTGACCTCTTGCTTGGATTATACTCAAGGGTCCCTGGTCCCCTTCATGGATAGCACAATGACGGAAGAGCGTCTGAATGAAGTTAAAGCCGGTAAGTTGTGCCCTGTGTTGGTGAGAATTCAGGGCCCAGTGAGAGAAGGGTGGGCTCACAATGGGTCAGAGGAAAGGGAAGGGATGGGTCCCAAGGCAAGAGTCCTCAGCTCAGTTCAGTTGTCAGTCTTCATGCATGCGAGTACATGTTAGGTACCATGGAGCCACCAAGACACAGGACATCACCATCCTAGGGGATCTTATCGTCTAGGAAACAGGCTCAGAAAGCCAGACCAAAACCACTTAGTTCAGAGCAAGCAGTTCAGACTCTTAAGGGGGGAAGATTACTTTTGTAACTGGGAAAGCTGAAGGTAGGCTGGGGCAGTCCAAGAAGCCTTCCTGGAGGAGGCACGCTTTGCTTCAGCCTTTGAAGTGGAAACAATTTGAGGAGCTGGGAGACCGGTAAGATGAGGGGAGGCTGAGCCGAGGGTGCCTAAGCCAAGGCGTGGAAGTGAGAAGGAAGGATGAGGCGTGAGACCCATGTGAGGACCTGGTCTTAACAAGTGGCCTCTTCCCTCCCATGACTCAGCTCTGGAAAACTTGAGACATGACCCGGAAGCATCGGTGTGCATCTGTGCGGCCCAAGCCCAGGACAACATCCAGGCCAGCTGCTGGCGGACCTCCTGGCCTCTGCCACATGGGGACCTGTGGGTGTGTGACCCGGCCGCCACGCACCGCTGGAGCTCCAGCTGCGAGAACCTGCCCACGTCCCACCAGCCACGCTCCTGGATCATGCAGGCCCTGGGCTCCTGGACGATGTCCTTGAAGCAGTGATGTCCCTGAGCCCCAGCCCTCTGCAGGGGAGGCCCTGGCCCCAGCCATGCTCACTATAAATGCCACGTGGCTCACCTCTCGCTCCGGAGTGTTTCCTGGTGGGAGATGCCCCGGGGTCTGGAGCAGTCATTGCTCCGAAGAACAAATCTGTGAGAGGAGCATGGCCTTCGTCGTTGACTCGGTCAACATTTACGGACTCGCATAGGTTGTGAGTCCACATGTTATAAGTGGGGAAGCTGAGGCTCAGAGAGGTGAAGCAGCTTCCTCAAGGCCACACGGTAAGTTTGCTGGGTGTTTCTGTTTCCCCTCCCCCACTGGGAGAGCGTAAGTACAAAAGGAGATGATGATGGGTATTTTTTTGAGGGAGGAAAAGAAGAGACTCCTCCCACCTCGTGACATCATGCACAACCCAGAACCCTAAGCTCTGAGACCCACCCTCGGGTCTTTACCCAGAGATTGGTCACCATTCGTTTGGGTAACATTGATTGAACAGCCAACCTGGGCCATGCCTGCTCTGGGTACCCGAGATACAGACACGAATGAGACCCAGCCCAGCCCGGGGCAGTTTACGGTCTAATGCAGTGGTTCCCCACAGCAGGGAGATTTTTGAGCCCCTGGGAATATTTGGCAGTATCTTGAGACATTTTTGATTTCTACAACTTGGGGCAGGAGATGCTATTGGTATCGAGGGTAGAGGCCAGGGATGCTGCTAAACATCCTCCAATGCACAGGAAAGCCCCCACGGGGAAGAATTATTCATCCCAAATTGTCAAAAGTGCTGGGGTTGAGAAACTTTGGTCTAATGGAAGTATGAGAGACATACGGCCACCGGTAGCCCAGCAGGTCAGTACTGTGATGAAGGGAAGCGTGGAGCTATGAGGTCCAGAGGAGATATATAGACCCGCTTGGGGTTGGGTGTCAGAGAGGGCTTCCCAGAGACAACGCCCCCCTCCAGGGGGTTTGGAAAGATGCCCATATGGCAGATGCGTATGGAGAACAGGACTCATAGAGCCAAGGCCCAAGGGCAGATACATAGGTGCAGCAAAACCCAGTGGGAGGGAAGAGGAGGGCAAGGGTTGGTAACTGTGGCCTTGGAGGCTGTGCTAAGGAGGGAGACCTCACCAGGAAAGCAGTGGGAAGGCGTGATGGGGAGGCGAGAGGCAAGCAGGGGAGACACGGAGATTTCTGCTTTGGAAAGCTCCCTCCTCGTGGGGATACAGGAATCCCCAGGCACTGCTGATGGGAGGGAGAAGAGTGCAGCCATTTGGAACTGGGAATCTGTCTGTCTTCAGTCACGTTGTTTATATATACCCATGACCCTGAATGTGCCGCGCTCAGCATGGCCAGGGGTGAACCTGGGGGCGGGGGGGGGGGGGTGGGGGGGAGGGGAGGCAGTGAAGGATTAAAGAAGACAAACAGGAGAATAAAGCTGGGGCTAGGTGGGACACTGCTTTCGGATGGAGAGACAGTGCCACAGCCTGCAAGCCGAGTCTTTTTTTTTTTTTTTTTTAAATATATTTTACTGATTTTTTACAGAGAGGAAGGGAGAGGGATAGAGAGTTAGAAACATCGATCAGCTGCCTCCTGCACACCTCCCACTGGGGATGTGCCCACAACCAAAGTACGTGCCCTTGACCGGAATCAAACCTGGGACCCTTCAGTCCGCAGGCCGACGCTCTATCCACTGAGCCAAACCGGCCTCTGCAAGCCGAGTCTTTATTTTATAGCCAGACTCCACGAGGCAAAGTAAGGGCTTGGTCAAGATGTTTACAATGTTCTCTCGGGGTTCGAATCTACTCAATTACATGCACCTGAAGTCTATCAAGATTTGTTTTGGTAGCACTTGCTGCACCTCCCCCAGCCCACATCCCTCAGCCACCTGGGACCACAGATTTGGACTATAAAGTCACGCTTACAATTACAGCCTTTGGCTATAATTGTGCTGGAAGGGCTTTGCCCTCCAAGGTGGGACCTGCACGTGGCTTTGCCACGGAGGACTGTGCCCTCTCATTAGCCCGAGGCTCGAACCTGTCCAAACGCTGTAGCCGCTCTCCACACCTGAAATTCTACGTGGGCACACATCTCAGGGAACTCCTCCCACAGGTCCATAAGGAGCGATGGATGAGGGAGTCCATCACAGTGCTCTCTGTGGTGCCTGCGAGAGCAGGACCTGGGCCTCCATCCTCAGGGAGTGAATGGGCGCCATGGAGTCGAGTCCCACAAAGCAGAGGTGGTGGGGGTACGCATAACACCATGGGCAGGACCTAAAACCCAGTGCTGAGTGGAAAAAGCATGTGAAAAATGTATGCACACGAGTTGCATTTTGCAAGAACACATACAAGCTGAAAATACACATGATAACACATTAGAGTGATGGGAGGGGTTGAGGAGGGCTCTGGGGCATAAAAGGGAATAATGGAAAAGAAGGAGTGGCAGAAAGCTCACTCTAAGTGGAACAAAAGGGCAGGCAGAGGCGGGGAGTTGTGTGGACAAGAGCACAGGCAGGGAGACCTGGCCAGAGGCTTCAGAGAAGAAGGGCAGGAGTGCTGGGCTGCAGTGTAGGATGAAGAGGGTGAGCAGACCTGTGTGAGATTAAGGGTGGAGAATTTTCAGAAGCTGGTGGTTGATGAAGGAAGGGGAGGAAGAGCAAGGTACTCAGGTTTCTGGGTGGATGACCTGGTCAGCGGTGTCCCCGCACTGAGTGGTCCCTCATAGCAGGAGCAGGTTTGGGGAGGGCTGAGTTCAGGCTGGACCTGGTGAGCTTGATGGGCTTGTGTGCCATGCTAGCGGAGACACCCACCAGGTGGCTGGCTGCACAGGGGTGGAGCCCAGCAGAGGATCTGAGCTGGAAACAGACCTGAGACTCATCTGTGTACAGGGGTGAGGTGAGATCCCCGGGGTGAGTGTATAGTGGGAAGAGACATAAGCCCGAGGAGCACCTACATTTAAGCTCCTGCTGCGGATAAGGAACCCATGAAGTTGACCACACGATCACCCTCCAATAAATGGTAGGCCAAGGCCATCAGGATACTGGGCTAAAGAGAGAGTAGGAAAAGGGATGGTTCTTTTCCATTGCCAGGAATGTTCACAAGCATGGCCTCCTTGGAGTTTCATAGCAGCCATACAGAGTTATGGGGAGGGTAGACGGGCTTCATTGCCTATAGTCAACATATGAGGACGGGGCTCAGACGGTGGGCCTTGTCCAAGGTCACAAAAGGGAATCAACGTGTGAGTCCCAGAGGTCTCCTACCCATGCCTCAGCCCTTTCCTCCCGGAGACACTGCTGCTTTCATTGGCTAGAACCCAGGTTTGGGTGTGGCTTTCACAAATGACAGCGACCATATTCCAGATCTAGGTGGCCCCGAAGCTCAACAGAAGCTAATAGGCTCCGTTGCTGGCCAAAGCCCCAAGTGGTCTTGAGTTGGAAGGGTCAAAGAGCACTGGGAAAGTCACTTCCCTTCTCCGAGTCTCCCCTATCAGCACCTTGGTTTTATAGGGATCAAATTTAAAAGTGGAAGCAAAAGGACTTAGTAGGCTCTGTACCCAAGAAGGGAAAAGATAATGAGAAGGTCAAGTACGGGAACCATGGTTAGGGAGCAGGCTGGAGGAGGAAGTGTGGAAGAGATCTGGGTTTGGAGGAAAGGGACCAGGTGTTCTGCATGTGGGCAGGTTAGAAGGGAAAGACACAGTCCTGGCCCTGGAAGGCTCATGGCCCTCCATGTGTCATCCTTAGCCCTGCTGTTTCTCGAATCCTCCACTACTGGATTTTAGATCTTTTCTCTCCCCTGGTGTCTCACTAACAGTCTCCCTTTCAATCTCTTAACCCAGCCTCCCCTGTCGATCTGTCACCTGGCAACCCAGGCCTTCCCCAGACAAATTTGCCCTTAGGTCTTTTCCGTGGTTCACTATCCTCTGCAGAATGAAGGCCAATGTGCAATCAGGCCCTCCGGCCCTCTCCCACCTTGCTGGCCTTACTCTCCCCGTATCCAGTGTGCTGGCTGCTGTATACCTCCGTGCCTCTCTGCATCTGGGCTCCCACGGCCTGAAATGCCCAACTTTCCCTCCAACCTCCATCCATCTGCAGAAACCTTCCTCATCTCTGCATCGCCTCCTCTGTGAAACCTCCCCGAATCTCCCTGTTACCAGAGAGGAGACCTGGCCCTGAGTGGGTCTGCCTCGGGCTGGTCTGTCGTTTGTGGGTTCTTGACTTCATGCAGGAAAGATTTCACAATACAAGTCCAAGTGACTTTGAGAGTACAGTATGTTTATTAAAGCTGGGGCTGGTGAAACAAGGGAGGGCCTAGGATAGAAGAAGCAACAGGAGAGAGAGCCTAGGCTCCCTAGAAATATTACAGGAAAGACATGAACCTAGGTGGGCTGCTTTGCCTCACTGGAAAGTCAGAGAAAAGGTGGCCTTAGAGACAGGTTAGGGGTAGCCGGGGACAAGCTGCTGCTGCCCATTGCTCCTCTGGTTGCAAGTTTCGTGGTCAGTCCCTTAGAGTTTGGGAGATGTGTGCCTGTGAAGGAAGAAGAGGGGGAAGGGAAAGATGCAGGTGTGCTCCCCGGGAGGGAGAGCCTGTGCTGGGTCCTCTGTTTTGAGGATTTTTTAAGGCTGGGAATTTAGGGGAGGATTTCAATAGAATATTCATCAGCTTTTCTAGGTGAACCCTTTCGGGTCCTGGTTTCTACTGATTGGTCATTAGTCATAGTAGCTGGTCCTGGGTCACCCACCTGGTTTTGCTGCTTTTCTGGGTCTGGTTGGAATACAATGAAGGTCTATATTGAGATGACCTTGGGCCGGTTTGTTCAGCTACCTGTTTCCTCATTCCCCTTGTCAAGGAATTTTCCTAGCTTCTTACTATCCTGCCTCACCCCCAGGTAACACCCACTCTGTGCCTCCATGTGCAGGCTTGTAAGCAGCTCCCCTTCCCCTGGGCTGCGGCTGGGCTGCCTGCCTTTCCTTCCGGACCAGGCTGTGGGCTCCCCGAGGCTGTAGCACCCAATGCAGGGCTGGAAGCCATTTGCTGGTAACCCAGTGGAAGGCTCACCTGGCCTGGAGACCTGGTTTCCATCTCAGCGGTGGGAGTAGGGGGTGGTTAATATTGGAAATGGACACATCTGATCACAACACTTCTTTTTCCCAAACTCTCCAAAAGGCCCCATTGCACTGAGGAAAACCTGGTCCTCAGAATCACGGCCCATTATCCTCTCACCTCACCTTCTTTTTCATTCTGCTCCAGCATCCCATCCCCAAAGCTCCCCTCGCTGGGGCTCCGCCCTGCCTCCGTGGGGAATGTTCTTATTTCCCCCCCTCCCCCCCGCCCCCCACACCCCCCCCCTTTCACTCCAGGCTTCCTCCTTTGCTTGAATGACTGTCCACAGGTTTAAAACTGATAAACTCTCCCATCTTATTTTATTGTCTGTCGCTCCCCGCCACCTTATCACCTCCTACAGGGCCGGGATTTTATCTGCTTTGTTTCCCCAGCCCCTGCTACAGGCCTGGAGCACAGAAGCTCGGGAAATGTGTCAGCCGGCTAAACAAATGAGCGAAAAAAGTAGTGGGCGCGCTGGGGAGCTGGGTCTCTCCACCACCCAAAGCCTTCGGGGCGGGGCTGCGGCACCGCGGAGGGGAGGGCGGGGCGCGCAGGTGCGTGTCCGGGGGGCGTGTCCGGGGCGGGGCAGGCGACGCCCCCGGCACCGCGGAACCCAGGCGCGCGGGCCGGCGCCGCCCGGAGGACTTAGGGGAGGGCGCCCGCACCGCCGGAAGCCGCGCGGGGACCGCGGGGCCGTGGCAGGAGGGCCCCGGTGGTGCCATGGAGCGGCCCGAGCCGGACGCCGCCTCCGAGGACGCCATGGACTCGTTCCTGGAGAAGTTCCAGAGCCAGCCTTACCGTGGCCGCTTCCGCGAGGAGCGGTGGGAAGAGGTAGGCGGGCCGTGGGCTCCGCGCACTCGTAGGCGCGTGGTGCGGGCTCCCGCCTCCCTCAGCCCCCGGGCCCTGGCACTGCCGGCGGACGGGTGGTTTCTACTCAGTGTTAGAAGTCGGCCTCGAGGGCTCGAGGGTCTTCTTAGCCTGACAGTACATCTAGGAGTCCAGGCCTCGGAGTCCGACAGACCCGTGGCTCTGGTCCTGGGTCAGTTATTTAAGTTCTGGGAGCCGCCTCCCGGGTTATAAAAGGCCGGGACTGGAGCACCAGCCTCATAGGCTTGTGGCGAAGATGGAGTGAGCGGCGGCCAAGTGCCGGGACATGGAGCGCCCAGTGAGTGAGGATCACTACCGCGCTGGTAAGAAGGTGGTAACTGAAGAGTCTTTAGAGATCATGATTCTACACGCATTTTACAGTTGGAAACCGAGGCCTGGATAGGGAGCGATACAGCCAATCGTGGTGCTTTGCAAATCATAAGAAAATTTTGATGTAGAGACTTGGAGTTGGAGCTGCTCAGTGGCAAATCCTATTTGTATAGTTCATTCTTCTCTTAACCATCTCCAGGAATTTGAAAAGATCCCCCTGTTTATGAAGAAAGCACCGTCAAAAATTGATCCCAAGGAGAATCCTGACCTGGCTTGCCTCCAGTCAATTATTTTTGATGACGAGCGACCTCCAGAAGGTATCTTCCATGACTCTAACGTTTGTTTTGTGTCTCCATAGAATTGAGGTCAAGGGTGAGTCGTTCTGATTTATAACAAGTAGTAGTTAGCCTGAGATAACTTGTCATTATTTATTCCACATACAGTTTTTTTGGATACCTACTAAGTGCTAGTCATTAGGGATAGAGGGATGAAGAAGACTGCCCTCAAAGGTCATGACCCAGTGGGTAGCCAGATTGTCCTAAAGAATCAGGTCAAAACGTGTGTGGTAAGTGCTAACATGTAGCTACATACTAGATGCTGCTGGAACACTGAGGGCAGAGAGGTAGGAGACCAGAAATTGGAACTGAATCTTAACAATGGACCAGAAATTGGAACTGAATCTTAACAATTGTGTAGGCTCTTACTAGGGTGAGGAGGGAATTTGTATTCTAGGGAGTAAAAGAACATAAAGCAAAATGGGGGAGGGGCCAGTATAATTTCCCCCCATTTCTTCAGTAACTAAAAAGAAAGTTCTTTAAGAGCTAGGGTAAGTACGCCTTTTTCTTGTATGCTTCTTTTTTGGTAAGCACTTAATAATCTTTCTTGTAAAATATTTGGAATTGATTGTAGCATTACATACACATGACTATTTTTCCATGTTAATACCCAGTTTTATAGGATTAATTTTTGAGTTTTCTTTCCCTTTTAGTTTCTTCTATTTGGTTTATTATGTTTCATTGTTGCATGATTTAGAATATTTTTAACTTGAGCCTTTTAAAAAATAAATATTATTTCTTATTTTCTTTGCAGAACAAGCCAAGACCTATAAAGATGAGGGCAATGAATACTTTAAAGAAAAAGACTATGAAAAAGCTGTGATTTCGTATACTGAAGGCTTAAAGAAAAAATGTGCAGACCCTGATTTGAATGTTGTTCTTTATACCAACCGGGCAGCAGCACAGTACTATCTGGGTAATTTATTTCATTGTTGAGTGCTTTCAAAAGAGTTAACTTATGAGAAAGCTATCATGATGGCTAGTGGAGAGTTTGAGAGTGTCGGGAAAAAGAGCTACTTATCCCAGATACCTAGGGTTCTTTACTCTAATGCAGCGGTCGCCAACTTTTCGGACCTCACGGACCACCAGTGGTCCGCTGCAATGGACTCCGATCTTCCAGGTAGACTTGGTGAAAAGAGAAACCAGATAGAATGCATACTTTTTGCTATCTGAACCAAATGAGTGGCATCAAATACCTTAATAATATGAGTTGATATGATCTGGGATTTTTTTAGCACACATGCTTCTATTCCCTCAAAAAATGTCTCCTCTTCCTCCCTCCTGCTCTGGCCTTCCCTAGGATGCTAGAAGGATTGAGATCTTTGTATAAAACTATATTATCTAAGGGAGAATTTCTCAAAGAGTATTCTATGGGACTCTGAAAAAAAATTCTTTGGACAAGTTTGCAAAGTGCTGCTTCTCTGTAGGGGATTTGCAGTGTACATTAGTATGTTAAGGACTCTGAGGCAACTTACAGCGAAGAACTTTACCTGATGATTCTCAAGTTTTGTAAGCCCCATCTTCAAGTAACACTTATTAATATGCAGTACTGTTCTGCAGATGTGACTTTGGGAAATACTGATTATTTGCTGGTGGCTAGTCTTGGTCATTTTAAACCCATGTAAATAAGAGGACCTAGGGGTAACAAATTTAGAGAAATTAAATGTGAAATGTGCTTTGTAAGGGGTAACAAATTTAGAGAAATTAAATGTGAAATGTGCTTTGTAAGCCATACCAGTGACATATTTAAGGAATGGCTCTCATATTTATCCATTTGAGAGGGTATTTCTGAGGGTATGGGAAAGAATAGGCCTTGTAATCTAGCTGGGATGAGTCTGTTGGGACTCATCACCATTTGAGCACAGTTTCTCCCCAACCATCATCTACTCAAACTGTTTTCTCATTTAGCCTCTTTCATTATAAAATTCTAAAAAGTAAGAGTGGTGCCCGGCCAGCATGGCTAAGTGGTTGAGTGTTGACCTGTGAACCGGGAGGTCATGGTTCCATTCCTGGTCAGGGCACATGCCGGGATTGCTGACTCGATCCCCAGTGTGGGGTGTGCAGGAGGCAGCCGATCAATGGTTCTCTCTCATCATTGATGTTTCTCTTTCCCTCTCCCTTCCTCTCTGACATCAGTAAAAATAAAAATTAAAAAAGTGGTGTAGAACTTTAAAGATTAGTTGGGCTAGCCAATGCCCTCAATTTGCTAGGCCCAGAGAGGGACCCTTTCTTTAGTGCCGGAACCTGGACTAGAAACCCAGTCTTCTAATTTCTGGAGGAATACATTTTCTCCATTCAGTGTTTAATACTCTCTGCCAGGCACTGGCATCATAGAGATGAGACCTGACTTTAACTGTGTGTTAGGCACTGCACTGTGAAGAAGAGCTACGTAGTTCTTTTCTTTGGGGAGATTAAACGATGTAATTTATAGGGCTAATAAGAACAAAAGCACCTTGCAAGAAAAAAATGTGTGTGAGCAAATGGATAAATATGAGAGCCATTCCTTAAATATGTCACTGGTATGGCTTACAAAGCACATTTCACATTTAATTTCTCTAAATTTGTTACCCCTCTTGACCTCATAGCAACTATGTAAGGTAGGATAAATTCTTAGAAGAATATTATTAATTCCTGATGTTGGGCATCTTTTCATGTGCTTACTAGCTAGCCATCTATAGTTTGGTGGGTTGGTTGCCTGATGTTTTAAGCGTTTCTAAGGCTTTTGGTGAGCACAATTATATATTTTTTTCTCAAAACAGTTGCTTTGATTATATTTATCCAAGATTGTACAAGAGTGTCTTTGTCTCTACACATAAAATTTTGAAAATATTCTGATCTTAAACCATGTTGTTTTTTTTTACTAAATGATGTTTCCTCAGGCAATTTTCGTTCTGCTCTCAATGATGTGACGGCTGCCAGAAAGCTAAAACCCTGTCACCTCAAAGCAATAGTAAGAGGTAAGTCTTGTAGAACTAAGTATGATAGTAATTAAGGAAAAGTTAGCACTATGGTACCAAAAGTTGAGACATTTTAGGTTTGGTATGAAGGTGCTAAAATACTAATGAAATTACCTTATTTTTGCAATCTTGATGTTAAGTTCCTAGTCCTTATCCATAGCAACATGCCATTTTAAAAAGAATTCTCCAGAAAATAATCCAACCCTTTGTGTTTTAAGAATTTGTAGAGAAATTGAAATTCCTCATTTCACATTAATAAAGGATAAAATTAATTAAAGCAGTTCCAAAAGCCACATTCTAATTTTTTTCCAAATTAGTTGATTGAACAGTGAAATCTTCAAATGTCATGTTAATGTTAATTAAAAGATAAGTTATGGAACCTTTGCTGATAACTCTGAGGCTGAGATGTTCCTGATTATTTTTTTTCTTGTAGTCTGACCTTTCTATGTAATAATAGTGCTTTTATTACTTTTTATACTTAACCTTTTTTTTTTTTAATATATTTTATTGATTTTTTTACAGAGAGGAAGGGAGTGGGATAGAGAGTTAGAAACACCAATGAGAGAGAAACATCGATCAGCTGCCTCTTGCACACCTCCTACTGGGGATGTGCCCGCAACCAAGGTACATGCCCTTGACCGGAATCGAACCTGGGCCCTTTCAGTCTGCAGGCTGATGCTCTATCCACTGAGCCAAACCGGTTAGGGCTATACTTAACCTTTTTTAAAAGAAGCTCAAAGGTGCTTTGCAAACTTTTTTATTCCTCAAATATTAATTTTCTCTATATCCTCATGGACCAACTTAAAATGCTTTATCGAAGTTATGCTTCTTTAGATATTTATGATTGGGGGTGATAGGTAGATCCATGTGTCTCATAGGGAAAGAAGGTACTGAACAAAGATTGGCAAGTAAATTGAATGGAGTCCTGTGGAACTGTCCTCGTGTTGGAAGTCTATAATCCTCAATTGAATTGTCAGTTTTACCTTACCATGTGACCTTGGCAAGACACCCATTCTGCGTATCAGTTTGTTTATCTTTGGAAGATGAAGTTGGATTCTGTTGACATCTCAGCACTTATTGTTCTCATATTGAGAAGTTCTGTGGAAAGCCTAGATGGCTACCTGGAGAAAACAGCATGATTAAAGGAGAAGCAGCTTAAACTGGTAGCCATCAAGAACAGTTTTAGGAGAGACCTAATGTCTTTGGTCTTGCCACTGCTTTGACTAATGGCTGAGGCAGATTCTGCTTTCTGACTCCATTTAGAAAAATGACCTGAGATGGACTTTATTCTTCTCATTTGAACCTGAAGCTCAGGGGTGCTCAGTCCTTTGTGTAATGCCTAGTTGGTAAATGACAGAGCCAGATTTCCAGCCAGATCTTCTTCCAAGGCCTGTGCTTTTTGCCACTAAGTGCAGCCTTCCCTACTTTAAGAGTCCTTAAGACTAAGGAGTCTCACAGGAGTTTTGAGTTGAGGGCCCTAGAGACCTTTTGATCTAAGATACAAAAATGGTCTTCTAGTCTTGGGAATACAGTACAAGGGTTTTTATCTGTTTTCTCTTCAGGGTGCTGCCTGGTGGCTGGTGGAGGTAGGGATTCTTCCTAAAGGGGGCTCTTTCTATGCATGTTGTCCATGGGTCCTAAGAGTTCTGGGTTCTGCAGGTGCCTTATGCCATCTGGAACTGAAAAACTTTGCTGAGGCTGTGAACTGGTGTGATGAGGGGCTGCAGATAGATGCCAAAGAGAAGAAGCTTCTGGAAATGAGGATTAAAGCAGACAGACTAAAGGTTGGTGGCAAAATCAGTAGCCACTTGGCATTTAATTAACATTAATAACAAATTTGCATTCTCCAGATTGTGTCTTTTTGGACATTGTAAACTTTTTCTTCTTTAAAAACAAAAATCAAGAACCAAAGAGTTTTGACCAAGACATACGTATGAACCCTCATCAGGCAGGTCCACCTTTCGGACCTGCATACAGAGACCCACCAGCATTCCTGGATGACAAACCACAGGTTTAGGTCTATCTTTAGCTGCCACAGAAACAAACAAGGATGGAAGGAATGTCAACATGTACTGACTCTACAAATGACAAGAGTAAAAAGGAAGAAACAGAGCCTCCTGGAAGCGAGTTAAGTGAAGAGACCAGAGATATATTAACTGATATGAAGGAAATTAGAGATCAGCTACTGGAGAGAATTGATTCTATCCTAGGTGCAATTGATAGGTTGGCCAAGTTAAAGGAGGCTAAGTTTAAATCACTAGAGACAAAAGTAGGTAAGTTATAGACTGATGTGTCTTGTATGTATTACAGAGCAAGGCAAGGTACTCCTCTAACTGGGAGGTGGTATCCAAGTCTTCCAGGTGTAACCAACCCTCCGCTTGCTGTCACCATTCCTTTTGCTCCTTCTCATGCACAAAGCAAGCCTCTTAACAAATGGGATGATTGGTAATCGTTCAACAAACAACAAATTTAAACGCCTAATAAGACACTATAATATCTTTACTTCAACTGGACAGTATTCTGCCATGAGATTATATCACTGCTACATGCTGTGTACAGTATCACTATTATGATCAATCAAGTAAATAAATAATAAATAAGAATACATTGGAAAAGGAAGAACTAAACCAAGAGAAGAAAGGTGGCAGTTTCAAAAGACCCATAGTGGTATCCATTTGATGTCAGTCTCTCTACCGAGAATGCTCTTGCTCCTTCATCTGGTGGAATCTTCCTCGTATATCTAAAACCACCTCCTCAAAGGGGCAGAGTCAGTTACTCCCTCCTCTGTGGTTCACAGCACTTGGTTCACATTGCCAGGGTAACACATCACAGATCTTTTACTTGTCTGTCCACCACATACACACACACACACCCGGCACCCCCCCTCCCGTGGACTGAATCTTTGAGTATAGGAACTGTAGATTTTTAAAAGTTGATTGAACATCCATCTTAATGTGAACCACTGGTATCCCTTGACATTGGAGCCTGTATTGGATGGAGAACAGAGGTAGTAATTTTTATGAGCAGGCTGGGATAACATAAGGAAGCAAGTTCCTTGGAGCTGATGCATCTGAATTTATTTTCAGCGGACTGAACAGAGGGATATAAGGAAAGCAAAGCTGAAAGAGAAGAAGGAGCAGAATCAGAATGAGGCTTTACTCCAGGCCATCAAGGTAAGCTCTCAAACCTTAGGCCCTTATGGTCTTGCTAAACCCAAGAATCCTGAAGTCTCTTGGGAACCTTTCTTGGGATACTTTACCTGAATGAATTTGTTCATTTTTTTCTCCTGCTTTGATAAAGTTTTGTGATGAAGGAGCTCTGGAGTCAGACTCCCTGAGTTCAGTCAGCTCTCCCACTTGTGTGCAAATGTTGGTCTCGAGTAACCTATACTGAATAGTTGCTATGGGTTAAGCATCATTTAATCTTCACAGTAGCCTTCTGAGGTAGGATTTCTTGCTCCTGTTTTGCTAGCTGATGACATAGTCTCAGAGAGGTGAAGAAACCTCACATGGCCAATGTGTCAGAGCCAGGTCCTTGCTCTTAGCCAGTGTTCTACTGCATCCTGAAAAAGTCTGAATTTTAGGATGTTGTTCCTCTAACTATGGCAACAACAGCAATAAGTTCTACCTCCCTTTCCCTCTCTTCACTGTGTTTTAAATGAATGTAGTCTGATCCAAATCCTGCTTTTACCTGGTGAGCAAGTCACCTGCTGAGCCTTGGCTTGCCCCTCTCTTCATTGTATTTATCTCTCTCTCTCTCTATCTATCTATCTATCTATCTCTCTATCTATCTATCTATCTATCTATCTATCTTAAAAGAACCTGAGTTTCTGAAGACAGTCATCCAGTTCTTTTAAAAATATATATATTTTTTATTGATTTCAGAGAGGAAGTGGGGGGGAGAGAGAGAGAAATATCAGTGATGACAGAGAATCATTGATCAGCTACCTCTTGCACATCCCACACTGGGGATTGAGCCCGCAAGCTGGGCATGTGCCCTGACTGGGAATCAAACCGTGACTTCCTGGTTTATAGGTTGATGCTCAACCCCTGAGCCACACCGGTGGGCTTCACTGTGTTTCACCTGGTGAGCAAGTCATCTGGTGAGACTTGGCTTGCTTGGTCTTGGTCTTCACAATGGACATAACACCTGCTTTGAAAGTGTGGGGTAGGCTCTTTGGTGAGTTAAATTGTGCACCCATTTAAGTGACTTCTTGACTTTGAGAACTTCACACTACTAAGATGCACTCCATTAGTCCCTCCTCATAACAAGCAATCTGCTAACATGTATTAACAGGCTAAACAAAATGGAATTCTCCCGATTTGCCATCTAATCATTCATAATGAGGGATTTAAAAAAAAAATACATATCTTTATTGATTTCAGAGAGGAAGGGAGAGAGAGGGAGAGATAGAAACATCAATGATGAGAGAGAATCATTGATTGGCTGTCTCCTGCATGTCCCCTGGGGATCAAGCCCACAACCCAGGCATGTGCCCTTGACCGGAATCGAACCTGGGACCTTTCAGTCCGCAGGCTGAAGCTCTATCCACTGAGCCAAACCAGCAAGGACCACAATGAGGGATTTGATCATTTTTTAAAAAGTAGGATATTGGAATGCCCAGATATTTGTACACAGACCTTATTTTGGTTCTCTCCTTTAGTCTAACTCTGCATCTCAGAAACTTCACTGTACAAAAGACAGTATAGACACAAAACCATACATACTATATTTTAACAATAGCTTAGAGTAGGGGTCAGCAAACTGCAGCCTTGCCTGTTTATGTTACCTATGGCTGTTTTTACACTACAATGCCAGAATTGAGTAGTTAACTTCAACAGAGACCATTTGACCCACAAAGCCTAAAATATTTCTTATCTGACCCTTGAAGGGAAAGTTTGCCAATCTCTGATTTGGGAAACTTTACATCAAAGGCAATTTGAATTGCATGTAATTTTCCCCTCCTTTGTAGCCTTAGGAATCTACACACACACACATAAGAGGTGACCCCACTATTCAGACGTTAGCTTTATCCTTATTTCCATAGGACAGTCAAAATTAAGTCGCTGTGCATTATTTTTAGTATTCCATGCCCTGGCTAAACTGAAGCACATGCCACACTCTTCGCTCTTGATCTTTTCTGTGCACATGTTCCTTGGGGTGGAATGCCCTTCCACCTTCCCCCATTTCTACTTCTCTGCCTTTCAAAGTCTTTGTTTAAGGCCTACCTTCCCCCAGTCACCTCCAGGCCCCAGACTGAATTATTCGTGGTCTGCAGTTCCAAAGCTTTACTTCTTATTGTATATTGTACTTATTTCCATAGCTAGCTCCCCACTAGACTCCGAGCTGGTCTTGAGGGCAGAAACCATCTCTAGCCAGGCTCTGTTTTTGGTAGATGTTCAGGGAAGTTCAGTTAAACAAGTGATGCCAACTATGTGCTAGGCCTCAGGGATAATGACAATGAGTCAGGAAGCTTGCAGTGTTATGGTTTCCCTTTTTGTGAAATGGGTTTGCATCCTTCCACACAATATGGTTTCTGTCTCTACCCAGGCTAGGAACATCAGGCTAGTCTCTGAAGCTGCCAGTGAGGATGAAGATTCTGCCTCAGAAGGTCTAAGTACACTCCTGGATGGGCTCAGCTTTGAGAACCCCTACGGCACCAGGCTGAGTATAGATGACCAGGGCAGACTGAGCTGGCCTGTGCTCTTTCTGTACCCGGAGTATGCCCAGTCGGACTTCATCTCTGCTTTTCATGAGGACTCCAGGTACTTACATGCCCAGGAACCCTGTGCTCTTGCTTGCATGCTCTTTTCCTGTGGTCTCTGCAGGAGGGACAGGTGGATTTTTGGTTGAGGGAAGAGAATAGTGTAGAGGGTTTCAGTCTGGTTTGGCATAACCTGAATCTTATAGCTGAATTCTCCCTTTGCTAACTAGCTTTGCAATGACAGACACAGTCTCACCACTGTACTGACGGGGCTAGTAAGTATAACACCACAGTACAGTGTTTGTACATATCTGGTGAGATATGAAATCATTGTAGGTAGTACATGCATAGTAATTTAAGTGTATATTTATTAGAAAAAATATAACTAGCTGTTTTAACATGTGATTTCCTAGGGTTAATGCTTAGAATGTGGCTAAATGTGAGGAATGTTGTTAAGCTTCAGTCAGGCTTAAATGTAAAGAAAATTACTTTAAATTAATTTAAAGAAATTTACTATGTCATAATAGGACAAGTGATACACATACACGTTTTGGGCACTGTTGTCAGAATGGCTTACACCTGCATTTCGTGCTTTATACATTATTGATAACTCTGATTTGGTGTCTGGGGACTGTTATGTGGGAAAGTGGGTCATGAGTTATTGATACCCAGAAAGTGCATGTTATATCCTTAGGTTTATTGATCATCTAATCGTGATGTTTGGTGAAACACCCTCTTGGGACTTAGAGCAAAAATACTGCCCTGATAATTTAGAGGTAAGAGAAATTTTATTTTGTTCCTCTGTGGCAGTGGTCACCAACCTTTCGGAACTCACGGACCACCGGGTGGCGACCGCTGCTCTATGGGATGTTTTGAGGGGGTAGAGGTTTTCATTGCCCTTTTTTTATTTTTAATCTTTATTGTTGAAAGTATTATATATGTCCCCTTTTTTACATTCATTGCTTTAAAAAATTGTAAAATTTTATACAGAACATAAACTTTATCATTTTATATTCCATATATTTACCATAAAATGCCATTTTTAATTTTAGTTATTAAATCACATGTATATAACTATTATTCATTATAGTTCAGTAGCATTCAGTACATTCACATTATTATGCAACCATCACCACTATCCATCTCCATTTTCATCATCCCAAACTGAAGCTCTGTACCCATTAAATAGTAACTGCCTATTTTCCATTCCCCTAGAAACCACCATTTTACTTTGTCTCTATTAAACTTGACTACTTTAGGTACCTCATATGAGTGAAATCCTACAATATTTGTCTGTGGGACTGGCTTATTTTACTTAGCATGTTTTCAAGGTTCATCCATTTTGTAGTATGTGTCAGAATTTCCTTTTTAAGGCTGAGTAATATCCCATTGTTGGAATTAAAAAATAATCACAAATGACAGTATAAAGAGTCTGACTTCTAACCATTTCAGAAAGATTCCAGCTCATCCCCCATCACTCCTGAATACTTCAGTGTCTGTTTGTTACAAACAAGGACATTTTCCTTCATAATCCCATCAACCATCAAAATAAGGAGATTAACTTTGATACATTGAATTGTTAGGGTAGGGAAGGCTCATAGGCCTTTGCTTGAGTCTTGGCTGCTCTGTTTATTGTCTGGGTTTCAATGGTGAGTTATTTCCCTTCTCTGAGCCTGGTTCTATCTTTGGAAAATGGAGCCGATAATACCGTTCTTAGTATCATTGTGCAGGACTGAGTGCTTTATATTCCACAGCTCTGTGCTGGAGGCATTCAGCTAATAACAGTCACCATCTCTTTAACTGTTCCCTAGACTGGGCCTGAACATGCCTGGTGCTGCTGCAGCCATTGTTTGTATCTCACTCCCACTCCTCCGTTAATCTTGCAGGTCTACTTTGAAGATGAGGACAAGGCAGAACTGTACCGGGTGCCTCCTAAGAGCACCTTGCTGCAGGTGCTACAGCACCCCAGGTGAGTCTCTTCATGAGACTGAGTAGAACAGGGAAGATGCTCACCCACCATTCCAGGGATCCAGCCAGGTTCTCATTCCACTGCTAATTGCCTTATACTTCCTACCTTCTGCCCTGGACATGAAACGGTGAGATGGCAACCATGGAGACTGGTCCAGCCATTTGCCAAACGAGTGGCAGTGTGACGACTGAGCTCATTGCACTGCAGTCATGGCGCCCTCAGCCTGGGAGATGTGAGTGGGACTGGTCTGAGGAGGAAAAGCTGCGTGGCTTTTGTATCTGAAGATAGCTGGGATGGCCCTACTGCTCCCAATTGTGCCTTGTCCCCTGATTTTGTTATAAGGAAAGAGCATTGGCTCTTGAAGCCAGACACCATTGTTTCATGGCTGTGTGATTCTAAGCACACACTGCCTCTCTGGGGCTATTTCCTCATCTCTAGAATGGGAATAACAACTCTTGCCTACATACTTACCAGGTATTTGAGAGCTGATGAGAGAGTAGGAGACAAAGTGCTTTTGTAAACTGGAAAGGACGGTCTTGCTCTAAGAGAGCACCTTCCTTAGTAGCAGTGGCAGCCAGTTGGATTTGGCAGTTGTCACTTGCTTCTGCTTTGGGGTGTTCCTAGACTATGAAGAAGGCCCTCAGTAGACGTGTAAGTTGACTTTTGGACTCCTTTCCCTGAGCTTTGAGCAAATGCTCTTGCATTTAGGCTCAAAGAGCCCGATGTGCTAGGGGAATGAATGTGGTTGGGTGTGGGGAGAAATGAGGCTGAAGAGCTAGGTTAAGGCCATGTGTGAAGGCCTTGAATGTTCTGTCTAAGGAACATGATCTTTATTCTGATGGTGGTGTATGGAGCCACGGTAAAATTTATACAGGAATGTACAAATTTTTAAAAAATTTATATTTTTATTGATTTCAGAGAGGAAGGGAGAGAGAAACATTGAGAGTCATTGATCAGCTGCCTCCTGCATGCCCCCTCCTGGGGATTGGACGCGCAACCCAGGCATGTGGCCTGACCAGGAATCGAACCATGACCTCCTGGTTCATAGGTTGATGCTCAACCACTGAGCCATGCTGGCCAGGCAAGTGATTTACAGATTTTAAGTGTACTATTGATGGTGTGACCTAAAATAGGGGATGGATTTGAGAGGTTTAGGAGGCAGATTGGGTGGGAATTGCTGATGTGACTGACTCAGTACAATTGTCCAGCTGCTCTTTATGCTTCTGTTTTGGGTTGACAAGAAGGAGGTGAAGATTTCTTTAAATATGATCAGTGACTTCTCTTGGCAGTATTTTTTTCTGGCCCCAAATCTCCTTTCTATTTTATTGACAGATTCTTAGCTGTTTACTTTCTCAATTGTTAGAAAATTACCTAGATTCTTTAAAGTCCTGAGTTCCACTCTCCCCTATCTCCTAAAGCGGGAGTGTGGGAGGCTAAACAGAAAACAGACTGATTTGTGGAAAAGACCAATTTGATGCTTCTCAGAAAATGTAAATGCTGTTGGAAGTCATTGCTTTGTAAATGACTGGTATAGACAAGAGGCTACCCAGGAGAGGTTTCCAGAAATTTCAGTCCCTGGACTGGAGCCAAGATACAGGCCCCTCTGTCCAAATCCAAGCACATTGGGTAATGCTAACGCCCCTCAAGCTGGGAGGCCAAGGCCTTGCCTGTTTCTCCAACCTGCCCCACTTTGTTTGCTTTATGCCCAACAACAGCAAACATTCTAGTGACCCGCACTGCCTGGCTTCACATCCCCAGCACAGCCCCTTATCCAAATTAAAGTCAAGCTCAGACATGACATTTCCAAGAAACCTTTCCTGATTCCTCTTTCCCATGGAGGGAAACACACCTCTTGGGCTAAGGCTGTACCTCACCAGTGCTTCTACAGATGTTCCTTGCTGTCCTGGATTGATTATTTATCTCCCTCCCTCTTGGGCTTGAGAGCAGGGACAGGGGTTTTCGTTTGTTTTTTAATCTCTGTTTTCAGCACAGTGCCTGGCTCACCCTGGGTATTCACTATTGAATGAATGAAAGCATGCTCTTGTAGTTTTTTATGTCATGTTTAGCCACCAACACTCAAGGCTAGAGGACTGGCTCAGAGGTTCTGGCGAGGTTATAAGGGGGTGGAGTTATGCCAATTTGCCAGATTTTTAAACAAACCAACAAATAAATATGCTAAACTTATGTAATGTTGACTCACATCCAAAGGTTCACCTTGAATGTTGTTGGGAAAGCCCTTGGATGATTAAGATTGCAATTCAATTCACTCCTCTCTTTTGTTGTATTCACTGCAGGTACTTTGTAAAAACCCTGACACCAGCATTTTTGGTCTGTGTGGAATCCTCTCCTTTTTGTAGAAATTATCTTCGGGGGAGAAAGGTGCACCAGGTAAAGTGACTGAGCCAGGCGGCAGAGCCAGGCCACCTGGATCTCCTCCCAGACCCGCCTCTGCCTGGAATACAGCATACTTGAATCAGCTGGACATACTCCTAGAATCCAACACTTTTTTGGCACCCTGGAGACAGTCCTTCCTCACATTGTGGGTGGGGAAGAGCTGCTGAGTTCCTTGAGCTGCAGCCGCTCTGACCAAAGTGCTGAGCCTCAGCTAGTCTTCATTCTCCTCTGTTGATACAAAACTCTCTGCCTTGGTCAAGGCATCCTTAAGGACTCTGAGCTGTGCTAACTACCAGCCTCCCTCTCTGACGGGGCCATGTGTTGCGGTTACCACAGCAACTGACCCACGGAACTCACTGAACTGACTCAGGATCTGGTGACCTGGTTCTGAACCGTTGTGGAGTTAGAGGCTTTGGAGAAGCTACCCCTCAAACTGCATATATACAAACCATGCATGTAATTTAAGGCACTAAAGCTGAGACTGACCTCCAGTTATTTCATGAGCATGGAGGGTTGCTCTGTTTGGATACTGAAGATACCTTGGGGTAAGATGGGGCCAGGAAAACTGGGTCCTGTTTCTACATCTGTAAACACCTACAATCTGGCATTCTCCAGAACCCCTAAAAGGTTTGCCAGTTTTCCTGATCTTTGCAATATGGAGGACTATGATACACTTGGACAGTGGACTCTGCATTCTTCCCCAGTTTTTCACATTTTAGGATTTTGTGCCTTTTAAACTGGAAAACCTTTTGGCATGTTGAGTCACTGTCATAAGTTGTACCTAGAGGGCTTTATATGTCCTTACATGTAGCCATGGGACTTTTTGCAGTGCCCACCCCTTCCCCCGGGGAGGAGTATACTTCCCTGAAGAGCCATGGTGTGGAAGGTTCATGTTTTTTCCTTTGCCATGAAAAGGATGGGAACAGGCCCAAAGTGGGAATTCACCTGCCACATACCATCTGACTGGCAAAGGCCTGATTGCAGGCCAGGTGCTACATCCCCTAAATTAGGCTACACCCCGTTGATCTTACTATATTAAGAGAGGTCTGGTTGGATCAACCTTTGAGCTACAGAAGCCTTGTAGATATGAAATAGGTATCTGTCCTCTGCTTTCCGTTCACTGAGAGTGTAGTGATTTGCCCAAGGTCAAGTTGGAAACCTAGGTGTCCTGAGTCCTAAGCCAGTGTTTCTTGCAGTAGCCAGGAGCAGTATAATTTGTTGAAAGTTCCAAAGAGATATAATCCTAGATCCACCTCTAGCACCTTAGACAAATTACTTGCCCTTAGTGTATCTCAGATTCTTCATCTATAAGATGCCCTCATGATAATGGTACCTACCTCCCTGTGTTGTCTGGCTGAGCTTATGAAATGCTTAACCCTTACTGTGCTCTCAGGAAACACTTCCCTCATACCAGATGACTTAGGAAATACCCCCAATGGGAACTCAGGTCTGCTGTTTATGTCCAGACCTGGATCATGTTTTCTTGATGTGATGCTTTACAAGCTTCCTGGGGAATGCCACCAGCCAGAACCAAGCAGCACCTGCGGAACTGTTCTCCTTAGAGGAGAGACTGAAATATTCAAATTGTGTACCTTTCTCCTCCCTGAAGTTGCCAGTGTTACCTCTTACCATAAATTGATGAAATGGAAATGCTGGCAAAATAACAGGTACCGGCTGTATTATCATTGCTCATTCCTTGGGGAGATCTAGAAGCAACTGGCTGAGAAATATTTAGCAGAATTAATACTTGGGGACAAAGGTTGATGCATAACAAAACCATCATGTAAATCAAGCTTAGGATGTAAATCAAGGGCTCCATTAATATTCTGTGTCTTAATGGAAGAGACACCTGCTGGGCTCTCCATAAAGAGCTTTGCAGAAATCTGTTGAAATTATCATTTCCTTAACTACCTGAGTGCCAGGCCTTCCATTTCTACACCAAGGCACCAGAATGCTTTTTCAAATGGGTTATGCATCCAAGGGTATGTCGTTTTTTTAAATTATTTTTTAAATATATTTTTATTTATTTCAGAGAGGAAAGGAGAGATAGAAACATCAATGGTGAGAATCATTGATCGGCTGCCTCCTGCACACCCCCTACTAGGGCCATGTGTCCTGACCGGGAATCAAACCGTGATCTGGTTCGTAGGTTGGTGCTTAACCACTGAGCACGCTGGCTGGGCTTAAAGCTTTGTTTTAAAGTTAGATAAAGTTTTTATAGTTACGGATAGTTTTCTATAATATGAAAAATATTTTTATGATGTTATTGCAAATTTAGGGAACGTGAAGAAAATCAAGGTTCTTTACTTGACTTAAAAATAATGGCTTATATCATAGTGACCCATACTAGAGACTCAGGTCAGACTTCCTGGGCCTCTTGATAGCCATGTGACCTTGTGCAAGTATGACCTTCCTCATACTCCCAGCCCTTTCTGGTCAGTAAAACGAAGACAACAGTGCCTGGCTAACAGCACGTGCTTAGTAAGTGGCAGCTGCCCTTGTTAGGCCAGTTAGCCCTTTGCATATGGTAGGTGGGTGGGTAGCGCATGTGGGCCAGCAGAAGGGGGTGGCACCTTTAGGCTCCCCACATTCAGACACCACTTTGGTGTCCACTCCTGTTAGGCCAGCAGCTCTCAAGGCTTCTGTGAGCTTCCATGGGTTGTTGCTAACTGAATGCCAGGCCGCTTGCACAAAGTGCGGAGTTCTTACAAAGAGAACCAAGCAGGAGCCTCTATCTGGGAAGCAAGAGAGAATTGCTCAATATGGCCTCAGCCGGCTTAGGATGGAAGCTGAACTTCAGCTTCCTGGCCACAAGCAGCGTGGTCTTTGTAAATAATCCACACCAAGTTGCCCTTCAAAGACAAGGAAGCACATGGCACAAAACCTCACATTAGTACATTTTAAGGATAGCTGCTGGTTTCAATTTAATGATTAGTTAGCTTTGCTGTAGTAACAAACCCCCAAATCTCAGTACCATTACCACAACAAGCATTTATTCCTCATTCATGTTACAATCGGTGGCTGCAGGACAGCTGCTGCAGCTCTGCTCCACTGTCTTACCCTTCTGGTACCCAAGCTGAAGGAACAGCCCTAATCTGGGAAATACGTTTACATGGCAAAGGAAAAAACATGAACCTTCCACACCATGGCTCTTCAGGGAAGTACACTCCTGAAGTAACTACCTGAGTGCCAGGCCTCCCATGCCTCACAGTCCAGCCTTTCTAGGTTTGCTCTTGAAGTGTGGGTTCGACAGGCAGGCTCCAAGTGCTCCTCCCACTCCAGACTTCCTGAATTCTATATCATCCTCTAATCATTCTATAACTCATACACTTATGAGAGTTTAAAATTCATTGGTTTTATAAAGTGCTTACATTTGGCTAGCCTGCATTATAGAGTACAAATTTAAATATATATGCGTCTATTTGCACGAATTCTAATTTCTCATTTATTTTAGGCTAACTTGATTAGATAGACATAAATAATTCAGTTTTATTTACTGAAATCACTTTTGCACAGGCAGAGGCCATGTGGTATGGTTGAGGGGCATAGGTTTTGATCAGTATTTGGGTTCTAGCTCTGATACTTAAGAACTGTGCATCCTTAAGTTGCTTAAATTTCAGGTTCGCTCCTTGGTAAATTGGGAGTAACAGCACCTCCCCTGCAGTTTCAAAGACTGAAAACAGTGTATAAAAGGACCTCACAGCACAATGGCACATGGAAAGCCCCCAACAAATAAAAACCAGACCATTAAAAGCAGTGAGCTCACATCAGTCTGATAATGTAAAACCGAAATTATTCAAAGAAATGCTCAACTACAAAGTGGGCTCAGAGAAGGCAGCTACCCGAATACCAGGAGCTCTCAATGGACTTTGTACATTAGAATCATCCAGGGGCTTTTAAATTCCTGACACCTGGCCACACCCTACCCCATAAGCAGAACCTCTGAGTAGGACCCACATGATTCCAATGTGTAGCCAAGGGTAAGCTCCCATGCCTCACAGTCCAGCCTTTCTAGGTTTGCTGTCAGAATCCGCATCTCCTGACCTACATGCTGGGCCTGAGCTCCGTGGTAGGCTTGGGCGTCATAAGGGCTTGGCATAGGCTTTACTGAGGAAACCTGATGGTGTGTGCTTAGGGTGGGTTACTCTTGCAGTAACAAGTTGCTTGGAAGCTGTGTGACAGGTGGAACAGCTGGCCAAGACAAGAACTGCAGTGCACTTGGAATCCGCTTAGGACAGTAGTCGGCAAACTCATTAGTCAACAGAGCCAAATATCAACAGTACAATGATTGAAATTTCTTTTGAGAGCCAAATTTTTTAACTTAAACTATATAGGTAGGTACATTGTTATTAACTTAATTAGGGTACTCCTAAGCTGGCCTTTGCTAAAAACTCAAGGGGCCAAAGAGCCGCAAGTGGCTCGCAAGCCGCAGTTTGCCGACCACTGGCCTAGGACCCTGGCCTCAAGGAGCTGACCATCAGCTACAAGAGGCTGGCTCACCAAACAAGTTTTGTGGCCCCAAACAAGAAGGGCTGAACAGGAGAGTGCTGGGGAGCCGGAGGGAAAACCACTTCCAGATGTCGTCAGGTATACTTTCAGGAGGTGGTGGCTTTGAGCTTGTCCTTGTCAGATTCTTATTTGATTTGGACTTGTCGAGACCCTAATCTGGTGAGCAGGAGCAATGAAAGCAGGTGGCTCCACAGTAACGGCTCAAATCTGCTCCTAGTTTTCCACATAATTCACGCAGAGACCTTAGTATTCACCCCTGACATGCCTCTAGGATCTAACTGCACTGAGGATAAGGTCATAGTGGCACTCAAAGCCTGCTATCCTTTATTTGTGGAAGAAATAGTTTAAAACACACTTTCCCAGACACCCATTTTCCCCCCCTTTTGGAATGGAATGTAGACATGGTAGAAAAAGAAGGGAAAGAAGACTCTCAAGACAAGGTACCACATACAATTAAGAAGGCAGATGTCACCATTGTTTCAAATGAGCATGCACGGCTCATCCCAATAGTTTGACTTTATTCAATCGTCACAACATGATCTCGTGCAGAGCCACCTCAATAGAGTAGATCTACTGGGGCCATTAGCTGATTACATCAGCTTTCTGTGTAACTTAGACTAAAGGGGGATTAGAGGAACCAGATCTGTCTGTTATGAACCTCTCGTGGAACCAGCCAGTGACAGACAGCTGTTAAAGACTTTACAGATCTAGTTCCATTTTCTCCTGGCCTGCTCTCCACACTTGTATGCAGCAAGTGGCCTGTGGTCAGACTATGGAGCCGGGAGGGCCTTGGCCATCAGCCACCCCCACCCTACACATGGGACAGCTGAGAGAAGGGAAGTGACTCGCCTCAGGGCCAGGACAAGAAGGCTGCTCTTTCTTGCCTCCCTGCCTCCTAACAAGATATCAAAGGAATGGTATGTGGCAGCATGGCCAGTCCAGAGAAAGGGACCAAGTTAATGACTTTAATACAAATAGTATGAATAAATGACTGGATAAAAATTGGTTTCCCTAACTTGTGCTCATCGTCCATGAGCTGCCTGTTTCTGAGAGACCAGCCCCAGAAAGGAGTGCAGGAAAGGCAGCAGCATTAGGACGAACTCCAAGGCGCGGCATGAGGAGGGTGGGCTGGGCATTTACACAACCTGCACGTGGCTCAGTAATTCTATGACTGCTTCTTCGGTGAGAAAGACCACTTCACTGGTGTTCTGGCACCAAACCTCAAAATGGGCAGGGTCCTCCAAGGCCCTCTTGCCGGCGATGATCACAAAGGGGTAGCCAAATTTGTTGGCATCCTTCAGTCTGTTCCCAATGGTCAGATGGGTCCTGTCGTCCAGTAGGATCTCCCCACGAAGCTGCGGCACTGCCTCTGAGATGTGGTCGTACAGCTGCCCCATGAGCTCTGCAACCGCCTCTTCCTTACTGCCCTTCTTCGGGGGGATGAGGCAGACTTGGTAAGGAGCCAGGAGGCTCGGCCAGCGAATGCAGTCTTCTGTAGAGAGAACCTCAATGGCAGCAGCCAAAATCCGTGTCACACCTAAGCCATAGCACCCCATTTCAGCCAGGGAAGGCTTGCCATGGACGTTAATAAACTGGGCATTGAAAATGGAGGAGTACTTGGTGCCCAGGTAAAACGTGTGCCCCACCTCAATGCCTTTGGTTTCAGTCAGTGGTCCCTGGCAAGCAGGGCAGATCATTTGAGACGAGTCTAGCGTCTCCACGTTGGCCGAGAAGCTGCAGCTGGTACAGACAGCAAACCGGTCCTCTCCAATCTCCACTGGGAGCTGGAACTCGTGAGACATCGTGCCCCCGATGCTGCCCACGTCTGCCTGGACCTTGACACACCGCAGCCCCAGCCTGTCAAACAGGCTGCTGTAGGCATCACATACCAGGCTGTAGGTCTGCCGGGCGGCCTCTGGGGAGGAGTCGAAGGTGTACATGTCCTTCATGTAAAACTCTCGGCCACGGAGAAGACCAAAGCGGGGCCTGGGCTCATCCCGAAACTTCCTTGTCACCTGGTACAGCAGGAATGGGAGCTGCTTGTAGGACAGTGTCTTCTGGGAGGCAACCAGGGCTGTAATGGCTTCCTCGTGAGTTGGTCCTAGGCAGTATTCCTTGCCGTGTCTGTCTCTAAGTCTTAGCAGCTCCTTGCCCATCAAGTCCCACCGGTTGGAGGCTCGCCAGAGCTCTGCTGGGCTGAGACTGGGCATATTGACCTTCTGCCCGCCAATGGCCTGCATCTCCTGGTCTATCACCCGCACCAGCTTCTCCATGGCACGAACAGTGTAAGGCAGGAGGTGGTAACAGCCGGAGCTCGCTGGGTGGATCAGGCCCACCTGCAGCATCAGCCGCTGGCTCTTACAGGTCAGGTCGCCAGATCTGCCCTCCAGTGGGAGCACCTGGTCTTCCCGAAGGTTCTGGGGCTGGAACAGGCAGGACAGCACCAAGCGCTTCCCTCTCCCTGGGGCACAGTGGGGAAACCTGCGGGGAAGGTACCCAGAGAGCTGGTGGTTGCAGGAGGCCAGAGCGGGCAGTGCTCTGCATCTTGTCAGCAGCCCTTCCATGACACCCCGGCACAGGGAAGCACTTGTGCCTGGAGAAAAATGAGTGGTGCAGAAATAGGTGTTAACTGTCTGACTGTGAAGTAGCCAGCTCAGTGTGGCCTCCAACAAACTTCTAAGACAGCCACTGATTCTGCAGATGCAAATCCTTTTACTTTGAATATCCTAGCAGATCCAAGTATACTTTCTTCCCTCTACTGCCATGTAAAAAGTATATATATTTTCCCGCTTACAAAAATACAGTAGTGTACTGTGAAGAGACATGCACAAATGGCGAACGCACAGGCTCTGACACCAGGCAGCCTGGATTCCAGAGGGCTTCCCGCTGACTGCGCCCGGTGTAGCTCAGGACATGTGACTTAACCCCTCTGTGCTCAGCTTCTTCATCTGTAAAATGGTAATAGGACCTACCTTATAGGTTCATTGTGGGAATTTAGAAGAGTTATAAAAAGTTATTAGAACAGTTATCTAGCACATTCTATGAGCTCAATCGATGTTTGCTATTGTTATTATAGAAAACGGGGGGTTAAAGAAATAAAAAAGGAAAGAAAAGCAACTATAATCCCTCGGCTTAGAGACAACTGCAGCTGATGATCCCTTACCTTTTTTGTCAGTCCTGTCCTTTGCCCACCCTTTTAAATGCCCACCCTCCTTAAATGTCTTGTTTTCCTCCCCCTCACACACACTCCCTGGTTAGGCCGCATGCTAATGCTCCAAGTCAACATCTACACCCCCATCTCTCGAATTTCAGACCTACCTACCCACTGCCTCCTGGAGAACACACTGCACTTCACACTCAGCACCTTCTCCCCAAACCCGCCCCCCTCCAGTGCTGCCTATCACTCTGAATGGCACCAGAAGCCACCCTTTGCCCAAACTAGAAACCTGGGTTCATCCCCTCCATCCATGTCTCATATACATGCCCCCCTTGGCCCTGTCATTCCTGCCTCTTCATGTGCTATTCAATCTACTCCTTCTCTCCACCTCCACAGCCTCCAGCCAGGTCCAGGCCATCATCATCTCACCTGGTTATTGCAACAGCCTCCTCACTGGGCATCCAGCTTCCATCCCCTCCTTCTCCAATCCATTCTCCACCCTACAGCCAGAGAATACTTCCAAAACCCATAATAGTTTCTCTTGTTTAAAGTCCTCCAATAGCTTCCTGCTACCCTTGGAATTGGGTCTAAGCTTCTGACCTTCACAGTGCCCACAGCCCCATGTGAGCCGGCTGCCGCTCCTCTGGCCTCATCTTACCATCTCCCTCTCCACATTCCAGCTGCACCATGCTCACTTTTAAACACACTTTCCCCCTTGCATACCAATACTTACCCATCCTCCAGGCCTCAGGACTGGCATCTAGTCCTCTAGGATGCCTTCCTGTCCCTCTCCCTATACCCCAAAAACCAGCTTCTCCTGCAGCAGCCCCTCACCCCCACCAAACACCAATCACTCTTTGGAGTTACTGCTCAATGAGCTGCCTGTCTTCCCCCAGGCGCTCTGCTCTGTGCAGGCAAGGACCACATCTAACTTGCTCTCCACTAAGCACACAGCAGGGCTTACTAGACATTGTCTGATGACTGAGCATGTGGGTTTCTCTACGATTTTACCAAATATTGACATACTTCTAATGAGAGTACCACATTTCATCCATTGATTCTATTAAGAATGATTCTCCTACTACCAGCAAGTTGTTGAGTTTTCTCCTTTATACATAATCTACAATGAACAGAAGGTTTTATTTTGTAATATATTTGGAACAGAATTTTCAGGAATGAATGAAATTACTGAGTCAAAGGGTATAAACTTCCAAGGTTCTTGATTTCTATGTCAAATTTAGTGAGCACCTCTGATTTTCAGCATATGCCATGGAGCAGAGCTCCCCTGCAGTATGCTAAGAATGGGTTCCTGATCCCTCTTAGTGCTGGGAAGCTGGAATTCTCACGTGGTTGCCTCCAGCTGGCCCCTCCAACCTCAGGCAGCTTCATCCATTTCCCCTGCGCACTGTACAGATACTCTCATTTCCTATGTGGCCTATGACCTGAAAAAGGTTGGGAGGCACTGCTACAGAGTCCTAGTGTGACTACATGGAGAAGTGTGGGTCCTGAAGGCAGAAAGCGTGTGATTCACACCTGACTGCATCACCTGAGATTCCACCTCAGGCCAGTGGCCCAAGCCAGAAATGCCTTCACCCTTGGCTCCTCCTAAAGCAAGGTTTCTCTCAAGTCCACCCCCTCCTTTCTGACCCTTACTGCCTCAGCCTTGAGTTAGCCCCTCAATACCACTTGTTACAATAGACCAGCGGTTCTGAAACTTTAGTGAGCATCAGAATCACCTGGAGGGCTTGTTAAAACACTGACAGTGAGGCCTCACACACACAGTTTCTGATTTCGTAGGTCTGGGGTTTAGGCAGAAAACCTGTAGTTCTAGCAAGTTCCCAGGTGATGCTGATGCTGCTGGTCCGGGGACCACACTGGGAGAACTGCAGAAGCTTAACTGTTCACCCACTCTGATTTAGCCTGTGAACTCCATGTGGGCAATAACCATGTCCATTTTGTCCCAAGTTATATTGCAACAGCCAGCATGGTGCCAGGATACAGCAGACATTCAATAAATGTCTACCAATGAATGAACTGAACGATTCTTGATTCCTATCTGCCCAGTCTCCATATTTCAGATATACTGATTCAATCACTCCTGTTTATAATCCATTAATCCCCCATCATAATGTTCTCAGAATGGTACCAAAGCCTCTTCATATTTTGATCCCAACGCATCTCTTCCAGCTTCTTACCCTACCACTCCCCTAACATGCCCCAAATTGCTCATCATTCCAAGAATAGGCCAACTTTACCCCAGCAACTCCAATTCATCAGGATGCACTTATTGCAAGAAGCCTTCTCCAACCCTTCCAAATAGACATAGTTACTTCCTTCTGTGCTCCCACCACACACAGCTCTTCATAGTAGACCACACTGGAACAATTTTTAAACATGTTTTTGAGAAACTGCTGTGTGCCAGGCATTGGGAGTGAACAATGTTTCATGCTCTATTCCTCCATTAAACCATGAGTTCATGAGGTTTTCTGCAATTTTAGATTTCAGGTCTATGGCAATGTTTAATATTTAGGCTACAGTTCATAATGTTTTTTGATCAAATGCATTAGTAAAAGATCAAAGTGAAGGGGTGCTATCTGGACAATTTAAATAAGAGCCTTAAGCCCTCTGTCCCCAGACCCCTCAGCTTACACCAACAGGAGAATAATTATACCTCAATTTTTCCAGACAATACAGCGTTTCTTGCACCCCAGACTCTGGTAAAGAGGCTGAGTCATTCAATCATTCCATACATTTTCAAAGAGCATCTACTCTGTCCTTCTAGCACATGCCTTTTTAAAGGTCCTTTGACTCACAATGGCCTTGCAATCCAAGCAGGGAAGTTATGCATGAAGTGCTTATAACAGTGCTTGGTATATAATAAGTGCCATAAAGTGTTTGCTATTATCATTATGCCCAATTCACAGAGAGGGAGGCTCAGAGATGTGAAGCCACTGTGTCAAGCAACTTGGCAGATGAGCACAGGGCCACATCTGGAGGCCAAGTCCCTGCGTCCGATTCCCACGAAGTCTCCATCACGGACCGTGCTGCATAAAACAGCAATGGAACCTCAAACCTCGTTCTAAGAACTGGCTCAGCCGACGCTGGCTGGTGACCGGGTCAAATGAGTCCACTTTCCGGACCGCAGTTTTCCCATATATAAAATGGGAAGATTGGCTCAGCCACCAGGTGATCCCTGAGGGTCTTTCCAGGGCTGGCATTTCTAGAGACACCGTGACACTCACAACAACCTGAGGTAGACAAGGGAGTAGGTCCTGACCTCAATTTTCCACGGAGGAAACTGAGACCAGGAAACAAGTATTATCCGGGAGTTTATGTGATGTGACTCCGTCCCAACCCAAAGACGGGATGCACAAAGGAAGGCGGACCCCAGGATCCCAGGTGTCCGCGCCCAGAGCCCTCTCTTCACGCGGTCGCCTCCCGCGGGCTCCTCAGTCCTCGCTGTCACCCACGCTCACCAATTGCAGTTCCAGCCAACTCCGTCCTCAAGACCGCCACGCCGGACTAGCCCACGTGAGCCTGGAGCAGGCTGGAGGGGGTTGGGGGTGGTGGTGGTGGTAATGGTGAGGGGAAGTGCCCTCCCCTGGCCCCGCCTCCCTCCTTTCTAACCAATCACAAGTCGAGCTCAGGGGACTAGCCCCACCCAACTTGTAGGCAAGTGAATGGTTTTCCGGAAGCTCAGCTAAGGAGACCTCACCGTCCCGGAAGTTTCTCTAGGATGTAAGGAGGTGTAACTCTATGGTCAAAGACTTTTTTCCAGGTTTTGAATCTGGTGTTTCCTCCCCTGCCAGGGCTCGCCCCATTCTCAAACTGGGAGAACCACGGGCAAAAGTGTAACTGCGGGCAAAGTGTAACATTGTACATGTAATCCATATACAATGGACCAGGTTGTTTCAAATCTACCTTATTATTTTACACGCTTTCCATTTAAAGAAATTTAATTTTTTTAAACAATTGGGAAAAGGCAGTCTTTAAGACACTAAGTCAAACTTTCACTCATAAAATATTTTTTAAAATATATTTTTATTGACTTCAGAGAGGAAGGGGGAGGGAGAGAGAGATAGAAACATCTATGATGAGAATCATCGATCAGCTGCCTCCTGCACGCCCCCTACTGGGAATCGAGCAGCAACCCAGGCATGTGCCCTTGACTGGAGACAAACCTGGGACCCTTCAGTCTGCAGGCCGAAGCTCTATCCACTGAGCAAACCAGCTAGGGCACTCATAAAATATATTTGAGCAGCTACCATGTACCAGCCACTGTTGTAGAAACTGGGAATAGTGAACAAAAACAAACAAAATTTCCTTCTCTAACCCTTCCAAATAGAGGTAGTCGCTTCCTTTTCTGCGTTCCCACTGCACACAACTCTTCATAGTAGACCATACCGGAACAATTTTCAAACATGTATTCAATGTAGCTCACATTCTAGTTGATAAACAAATACAGTGAAACTTAAGGGAAGGCCAAAAAACAGTAATCAAGAGAAGTGGTATTTTAATGGAATTAATTTAAAAACTAATGCAAAAAGTCCATGGTGAACAACTTATCAAAATTTTATATGAAGACAGGATCCACCAGTGAGATGCTGTCAAATACTCTGGAGAAAAATTAGAGAAGGGCACAGGTTGGAGGTCGAGTGGTTGCAATTTAAAATAGAATTATTAAGAAAACCTCATTGAGAAGGTCTCATTCTAGCAAAGACCTGAGCGAGATGAGAGAGCTTTGCAGAAATCTGGGGGAAGAATATTCCAGACACTGTGCATAACAAATGCAAATGTACTGAGGTGGGACCTGCATATCATCTAAGTAATAACGGCAATAGTTTATTGAGTGCTTAAAATGTACCAGACCCAGTGCAATTCACCGGTGATGCTGATAGTGGCTCCGAGAACCTCTCAGCTCACCCAGGATCTGGCAGGAACAACACAATGTAATCAGTGGTGTAATGGGAGCTGATAAACCTCCTGTGGGAATGCCAGGAAGGAGGGCTTCACCGAGGAGGTGAGCGTGGAGCTGAGCCTGAAGGATGAATGGGGTTTACCAGGACAAGAATGCCTGTAGGAGTGGAGTGCAATGTCCAGGCAGAGGGACCAGGACACTCACAGGCACGGCATCAGGAAATGGTGGGCAGGTGTGAGGTGGGCTTTACATCTTCTTCACATGGATTGACACATGGGCCAAAGCGGTGGTTCTCAACCGTGACTGCCCTGGAATCACCGTATGCACCCAGGCCCAACCCTGAGAGGCTGGGTATTGATCTGGGCGGGCCTGGGCATCAGTACTGTATAGTCCCCCGGATCCTAGTGTGCAGCCAGGTCTGGATTTGCTGGCCTCAAGAAAAGGCACTAGGCAGCCGGGTTGGGGGATAGCAGAGGTGGCGGAAGCACGTTATCATCTCAGTCTTACCACTGAGGAACTGCTATCGGTCCAACCGGTTAGGACAGCGTTGGGCTAGACCTGAGCTCTTTTGAATGTAAGAGTGTGGCTCAGCCTCTGCAGCCCTGCACTGTGGTCGAGGCTTTCCCCAACGAGTGCAGTCCCAAAGGTTTTACTGAGGCAATATTCCCCACACTTCCTCCTTGGAGACAGGAGATGAATAATCTTTGGTATATTTCGGGATCCAAAGTGGCCTAATAGTTCTCCCTGCTCCCCGTGCACATTACTGCAGCCCTTCCAATCCTGGAAGAGCCAGCATCCATCCTCTGCACCCTGAGGTGTTAATTATGTCTCAATTAGCAGTTCCCAGGCTATGGAGCATAGTGGTATGGAGAAGCCTAATGACTGGCTGTGTTTATACACCCCACATCTTCAGAGCACTTTACCAGTGGTAACTAATTAATGCTCACAACCCCCTTGGGAGAACTGCTGCCTTTTACTTCAGGTTTTCAGGAGGCTTTCCAGCCTGGAGCTGCAGAGCCTGCTCAAGCCAGCCATGGTCAGAGTAAATTTGTTCCCCACTGAGGAAGTCCAGGGTGGTGGAGACCCAGAATGTAGCCCTATCACTGCTAGCAACTTCCTGTGCGACATGTCAATCAATCAGTTGATCAGTCATTCATTGTGTGCCTTGATTTACAGAGTTCATTCATGGTTAAAACTCCACAAGTTCCCTAAAACAAAAAATAAAATAAAATCCCACAGAACAAATTATTCATGGTCATCTAAAAGAAAAGGACCCTACACTTGCCTTGGTTCCCACCCTCCCCCTTCACTTCCTCCCCCTGCCCAGCCCTGGGGACACATCAGGCACTTAATGGTTTCCCTTGGCCCCTGGCCAGACTGGGAGTCCCTGGAACAGGCACAGATTTTGCTCTTTTCTGTACCTTGAATACAGAGCCTGGTCCAGATGGGGGATTAGCAAAAGGGTTTTGCTTTTTGTTTAATCAACAAATGAATGAATGGTTTGTGTCTCCCTCAGATTGGAGCTCCTCTGAAGACACCCTGAGTCATTCTGGCATCCAGAGCCCACGCCTGCCACAGAGAGGCTCCAAGTGTGTGCTGAATGAACAAGTAAAGGCAGAGTTAATGGTGAACTCCCTGACCTCTGATTGCTTCTAACCTCCTGGAGAGGCCGCCCCTCAAAACAGTAGTCCCAGCAGCCTGAGGTCAGAAGCTGTGAAGAAAGGAAAGCAAGATGCTGAGGGAGCAGCATTGCAAGGATGCAGGTGGTGAGATCAAGGAGGGCTTCTTGGAGGAGGGGACATGAACTGGACCTTAACTAGGAGCTTCCCAGGCTGAAAAGGGCAGATAAAATGACATTCTAGTCAAGGGGACTAAGTCACAACTGGCTGTAAGTAAGAAGGCTTAACGGTAGTTCTGGCTGAAGCTCAAGAGCACTCGGGTGTTGGGGAAGCACCCCAGTGTGGCGGGGCCTGCTGGCCGAGGCTGCAAGTTTGTCTTCACCTCGGAGGCCAGTGAAACTTTTTCTGTGAAGAATACACTCCCCTGCCCACCAACACACACAGTAGTAAGATGAGGTCACTGGGCAGTGTGGGAAGCAGGCCTGTGGGCAGTGGAAGGGTTTTACACGAGGGAAGGACATGGTCAACTGTGTTTGTTTGTCTGAGTGAGGTGTGAGCGTGAACTCAGGTGGGAGGAAGGGGAAGGGGAGAGTCCCGATGGGAGACTCCTCCGATGGCCCAGACGGGGGCAGTGTGCCCGAGAGGAGGGGACAGACTCCGGAGGACCACTGGGACAGTCCATCTGAAGGACTTCTGCGCGCAACCGCACCCAGTTAGCCCAGCCAGGCCAAGCCAGACTGGACTGGAGGTGGGAGGGTGGCTTGAACTGGAATCCTGCCCAGCTCCTTACTAGCTATGTAACCTTGGGCCAGTGACTCTATCGTTTCTTCATAAGTAGGACAGAAACTATAATAGCACCATGTAAGGTGTTCCGCGGAGTCGACGAAAGATGTAGTTGAAAGCAACTTGCCCATCCCTTAACCTGTTCTAATTCTGGGGACCACAGGGCCCCTCTAGCCCACCATCAGTGTCACCAGCAGAGGGGTTCTTGCCCTACCCCTCAGCATAGAAATCAAGAAAGTAGGTGAAACAGATTCAAAAGAGAAGAGGTTTACTAAAAACTGGGTGAGAGGGGAGAGAGAGAGAGAGGGAGCTTGATGCATCAAGGGAGTGCACAGTGACAGAGAGTACGGCTCCCACGCTGCGCTGGGGTCTGGCTTAGAAAGCGCTGGGTTCCTTTGCGCAGGCGCAGAGTGGATCTCTGTTTCCAGGTTCCCGAGGTTGGGGGTGGGGTGGGGCGGGGGAGGGGTGCTTGCATTGACTGGTTCAGGCGCAGATGCATTTGTTTGAGGAGTACCCGAAGGGAAAACTTAATCTTATCTAGAAGAAGCTCAAGAAGTAACCGAAGGACATGCCCATCCAAGAGAGGCTCAGCCTGTGTCCTAAGGAGAGAATTATCATTTTGCTGCCGCCTCTGGTTCCAAAGGACTCCTCACTCTGCCAGTGAGTGGAACGCCCTCGGTCTTCAGGGACCTCCTCTCCTTGGGCCCAGAGAGCACCACTTGTTAATTGGTTCAATGCCTAAGTTCAAGTTGATTAGAGAACAGAAGGCGACTGGAAAGATAGGCCTCTTTTTTTTTTTTTTAATCCTTACCCGAGGATATGCTTATTTATTTGAGAGAGAGAGAGAGAGAGAGAGAGAGAGAGAGAGAGAGAGAGAGATTGGTTGACATTGGGGATCAAACCTGCAACCGAGGTTTGTGTCCTGACCAGGAATCAAACCCGAGACCGATCAAACCTGAGACCTTTAGGTGTACAGGACGATGCTCCACCCAACTGAGCCACACCAGCCAGGAGGAGGTAGGCCTCTTTTTTATCACGATTCCTCAGAATTGAAGTGTGGCCACCAGTCATCGTCATCATCACTGTTCACATTTTAGAGCCCTTGCTATGTGCTAGGGACAATATTAAACACTTAATATCCATGTTTGATTAAATCCCTACAAAGACCCCATGAGGTATAAGCATCACTCTTGTGTCCATATTACAGATGAGGAACCAAGGCTTGGAAAGGTTGGCTCTGACATGTCTGTGGTCAACACCACTAGTAAAGGGGAGAAAGGATTCATCTCCACGTCTGTTTGCTGCACAGCCTGACCTCTGCACTCAGAGCCCCCGATGGTAACTTACTTGTATCAAACATGTGTTGACCCATAACCAAAATTGTGGGAGCCATCCTGCAAACAGTCTTTCTTGTTGGGTCCCCTCTGTCTGGAGGCCTGATCTTTAGAGCCCAGCTCAATGGCACCTTTAAAAAAATTTTTTTTTTTTTTATTGATTCCAGAGAAGAAGGGAGAGGGAGAGAGAGATAGAAACATCAATGATGAGAGAGAATTATTGATTGATTGCCTCCTGCATGTCCTGCACTGGGGATCTAGACCGCAACCCAGAATCGAACCCGGGACCCTTGGAATCGAACCCGGGACCCTTGACCAGAATCGAACCCGGGACCCTTCAATCTGCAGGCCGACGCTCTATCCACTGAGCCAAACCGGCTAGGGCAATAGCACCCTTTTGGCAAGCCTTTCTTGAAGTCCTCACAAGCAAGGACTCCACTCTCCTGAGTTACTCTGTTGGCCCATCCGCTCTCTGAGATGTGTGACAGCTGAGCGTGTACATTATATGGGACAAACACACCTGAAAAATCCTGGTTTTGCCACCCACTTACTTTGTGCCCATGGATGAGATCCTCAGCTCCCCTGAGGCTCAGATGCCACATCTGTAAAGTAGTAGTGACATCTCCCCCAGGGAGTTGTGATGAAGATGCAGAGTTGGCCCATGTAAAGGGCTCAGCACGGTGCCTGGCACACAATAGGTCCCACAGGACACACCCCTGCAGACTGTGAGCTCTCCCAGGGGAGGACCACCTCTAGCCCTGCCAGAATAAACCTGTTTTCTATGTAAAAAGATTTTGCATTTAGTAAATCTCAAGGCCTATTTGCTGAATTAATGGCTTTCTACTTAATTCCCTCATTTCTTAAGAATGATCTGCTAAAAAGGAAACCAAACGAAACCTCAGTAAAAAGAAACAAAACAAAAGCCTCAGTAATAGTTCATCTGGAGACAACTCCCTTTAGAGCACCTGCTCTGGGTTAGCTCTGCGGAGCACTGGGCACAGCCAGAAGTAGTCACTGATCATCAGAGGAAATGAGCAAATGTGAGTTCTGGGTGTCACTTCCTCTCAGTTTATCTGGGCACTGTATCTGGAAGGATGATGGAAATTGAGTTCCTTCCAACATGACTTTGCCTTTTCTCTTTGGTGCAGGATTTGGATGAGGTCTGGATGGAACGAGATGGCATTGGTTGCCGTCCAAAGCTGGTGGTTCAGAGAGAGGAATACGGCGTTTGGGTCCAGACAGACCTGGGTTTGCTTTCCAGCTCCAGCACTTACTGGCTGAGTGACTTGGGGCAAGGGACTTGACCTTTCTGGTCTTTGGCTATACAACAGTGAGGTCAGGAACCTCATTGAAACGCTGTGAAGAGCAAGCAAACATTAGAAAAGGACTTCATACATGGAAAATTCTGCATGAATATTAGAAATATACTCAGATCATTCTTTTGTAAGATTAAGTGTGTAATGAGATAAAGACTTTTAAGTAATTAAGTGAGATTATGTACGTAAAGCACTCGAAGGGCGCCTGGTACTTAGTGCTCATTATAAGATTAACTTGTAAATACTCCAGTATGGCTCTCACATCTGCCATTCCTCTACCTGGTGTCTCTGCTCCAATGGCACCTTCACAGCCAGGACTTCCTGGCACCAAATTTTTCACATCAATCCCCACTCCTTTGCCCTTAGCATCCCTGATACTCCCTGCCTGCTTTATTTTTCTTCAGAGCATCTATCACCATTTAATATACTAAATATCTTACTCAGTTTTGGGTTTATTGGTGTTACCTCTCCCCCAACCCAAGTAGAAGGCAAGCTCCACCCAGGAGGGTGGGATTTGTGTTAATTTTGTTCACTGCAGCACGCCCAGTGCCCCAGACCAAGGGCCAGATAGCTAATATCTTATGCTTTGCAGGACATACAGTCGCTGTCACAACTACTCAACTCTGTTGTTATAGCCTGAAAGCAGCCATAGAAGTATGTCAACAAATGCGCATGACTGTGTTCTAATAAAACTTTATTTACAAAAACAGGTGGTGGGGCTGAATTGGGCCTGTGGGTCACACTTTGCCAACCCCTGGCTTAGATCATTGTCTGCCACATTGTAAATGCTAAATAAATGTTTGTTGAATAAATTAATCAGTGACTAAATGGGTGAATGAGCACAAGATACCTGGTACAGTGCCTGGTGCACAGCTTGTACTCAATAAATGCATATCCCTTTCTATTTTATGCTTGTCAAATAAACTAAAAAAAAAAGGGTTTACTAGAAATAAATGATAAAGACTTATTCTAGGGTCTTATAATTTGCAAACTATGAACACAGCTAGGCAAAGTCCTAGAAGTGTTTTGGAGAAGAAAGAAAAGAGTTTTTGTAGTAAAAAGGACATTCTTGAGAATTATCTGTCCTGCATTTTTAGCCCTAAGATTGGTCCACGATGGTTATCAGTCAGATGCCAGGGGTCTGGATAATCGATATCAGGTGGACCGGATGTGTGAGTCCTTCAGGGAGTAACCAGAGGTTTATCTGGAGGTCTGGGGTCTGTCCAGATGTGTATCAGGCATCGACACAGGATTGGAATGTCCAAAAAGTTTACATTCCCAAGCTAGTTAGAACAAGAATAGGATAGCTTCCTCATGCACTAACCTTCATAATGTTAACAATTTTAGCAGCGTGGCTAAGCGATGCGGGGGCCTGATGCTGCGGGGGCCAAACATGGCGGGGATCTCCCTTTTCCGCATCCCGTGCGGAAAGAGAGATGAACGAACTGGTCCTAAATGGAGGCGGCCAGGGATTGAGAAATAATAGGAATAAAGAAAACAAGACGCAGAAATAGATTCATGAAGCTGGGGCTGGGTGGGGCGCCATCTTTCCTCTCTGATGGAGAGGCAGCATGAAGACGACCCTGAGCCACCCAGCAGGTTTATCTTATATCCCAAAAATCCAGGAAGTAACACCAAAACTTAGGATCAAAGGAGCTTATTTGCATTCTTAACTAGGCCCCAGCATTACTGGATTTACATATCTAGACCCGCCCCTGCTGACACCTGGGCTGCTATGAAGTGAGAACTGATTAACATGTCCAGCCTCATTGGGGAGGCATGTTCCCAGGGCGTGACTCGGCCTAAGCCCTGAGTTCAGCTGATGATAATTAAGGAAATGCCCAGGTGCCTCCCAGGCGGCCCTCTACAAAGCGACTCAATTTTATGTATTTCCTATGTTCACCCTTTCCTCATACTTAATAAATACAACAAGATAGACCATGATGTATTGTATTAGAGGTGGAGAGGAAGTGGCCAGGGAGTACTGAGGTGGGGGAGTCTTCCTCTTGGGATAAAGGAGGACCTCAGGGGTGTCTCAAGCTGGGCTCCCCCAGAAGCAGACCCTGAATCAAGGATTCCAAGGCAAGCAGTTGATTTGGGAGGAGATCCCAGGAAACATCAATAGAGCAGTGGGGAAACGAGAGAGGGAAGGGCCAAGAATAAATACAGGGCGTGATAATGAACAAGCAGGTTACTGCTGTGGGCAACCGGCCTCGATCCCAATGGGACCTCAGGGAGAGTGTGGACTTTGCCTCAGGATGATCCTACCTTCCCCCCAATCCTCCCGTGAGGCTGGGCTGTTCTCCAATGTCCAGACCCCATTACTTGAAGGCTGCTCTCGGGGGCATCAGCTACCCAGTGCTTCTAGTCAGGTGGACAGTGGCGGGTGCTTGCAGGAGGATGCCTTCAGCAGGCACCTGGTAGGTGAGGGGGCTGGGAGATGGGCACTTGAGCTGCCTCACAGGATAAACTGCCATCTCGTTTAAGTTACTGTTTTCAGGTCTTCGATGAAGGCTAAGCCTAATCCTAATTGGGGCAGCTGCTAATAGCTGTTTCGGCAGACAGAGCATTTTCTGTCCCTGCACCCAGTTGGAAGACTCTCTGGGAAGGACTCATTTGCCCAGTCTGGGTCAGATGTCAGCCCTTGGGGTCTGGGTGTGGGGTATTGGGTGTGGGGCATTGTGGCTGGCAGCCCTCCCCTTCTATGCAGAGTGGGGAAGGGGCAGTTCCTAGCCCAGGAAGAAGAGGTGCGTGGTTCCCAGCAGGGAGGGGCTCCGGGCAGATGAAGCAATAGATCTCCCCCATACATATCGAGGTGCTTTTGTTTGTTTCTTTTACTTTGTAGATAACAAATTCACTCACAGAGGAGCTGCAGTTTAATGGAACCATTTACATGCCAGAACTGAACAAGCCCCCCACCGAGCTATTGCTGGGCTTGGAAACATGAACATGAAAAATACATTCAGATTTTTTAAAGTGTTCCGTTTATACAGCAACATATGTGACAGAAGAGAAAGCAATCTAAGCCCTAAATAGTTAAAAAGCCACTCCTCAGTACTCTTTCTCCTGCCTGCCATTCAAGGCAGTGTGGAGAGACCTCAGGCAAGTTACTGAACCTCTCCCAGCCTCAGTTTCCTCGCCTGTAACATGGAGATAACCCTGAATACATAGCTTATGGGCTTACGAGGTTAAGCGAGGTAAAGCGTGTGACTGGCTCATGGCAGCTTCTCATTAATTGTGATGGTGATGAAGATGAAGATGCTTTTCTTTGTCCTCCCTGTGGGAAACTTCCCCGCTCCGTCAAATTGTTCTTTTGTGGCCACCTAGAGGCCAGCTGGAGCTTTCCGCAGCTCCACAGTTCTTTCTCACCACTGCTTGCCAAGAACATCCCTCTCCTCCTCAAAATCAGAGAGCTCGCCTTCCAAGCAGACCTGGGAGGCCGGAAGGTGCCCGGGGCAGGTGGACTAGGGCGTGGCCTGGCCAGTGACTTCAGCCCCACAGAGCCAGGGCGGGTTTCTCATGGAAGCATGCCGCCAGGCTGGGGGTCGCTTTCCGCCTGCCCATTTCACTGCTGAGTTGTAAAGTGCTAAACGTCTTACCTTCCCTTCCCTTAAACAAGAAAAAGTTAACAGCCTGAGAAAAGGAGATATTTCACTTCGTTTGGCATCCGGCCACCATCGTCCACACGGCGCTGCTCCCTTGGGGCCGGATTAGGGCCGAGAGAGCCCTGTTCTGTTCTGCTGGCATATGCTGGCACCCCTGTGTGCAGGCCCCAGGCTGGGCGCCCGCCGCTGGAAGCCAGGTCGGAGCCGGGCCCGGCCGTCGGCGGAGGAGCCAGCCACCTTCTGAACAACTCAAACACTGCAACAGGTACCACAACAGAAAGAGAGGACGGGGCCAGACGTAAGTAACTTGTTCAGGTCACCATGCTTAATTAGGGTCTGTTCCGTGTGGCCTCAGCAGCTGGACTTGAATCAGAAGATAGAAACTACAGAAAAGAGGATTTCAACTAACAGAAGGACGAACTCAAAAGATAGACCCGTTGGAAAATGGATTGGTTCCTTCAAGAGGTGGCGAGCTACTTGTGTGCATGCATATGAGCCTATCCAACGGTTAAGTTCAACAGGGGGTTGGGGCATGCGTGGGGAGGGGGGGGATGGGAATGGGGGGATGAGGACAAATATGTGACACCTTAATCAATAAAGAAATTAAAAAAAATAAAAATAAAAAATAAAATTCTGTGGCACACCAAAAAAAAAAAAAAAAAAAAAAAAAAAAAGAGGTGGCGAGCTGCCTGTCTGCCGGAGTGTGCACATGGTTTAGGCCCTCCTTTCAGAACAATCACTGTGAGAGGAGTCCTGCTTTATCTTTTTAAAATATATTTTTATTGATTTCAGGAAGGAAGGGAGAGGGAGAGAGAGATAGAAACATCAAGGATGAGAGAGAATCCTTGATCGGCTGCCTCCTTGCACGCCCCACACTGGGATCAAGCTTGTAACCCCGGGACGTGCCCTGACCGGGAATCGAACAGTGAACTCCTGGTTTATAGGTCAACACTCAACCACTGAGCCACACCAGCCGGGCAAGGAGTCCTGCTTTCGATGGAGAAGCTGGAAGAGGCGATGACTAAGGTTCTCTCCAACTCCGAGATTCTGGAAACCTGCAACTGAAAAATCTCACCTGCTTTCCTTCACCAGGCCTGGCTCCCACTGGCTACACGGGCGTTTCGAGCCGCCTGAGGTTGGTGCTAGACGCAGAGGAAGGAGTGGGCAGGCAGCACGAGGCGTGATTTATCTTCATTACTCCCATTACGGGGTCATTAAGGCTTTTGCTCTGCCGTGCTCCCCTAAGGAGCTCCTGCTGCTTCAGTTGTGTGACAGGCAGTTGTTCTCCCAGCTGCCCAGTGGGCAGGGGTGTTTGCAAGGCTCAAAATTGTAATTAAATAAAGATCAGCCACTCACTAGCCTCCCCCAACCGGCCAGAGTCGCAGTCCTGGGGGCACAAGGTCTGGCTTCAGCAGGGGCTTGCTGGAGAGGGGTGGCCAAGGACCAGGTCCCGAGGCCCAGGGACAGCCCTACTCTCCTCCCCACTGGGCTGGGGAGAGGCCACTAATACAGGATGCGTATGACTGGTGTGGAGGGGAGGGTAGCCAGCTCTGCCAGCTAAAATCTTCCAGAGCTTTCTGTTAGTCTCCACTGCAGCCCACCAGGCCATGCGTAACCTGCTGGGCAGGGTCCAGCCTGTGAGCTCCCTGAAGGTAAGGGCAGGTCTGTTTTGTTCTCCACTGGAGCCCAGAGCTTGGCACTATGCTTGGCACTCGACCAGTGCTCGGTACGTGCTAGTTGAGTGAAGGAATGGAAGGCCGGTTGTCCTCTTAGACTTGATAGACGTAAGCTTGGCAAAGGAGGCAGCCCCGAAAGGGCAGAGAACACTGGCCCACAAGTCTGGAAGTGGGGCTCAAGTCTGAATCTGTCATCGGTTCGTGGCTTGACCTTGGCCAAGTCCCTGCTTTCTTGTCTCCGTTTCCCAGTGGCAGAATTGGATAACTGGCCTGAGGCTGGAGAGGAAGAGGAAAGAAAGCCCATGCTTTCTGGTTGAATTCTGGGCCTCAGAGGTCCTTGGGCTGCAGACCTGGCCCCAGCCTCAGCCCTGGGGACCTGGTGATGGAGTCACCTGTTTGCAACTGAGGTAGTTACATCACTGCTGTGAGTTTCCTCAGTCCCACCACCCAAACCGAGCCTGTCTCGTGTGCCAAGCTCAGCGCAGGGCCTGAATCAGTTATAGTTCCTGCTGGAAAGAATCCAGAGTTGGGGCAGGGTGGACAACAGGCATACTGACACAGTTACGACCCGAGGAGAAGGAATAAACGCCACGCAGTGGGACACAACACCCCGAGAGCTCTCTGTGCATAAAACGGAGTGACTGATGAGAGCTGGGAGGGTTTGGTAAGACTTCTGGAGGAGGCATCTTTGAGCCTAGAACTTGGGATAGAAATCACAGGGAAAAAGCCAGTGGAGGAAGAGGATGTACAAGGTCACAGAGGGAAAGCAGTTTGGGAACAGAGAGACCAGGCACTGGAGCAAGGTTTGGGACAAAGGGACAGTTAGAGTTGGTGATCACAGACACAACTCTAGACATAGATGACACATCTCCCAGGAAGAGCTATGTTCTAGGAGGCAGCACCGAACTGGGCAGGTCTGGTCCACATTCTGGCTCTTCCTATACTTACCCGAGACCTGGGTCAGTATCTCCGTGTCCTCATCTGTAACGTGAGGATTAGAATGCTGCTCCCCCGGGCTGTTGAGAGAACTACATGTATGAAGTGCCGAGCCCACAGGATCTGTCCTGGAAATGGGGTTTCCCATCTCTTTTTGGCTTTTGGTCAATATGCAGACACCCTGAGAGAAGCTACACTAGTTAGTCGTTCATATGACTGGTGTGAAAGAGATGACCAGAAAGGAAGTTTATTGAAAAAGTTTGACAGGAGGAGGAGGCCATGGGCGAAGAAATGCATTACCTTGGGGACAGGAAAACAGGGAAGGAAACAAACAGGGAAGCCTGGGGAAGCAGACAAACTGCACCAAGTTCCCAACTGTGCCAGCAAACTGCCTTGGGTTCAGTTTGCCTGTCTGAGGAAGCAGGAGAAGAAAGATGGTGTTCCATCATGGGTGGAGAAGGGACGGGGAGGAGTGGACAGGGCTGCACCTCTCAGTCTGTTCTCCATCTGCCACTGGAGACATGAGAAGCAATGTAGGGGCTGGCCTACCCCTGGTTAACATCTGGGGGTCAGAGATACGAGGGAAGCAGTGGGTATAACTTTTTAGCAGGGGTGGGGAACCTTTTTTTCTGCCAAGGGCCATTTAGATGTTTATAACATCATTCGCAGGCCATACAAAATTATCAACTTAAAAATTAGCCTGCTGTATTTGGTCAATCATTAATTAACTCAGCCCTAATGCTTGGCAGGGCCAGACCAAATGATTTCTTGGGCCTTATATGGCCCGCGAGCCAGCCGTTCCCCATCCCTGCTTTAAAGAAAGGAACAAATGCAAAACAAATCACAAACCATTATGGGGGGGTCTTGCCATTGCAGTTATGTACAACTAGCTTTCCTGGGGTCTGGTAAGAACTTAATCTGGAATTTTAGGGTAAGCCGTTCTTGTAGGTAGGTCCACAAAAATCCAGGTCGGCCATTCTAAGATTTGGTGGCAATCAGAGTCTAAGTCTTTGACAATAAAATCGCACATCTAAGATTCTACGTCTACAATTCCAAGAGTGTAAAATTCTAAGACATTCTTCATTCTCTTGCGGAAGGCCCAAGACTGGGTGGCATTTCCTGATGGGTGGGTCCCTGGGTTCTCAGAACAGGAAGTCAAGCACAGGCGCTATTGGTGGGCTTTATTCCTTGTCTGGGAGCCTTGCAGACCACTCTGTGCAGGGATGAGGCCTGCTGGAAGACTGCTAGCCAGGTAGGAGAGCCCTGAGCACCCGGGTGTAGACCTCGGCCCTGCCCCTTTACTGCTCACGGTGCAGCTTGGCGCTCTGCTCCAGCCACGGCTTTTCTGGCTGCAGGACCCCGGAGACCCACTACACTCGACTAGGGGCTTCATTATGAGGACAGAGTGTTGCTCACGGGAATCCAAAGACTGGCACTGAGGCCTCAGGGGTTGTACCGCGAACTAGAAACCCCACAAAACAGAGACAGTTTTCTTCTGTATCTCCTAGGAAACTCGCAGCCACCCTATTTTCTCGGCACATCTGCCCAATTCTGTCCTTCAGTTGGCGGTCTCCTGAACCAGGTCCTACCTCCAGGGGCAAAGTCAAACTGCCCGGCAGTCTCCGAGGCCCCAGTCCAGTTCCTGAGAGAGAATCTGATTGGCTCTGTTCAAGCAGGGCCCAGACTTGGTCCAATCAGCTGTGGGCAGGGCCTCGAGGGCGTGGCCTCAGACGGAGAAGGCCCGGCGGCCCCGAGGTGCCCCGGCGGCGCCCTCACCGTCGCGTTCCATGGTCTCGAAGAGCAGCCGCACCAGCGCCGGTCGCCCCTGGGTCACCAGGGCCCGCGCCAGCCCCAGCATCTCGCCCGTGTGCCCGCGCCACACGCGCTGCAGCTCCTGCCGCAGGCGCGCCGCCGGGTACTTGCCCTGGGCGCGGTGCAGCCACGCGTCCACCTCGCGGCCCAGCTCGCCGTCGCTCAGCTGCGCCTGGCTCCACTGCGCCAGCAGCGCCTCGAGCAGGCAGCCGAAGCCCTCGGGGTGGCTGCAGCCCGCGTCGTCCAGCTCCACCACGCGTTTGAAGCAGGCCGCCGCGTTGGCCTCCTCGCCCTTGATGCGGAGGCACTTGCCCCGCAGCAGCTGCAGCTCAGGCAGCGTGGCGCCCAGCTCCAACTCGCCCGCCTTGGCCAGGAAGACCAGCGCCTGGTTCAGCGCCGCCTCATCCACTGCCAGCAGCTCCTGCATCGCGTCCACGCCCATGTAGTAGTAGACCTGCGGTGGGGTGGCCAGGGTGAGCCTTTCAAACCCCCACCCCCACCAACACCCCCACTCGCCCTGGCTGCTCCCCGCTTCCACAATTATTCACCGCAAATTTTGGTCCCCCTTCCCTGGAAAAGGAGAGACAGTGTTCTGATTCCAGTTCCAACCCTACCACTCTTGGCCACATAACCTTGAGCAAGGCAACTTGTGGGCCTCAGTTTTCTTTTCTTTTTTTAATTTATTTATAGATTTCAGAGTGGAAGGAAGAGGGAGAGATAGAAACATCCATGATGAGAGAGAATCATTGATCAGCTGCCTCCTGCAAACCCCCCACTGGGGACCGAGCCCACAACCTGGGCGTGTGCCCTTGACTGGAATCGAACCTGGGACCCTTCAGTTCGCAGGCGGACGCTCTATCCACTGAGCCAAACCAGCTAGGGCCTCAGTTTCCTCATATATAAAATATGATCTTGTCACCTTTTGGTAACTATTCCCTGTGCACACTTCCTGAGTGCTTAGAAAGAACTGGGCCCTGTTCTAAACGATGTCCGTGCATTTAATCCTCACCCGTAGGAGGTGGGTACTGTTATCAGGTAGGGCGATGCCCCCTATTACTCCCTGTGTCCTAGGATCCCAGGCCTGGCCTGGCAGAAAGTAAACAGGTTCTTAGTAAGCCATTGACTGATCAGCAAGCCAAGAAGCTGCCTTACCTGGCCGATGTCCAGGTAGGTCTTGAGGCCTGGGCATACCTTGACCACTTCCTCGAGGTCTGCCTTGGCGCAGGCCAGGTGGTTCCTGTCAGGCATGCCTCCGAGCCCCATCTTGACCCGCTCCAGGTCGTGAAGGTAGGCTCTGATGTGGACCTGCCCACAGAGAGTCAGCTCAGGAAAGATGCTCCAAGCAAGGACCCTCTGCCCTCCTTTCTGCCCTAAATGAAGCCAGTCTCCTTCTCAACAGCAACTCGGGGAGCTTCTGTGGTGTATCAGAAAGCCCCGGAGGTTGGGACCCAGGAGTTCTAGGTTTTAATGCCGTGCCAACCTGGGCTAGCCACTCCCCCTTCTGAGTCTTAGTTTCCCCGTCTGTACAATGATGAAGAGCCCTTCATTCATTCACTTATTCATTCAACATATATGTATTGAGTGCCCACCATATGCCAGGCCCTGTGCTAGGCAGTGGGGGTGCAATGGTGATAAGACAGATGAGCCCCCTGCCCTGGTAGAACTTAACATTCTAGAAGGAAGATGATCGTGAACAAGTAAACAGCGCCATTTCACGTGATAAGTGCTATTAAAATCTGAGCACGGTGATGGGTCGAGGTCACTGGGGAGAGCTCTGATTTACTACCTTAGGCTACCCCTAATCTACCCTACTGCCTTTCACCAGCACCCCCCATGCTCCAGGCATGGTGCATTGGATGTTATCCCATTTAGTCGTCTCACCACCAGTCCCAGAGTGATGAGTGGAGATGTCAGATTTCAACCAGGACAGTCTGACTGCACTGGGTACCAGTCAAGAAGAGGCTGCAGGCCACTGGCCACGTAGGTTATTGTGGAACGGATGCCTGCAGTGGGTGGGTGGGTGGGTAGGGGGAGGGGTCCTTTATTCTTTCACTCAACAACTGTACCGAACCTAAACCGTGTGCCTCGTGACTCCTAAGCTCCTTTCTACCATGAAGGCCTCATTATCTCTGAGCTCCGGCAACAGGGTGTTGGCCCGTGGCCCCTGTTGTCTGACTCCCGAGGTAGGAGGAGGTGGAGCTAAAGGGTGACTCACCTTGGCCCTTGTGCAGTACGCCTGCCAGTTGAGCTCCGGATCGCGTAGGCTATCCAGGGCCATGTTGCAGGTGCCAATGGCCATATCCTGCTTTCCTAGGAAGTGGAAGATTTTGGCCAGGCGATTCAGGATCGGGGGTTGGTCCTTGGCAATCTCGATGGCCTGGGTGGGTAAAGGGAGGAGGGTAAGAGCAAACAATTTGTCTGTTTGTCTGCAAGAACTAGCTAAATAGTGCCTGATCTTCAGGAACCCCAACTCTGGACAGAGTCCGGTCGTCGCCATGCTTATTGCCCATATCCACCTGCCGGGAAGCTCAGTCTTCTCCTGGAGCCCAACACTTGGGGTACAGCTCATTGCCACTTAACTCTCGAGAGCTGGACTGGCTGCCGTGCTCTCTGCCATGTTCCTGGGTCATGTCCAATGAGCCTCTCCAGACCCCAAGCAAACCCCTTTTCCTCAAGACACAGCCAGTGTGCTCTTCCCCAGTTTCTCAGGGCAGGTGGGGAGGGGCCAGAGCCAGCTTCTCCCTCCCTGTACCCAGTGCAGTGTTTCTAGCTCGGCCACAGCACTGAGCCCCTGTTGTTCCTGACGGCGGCCCCCGAGAGGGTGAGTTCCTGCAGGGCCGGGGCCCTGCTGTGCATCTCGTTGCCCCAGCACAGAGTAGGTGCTCAAGGAGGAGTGAAGGCCGTGTTTTTGTTAAATTGGACATAACTCGCAGAACACTCACGAGCCAGTGCTAATGCTCTGTCCTAAGACCTCTCATCAAGAAACTGCTCATCACCCACCATCGAACAACAGGGACGCGCCCTTGCAGGGCACAGTGCTGTGTGCCGTGCCCAGGTGAGTGGTATCACAGGGCCGGCCTCCGGGGAAGGCTTCAAAACTGAGCTGAGCGTAGGAACTGCCACATACACAAGGTGCCAAGAATAAGGCTTGCACAGCACTTTACAGTGTATAATGAACAGTTTTGTCAGCTCCTTTGAGTTTCTCAATCACCTAGAAGGCAGGCAGGCCACATAGTAAACAGATAAGGAGGCTCAGAGATGGAAGTGACTTGCCTTAGGGTCACACAGCCTGTGGACACAGCCGGCACTAGACCCTGGCTAAACCCACCCTCTTTCCACTACCAGGCGTCCTCAAACTACGGCCCGCGGGCCACATGCGGGTGTTTTTGCTGTTTTGTTTTTTTACTTCAAAATAAGATATGTGCAGTGTGCATAGGAATTTGTTCATAGTTTTTTTTAAACTATAGTCCGGCCCTCCAACGGTCTGAGGGACAGTGAACTGGCCCCCTGTTTAAAAAGTTTGAGGACCCCTGCCTAGGCCACTGGAGGTGGGAGGGACAACGCGAACCAAGGCCCTAGAGCAGTGGTCGGCAAACTGCGGCTCGCGAGCCACATGCGGCTCTTTGACCCCTTGAGTGTGGCTCTTCCACAAAATACCACGTGCAGGCACGCATGTACAGTGCGATTGAAACTTCGTGGCCCATGCGCAGAAGTCGGTTTTCGGCTCTCAAAAGAAATTTCAATCGTTGTACTGTTGATATTTGGCTCTGTTGACTAATGAGTTTGCTGACCATTAGTTTTCCCTAGAGGAAAAGCCTGAGGGTGTATCTGGGAAATGGTGAGGAGCATAGGAGACAAAGCTGGACACAGGCTCGGGCCAGACCGGGTGTGGGGAGGGCCTGGTTCTTCGGCCAAGAGGATCGATGATAAGGGAGCACTTCTGTTTTGTTTGGGATGGAGAGAGAGGCCTGGAGGGAGGGCACTTCCTGGGTGGGCACACAGTGGGAGGTGAAAGTGGGGGTGACGCCCAGAGAAGCAGTGGGTTCCAGAAGAGGAGGATGGGGTGGTAGGCTCCGTCCCAGTTTGGAGAGTGGGTGTGGCTGGGGGCACCTACCTTGCCAAAGCAGTCCAGGGGGTCGGTGCCTGAGTACCCGCAGTCGTGGACGCCCATGGGGGTGGTGGAGAAGGTGTGCGTCCTCTCCAGCAGCATCCCGAGGTAGCACCAGGCCAGGGCTGGGGGGCGGAGGGGAGAAGGGTCTCTAGGAGGCATCAGGGAGGGGAGAGGGAGAGGAGCCACGAGGAGGGAGGGGACCAGCTGCACCCAGGTGTCGGCTCCCAAGAAGAGAAGGGTCAGTGGCATGAAATGCCGGAGGGCCACTCAGGGACCCACCGAAGGAAACAAAGGTGGGGAGAGGGGACGCGTGAGTGAATGGATGAGCGCACGGTGGTGCTAACCTGTCTTTACTGCATCCCTCAGGGGACCCTGAAGGTGCACAGCCTCTCCGGCTGCAGCTCGGAAGTTCTGGCCCCTGTTCCAGCCCCGTGGCCCCGTGGCAATGCCTGCACTGCTCTCCAGCACAGCCTCCGTTCCCAGCCAGAAGGTGGGCCGAGAGGCTGAGCTAGAAGCTGTTTCCCCACGTTAGGCCCGAGACACACACCTGAACACGTGCGGGTGCAGTGATTTGTGATTGGTGTATTCACCTGTGCAAGGTGAGTGAGCTCTCAAGATGAACAAGTGAATATATGAGACAGAGGGTGAGGGAGAGAAACAGGGTCCAAAAAAGGGAGGCAGTGCTGGCGGGGGCGAGGGGGGGAGGAAGGACAGAGAGAGGCTGCTCTCCACCCTCCCTGAGCCCTACCTTGGTGGTGGGGGTCCGAGGACTTGAGGACTTGGCGGAGCAGGGCCAGTGTGCGGTTGAAGGCGGGCAGCCTCTTCTGCTCCTCTCTGCCCAGCTCCAGGAAGATGCCATCTAGCCTGTGGCCGAGGAAAGGATGCAGCTGGTTGGTACCCCCTCCAGCTGTCCCCCGTGTGCTGTAAGTCCTCCCTTTCCCTGGCCACTGGCAGGGAGCGGGGCTTGGGGAACCCTTGCCATGCAGATGGGCTCAGCCACTTCTCCCCTGGGCTCCAGGCCACACCTCCCCCCCCGCCCCTCCCATCCCGTGCCCCCTTCCCAGCCTGACCTGATGAAAAGCGTTGCCATGGTGAAGTACCAGCCCCTTTTCTCCTCCATGGGGATCTGGGGAAGCAGAGAATGGCCGGTGCTGCTGTTATTGAAGTGCTCGGGCTACTGTTCCTAGATCCCCACATTTCCCCTGAACCCCGAGACGCAGCCAGTCGTACAAGGGCTTTGGCCTTAAACATTCTTGATCTAGTCCTGGCTCTGCCACTGACTGGCCGGATGACCTTGGGCAAGTCACTTCCCGCCTCTGGCCACAGAGGATTTGACGAGATGACCTGTGTGAATGCCCTGCACGAGGAGCCCAGCACAGAGCCCCGGCGGGATACAGTCCCTCCCCTCCTGTCCTGCTCTGCAAGCTCAGCTCCCCTCCTTGGCCCCCAACCGCACTCTGCATCCCCCCACCCAGGGGCCCACACTCCACTGGTCACCTCTCCCCGCCGTCCACCCGCTCTCCTCCTTGGCACCCCCCTCAGCTCCCACCTTCCTGAGAAAGCCCCTTTGGGCATGCTCAGTGAGCTCAGCTGAGGCCCAGGACCCCCCTGAACCACCTCCCATCGTTATTCTTGCCAACCTTGCCGTGCATTTAGACCGACTTGGGCACCAGATAAAATATTTATGCTGTTATTTATGGGAGTAGCTGTTCCTGCCTCGGGAAGGAATTTTAATGAAAACCAATAAAACCCCCAGTGCATATCAGCAGCTCCGCTCAGGCTCCAGCCCCTCCCTCTGCATTCATCTCCTGTCGATGAGCTCCAGGCTCCATCCTGCACTCACCCCCACCCCACTGTGGCTTCCTCAGCTCAGACCCCATCATCCCTCCCCCCCAACCCCCCACCTCCCGGCTCCTAGCAGCTGGGGTGAATGCATTCCGTGCAGCCAGCATTCCTGGGCATCCGTGGTGTGAGGCCCAGTGTTGGGTGTGGTGGGGATGTGGAACTGAAAGGGAGCCGCACCCTGGCCCAAATGGGCTGGCAGCCTGGCCGGGAAACAGACCCAGGCGTAAGTAACACAGCGTGCGGATGTGGAGTGCCTGCCACGTGCCAGGATCCTATAACGATGATTCCAATCTCACAACACCTGGGTGTCATCCCATTTTACAGAGGAACATATTAAGGCTCAGAGAGGTGAAGTGACTTGCTCACGTTCACACAGCGTGCGATGTCAGAGCTGGGATTTGGACCCCTTTGTTAGTCTCCGAAGCCCATGCTTCCCTCACCACCCCAGGTTGCCAATAACTATAGTACAAGGCGGAGTGTGACCGAGGCCCGGAGAGGGATGCAGGATGGAGACAAAGTCTAGCAGAGGATGGGCTGTGGGTGGGTCTTGAATGGCAGTGGTATTTCAGAGGGTGGGGTGGGGGACAAGGCATCCGCTGGAGGGCTCAGCATGGAGGTGTGTGGGCAGCCTGGTGAGCCGGAGCATGGCGTGTGAGGTGTGGTGTGGGGGAGCTAAAGCTCACAAGTTACGTTGCAGCTGCTCCGGGGAGGCCATGGATGAGCTTGGAGGGAGGAAGAGAGGAAGGGAGCCTGTGAGTCAGATCCCAGTGAGTGAACCAAGACAGACTACCAAGAGGAGGCCCCACTACGTGCATTTCTCAGCCACTCCTCCCCAAGTATCTTCCTGTGTGGCCCAGGCTGGGCCATGGGGATAGGAGAGGCAAGAGGCAGGTCCTGCCTTTAGGAGTTCCTGGTCTGGCAGGAAAGTCAGAACCAAAGACACAGAGTAAAGGAACACCAGGGGTATGGGAGGAGGTACCCTACAAGATCCAGGGGTACCCCCAAGGCTTCCAGAGGAGGGCGAGCTAGAGCAGGGTTCCCAAGGACAAGTAGGAACCAACCCAGTGGATATGATGTAAGGAGGCATTCCAGACGGAGGGGACATTGTGTGCAAAGGCTGAGATGAGTGAGCATGGTGTGTTGGGGGCTCTGCATGCAGCCCCGGGTGGCTGGAAGGGGCGGGGGTGGTGGTGGTGGTGGTGGTGATGTGCCAGCCGGGCTACACCAGGAGGAGCCCCTGCGTGCCAGGCTTAGGACCTGGAGCTCTCCCACAGGGCAGCAGGGAGCCACAGAAGGGGTTAGAGCTGGGGAGTGCCAAGGTCCAATGTGCTTTTACATTCACCTTGGAGAGTAATCCTGTTCTGTATGAGGGGATATGTGTAGGGGGCTTTAGCTGGAACAGGCTGTCCGGAGGGGAGAGAAGCAGGTCTCCAGTGTTAAAGGGCATCCTTGAGAGCTCAGGGGGGAACACTGGCCAAAGCCACAGCTGAGGTCAGCTGCTGGGTAACCTTCCCTGCTGCAGCTGCAGAGGACCTGGGATGCGGGACGGGACCTCGGATTCATGGGACAACTACTGTCGGCCAAGCTGGCTGAAGATCTGGTCCTGACCATGGAAAGATTGAAGGCATGTGTGCCTTAAGCTCCCTGGCTGCTGGAAGGTATGATCTCATGACCTCTGACCCCAGGCCCACTTTGAGGTTGGCCAAACTGAGTCATGATAGTCCTGCTCCCCGTCTCAGGCTCCTTATAAGGAGGTGTGGCCACAAGCGAGAGCAGGGGTAGTAGACGTGGGGGCTGTAACACCAAGAGCAGAGGCCAGGTGGCCCGTGGCTGGCACTGGGCTGAAGAGTTACACCTCGGGCTGTGTCCTTATCTGCAAAGGAGGATAATAATACCAACTTCATAGGCATGTGCAGCAGCGCCTAGCCTGGAGTACTTGCTCCATTCATGTTTGCTCCCTTTCTCCTGGTTTGGGTTAAAGCTGAATGGAGTTAGGGGTGTAACTCATGCCTTCATAGTCCTAGCCTCAAGCCTTGTCCACAACACTCAATTATTTTGATCAACCTCCTTATTATATCTTGGGGACACTGAGACCACAGAGGTGAAGCAACTTACCAAAGGTCACACAGAAGTTAGTATCAGGGGTTAAAAACCCAGTGGTTTCCCCACCACTCTGATATGCTTGAGTAATTCAAGAGCCTGGCTATGGTTCGAACTAAGCAAGCAATACTACCACCTGGTGGCAGTATGCCTGAATTGCAGGGACAACTCAGTTGACGCTCCTTCCCCTTCAACTAGAAGACTGAAACTGATTTTCAGAAAAGTAGCTAGATGAGTGACATCTGTATGACATCACAAAAACAGTCCCTTCTTAGATTCCGGCTTTTGGGGTGGAAGATACGGAATGGAGTTAATTGTTTAAATGGATCTGATCTGAAACTTTGTTGTGCCTGAGGTTTAATCTAGCTCCGTGATGAAGCTGGTGGATGCCATTCACTCTGCTGTGCAATTCTGGCCCTGAAATGGGCTGTCTCTTTAAAAATTCTTCTGGTTGTAACTGAAGCAGCAGCTGAAGCTGTTACCAGGGGCAACCTGGCAAGCCATCTTGCGTTAAATTAAATTAAACAGGCCTCTGACTGCTCCCTCCCTCCTGGAGGAGGGAAGGGCTGTTCTACCTCTCTCCCGGAGAATAAAGTTGCTGTGAAACCTCTTACGCTGCAAGGAATTCACTTCCAGAGTTGATGGCTCCCAGAGGCAAGATGTTTGCAGGCAGCCTGGGAGGGGCTGCAAAGACCTCTGCCAGAAGGGTGTTCACTGAGGGCCTGCCTGGCGTGGGATCTGGGCAGGACGGCTCACCCGTTCTCCTGTTACAGCCTTATCCTGAGCTGGGGCTTCTGGGGCCTGTAAGAGGGGGCTGGCCAATGTGTGAGTCAGCCCAGGCTTCAAGCTGGAGGGCTCTCAAATGTGGCTGCTCCTCGGGGCAGATCTGTGGGAGGGGACTGGGCAAGGTGCAGGTGCCAGCACTGAGCCTGATTTGAAATCCTTAGACCCTGGTACGAACTGAAGGTGAGAGTGAGGAATAGAGCTCAGGAGAGGGGTTCGCAGGACATTTCCCAGCTTCTCGGAGGCTCTCACTATTAAGTCCCTCATTTTAGAGATGGGGAAACCGAGCCTCAAAGAGGCAGAGATGCTAGTATTTAAATAACCTGGTATTCAGGCCAGGTCTTCAAGTTAACGTTTTTCCCATAACACCTAGCTGCAAGTGGTCATACAATGCTTATCGTTTAAAAAGTGCACGCACACAGATTCCACTCGATCCTCAGAACGCCCTGTGTGGAATGTAAAGTGGGTTATCACTACCCTCCTAGTACAGATGGGAACATGGAGGCAAGATGATGTCCTTAAAGTCACGCGGCCAGTATGAAAGCCTGGACTGAAACCTAGGAATGGTGCTTTTTTTTTTTTTTTTTTTGCTATGAGGATAAAAGCACGTTTTATGGAGCACTTGCCATGTACCCGGCACACAGTCTGCATGTGTTAACGCTTCCCGCCCTCTCCAGACTCACCTACGAGGGAGAGACTGTCATTATCCTGATTTTATAGATGAAGCAGCTGTGGTGCAGAGTGGCCCCGATAGAAGGTAGCAGAGCTAGGAACTCAGCAGCTTAGCCCCCGAGTCCCTGCACCCAACTACCCTAGACTAGTGGTTCTCAGAGTGTGATCCCGGGACCCACAGCAGCAGCATCACCTGGGAATTTGATAGAAGTGCAGATTCCTGACTCATGAAATCAGAGACTCTGGGGGGTGGGGCCCAGCAACCCATGTTTTAACAGGCCCTCGTGGGGAAACCTGTACGGCACTGCGGGGAGCCCAGTGAGAACAGGCTGGCTGGTGGGTCTTTTGAAAATGAGCCAAAGGATCAGAAGTTGTAATCCTCAGGAAAGCCTGAAGGTCCTGCAGTGTGATGGGTAAGTGACAAAGGTGGGTGGGGTGGTAGAACCTGCAGAGGATAAGCTATTACAGAGCAGGTCTGTGTTAACTCAGGGGTACAAGGATGGATGTTAGCCATTCTATTGACTTTGAAAGGTGGCCCTCCAAAGAAGGAAATGCAGGGGTTGGCCAGTGATCGGCAAACTCATTAGTAAACAGAGCGGCAAACCACGACTTTCGAGCTGCATGTGGCTCTCGAGCCGCAGTTTGCTTACCACTGGGCTAGGCTATTTTAAAGGATCTCAATAGAAGATCTTTTAGTCTACACGTGGTTTATGATTCTGTGGGCATCTGAATAGGCTATATAGGGACCTTGTTGGTTCTTAAGGAAAATATTCGCCTTGCACTTTGAACTTTGCCCCTGCTGACTGCTGTACTCTACATTTGCCAGTTAGTTCTTGACAGCTGACTCATTTTCTCTCAGGGAAGGGGCAATGAGCAGGAAAGGGAATGAACGTTTCTTGAGCGTGGACTATCCACCGGGCATTCGGCGCATCGTGGCCCTGGATCCCCACAGCAGCCCGAGGTGCAATGCATCCTCCTCCTTTTACAGGTGAGGAAGCAGCGGCTGAGAAAAAGCCATGGACCAGCCCAGCCCCACAGCCCGGGACAGGGCAGAAGTGTCAGGATCCAGTTCAGACCTGCCTCCCTCCAATGTCCCTGTTCTTTCCACCTCATCAAGCCAACCCTGTTAAAGCTGACACTGCGGAAAGAAAAGTCACAGCAAGGTGGCAGGACTCGGGAATATGTTCTTCCTGCACAACCGGAAAGTCCTCTGTGATGACACAGAGCAGCCTCCCTGATCTGCACACCGAGCCCCGCCCCCTCCCCACCTGGGTCTTCCCTGCCACCTGCGGGGCATGCACAGGAAGGCAGAGCAGGGGTCTCTCCTCTTCAGTGGGTGCGGGGAGTAAACAGAGGGAGGGGACTGGAGGCCACTCCTGCCTAGAAAAGCTACTGGCTCAGCCTGGGCCTCAGCTTCCGCTTTTACAAACTGGGATGGTCCACTTGGCCTGCCTGAGCCACAGGTGTGTTGGTGGTGGTCAGTGGGACCGGGTGGAGGGGATTTGAAGGATGGATGCTATGCCATGGAAGTAAGTCACTTGTGCATCCCTGTCTTGTGTTCCCGGGAGGTTTCTGTGTGAATCTTAAGGTCCGATCTGCAGCTCCCTGTTGTCACCCTTTCTGGTCCTACCCAGGTCTGTCCTGCAAACCCAGGCCCTGTGGGTCACCAGTGCTTTGCACTGGTCCCCCAGACTTGCAGGACTGCCTTGAGCCACTTCTCTCTCTATTCCACTGTCCCCAGAGAAAAGGGATCCTGTCTAGTCCTGGGTCCAAATCCAGCTCTGGCACCAGTAGAGGCTGGGTGGGTCTAAGAAGTCCCTTGCCCTCGGTAGTGATGCCTGCGTTTTCTCAGCTCCTCCCATAGGTCCCATAGTGCTGTGTGCACCCTTAAATAACTTTATCGTTTCTCCTGTAAAAGAGGCAGTTGGGCCAGATGATGCTAAAGGCTTTGGCCCTGGGTCCTGTATCAATGAGGAGGGGAGACTCAGTTCCCAAACTTTGCCAGGTAAGCAGGGAGAGAAGCCAGCAGCAAACTCAGAATATGCTAATGTGTGTGTGTGTGTGTGTGTGTGCACGCACACATGCGTGTTTGTAAGCAGCGTGGGAGGAGAAACCTGCCCATGAGCTCAAAAGTTGGAGACCAACTCTTAAGCCCTCAAAATACTGTCCCCACATTTCCTAAGCTGAGGTTTCCCACCTCCTTCTGTGTGTTCATGCATTTTCTTCTGCCAGGAGGTTCATTCCTTCCCCCACTTCTGTGCCTCTCAAAGCCCTTCCTGTCCCTGAAATCACCTACCCATACCTTAGTCCAGCCCCTCATTCAACAGAGGAGGAAACAGAGGCCCAAGGAGGCGAGATGACTTGCCTACTGCCAGGGCAGGGCTGGGGCGGGTACCCATATCCTGGCTCCTGACCCCAAGTGGGGCTCTTCTCTAGTATCGTTGTTCTTTGTCCAAGGCGGGTTCTGGGCCAGGATGAGGGAGGCCACAGGAAGGGCAGGAGGAAGCAGAGAGGGAACGGGGCTCACTAAGAAGCAGAGTGTGTGGCTCTCGTGTGTCCTCCTGGCAGCCCCATCAGGGGATGAGAACAAGCCGCCTGCGTCCCTCGATGCTCACTGGGGCTGGGCCTTCCCTCTGCGACCCCAGCTGTACCCCTCCTTCTATACCCACTGGGCTGGTACCACTGTCCCCAGTTCACAGAGGAAGACACGGACTCCCCTGCAGCCTGCAGACGCACACACTGACCGAGGTCACACCTGCATCTGTCCTGCAAAGAGCGTCAGTACCTTTGGGGCAGCTCTGATGTTGGGGGACGAGGGGAGAGTGAGAAAGGAAGACTGAAGTAGAGAGAGGGGCAGAAGGTTGTGTGTGTGTGTGTGTGTGTGTGTGTGTGTGTGTGTGTGTGTGTGCTGGGGACCTCGGGGTTGCTGACTGGCTGTGTCCTTGGCCTTCCTGCTAGGTCCCCACCCGCTGGGTGTGGCGATGGGAATGTCCACACCTTTGTTTGTGAGGCCAGCCTGCCAGCACTGCCTGCCTCCCCACCCGCCCCTGCTGGCCAGGTGAAATCTGGTACAATGGGGTCACCTTGGGCAAGTTACTTCCATCCCTGAGCCTTGGTACAGTGGGGAATCACAGTACTCAGCTGGCAGAGTGTCTGTGAGGTCTGAATAAAAATCAAGTGAATGTAACCTTCTGAGCTCCGTGCCTGGGCACAGGCTGGGCGGCGGGCACCCACTGCGGGGCGGGCCTGCCCTGAGCCGGGTGCAGGGGCGGAGAACCGGCAGCCCTGCACGTGTGCATGTGTAACCCACGGGGAAAGGGAAGAAACTCCAGTAGCTGAGTGAGCTTGGGACGGGGATATTACTTCTTTAAGAATTATGAGTTTGAGTCATCTTATTTACAAAAAAACTTATTTATAAAAATAGGGATTTTAAGACTTAAAATTCAGTTATTCAACTACATTAAATGTAACAGCCGTCACAAACTCCTTCTGGGTGTCCAGCTCTGTGCTAGACAGTAGTTGGTGGGGGAAGATAGAGGGAGACACAGGGTTCCCCCTCCAGGGGGCAGATCCCTTGGAGATAAGCCAGAGGCTGGGAATAGCTCTGCTCTCAGTGACAGCAAAGTGCTGTGGGGCCAGAGGGTGCAGGGAGACGGGCTGGGCTCCTAATGCGATCTGCATCCTGCCTGGAGCCTCTCATGTTCTCTCACTTCACCCGCACAGCAACCCTGTGAGACAGATGTTAGAATCCCATTTTGCAGATAAGGAAACTGAGGCTTAGAGAGGTGACATGATTTGCTGATGGAGACAGAATTTTAACTTGGTCTGTCTAATTCCAAAATATTCTTAACACCCACTCAACCTTGAGATTTGCCCCCAAGAATCCATCTGTGACTGTGTGTGTGTGACTGTGTGTGTGTGTGTGTGTGTGTGTGTGTGTGTAGGGGGATGGGAGGAGGGGAGGAATGACAGATAAAAGCAATCTGCCTGATCATATTTTTGTAACTTGAGAAAGAGGAAAGGGAATGAAGAGCTGGGAAAGGAAGTCATAAACACTTGCCCCCCCCCCCCCCACACACACACTTGGCTTATTTTTGGATTATGGGCCAAATTATTAGCTTTTGTGATGTTTTCTCTTGTAATTTTATTAGCAGACGAGCAGCTGTTCATTGGTTCTTCAGCTGCTCTTCATCCTTTGAACGGCAGGGGCTCCTCCTGCCTGGGACAGCCCCACCCCATTAGGAGGGCGTCCCTCGGAGCTGCAGCCCCGGTGGGTCAGACCACCAGCTGCTCACCCAGCGGAGCTGCTGTTGGGGGCGACCCTCTCAACTGGGTCCCACAACTGCTGCTCTGCGGTCCCATCTCCTCCTCCCCGGGCCCCAACTCTGACTTCATCTCTGCCCTCATCCTTCCAGACCCCCCTAATGATACATGGAAACCCACCTTTTCTCCCTCGACACTTCCTCCACCCTAGATTCCCAGTGGTTTTCAAGGGGTCACGCTCACGACCCGCCAGCCATCTGCACGGCACTCATCACCCCCCCTACCCCCCCACCCCCACTTCTCTGACTTCTCCAGAAAGAGCAGAGGCTTTGGAGTCAGGCAGAGTGAGGTGGATTCAACTGCCACTGACAGTGTCCTGGTAGAAGTTACCTAGCCTGGCTGTGCCTCAGTTCCCAGATCTGTAAAATGGGATCGGGGTTCTTGTGAGGACGGCCTAGGACCAAGCCCGGAAGGCACCCACAGATCTTCATGAATATCACTGTGCAGAGCTGTGTGTGGGAGGAAGGGAGCCTTCGGGGGGAGGAGGGGTGATGTTTGAGCTGGGTCTTTATGGGTGGAGTCTGCCTTCTACGCAGAGGGCACCTAGCTGCGCAGGGAGGGATGAAACAGCACCTCGTGTTCGGAGAAGGGTAAGTAGTTTAGACTCGCTGGCAAGTAGGTTCAAGGGGAGGAGGAGGAACCGGGGCAAAGAGGAGGGTGGGACCCAGATTCCAGGGCGCTGAGCAGTCAGGGCCGTCCTGTGCTCCTCCCCCTGAAGCTTCTGGCTGCCCCTTTCTGGGCCTCCTCCCCTGCTCCCATTTGGGTATCCCCAAAGCCCTGGGGCTCTGCAGGTCCCCTTCCCCCCAGGGCCCTCTGCTGGGCGTGCCCTCACCTCCTTCCTGCCAGTCAGCCCGCTCCTGCCTGTTCCCAGCGGCCCTCAGCCACTGGAGCCCAGAGGGAGTGCTCCTCCTCCAGACGCAGGCACTCCCCCTCCGGCCCCAGGACCCCGACTCTCAGGGCACTGCTGACTCGACATTGGTCCCATGTCCCCCGAGTACACGTCCCTTGTCAACCTGGGGGCCTATTTTTGGTTCAGAAAGTGTGGTCTTCGGTGTACAGCACTCGGAGATGACTGTCACCTGGCCCAGGCCACGTCCTGATGCCTGTGACCTCAGCCAGTCGTAGGTACTTGCCCTTTGGCTCCTGCTCCCAGAGGAGGGGTCCAGGCAAGCCTAGTTAATGAAGAAACACCTCCTCCCTTGGTCCATGAGCTGCTTAAAGACAGGGCCTGGCATGCAGCAGGTGCTCAGTACATGTGAAGATGCTGAGGGCATGCCTCTCAGACATGCCCAGAATTGACCGGTTTATGCACCTGTCAGCTCACGATTCAATCGGATAATCAGTGAACCGAGATCACTATTGTTTAATGTTCACGGAGCAGACACTGAGGCCAGAGACGAAAGTGACAGCAAAATAATGAGAGCTGGGGGCTCAGACCCGAGCCCCCTTCCCCTGACTACAATGAAGTCATCGTCATTATGCTGATTGCAGCTATTTCTTGAGCACCTACTCTGTGCCAGCGACTTTACAAGCACGAGCTCTTCTGATCCCCGGATGATGAAATGGGAGCTCCAAATTCCCAACTTTCTCTTAGGATTTGTTGGGGGGAACTGACCACAGCCCCTCTGTCCAGACCTGGGGAGCAGCGGCTGGGCCAGGCCTGAGGACACAGCACACAGGCTGGTGGCCACCTCCCACCTATGCAATCAGCTCTCTCCCCGGGCCACTGGGCAGTGCCCTGCTCCACACTCTCTCCTCTGGGAGGTCCCTCACTAGGTAGGTGGCCCCACCAGGGAGGGAGGAGCCAGCCTCCATTCCATCCCTACCCCCAAACCTCTGCCTTCCTGCCCCCCTCCTCCAGGAATCCTTCCCCAGGAGCCCCTTCCGGAGAGCAGGAGGGGACCTTGGAGACCACCTTACCCCCTCCCTGTCCCCCTTTCACAGACGGGAAACCACAGCCCAGGGCGTAGGCCCCACTCTGCTGCCGAGACCACACTCAACACAGACATGCTGGCCATGCCTTCCCACTGGGGACAGCTGTCATTCAGGGCCTCGGGCTTTAAAACAGGAGACCTGGGCCCCTGTTGGCCCCACGCGTGGCCTCAGCTGCACCCAGTGTGGGGTGGAGGTGACCCCCTCAGGCCTGGAGAGGCAGGGGTTGTCTGTGATCCTGCCGTCTCCGTGCAGGCTCTATTCCAGGTGCTTTCCAAATATCAGCTCTTAGCTATGGCATCAACCAGATGAGAATGTCCCCATTTAGCAGATGAGGAAGCCAAGGACATCAGTACCATTAGTGTCCCCATTTTACAGAGGGAAACAGAAGTCAGTGATGCTAAGGACGGACTGGAGGAGAGAGAGCATGGGGGAGCTAAGATTTGGACCGGACCCCCTGACTGAGTACCGTCTTCATCTCTACCCTGTACTGCTCCTCAAGTTAAACCCCTGTGCTCCACCCTGCACCCCCTGAGGTCTGGACTCCACAATTCCTCTCTGAAGCCAAGAGCTTTGGTGGAAAAGGCTCTAAGAGGATGTGCAGAGGCTTTGTGAGTGGAGCCCTGTGTGAAGGTGTGTTGTTATTTAGATATCACAAATCTAAACCATAATAAAATGTCATTGTTATCAGTTCAACTCTGCCTGTGCTGTGCCTTCACAGAAAAATCACGATACCTCTCCGAACTGAGGTTCCCTCTTCTGTAGGAAGGAGGACAAGGCCTCTACTCGCCGGTCATCCAAAGCAGGTTGCCTCTGAGATGGCACCCAGTGATCCCTACCTCCTGATATTCGTGCCCCATGGAATCCCCTCCTTTCAGTGTGGACTAGACCTACCGACTCGCTTCTACTGAACAGAATGTAGTAAAAATGATGGCTGCCCACATGGCAAGGATTTGAGGGAGGCCTCTGGCTGCAGCCAGTGAGGAACTGAATCCTGTCAACAGCCATCGGAACGAGCTTGGAAGGAGAGCCAGCAAACCTTCAGATGAGACCACAGCCCAGAGGCACCAGCTGAGCCACCAAACCCTGCGATAATACATGCTTATTGCTTTAAGCTGCTAAGTTTCGGAGGGTATTCGTTATGCAGCAATAGGTAACTAGTATACCTAGTATTTGTCTATTTAGTGCCAGGCCCTATGCTGCACCTATATTCATTCAAGATACAGTTAGTGAGTCCGCTGTGTACCAGATATTGGGTGTACGTACGGCGGTAAGCCGGGCAAATGTCCTCACTCTCAAAGACCTCAAGGTTGAGCTGGGGAGACAGACTTGTAAATGGACGGCGTGAGCAGTGCTATGGGAGCCCAGGGAGGCACCTGACCCAGACTGGAGAAGTAAGTGGAGGGATGTCCGAAACTGTGGAGAACCTTCCAGGCAAAGGTAAGCAGAAAGGCACCTCGGAAAGAGGCCAAGAGAGTGACAAAGTGGGTGTAAGGAGACCTGGCTCGGGGGGACAAGAGGAAGTAGACCACAGGAAAAGCCTGGCTGGGAGGGGGACGTGGCAAAGGGGGGCTGCGATCACACAGGGCCCCCCATGCCCACCGCAGAGCCTTGGACTTGTCTGCCAGGCAGTGGGAGTCGCTGGCGGTTGTTAGCAGCTGAGGAGCATGGGTAGCAAGACTGAGAACATGAACCGGCCGCAGGTGGAGGACGAGGCAGAGGGTCAGACCAGAGGGCAGGAACCCAGGCCGGATGATGGACTGGTTCAGGCAGGGACTGATGGAGGCTGGGCTGTCGGAGGGAGGTTGGAGAGGAGCTGGCAGACCTCAGAGATAGGAGGAGGCGGAATGGACAGGATTTGAGGTCTGAATGGATGGGGATGGGGGTGAAGGGGAGACAGGAGGTAAGAATGCTGCCCAAGTGTCTGGCGCGGTGTCCCTGGTGCCTTTTCCTTGGGTGGGTGTGCACAGACACGTGGACAGTTACTTGCTGGGAGGGGCAGGATGAGAGGGATGAGTTAGTCAAGTGGAGTTTGTGGTGTTGCCAGAATAAAAATCTACGGCAGGCTGCCCCACTAGGAAGAGGGCCCATCCCTAGCCCAGCAGAGAAAAGCTCCAGAGTTGGCCTGGGCCCCACGGGGGATGCTGGAGAGGAGAGGGACATGGAAAGGTTCTCTGGAAGCCAAAAGGCCAGGGTTGTCTAGGGGGTTGCGGGAACAGCCTTACAGACCTTGGGGACCACAACCTCAGCCCTCCCAGCCTGGGGAGGAGTCACCCACCTGCTGCCCGTAGCTCAGCGCCTTGTCGTAGAGCGTGATGCCCGCCGCCAGCACCCGCGCGCGCTCCTCTGGGCTGGCGCAGCCCACGTCGAAGCCATGGGCATAGCCCTGCTCCGCCAGGCAGCGCGCGGCGCGGACGTGGGCGTCCCTGTCCGCCTCGGAGTCGGCATCGGCCGCCAGGCCCATGAGGCCGGCCAGTCTCCCGGCGCAAGCCTCTTCCTCTCCCTCCTGCCCCAGCCGCCCGTACACGTGCGCCAGATTGGCCCAGGCGTTGAGGTTGCCCGGATCCTCACGGGCCACCTGCAGGAAGCTCTCGCGGGCCTCGTCCAGCTCCTCCAGGTAGAAGGCAAAGGTGCCCAGCAGGTGGCGCACCGCCGAGCGCCGCGGGGCGGCCGCCAGCCCCAGCTCCTGCCGCAGGCCTTCCCGCTGCAGCTTCAGGTCCCGGGCGCGCAGAGAGGCCGGCGAGCGCGGCTCAAAGTTCAGCTGCATCTCCAGGTGGAAGTGGCCCGGGAGGTAGTCCAGGTCGTCGATGAGGGCGTCCAGGTCCTCGGCCACGGCCTCGGGGTCCGCCATGTCTGTCCCGCTGCTCCCCGGGCCCGGCCCTTGCCCCGGAGGCTGCGGAAGGCAGTGGATTGGGCGCCCCGCGAGCCAGCCTGGCGCGGGGAGCTGAAGGTCAGCGCTCGGCGGCGCAGGGCGCGGCCACCTCCGGGTCCCGGGGCGCCTCCCGCCGGTGGGTAGGTCCCTGTGGGTGTTTCCGCTTTCACCACTCAGGTGCACAACCAGGTGTGCCAGACAAACAGGTGCATTGCCAAATGCGGGCGCGCAAAGCCCGGTGCATGGCAAAGGCGTGTTTTCACTCTCTGTGCGGAAGAGACGGAGGCTCAGGAGGAAAGGGACATGCCCAGGTCACAGAACTGAGTCGCGCTCAACCAGGCCTGGAACCCAGCCAGGCTCTTCCTCCGTGGGCACTGCTCCACCCTCCCTGAGTGAGCTCGCTGACTGGGAGAGTCCGGACCGGCCCTTCCAGCTACCCGCACCGGCCGCTCACCTCTGCTGCTGTCCCATCGCCACCTTAGTTCCGCAGTGTTCTTCCTCTGCACAGAGCCTGCCACCTCCCTCCCGCTCCTCCTCTGGCCTTATTTACCAGGCTGCGCCACTGGGATTTCCCTGCCTTCTCCGCCCGCAGCTGGCCCCACTGCAAAGACGAAGGGGCTCCATGTGCTGGCTCGGATGCTGGTTCTCCATTGCTATTGTGCGACCTGCATCATCTCACACTGCGCACTTCCCTCATCTGACATGAGGGTGACTTCCCTGCCCCCAGGGGCAGGGTAGATCTCATGGGTAGACCTGGTAAGTGTCACTCTGGATAACTGCCAGCTCCCACTCCTTACCCTTGGTCCCAGCCCATCCGGCACTCCACCGGTGGCCTTGTAAGGCGGGGGTGGGCTCCCTACCCTCCTGAAGGCTGGGCCGTCACCACCATCCCTGCTGCAAGGCTGTCTGTCCTCCAGCGCTTGGCTTTTGCGCCAAGCCTGTCCCTTTTCACCGAGGCCGGGCTCCTGAGACCCTGTTGCTTCAACCTTTCGAAAAACAGAGCAGCATCTTCAAGAGGAGAAATGGAGCCAATTAGTAAACCTGGGAAAAAAATATTTGACTTGAACAATAAAAAACAAAAAGTAGATTAAAACAACAGTCTGGAACCTGTAATTTTAATTTAATAATTTTTTGGTTAATCCTCATCTAGGGGTATTTTTTTTCATTGATTTTTTTAAGAGAGAGTGGAAGGGAAGGAGGGAGGGAAGAAGGGAGAGAGAGAAACATCGATGTGAAAGATACACATCAATTGGTTGACTCCTGCACGCACCCTGACCAGGTCCAGGGATCAAACCTGCAACCCACGTACATGCCCTTGGCTGGGACCTGCAACCCTTTGGTGTGTGGACTGACACTCTAACCATTTAGACACACCAGCCAGGGCTAAAATTTAATACTTTTCTGGTGATCATGAGATGAAATGTGGGCTCTGACCTTCTTGGAAGGACAAGGAATGGATTCCAGAGTGTTTGGCTTTTTAAAAATATTTGATTGTGGTAATATATACTTAACATAAAATTTACCATGTTACCATTTTTAAGTATACAGTTCAGTAGCATTAAGTATATTCACATTGTTGTGCAACCGTCACCACCACCCATTTCTAGAGTGTTTTCATCTTCTCAAACTGTAACTCTGTGCCCATTAAACAATAATTCCCACTCCCCCCTTCTCTAGTCCCTGGTAACCACCATTCTACTGCTGTCTCAATATACTTGACTACTTCAGCTGCCTCGTATGAGTGGAATCTATATATATAAAAGCCTAATATGCAAAGTATCCCCTTGGGAGTTCGACCCACCTGGGAGTTCGATCGCTTGCTATAACGTGCGCTGACCACCAGAGGGTGGCACAGAATGAAGGCAGGCCCTGGCTGGCAGCCAGCAGCTGCTAGGGACGCTACCCGTGCACGAATTTTGTGCACTGGGCCTCTAGTAATATAATATTTTCCCTTTTGTGTCTGGCTTATTTCACTTAGAATAATGTCAGTGTTCTTCCATCTTGTAGCATACTTCAGAATTTCCTTCTTTTTAAGGCTGAATATTTCTTTGTATGTACATTACCCATTTTGTTTATCCATTCATCCATTCACCCCAAGAGAGTGGCTTCTGTCTCTTGACTATTGGGTACAATGCATGTACAAATATCTATTTGAGACCTGCTTTCAATCCTCTTGGGTATATACCCAGAAGTGGAATTGCTTGGTCATATAGTAATTGTAAGTTTAATTTTTTGAAGAACTGCTATACTATTTTCCATGGAGCTGCACCATTTTACATTCCCACCAACCATGCACAAATGTTCTTATTTCTCTACATCCTCACCAACACTTGTAACTTTTCCTGTTTTTGTCTGCTTGCTTTTGATCTGACTCTGAGAAGACGAGCAGGAGTTGAACGGGGAGGTGTATTTCAGCAGCAGGAAAGGCATGTGAAAAGGCCAGAGGCTTGCCGTGCAGGTGTGCCTAGGGACAGAGCAGCCTCCTATGGTTGGCGCTTACAGCGCATGGGGAGGCGATGGCAAGGGATGAGGATGGAAGGCAGTGGCCAGAGCCCCATCACAGAAGCCTGAATCTTGGCCGAGAAGCTTGACTTGACTCGGTTGACCTAAGAAATGGTTCCAGAATCTGGATGAGTTAGAAACTCTTGCAGCCAGGGAACTCTCAAACCTAGTTGTGAATTCCATATCCACTGTGTGGTCCTACACCTCACAGATGTGAGCAGGGCAAATTACTCTCCCCATCTGAGCCTTAGTGTCCCCTTCTGTGAAATGGGGGTAGGAGGGGGGGTTGCAGCAGTACCTACAGCAGAGAAAGAGTGAGTTGCTGTGATGGGGAGGCTGTGTGCTAACTGTAGTCCTTGCTGCACAGCTGCCTCACCCTGGCCTTCTCTGGACTGTCTGGCAGCCAGGACTCCCATCACAGCGGACCTTGGCTGATAGCCTGTGGTCACTCCTCCATGAGTCCTACAGCCAGGAGGCTCAGGTGGGACAGAAGCGGCCCAGGCAGGTCTGGGACACCCTGAGAGTACCTGAGCAGGCCCAGGGCTGGTCACAGGGGCTCCCCTGGCACAGGACTTGGTAGTGTACCCAGCCACCCCTCACTGACACCCCAAAACAGCTCCTCCAGGAGGCTGCAGTCATATGTCTGCAGGAAACGGAACCTTGGCCAGGGTCACTTGCCCAAGGCCACCGGCTGGGAAGCTGCAGGGCCAGGATTCAAACCTGCGTCTCTTTGAGGGTTTACGGATTCTTGGGAAGCTGGTCTAGGTTCATTTGTTTGTTCATTTGTCACTCAGCAAAGATTTACTGAGCATTTACTATGTGCCAGGTGCTGCCCAGGAGTGAATGAGACACAGTCTCTGCCCTGGACCTTCTGCAGGTCCCTTTCCGAGGGCAGTATCGACCTCTCACTGAGCTTCTGCTGCATGTCAGGAGCATACCTAAATTAGCCCACGGACCTCACAGCGATCTGGAGAGACGGAGACTATTCGCTTTGTTTTACAGGGAAGGAAGCTGAGAATCAGAGAAGGAGGTGGCTTGCCCAAGGTAGCGCAGTTGGGAAGGGGCAGCATCTGTGCTTCAGCTCCGCAGTGCAGGGTGGACACTGCCAGCCACGCCTGGTGCCTGCCTGACCTGCTGCCTGAGCGGCACGGCTGTGCCGGGCGTCCAACTTTCCTATTGAAATGCTGTGTTGGGATGTCAGAAGGGCATTGGGTGGGGCCGGAAAGGAGACCGCTGTCCCAGTAGTCCAGTTCCACGAGGGGCTAGATGCAGAGACCGTCTTATTTCTGACTTAAGTCCGTCCTGTCATCATAAATGATTCCTTAATGTAGGAGGGGGTGTAGTTCTCTGTTGTGCTCGATAAAGGAGGAGGGGGGAAGAGAACTGTTGGGAGCATATACTCTCAACTCCTTTCTTCACCTAGTAGGTCACACATATACTTCGGTGAGGAGTATAGGAAGCCTTCCCTGATCTACCCACCCACGGGCTGGGTCAGAGGCCTTCCTCTCCCATGGGCCTGGCCACACTTTGTGGTCATTGTTTCCCCTGCTAGCCTCTCCGGGCTGGGACCTCATGTAAGCCCCCTGCACCCTGCACAGCCTCTGCAGAGAGGGCGAGTGTGGGGGGATGTCTGAAGGAGGATGAGTCCTGACTCCATCCTTGCCATCCTCCCTCCCTCTCTGCAGCCTTCCTCATGCCTCCCCGATGGCTCTCCTCTCCCCAACGCGGGGGAAGGAACCAGGTGCCCTCTTTGGCCAAGTCGAGCCATCGTGGGTTCCCATGGGCAGAAGGGGAACCCTCAGAGGCATTCCCTGAGCTGTGCTCTACCTGACCCGTTGCTGAGCCCGGGGACAAAGAAAAATCAGAAACGGTTCCTCAACAAGTAACTCTAAAACCCGACCATCGACCATCGACATCCATATTGACCACCAGGAGGGGCCATCAAGCCTGCGGGGCTCAGGGAAGGATCTCTGGCAAGGCGGCGTGTGAAAACGTGCACAGCGCAGTGAAAAAGTCGGGGGACAGCGCAGGCAGGCCTGTGGGGGCGCCACGTGGGCACAGACGCGCCAGGGTTCTCTGGCGAATCACAAATCTCAGGCCCGGTTGCTGTGGCAGCAGCGGAGGCCCGCGGACCCACGAGGTCCAGCGACAGGCGCGCGCAGGAGTCCAGGGGGGGAGGGAGGGGGGAGGCCCAGCCCGCCAAGGACCTCGCCGCTGGGGCGGGCCAGCGGAGCGGAGCGCCTTGCCTTTTGGGGTACAGAGCCACAGGTGGGGCTGGGCTGGAAGCTGGAAGGAGAAAGGGCCATCAATGCAAGGGAGGAGCTGTAGAAGGAGCGGGGCAGTGAGGGGTGGGAGGCTGGACACCCCTCCCCCCACACCTGCTGCACTTCCCTGTCTAGAGTCTGTTGATCACTGTGATTAAATTATTTAAAACCATTTCAAAAGCACCTACAAGGTGCCAGGCTCAGGGGCCAAGTGCCCTGGCCCCTGCATAGCAGGTCGCTCAGCTTAAAAGTGGCGGGTGGGGTTTCAGTCCAGGGGTCTTTCTTCATTCATACTTAGATATGATATTGAGATATACACACCGCCTTCTCTATATGTTGTAGCACCTGGGGATACAGCAGTGAACAAAACAGCAAAACCTTGTACTCAGGGATTGCATTCTTGTGGGGCGGGGTGGTTGGAGTGGATGATAAACAAAAAAGAACAGTGTATAAAATGTTGGGTAGTGATAAGGGTTGTGGAGAAAAAGAAAGCTGGGAGGAGGAGGAGGAGGTGCGTGCTGGAGGGTGGGGCGGGGGTTGCACAGAGAAAATGACTTTTGAGTAAAGCCTCCCAGTGGTGGGAAGGGGACCAGGCAAGAGTGGGAGGTGACCAGGAAGGACGAAGGCCCTGAGGTGGGAGCAGCGCTGTCACCCTGCACGGACTAGCTCCAAAGTCACCTTCCCTGCCCCCAACCTGCTCGTGCTGGGGCTGGGGCCAGGCGCTGGGCTCTCCCACGGCCTCTGTCCTTCCCCACGTGTGATGTCTCTGCTGTTTATCCTGAGCAGAAGCAGCTGTGAACCTTCATGGAGGCCCCGCTTCGTTCCATAGACTACGTGAGTCTCCCCAGCTTTGCTGACCCTCCCACGTGGGCTGGCCTCTGCCCTCTGAGCCCCCCACCCTGGTGGCTGAGCTGAGCCATCTAGGGATAAGCCTTACACCTCTCCACGCCCTTAGGCCTCAGCACGGAGCTTGGTTGGAGCCAGGGCAGGACTGTAGTGAAAACAGCGTGGGTGGGGGCCACAGAGACCTGGGTTCCAGCCCCACCTCTTGCACTGGCGGGCTGTGGGCTGTGACTGAGTTACTCCTCCCTGAAGTGTGGGGAGGCCAATGACAGAGGAATTCATGTTGGTTCCTTGAGTACCAGGCCCCTCAGTGCCAGGCTAGGTGCTGGGGGTGGGGCCGAGAGGGGCAGGTCACGCCCAGGTCAGGGTGCAACTTCGTGAGGACTTGCTGTGGGTGGACTGGGTGGGTGTGGCTGTCCCAGCTCTGACTGTGCTCTGACTCAGTCCTACTTAGGACCTGGGACCTATGGCTGCAAGGAGATCTGCTTCGGCAAGAAAAAGGTCAAGAAGGAGGTGGGTACAGGCTGGGCCAAGGCCCAGAAAGCCATCGGCTGCCCCAGCTGCCCCACTTCTAGTTCCAGACCATCACGAGAGAGAAGCGGCTGCAGGTGAGGTCCCTGGGCCGCGCTGCTCCCCGCTCCAGTGGAGGCCTCAGCGTCCTCCCAGGCCCGGGAGAGCTCGTCCTTTAAGGACCACCATCATCTCCCCGGGCTCCTTCCATGTGGACACCCCCAAGTTCAAGGTGTTCACCTTCTCTCTTTTCTTGAAGGGGCAGAAGGACAAGCTCGGGCCTGGCTCCTACAACTTCAAAGACTTCTTAGAACAGCTGCAGCGGAAACCGTGCAGCAACCGGGGGCTGCTCAGCTCCGGGGAGCTTCGCTTCCGAGGACTCATCGGGGTAGGTGTCCTCCTGGAAGGACTGGGCGCCCTCCCACCCTCTGCTCCTTTCAGAGCAGGGTGCCTGGGTGGTGCTGGAAGCGCCCCCTCTTGTCCCATTTCCTCCCCAGGCTTGGCCCGGCTCCCCATTGGGTCCCCACAGCCCTCAGTTTTCCAGGGCCACAGCCTCAAGGCCACTGGCTGGTGTATAGCCCTGTGTCTGTCCCCCAACTAGACCGGAAGTTCCCTGCTGCCAGGGATGGGTCTGGTTCATCTCTGAGGCGCCTCCCCCCCCCACCCCCCCGACACACACACACACACACACACACACACACACACACACACACACAGAGCCCGGCACACATTAGGTGCTCAACAAACTCATTCGTCTATATGTCCAGCCAGTAATGGTGGGGCACCCTCTAAATGCCATGCACTGTTGTTGGTCCTGGGGACCCAGCAGTGACGAAAACAAGGTTCCTGCTGTCCTGGAGCTGGTGCCCTAGAGCTGGAAACAGCAGCATAAAGAAGCAAGTCATACGCCATCAGGCTTATGAGGAAACCTGAGACGGGAGGGATAGAGAGTGATGGAAGTGTAATTTATAGAGTGGCCGGGGATGGGCTCTGGGACGAGGTGACATCTGAGCAAAACCTGCAGGATGTGAGCAACTGAGGTTCATGGTATCTGCGAGAGAGCACTCTGGGCGAGCGGGACCCGCAAAGGCTAAGGCCCTGAGTTAGACCAGCCGGCAGAGGCCAGTGTGGCCGGAGAGAGTGGGCAAGGACAGAGGAGGAGAGAGAGCAGAGCACCGAGGGCCGGCCAGGAGGACCTTGCAGCAACGTGGGGCTTCTGGTTGGATTCCAAGGGCTGTGTGAGGACAGAGGAGGGTTTTGTTGGGAAGGGCCTGGCTGATATTTTCAGAGGTACACCCTGCTTGTGGAGGTGAAGGCTGGAGGCTGCAGTGGTCCAGGTGGGAGGTGATGGCCATGAGAGGTGATGGCCATGGGAGGGGGCGGGCAGGAGGGCCACAGTGGTACCACTGTGGGCCAGGGTGAACATCCCACGTCTGTGTGTGTGTGTGGGGGGGGGGGGGGGGGGCGGGGAGACACTGAATGGGGTTCAAGCTCAGTAAGGTCATGAGAGAGAAGGCAGGAGTCACACTCTACTGAGTGAGTACTCGGTTTGCTCTGGCCCTCGCCTCCCCTGGCCCTCGCACGCTCTGTGCTGGACACTCTTGGCTGCTCCCAGCTCCTCACACGCACCACGCTCTTTCAACTAGGGCTTTGCTCCCACTCTCCCTGCTGCCAGAAATGCCCTTCTTCCTTTAGGAGCCCTTCACCTAAGAAACTCCTACTCATCCCTCAGCGCTCAGCTCCAAGGTCTGACCTGAGCCCCCACTGGATGACATCTCCCTTTCCTAAGCACCCCTATTGTGATCCTGTGTTTAGTCCCCCCTCTCCCCACTGGAATCAGCCCCTGAGGGTGGACCACATCTGCCTAGCTGCTGCAGATCCCCAGATCCTAGCGGTTCCTGGCACATAGTAGGCACACAAGAAGTATCTGTGGACACTGTGCATGCCGGCCTCCTAAGTACCAGGTGCTCCACAACATTCTCATTTTTTTACATTCACTCCTAATGAGGCCCTGGAGGCTCAGGGAGGGTAAGCAACTTGCCTCAGGCTGCACAGCTGCAAGCCAGGAATGTCCAACCCTACATCCAGGGCCTTTTCCCCACACCTCGTCACTGGGAAGCCTTCTCTGCGGCCTGGAAATTACTCCTTGCCTTGCTCAGGGGACAGGTACCTGCATCTTCAGGTTTAGATGCTGTAACTGCAACATAGAGAGGGGTTGCCTGCAGGCGTTTAAAAGTGAGTCACTAGCTTCAAATCTAAGGTAGTAATAGCTGACACTTAACACAACACTTACCCAGGCCAGGCACTGTCCTAAGCACTTCAGTGTAGTAATTAACTTAATCTTCACAACAACCCTATGGAGTAGTCACTGTCATCATCTCCACTTTCTACATGAGAAGACTGGCGTTCAGAGGGTTTCAGTAACCGCCCAAGGCCACAGAGCTACTAAGTGACAGAAGCAGGGTTTGAATTCAGGTGTCCACGCGTAACCGCTGCGCTGTGCCCATCGGCGTGGCTCCCTTGGATTTTGTCCCTAAGTCACTGTGGAGGACAGGGTCTAATGTCAGAGCCCAGCCCGGCTGAGGGCGGAGGAGTTGGGGAGCACATCCGATACTGTGTGTTTCCTTCCTGTGTCCCCAGTCCCAAGCTCTAGGGCACCTGGGAGTGTTGGCCAGAGTGACAATGCCATGGCGTGTCCCTCCCTTCCAGCTGTCTCCTTCCCTCTGGTCCCCACATCTGCCCCTGCAGGCACCTTGGCCAGGCCCTGCGGGCTTTCCCGGAGTTGCTCTCCTAGGCTCAGCCTTGGACAATAAGTTCAAGGAGGTGTCACTGCCCTGGTGGGTGAAGGCAGCGGGGAGCTCACGTCCCGGGCCTGCTTTCCTCAGTCATCGCCTTGCTGTGAGCCCTGGGCTGGGAACCTGATGGCCTCCCCTGTCTCTGGCCCCCATGTTGTCCCCCCACCTCTGTAGGTCCATCAACACCACCTGCCAAAGCTGAGGGGCCTGATTTGGGGTCCCATTACTCCTCCCCCCGCCCCCCAGAGGATGGGGCTGTTGAACCCTGCAAAGGCCATGCCTTCTCCTCTGGTTTCTGAGCCCCACCCCCCACTGGCACTGGGTGCTGCCACCACCCTTCCCTCTGCATTCTCCCCGCTCTTGGCTTTGGGGACACTGGGCTCTGCAGCCCTGGAGTTCCTCCGCCAGCCTCCCTCCGTGGCTCCTCTTCCCCAGCCCTCCCCACTTCGGGGTGATCTCTCTCCCTCAGCCCGGCTCCATGCAGATGGCTCCAGATCCCCACCCCAGGCTCCCTCAGGCACCTCAGACTCTGCACCCACCCACCATCCCCCATCACATGTCAACATCTCCCCCAGGCCTGCTCTTCCAGGGAACGGTTCCACCCAGCTGCCAGAGCCGGGACCCAGACCCCTGTCCTCTGTAGTCACTGGGGTCTGTGCTCTCGCCTCCTGTCCTCCTCCCAGCCTTGCTGCCTCAGGCCTGGCCCAGACCACTGCCCCACCCCACCCAGGGGCAGCCCCTGATGGATTCCCTGGTCTCCTACATTGCCAGCACCTTCCTCAGCGCCTCACACCTCAGAATCAGGTCTCAGTGAGCCTCAGGCCCCACTGAGGATTGGTTGCCTCCCGCATGTGCCCTGACCAGGGCCAGGGTTGGAGCCTGCAACTGAGGTACATGTCCTAGACCAGACTGGAACCCGGGACCCTTCAATCCACGGGCCTATGCTCTAGCCACTGAGCCACACCAGTCAGGGCTGAAACAATCTTATAAGTGCCAGTTCCTCTGTTCCCACACACCCCTCTGGACCTGAAAGTCTGAGGGAAGGGTGAGGCTCTGCCACGGAGTGCCCGCACTGGGCTGCAGAGGCCGCGGCCACCTCGTCCTTTTAGGACTGTGGGTCGCCTTGAAGGTCCGGACACGATGTGGCTCACTGCCCTCCCGCCGCAGTGCCGACATGGTGCCTGGCAAACAGTAGAGGCTCAGAAAGATGGTGGGTTTTGGAATTGGGACCCTTGCACTGCCTCTTTCTGGAGGAGGGACCTTGGACCCAGGTTTGCCTCTCTGCGACTCGGTTTCCCCATCTGCAATTGTGGACGGCACTGATTTGATTTCAGCGGTTGCCTCCAGGACCAAGATGTTAGGCTTGTGAACACCTACCACATGGTGCAGGGACCCAGCTTCCCGCCGTGGGGCTTTCCTCCTGAGCACACCGGAAACCCAGGCCCTGGGAGCGGCCAACATTGAGTCGTGTTCCTCCGAGGGCAGCAATTCAGGTGCCTTCACAGGCCTGACTCCCAGCAGAGCTCCGGTCCTCTCCTCCCGCCTGGCTGCCTGGTCTGGCTGCTTCCCCAGGGCTTCTAGGGACCAGAGGTGGGAAGGGCTGAGCCATCATGGAGCAGTGGTGACCCCTGGTGGCTAAAAGATGCAGAACAGCAACAAACATCCCTCTGGGTCTTTGGTCAAGGACCTCCACACCCACCCACTGGAATACATTGCAGGGTGGCTCTTCTCATTCCACCTACAAAGAACATATTTATTTTAAAATATATGTATATGTTTTTATTGATTTTAGCTATAGAGGAAGGGAGAGGGAGGAGAGAGATAGAAACATCGATGAGAGGGAAACATCAACATTGATTGGCTGCCTCCTACACACCTGCTGGGGATCGAGCCCGTGACCTCTTGGTGCATGGGTCAACACTCAACCACTGAGCCACACCAGCCAGCTGAAAGACTATTTCTGACCTTGGCAGTCAAGGTCCCCGGTGGTCATTCCAGCCTCTCTTACCTCCTCTCACCCCCTCACCACAGCCACCCCACCTGACTTACCATGCGTCAGTGCTCACTATGTGCTGGGCACCGTGCAGGACGCTTTATGGACATTTGCACATTTTATCCTCATCACCCTGGAAGAAGGTATTACTATTCCCACGTTACAAAGGTGGACCATGAGGCTCAGACCGATTGAGTGGTCTGCCCAACAGGGTACAGTGCGGTGGCTATTTCAGGGATTCACTCAGCTAGGAAAACAGCAGAGGCAGGATTCGAACCCAGGACTCCAGATCCATCCAGGTCACGGCACAGTATGAAACTCATTCATGCAAATGCAGGGCTGTGACCTGGATGTAATAGATGGAATTTCCGAGACCGGCTGGGCTGACAGGGGAAGGAAGGTTCATTTCTGAGAGGACATTTCAGTTGGCTCTGCAGGATTAGAATAATTTTCCGAGGCAGAGAAGGCAGGCAGGGCATTCCGGGGGGCAGTCACAGCACAAGTAAGCACAGGTAAGGAGGTTGGCAGAATGGCACGTGTTTGGGGACCAGCAGAGACCCGCTTAGGCCGGAGTGGGGCTGTCAGAAAGGAGCAGCAAAAGGTGAGCTGAGAGGCAGCAGGGCCCTGGTGAAGAGTCTGACTGTGGAACTGAAGGTCCGATCGGCGGTGGAGGCTCCTCGGTCAACAGTGCTGTGTGTTGGGGGGCGGCTGGCACCTGAAAATCCTGCCCCCCTCTTGGGGGCATCGCTTCCTCAGGTGCGCTGAGCACCAAGCGTGGGACTGATGGCCGCATGTCTCCCCGTCTCCCCACAGAACTACTATCCGGGCCCTGGAAATTATGGAGAGAAGGGCAACCCCTACACAAGGCTGGAGGAGAAGGCCTGGAACCGCTCTCACTCCGAGGGCCTCATGTGCCGGATGACCAACAAGCCGCACCCCTTGGGTCACGAGGTAGCCCCCTCCCCTGGCCCAGCCTGGCCGCTGCCTGCATAGTCCTGGGAGCAGACTCCCAGAGCAGATGGGGAACCCGAGACCCCCCAGAGGCGAGGGGCCTGCTTCGGCAGCCCTCCACAGAGACTGGCGTCTGTGCTCTGTTCCAGGGCAGCGGCCTGGCACCATGCACCTACTCCTTCAAAAGTGGCATCGAGGCATTCGTGGAACGCGCCATGGGCACCCGCGGCCCCTATGACACTTTCTCCGGCGATCGAAGCAAGCCCCAGCCTTACGGACATTTCTCTGTGCAGGTGGGTACCCTCACGTGGGGGTTGATCTCCCCAGCAGGATAACAGGCCTCACTACCACCCGGAACACCGCCGTGTGCCGGGCACCATGCCCTTCCCACATCCTGCTCACTTCACCCTCGCAGCGGGCGAGATATGGCTCCCTGTGTTAGATGAGGGAACCGAGGCTGGCCACCCCACTCATAAGGTGCAGACCTGGGATTTGAACCCCCGCACGTCTGTCTGACTTCACTGCCAGTCCTCTCTCCTCTGCACTGGCACGAGTTACAGAAGCCGTGCAGATGGCCACAAGGCCGTGGATGGGAGACTGGCCGCAAAGCCTTCAGGGACTCGGACAGCTCAGGTTCTGGGTGCTGCTGTTCTGGACACACTTACTTTCCGGGCATCGCAGACCCAGCTAAGCTGGCCGGGTTAGTGGCACAGTTAACTAGGCAGAGAACTGGAGGGCTGGGAGGGGAAACTGAGGCATAATTTTAGCTCGAGCCTGGCCAGTATGACTCGGTGGTTGAGTGTCGACCCATGAACCAGGAGGTCAGGGTTCGATTCCTGGTCAAGGTTCGATTCCTGGTCAGGGTGGCTCGATCCCCAGTAGGGGCATGCAGGAGGAAGCTGATGAATCGTTCTCTCTTATCATTGATGTTTATCTCTCCCTCTCTCTCTCTCCCCCACTCCCTTCCTCTTTGAAATCAATAAAAATACATTAAAAACATAATTTTAGCTTGAGCCTCCCTTAGCTTGTACCCATCAAGTTCCTGTTGTGTGATCCATCGCACCCTGTGCTTTGCTTTCTTCATGCTCATAGCAACTGGACTCCAGTATTTGTGTAATTACCTATTTTTTTTTTTTTTTTGTCTCCACGTCGCTCTGTGTGGACGTTTATGCCAGGTAATGGTCTAGGTGCAGGGCACACCTGCCCCTTTGGCGGTTACATTCTAATGGAAATGGAGACATAGTCACGAGTGAAAAACAAGATAGAGTGTTAGCAGGTGGTGAGTGCTGTGTAATGGGCACCGGAGTGCTGGGAAGAGGGTGCGTGGGGATATGTTGAATACTTTTGGGTCAGTTGGTAAACGGCCATTGAACTGAGCCACCTGATGCCTGCAGTCCTGCGCTGAGCGTCTGCCCCCTGGTGGTCAGTGCACGTCATAGCGACCGGTCGTTCTGCCATTCGGTTGATTTGCATATTAGCCTTTTGTTAGATAGGATGAGCCTGCATTGACACATCATGGCCCAAAGTCCACAGCTGACATTAGCTTCTTGGTGGCGTACATTCTGTGCGTTTGGACAAATGTATGATGATGACATGTACCCACCAGTATCGTATCACACAGAGTAGTTCTCTGCCCAAACGTCCTAGGTTTCCCCACGAGACTCAGTAAATGTTCATGAAACAACTGAAAGAAAGAAGGAATGGATACCCTCAAAGCGGGCCTGTGGGAGGGGGTGCTAGAGACTGTCCGACCGATCCGCCCAGCTGGGGCTGCCTCACCTGCCGCGGGCCTGGCCGCAGGTGTCCTGGCTGCAGTGGGTGGGGAGTGGTGCCTCATTGGGTGGCCACTTGCTTTTCTCCAATTGCCGGGGAGGGCCCAGAGGGGGGCGTTTGATTCCCCCGGCTTAACAGAGAACCTTTCCCTCCTCTCTGTTTCTCAGAAAAAAAAGCCCAGTGAGCTGATGAGTGTCAAGAGCTTCGTGGAAGAACTTAACTCTCCTTGCAATAAGAAGCGTGGGGCGTTTTCCAAACTTTCCCGCAACCCAACAACCCCTTCAGAGAGGATTTACTGGAGCACCCTCAGCCAGTGTCCCCGAAAACTAGTCAGTTCCTCCCCCACCCCATCCCCGCCTGCCTTCCTTCCTTCCTCTCTTGGAAAGTACTCCTGAGGGCCAGGGTCCAGTGCGGTGGCTATTTCAGGGGTTCGGGGGGGGGGGGAGGGAGAGCTCAGCCTCGTGTCAGACCCATCTGGTTCCCAGGCCTGGTCTTGCACTTCCCAGTCACACTGGGCGAGTCCCTCTCCTCTCTGAGCCTTGGTTTGCACCTTGATCTAACCAGGAGCGTGCCAGGTGGCTGTGGGCATTAAATGAGGTTAAAGACTGGAGCTCATAGGGTAGAGCCTGGTCAGAGAAAGTGCCCGGTCGGCATTGATCTGCACCCTACTCCCCAACCCCCCCCCCCCCCCGCCCCCGGTCCCTGGAGAGAAAACAAGGGGGGACACTGGGGCAGGGCAGAGTGCAAACAAGGGCTCTGCCCTGACCAGGACTGCATGCCTGTTCCCGCTGAGGGAGTCTTGGGCCCCCCTCTGTGGGGTGACAGCCTGTCATCTAAGTAGACCCCGACTTTAGCTGGGCACCCCCTCCCCAGCAGGGTGTGGGGAAGGGAAAAGGGTACCGGCATTTCCCGAATGCCTGCTCTGGGCCGGGCCCCTTCCAGCATCGCCACCCTTGGAGGGGTTTCCATTTGCATTTCCCAAAAGGAAACGGAGCCCCAGGGATAGGAAGGGCTTGCCCAGGCTCCCCCAGCGAGGGCGAGACGGAGCCAGTCGGACCCAACCCATCGAGCTCCAGAGTCTGGAGGCTTCTGCTCCCAGGCTGGGGTCTGTCATCTCTCTGGACCCTCCCAGGCCTGGAGGACCCTGGGAACCTGGAAAGAGGTGTCAGGCTAGAGCGTGGGGGTTAGTATGGGAGGCTTGGATTTATGAGGGCACCATAGGGCCCTTCACCCTGGGAGGTGGGCTCCTGGTGATCTGGGAGGTGGCTGGCCTCCCACTGTCCTTGGCTCAAGGCCCAGGGCTATCGGGCACCCTCACCTGCCCTGGCCCCAGGCTGACCATCTCTACCCCTTACCCCTAGGCCACGTCTGGGCCCGGTATGTGGCTTCCTCCAGAGAAGGAATGCAAACGTGGCAACCAGCCGCCATTCCTGCTGTCCTCCAAGCGGGCAAGCGGAAGGACCAACCAGATGCTTATGGGGAGTTGGGTGAGTGGGTCTTTGGGGGCGACGAGCAGCCCCAAACCCACTGCCCCCCGGGAATTGATGCTCTGAGTGAGGCCTGTTCCCTACCTTCTCTCCCCCACGGACTAACACCCACTCCCACTATGATATTTCTCTAAGACCTCCGCTTTCAAACTTGAGTGGGCATTAGCATCCCCATAGAGGGCTTGTTAAAACACCGATTGCTGGACCCCACACCAGAGCACCTGATTCAGAGCCTGGGGCGGGGCCTGGGAATTTCCACTTCTGACAAGTTCCCGGGTGATGCAGATGATGCTGCCCCAGGGACCACACTTTGAGAACCACTGCGCTAAGGGACATCACCCAGAACTGTCTCATTCTCTTCTTTTTTCAGGGGAGCGCTCCCTCCCTTCTCTCTTTGTATTTGTCTTGAGGCCTCAGGGGCAACTGGTGGAGTTGGCCTGTTTCTCCTCCCTGGATGAGCAAGGACTCCAGTGTCCCCCCTTTTCCCATCTTCCCCCTCCCCAAAGGCAGCCAACCCCATGTGTGATGTAATCTTCTCCTGTCCTGACTTCCAGTAGCACAGGTTAGCTGTGCCTGGTTTTGAACAGGTGTGTTCTTAAAAAATATATTTTTATTGATTTCAGAGAGAGAGAAACATCAATGATGAGAATCATTGACCGTCTGCCTTCTGCGTGCCCCCTAATGGGGATTGAGCCTGCATCCCGGGCATGTGTCCTGACCGGAATCAAACCGTGATCTCCTGGTTCATAGGTCGATGTTCAGCCACTGAGTCATGCCGGCCGGGCTGAACAGCTGTATATTTTTAAGGCCTCTCCTGGTTTCCCTGGGAACATCTTGCTTGTAACTCACTTGTCTTCTCATTACGCTCCCATTGCCTCATCCCACCCCGCACCTGAGCTCCACTCCCAAGGACAGCGGCATGCCAGCCATCCCACCTCCCCACCTCCTCACCTCCTCACCTCCCACCTCCCACCTCCCTGAAAGATGGCGTGGTCCCCAGTGTATCTACCCCACCTGCCCTTCCTGCTGCTCATGAGGACCAGCTGGTCAGTTCCCCTCCTCCTTCCTTTTCTCACCGCCAGCCTGCATCTCCTGCAGGGAGGAGGGTCTTCCCTCGGACACCCCAAATGAGATGTTTAGAAAAGAGCCAAATGACCTTGCTGCTGCCCCAGGGCTGGCCGAAGTGGGAGGGGCCGAGGTGAGGCCCGGGGTCCAGAGGCTGCGCTCGCCCGCACATCTGGCTGGGAGCCTGCTCCCCCACGAGACAGGCCTTTCTCTTGTTGGCAGCAAGTTCAGCTTCACACTGGACCAGGGTTTGGTTCCCAGCGTCTCCCAGCTCATCCTGGTGCCGTTCTCCGAGGATGGCGGGTCCCTGTCCTGAGGCTGCTCGGCCCTCACTGGTCCCCCTGGGCAGGTTGATCTCCGCTCTGAACCTCTGTCTTGTATCCATGGCCGACCCAGGTTCTGGGTGGGCTGGCACATTCATTTCCTAGGGCTGCCATAGCAAAGTACCACAAACTAGGTGGCTTAAAGCAACAGGGATTTATCCTCTCACAGATCTGGAGGCCGGAGGTCTGAAATCCAGGCGTCAGCAGGGCTGACCCTCTGAGACCTGCTGGGGGAATCCTTCCTCTTCCTCGCCTGTGGCGGCCAGCAATCCTTGGGCTTCCATGGAAATGTATCCCCCAATCTCTGTGTTGTGTGGCCATATTCCCCCTTCCCCTCCCCTCCCCCCGCCCCATCTCTTCTTCTACACGGACCCCTGTCACGTTAGGTTAAGAGCCCACCCTACTCCAGTGCAACTTCATCTTAACTAATTGCATCTGCAACTAAGGTCACACTCTGAGGGGTTGGGGGTTAAGGCTTCCACATCTTTTTTGGGGACACAAGTCATCCCATAATAAAGACAGTAGGGAGGAGCCTGGGGAGGGAGGAGGCCTGAGATCAAGTCTCCAGGCCAGGCGTCCACCTGCTCACAGCCTGCCTCTCTCCCTGTGCAGAACCCCGTAGGTGTGGGCTACTACCTCAACACCTGGCTGCTGGAGACCAAGGACCAGCGGCAGCGATACCGGTCCCTGTTCATGGGCGGAGCCAAGCGCTATCCCTCAAACCCGGCCCGGGACAAGTTCTTGCAGTGAGTGCCCCTGGAGCTCCAGCAGAGCTCACTCTAGGGTGGGCAGGGCCGTCCCCCAACTTGTGCTCCTTTCCCAAGGGAACACGGCTGCTGCCCCCAGAGCCTGCCAAACAGCTGTGGCCATGGAGAGAGTTCAGATCCCGGCCCTGCCGGTTATTGGCTGTGTGAGGTGTGGGGCATGTCGCTTAACCTCTCTGAGCCTCATTTTCCTTAGCTGTCAGATGGGCAGAGGACTGTGGAGACCCAGATGAGGTGCTGTGGTAAGGAAACGGAACTCACCAACACTAACTCCTTCACCCACGACCCACACCGTCCAGGCTCTGCCTCGCAAGGCTGCACCCTGTGACCAGAGCTAGCTGTGAAACGACTTGCAAGTGTTAGCGGCCGCCTCATTTTATTGACCTAAGAGGCCATCGGTGACAGTATGTTCTTAGTTTGAGGAATGTGAAAATGTGAAGCATGCACTTTAGTGTTGATCGTTCTGTTGTTGGAAATCCCGGGGAGGGTGTGAGGACCAGGACTGCTCAGGGAAAACCAGCTTTTAATTGATTATTTGTGTCAAGGTAGTCCTGTGTCTTCCTTGCTTTGGTGGCTTCCTCAGAAAAAGGAATGGGAGGTAACATTTTTGATAGACTGCATTCCAGGAAAAAAAAATTATATTCCTTACCTGAGAAACTGATTGATACTTTGATTGGATATAAACGTTTAGGTTGGAAATAATCTTCCCTTGGAATTTTGAGTTTCAAGTGTGGTTGTTGAGAATTCTGGTGCCATTCCGGTTTTCTGTCCTTTGTATGCAGCCTGCATCTTCCTCTCTGGACCCTTTTAGGATCTTCTCTTTGTCCCTCGTGTTCTGAAATTTCATGGCCATGGGTCTTCGTGTGAGTCTGTTTTCATTTATTGCTTTGGGTACTTCGTGGGTCCTTTCCTTCTGAAAACTCAGCACCTTCTATTCTGGGAAAAGTTTGATGTTTTTGTCTTTGACGATTTCCCCCTCTCCGTCTTCTCTTTCAGATGAATGGTTTGACGCTGTAATTTTCTTGTCTTTTCCCCCTTTATTTACCTTATCTACCTTTTCTGTCCCACTTTCTGGTAAATTTTCTTTGTCCTTATCTTTCTTCCTTACTATTACCCTTTTATGTGTTGTCATCTTTTTTCATTTCTAAGAGCTCTTATGTGTGTTTTTTAAAAATCCTCACCGGAGGATATTTTTTCCACTGATTTTTAGGGAGAGTGGGAGGGAGGGAGGGAGGGAGGAGGGAGGGGGACAGTGAAAGAGAGAGAAACAGACAGACAGAGAAACATTGACGTGAGAGAGAGACATAGATCGGTTGCCTCCCACAGGCGCCCTGGCCATGTGCCCTTGACCAGGAATGGAACCCGCGAACATTCGGTGTGCTGGACTGCCACTCTAACCATTGAGCAACACTAGCCAGGGCCTCTTGTGTGTTCCTTTCTCTTTAATATATATTTTATTAATTTTTTTCAGAGAGGAACGGAGAGGGTTAGAGTGTTAGAAACATTGATGAGAGAGAAACATCGATCAGCTGCCTCCTGCACACCCCCTACTGGGGATGTGCCTGCAACCAAGGTACATGCCCTTGACCGGAATCGAACCTGGGACCCCTTGAGTCCGCAGGCCGACGCTCTATCCACTGAGCCAAACCAGTCAGGGCATTCCTTTCTCTTTAATAGCACCCTGCTCTGTGTCATGCATGCAGCATGTCCTTTCATCTAAGGATAATGAGTTTTCCGTAGGTTTCCTTTTACTCTGCATTGTCTCCACTTCCTCCGAGTATTTTTCTTTCACTCGATTTGTAAAAATAAGTAATAAATAAATAAATAACAAAGCAGGAGCACAGAATTAACAAAAACAAATGGGGACTGGATGGCTGGAAGCGCTCTCACTGGCTCCTCACAGCTCCTCAGGGTCGTGCTGTTGTGCATCCCTGCCTTGGCTCCAGGGCGGCGATCACAGTCCAGGGTGCACAGCTGTGGGCGAGAGCGCAGACAGCCACGGGGTGTGCAGCTGCCGAGGAAAGACAAGGGCGATGGCAGTGCGACCTTCCCCATTTGCACATGAGTGAGTGAGGCTCGGAGGGGTGGGTGATGGGAAAGCTCAGGGTCCTGCAGCCAAACGGAGGTAGGGCAGCGACGAGGAGCCGGCTCTGACTCCGCCCTGTGCTTCAGCCTCTCTCCTCCTCGGCCCGTTTGGGGGAGGCTGTGGGTTGGCAGGACACAACATGTCTTTGCACAATTGCTGTCTTCAGTCCGGCAAGGGAGGGCATGTGTGGGAGAGTTGCGAAGTCACCTTCTGGAATGCGTCGTTACAGCTCATCTTTCTCACCCCGCACTCCCAAGCCTCACCTCCTCCTCCCTGCCAAACCGCGCCTCGCTCGGCAGCCTGGGACTTCCCTCCTGCCTGGGAAAGGCCGCCTTTTGTTTGTCCTTCCTTAGAGCTGTGTCTGTCGGTGCTGATACATTTGGCCGACTGACCCTATGGACCAGGTTTTCCACCCGCTCACCTTTCTGGCTCGCACAGCCAGGTCTCTCTACTCCGTCTGGCCACCTGTGGCTGGCTGTGTGGACCTGGGCTCTCTGTGCTCCAGCCAGGCCTCGCTTTGTACTACCCCCTTGCTCTTCAGCCTTTGGCCACGCTGTGATCTGTTCTTGGAACAGCCTTCTCCCAGTTTCTGGAAAACTCCTATCCATCTCCGCAACTGTGCTTAACCATGAGGCTTCCGAGATTTTTCCAGATAGTGTCTCTTTATTCTCAGCCTCTTGTGAGTTCCCTGGTTGGAGCCCTGTCCCCATTATATTGTAATATTTGTCCATATGCTTGTGGTGCCAATGAACAGAACTTCTCTATTGTCTGTCATGCGTAGGAGGAGCTCAGTGGATGTGTGTCAAAGGACGAGTCAGTGCATTCATTGATGAAATGGCCCAGCATCTGGGTAGCTCCATGAAAGGAACACGTGGGAACTTCCATTTAATTAGGGAGAAATTCATTTTTCCTTAAGATTTTTTTACCTGACATCTTATTATGAATTCTTTCAAACATACAGTAAAATTGAAATGATTTTACAATGTGCCCCTATACCTACCACTTAGATTATATCATTAATGTTTTATTCTTTTTGCTTTATGACATATACCTATTCATCTATTAATCTACTAATCATTCATCCATTCTCATTCTTCTATCCTTCTATTACTCATCTTATAATTTGATAAATTTCAAAGTAAATGGCAGACATCAATATACTTCCTCCTAAGTACTTCAATATGCATACTACCTTTTTAGCATTTTAAACTAAAGCCATATTCCTTGTCCAGAAATCTAAGATTGAAATAATAAATATCCATTCTTTGTAATAATACTTATAATTGAAATATATTTATAATGTATAGTGATTTTCTTTCTCTTTTTAAGAATATTTTTATTGATTTCAGAGAGGAAAGAAGAGGGAGAGAGAGATAGAAACATTAATGATGAGAAAAAAATCATTGATTGGCTGCCTTTTGCACACTCCTACTGGGGATTGAGCCTGCAACCCGGGCATGTGCCGTGACCAGGAATTGAACCATGACCTCCTGGTTCATACATAGGTCGACGCTCAACCACTGAGCCATGCTGGCTGGGCTGTATAATGATTTTTTATGTCTTAACTGGACATAGTAACTTTAAAAGGTAGGTATTACTCTCAGTGTTTTTCAGTTGAGACAAATCAATTTGGAGAAAGTGTTTTCCTAAAGTCGCTGCTAGTCAATGGCATTCGTGCGTGGTCTCCAAAAATTAGTTGAGCACTTACTAGCTGCCGGGCAAATCCTGCCTCCTGGGACATTGCAAAAGAGAACCAGATAGCTGTTCGGCCCCAGAGTGGCTCCCAGCTTCCCGAGGAAGGCACTCACTCCCCTTTCTACAGTTCCAGGGCAGCGTGAGAAGCAGGATGAGGGCAGATGGGACCCAGGACCTCTCTTCATTAAGAACACTTTCCCCCACTTTCTGGAGGATGAGAGCAGGCAGGCTAAGGCAAAGCCAGCCTTCACCATGACTCATCTTCATGTCCTCATCCCACCTGCCCTCACCTGATCACTTCCTTTTACCTCCTGGGCCTTTGTGCATGCTGCTATGGTGGAAGTTTAGTCAGGAAATGGGGACTCTTAGGAAGTTCAGCACAGACTTCCTGCTTCCTGCAACCCCCACGACGCATTTATTATTGAACACAGAAGTCTGGTGATTACCATGGAGACAGCATGGCGCCAGGGAAAGGCAGGGCCTTAGCTCCAAGGCAAGGCCATAATTTTGCCCACTCTTCCTTTCCTTCCTCTTTCACTCCTTTCCCTCCTTCCTTCCTTCCCTCCCGCCTTCTTTCTCATCTATCTTCCTTCCTTTATTTTTGGTGGGGGTAGACACTTGGGCATGTTTCTGGGCTGATGGGTTGGGCTAAATGATCTTTCAGGTGCTAGGATTCTGTATTTGAAGCTCTGACAACGCAACCTGGGGGCTCTGATGAGCTGAACTGAGTGCAAAGTAGAGGGATCTCCTCCTTAGAAACAGGCTGTTTTGATAGGAAAGGTCCAGAGGTCAATTTTGGCCCCTCACCCAATGTAGGATCTCCTGGGAAGCACAACCATCAGGTACTGGTTCATCCCTGTGGGCACCCTCCAGGGATGGGGGGCCCACTCCCTTCCAAGGGGCCAGTTCCATTTTCTTTTTTTCCTTTCTTTTTAAAGGGAACGGATCACACCTTTCACTAAGGGGAAGTGCCTTACAACTGTGGATTATAATTCGGATCCTACTCCTTGAAGCCACATGTGAAGGACAGCCTGCGGTGACCAGAGGGCCCCAAGGACTGAGGACAAATCTGGGGACCGGCGGGTGGAAGTGGGGATGGAGGGTCTTGGAGAAAGGACCCGGGAATGCCTGGGAGAGGGGAGAGATGTGGTGATGGGATCACTTCTGTCGGAGACATCTCCCTGGGGTCACAGTGTCTGCTGGGACATCTGGAGCCAGGCATCTTTCGATATGGGAGCTCAGTTATCCTGAGAATTCAAACTGGCCAGTGACGTGAACATGGGAGCCAGACAGCAGATGGACCGAAGGGGTGACGTACGGTGGACACTTTCGGGACCCCTTCTATTCTAAAGCCCAAGTCCTCGACCCCCTGTTCATTAAAATCCAAGAGGCGGGGGAGTGTGGCATGTGTCATAAGGCAGCTCTAGGTCCCCAGCAGGAGTATTCCGTCTCCATCCATGTTGTAGGTGAGGAAATCGTCTTCACAGGGTTCACTTGCCAAAATTTGTTAGATCACAACCTGGTGACAAAGCCAGGACTGTAGCCCAGAGCTCCTGACAACCAGGTCTGGTGCCTTAAAAAAGGTACTCCACCCTCCCCCTGCCCTAGCCGGGTTTGCTCAGTGGTTGGAGCATCAGCCGGGAATTGAGCTTGCCAACTGGTGTACATGCCCTTGACTGGAATTGAATCCACAACCCTTCAGTCCATGGGCTGAGGGAGGTGACCCATTGGTGTTTCTCTGTCTCTCCCCCTCCCTTCCACACTCTCTAAAAATCAATGGAAAAGCATCCTTAGGTGAGGACAAATAAAAAAAGATAAAAAAGAGAAAGAACTCATGGATATGGACAACAGTATGGTGATTGCAGGGAGGGAGAGGAAGGTGAGGTGAAAGACGGTATGGGGGGATGAATGGTGATGGAAAAATAAAACAAAAAGGGGGAAAAAGAAAAAACTTGAGGAATAAAACTATTCTTATGCTTAGAATGATTCAGAATTCGTATATTTTTTTAAAGATACCCCCTCCCCCCATCGCCTCACCTGGACTCTTCCCTCCCCCCTGCAGTCTGCTCTCCACCTTGTGGATGGGAGGTCCTATTAGCACCCACGCCAGTTCACATTGTGATAAGTTCAAAAATGGGACAGAAAGTCACCCAGGAGCCCACTGTCCTAATGATCCTGTCACGTCCCTCATGTTTTCAGTCCTCGCTCAGGGGCGCGCAGGTTCAGAGGGAAACTGACCTGGTGGGTGGCAGAGCCTGCACTTGAGCCAGGTCTGACTCCACATTGTGGTCCTCAGAGCAAGAAACAACAAAGGCTACTTTCCAGGTCACACTTTTATTTTTACAGACGCGGCGGCCACACAGCCACAGGGACATGAAGTATTCTGGACAGTAGCAGGCGCAGCGCCTGCCGTGGAGAGCCTGCCAGGGGAGACTCATGCCTCTCTCCTCCGGCCCCGTGACCAAGGAGGGGAAAATATCACACACACACCCCCTCCCTATTAGCAACACTCCATTACATTATACATCTTTCCAGCCGAAGAAACTGGCTACAATTGATTTTACAGAAAACCTTCATGTAGCCACGAAACTCACAGCCCTGGAGGGAGGGGCCTGTTCTACTTTCCACACACTGGCCCCCAGTGCGAAGTTCAGCTCCACCTGGAACCCGCACACGGATGGACAGTGATGGGACTGGCTACGAGAAAGCCGATAGCTCACCATGCTTGGAAGACTGCCTTTCCAGGCAACACGTTATTGGAATAAAACATTAACGTGAGGCTGGTGCAATCCCAAGACCTTCCCTGCCCAGCCCCAGGTTCGGGGTGAGATCTGTGCAGAACAGGATTTGGTTTGTAGGACTAAGGACAACAGAGGCTGCTAACATCTCTGGCCACATTCCCAGTGGCTTATGGATGGAGGTCTCACCAGTGAAATGATGGGCGAGCCTTAGCTGTTGGGTTAATCTGCCCAGGTGAACCATTCCTCTACAGCACGTAGGATCATCAGTTGAACCTGGAGCACATGGGCCCACCGTGAGAGCTAATGCCAGAATTCATGTGCTTTGCATACAAGCGTGAGAACGGGGTTTTTATATTTTTCCTATGCCCCCTCCCAGGGGCCCAAGGGTAAGGGGGTCCCTTTGTCTTCTGAGTGCCAGGAGTGCACCCAGCACTCACAGGACTGTGCTAAGGTACTTGGCAGTGTACCAAGCCCTGGGGGGCGGGTGTGTGTGTGGGTGTGTGTGTGTGTGTGAGCATCTGTCAGTCAAAGCGTGACTCTGAGGATTCTGGCAACCTGCAGTGATAAGCCCAACACTTCCTGCAAGCCTTTCTGAAAATGAGAGCCAGCCTTGGGCTGAAGGGCTGTGAATGACAGACCACCCCCAAGGGTCCACTTGATCATGTATTCTTCCTCTGACTTTCCACACAAATGAGGCTTTCCACGGGTTTTGCAACCATGGGGTCTGAGATAGCCATGCACTTCTATAGCAGAATGGCCCCCAGGGAGGTCTCGTCTGTGCCGATGTGACGGATGAGGAAAAGGTGTAGTTCCGAGGAACAAATGACGTGCCCACAGCTGCACAGCACAAGGACCACACACCAGGGGCTGAAACCCAGGCCTCCCGACTCCTGCTGCCGTGTGCGCTCTGCTCTCAGATGCCACTGCCTGGCACGGCTCACTCAACTCCAGCTTCCCTCACAGGGCGCAGTTCTCCTCAGATTCTGGGTCTTTAGCTGAGGCTGGGCAGGTCTTAAGATGGAGTTGCATAAACAACCAAGTTCTAGTTAGTGGGGAAGGACCTAGAGAGGGTCCCTTCCCTCTGGAACGGAAACGGAGCTAACTTTTCTCTGAGCTTAGAATCTGTAAGGCACTGAAATTAACGACAGCTGGGGGTGGGTGGGGGGAGAAAGAAAGGAGATGAGTGGTTGGAGAAATCAAGTTGATGTTCTATTCCTTCAGCCCCACGGTGAGGATCCACATGGAACCTAACAATGGCGGGCTCCACTTTCCTGCGAGTGTGGTCCACCCCCGCCCCCGCCGCCGCCCCGATACCACAGAGTAACGCAGACGCACCCCCCATAACTAAGCAGGTGCTGCGGATAAGAGGCATGGGGGGCTGGAAAACAAAGAATGAGTCCAGACCCTCTGGACCCGATTCAGACAGAAGCCACTCGTTCCACCTGTGCGGGAATCCCAGGCCTAGGCCGGGATTGGATTCAACCCTGAAATGTCTTCCCCAGGGGCATGGTCCCCTAGGAGTAGACTCGGTGACGGCCGGGGGCATGCAAGCCTGAGCATGAAGGTGGGAGGGGCAGGATCACCGAGGACGGCAGAGAAAACTTTGGGATCTGACCTGGCTTTGGCACAGCACTTCCTGGGCCTGCCCGCCCATCTGTTGCCCTCCTGAGACCCCAGGGGTGGAGAGGAACCTTCCTTCTCCCGTGAGGAGCAATCCTAGCTGACTGAAGCAATAGCGGTGACACTCCAGGGCAACCTTTCATCATTCCAGCCATGCCTGTGCCCAGGTGACCCAACATGGAGCTCTCGGGACTCAACCACGGAGTCCGGAGCACTTCAGTCAGATGTGATGCTGAATGGGAAGCAATGACAGCTACCACAGCCTGTAGGCAGATACTGTTACCCTCTGTCAACAGATGGAGAGCCAGGCTCAGAGGGGTTGAGTGACTCACTCCGAGTCACACAGCAAATGAGTGGCTGAACGGGAATTGGACTCAGGTTTACCTGACTCCAAATCCCAAGTCCTTCCCACTCCACTGGGCGGCCCCTGGAGGCTGGGAGCAGTCGGTCGGGGCTGTCTGCGTGGGATTTCTGGAGGGGTTTGCTTCTGCAAGTGTGGATCTTGGGGAGCAGCCAAGTTTGAGTGAAGGGAAGATGCCTGCTGGCCCTGGGGGCAGGGCCCACCACACGTCTGTCTCTGCGGGCGGGCTCCCGCTCAGTGCCTGGCGGCCTTGCAGATCTTGTCGTACACCTCGGGGAAGGCGTCCTGGCAATTGAGCTGCTCCCGCAGCTTGTGGTACAGGGAGCCGTCAAACATCTCCCAGAACTCCTCGCGGTTCATGTAGCAGTCGGCGTACAGCATCTGGAACCTGCAGAACAGAGATGAGGGCGAGGACGGGGAGGCGATGTCAGTGGGACAGGGAGGGGAAGCGGCTGAGAGAACCCCAACCGCTCTTCTGTGGAGCACACTTTGCAGGCAGGAAGCACTTTTGGAGGATTTCCCTTGTTTAATCCCCTCATGACCTAGTAGTGGAGGGTGGTGCGGGAATTCTAACCCCATTTTGCAGATGGGAAATCGAGGCTCAGGGTATTAAGTGGCTTGGCAGTGGAGGCAGAGTGAGGAGCAGAACTCGGACTGCTGGCTTCCCCCGTGCTCGGTGCACCACACAGCGGCTCCCCGACAGGCCGCTGACTGCTCTCTCTTCATATTTCTACTGATGTTCCATAAACTGCGCATATTGAAAGTGTACCACTTGCTAAGTTTCACTTACGTATACAAACTAGAAACCATCACCTCAGTCGAGATAATGACCCCAAGGGGTCACTGCTGTCTACCATCCCACGGGTTCTGGAATGTTATATAAATGGAAACATCGGCACCCCTTTTTCCTGGCTTTTTTCACAGTTATTCTGAGATCTGTCTGTGTTGTGTAGGTCAGGAGCTTGTTCCAGGCCGTTTTGTGAGCACTGCTCTGATCCAGGCCTCTGTGTAGCTTTCAGTCACGAATTCCTCCCTCCTTAGCTTAGCTTTGGTTTTCTAACCCGGAGTGGCAGCCCCTGAACATATGGGAAACCACCATCATCTGCCCCAGGGCGAGGAGCGGGGCAATTCCCGGGTTTCTGCTTGAAACCTGAGTCCAATTCCCGTTCAGCCACTCATTTGCTGTGTGACTCTGAGTGAGTCACTCACCCCCTCTGAGCCTGGCTCTTCATCTGTTGACAGAGGGTAACAGTAATAGTGACATCCCAAACAGTGACATACTTGCAGCTGGGGGATGCAAGTGTGCTGACCGGAGGAGGAGGAGGGGATGCAGAGAGAAGAGGGGCAGGAGCCCGGCACTCCCACCTCACCTTTCACGAGGAACTTCCCGAAGCACAGGCCGCCACAGGGAGCGACAGTCCCGCAGTGACCAGCTGGTCCCGCTCCAGAGCTGGCCACCTGGGACCTTCCCGCCTGCCCCTGCAGCAGTCCCCTGGGGCGGGAGGCCAAAGGGACTGTGCCACGCTCTGAGCCACTCACCCATGCACGCTGCGGACGAACTTCTCCAACTGCCTCATGCAGGACCTGGCTTCGAAGTGCTTTATGCGTGGCTCCCCGTAAGCTCCAATGTCCACGTAGAGCTCGGTCTCATCTCCCTTGGGGTGCACCAGGCCAGGCTGGCTGGGCAGGATGAACGGGCACAGCCAGATGGGGTAGACCTGGGTGGACCAGGGAGGAAGGTGTTGGTGCTTTCTCTCCAACAGGTGACTCGCTCATAGCTGGCCCACACCACTCCTACCCAAATGGAGGCTCTGCAGCACCGTCCAGGGCCCCTCCTCTGGCTGCTCACAGCTTCATCCCCACCCCCAGGACTGGGCTGGGCGCACCCCCTCCACCTCATAGAGGGCACAATGTGAGCAGTTCACGGCGTGCTCGTCACTGGGCCCCGCTACTTCTCTCCCACCGGGGCCGTGGCTGAGCAGGTCCATTTCGCAGGTGGGGACACTGAGGCCCAGAGGGCAGGCCTGGGCAGTCCCCCGGATCGGGGAGCAGACCATGGGTTCCATGGGGTGGCTCTCGGCCCGCCCTGCCCTGCCCCAGCTCACGTGGATGTCGTTGTGGAAGGTGTGCAGGGCCTGCATCAGGCACTTCATGGGCACCAGCATGTCCTGCACCACGTGGTGCTGCTCGTACAGCTTGCGGAGCGTCTCGCCCTGGGTCAGCTTCAGGAGGGAGATCTTGGGAGGCACCATCCATCCAAAGAGGTAGCGGAAGATGGGGTTGTTGCCGAAGGGGATGATGTCCTGAAAGACAGAGTTTGAAGATGGAGAGAAGGAACCAACCGGGGCCAGGAGCCAGGTCCTCGTTCAGTGCTCGTCATGTATGACAGGGTCCGCCCCCCCTATTTGGAGGGGCATGGTGGTACCCAGGATTTACCCAGTTGGATTAGGGTTTGATTCTCAGCTCTGGCATTGACCAGCTGTGATGACCTTGAGATAGTTACTTAACTTCTCTGAACTCAGTTTCCTTATCTGTAAAATGGGACTTATAAGAATAGTGACATACCAAATGCGAGGCACTCAGCCCAGTGCCTGGAACAAAATAAGGCAGCTATGACTGCGGTTCTAGTTGCTGAGGTCAGAGTGGCTGGCATGAGCGTTTGAGAGAAAAATGCTGTTGAATGCGAAGAGGAATCTTCAGAGAGCTTAAGCAATTTCTTTTCTTTTTAAAAATTTATTGAGAGAGAAACATCAATTTGTTGTTCTACTTATTTATGCATTCATTGGTTGTTTCTTTTATGTGCCCTGACCCGAGATCGAACCTGCAACTTTGATGTATGGGATGACACTCTAACCAACTGAGCTTCCCGGCCAGGGTCTTAAGCCACTTTTCTAAGGTCACACATCCAGGGACAGCTCTCACTGGGGTGGGCAAGGTCTGGCTCAGGTTCAGTAATGAGCCCCCCGGTTTACAGAATCTCCTGCGTCTCCTGAGACAAATCTGGCCCACCCTCTGGTTTTGTAAATGAAGTTTTATTGGAACACAACCATGCCCATTTATTTACACTGTCTATGGCTGCTTTCAGGCTGTGAGGACAGAGTTGCTCCTAGAGAGACCTCAGGTAGAGAACTCCTACCTGGCCCTTTACAGAGAATGTTTGCTGACCTCTGCTCTACTGTATGGATGTGGCCTCATTTATTTCATCAGTTCTGTACTGACGGGCGTGTGGGTCATTTCCTGAGCATTCCGATGAGTGTCCTTGTGTGCATGTGCCCTTGCCCATTTACACGTATGTTTACCTGCAAGATAAGTTCCTAGAAGTGGAAAATTCTGCTTCAGACAGTGTATGCAATTTTAATGGGTTCTATTTTAAGAGCCTGCACCATTTTATACTCTCCCCGACAACGTAGGAGACGCAGTTTCCCACACCCTGGCCAGCACGCGTGTTATCAAACTTTGGCATCTCTCATTCAGAGAGGCAGAAAATGTGAGACTCCTGTAGTCTTGTTTCGCCTGCCTTTAGTTCTGAGTGAGACTGCATCACCTTTTTTATGTTTAAAAACCATTTATATTTTCCCCCCTAAAAATAGTCCATTGTTAGCCAAAAGTTATCAGCTGGAACCACTCCTTTTCCAAAGTCTCAACCTCACAAAGTTCAAGTTTAAACACTGTGCCCTGCCCTTCTTTCCTGCCTCTGTCTAGCCCCTTATCCGTCCTTCTACCTCGTATGACCCCGGTCCCACGCCCCTGGCTTCACTGCTGGTCCTGTCCTGCCAGCACACCAAGGTCAGTCACGGCAGGGACCCTCATCACAGTCTCTTCCCTCCATGGCCTTAGCCTCCCAGCTGCCCTTGGCTTTTACCTGTGTCCATCCTCTTCTGACCTCCTTGCTCTACTGGGCTGCAGGCCCCACCACTGGTACCGGTCCAGTGGGCCCAGCCTGACCCAAGATCCCAACCCCAGAGGCAGGCCCTGTGACAATGACATTCAAGAAACATGAACTACCTACCTACCTGTCTTTACTTCCCTGTATCAGCCAACCACGTTCACTGCTGAACACGAGGACAGCAGAGGGAGGGAAAGACAGGCTGCCCAGAGCCCTCTGCTTTTCAGTCCTTCCTTCCTCACCAGTCGCTAAGGTGAGGTGTTAGTACAATGTGAATGTTATCAAGAAGGGAAATAGGATTTAAATGTTTAACTTTTATTTACTTAAAATAACATGAAATAGCAAATATTTATAAGAGAGAGACCATGGAAGAAAGGAAGAAACATAATTTAAAACCTTTGATGGCACTTTTTTCCTGCTTTTTACACTGGGGTCCTGAAAATTATGCAGCTAGTTAGCCCTGACCCCAAATATTGCTGATTGACTAGCTGGGTGAGAGGAAGGAACTGGACCAGCCAGGCATGGCCCAGGTGTGACGGGAATGCGGGGATCGCCTGGCATGCTGATCACTCCCACACTGGTATGTGCCACCTCACCTGCGCCCTAGAGTCCTGAGGTGGAGCCAGCTGCCACTCGCTGTCCTACCCAGATGTCTGAAAGGATCTCAAACTGACATCCCAGACCAATCTTCCCGTTCCCTTCCCAGACGTCTCCCCATGTTGCCCAGGGCAGTCAATGGCACCTCCAGCCTCCCAGTGGCTTGGGCCTCTAACCTTGGAATCACACTCATGGCCAATCTGTCCGGAAGGGGTTAGCCCCACCTTTGCAGACTCTCCCAATCCGACATATTTTTCCTCCTCCCGTGCTACCACCCGGACAACAGAAATCTTTCTTCCACTCTTCCACTCTTGTCACCCTCCCTCCCCATCTTCCCTCCATCTAGTTGCCAAAGTTATTCTTTTAAAACAACCATCAGGTCAAAGCACTTTTCTATGCAAAACCCTCCGCCAGTTTCCTATCATACTTGTAGTAAAATATAACGTCCTTCCTAGACCTATGAGGACATGCATGATCTAGGCTCTGGCTGTGTGACCTCATTTTCCACCAGGGTTCTAGCTCAGGGGCTTTCTTGCTGCTTTTTAAAAGCATGCAACCCGCTGTGACAACTGGATAACCATATATCTTCCACCATATACAAAACTGAACTTTGCCCGGCCAGTGTGGCTAAGTGGTTGAGGTCCTGGTTCGATTCCCGGTCAGGGCACATGCCCGGGTTGTGGGCTCGATCCCAAGTGTGGTGTGTGCAGGAGGTAGCCGATGGATGATGTCTCTCTCTCAGTGATGTTTCTATCTATCTCTCTAATCCCTCTCCCTTCCTCTCTGAAGTCAATAAAAATATATTTAAAAATAAATATAAAAAACTTAAAATAAATCAATAACCTAAATATAAGAGCTAAAGCTATAAGCTCTTATAAGAAAACAGAGGGATCAATCTTCATGACCTTGGATTTAGCAATGGATTCTTAGATATGACACTAAAAGCACAAGTAATGAAAAATAGATACACTGGACTTCATCAAAACTAAAAACTTTTGTGCATTAAAAGATATTATCAAGAAAGCGAGAAGTCAACCTGTAGAATGGGAGAAAATACTTATAAGTCATCTATCTGGCACAGTAGGGGTCTAGTATTCAGAATATATAAACTCTTACAACTCAGCAACAAAGATAACCCAATTAAAAATGGGCAAAGGAACTGAATAGACACTTCTCCAAAAAATATGCAAATGGCCAATAAGAATGTGAAACATCATCCGTCATTAGGAAAGTGCAAATCAAAATTACCATGAGATTCCACTTCGCACCCACTAGAATGGAAGGCTATATTCAAAACCCAGAAAATGACAAGTGTGGTGAGAAGGCAGAGAAAGCGAACACTGCTGCTGGGAGTGTGAAGTGGCTCGGCCCCGATGGGAAAACGCCTGGCAGTTCTGCAGTAAGTTAGACACAGAGTTACCCTGTGAATCAGCCATTCCACCCATAGGCATACACCCCAAAGCATGGAAACCTAGTACTCAAACAAATGCTTGTCTGTGAATGTTCACAGCCTTACTCACAATGCCAACAGGTGGAAACAACCCAAACATCCAACCACAGATGAACGTGGTCTACCCACACAATGGAGTGTTGGCCAGCAGTGAAAAGGAATGAGTACTGATACATGCTACAACATGGATGGACCTTGAAAACATCATGCTAAGTGAAAGCAGCCCGTCACAAAAAGCTACATATTGTATAATTCCATTTATATGAAATAACCTAAAACAGGTAATTTATAGGGACAGAACAGACTGACGGTTGGGAGAGGCTAGGGAAAGGGAGAAAGGGAAGCATCTAATTAATGGGTACCAGATTTCTTTTTGGGGTGATAAAATGTTTTGGAACTAGACAGAGGTGATGGTTGCACAATATCATGAATGTACTAAATACCACTACATTGTATAATTTTAGTTATCTAAATTGTATAAATTTAAATGGTTAATTTTATGTGACTTCACTTCAATTAAAAGCAAGAAGGAAAAACACGCATGCAGCCCCTTAGGAACTGTGCTCACACTTCCTTTGCCTGGTGCGCTCTCTCCCAGAGCTCTGCATGGCCTCTCCTACCGACGTCCAGGTCCCTGCTCATAAGTCATCCCCTGAGAGGCCTTCCCTGGGGCCCTTATTTAACATGTTCCTGCTCCCCACCCCTCCTCGCACAACAGCAAATACTTGCTCACCAGTCAGGGCCAAGCTTAGGCTACCTCCAACCCTAGACTGGCCACTTCCTCTTTACAAGGTGATGTCTGTCTGCTTGGCGAGGCTACAAACTCCTCAACGACGGAACAGGTCAGTGTTCCCCAAATTCCCCACCCAGCGCCCCGTTCTCAGGTGCTCAGTGACAGCCTGTCGCTTTAAGTGAAGATGGTCCGGTCCCTCAGAAAGAAGCGACTGTGTTGCTGTGTAAGAGGGTGTTCCAATTCGCCAGGACAAAGCCACGCTTTTCCCCCGAGGGAGAGAGTGTGGCTACAATGTTCACTGCCCTGGTTCCCTGCCCAGCAGGGCGGGAGGAGCCAGGACCTGGGAAGCCGAGCCTCACCTGGAGCTCCCAGAAGATGCTGCGCGTGTGCCGGTGGTAGTAGTGTCTCAGGGGGATGTACTCCAGGCCCTCTCGGTTTGTCTTCAGGTAGTTCTCCACGTGCTTGAAGAACCAGGGCTTGTAGTAATTGCCAATGCTATTCAGCTGAAATGACAGAGGGCTTTGTGTCAGCCCACAGACAAGCACCAAGGGCCATCAGAGCGTAACAGCGATACCCGGCTTCTGTTCAGCACTCCTGGCCTTTTCAAAGCTCTTTCATGTCTATTATCGCCTTTGAGACTCTTGACAGCCTGGCAAGGTTAAGCACAGCGGGAATGTGCTAGCAGAGCGGGCAGAAGCTCAGAGGGTAAGTGGCGTGCCCAGGCCCAACAGCTAGTTTCTGACAGTCTAGTGAGCTTGGTGACCCGACCTCGTCTGCTGCTCCTTCTCAGTGAGAAAATCAAAGTGCAAATGTTTACCAGCATCTCTCATAAGCCGGTGCTCCGTGCCGGTGAATCCCTCCCTCCCCGCCTCCCTGCCTCCCACCAGGCGGGCGTTGGCACAAACCCTGAGCATGGGTCATCTCCTCACTGGCTCCCGGGGCCAAGAGCACTAATTAACCTCGGCCTTTCCCTGCCACTGGAGACCAAGCCCCGCGACCCTGAGCACAGCGCTCGCCCCAGCAGACCATCGATGGAGGGAGCTCAGAGAGTAAACCGGCGTGTTTCTCCAGCACCAGTCCTTGTGGCCCCAAGGCCTACACGGTCTGTTTAGCGGATGGTTCCTTCAGTCCTAAATGGTTCAAGGCGTCATCTCCTGTGTGCCCCAGCTTGTCTGGGCCCCAGCTTCCTCACCTGTGAGATGAACTGGGCAGACGCTAGTGGAGAGCAGCGGGGCGGCACCCCGAAGGAGCACAGGCTCATCACCCACCAGCTGTGCGACCGCGGGCGGGCCACTCTCTCAGCCTATTTCTTCACATGTAAAATGGTTTTAAAAATGTATCTCTGGCCCTGGCCAGCATTGTTCAGTGGCTAGTGCATCGGCCTGCACACCGAGAGGTTGCGGGTTCAATTCTTGGGTTGCAGGTTCTCCAACTTGGTCGGGGCGTCTGTGAGAGGCAACCAATTGATGTGGCTCTCTCACATCAATGTTTCTCTTTCTCTCTCCACCCCTCCTTTCCACTCTCTAAAATCAATGGAAAAAATATCCTCCAGTGAGGATTAACAAAAAAACAAACAAAAACAAACCAAAATGTATATATACATATATATGCTCTCTGGAAGTTTCTTTGGTGCCTATTGAAAATGACACACACACACACACACACACACACACACACACACACACACACTCACACTGCAGATGCTCAGGCCTCACACAGACCAGCTTCTCGGGGATGAGAGCGGCACCCAGTTTTATGGGGCAGGTAAGATCACACCCAGCTGGGTGTGCTCAGTAAAGGGTAGAAGGAGAGAGTGGAGGCCACTTAGGAGAGGAAGAAGTTGCCAGGGGACTATCAGGGAGGCACAGGCAGGCGCACAGTGAGAAGCGAGCCAGCCCCAGGGTAGCCAGGATCTAGGCAGCGTCACCGGCACACAGCGAGTCTATTCCTTATCTTCTTCACGACCTTGCAGGGCGGGGCTGTCCCTGTTTCATGGATGGGACTGAGAATCTTCAAGGTCGAACAGATTGCCCAAGGCCACAAGGCTGCCCAGAAGCAGCCCAAGGACGCACCCCATGTTACACAACAAGATCAAGAGCCTTGAATAGTGGACTCTGGAATGTGGACATGGTCAAAACAAAACAAAAAGCTATAAATTTCTTTCCTGACTCTAAAAGCAACATACACCCTATGAAAACTTGAAACACTGAAGACATATATGACTTGGGAAGACAGCTCTGTAGCCTCATCCCTGTAGCCTACTAAAACTAACGTGCATTCATTAGGTTTTAGTTTCTATGGACCTACATAGATTTATAAAATGGGACCATTCTGCACACACTCCTACCCAATTTGTTTTTCCCCCACTTGTAACACACCAGGCGACCCTAGGTAGGTCACTTAGCCTCTCTGAGCCTCCTTTTCTATGCAGGCAAACTGGAGGCATTACTACTCCCTGGGGTGGTTGGGAGACTAAAAGGCAATGTAGGTGCCTGACCACCGTCGGGGGCACAGTATTCAGTTCCTGGTCCCCATTGGCCTTCCACTCCCACATCCACTTGCCAACCCCCTTCACCTTGGAGCCAGCCAAGCCTTTGGGTGGCTGCTATCTGGGTGTCACCCCCTCGTGCTGGCCACTCTGCTGGCAGGCCACGTTGCAGGGAGGAAACCGGGGCCACGACATACCAGGAAACTGGGTGACAGGGCCTGTTTGTCCAACTGTTTCTGAGAGGACAGTGTGGGAGGACACCATGCGCGGGCCTCTGCCTGCTGATGGAAAGGAGATTGAAGCCCAACGGGCGCATAGCAACCTGAGCTAACCCCCCGAGGGCCCTGGCCACACTCCCGGCAGTGGCTCCAGCTGCATAATGAAATCGAGAGGGGACCTGGAGACAGGTGCTCTTCGACGGACTCATCAGGAACCCCTTGTACCAGAGAAGCCAGATTGCCCACCTCTCCCAGGGCACACAGCTGGGGCAGCCAGGTGGCCGGGCGAGTTCCAGTTCCAACCCTGGCACTTAGATAAGCCGCTTCCTGTCTCTGGGCCCCCCCTGTGAAAAGGAGGCGGGCTGCCTCCTCCCCGGGCCACAGTGAGACTGCAGGGGCCCATCGCAGTGCCTGGCACACAGGGACACATTCTGAGCAGCCTCCCCCACAGGAGTATTTGGAAGAAATGTTCCCCAGAGGAAATGTCCACACATCTGATGGCACCTCTCACTCCCCTCCCAGCCCTCTTCCCACTGGGCTTCAAGGTCTTGCTCACAGGACACTTTGCCCAAGGCTGTGGCCTGGGGCCCCAGTCCCTCTGCCAAGGACACTAGACGGGCCTCTGGGTAAGGTCTCGGTCTTCTCCTTGGGAAAAAGGGTCAGGGTGCTCACACAGTTTAAGAGTTGTACAAACCCCTCTGCCCAATTGTAAGCTTAGGTGGCATTTAACACATCAAACAGATGACAGAAGAACCGATTACAGTGGGGGTGGGGTTCCCCACCGCCCCTCCCTCAGCTTCTCACCACTGGCAGCCTCGAAGGGAAAGCTTCAGAGAAGCTGGACAACCTCAGACTAGACGGGGCTCGGCCTAGGAAGCACCAGGCCACGTGGGCTCCGTGCCTGGTGTTTCCACTCCTGGTCCGGCTCTCCACCGTCAGTGCTCACCAGTGTCCCACGAGGAATGGTGCTCAGCCTGTATGTGTGGATGATGCTAAATTCTAGAGGCTGACACGGAGGGGAAGGGACACGGAGGCAGGAGTCAGAGACCCAAATTGCTATCTGCCCTGTGCTAGGTGTGTGTCCTCAGAGGAGTCTCTTTCCCGCCCTGGGCCTCATTTCTTTATTTGGAGAGAGAATTGTACCAAATGGTTTTTGAGTCTCTTCCAATTTTAGAATGTTTTAAGTATATATAGGTGTCAATCAAGCACCTTAAGAGTGCCTATCCCTCAATCTACTAATTCTACTTTAAGACAGTGTTTAAATTACAAACGGAAGATGTTCATCGCTACATTAATTTAAATGGTGAAAAACTGGGAGCAGCTTAAATTTGCAACTGTGGGGCAGGGGTTCAGTAAACGACAGGGCATTCACTCAGGCAACGTTCCACAGACATTAAATATGACTATTTTTGAAGGCAATGTAAGAGCATGGGGAAATGCTTATCACACTAGACAAGGAAAACACATCTGAACAGGTGATCACAGCCGAAGACAAACAAAACCGAAAAACTGTGTGTGCAAAGAGATGTTCAACCTCACAAGTGACCTGGGGGCTGCAAACCAAAACGAGATACTATTTTTAACCCTATCAGATTGGCCAAAATGAAAGAGCGATACTACCCAGTGTTGGCAGGAGGGAGGGATAGGCACGCTCACGGACGGCTGCTGGGAGTGGACCGGGTGCTGCCGTTCTGAAGGGCTGTTTGGTCGTAGTTATCAATTAACATGCTCAACCCCTGGGGTCAGAAACTCCACTTTCTGCTCGATTCTACAGAAGTGCTCATACAAGAGGCCAAGGACAGATGTAAGAGAATCTTCAGTGCAACCTTATTTTTTAAGAGCAAAACATTTTAAGCAATATAAATACTCATCAGTCAGCAGTGAGGTAGGTCAATATTTACATGCAACAAGGGGATCCTACGGAATGAAATGAGGGCATGTACACGTACACATGTACACACACACACACACACACACACACACACGAAGAAATAGGCCCTAAAAAACACACACCAAACTGTCACAAATGGCTGTGTGCCTGAGGGTGAAGAGACATATTTTAATTTTTTCTTTACATATTTCAACATTGTTATATTATTATTTTTTTATTTAGTTAACCCCCACCTGAGGAGTGGAGGGATGGGGAGAGACAGAGAGAAACATCGATGTGAGAGAGACACATCGATTGGTCGCCTCCCCACCGGGGCTGGGGATCAAGCCTGCAACTGAGGTACTTGCCCTTGACTGGAATCGAACCCACCACCCTTCAGTCTGCGGGCCGATGCTCTATCCACAGAACCAAACTGGCCAGGGCTGTTCTACTATTTTTGTAGTTTAAAAACTTAAAAAAAAAAAGTCTATGAACCAAAAAGAGAGAAAATAAATATACCAAACATATTAAAAACAGCTGGCTTTGGGTCATGGTTATAGGTAGAGACTGTTCTTTCCTACTTGCTTACACTTTCCAAGTCTCTCCTAATAAAACTCATAAAAACTCTTATAAAACACTGCTATTAAAAATTATACAGCAAGTTGAAGAAGTATCCATTTGGATTCGGAGGCATCCAATCAATTACTAAATTGTGGCTTTGCCACCTTGTGGCAGTTTCTATGACCTCTTAGGACTCGGTTTCCTCATCTATAAATGGGGTTGCTGTGGGGATCAAAGCTTACACTTAGCAAGGGACGTGCACATATCTGGCAGTTGGTAAGGGCAGAGGAAACAGAAGCTTCTGTCACTGCCTAAGGCAGCTCTGACATAGATCCTGTTGCCCAAACCTCAGGTGTGCTGACCCAGGTTGCAGCCTTGAAGAGGGAGGCTGAGAGGGTCAGCGTGGCTCTCGGGGTCAGTCCCAGCCCACCCAGGCCGCCATCCTCCCAGGCCTGGTCCGCAGCAGCTGATGCCCTGGCCTACCTTGCTGGGCTCCACCTCGTCTGTCATGACCCCCGTCATGATGACGGCCTCGTCCAGGGAATAGAGCAGCCCTTCCACAAAGTGGTTCTCCTGCTGCTGGGACGCGTGCTTGAACTTGTCACAGATCTCCTCCAGGCCCCGCACGGGCTCAAACCGCAGCTTGATGTACTTCTTGGCGGGAATGATGCGGATCTCGGCGGCGACCAGGAAGCCCAGGGTCCCACACGACCAGGGCACAGCGTAGAACAGGTCTGAGTTTTCTGACTGTGAGCAGAGTTAACACTTGCTGAGACCTTTAGCCCGGGCCCCACATCACAGCACGTTGTCAGCAGGAACAAAGAGCCCGGCCTGAACTAACTCCTGTTCTGTCACCATCTTGTGTAAACCCACAGGCACTTCACAAACTGCTTTCTGGCCTCCGCTTTCCCTCTGCAGCCTCAGCATGACCTTGGCCTGACACGGCCCTGTCGGGGGTGCTCACGGAGAGTGCCTCCTCCCTCCTCCACCTAGGCACAGCCCCCAGACCACAGGCTACCCAGGAAGAAGCCAGGACCAGCACTGCCCAAACAGGGGGCCAAGGGCCAACCCCGGCTAAACAAGGAGCAGAACCCTTACTGAGGGTCATGGTCACCAGAGGAACATTAAAATGCCTCCCTTCTGGCCATTATCCACATTTACAAAGCCTTTCCAGGCCATTAGCTATGGACGCCCCCCGCAGCCTAGAGAGCATTCACACTCCAGTCAAATAGGTAAGGAAAATGTGTCAAAGGTCACAGCCCACCCAACCCTCCCCACTGTGAGGCTGAGATGCCACCCAACTCCCAATCCAGAGATTCAGCGTTCTCCCTGCAAAGCCTCATCTGCTTCCCCAAATCTGCTTCCTAACATCATTTTTTTGTTTGGGCAACTGCCTTAGAGACAGACAAGTGACTTTTCAGCTGGCCATTCTAACCTGATTCTTTGATTCTAATAAAGTGCCTTTTGAAAAAGTCCAGCTTTGTCTGGGCTCTCCCCAGAGGACCGCCGTGTGGTCTTTGCTGCCCTCCGGATAGCCGGTGGGGCAGGGGCTGGAGCAGGGAAGCTCTGCAAGAGGCCGGCGGAAGCCTCTGGAACAGCCGAAGTGGGCAACGGTCCCCACCTGGGCCACCCGTGAATCCCACAGGCAGATCCGTGCGCTGCTTTCTCCTGACAGCGCATCTGTCAGGCGGGAACCTGGGCCTCAGAGAAGGTAACTCAGAATGCCTGTCTCTCCTCTGTGCTGGTAATAAATAGGCCAGAAGGCAGGGCCCATCCTGTGAAGGGAAATGGACTAAACTGATGTGAAAGGGGTCGCTCTTGTCCAAGACCTGAGCTCCCAAGCTGGGGATCCTGCCCTGGACTCCTCTGTGAGGCCGACTCCAGAGGCTCCCTAAAACACCCGCTTCTAAAGGCTCGCACTGCCCTCCCACCCAGGGGCCCCTTAGATGTGCCCGGGAGATCTGAGTTTCTCTAAGGTTCAATCCTGTCCTACTCCTTGGGATAAATGCCCTAACTAACGTCTGTATCCCACTTTGGGCAGTAAGTCATTTTTTTTTATTTCTCCAAAACAACCCCTCTTACCGCTTTTAGTTACCTCCCACAGCATCTGACAGGGAGCTTTGCTACCGAGGCCCGACTTCCCTACAGAAGTGGTAAAGTGTAAGGGACGGCTGAGGACATGGATCTGGGAGCTCAATAACCTAGATTTGAATCCAGCTCTGTGCGATTTACTAGCTGTGACCTGGGGTAAGTTTATTAACCTCTCTATGCTTACTTTCCTGTCTGTAAAATGTGGCTAATAATATACTTAACCCATAAAGCTGTTGAAGGATTAAAAGCCTTAATAAATGTAAAGCATTTAAACAGTGTCTGAGCACACAAAGGGGCTATTTAGATCTTGGCTGTTGTTACGAATACAGACCCAGACTGAACAACGGTATTTGAGATGAAGCACCCCCAAGGCGCCACCTCCCCAGTGCCAGGCTTCTGGGTGCCCAGGGCAGCCAGGTGGGGCATCGGACTCTGAACTCACCGGGGTGCATCGCACAAAGCTGCCATCCGCCAGGACCAGCTCGTAGGCGGTGCAGATGTGCTGGAACAGGCCATACTTGTGGGACGATGACTCGATGCCCGTGCCCATGATCAAGCCCCCTGTAGAGACACACGTGTTAGCCAGGAGGAGCTGCGGGGTGTAGGGTGCGAGGGGAGGCAGGGATTGGGTAAAGGGCTCTTCACTGGAGCTGGGGAGCTCAGAGCACAATGATATGACAGGGCTGGAAGCACGGGCTGTCCACTTAGGGGAGGTTTCCCATGCCTGTGGGTCTGGAGAGCGGGAGAGAGAAGGCGGGGCTCAGATGGGCGTGTGAGGGCTTGTTCAGAGGAAGGGCAGGCACACCCTCACCTCTAGCCAGACCCAACCTACAAACCTGTGTGCACTCATTTTCATAGGGACCCTAATGAAAAGGGGGGTTGTTTAGGTGGCAGGAAGCTGTGTCCCATGGGAACAGTTAAAGGGACTGAAAGTGTGTCCCCCGGAGAAGAGAAGGCTTTGGGGACCCCAAGTCCTCCAGAAGGAAAGAGACTAGGCATATTCTGTGTGCTCCACAGGGCGGAGGTGGAGCCGCGGGTATGTCACAGGGAAGCAGGTTCGAGCCAGAGGAGTGCTGCCCGATCACTGGAGCTGTTCAGAAAGGGAGCCTCTGGAACTGGGGGGACTTCTGTCCCAGATGGAACAGTGGAGACGCCTGCACTGCAGGGAAGGGGGGCCAAGGTGCCTTAGCTCTGATCCTAACACCATCTGAGTCCTCACCCACGGTGAGATCATCGAGCTCGGGCAACACAGGCAGGGTCCAGCCAATGGAGGTCAGCAGGGCGGTCACCTGACCCATCGACACCAAGGGTTCCACACGGACAATCTGTTGACACAAGAAGAGAAACCCTGAGCCACAAGGAGGCTGCCCGGCCTCACAGGGGCTTCTGCATGCAGAAAGTGTCCTTCACACCGTCCCAAACCACCAATGCGGACATGCCTACTCAGCCTGTACAGTCTCTTTCCTCCCAGGGAATGGGGTTTCCGGCTCTGGGTTTGCTATGGCTTAATCTTATCCTTTCAAATATCTTCACACTTAATACTTAGTTTATTTCCCTTCTAGATTATAGATTTGGAAGATCATACACGAAGAAAATAAAAGTCACCCATATCAATGCTAATACCGGAGTGTATGTCTTTTCCGTCTTTTTCCACGCATGTTTATATTGCTATTTTGTATGTTTTAGTACAATGCATACACATACAAATACACACACACACATTCTGATCTTACTTTTAAAATTTAACACAATATAACTATTGTCTGTCGTTATTAAAAACTCTCGGAAAATGTGATTTTTAGTGGGCATATTAATCTGCCATCATGTGGACTTCAGCCGAGATGGAACAAAAGGGACCAGATTTACCTGGCTGCCTGAAAACAAAGAAAGGACAAAATATATAAAACAAGAGTTTTCAACATAGTGGGCATCAGGCAATGAAGTTAATGGCCGCTGAGATGGGGAGCGGAGAGAGGGGAACACGGGGGCCCAGCGGACTCTGAGTTGAGAGCCCAGAAGACTGAGGTGAACAGAATTTGCAGGACAGAGCACCGGAGAGGAAAGTGTACAGAGAGAAAACTGAAGAGCTGCAAAGGGTGCCCGCTGAGTATTCAACGGAGTACAGACCAGTGCACACACATGAGGAGATTACCTGAGGCTGAGGCCAGGACAGAGCCACCAGAAAGGACAACAGGCAACAGTGCAGCGAACAGTATCTGTTCCCAAGAGCTGATTGGAAACCTCACGCTTCACACAGCACTGAGGAGAGTACGCAGAAGCGTCTTGCCTCCCAGAGGGGAATAGCTATCCCTAGATTTAAATGCTGCTCTGACCCCACCTAAACAATCAAGACCCAACAGTATCGAACTGTTTCCTAGTAACTTAGCTATATCCCAGAACAAAGTTCAAGAAGGGTTATAGGAATACAAAAATATCCAGCACCCAACAAGGTAAAATTCACAATGTCTAAAAGCCAATCTAGCCCTGACCGGTGTGGCTCAGTGGATAGAGCGTCGGCCTGCGGACTGAAGGGTCTCAAGTTCCATTCCGGTCAAGGGCATGTACCATGGTTGCGGGCACATCCCCAGTAGGGGGTGTGCAGGAGGCAGCTGATCGATGTTTCTCTCTCATCAATGTTTCTAACTCTCTATCCCTCTCCCTTCCTCTCTGTAAAAAAATCAATAAAATAAATAAATTAATAAATAAATAAATAAAAGCCAATCTAAGTTTACTAGGCTTGCAAAGGGGCAGACAAATTCAACCCACAGTGAGGAGAAAACTCATTAATCTGTTTTGATAAAATGGATCCAGATTTGACAGATATCAAAATTAGCAAACGCTGGCATTAAAATAATTACTGCTGTATTCCTTATGTTCAAAAGTTAAGTAAAGACATTAAAAAGATAGTAAAAAAAAGACCCATATCAAACTTTTAGAAAACCACAATGTCTGAGATGAAAAATACACTGGCTGGGATTAACAGAAAATTAGACATTGCAGAAGAAAAGAGCAGTGAACTTAACACACAGCAATAGAAACTATTCAAAATGAAACACTCTGGAGGAAAAATTAAAATCAACAGCGTATCAGAGTGAGTTGTGGAACAACTTCAAGTGGCCTAATATATGTGTGATGGCAGTCCTCAAAGAGGAGAGGGTAGCAGACAGAAAAATATTTGAAGAAATGAAGACCCAAATTTCCAAATTTGATGAAAATTATAATGAATCCCAAGCACAAGAATTATGAAGAAAACTATACCAGGGAATATGATAATTAAACTGCTCAAAACTAGTGATAACGAGAAAAATCTTAAAAACAGCTGGCGGGGAAAAAAGACATGTAACATACAGAGGAACAAAGATAAGGATAAGAATCCGTGGGGAGGGGTGTGGGATGGGAATGGGGGGATGAGGACAAATATGTGACACCTTAATCAATAAAGAAATTTAAAAAAAAAAAACCCCAAAGATAAGGATAAGAGATTTCTTGTTGGGCTCAGCTGTGGTGGCTCAGTGGATTGAGCGTCATCTGATAGACCAAGAGGTCCCGGGTTTGATTCCCAGTCAGGGAACGTGCCGGGGTTGAAGGCTCCACCCCCAGGAGGGGGCATGCAGGAGGCAGCCAATCAATGAGTCTCTCTCATCATTGATGTTTCTACCTCTCTGTTCCTCTCCCTTCCTCTCTTCTCCCTCTCCCTTCCTCTCTGAAATCAATAAAAATATATTTAGAGAGAGAGAGAGAGAGAGATTTCTTGTTGGAAGCAATGCAAGCAAGAGGATAGTGAAGCTGGAATTCCATACCCAGTGAAAATATCTTTCAGAAATGAAGGCAACTGCATATCCGTTAGGATGGCTACTAAAACAAACAAACAAACACAAAAACAGGAAATAACAAGTATTGATGAGGATGTGAAGAAACTCAAACCCTGCACACTGTTGGTGGGAAGGTAAAATGATACAGCTACTGTGGAAAACAGTATAGTGGCTCCTCAAAAAATTAAACATAGAACTACCACATGACCCAGCAATTCCACTTCTGGGTATATACTCAAAAGAATTATTAAGCAGGGTCTTGAAAAGACATTTGTACATCCATGCGCAAAACACCATTATTCATTATGGCTAAAACAAGGAAGCAACCAAATGTCCATTGATAGATGAATGGATAAGTAACATGCGCTATTATTATGTACAATGGAATATTAGTCAGCCTTAAGAAAGATTGGAATTCTACAATGTGCTATAATATGGATGAACCTTGAGGACATGATGCTAAGTGAACTAAGCCAGTCACCAAAAGGCAAACACTGTATGATTCCACTTACATGAGATACTTAGAGTAGTCAAAATCATAGAGACAGAAAGTAGAATGGTGGTTGCCAGGGGCTGGAGGAAGGGGAGAATAGAGAGTTATTATTTAATGGGTATAGAGTTTCAGTTTTGCAAGATGAAAAGAATTATGGGGATGGATGGTGGTGATGGCTACATAACCTTATGAATAGATTTAATGCCATTGAACTATACATTTAAAATGGTTAAGATGGTAAATTTTATATTATGTATTTTAGTACAATAAAACCTGGAAAATAAATGAAGGCAAAATAAATGTTTTCAGATATACAACAGCTGATTCATCACCAGCAAAATCACCATATAAGAATGTTTAAAGGAGGTCCTTCAGGCAGAAGGAAATGAAACCAGACGGAAACAAGAATCTACACAATGGAATGAAGAAATGGCAACTATATGGGTAAGTATGTAAGATTTTTTCTTATTATTTAAATTTCTTTACAAGATAAATGATTATTAAAAAATAATAATGTAGCCCTAGCCGGTTTGGCTCAGTGGATAGAGCATCGGCCTGTGGACTGAAGGGTCCCAGGTTCGATTCTGGTCCAGGGCACATGCTCGGGTTGTGGGCTTGATCTGGGGTAGGGGGCGTGCAGGAGGCAGCCTGATCAATGATTCTCTCTCATCATTGATGTTTCTACCTCTCTCTTCCTCTCTGAAAGCAATAAAAAAAATAAAAAAATAAAAAAAATAATAGGGTGGGTGAGAGGTAATAAAAAAAAGAAAAAAATACTCAACTTGTCTATCCTGTCATATAAGGCCTACTTGCTGGAGACTTAGAATTATGACTTTTAGTTGACAACTAAGCAAAGTAGCAGATACCATTTTGATTATAAGTTTTATAATAAAATCAATGATAACATAATACTGTAGTGTGGGCTTTATAACATACATAAAAGTCTGACAACAGTAGCACAGAAGCAGGGAGGAGAGAAATGAAAGTGCATATAATTACAATAAGATTCTTATACTATGCATAAAATAGGTTATAATTTGAAGATAGACTGTGATAAGTAACATGTATAACATAAATCCTACAACTACTGCTAACATAAAGAGTTATAGCTAATAAGCCAACAAAAGAGCTAAAATAGAATCATAAAAATTATTTGGCAATGCACCTGAAACTAAAACAAATTTTTTAAAATTAGTTGAAAACAACAACAACAAAGAATATTCAATAAACACTATTCTGTCTTAAAAAAAAATTATTTGGTAATCCAAAAGGAGATAGAAAAAGGGAACAAAAAACAAATGGGAAAAGTAGAAAACAAAGAACAAGGTGATAGAGTTAAGCCAAACCTTATCAATAATAACATTAAATGGAAATGGTCTTACCATATCAATTAAAAGGCAGATTGTCAGATTGGATAAAAAAAAGCAAGACCTAACTTAATGCTGCCTACAAGAATATATTTTGAATATTTAACAAACTAAATAGGTTAAAAGAAAAATGATGGAAAAGATACACCGTACTACCACAAGTAAAAAAAAAAAAAGCGGAAAAGCCAAAACCGGTTTGGCTCAGTGGATAGAGTGTCGGTCTGCGGACTGAAGGGTCCCAGGTTCGATTCCCGTCAAGGGCATGTACATTGGTTGTGGGCACGTCCCCAGTAGGGGGTGTGCAGGAGGCAGCTGGTCGATGTTTCTCTCTCACTGATGTTTCTAACTCTCTATCCCTTCCCTTCCTCTCTGTAAAAAATCAATAAAATATATTTTTTAAAAAGCCATTAATAAAGAATGGCTTTATTAATATCAGATGAAGTAGATTTCAGAGCAAAGAATATAACTAGGAATAAAGTAGATCATTTCATATTATAAAGGCTCAATTGATTAATCAAAAGAACATAAAGTTCCTAAACACTTATATACCTAAAAAGAGCTCAAAATACATGAAGCAAAAACTGATGAAACTGCAAGAAATATAAACAAATCCATAATCATAGGCAGAGATTTCAATAGCCCTATTTCAATAATCAGTAGAGAGAAAATCTGTAAGGATACAGACTCGCACAACACTATCAACCACCTTGACCTAATTGATATTTATAGTACAAACCAACCCAGAACAGCAGAATACACATTTTTTAAAAATGTGCATGAAGTATATGATTATCTAACCACTATGCTTACACCTGAAACTAATCCTATCTAATAAGAGTAATATGCAAATTGACCATCACTCTAGCACACAAGATGGCTGCCCCCATGTGGACACAAGATGACCGCCTCAAGATGGCCAGCAGGGGAGGGCAGTTGTGGGCGATCAAGCCTGCAGGGGAGGGCAGTTAGGGGTAACCAGGCCGGCAGAGGAGGGAAGTTGGGGGCAACTGAGCCTGCAGGGAAGGGCAGTTGGGGGGGGCGGGACCCAGGCCTGCAGGGGAGAGCAGTTGGGGGGACCAAGGCCTGCAGGGGAGGGCAGTTAGGGGCAAACTCGCTGGCAGGGGAGCAGTTAGGCATCAATCAGGCTGGCAGGGGAGTGGTTAGGGGGTGATCAGGCTGGCAGGCAGAAGCGGTTAGGGGCAATCAGGAAGGCAGGCAGGCGAGCAGTTGGGAGCCAGCAGTCCTGGATTGTGAGAGGAATGTCCCAGATTGGAGAGGGTGCAGGCTGGGCTGAGGGACACACATCCCTGTGCATGAATTTCGTGCACCGGGCCTCTAGTACAAGATAAGATTGAATGTAAAATAAATAAATAAACAAACAAACAAACTCAAAAAAAAAAAAAGAGAAACAACAACAAAAATGTGCATGGAACATTTACCAAGATATTCTGGGCCACAACGTAAATCTCAATAAACTGAAAAAACATTCTGATCATACAAAGTATATTTTCTGTCAACAACTGAATTCAATTAGAAATGAGTAACAGAGCTCTGGAAATCTCCCCAATATTTGGAAATGGAATAACATACTTTTAAATAACCCCTGGGCCAATGCAGACATCTAAAAGGAAACCAGAAAGTATTTTGAATTGCATGAAAATGAAAAGATAACATATCAAAATGTGTGGATTGGCTCAAGGTGGAAATTTCTAACAGCATTAAACATTTATATAAAATACTACAACCACATTAGAAGGCAATTTGGCAGTTTCTTAAAAAGTTCATCATACACCTATCATATGATCCAGCCATTCCTATCCTGGGTATTTAACCAAGAAACAGGAAGGCATAGCTCCATACAAAGTGTGTCCATAATGTTCCTAGACACTTTATTTATGATAGTCCAAAGTTGGAAATAACCCAAATATCCATCAACAAGTGAAAGGATAAATAAGCTGTGATATATTCATACAATGGAATACTACTCAGCAATAAAACAGAATGTACTTCTGATACATGCTTCAACCTGCATGAATCTCAAAATAATGATGCTGAGTGAAAGAAACCAGACAAAACCAGAGTACATAATGCATGATTCCATTTATACAAAACTCTAACTGCAAACAAATTTACAGTGACAAAAAGCAAGTCATTATTTGCCTGGAGATGTGAGGGAAGAGGCAGAGAGGGCCTGCAAAAGGGATCACCGAGGGGCAAGAAGAAACTTTTGGGGTGATTGGTATGTTCATTGTCTTGATTGTGGTAACGGTCTCACAGGTGTACACATACATATGTCAAAATGTATTATCAAATTGTACGTTATGTGCAGTTTATCATATATCAAGTATATTTCAATAAAGCTATTTAGGGAGGAAAGGCACAGGAGATTATGTAATTTGGCCATGGCCTCAAAACAAAATGCCATCATGTGGATATATATATATCTAATAACTCCCTACTATTGGATATTGTGTTGTCTTGGATTAGAAATGAAACTGTGTTGAAAGAAAGGAAGAAAGCAAGCAAGCTGTGATACAGCCTTGCTCTGTGTTGTCTTTGATTAAAGCTTACTTCCTGTTTCCTTAGCCAGGTTTGAGAACAGAATTACTAGATAGGCCAAAGAGTATGCATGTGTCTACAGCTATTAACAAGTGGGTCCCCAGAAGCCTGGGACAAGGCCCACCCTCCCAGCTACTTCCACACCCATGGTTTGCCAGCATACCTCCTTACCGGCAGGGGCTAAATAGATTCCCTTGGTCGCTCATTCTGCCCAGGGTTTACCCATCTGTCTTCCCGTGGAACTGCAGACAATCAAAGAATCCCCTTGAACCCGCAGTTTGCCAACCTGTGAGATGGGGCAATAACTAATCTCTTTCAAAGCTGTGAGGCTTTTGAGGCTGGCAATGGTCAGTAGGACCTTCTGTGATGACCAAGGTTCTCAGTCCTATCCACTCTGGGATGCCCTTGGCTGAAACCATTCCGCTGCAAGTCACTTGTACCAGGGGCAGTGCCCCGCCCACTCCCAGAGCCAGGGGACCATGCCACTCTCACCTGTTTCTTGGTGTCCACCTCCAGAATGTCCATCAGGTTGATCATAATGTTTTTGTGCGTCTTCTTGTACTTCCCAACCCGGAGCGAGACGGTGAGCCAGCCAGGGCGCCCTGTGCACATGAAGGTCTTGCTGCCTTGCTCCTTCCATTCTCGTACCTGCAACCAAGGAACAGAGGCTGAGCTAGCTCCCCCTGCATCCCCACAGCAACTCGCAGCCCTGCTTTCAGGAAGGGGAGCTGGGAAGGATATCTGCCCGTGTCAGCAAACATTTACAGAGCCCTTGCCTGCTTCCAGGCCCTGGGAGGCCCACCGGCCTGACCCTCTTGGAATCTCCCTGGAGAGTGAGGCAGACAGGAAAGCGGAGGTGCTGCCACACCACAAGGCAGGATGAAAGAACGAAGAAAGAGCTAAAATACAGGTTCAAAGTGCTTTGAGAACATTAACTCTAATTGGGAAGGTCAGGAAAGGTTTTGTAATGGTGATAGCAGCAACCATACACATGATAACCACTTCCTGGGTGCTTGCACTGTGCCAGGCACTGTCTCATCTAATTCTTACTACAACACCAGGGGGTTGGGATGATCTCCATTTTGCAAATGGGAACACTGAGGCAAAATGACGTGCCCAAGGTTATACAAGCAGGGAAGGGCAGAGCCCAGATTCACAACCAGGACTATCAGACTTCTGGGAGGACAGGTGGGCTCGTATTAACAGTCAACAGAGTAACAGCTAACATGTTCAGGGGCTTGTTATGTGCCAAGCTCCGTTCTAAGCATTTGCATGGGTTAACTCAGGTATCAGGTGGAGGGGAGAGAAAGGGCAGGGAAGGACCATCAAGCCAATGGAAGGAAGAGCTTTTGCAAAACCTCTACTGTAAGTGACTAGAGCACAAAACAAGGAGAAGAAATGGCCCAGGAGATGACAAGTGATCAGGAACATGGAGGAAGTGCTCCCTTCCTAGTGAGATGGACAAGGACGGGTGTGTGTGTGTGTGTGTGTGTGTGTGTGTGTGTGTGTGGCTAGCTGTTGCTGTAACCTGTGACCATCCATTTCTTCTTTATTTTCTTCTAACACTCCCATCTTCCTTTGGCCCAGGTGATGCTGATCTCGCCCTGCCCCAGGAGGCAGGCATATGAGTCCACTCTCCAGGCCGTACTGACCAGTTCAGGGAGGGGGCCTATGACCCAAGTCACGCCAATAAGACTGGTTCCAAGAGAGGCACTCTCGCTGTATTGGGGCTGCTAAGCTGGTTGGATGTAAGCCAGAAACTGCTGGGGCCTCCACAGGGCGACAGCCTCCCTGAGAACGAAGTCAACCCAGAGGAAAGCAGAGCCGAAACTGCAGATGGATGGGAAGGTGGAGATGAGGGATCCTAGACCCAGTCATGCCCGAGCCAGTTTTACTCCTGGACTTTTCAGGACCTGGGTCAATAAAATCCCCTTTTTTGCTCACCAGTCTAAGCTGAGTTTTTATCACTTGCAACCAGGAGTTGGGAAGGGGATTGCACTGAAGCTGATCGGGCAAACAGCTCAACATGGGGAAGAACTTTCCTCCGATCAGAGGCCAGGGTGCCACGGGAAGTAGAGGTGTCCGAGCAGAGGGGAGTTATCGAGGAAGGGATCCTGTGACTAGGGGTGAAGGAACGGCAGGAGGGATTCCATGGTCAAGCAGGCCTTGCCCCTGCCCACTGCAGTCCTAGGACACAATGCAAGCTCCGAGGTGTGGGGAACGGATTGAGGGTGCTATGTTCAAGCCGGAGGGAGGGCCACAAGGCATGAAGCGGATGCGGAAGCCATAAAGCCTGAAACATTGGTTGAAGAGGAGCTAACCAAGAGTTTTGGCAGAGAGGCCATGCTGTGGGGAGTGACTAGGTATGTGCCAAAGAGAGGTGGCGAGGGCCCAGAAGAGGGGCAACTAGTTCGGTAGCTATTACATGCCAGGTGTGAGGCAACAGAACCAGACCTACAAGGTGGAATGGAATGGGATGGGAAATAAAAAAATGTCAGAGTTCAGACTCTGAAATCAGCTGACCTGGTTCCAGCCCCATTTACCTGCTATATCACCTTGAGCACTGACTTAGTTTGAACCTCAGTTTTTCCCATCTGTAGAATAGGTACAAGACCTACCAGGGTTGCTGTGAGGATTAGAAAGTAGGGACATTGCAGGTCCAGGGTGGTGCTCCAGGCTGGTCGGGCCCTTTTGGTTTAGTTTAAATACACAAGAGCTCAGCGGGCTGTTCTGGGCCAGGTCCCGTGAGTCAGAGGTGAGTTGGCTAACAGTCCCTGCCCTCCAGGACCACACACTCCGATGGGGGAGAGAAACAGTTAAATGGAGACTCTGAACACATGGAAAGGGCTATGAAAGAGGGTACAGCTGGGGAGGGAGGGTAGGCAGGGCTCTGGAGCCATGACTGTGACCGGCAAAACCCAGGGCAGCCCAAGCAAAGCACTGGCAGACACTGCCCTCTCCCACTCCCCCCACGGCTTCTCTCTCCCTTGTGGGAATGCTCTGAGCATCCATCTTCACATTCTTGCTTGCAGCACCCAGCACGGCGCACACAGAACATGGAGGCTGCTACACCTGTGGCGAGGCGGGTAGCAGGAAACAGAAGCTCTTTGCAACCTGACGCTAGTAAGAGAGGAACGTAAGGAAGGGCAGAGGGAGCCAGGAACCTGCCCAGGCCGGATGGCTATGTCAGCCCTGGACGCAAGAAGGAGCTCAGCTCTGAGCAGCCGCAGGACAAGGCTCTGTGGGTGCTGACACACGGGAGGATGTACAGAGGTCCTGGAAAGTGGGCAACTGTCTTGTCCAGGAGCGAGCATCTGGCCCAGAGGCTGCAAGGCTCCTCACCTTGGCTAAGGGCTATACCTGGTCACTTTGGTCCTTTATTCGAATGTGTCCAAAGCTCCTTGGTGGTACAGAGTAATCTCTACATTGAAGTCGCCTCCATAACCTAGCTCCAAACTGACTTTCCTTCCCCACTCCGCCTGCCTTCACACCCGCTCACACCTCTGGCCAGCTCCACTTCCTGGAAGCCCTCCCTCCTCAGAAATCGCTCCGGCCTGGTGATAGCTACCAGCTCATTGCCCCCCCCTCTCTTATGATTCTTTATGTTCCTCCTGGTATCCGCAGGTACTCGGCACATAGCGGGAACTCCATAAACATCGGAGCAATGTTTTATTCTCTCCAAGCCTTTGTTTACCCCTCCCGCTTTCTCCCCGGGAAGCCCCCACCATCACATTTCTGAGTTCAAACCCCCGCCCTGGAGCGTCATCTCCTCGTGCGGGCTGGGCTCCCCCGGCCCCGCAGAACACTCCGCACCTCGCGCCCGGCGGAGCACGCAGACCGCTCCATCCCTGGAGCCCGGGGTGGACGCCCGCCCGGGAGCGCTCACCTGCTTCTGGATGTCCCGCACACGCTGCTCGTGGAGGCGCGGCGCGCTGCTGAGCTTGAACACCACCCAGGCGCGCACGTAGTAGTAGATGTCGAAGATGAGCGAGAGCGGCAGCAGGAAGAGGCACACGAACACCCAGCGCTGGTGAATGAGCACGAACTCCAGCCCCTTCACGCGGATCCAGAGCAGGAAGAGCAGCGCGCACACGGCCAACGACACGGCGGGCTCCATGGTGAGGCCGACGGCGCGCCGCGCGGGGGAGGGGGTAGCGGCTCGCGTCGCCGATCACCGCCACCCGCCCAGTGCCCGCCTGCGCCCGTCGCCGGCTCCTAAAGAGCGGGGAGGGGGGGGGGGTCGCTTCGCTGCCACGCGATTGGCTCGGGTCGCAAAGGTTCGGTGGGCCGAGACTCGGGTGACGACCAATGGCGAGCCGCGCGGGAGATCGGACCAGGTGCCCGCTGCTTTTATTGGCTGAAGGAGCCAGGTCGCTCCACCCGCCTTGCGCCGACGCGCGGGGAGGGGTTGGCCGTCGCGGGTGTTGCAGGGGCGCGGGAGGCGGGATTGGGGCTTCCCGTCTTGGGGGCTGCGGGGACTCCCCGCTCCTTAGCCGACGGGCGCGGCTGCTTCCTTTCCCATCTCCTTCGGCGGCGCCTTCGCGAGAGGCGGGCGAAGCAGTCACGCGTAGCGTTACCTTCCGAGGGGAGGGTTGAGGTGGGGTGAGGCGGCCCACGGCCCTATGTAAATCTCCCTGCAGCTTGGGGATTACGGGCCTGGCTAGCAATCTTCCCCCTTTCCCAATCTGCTGAGGGAGCTGGGGAGGGCTGAAGGGGGGAGAAGGATGGAGGGAACTAGCGCCCACTCTGTGCCAGGCTGTGTTGCAGGCCCTGGGAGAGGGTGGTGAGCAAAGCAGATGGCCCTGCCCTCATGGAGCAGCCAGTCCAGAGGAGCGGCGACTGTTACCGGCAAAAGCCTAAATACGGTGTCATTTACATTTCGTCCCTTCTGAAATTTTAAGAAGTGTCAGAGATTTTTATTTTAGAAGCCAGACAACTTACCAGGTGTGTCAACTGGCGCTACGTAGCTACCCACTTTCTCCTTTTACCTTTGCTTTAACATGCATTCTTAGGAGGGTCCCTGGGCCCCACCCTCGCTCGGTTCAGTGCCTTTGCTCAAGCTGGCACCTCTGGAATGCCCTTTCCCATCCCCTTCATAGGGCTAACATCACACATCCTTGAAGGCAGCTCAGGGCCACTTTTAACATTAATTACACTCTTCGTCCCTTCCTTCCCCTTTCAGGTGCTGCTAAAATAGTGCATCTCTGTCAGGCATGGTTCTTTCACAATTTTTTGGTCTTTTTATGTGTTTCTCGCATTCACAAACTGAGCTTTAGAACTATCAATGTCTGATTCACTTTTATATTTCCAGTTACCAGCATAATGCTTGGTGCATAATAGACACCCCAGTGTTTGTTGACCAATGAATGAATGAATGAAGAATGTAGGCAGAGGCTCACATACTCAGGAATGATCAAAGCCCAAATAGTGAGAGGCTGTTTGCATTGGGCTTGGCATGTGACTAGTCTAAACTGTGATGTACTTTTTTTTAAAAAAAAATTTGATTTTAGAGAAATATTGATTTGTTGTTCCACTTATTTATGCATTCATTGGTTGATTTTTCTGTGCTCTGACTAGGGATCAAACCCACAACCGTGGTACATTGATATGATGCTCTAACCAACTGAACTACTGGGCCAGGGTCAAATTTTGATGTATTTTAAGTGTGAAACACAGTGGATTTCAAAGACTTAGTACAAAAAAAGAGAATGCAAAATATCTCAGTAATTATGTGGATTGTGTGTGAACTGATGATATTTTGATATATTAGGTTAAGTGAAATATAGTATTTAAATTGATTTCACTTGCTTTATTTACTTTTTTTACTCTCTTTTTTTTTTGTTAATCCTCACCCAAGGATATTTTTCCATTGATTTTTAGAGAAAGTGGAAGAGAGAGGGAAAGATCGATGTGAGAGAAACACATCGATTGGTTGCCTCCTGCATGCGCCCTGACCAGGGCCCGGGCCGAGGAGGAGCCTGCAACCGAGGTACATGCCCTTGACCGGATTCGAACCTGTGACTCTTCAGTTTGCAGGCCAACGCTCTATCCTCTGAGCCAAACCAGCTAGGGCTATTTACTTTTTAAATGTGGCTACTAAAAAAATAATAATTTAAAAATTTCAGATTGGTTTGCACTATTTCTCTAGCAGCTCCAATCAAGAGGGCATATGTAATTGGAGTAAGAGGAGAGGCACTGTGAAATGCCTTTCCTCTGGTTCTGTCAGAATTCAAATGTTGGAACTGTCAGAGAGGGCTTTGCTTTGAAAGCTCAGCCATCATGAGTATTGTTGGGGAATGAGGTAACCTGGAAAGTAAAGTTCAACCTAAAAATTAACATTGGACCGAAGTGTTTAGGGCAGTGATGGCGAACCTATGACACGCGTGTCAGCACTGACACGCGTAGCCATTTCTGATGACACGCGGCCGCATGCCAAGGATGAAACATTTGCTGCTCCTGAGGATGAAACATTTGCGACTAGAGTCTTGGAGTTAGTTTTTTCCTCAAAGTGACACACTACCCGAGTTATGCTCAGTTTTTTGGCCAAGTTTGACACACCAACTCAAAAGGTTGCCCATCACTGGTTTAGGGTCTTGTAGGAGAAACAACAGGAATTACTGGTAATCAGAAGAGCTTTACACTGGGAAAGAGAAAGAGGAAGCCCTAGGAAGAACACAAGACTGATCTTTAGAGGACAACTTTCCAAAAAGAAAAGGAATAAAAAAATACTCAGAACAATTGTTTATGCAGCATGCATGTTCTTATTCTCCCTTCCTGCCTACTCTGATTATTCTTTTCTCGCCACAAACGTCAACCATTTGGGTGGCTATTATCTGGGCAAGACAAACAGTTACCATGAGTTGGGCCAGTCAATTCATTTTATTTTTAAGTTAACATATAGTAAAATTGTTTATCTTTGTGTACAGTGTATGAATGTTAGCACATGTAAGGGTTCTTTTAACCACTAACACAATGAGGATACAGAATAGTTCCATCCCCCCCTAAAAAAAATCCCTCCTGAACCCCTTTGTAGTCATACCCTTCCCCCTCCCCTAGCCCCTGGCAACCACTGCTCTGTTCTTAGTACTATAATTTTGTCTTTTCAAAAGGTCATATGGATGGAATCATGCAATGTGTAATCTCAGCCCAAATTAATTGTTTTTAAATAGTCTTTTTATTGTGATAAAAGACACCTAACATAACAATTACCATCTTAACTATTTTTTAAAAAAATCCTCACCCAAGGATATTTTTTCCATTTATTTTTTATTTTTTTATTTTTTGACAGAGTGGAAGGGAGGGAGGAAGGGAAGAGAGAGAGAAAAAACATCGAAGTGAGAGAGACACATCTATTGGTTGCCTCCCCATCTTGCCCAGACCAGAGCAGGGGATCGAACCTGCAACTGAGGTACATGCCCTTGAACAGAAATCAAACAACCCTCGACCCTTTGGTCTGCAGGCCGACGCTCTAACCACTGAACAAACCAGCCAGGGCTTAACTATTTTGTTAAAAATACGTTTTTATTGATTTTTAGAGAGAGGAAGGGAGAAGGATAGAGAGATGGAAACATTGCTGAGAGAGAAACATCAATGATTACTGCCTCCTGCATGCCTCCTACTATGGATCCATCCATGCTGTTGCAAATGGTAAGAATTCCTTCTTTTTTACCACAGCATAGTATTCCATTGTGTAGATGTACCACAGTTTTTTAATCCACTCATCTGCTGATGGGCACTTAGGCTGTTTCCAAATCTTAGCTATGGTGAATTGTGCTGCTATGAACATAGGGGTACATATATCCTTTCTGATTGGTGTTTCTAGCTTCTTGGGGTATATTCCTAGAAGTGGGATTGCAGGGTCAAATGGGAGTTCCATTTTTAGTTTTTTGAGGAGACTCCATACTGTTCTCCATAGTGGCTGCACCAGTCTGCATTCCCACTAGCAGTGCACGAGGGTTCCTTTTTCTCCGCATCCTCGCCAACACTTGTTGTTTGTTGATTTGTTGATGGTAGCCATTCTGGCAGGTGTGAGATGATACCGCATTGTCATTTTGATTTGCATCTCTTGGATAATTAGTGACTTTGAGCATGTTTTCATATGTCTCTTGGCCTTCCTTCTGTCCTTCAAAAAGTATCTGTTTAGGTCCGTTGCCCATTTTTTTATTGGATTGTTTATCTTCCTTTTGTTAAGTTGTATGAGTTCGCTGTAAATGTTGGAGATTAAACCCTTAACCTGGGACCTTTCAGTCTGAGGCCGACGCTCTATCCATTGAGCCAAACCGGCTAGGGCTCTTGTTTTCAATTTTTTAAAATATTTTTATTTTTATTGATTTCAGAGAGGAAGGGAGAAGGAGATAGAAACATCAATAATGAGAGAATCATTGATCGGCTGCCTCCTGCACGCCCCACACTGGGGATGAGCCCACAACCTGGGCATAGGCCCGCCCGGGAATCCAACTGTGAACTCCTGGTTCATAGGTCGATGTTCAACCACTGAGCCACGCTGCTGGGCTTCACTTTCTTTCATATTTTAAAATCTATTGCCAAACCACAAGATATACAAATAGCAATTTCCTCACATCCTTACTGACAGTATGGCATCTCACGTTTGTTCAGACAGTAGGAATTTCAGACACAGTGGCTGGCTATGCCATTTGGCCTGTCAGTATCTCCCACAGCACACATGGAAGTAGTTTGCTGAAGACCAGCCAGCCACCTCTCTCCTTTTCCAGCTGCTATCATGTCTAGTTCTCAGTGCTTTCTAGAGAGGAAAGATTGAAGCCGATGTTTCAGACGGACCAGTCTTGGCAATCGAGAGGCAGTCAGCAGAAATCGGGGGAGGTGCCATTTCTATCGCTGGCCCTGTTTTCACACTTGACTATCGTTCCCAAGGGCAGTTCTTGCAGCTCCTTTGTGGCTACAGCCTCCTTTGTGCTCAGGTCAGCCACAGACTTTCTGACCAGTGTTCTCACTGGTTAAAAACAATCAGTGAATTAACCATCAAATATCCATTGCACAGAGTGATCATAAAGCCCCCACGCATTAGCTTGTGACCCCTGTTATTTGTTTTAATATTTTTAACCTCTGTGTGCCTAGTGCCCAGCACATGGCCAGTGTCCCAAAGTCAACTGGTCCCCAGCTTGATTCTTTTTTCTTCTAATTTTTAAAAAATTGATTTAAGAGAGAGAAGCACCAGTTTTTTTGTTCTACTTATTTATACATTCATTGGTTGATTCTTGTATCCACCCTGACCGGGGATCGAACCTACATCCTTGGTGTATCAGGATGATGCTCTAACTAACTGAGCTACCCAGCCAGGGCCCCAGCTTGATTCTTGAATCAGAATTACTTCAGTTTCTTCTAACAAAATCAGAACATCCCTTTAAAGAACACTATTGGGAAATAAGCATCACATACAAGCAATAACATCTGTATATCTTCATTTGTTTAATGATCAGACTTCCAGCAGCTCACTATTAAAAACACCAGTGAAGCTGAGTAGAGGAAAGTACCAATCTCATTCTGATAGTTCTGGCTTGAAGCCCAACTCTTTCCTATATTAATCTTGGGCAAGTTACCTAATTGTTCTAGATAAGTTCTGGCTTGCGGTAAGTTTCCAGTGACTATTATCTGTCATTACCATTTCTCAACAGAATGGGGTAGGTGTTTCTGATCATTTACTGAGCCTATGCCCTCGTTCTCTGGCAGAGATAAAGGGTTCCTAAGCCACAGACTATTGACTTAAATTGATGTGTAAAATCAAACCACTGGTTTAATAAGCTTGGTGGTCTGACATTCTGAGGTGGTGGGTGGAGGAACAAGTGGCCGCAGAGAGAAGGGACAGCTGATGGGTGAGAGGGGACTGCAGAGGCAGCAGGATGGCTACACAGCAACAGAAAAGGAGCCTGGGTCCGTTCACCGAGGGACAAAGTGTCCTCTCTGTGGCCTGCCAGAGGGCATGGTGGTGGGTTTGACAGCTCTTTATAAAAATAGATGTGTTTAATGACCACTGGAAGCATCAATTAAAGGTGAAATGTGTCCGAGTAAGCTGTTCAGCCAGGCAACGAGGTGTGTAATGCCTTTTTAAAAGACACCTGAGCTTAACTTTGGAAGAGAAACCACCAGTTAGTCTAAACTCTTTCCGGCCCAGGAGCAGCGTGTTCCCCGGTTAAGTATATGGTCCAAAAAGATGTTTAAAAATCAAGGACCATTCTAGGGCCAACTTGTTAATTTTGTCATGGAAAGAAACCAAGAAACAAACTAACAAAAGAACCACCACCTATTGTCGTTATCTTTCCAAGAAAGAAGAGGAATTTTAATGTCAGAAAAAGTCTGAAGGCCACAGTCTTGGCATAAAGGACAGCCCTTCGAACTGGACACATGTCGCGCTGAGAAACACTGGGTGCATTTCACAGCTTTTCTGACTGTGTTGTGACTTTGGGGAGCATGGTTGTGGACCAACCCAATGGGCCTGGAGTTTAGAAAGTGCTGCACTCGAAAGCTGTGGCCAGCAGCAGTGTGAGAACTGGTTGGAGATGCACTCTCAGGCCCCACCCCCGCCCCGCAAAGCAAGCATTCTGGATGTGGTCCCAGCCACCTGTGTTTTAATAAGTCCTCGCGTGATTCTGACACACCCAGAGCTGAGAGCCACTGCTGTAAATTGTCCCTTCTAGACGGATTGCACCCACCTTCTCTGGAAAACCTCCAGCGGCAGGATCCCACCACCTTGCAAAGAAGGCTGTTCCTAGGTGAGTCACCACAGTGGTTGAGTTTGCAGGGGCTTAGAAACTCTTAGACTAGCCTCCTTGGTCCCGTTCTCTCCCCTTGAGAACATAGAATGAGTCCTCTCTGTCTAATCTCACGTGACAACACTGTATGTATCTGAAGGTGACTATTAAGGCCGGCCACTGCTCTGACTGGCTCTCTCGTGGCTTGTTCTCTAGTCCTCTTGTCAGCCTGATCACCCTCATCTGGATGCCCGTTATCATCATCATCATCACCAACTACCATTTATTGACTACTTGTGACTATCTGCCACACACTGCCTGGGATATTCCTTTTTTCTCCACGTTTAATCTTCTCAACAACCCTGGGAAGTTGGTCTGCTACCTACATTTTACAGAAAGAAAATAAGTTCAGGGAGGTCAAGTAATATCCAATATCACTCAGTTTGTAAGTAGCTGAGCCAGGGTTCCACACTCAGTTCTGTGTCACTCCAGGTCTCATGCTATTTCCACTGTTCCAGGCTGCCCTTAAATTTCCATCAAAGTCTTATTAAGTTAGGGGAGGCTGAGCCAGGAAGAGATGGTCATGAAGGTTGAGTTTGTGACATGTGGGAAGAGTGTGGACTCTAGAGTTAAGAAATCTGGGTTGAGCCCTAACCGGTTTGGCTCAGTGGATAGAGCGTCGGCCTGCAGTCTGAAAGGTCCCAGGTTTGATTCCGGTCAAGGGCATGTACCTTGGTTGCAGGCACATCCCTAGTAAGAGGTGTGCAGGAGGCAGCTGATCTATGTTCTTCTCTCATAGATGTTTCTAAATCTCTATCCCTCTCCCTTCCTCTCTGTAAAAAATCAATAAAATATATTTTAAAAAAAAAGAAATCTGGGTTGAGTTCCATAGTCTGCAGTTACTAAGTATACGCCCTTGGATGTGTTTCCTATTCTCTCTGAGCCTCAATGTCCTCGTCTGTACAATGGGGATAATAATAGCCTCCACCTCATAGGGCTGTTAATGAATAGTAATGAATTCATGCTGATAAAGCACTTAGCAAAGTGCCCGGTACATAGTGCTCAGTAAATATCTCTGTTATTATTACCAAATAGCTGTACTTAGCAATTATATAATTATAATATAGAGGAGCTATATACAGACACAGGTGCATTACAGCAATATAAACCAGTGTCTCCTTTCCAGCTCCACTGCACCCCCAGCTATTTCTGAACCTGGACTATCTCAGCAACTTCTTAACCCAGTGGTCGGCAAACTGCAGCTCGCGAGCCACATGTGGCTCTTTGGCCCCTTGAGTGTGGCTCTTCCACAAAATACCACGTACACTAATTAAGTTAATAACAATGTACCTACCTATATAGTTTAAGTTTTAAAAATTTGGCTCTCAAAAGAAATTTCAATCGTTGTACTGTTGATATTTGGCTCTGTTGACTAATGAGTTTGCCAACCACTGCCTTAACCAATCCTCTGTCTCTAGCTTCTGACTTATGCAAGCCAGCCTACACATGCTAAAAAATCAATCCTGCTAAAGTTCAACTCCAATTATGGTGTCATCTCCCTGCAAACACACCATCTTCAAGTGAGGTTCAAGTTTCTCTTCCTTCATGGACTCTGGTTCCAGCTGAAGCCAGTTATGCCTTTCTTTACACACGGAGTTCTCCTGCATTGTCTGTCCACAATGGCCACCGTCTCCACCTTACCCTCCATGGCTCTGCCTCATGGCTCTCTGCCAAACATTTTCAATGACCCAGTGCTATTTCTCTCATGCACCATTTCCTACAACTTCCAAGGAGACTGGGCAACTTCTTCCTTTGAACTTATTTGGCCTTTATTTCCTGAATAATTATTTTTAAAGTCACTTGGACTTTATTTTATTTTTTGATATATTTTTATTGATTTCAGAGGGGGAGGGGAGAAGGAGAAAGAGATAGAAACATCAGTGATGAGAGAGAATCATGGATTGGCTGCCTCCCGCACATTTCCTGTGGGGATCGAGCCCACAACCTGGGCATGCGCCCTGACCTGGGAATGGAACCGGTGACCTTTTTGTTCATAGGCTGATGCTCAACCACTGCACCACACCAGTCGGGCTGGCCTTTATTTTTTTAATTATAATAGTATTAGGAAAAGAAGTTAGATTTTGCCACCAGATAGACCTGGGTTCAAATTCTGAGTCTTCCTCTAATTAGTGGATCATATCCCTGAGATTCCCTTATATGGGAAATGGGGATACAATCCCCCTCATGTGTGTCTGTGAAGAACTAAAAGAGACTAGGAAACAGAAGTCCCCCAATTCCAGCGTCTGTTCCCTTCTCCCCGGCATGGGTACCATGATTTATATCCCCTATTTGTTAAGAGCAGGAACTTCATCTCCATCGTGTTGGTACCACCTGCAGTGCTTGGAACAATTCTTCATATACAGATGCTCAATAAATACATGTTGAAATGGACTTTCTGCCGCTTACTAGCTAAGTAGTCTCAGTTTGCTTAACTTCTCTAAGTCAGTTTTCTTGTCCTTAAAGTTGGTGACATTTAAATTAATCTGAATGTTTGTTCCAGCCAAGTCATTCTTTCATTTTGTCAACAAATATCAATTGAGCACCTATCATGTGTGAGCTGGTCTGCTAGGCGGTGCAGATGAAATGGTAGGTCAGATGTTCTGTAATTAGAAATTTGGTCCTGGAGCAGGAGTGTGGAATGGTACTGTTCCTTTTTTGAAACAATTTTTATTTTTTATTTTTAATATATTTTATTGATTTTTTTACAGAGAGAAAGGAGAGGGATAGAGAGTTAGAAACATCGATGAGAGAGAAACATCGATTCAGCTGCCTCTTGTACACTCCCTACTGGGGATGTGCCCGCAACCAAGGTACATGCCCTTGGCTGGAATCGAACCTGGGACCCTTGAGTCCGCAGGCTGACGCTCTATCCACTGAGCCAAACCGGTTAGGGCTGAAACAATTTTTAATTGATTGATGAGAGAGAGAGAGAGAGAGAGAGAGAGAGAGAGAGAGAGAGAGAGAAACATTGATTTGTTGTTCCACTTATTTGTGCATTCATTGGCTGATTCTTACATGTGCCCTGACTGGGGATGGAACCCGCAACTTTGGTGTGGGCGACGCTCTAACCAACCGAGTTGCCCGGCCAGGGCAGAATGGCACTGGTCTAATGTCGACACTGGAGAGGGGTGCGTGCAGGCAGCCTGGGAGTGTTGGAGCTCCCAGGCATAGAGTACCCTGTCATCATCATTGTTTCCCTTTGCTTGGTGCTTCACAGGAGGCTGCATATTAGTTGGGTACCAGGTTTTGTTTTGTTTTTTTTAAATTGATTTCAGAGAGGAAGGAAGAGGGAGAGAGAGATAGAAACATCAATGATGAGAGAGAACCATTGATCGGCTGCCTCCTGCATGCTCCCCACTGGAGATCAAGCCTGCAACCCGGGCATGTGCCATGACCGGGAGTCGAACTGTGACCTCCTGGTTCATAGGTAGATGCTCAACCGCTGGGCAGGTTTGTGTTTTTTTAAAACAGCTTTATTGAGATAGAATTTACATATCATGAAATGTGCCTGTTTAAAGTGTACAATTCAATGGTTTTTTCGTATATTTACGGAATTGTGCAACCATCACCCTATCCATTGTAGAACATTTTGATCCCCCAAAGAAACTGGCTTGTTTATCTTTCTGACACAGGACTTTGCCCGAGTCAAGCCCTGCCTTTCTTCACCAGCCCAGTAATGTGCTCAGCTCACTGTGGAGGTGGCCGGGTTGAGAAATTAGAGTGTGGAAATATATCTTAATGAGATCATGGATAATCACTTGATAAATCGGCTTAAAACACACCGCCACCCCCAGAGATCCCCAGCTCAGCTGCGTGAGCGTGCCCAGCTGAAGGAACCTTCCGCGCACACACACAGCTGTCCTATCAGCCCTGCTCCGCCAGCTCCAGCGCTCCCTGCGGTCTGTGTCAGCAGATTCCTCAAAGCAGCAGGCCCAGATGACCTCAGAGGGCGCCATCCCACCCTTCCTGTTTATCTCCCTCTCCTCCCCTTGTTCTCCTCCTTTGCCCCAGCATTGCTCTCACCTCCCTCATTCAGACCATTATCCTTCTCTGTCCTGTCTTCCAAAATGCCCCTGTAACAACAAAGCCTTCCCCTGACCCTGCCTCCCTCACCATCCCCTCCCGCTTCTCTGTATAGACACGCCCCTTGGGCAGGTGGCTCATCCGTCTGCCCCTTCCCTCCCTCCTATTACCTCGGCAAGCTCCCTGGCTCCTGTGCCCCTCTCCTAAACGCCCGAATCCAGACCACCGATGGCTTTAGAATGGCCAGACCCAGAGGCCCCTTTCAGTCTTCCTTCCTGCCCTCTGGGTCCTCTCTCTTCTCCAAGCCCTGTCCTCCCGGGCCTGTGACCCAGCACCCTCCTTCCACCCACGGAAGGGCCTTATCTAATAATAGAGGAATATGCAAATTAGCCAGGACACCATTACATCACGACCGAACAACAGGGACCTGAGGCTGCATGGCGCCTGGCCTGGGCGAGGGACCTCAGGCTGCACCCCCTGCCTGGCAGGGCTTGACGGGGGACCTCAGGATGGGCCCCCAACCCAGCAGAGCTTGATGGGGAACCTAAGACCGCGCCTCCCGCCCTGGCGCCGAGCCAGGGGACCTGAGGCTGTGCCCCCCCGCCCCCCCCCCAGAGGGGTTTGACGAGGGTGGAGCTGGCCGGGTCTGGGTCTCACCCAATGGGGGTGGGGCCGGCCGGGTCTGGGTCTCCTGCGTTTTCGAAGCACATGCAGGTGGTGGGTAGGGACTTGACTCTAGGTCCCATGGCACGCCCCAGACTCTGACAGGAGGGAGATTTTCATATACATTTTACTAATTTTCTTTCCTCTCTGACACTTCTATTATAGAGAAAGGGCAAATAGCAATATTAAAATATTTCTTCTAATTAATTCCCTTTTAATGTGCACGAATTTCGTGCACCGGGCCACTAGTTATAAAATCTATGCTGCTTCCACTGAAAATCAGTTTTTGGCGTCCCAGAGGTAGTGAGGAATGAAAAACAGTCCAGGTTGTGGAATTAACAGTTCCCAGGTTTCTAATCCTAGTCCTTCCACTTCTTAGGCAAATTGCTCCCACTTCCTCTCCATCTCCTCCTCTGGAAGACAGAGGTAAAAATCTCCACCTCTGGGCTGTTGTTAGACTGAGGAGTGATGATCAATGAATTGTAGACACCACTGCGCACTTGGAGCGGCCAAATGAGGGGTAATGTGGGTAAAGTGCGCACTTGGAGAGCCGCCAGGGCACAGTGTGTTCACAGGGATAAGTCGTGGGTCTAATCAGGTTCCAGGGGAGAAGAATGAGAAGCACCCGGTGAATGGGACGGTTCATTGACCATGAAAATGAGATAAACGGGGGCAATTTTCTGATGAAGTAAACACAGGGAGGGAGTCAGCCCCAAAGGCTTCTCGGAGGTTTTGAGCTTTAGAATGAGGAGCCTGGTGACTACAGAGGGGCCATCAGCTCACCAACGCCAGGACCCTCTATGCACCAGGCCCAGGGCTGGGCACCGGGTGCAGATGCGTGGCACAGGCTTGTTGTTTGGAAGCGCACAGTACACTGAATCAATCCATTTAACTCCGAGGGACTTCTGGGTGCTGGGCCCTGGGCTGGGGCTGAGGTTACAAAGTGAATTAAAGTCGGCTCTGCCCTCAAGAAATCAGAATTTAATAAGGGGCAAGTGAGACCAAAAGAATATCAGGCACGCAAAGCATAAAGGACACCCTGCTATTTAAATGGCTTTGCTGCCCTGGCCAGTGTGGCTCATTGGTTGGAGCATCATCCTGTGCACCAAAAGGTGGTGGGTTTGCTTTGGGGTCAGGGCACATGCCCTGGATTCAGTTTGGTAAGAATCTAGGAGAATTCCTTGGCAAGTAGAATGGGGAAACTGAGACAAGTAGCTGAACCAACTGGTGGAGCAATTTACAGCCAGATACAGAAGGTCACCTCCCTCGAGATGACATCTAGGTCTCAGGTGTATTTCAGCTCCAGGCCCAGAAAAGCAACAAAACCAGGTAGGCAACGCCAGGACCAGCTGCAACGACGAATGACCCTCTGCCCTGGCGCCGACCAGTCAGTAAAACCCCAATCCTGGCAGGGCACACCTGGAAAACGGATGAATATTCTGCTGAAACTCTCCTTTGAGACTTCCCCTAAAATCCCCGCCTACAAGAGAGAGATCAAAGCCCTCAGGACAAAGGACCCGGTGTAACCTCTCTCTCTGGGGAGCATGCCCCTGCCTTTCCCTTTCCCCTCTTCTTCCCCCACAGGCATGTGTCTCCTAAACTGTAAGGGACCCTACAAGATCTGCCACCAGGGGAGCAATGGGCAGCAGCAGCTCGTCCCAGGCTCACCCCCTGAACTTGTCTCCAAGTGTCTTCCTAGTGAGCTCAAGCAGCCCCACCTCCGCCCCTTCCTTTCCTATAGCGTTTTTGGAAAACCAAAGCAGCCAGCCTGGCTCTCCTGCTGCTTCTGCTATGCTAAGCCCTTCCTTGTTTCACTGTCCCCAGCGTTAAGAGACGTACTCTCAATCACCTGGGCTTGTTTTGTGAAATCTTTCCTGCACAGAGTCAAGAACCCACATACTACCACTGGCCCTAGGCCCATGGTCGGCAAACCGCGGCTCGCGAGCCACGTGCGGCTCTTTGGCCCCTTGAGTGTGGCTCTTCCACAAAATACCACGGCCCGGGCGAGTCTATTTTGAAGAAGTTGCGTTAGAAGAAGTTTAAGTTTAAAAAATTTGGCTCTCAAAAGAAATGTCAATCGTTGTACTGTTGATATTTGGCTCTGTTGACGAATGAGTTTGCCGACCACTCCCCTAGGCAGGCCTGCTCAGGGCCAGGTTCCCCGTCCATAACACATACAACTGACCTCTCTGAGTCTGGGGGCATCGCCAGGCAGGGTCTTTCCACGTCCGAGGGTGATAGGGGTCACCCTAGTGGTGGCATTGTGGGGGCAGGCCCCTGCCACTTGGCCACGTGCTGGCAGTGAGGGCAACAGAAGTGATTAAGGCAGGGCATGCACCCACAGGGACCTCACCCTCTGCTGCAGGCATCTCAGCCGTCCACCGCACGTGAAGCCCGGGGAGTGGGACATATGCAGATCTTGCCCTGGCCCGGTGCTCAGGTGGTTGGAGCATCATCTCAGGCACAGGAAGGTCACAGGTTTGATTCCTGATCAGGGCACATGCCTAGGTTGTGGGTTCGACCCCAGTCCAGGCAAATGATTGATGTATCTCACATTGAGCCCTCTCTCTCCCTTTCTCCCTCTCTAAAAATAAATTAAAAAATAAAATCACGAATGCAGATCCTGACTCAGGGGCCTGGGAGGGGCTGAAATTCTCCTTTCTGACAAGCTCTCAGGGATACGACGCTGCTGGTCCTGGACATACTTTAAAGAGCAAAGCAAAGCTTGAGCAGCTATGTATTAAAGATCTTCTAGGTGTCACGCACTGGGCACTTTAAAAAATAACTTCTTGCCCTAACTGGTTTGGCTCAGTGGATAGAACATTGGCCTACGGACTGAAAGGTCCCAGGTTCGATTCTGGTCAAGGGCATGTACCTTGGTTGTGGACACATCCCCAATAGGAGGTGTGCAGGAGGCAGCTGATCACTGTTTCTCTCTCATTGATGTTTCTAACTCTCTATCCCTCTCTCTTCCTCTCTGTAAAAAATCATTAAAATATGTTTTAAAAAATAAAAATAAAAAATAACTTCTTTACATATTACTTTTCACATCCCTTTATATGCCCATTTTGTACATTTTCCCTCTCTTGTCACCCCTCTCCCTTTGGTCATTATAGAGCTGGGAATTGGCCCTGGATGGTTTCTACAGAGAAATGTCCATTGCTCAGATTTCCCTCCTAGGAGGCCGACTCTGGTCATAGTGCAGAGAACCAGTGAAGGGACCAGGAGTAGGGGCGGCGGGGGAGGGGGCGGGGGGCGGATACGGCGAGTGGCCTTTGAAGTTGTCCAGGGCAGAGCTGGTGGCTCTGACTAGGGCAGTGATGGGAAGGGAGAGAAATTGAGGGGCACCCACAATATTTTGTTGTGGTAATTAGGCGTAGGACCGGGAAGGAGGGGAGACTCCAGGGGGATTCCCAGGATGGAAGTGGATGCCACTGATGGGCATGTGAGACTGGGTGGGGGCGTGGCAGAGAGGGGAGAAGTGGCTCTGTCAGGAGCACAGGACAGGGCACCCCCAGGGATCAGGCTTTAGGGTCCTCCAGGCCAGCGCCCACCACAGAGCCTGGCACAGCACCTCAATAAGTGCAAGTGGAATGGCTGAAAACTGAACTGGGCCCCAAGAGGTGGTATAGCAGGAACCGCCAGCTGGACAATTGACCCCATTGGGCCTGAGAGTGTCTGGACTGAGCCTGGGCCTCTGCCCTGGGTCATTAAGGACCGTTTGTGCCTGGCTGGGGTTGCTCAGTGGTTGAGCATAGACCCAGGAACCAAGAGGCCACCAGTTCAATTCCAGGTCGGGGCACATGCCGGGTTGTGGGCTCGATCCCCTGTAGTGGTGTGCAGGAGGCAGTGGATCGATGATGTTTCTATTTCTCTAAAAATCAATAAAAACGTATATATTTTTAAAAGTATCATTTGTGACCTGTCTATGCCTGGCTGACTGGGCTCCTGGCTCCAGGGAGCCGCCATTTGTCCCGGGAACCACAGTGTAATGTGTCCTCTGTTGTCCAGCCCCACAATTAGCGGTATGATGGCAGAGCTCACCACAAGGTGGCGCTCATAGGCTTTTTTATTTTTAATTTCCATCCCCCCATAACAGGATTCTTTTTGTGTGTTGCTCAACAGCACCCTGACATAGTCTTCACAAGTTAGGGGGCTGACTCCAGGTGCTGTCACAGGCTGGCACCCCCCGACCAAAATAAAGCTCCTGATTCAACAACTCAGTTTGAATGGCAGCCCCCAGAGGCTCAATGATGCAACTCTCACTGGCTGTGTGACTTCGGGCAAGTCATCTACTTCTCGGAACCTCGGCTTTCCTAAAATAAAATAATGGAAATAATCATCATTCCTCTCTCAACCAGTTGTTGGGGAAAGAAGAGCAAATGGAAGCAGGACTGTATTGTGTTTTTCATCAGAGCCCCTGAAACCCAGCCCTGCACAGCCACTCCAGGTGATTCTTCCAACCTCTGCTTAGAGTCCCCATAGGTACCTGGCCCGGTGCTGGTGGCGGCCAGGGAGGCAAAGATGAGTGTGGGGCAGGGATGGCGCTCAGGAGCGTGCAGCCTTGGGGGGATGGATGACTCCTGAAGATTGTGAGTGATGCCCTTGAGGTCTCACAGCCAGTGTGTGGACCCTGAGTGTCCTGACCACCAGCCTGAGGTGACAGGAATTCAGAACAGTGACTTCGGCTCTCCCAGGCAGAGCGAGATTCCCTCTGATACCTGCCCAGTGCCTGTTAACACATTGGCATTAGGCTGGATGGTCCTGGTGAGTGAGGCTCCAGCTCAAACTCCAACACAGGAATTTACAAGAAAGCAGCGTCAGATTGCTTCCAGACATGGCTTCCTGTAGGTCTGAGCCTCTGCAGAAACCATAATAGAAAAAAAAAGAAAAACAAAAAAACCATAATAGGACCCATTGTCCACCGGCGACTCAAGGTCCCCTGGACGGCGGATCACGTGGTGCACTTTTCCTTGAATTAAATGCCCAGGAAGGCTTCCCCTCTGTGTGGACAGTGGGGTCTGCTTTCCCTTCTTGGGAAAGAGGCACCAAGTGAGCCTGGCTTTTCCGTGATGTCTGCCCAGTCAGGGAATGACAGGAAGTCAGATGTGGCTGTCACTGCAAGCTCTCTGCAGGTACCTGATGCCATGGCTCTTTCAGTCCCTTTTCAAGAAGGTCTACTCACCCAGCAGGGTAGCATTTTGGTGAGGAGCACAGACCCTGGAGCCAGACTGTGTGGGTTCAAATCTCAGCTCTACTACGTACTCGCTTGGGCAGGTGACGTAACTTCACCGTAGCTCAGTTCACATCTGTGAAGTGGGCTGCCGTGAGAATTAAACAAGTTCATTGTGGAAAGTGCTCAGAGCAGTGCCTGTCACAGGGTAAGTGCTACCTCAGTGTGAACTATTCTGTGACTTCTTTCCCTGCCTTGCCTTGATGGGATGCAATAGCGAGCAAGGGACATGAACATTTATATATATACTAGAGGCCCAGTGCATGATTAAATCATGCACGTGTAGGGTCCCCTAGGCCTAACCTGCCATCCAGGCCATATCCACTGCCCCGCAAAGCCTAGCACGCTCTGCGGACACTGCTAGCAGCCTGCTCCCCGCTTTTGATGGCAGGGGGTCCGCTGGTGCCAGAGCGGACAGGCACCCAGCTCCCCTGCTTTTGATGGTCCGCGGTGGGACGTGGGCTCGCTGCCCCAGAGGCCCCTTCTGTGCCGCAGCACAGCCATGGCGCAGACGCTCAGCTCGCACCACCGCTGGCGACGCAAGCTCAGCGTCCCGCCGGCCCAATCGGCCACCCCAGCCCCCCCAAGTCCCGCCCCCCCGTGCCTCCTGGCTAATCATGGGCATAGCGAAGGTACGGTAAATTTGCATATTTGTCTATTATTAGGTAGGACTAGAGGCCCGATGCACGAAATTTGTGCAAGAGTAGGCCTTCCTTCCTCCAGCTGCCGGCGCCGGCTTCTCTCTGGCACCCGGGACCTAGGCTTCCCTCGCAGCCCTGGCTTCATCCAGAAGGTCATCTGGAAGGATGTCTGGTCTAATTAGCATATTATACTTTTATTATTATAAATATTTTAAATATATTTTTATTGATTTTAGAGAAAGAAGAGGGAGGGAGAGATAGAAACATCAGGGATGAGAGAATCACTGATCAGCTGCCTCCTACATGCCCCCCACCCCCTACTGGGGATCAAGTCCGCAACCCAGGCATGTGCCCTGACTGAGAATCGAACCCTGACCTCCTGGATCACGGGTCTACGCTCAGCCTCAGAGCCACACTGGTCCGGCGGGACATGAGCATTTATAAAGCAGCTTTATAGCTGAAGCATGGTAAATGTATAATGAGTGACGCTCTTAATAGCCATATAAAGCAGTAACTCTCATTCTTATTTGACCCAGGAGGAAACAGAGGTCCATTGTGAGGAAGCGGCCAGTGCCAGGCCACCTCTGCGGCAGAGGCGCGACCACGTCCTCAGCCCCAGGCTGGGCCCTCTCTGCTGTCCTCCCTAGCTTTTGCCCGTCTCCTAGGCCCTCAGCTGCCCCTCGGTGCCCCCTCACTCTAATCCGTGTGACTGGGAGTCAGGAACTGGGGGTGTTAGAGTAAATAACACTGGCTGCTCTAACAAATGACCCTCAAATCTCAACACTTACCTCACTGGAGATTTCTCACTCCCACACAGGGGATTGCGGGTCAGATGTGGTGCGGGGTCTGCTCCACACAGTCACTCGAGGACCCTGAGTCCTTTCATCTAGTGACCTTGTCACCCTCCAGGGGCTCATCTGTGAAGCAGGATCTCCTGCCTCCAATGTCAGTACTTTTCCCACGTCCAAAATTCTAGTGCAACCATGTCAATTGGGGAAACTAAGGCCCCAGAGAGGAAGGACATGGCCAGGGTCACTCTGCAGACTAAGGGCAATTTGGGAGTAAAATCAGAGCATTCGGGCCTGTCAGCAACTTTAGATATGGTCATGTGCACACACACAACCCCCCCCCCCCGCCCGCCCCCATTAAATGTTGGGACACTAGGCCCAGAAAAGGGAATGAGTAGCGACATTTCTCCCAGAGTTGGGGTGCGTGGAGTTGCCATTCACTGAGCAATGACCACGGGATTCAGGGCAGCTGGGGCAGGGGGCGGGCGGGGGCGGGGGGGAAGCGGGGGCGGAGTGAGGCGAGGAGAGGAATGGTGATTTGGTCTGAACAGGCTGAGTGTGAGGTTTTTATGAGTTATCAGCCACTGGGTGAGTGGGCTGGAGTTGGGAGTGGATTGGCACAGGAAGCAGGAGTCCAGGCAGGAAACGGGGCTCTCCCAAAATCCTGGCAGAGCAGTGGATGATTCCAGAAGAGCCTGTTACCTGGGAAGAAAGCACTGACTCTGAACAGAGTCCAGGATTCCTATTGCACTTGGATGGGAACTTGCCCATTAGCAAGTCCAATTTGGAAGAGGAGGAAGAAAGAGAACTACGCCCCAGAATAGCACCCCACAGGTTGAAAGGACCCCAACTCTTTATCGAAGGGGAAACTGAGGCTGTCGCCAGCCCTCCATCCACACACCTCCCGGCTCTCAGCCCTTTGTCTCAGATGGCAGACGAGATTTCCTCCTATCACTGGCCTGCATCTCCCCTGCTCCAAGGCTGCTGGCCCAGGCTCAGCCCTCCCCGAACAGGGGCCTCAGAATAACCTTGGACCATCTCCTCTGGGCAGAAATTGCCTCCCGAGGAAGTGGAGGCCTTGAGGTTCTAAAGCCTTTCTTACCCACAGAGGGCAGTTTCCTTGTTTAGACCATGACTGCAGAGGGACACAGCAGCTCCTTGCCTCTCCATGAACAGACTGTCTCCCAGGCACAGAATTCCAGGAGCCTGCAGGTCACTGGGGAGGGGGGCACTGGAGAGGAGGCCCAAGGCCTTTCAAGGTTCGCTCAGGGGAACAGCAAGTCCCTGGCAGATGCTGGAGCCTGAAAGTTCATCCTGGCACCCAGGTTAGTGCCACTCTGGGCCAGTAGGAATCTCAGGGGATGTCCCATAACCTCACTCACCCACCTTCAAATCATGCTCACTGTCTCATCCTCCCCTTCACCTAACAAGTATTTATTGAGCACCTACTGTGTGTCAAGCCTCTTCTAGGCCCTAGAACTTTTTTGATAAAGCAGAGAAAACAAAGATCCGTGCTCTGAAGAAATGAATACTTTAGGAGAGGAATGGTTAAAAGAGACCTCCGTACAATTATGTTTACCCAGAGGCAGGAGGTATAGGTGTTGGGTGGACCTGAGTTTAAACCTGCTCTGTTCTCTGACCCTGGGTGGCCATTTAACTTCTCTGAGCCTCATGTGGAGATAACAATTTCCACCTTATCCTCAGTTGGTTAAATATAGAGTTACCTTATAATCCATCCAGCAAATCTGCTCCAAAGTTGTATTCCCAAGGGACATGAAAACATCATATCCACACAAAAACCTGTACTAGTACATGAATGTTCACAAAATCAGTATTCATAGTAGCCAAAAAGTAGGAACAACTCAAATGTCCATCAACTGATGAACGGATAAATAGAATGTGGTATGTCCTACCCTGGTCGGATGGCTCAGTTGGTTGGAGCATCATCCCATACACCAAAAAGTTGTGGGATCAATTCCTGGTCAGTGCACATATGTAGGTTGCAGGTTCAATCCCCAGTTGGGGCACATATGGAAGGCAACTGATTGATGTTTCTTTCTCACATTGATGTTTGTTTTATTCTCTCTCTCTCTCTCTCTCTCTCTCTCTCTCTTTCTCCCTTTGTCTCTCTCTAAAAATCAATAAAAACATATCCTTGGGGTGAGGATTAAAAAATAATAATAAATACAAAATGTGGTATGTCCATACAATGGAATATAATTCAGCAATAAAAAGGAATGAAGCACTGATACATGCTACAACATGGATGATCCTTGAAACAGTATGCTAAGTGAAAGAAGCTAGATACAAAAGATCACATGTTATATATTTGCATTTATATGAAATGTCCAGAATAGGCAAACCTATAGAGACAGAAAGTAATAATTAGTAGTTGCCTAGGGTCAGGAGGAACGGAAGAACTAGATGGCTAAGGAGTGTCGGGTTTCTTTATGAGGGTAATGAAAATGTTCTACATGTATTATGGTGATGGATACACATCTCTGTGAAGATATCAAAAGTCACTAAAGTGTACATATAAATGGGTGAGTTTTATGGTACACTAGAGGCCTGGTGCACGAAATACGTGCACAGGGTGGGTGGGTGTCCCTCAGCCCGGCGTGCACCCTCTCCAATCTGGGATCCCTTGGGGGATGTCCGACTGCTGGTTTATATCCCACAGGGATCGGGCCTACACTGGCAGTCGGACATCGCTCTCGCAATCCAGGACCGCTGGTTCCTAACTGCTCACCTGCCTGCCTGCCTGATTGCCCCTAACCACTCTGTCTGCCTTCCTGATCGCCCCTAACCACTTCTGCCTGCCTGCCTTATTGCCGCTCTCCCCTGCCGAGCTGATCCCCCTAATTGCTCTCCCCTGCTGGCCTGATCACCCCTAACTGCCTCTGCCTTGGCCCTGCCACCATGGCTTTGCCCGGAAGGACGTCTGGAAGGTCGTCCGGAAGATGTCTGGTCTAATTAGCATATTACCCTTTTATTAGTATAGATTAATTACATCTCAGTACAGCTGGGAAAAAAAAAACCTTCTACCATGTAGGGGTCTTTGAGAATTAAATTGCCTACCTAGCATAGTGTCTGACATTCGGTAGATAGCCAACGGATGCTAACTGTTATTCTGTTGATAATCCTTAATAGGCTGATTTATACAAAAGCTTAACAGTGTGTCTGTTGTCATCATCAGAATGGCCCAGCCTGTGGTAATCTGTGCTGTGGCTCGAGCAGATGCTCCTTCCTTACCCCCAGCCCCAGCCTTTTTGTTGCCTGTCCGTATCACAACCCAGCTCAGAGGCTGCCTCGGCGAAGCCTCTGTATCAGTCTACTCAAAGTCCCGGGGAATTCTCTGTCGTATCCCCAACAACAGGCATTCAGAGGCCAGCTCTTGTCACCATCTGGCTTGTTGCAAATTCTTTGTGAACATTCACCCCATGTGTCCTGCCCTGTGGGTCCAGCATGTCCCCTGGCACAGAGGGCATGGTCCTGTAACTAGCGTTTACACACACATACTCTGTCTTCCCTGGCACAGCACCTGTGAAGGGCAGAATTCTCAGATGGCCCTCATGACCTTCGCCCTCTGGTTACATGGCAAGAGGAATTTTGTCCATGTAATTAAGATTACTAATCAGCTGACCTTAAGACAGAGAGATATGTGGGCCTAACCTGATCACAGGCGCCCTTTAAAAGCAGAGTTTTCTCCTGCTGGTAGCAGAAAAGGCAGTCAGACAGATTCACAGCTGGAGACAGATTTGACTTGAGGGAGGTTCTTCACTGCTGAGGTGGAGGCGTCCATGGGGCAGGACCTCAGAGCGGCCCCTGGGAACTGAGAGCAGACCCTGGGGGACAACCAGATAGAAAACGGGGCCTCAGTCCCACAACCACAGGAATGGAATCCTGCCGATAATCCAGAAGCAGGATACTTCCCCAGAGCTGCTAGATAAGAGCCGGCCCAGCCCACACCTTGACTTGATTTTGGTCTTGTGAAACCCTGCGCAGAGAACTCCGTTGACCCACCTGGATTTCTGACCTATAGAACTATGAGGTAATAAGCACAGCTGACTCTTGAACAACACAATCTGAACTGCGTGGGTCCACTTGCATGCAGGTTTTTTTTCATCTTGTAAACAGACAACAAACTTATGGTGTCAGTAAATATAGTACACTACCCTAAATGTATTTTTTCTTCCTTATGATTTTCTTAATAACATTTTAGTTTCTCTAGCTTACTTTATTGTAAGATACAGTACATAATACATATAAAATATGTGTGAGTCGACTGTTTATGTTGTTGGTAAGGCTTCTGGTCAACAGTAGGCTAAGTTTTGGGGGAGTTAAAAGTTATTCCTTTTTTTCAGGTTTTAAAACTTTTTATTTGCATATTTAAAAAATTGTGCATTCCAATAATTAAAATCATTTTAACAACAAAAAATAATGGCACTCTGACTAAACTGCACTTTACAGCCTGCAGGACACCTTGGGCAGCTTGGTTTTTACTCTGGATTTCACTGTCGTCCCACCCAGCTCATTCCTTCACCAACATGCACGTTTCCCTTCCCTGCCAGCCAGCCAGGCAGGTGGGAGAGGCCTTCGTTGTCAGTAGTTCTGATGTGAAAACGGGCAGCACAGTCACTTAAGCTGATCCAACCTCTTTGCAAAAGTTATCCCTGGATTTTCAACTCTGCCAGGCGTAGGGTCAGCACCCTTTATCCCTGTGTTATGCAAATGTCAATGGGGGGTGTTATATTAAACTAATACATTTGTGATCATTTGTTATGAAACAATAGAGAATTAACATGGCACCGGCCTGTAGAGGAAAGTTTTATCACCATTTTACAAGCGACGAGGGCCAGAGAGGTGCGGCCACTTGCCCAGGATCGCACAACCCATTAGTGGCAGAGCTGAGAGGCTAGGGTAGGGATCAGCAGACATGTTCTATAAAGGTACAGATAGCAAAGATTTTAGGCTTTATGGGCTATATGGTTTACATCACAACTCCTTAATTCTAACGTTGTAGCACAAAAGTAGTATGCAAAAAAATGAGCTTGGCTGCGATCCAGTAAGATGTTATTTATGGACATTAAAATTTGAATTTTGTAAAATTTTCATGTATCATGAAATATTCTTCTTTTGATTTTCTTCAATCATTAAAAAAAAAAAAGCAAAAAATCCTTCCAGGTGAGTAGGCCACATGAAAACAGGCAGGGAGCCAGATTTGATCTGTGGGACATAGTCTGCCGGCCTATTATACCGCAGGCAATTCACTTTCCTTTCCTGGGCTATAAAAACAGAAGTCAGCCCAGCGGCGTGGCTCAGTGGTTGAGCGACGAACTATGAGCCAGGAGGTTACAGTTTGATGACGGGTCAGGGCATATGCCTGGGTTACGGCTCCATCCCTGGTGGGGGGTGTGCAAGAAGCAACCAAGTAATGATTCTCTCTCATCATTGATGTTTCTATCTCTCTCTCCCTCTCCCTTCCTCTCTGAAATCAATAAAAACATATTAAAAAACAAAACAGAAATCAAAGGAGACCAATGGTTTTCAAAACTGTTCTTCCCCCAGTCTCTAGCCCCAGGATACCACCCCTCTAAAAAAAACCTGACACAGAACTCTAGCATCAAAAACTGATCAAAAGGGTACATGCTCTGACTGGTTGGGAGGGGGCTAGGGTCTCTGCCTGCTCCTGCCCCTTCTACCCTCTGCTCCTCATGTATAAGAGACATGCTGGGAGGTCTGGTTTAGAAGTGACATGGTAGAGTTCCTGAGACTTTTCTATGGCCAGCAGGGGGGTTAGTGAGGGACAACCAAACAACTGAACAGCAGGCTGCATGGGGCCACCAGGCCAGCAGGCAGGTGAGCAGTCAGGAGCCAGCGGTCCCGGATTGTGAGAGGGATGTCTGACTGCCCCAGATTGGAGAGGGTGCAGGCTGGGCTGATGGGAACTCCCCTCATGTACGAATTTTGTGCACCAGACCTCTAGTCTATAACAATAAAAGCATAATATGCAAATTGACCGGACAACCAAACAGCAGAACGACCATCCAGACAACCTTCTGGATGACCATGCTATGACATGCACTAGCGCCAGGCCAGCCAAGGCGGGTGCGATGCGATTGGTCAGGGGGCCCCACCATCACTCCACGATCGCCCCACAGAGAGAGGCCCAGGCCACCAGCCAGCGATGTGGTGGGTGTGCGGGGCTGGCCAGTGATCGCCCCCTTAAGGGAGGCCCAGGCCAGCCAAGCAATCGCACCCCATGCCTGTCGCCTGCAGAGGGAAGCGACTGGTGGTGGGGGAGGGGAGTGCAGCGCCACACAGATGGCAAGCAGTGGCAGCAGCGGGGATGGGGGTGGAGCCAGCTGCCGGCAGCTGGGGGAAGGAAAGCCCTAATAGGCCCTGATTGTCAGCCAGGCCTAGGGACCCTATCCAAGGGGTCCCAGATTGAGAAAGGGTGCAGGCCGGGCTGAGGAACACCCTCACCCCCGTGCATGAATTTTGTGCACTGGGCCTCTAGTGATATATATAAAAGCTTAAGCAACCGGACAACCAGATGACCAGCCAGTAGCTATGACGCACACTAACCATCAGGGGGCAGACACTCAATGCAGGAGCTCCCCCCTGGTGGTCAGTGCACTCCCACAGCGGGAGCGCCGCTCAGCTGACAGAAGGGCACCAGATGCCAGGCTCACAGCTGAAGAGAGCAGCTGTGGCTGCATGAGCCTCTCACGTGGATAATCCCCTTGCACGCCCGAGTTTTGTGCACTACTTCGTGCACTACTTTGTGCCGTGCGGGATCGATGCGGACAGCAGGCTGGAGCCTGACAAGCTGGCGGGTAAGGCCTGGCTGCCGTGGTGCGGAGGTCCACTGATCCCTGCAGGCCAGGCCGAGGGATCCCACCGGTCTACAAATCCGTGCACCGGGCCCCTAGTATACTTATATTTATTTTCCCGTCCCTCTGTGGAACATGGGATGGCATCCTTTGAACTAGTTAGTCTCCAAAGCCTGAGATATCTAAGCCAGAGCTTCTCAACCTTGGTGCTTGACTCCTGAGATGGGATCACTCTTTCGGGGAGCTGCCCTGTGCGCTGCAGGATGTTTAGATGTGGTGGCATTGCCCCACCACAGTCATTCCGGTTGTGACAATCAAAAATGTCTCTGCACATCGTCAAATGTTCTCCGGGGGTTGGGGTAGGCAAAATTGCCTGGGGTTGAGAACACTGGCCTAAACCCCCACTTTCAGGAAGTCAAACCTCAGAATCCTGTTGCTATTTGGCATTAATGAATGTGCTCAGAGACTCTTCTTTAAAGATATTCCCACGCTAGATCTTGACCAGCCTTGGCTGCATTGCTGGCAGACCTTGAGATGCCCCCACTCCCCGAGTCTTCTTCCCTCCCTATGGGAATGAGCTGTGCTCCTGGGCAGGGGACAGAACCACCCACCACTATTGTATATCCCATGCCGTTCACGACTTACATCCACGGTGGTCCTACTACGCGCCAGCTTTGAGATGGCACGAGGAGGGTGAGGCGGGGGTAGGACATGAGATGTCCATATGTGCCCTCAAGGTGCTGTCTACAGGGTAGCCAGACATGTGAGTGAATAACTAGAATGCAGTGAGATATGGGAAGATGTTCACGATGAATTATGTGAAATGAAAATGAAAACTATTAAAAAGGGCATGCCATGTATGACCAGATTTTTGTAAAATGTGTAACTTAGAAAGAGTTATATCACAATGTTACAGTAGTTGGTTATCTCTAGGATGTGGTCCTGCAAAAGGATGCTGGACCCCTGTCCTGGAGGCAGGAGGTGGGGGAGGGAGGGAGGCTGCACTGCCAGGAAGATCATGGTTTCTCTCATTGCTTCTCTTCCACTTACAGATATAATAATAATAATAATAATAATAGCCAATATTACTAAGTACTTACTATAAGCCAAACACTGTTGCTAAGCACATTATATAATAACTCAGTTAACCCTCATAACAGCCATAAGAGGCCCGATTCCAGTGCTTATTGCTTCTCGTGGGCCCGAGAGGATGGGGAGGTGGGGGTAGGAGGGTGGGCAGAGCTTGTGCAGATGAGGCTGCATTTAGGGAAATGATGTTCTCCCTTTACAGGGTTGGCAACTGTCCTTCACAGACTGTGAAGGGGGTATTCTGCATGAGGGTCTGGAAGGTTCAGAACGACATGGTTTTGGCACCTCCTCTCCCCACCCCGACTCCCTGCTCCCCACGTATAGACTGTGGGACGCTGGGTAAGGCACTTGTCTCCCAGCCTCGATGACTTCACTGAGTGATCCTTAACAAGAAAAACCAATATAATATTGTACATCAACTGTAATTGAAAAATAAAATTCTTAAAAGAACATGAAAAACAGCTGGCTGGTGATGTTTGTAATAAGTGGGTGCGCCCCCTAGAAGCAAAAGCTGGTGACCATTTTCTCCTCTGAGTCTCCAACCTGGAGCCAGGGAATATCTGAGGCTGCTGGTTCAGAAAGGGTCTGCAAGTATATCCAAGCCCATGGGGCTCCCCAGAGATCCCAAAAGGTGGGGGAGAGGAAGAGGGAGCCAGGAGAATGGGCCAGATCCCTGGGTTCCAATCAGGACCTAGTCCCAGTGATCCTGGCCCTGCTGGGTCTGGCTGGGTCTTGAGCCAAGTCACAACCAGTCCTTGCCCTCAGAGAGTCACCACTGACGAAGGAGATTCTCAAATAGAGCCATTGTCATTTGGGAGTGCACCCTGCCAGCTCTGTGGGGAATCCTTGACATGGGTGAGGGGAATCAGGCCCTGCCTGTCCCCTGCCTTATCAGAGCAGCAGGAAAAGACAAAAACAAAACCCAGACAGACCTAGGCTGGTCTGGGAATCAGCTCCCTTTGACCCACAAAAACTTGCCAAGGTTTAACCAGCCTGTGACTTTGTCCGGGCTTTGTACCTACTACTCCTCCAGCCCGGATGCTCTGCCCCATCCCACCTTTCTAAGATAACTCCGGTGTCCTCCCATAGAAGAATTCACACACACACACACACACACACCTGATCCTCCCTCCAGACACCCCAAAAACCAGTCCACAAAAACTGCTTTTAGCCTGCACTTGTTAAACGCCCAGTGTTTAACCTCAAGTGCTTAACTCATTCAGTCCTAACAGGTTTTTTTTAAAATATATATATTTTTATTGATTTCAGAGAGGAAGGAAGAGAGAAATAGAAACATCAATGATGAGAGAGAATCATTGATTGACTGCCTCCTGCACACCCCACACTGGGGATCGAACCTGCAACTGGGGCACGTGCCCTGATGGAACCGTAACCTCCTGATTCATACATAGATCGCCGCTCAACCACGGAGCCCCGCCAGCTGAACCATCCTCAACATTTGAATCTTCAGCCCTCCTTTGACACAGGAGGAAGGTTCAGAGAAGAGAGGTCTCACATCAGGTGGGAGGCCTGCTCTCAAGCCCCCTTCTCCCAGGAGCTTGGGGCAGGAGCCAGGGGAAGCACCTACCCGCGGGCCTTTATTTCGGAGACTGACTTCCGCTAGGCTGTGAGGTCTTTGGGGGTCTCCCTGAGGGCTGGCTCTCAGACTGACCTAAGGGAGAAGAAAAGCCAGTTGCGTAAACGTAGTTTGCGGTAAAGCACTGAGGCCTGCGACTTTCCCGCTTTGGGTCTCAGTTTCCCTTGCTGTAAAGTGGGAGTAAGAAGGGGGGCTCCGGAATCCTAGATCCCTCTCCGGCGGGGCATTTGTGGCTCTCAGAGCAGTCGTCTCCGTTCCCTACCTCCCCACCCCCACCCTCACCCTAGGAGGGGGTGGGACGTAGTGGGGGCAGGACAGCCCCAAGGCCAGACGATTCCCTACTGTTCAGGGTAACAGCGGTCTCGGCGCTCCCCGGGCAGGAAAACCGTAAGCCTCGCCAGCCCCACGCGCGCTTTCGCTTTAAGGCCGGGCGGGGCGGCACCTGGAGCCGCCCCGGAGTCGCGGGAGCTGGTCCCGGAGTTTCCGCCAGACCCGGCGGCCGGCTAGGACCGGGATCCCAGGAGAGGAGCGGCGGGCCCCGCCCAGAGCCCGAGCCCAGAGGGCAGGTCCGCAGGGCCGGAGCCGGGCGGTCCCCCAGCCGGTCCTGGGCGAGCCCCGCGGAGTAGCAGATGAGCGGCTGGTGCGCGCAGCCGGGGACCGCGCCTGCGAGGGAAGTCGGCTGGGCACCTCCGCTCGGGTGCGAGGCGGCGGCGGCGGCGGACCCGACGGACGCGGCTGCGGGTAGGAGACAGGCGAGATCCCGGGACAAGACCCGGACCCGACCTTAGCGCTTCTGCGCGGCGCGGAGAGTGGGGCTCGGGATCGTCGCCAGGGCCGCCCCCTCACGGCCGGCGCCCCCTGCAGACCCGAGGGACTCGTTTCCAGGTGCTCGCAGCTCTCGGTCCGACGGCCACCATGCCTCTGCCCCCCGGACCCCCGCGCCTGGACCGCCCCTGACGCCTGCGCGCCATGGCTGCGCCCCAGGTGGGTACGAGCTTCCTCCTCTCGCTCCTTCGGGAGCAACCCGGCTGGTTCCGCCTGATGTCCAACCCGTCTGGTCCCTTTCCCTCACCTTGACCGCGGGGGCTTACTGGGCAGCCTGCAACTCGGCTGTCTTCTGCGTTGTAACTCGCTGAGCGGCCTTGGCCCACGGCCCCAGGCGCGCAGGGCCTCAGTGTAGGTGGAGATATGGGCACTTCTAGTTTAGACGACCTGGTCCAGTTCTTTACAGCAAACTGGCACCTAACGTTCCCTTGTGGGTAGCAGGACACCACGGTGTTATTGTGCCCATGTCACAGAGGAGGGAAGGGAGGCATGGAGAAGCTAGGTAACCTGCCCAGGATCAGAGCAGGGCCATTCTCTGTCCGGCTCCCTTGGCGTCACCGAGCTTCACATACAGCTTGCCATCTTGCCACCACATCTTCACAACTTACTTCTCCTCCCTGGGAGGTAGGAATTTGAGCTCAGAGAATTTGAGCTGCCTGAGAGAATGGCCGTAGTGAGCGGGGTCATCCATCAGATGCAAGGAAAGGCCTCCTGTGGCTGGTGGGAGGCGAGGGTGGCAGCTGCAGGAAGACGTCTGGGAAGATGAGGTGTTGGGCTGGGTCTTGAAGGGGTGTGGCTGTGAAATGAGGGTCCTGGATGGGGACAGAGGGCTCCCCAGCCTGGGAGAGCAACAGGTGTAGGGGCCCCCAGGTGGCAGGAGTTTGGATGTGTTTGTGTGTGGGAGGATGAGGGAGGTGAGCGAGGGCGCCAGCCTGGCAGGCTGAGTGCAGGGATCAGGGCTTCTCTGGGGTTGGGGTTATTCCCTCCAGGGCAGGGAGTTCCTTCTTCCTCCCCCAGCAGGGTACCGTGTACACAAGTGTGAGAGGTTGTTACCTGGCCCTTAGCGGGTCTGCCTAGGGCTGGCCAGCAGTGTGTGTGTGTGTCTGTGTGTGTGTGTGTGTGTGTGTTTAAAATACATTTTTATTGATTTCAGAGAGGAAAGGAGAGGGAGAGCGAGAGAAAAAAACACACAAAACATTAATGATGAGAGAGAATCACTCATCATTGATCAGCTGCCTCCTGCACGCCCACTACTGGGGATAGAACCTGCCACCTGGGCATGTGCCCTGACCGGGAATCGAACCATGACCTCCTGATTCATAGGTCGATGTTCAACCACTGAGCTACACTAGCCAGGCAGTGTGTGGGTTCTTGACCTTGTGCAGGAAAGATTGTGCAACAGGAGTCCAGGTGATTGAGAGTACTTGATTAGAGCTGTGGGCAGGGAGACAAGGAAGGGCTTAGGATAGAAGAAGCAACCGGAGAGCCTGGGCGGGGCTGCTTTTGCTCACTGCAAAGTCCGGGAAAATGGGGCCTTGGAGACAGGTTGCAAATCTCATGGGGACCCTTCGAAGTTAGGAGATGCACTCCTATAGGGGAAGAAGAGGAAAGGGAAAGGCAAGAGTTTATTCCAGGAAGGGGCGTACCTGCTGGGTCCTTTGTTTTGAGGGTTTTTAAAGGCTGAGAATTTAGGGGTGGTCTTAGAGGAGATTTCAATAAAATATTCATCAGCTTTTCCATGACCTCTTAGGGTCTGGTCTCTACTGATTGGTCAGCACCAGGGCAGGGTCATGAGTCATTGCAGCTGGTCCAGGAGTTGCCCACCAAAGGTTGCTGCTTTCCTGGGCCTGGAGCTGGAATACTACCGAGGCCTACATGCTATCTCTAGGGAGGTGACCTTTTGCATCTGGCTGTAAATTGCTTGGCCAGTGCATTCAGCTACCTGCCTCAGTTTCCCTATTCTACTTGCCAAGGAATCTTCCTAGCTTCTTACTATCCTGCCTCAAGGTAAGTAAGCTGCCAGAAAGCAACTCTGAAACAGGTCAGGGGAACCTTGGGCCAGGACACCTGCTGCTGATAATCAGCCAGAGCTCCGATCTGTAAATAACGAAAACCACCGCACAGCAACGGAACAGGCTGTCCTCCACCCAGTGGACACCGGCGCCCTCCGTCCCTGGAATGGCAGGTAGCCTGTGTCCTGCCTGCCTACAGGGGGATCCACATGGAAGGAGGGAGACCCACACAGAGGGAGGTGCCCTCACCGGTGAGAGCATGCTAAGGGCAATTGCAGGGGCTTGTCTGAGGAGGACAGTGCATTCTAGAGCGTGAGAAGGGCCTGTGCCAAAGACTTACAGATACATCTCTTCACAGCAAGGTCTCACCTTCATATACTTAAACATTCAGATAGATCTAAGCTGTGCACACACCCAGGGATTTGAGTTAGACTAGACCTGGGCTGGCCAGCAGTGTGTGTGTCTGTGTGTGTGTGTGTGTGTTTAAAATACATTTTTATTGATTTCAGAGAGGAAAGGAGAGGGAGAGAGAGAGAAAAAAAACACACATTAATGATGAGAGAGAATCACTCATCATTGATCAGCTGCCTCCTGCACGCCCACTACTGGGGATAGAGCCTGCCACCTGGGCATGTGCCCTGACCGGGAATCGAACCATGACCTCCTGATTCATAGGTCGATGCTCAACCACTGAGCTACACTAGCCAGGCAGTGTGTGGGTTCTTGACCTTGTGCAGGAAAGATTGTGCAACAGGAGTCCAGGTGATTGAGAGTACTTGATTAGAGCTGTGGACAGGGAGACAGGAAGGGCTTAGGAAGAAGCAACCGGAGAGGCTGGGCGGGGCTGCTTCTGACACGGACCTCGGACAGACTGACAGTTTTCTAGCCCCATGTCCTCGGGACATGTTGCTGCTCTGAGGATCCCGTGATGGGACGCCAGTAAAGTGCTTGGTGTGATGTCCAGCCCATGTAAATGCCCAGCACACACCTGCTGCATCATCATTGTGTATGGAGGCCCAGGGAGAAATGGAAAGGAAACATCCACCTGGGGATCATGCTCATCTCTGCGGAGCAGGCTGAACGTTCTTCTCTATTTTGCATTATTATCCCCCTCTGTGGTTTCCTCCTCTTCCCACAGGAAAAAGCATCGTAAGTTCCCTGATGCAGGAGTGAGTTCTTCAGGTGCTGAGAAATCAGTTGTATCTGGGTGTGGGCAAAGTCTCTCACCTGTCTGGCTCCTGTCTCATTGGCAAAACAGGAATTTCTTTCCCTGCCCTGTTGTGAGGAGTCAGATGAGATGCTGGGTATGAAGGGCAACTGTCAAGTGCTTTTTCTCTTGACAGCCTCTCCTTGCTGTCTGACTTTGGGGGGAGGGAAGTCAGGTTCTTTTCTTCCCCCATGAAAATGCCTGAGCTGGAGACAGGAGGCACTTGCCCCAAAGACAGATTCACAGGCAGAGAACTGCAGGTAATTTGCAAATGGCCCAGAGGGATTGGTGTATATTATAGATTCTCTCGTTACATGTGTAGATTCTCTCTCCCACATGTGCATGCACACACGTACACCCACACACTTTTAAAAAATATGTATTTTTTAAATTGATTTCAGAGAGGAAGGGACAGGGAGAGAGAGATAGAAACATCAATGATGAGAAAGAATCATTGACAAGCTGCCTCCTGCACACCCACCTCCACTGGGGACCAAGCCCGAAACCCGGGCATGTGCCCTGACCAGGAATCAAACTGTGACCTCCTGGTTCATAGGTCGACACTCAACCCCTGAGCCACATCGGCTGGACCACACACATTCTCTTATTGATAACATGGGTGGATTTATTTCTTAACCACACACATTTAATTTAATATAATTTATTTATTGATTATTTTTTTTAATTGATGAGAAAGAGAAAGAGAGATATCAATGTGAGAGAGAAACATTGATCAGTTGCCTCCTGTATGCACCCTGACCGGGGAGTGAGCCCTCAACCTAGGTATGTGCCCTGACTGGGAATCAAACCTGCAACCTTGTGGTGTACGGGACGACACTCCAGCCAACTGAGCCACACGGCCAGGGCACCACACATACATTTTAAAACAGATTTGGGAACATATTCTTTAAAATTTTTAAGTTTATTTTCGATTATAATTGACATTCAGTATTATATTAGTTTCAGGTGTACCACATCGTTATTCAACATTTATACACCTTACAGAGTGAGCCCCACAATAAATCTAGTAACCATCTGCCACCCTACATAGTTTATTGCGATGATATTGACTCTGTTCCCTATGCGGTGCTTTCCATCCCCGCGACTTAGGTTATAACAGGAAGTTTGTACTCCTTAAGCCCCTTCCCCTTTCCACCCCCCCTCCTCCCCTCTGGTGGGAACATGCCCTTTTGAAATCTGAAGCTCCACCTACTGGATCTGGAACATTGTGCACACCCCTCTGCTCCCCTAGGAGCATGCCTTTGAACAGCTGCTCCCCAGGGCATCGCTCTGATGTACCCCGTCTGGCTGGGCAAACTCCCATTTGGGAGGTGTTTCTGGCCATTGACGTCTCCCTGAGGTCTGTGAGTTCCCTGCTCCTCTGGCTCAGCGTTTGGGAGGGGAGATGGAACCACACCGAGTTCTCCTGGCAGCCTGCTGGAGCACCTGCTCCTTGTGCAGATGAGGCAGCAGGCCCGGAGCGGTGGAGAGGCTCAGCCCAGGACACAGCCCGGGAGCGGCGGTGTGGGGACCAGGGCCAGGCCTCTGCTTCAAGGCTGGGTGCTGAAGCAGCTGGAATCCTCTGGAATCCCCCCTCACCCGTTCTTCCAGCTGTGAGCAGGCTTTTCACACAACAAATATTTGGCCAGCAACACTTTCCCCCTCACTTAAGGGAATTTCTTTAACAAATTTTTATTTAGCAGCTGTTATGTGCTGGGCTTTGGGGGATAGAGCAGAGAACAGGGCCAATATGGACAGCAAAGGAGAAGTTAATCACAGACAGGTAAGTACTGTGGTCCAAGAAGGCCGAGCGGATTGGGTATTTAAAGTGTCACCGGCGAAGGTTTCGTGGGTGGGGCTGAGCGGAGCCTTGAGGGGGGATAATGGGCAGTTACCAGGAAGAGAACAGCATGTAAAACGCCTTTGGGGACCACACAGATGTATGTTTTAGCCCCTTCCTGTCTGGGGCCAGGCTTCCTCCCAGTGTTTTTTGTGGGTTTTTTTTCCTGTGCATGTTTTCTTTACTGAGTTGAGATAACACTATATGGGTAATTAGGTATTCTAAGTTGAAAAAAGTAAGATATCAAAAGCATTTCCCTCCTGTTGTTAAACATTTGTGCTGAGCTTGATTTTTTAAAAAATAAGTCATTAATAGTCCTTCTAGAGGTTGTGCCATGGTTTACCCACCATTTCCCTAGAGTTGGACATTTTGGCTCTTTCCAAGTTAGGGTCATTATAAATAAGGCCACAGTGGACATTTTTGTGCGCAATTTTGCTTCAGATCATGAATTTTACCTTCAGACATCTCCGCGCCCTCCTTCACGCTTGCTCCCTTTCCTGTCCTGCATTTCGTGTCTTCCTCTGTCAGATGGAGGGGACCCTGTCGACCCCTCGGGATTGTGACTGGGTGAAGTGAGGAATGTGTCACCAGCCAGCCCGATCCTGGCAGGCCCGATGGACCCAAGAGGTGTTTGCTCTTCTCCCTCCCAGCCTGTGGAGTCTTATACCCACTGGGCAGATGAGGCCTCTGAGGCCTGGAGGGGGCCCGGAGCAAACATCACCACCCTTACTGAACTCCTCCTCGATCCCAGGCGTGGTGCTAGCAACTTCAGACACATCCACTGTGACCTCCAAAACAGCCCCGCAAAGTTAGGAGCATCATCTCCATCACACGGATGAGGACACTGGGGCACAGAGAACTCAAATGACCTCTCCAGGGGTGCCCAGTGACCTCAGGTGGAGGAGAACTAAAACCCAGGCTCCCAGTACTTGGCAGGCTGCTTACATGCCCATTTCTTCTCCCCTTTCTCTCTGCATGTCCAGAACTGTGACAGGGGCCGAGTGGCCTCCACCCTCCGCTACTGCACGTCTGTCAGCGGCACAGTGTTTCTGATCGCCGGGACGCTCTGCTTCGCGTGGTGGAGCGAAGGGGATAAGGGTGTTCAACCCAGCCAGCCGGCCCCACCCACTGGGTACCCTGCGCCCGAGGCCCCCAGCTCCTTGCTCAGGTCCATCAGCTTCTTCTGCTTTGGGGCAGGCGGCTTGCTGCTGCTCCTTGGCCTGCTGTGGTCCATCAAGGCCCATGCCTGGGGGTCACCCCGAAGTGACCCATATCACCTCTCCAGAGACCTGTACTACCTCACTGTGGAGCCGTCGGAGAAGGAGAGCTGCAGGTTAGTGGGGAATGGCGGGGGCTGCAGGTTGGGGCCATAGGTGGGGCACCATTCCATCTTCATGCATTTGCTCAGCAAACTCTCACGGGGTTCATCCCCAGGACCAGGCTTTGTCTATGCCTTGGGAACTTGAAGGGTGATCAGCACAGTCCTGGAGTAGTTTAAAGCCCCATGACAGAGGTAGAGTGGCCTCCCCATGGGGTAGTTAGAGCTGTGAGAGAGGCATAGACACAGTCCTGTGGAGATCTGGGGAAATCCAGGAAGGCTTCCTGGAAGAGGTGGAAAGCTGAGCTCTGCATGGTATGGGGCAGAGTAGCACAGTGGTTCAGAGCTCAGGCACAGGCGTCAGACTGACTGGGACCTTCTCCTGGTTCTACTAACTAGCAGTAGGACTTCAAGTAGATCATGCAACCCCACTGAGCCTCAGCCTCGTCTGAAATAGGAATAATAACAGCAGCAATAATAGCAAACACCTGTGTAGTACTGACCATGGGCCAGACACTGTTCTATGTGCTTTTCATATGTTTAGTCTTTTAATCCTTATAGCAGTCCTCTGAAGTAGGTACGGTTATTTACTCCATTTACAGATGAGGAAACGGAGGCACCACAATGTTACTAAGTAACTTGCCCAAGGACACCCAGGTAGTGTATGTCAGGGCCAGGACTCGGACCAGAGTCTGTGCTGTCACCCATTCCCTGGCTCGAGGGACACAGGGAGAATGAAATGAGATGATGCGTACGTAGAACTTAGCCCAGTGCCTGGCGTACAGTAGGTGCACAGTAAATGTCAACTTTTCCTCGAGAGGCTAAGGTGGCGAGAGGCGGGTGAGGCAGGCAGAGTAGCACGTACAAAGGCTCAGGGGAAGGCCGGGGGGCGGGGCAGAGACAAAAATCTTGGAATAGACAACATTTCTCAAGCTTCATTTTTATTTTTACTCTCTCTTAGGAGGCTCTTTAGGCATTTTTTTTCTCAATCCTCCCCTGTAAAGTTTAAATACCACAGTTACATTATATATGTGTTTATGTTCTGTATGTGTATCTGTGCTTTATCTCACCAATACCAAGAGCCAATTTTTGCCTTGTTGAGTAAGTGAATTATGCCTGCACCTATTATGTATTTATTCATTCGACCAAGTATTGGGTGTACCCACATGTCAGGGGCCTACGTACATCTTCTCCAGCCCTCTTTCCCCTGCAAGGCAAGAACTGGTGCCCTGTCCGGCCGACATGGCTCAGTGGTTGAGTGTCGACCTATGAACCAGGAGGTCACGGTTTGATTCCTGGTCAGGGCATATCCCCAGGTTGCAGGCTCAATCCCTAGTGTGAGGCATGCAGGAGGCAGCCGGTCAATGATTCTCTCTCATCATTGATGTTTCCATCTCTCTCTTTCCCTCTCCCTTCCTCTCTGAAATCAATAAAAATATATTTTTAAAAAAGGGGGAGGGGAATGCATGCTGAGTTAAGGAATGTAACAGGTTATTCCCACTACTGGCTTGTGAATCCTTGAGGTCAGAGACAATAGAGTATTCAACAGAGGCCACTTAGTCCAATGGCTGGGCCTTGGTTTGACCCGACTGTCAGAAGGGCAGGGCCTTGGAAACTCTCCAGCCAAACTCTTCACTTTTTGGGTGAGGACCCAGGTTGCAGAGAGACCGGTGACTGGTCACACCACAAGTTAGTGGTCAGCTGGAACCAGGCCAGGCCTCAGGGCCCTCTGGCCCAGAGCTGGCCCTTCCCACCCAGGGTGGCCTGAGTGTAGGGGTGGGTGTTGTCTGTACACACAGCCATGTTGACCCAACAGGGCCCGGGCCACAGCTGCAGGTGGGGCCACCAGCCTTCACTCCCAGCCGGGCCAGGGAGGAGGCCCTCCCAGGAGGCCGCAGAGTGCTCCAGGGTTGGAGACCCGTCTTAGATTCAGAACTGGGTGCTGGGGGTCAGGGAGGCTGCTGCTGTTCATGCCCTGTCCCTGGGGCTGACTCAGCCCAGCCCTGCCGCCTGGGAGACCAGCATCTGGCCCCCAGGGGGAGGTCACTCTCCTGCTCCTGTCCCAGGCACCTCACTCTCTGAAGATAAACCCAGGTCAGAGAGGCCTTCTGGGCTGATGGCTTAGCCAGGTTTTCCCCCCTCTTGGACCTCATTCTCCATTTATCTACTTGTTCTTTCACACATTTAACAACATTTACCGAGTACTGTGTGCTGGGTCCTTTGCAGGGCACCGACAACGCCACACTGGACAAAACCCCTGCCCTCTCAGGGCTCCCATCTTATGTGTGATCCCCTAAATAGGGTGGCTAGACAGGATGCACCCCAGAGCCACCACCCTCAGTGAGCACAGCAGAAATGCATGGTCCTATTCAGACAGGAGGGTTTCAGTCTCTGCTCTTTTCTTTGATAAGCTGTGTGTCCTTGGGCATGTTACTTAGACTCTCTGAGCCGTGTCTGATTCCTCATCTGTCAGCTACTAGGATTGTTGTTAGGTTCAGATGAGATGACAGGTGGGGAAGTGCGTACACTTTAAAGTTCGTGCACACATTATCTTTGGCTGCCATTAGGATACTTTATAGTTTACAATGGATGCTATGCCCACTAACTGATTTGAGCCTCAACTGCTCGTAAGTGGAGCAGCTTATGAGGGAAGTGTGAGGATTAGGCCCATTTTACAGATGAGAAAGCTGAGGTTTGGAGAGTTTAGGCGCTGGGTGGGGAGAGATGTGATAGATGGAGTTGGCTGAGTTTTGCAGCCAGACAGAGCTGGGGCTTTGCTGCCTGGTTGCTGTGTGGCTTTCACTTATCTGTACCACCCAGGGTTGTCATGAATGTGAGATAGATTAGAGGGCTGAAGTGTCGGGCAGGTAGTATGTCATCCCCGTCCCTTCCCCTTTTCCTACCATGTTTGCCTGACTCTGCTGAGGGCTGGGGAGCTGGCGCCAGGCCAGGTCTTCGGCCCCAACCAGGCTCCAGAGAGTGGTGAGCCCAGCCCTGAGGAGCTTCCTGTGCTTGGCACCATAGTGGCAGCTGGCCCCGTGCCACCGCAGGGTGCCACACCCGGAGCACCATGGACAGAGCCTCCTCCGGCGTGTGCGCTGTGGCCACCCTGCACGGACACTTGGCGCTACATGAGGGCTGCTCCAGTCTGCTTCCAAGCAAACTTCCTGCTGCAGGCTCACCTCACCTGTGCCCTGCCCTGCCCTGCCCATGGTTAGCGCTGGGGTGGCCCCAAGCACATCCAATGCCTGTGTCATGTCTCCAGAGCTTGGAGAAGAGGGGAGCGGCAGAGGTGTGGCTGAGAAGTGACCAAGGCAGGAGGGGCTGGAAGCCTTCTTACCTCCTTTTTTTTCTGAGTGTTGTCAAAGCTTTTTCCACTTTTCTCTGCCTTGAATCTATAAAATGAACATCGTTACCCCCATTTCACAGATAAGGAGAAAGAGGCTCAGAGAGGGTTGTGAACACAGCCTCGGTCACACAGCAATAGAACCTGGTTTGCCTGCCTCCAGGAGCAACGATCTTCGCCTGCCCTCACCTGCAAAGGATGCTGGGAGTGCAGAGAAGGATGAGGTCTCTTACTAGCTTCCTCTGCTGCGAGGCTCCTGGGCTGGCTCCGAGGAGGAGGGTCTGGGAGAGAAGTTTGGAAGAGCACTGGGTGGGGAATCCCAGCTTTGGCTCCTGGCGGGTGCCCTCCGTCACCATGACCTGCCTGTGGCTGGAGCAGCAAGTCTGCCTCCCCGTGGGCCGCCCTGAGGGCTGCGTTGCCCAGAGACACGCCGTGTCCCCAGCGGATAATGGGTGCTCACATGAGGGGCATCCGCAGGTCCCAGCTTGGCTCCTCCTAACCCCTGGAGCGAAGTCCCCTCCACTTCCTCCTCTGTCCTCTGGGCCAGCCTCTGCCATCGGCCGCTCCTTTGTCTAGATAGGCAGGTCCGCTGTGTGGGCCGAATGGCTTCCCCGCCAGCTGCAAACTGGTGACCCTGGGCGAGGGACAGCCCTCCTGCGGGAGATCCGGGGTGAGCTTTGCTCCCCACGCCCCTTCCTCCAGGAGACCTTGGAGGCGTGGTGGCTGGCGGCCATTTACAGAGCATGTGCCAAGCAGCCCTGCATCATCTCATTTAATCCTCATCCAGTTCTGTGGGGGAGGGGCCATTGTCCCCATTTACAGAGGGGAAACTGAGGCTCAGATTAATGGAGTTACTGATCCTGGTCGCCCACCAGGAATGTGGCAGAACAGGGAGTTGAACCGGCCAGTGCGCAGACTCACAGCCAGGCCTCGAGGGACTGAGGTGGGAAGGGACTTTCAGGATCACCTAGTGAGCCCCTGTATCTGACCGTATCGCCCCCAAAGCAGAAGCAGGCCTCGGGTCAGTGACACTCCCACCCCACAGAGTCCTACGGGGGGGAGGGAAAGGGACTCCCCAGAGATGACCCCCTGGGGCCTTGAGGGGCCTGAGGGCTGGGGTCCGTTCTTGGAATCCAGCTGCAGAGCCTGGATGGAGGAGCCTCGGGACCTGGTCCCTGCCTCACGTCCCTGCCCGGTGGTTCATTTCAGGGAGCTGGAGGCCAGTCTCAGAGACAGGCGTGGCTGACGCTATCTCCGGGGTAGACAAGCAGAGGTACTCCCTGGGCGGAAGGACCACATCAGGGCCTCCGGCATCCAGATGCGCAGGAGAGCTGAGGTCTCCCATCCTGCTCGGAGCGTCCACAGCTCTGGCTCTTGTGAGATATGACAGCCCGATCGGGTGTGGCTCAGTGGTTGAGCGGCGACCCAGAAACCAAGAAGTCACCGGTTTGATTCCCAGTCAGGACATTTGCCCAGATTGTGGGCTTGATCCCCAGTAGGGGGCATGCAGGAGGCAGCCGATCGATAATTCTCTCTCATCATTGATGTTTCTATCTCTCTCTCCCTCTCCCTTCTTCTCTGAAATCAACAAAAATATGTTTTAAAAAAGAGGTATGACAGTAGGCCGGGAACCCTTCTGCCTGTGGACCATCATTCAGTCTTTCAACAAACACCCCCCAGCATCTGCCCTCAGCTCCATGACCCTCAACGTCAGTCCCTGCCCTAGAGGACAACCAGGTGGGGTCTGTGTGGAGCAGGAGAGCACTGTGGGAGCCCAGAGCACTATGGGAGCTTTGCTGGGGGAGCTAGCAGTCAGGAAAGCTTCCGAGAGGAGTCTCAGGGGACAAGTGGGGACGAGCAGCAGGGAAGGGTGAGGCGGGTGAGGACTCTCCCTACAGAGAGAGCCGAGGAGGCCTGGTGAGCACGTGGGGGAGGGCAGGGTGGGTGGGATGGACGGCTGAGGTTGGCAGGGCCGCTCATGCCAAGCTCCAAGTGTGTATATGGGGTCCCGGGGGACCCGCAAAGAGTTTGGCCCAAGGCAGGGCCCTCCATCTCCCTCCCTGACACGCTGTGGGTTTCCCCCTGCCCTTGCTAACAGCCTCTGTTCTCCTGTCCCTCTAGGACCCCAGAGCTGGTTGCCATCCCCACTTATGAGGAGGCCGTGCACTGCCCACTGGTTGAGGGGCCCCTGGCACCACCTGCATACCCCACGGAGGAAGACCTGCCGTGCAGCGCCTCCGGGGCTGCCCTGCTTGGGGACCCGCCCGCCTCGCCTCCGCCCAGCTACGAGAGTGTCATCCCTGCTGCTGCTGCCATCCCTGGAGAGACAGTACCAGCTGGTTCAGACCACAGTGGGAGGCGGGGAAAGGCCCCTCGCAGGCCCTGAGTCCAGAGACAAAGCATGAGCTTCTTGCAGTGCCTGCCACGGGGCCTGGCTCACAGCAGGCACTCCGCGGACGTTGGCTTCTCAGGGCTGTGTTATCCTGTTGCTGTGTAACAAGTGCTTGAAGCGAATCCCTTTCATTCTCTCTCCCGGCTCTGGGGGCTTCCTGGGCCCAGCTGGTGGTTCTTCTGCCCCATGCGATGTGTGTGGGGCTGCCATCTCGGGGGACCCGTGGGCCAGAGCGCCCAAGAGGGTGCACTCCGCCCGCTGGCAGGTAGGGCTGGCCGTCAGCTGGGAGAGTTTATTGTGCAGATGAGAAAAGGGGGGCCCTGAGGCAGAGCCAGGACTGGCCAAGGTCACACTGAGTTCATAACCAGAAGGTCATGGACTCTGCATTCAGAACACGGTGCTGGTTCCGCCATGGACCAGCGGAGTGACCTTAGACACGTGGCTTTTCCTCTTTCTGCCTCAGCGTGCTCACCCATAAAATGGGAATTGGGAGTTACAGTGGCATCACCTTCTGCCTCAGAGCTCGGCTGAGAGGATTAAACCAGATGCGAGCTGCTGACATGGAAAGCCCACATTGACGCTGCAGCTGAGTGCTAATGCATCTGATAGGCAGTGTCTATGGAGTGTGTAGTGATTGTCAGAGTTGTTCACAGAGGTAAGCCCCACCCCCTCCACCCGAGGCACATTCAGCTTCTGCTCCCATATCTCCCGGGACAGGGAGCCGGTTACCGCTCCTGCTTTCCTTCTGTCCAGCTACATTATTCATCCCTACATCTCTGTACCACCCCATTCTCAGATGAGCAAGCCAGCTTAGAGAGGTTAAGTAACCTTTCCGGGGTCACACAGCAAGCAGGGACTCAGAGTCCTGGGGCTCAGCTGGGCATTCACCGAGGGCATACTGTATGCTGGGCCGCCCTCTGCCCTGGTTTTACATCCTCAAGCCTGCTCTGCTGCAGGTGGTGTTCCCATTTAACAGGCCTGGAGACTGAGCCTCAGGGAGGTAAAATCACAGAGAATAAAGGCAAAGCCAGAGCTTGAGCTGCCCTCCCTCCCTCCTCCCTCTCTTTCTCTCCCTCTGTCTCTCTCTCACACACACCATATGAATCCTGAGGATATGGGTGGGGATTGATCTCTCTCTCTCTCTCTCTCTCTGAAATTCCTAAAGGGTTAATGGGATCCCAGCTGGGAAGCAGAGCCCAGCCTCCCTCCTACCCCAAAGCAAGGCCTCTCCCCCAGGCAGGTGAGTTAATGAGTTGCAGGTTGGCCAGGAGGCACCTCCTTTGCCTGGTGGGAGCTGGAAGGCGTGGAGGGAGGGCGGGGTGGGCTGGAAGACTGGAAAACCCTTTTCTCTCTGTACCAACTAATCTGAGAGGCCCCAGCAGGGGCAGTGACTTGCTCAAGGTCACCAGCACCTTGGGGGTTGAGTCAGAGCCATGGAGCCAGTCTCCCATCAGGCAAGCCACCCGACCGACCCTCTGAGCTGCAGTGGCCTCGCTGTGAACTGGGGACCCTTGTGCTCCCTGGCAGGGCATGGGGTGGAGAAGCCATGTGAGGCCGGGTCTGCCATTCCACAGCCCCCGGTAGGCACTGGTTTACTCCTGGGCCCGGCTGTTGGCGTCTTCACCACTCAGCGGCCACATCTGGTGCCTGCCACCAGGCCTGGGATGTCAGGGACCCTCCGAGCTTAGGCCTGTCCCCCACTTTCCCTCAGCTTATCCTTCCGGTTGGCTGGTGAGCCTGACCCCTGCAGCTCTCCACCCCAAATCAGTCAGAAATTTCCCAACTAAATTTCCACAGCACCCCCCTCCTCCCCAGCAACTAATTCTAAACATTGTTCTCTGCAGTCTTGTCCCCCTGGGTTTCTGCTAGAGCCTGGCCATTGCCCCTCACTGCCACCATCTCTTCTTGCTTCTTCTGACCTGACCTCAAAACCAGAGGATCGTCATAAAATTAAAATCCGATCTGTCATTCCGCTGCACACCCCTTTTAGAGGCTCTCCGTTGACCCCTGAGAAAGACGTTGGAAACCTTAGCATGACCCCAGGAGGTTCCAGCCTGTGCTTCCTCTCCAGCATCCCTCTCCTCCGGAACTGACGCCCACCCCTCCGTTCCCAAATACCAATCCAGAGACTACCCTGCTCCAGCCCCCGAGGATACTGCAGCGAGCAAAGTCCCCGCCTGGGCACTCGGGTTCTAGTTGAGAAGACAGACAAGAGACAAGATAAATAAACGATGTATACAGTATGCATGATGGCAATGGACAGCTGGGGAGGACAGGGAGCACCGGGGGGAGGTGGTGATATCACCCCAGGGAAGACCTCACCGGAAAGCTGACATTTGGATAAAGACTTGAAGGAGGTGAGGGAGGGGGCCGTCACATATCTGGAGGAAGAGCATGGCAGGCAGCAGGAACGGGCAAGCGCAGTTTACCCTTTCTAGGGAGCCAGAGTGGCGGGAGGGAGGGAGTGAGGGGAGGCATGGCAGAAGATGAGTTCAGAGGGGTGGTGAGGTGGGTGACATGGGCCAATTGTCTAAGCTCCTCTCGGCCATTTTGAGGTCTTTGGCTTTACTCTGGTAAGACAAAGTCATTCCAGGGTTCTGGGCAGGAGTGACAAGGTGTGACCTGGCATTTGGATTGGAGCGAGACTTAGGGGGCAAGGGTAAAAGCAGAAAGCACTTAGGGGGACAGCGATGTGGGGGCTCAGACCACGCTGATGAGCAGGAGTGGGGGGAGAGAAGTGATTGGATTCTTATGCCTTGGAGGCAGAGCCAACAGGATGTAGGTGTGAGAGGGGAGGTGAGGATAGAGCCAGGATATGTGGGCACTGGCCTGGAGAACTAGAGGATGGAGTTGACCTGGGAGGAGTAGGTCTGGGGAGGGAGGGGCGGAGCCTGCAGTGCAGGGGCAGGTGTATGCATAGCATTTAAAGTTGCATCTCCAGCCCTGGTCAGTGCTTACTTGCCCTGGGCTTTTGCACACGCCCGTCTCTGTCTGAACTGCTTTGATTGCCCTGACAGAGCTCCAGCTGACTCCTCAAGGATCCCTTCTGTGACTCTCCCCTTCATTCCTCGCCCCAACCCCCAGCCTCTCCCCCCCCCCTCTCTCTGCTTGGTGCACATGTTGGACCTCAAGCGTATCTCAGAGCCTTTACCATATTTTACCCCAGAAGGAAGGACCAAGTGCCATCCCTCTCTGAAACCCCGTGTGTATCAGAGTGCCTCATGCCTCCAATCCTGCACGTAGCAGGGGCTCAGCAAGAGACTGAGGGGACCGGTTTGAATCCTGGCTCTACTATCGACAGGTTCTGAGACCTTGAGGCGCTCACTCACCTTGCCTCCATGAACCTCAGTATCCGCATCTGTCAAATGGGTGTGATCTCTCCCCCCTCCCCCTGCTTCTGAGGCTATTGTGAGGATCTTAAATTCCATACACAGGAAGAAAACAGTGGTTAGCGCGCCCCCTGCTGGAGGAGGACAGACTCCTCAACCTCTCCCTCACTTTGCAGGGGAGGGAGGTAAAGGTCAGAGGCCACAGGGCGGGGAATGGGAACCAGGGATAGGTAACCCAGCACGGTCAGAGAGCGCACCATGCACACCTGTTTGTCCCCGCGTATCTCTCACACCGGCTCTGTGGAAGCGGTTAGATTAGACGCATTTAGCTGAGCGCCTCCTTGGCCCAGAGCTTCTTACTCCTCACATTTAAATTTGTTTAAAGAGGAGATAAAAAGGAGAAAGGAGGCTGGGTCGTAGAGAGGAACGGAAGGGTGGGGAGAGGAGCAGAGTGCTCTGGTGCCTGGGAGGCCTCTCAGGAATGGTTAAGGACCAGATCCATCTATATTGGGGTTGGGGGTGTGGGTCCCAGTCCCTGCTCAGCCACAAACTCAGTTTGGGGAGATCTTGGCCAGTCCCTTCTCCTCCCCGGCCTCAGTTTCCTCGCCTGTGAAACGGGCATAATAACTCCTCTCCTGCTCCCCTCTACCGTGCGGGCGGGCGGGCGGGCGGAAGGACAGGGGCATGACCCAAAGGGTGTGAAAGCGCCTTGCCGAGCGCATGCTACTCCGCCACAAGGGGGCGCGAGGGGCTCCCGCTGGACCGGGACCACAGAGATCCGCTCCCACCGCCCAGTAGCCAGGACCAGAGAGCGCAGGCTGGGCCCCTCTGGACCTGGGGCCCCGCGCTGCTTCCCTTCTCTGGTCCTCTCTGTAAGACCATGATAATAGTGTTTCTTTGGTAGCTCCTGCCCTTCTGCTAAGCACAGATTACAAAGCATTTTCTCTTCCATTAGGTCCTGCACAATACCAGGGAGGTGGCCCCGATACCACCCTCAGTCCTCACTCAGGTGACAAAACTAAAGGCAAGCCAGGCCGGTGTGGCTCAGTGGTTGAGCACTGACCCATGAACCAAGAGGTCACTGGTTCAATTCCGGTCAGGGCACATGCCTGGGTTGCAGACTCAATCCCCAGTATGGGGCATGCAGGAGACAGCCGATCAATGATGTTTCTATCTCTCTATTCCTCTCCCTTCCTCTCTCTCTAAAAATCAATAAACACCAGATATTTAAAAAACTAAAGCCAAGAGTGGAGTCACCATCTCAGGAAGTCAGATCTGGACTGGACCTGGTGACTCTCAGCCCGTCTCGGTGACCCTCAGCAGCCTTTTCCCGGGAGGCTCTCCTGAGCTCTGTGACAGGGGCCTCCTCTGGACCTGGGGCAGTCGCTGCAAACCCGCTGGGATCTCAGAGCTGATGAAAGAGAAGCCGCTGCTGGAAAAGGTGTGTGTGGGCAGAACAGCAGGCAGAGGGTCTGGGGTGAGTGTAGGTGCGGCGTCTGGAAGCACAGTTCTTATTGGGGAGAAGGGGGACGGTGATGACAACAAATAGGAAAATCTCCAACCTACTAAGTCAGGATGCCAAATAGAAGCAACGACCCCACATTAGCAATCACACTCGGTACAAACGACAAGTTAACGTTTTCTTTTAGAGACACTGACAGTCCTCATTTTCCTACAATCCTGTAAGGGAATTTGGTTTTTCCCATCAGCCTATCCCCAGAACTGGAATTCCACCATTACAGTGTCATTCTTAGAACTAAGGCATCTTCCTAGATTAGAGGGCAAGGGAGTTGCTGTCAGTCATTCACACCCTACAAGGGCATCCAGGCACCTGAGCCTTTCTGGGAGCAGCTCACAGAGGAATCCAGGGAGCCCAGGCTAGCAGACAGCTCTGTCCTGGGATATGCTGAAATTATCCCCATTTTACAGAGGAGGAAAACTGAGGCACAGGGAAGTAACTTGATCAAAGCCACACTGCCCCAGGGTAGAGGACCCAGAACCCAAGCCCAGGCAATGTGCCTGGCCCCGGAGCCCGAACTCTTAACCTTCCTGCTACAGTTTGGGAGTATCCCAGGGTGGCTAGGGGCATGGCCTCTGGGTTCAAATCCCGGCTGCTGTGCCTTTTCTAACTGTGTCACCTTGTTGGTGTCCTCATAAAGCCTGTGCCTCACGGGGTTCCCCTTAAATGGGTACTATGCTAGTATAACGTGTTTAGGACAGTGCCACGCACACAGCCACTATCTGTAAATATGGGCTATTGTTCCTGAACCTCAGAGGGCACATGACCTTGAAGAGTCCAGAATGCCTCAGGATTCTAATATGCCAGCCTGTGGGCTCCTGGAACCTCCCAGCGGCATTCTGATGTGTTTGGGCTGCGCACTGGACCCGCCTTCCCAGGACTGGACGGTGTGGGCTCCTGTCCACCCAGCTCAGCCCCACGCAGGCAAATGAGGTGATGTCAAAGCCCTGGCCGGGGCCCAGCTCCTGGAACCACCCCTCTCCCTGCTGGCTTCTCCCTCACTCGGAGCCACACACACACACGCTGGCTGGGCCCAGAGGGAAGGTGAAGGAGTGAAGGTGGTGGTGGTGCCGGGCCCATTGAAGCGTAGCTGTCGCCTGGAGAACGTGTGGCCCAGGAGCCGCGGCGGGGCCTGAGGGACCTGCCCCCTCTGCAACTCTAAGTCCGGGTTTGCAGTGACCCCAGAGCCTCATCCCTCCGGGTGCGAGGAGTGTGGTGTCCACGCAGGATCGCGGACACCCTCGGCGGGCAGTGGACGGACCGCGGCCTGGCAGGGCGGCCATGGCGGACGAGAAGACCTTCCGCATCGGCTTCATTGTGCTGGGCCTCTTCCTGCTGGCCCTGGGCACGTTCCTCATGAGCCACGACCGGCCCCAGGTCTACGGCACCTTCTACGCCATGGGCAGCGTCATGGTGGTTGGGGGCGTCATCTGGAGCATGTGCCAGTGCTACCCCAAGGTAGGCAGAGGTGGGGGCAGGTCTGCTGGGGGCCAGAGGGCACGGCTGAGCCTCTAGTCCAGGCATAATGCCCATCTTTCAATCTTCTTTTCATCCGCCCGCTGTGCACTCCCTTTTCTCTCCACTCATCCATCATCTGTCCGTCCACCCATCCATCCCTCTCTGATCATAAGGATTGATCAGAAGCCCCCCTGGATCTGGAGCCCTGAACTAGGCCCATGAGGAGAGACAATGAGACCCAGCACACAGTCAGGCATGTGCTTGGAACCAAAGGAAATGAGCGATGGCCACCTGCCCGGCAGTCCTGCGTTCACGGTGCAGCTCAGGCCTCCTCTGAAGTTCCATTTTCTAGCGCAGAAGCCCAAGGCCGGAAAGGTGCGGTCTCACCGCTCCTAAGTGTCAGGCTTTGGAGCTCAGATGTGTGCGATTAAGGCTATCGCTGCGTCCCAGTGCTGCTGAGAGTGCTGGTGGGTCAGGCATCACCTCGATGCCGTGGGTTGGCTAGAGCCCTGGCCTTCAGAGTTACAGTGCCCTCCCAGCCTGGTGAGTGACTTCGTGATGGGGAGGGCACGGGCGTGCGAGTCCCGGGTTCTAGTTCCAGCTCTGTCCCAAACTCTCTGTGTGACCGCTGTCATTTTCTTACATTTGCAGAATGGAGCCCCACACTCCCATTTCTCCCAGTTCAGCGTTATTGTGAACAGAGAAGAGATGGGATGTAGGAACGTTCTATAAACTGTAGGGCATTCTATGTAGGTGAACGGCTGCCACCCTTACTGTTATCGATCCCCCAACAACCCTGTAGGGTGAGCATGTCAGGAGTTGTAAGCCTTTAGTGCTCAGAGAGGTTGTGCGGCATTTCCAAGGTCACACAGCTGGTCAGACAGACCCAAGGAGACAAGAAGAGGCGCATGGGTTCTAACTTGGGCTCTGCCGCTCACTGCTTGGGAGACTTTAGTCGAGCCCCTTCCCTCTGTGAGCCTCAGTTTCCTCATTTGTACAATACATGAGTCAGGAGTGGGGGTGGGGGAGGGGGTGCATCTAAGGGCCCTGCTGGTCCAGGCATCTAGGGCTCTAGGCCCCAGGCAGCCCCCACCACCTGCAGTCTCCTCCTCACCTCCCCCTTGGGTGGCTGTGCCGGGGGTGGCGGGGGGGATGTCCAGGGGAGGAGGCAGGAGGGAGGAGGCTCCTGGGGGATTGGGCCTGGCTCTCCCCAGCCCTGCCCCCTCCACGGGCCAGCCCCAGGCGGGCTGTCAGAATGTTTGGTGTTGGGGCGGTCCTGGCTGGTTTGTAGTCATTTTCCCAGCAGTTTACAGTCAACGCGCCTCTGTCTGTGCAATGCCCTGAGCACAGGTCACCGGGAGAAGAGGAACGTGGGGCCCAAGCCACCTACATAACCAGCTCCATCCTCCTCCTCCCCTGTGATGAGCTGGACCCTGGGACAGCTGGGGCGCAGGGGGTAGTGTCCTTGCTGCCCTCTCCCCTTGACCAGAGGTGGCTCTGGGGTGGTGGGCGGTGACTGGGTGCCAGCGGATGAGGGAGAGGGGGAGAGGGAATATTACTGTGTATTAATGAGTAACTGTTGATAGGTCCACGTGTTCCTGAGCTGTGGAGGCAGCAGTGTGGGGTGGAAACACGCTTTAGTGTCCAACAGGCCCAGATTCAAATCCCCCCTCCCTCGGCCTCACTTCTGTGACCTTGTCAGCGGGAGTCTCCCTGCCTCCTGAGCCAAGTGGGAGGGACCAGTGGGGTCTTGTATGTGGGGGACCCAGCACCCCACCCGCCACAGAGCTGATTCAATGCACTATTCTCAGGATAGGCGTGTGTGGCCTTGGGCGGCCTCTGTGTGTGTGGGTGTTAGATCCGGCACATGAAGGGAGGGAGGGAAGTGTGATGTAAACCAGAGAGGCACACTGGGGGGCGGGGAGGGGGGCTGTCTCCAACCCTGGCTCCTTGGTGCCTGGGCTGTCAAAACCCTCAGCAAATGCTGGTGCCCATCCTCCCCTCAGGATCCTCTCTTGCCTGGTAAGTGGGGATTTCTAGATTGAAAGAAATATAAATATAAGGGACTGGAATAAGCCAATTAAGATATGGGGCTAGCGTTAGCCAATACCAACATGAATTCAGCTGTCCCTCTCTGCGAGGGGCTGGGGGACTCACAGGGAAGACACTTTTCTGATGGGGAGGGAGTGGGCTTCCCAGAGAAGATGAGCTGAGCTTCGTGGGCTAAGGAGAAGTTCACCAGGCAGAGAAGATGGGAAAGACATTCCAGGCAGAAGGAACAGCGTGAGGAGAAAGAGCAAGGCGGGGGGGCCAGCATGGCTACAGGGGGTGGGGTGGGGTGGGTGATGGAGGAAGGCAAGGAGGAGAGGGGATGGGGCTCAGCTCTGCAGGGCCGAGATGCCATGCTAAGGAATGTGGACCTTACCCTTCAGTTGATGGGACAAGAGAGGGACGTGATCAGCTTTGTAGTTGAGAAAGTTATCAGGCTGACATGGGGGAGGAAGGTCCAGGGCAGCCAGACCAATGGGGAGGCTCCTTCTCGGGTCCAGGTGAGAGATGACGATCTCCTGGACCAAGGCAGGGTTGGAACCCAAGACCAGGAACTAAGAAGACATTTCTACTTCATCAAATGTATATAGTAGCTGCTGTGGCTGGACCGTGGCACTGAATTTCTCAGCCAGGCTTGAGAGAGGAGGAGAAATCAGGGGAAGTCTAGTAGGTGCGGCAGTATTAGCTGAGATGGGGCAGGGGAGCTGAGAAAGGGGGCTGGGGACTGTGCCCATGGGTCCCCCCTCCCTACTCCTCCCTGTTCAGCTGGAGCCCAGGCCCAGGCCCCTGATTGGTGGTTGATGGTTCTGTCCTCTCCATCGGCCCCCCTCCTTTCCTCTGCTCCCTCCTTTTGGGGATGGCTCTGCCTAAACACAGACCTGTCTGCACTCTCTGGCTAAGAACTCCTCCAGGGATCTCATTGGTTCTGGATAAAGACTGAACTCCTTAGTCTACTGTTCTGGGCTTTTCATGGTCTGATCTCTCCTCCCTAGCGTCAGCGCTGCTTGTCCCCCTCTCTTAAAAGGACTTGTGTTCTAAGATGCTCCAGTCTTTTCTTCTCCTTCAGGCTTTCCACAATGGCAATGATGATGATGATGATGATAATGATGATGATGGTGATGGAGGTGATGATGGTGGTGATGATGGTGATGATGATGGTGATGGTAATGATATGATGATGATGTTAATGGAAGTCATGATGATAATGGTGATGGTGATGATGATGGTGATGATAAGGAGGAAGATGGTGACTGGATCATGAGATATTGAGGCAGAGGAAAGGACAGCTTCTTAAGAGTACAGAGCCAGCTGGCAATTGCAGGGCATCCTTAGTGGGTGTGGGAGATACCCAGGCCCCTGCCTTATATCCAGACATTTTGGAGAAGCTTACCCCTCCCAGGAGTTCTAAGAACCCCTCCATCCATCATTCCTGTCTCCTCAGCAGGAGGAAACTTTTCTGATGCAGACAAGAGTCTCTTACTCACTGCACTCTAGGGGAAGGGAAAAGGGCACTGCTATTTATGAACCTGGTACAACACAGAGGGTCTCATCAAATATTTGTTGAAAAAATTTTCAGTTGAGGAGAGTAAGACTCAGAAGGTAACTTCATCTTCAGTTGTATCCAACTCTTACTTACTGAGCAGCTACTATGTGCCAGGCATTGTGCTGGGGGTTCCTTATGTATTATCTTAAGGAATCCTCATAGCAACTCCAGGAGAAAAGCATTGCTAGTCTTATTTTTTTAAAACTGTGATAAAATACACAACATAAAAGTTACCATCTTAACCATTTTAAGTGTTAATTGCATTTACATTGTTGTGCAGTAGCTCTCCAGAACGCTTCATCTTACACAACTTCTCTTTACCTAGTAAACAATAATGCCTCGTCCCCCTCCTGCCCGTCTGCAGCAACCACCCTGCTCTCTGTCTCTGTGACTCTGACTACTCTAGATTCCTCATACAAATGGAGTCATACAGAACTTATCTTTTTTGTGATTGGCTTATTTCTTCATGTTTTATCCAGAACTTCATTCCTTCTTAAGGCTGGCTAGCGTTCCCTTGCATGGATAGACCACATTTCATTTATCCATTCATCTGTGTAGGGAGGGACACTTGGGTTGCTTTCGCCTCCTGACTACTATGAAGAATACAGCAAATAGCTCTTTGAGGATAGACCCATTTTACAGAGGAAGACAGGGAGGCTCTGGGCGGGCAGATGGCCTGCCCAAAGGAGGGTTCTCACCCAGTGTCCCCAAAGGCAGGCTCCTTCTGCCTCATTCCATTGCCTTCTTCTTCTTCTTCTTTTTTTTTTTTTTTAAATATATTTTATTGATTTTTTACAGAGAGGAGGGGAGAGAGAGAGTTAGAAACATCGATGAGAGAGAAACATCGATCAGCTGCCTCCTGCACACCTCCCACTGGGGATGTGCCCGCAACCAAGGTACGTGCCCTTGACCGGAATTGAACCTGGGACCCTTCAGTCCGCAGGCCGACGCTCTATCCACTGAGCCAAACTGGTTTTGGCTCCACTGCCTTCTGTATGACCTACTCCCCTCCGCCACCCCGTGCCCACCCCATGGGCCGTACGTGCCGAGACCTCTTGATTCCTGAAAGTTCAGGGACAGGGACTGGTGGGCACAACCCCAGCCCTTTGTCCCCCATCACAGCCTCTTGTGTCAAGAAACATGTTCCACTCACTTGCCAGCTATGGACCAAGTGCCAGGCACATTCTGGGAACTGGATGAGGACCTGGCAAATGACAAGATGTGCGCAACTCCAGGGCAGGGACGTTTGTCCCATCCACTCCCTGCTGACCCCTCGGGCCTACAAGAGTGCTTGGCACACAGCAGGTGCTCAATACATGCTCGTTGGGTGAATGTAGAGCCAGGCGGGAGCAGGAGCCCAGGGTTGCATCCACCCACTGGTGCTGGCCCTGAGCAGACCCCTGTCCTGTGAAAAGGGGAAGCCCTCCCTGGTGGGCCTCTCTCCCCGGGCATGTGGGGAGGTTAGGCCGTGCTCTGGGGGGAGCAGCGGCCCAGGGCGTGTGTGGGCAGCTGCAGAGAAGCCGTCTCCCCTTTGCCCTGCAGATCGCCTTTGTCCCTGCTGACTCTGAATTCCAAGGCGTCCTGTCCCCAAAGCCGCCGGGCTTGCTGGAGAACGGACTCACTGCTGAGAAGAGGTAGGTGCTGGCCCCTCTGTGCTTGGGAGGGGGGAGGGGGAGGAGCAGTGACCCCCTGAGTGAGGCAGTGACCAGTCCTCCCTTACAGAGGAGAGTGAGGGAGTGGGGTGGAGGGTGGACAGTGTCTCCTCTCCTTGCTCCAGGCTCTGGCCAGGCCTTCCCACCCTACTAAGAGCATCCTATTAGAAATCATGGGTTCTTCTGAACTCTCAGTTCCGTGAGGCAAGCATTATCACTCCGGTGAGGAAACCGAGGGTCAGGGCTTTATCCTGTCTTTCCGTGAACTAGTGGCAGACCAAGATCAAAGTCAGGTTTGACCCTAAATCCCAAAGAGCTGTGACTACGACTACAGTAAACCAGGGCCATGAGGATGGCCCCGGCATAGCCCAGGGCTCCGCCGCTGTCTGCTGTGTGACTTTGGGAAAGTGGCGTGCCTCTCTTTGCCCCCTCTGTAAAATGGGGACATTAATGGCACCTTCTTCCTGGGGGTTCGGTGAGAGAATAATATAAGCAAAGTGCTAAGAACAGAACCTGGTGCATGGTAGGCCCTTGCTAAGTGTTTGTCATCATTAGTAAGAAGAGCTTCCTTTGCATCACAGGCTGAATCAGACATTTTGCCCCCATTTCCTCCTTCAGTCCTCACAGAAACCCTGTGATGGGGAGCGGAGGGGTGTCCAGCCTTTTATACAGATGTGGAAACCGAGGCTCAAGAAGTGTAAGCACAAGCCTCAAACGCACAGGGAGTCGGTGACAGATCAGACCAGACCTGCTTTTGTCTCTGAAGGCGGCAAGCCGTGGCTCAGCAGGACATGGCAGGGAGAGTCAGCCTGGGAGAGACGGGACCGGCCGCCCCCTTCCGGCCCCCGGGGGCTGTCACTCGTGCTCAGGAGGCCTGGTGCAGGTCCAGGGTCCAGCTGGGCTCTTGAACGCTCTCTGCTTTGCTGGGGGAAGGAAGTCCTGATGGCATTTTATGTTCTTGGCACAGAGCGACCAGATGTTCTGGGGAATGAGGTGACAGACCCTGGGTGGGCATGGGGGCCAGCCTCAGGACCGGTCGCGTGGGGAGAGCAGCTGTGACAGAGCCCAGGCTCGTGCTGCCCTGAGTTCCGGGCTCCTCCCGTCACTTCTCAGCCGTGGGACCCTGCAGGGGACCTAGTCTCTGCACCTCCCTTTCTGGAGGGACTGGAGGGAGCAGTAGGAAACGTGATGTCTGAGCCCCAGCACCAGGCCCGCTAGTCTCGTGCCTCAGTTTCCCTCAGTACCTCCCAGAGTTAGGGAGAGGATTGGATGAGCCGCCTGACAGAGCCCGGCAGACAAAGAGCAGCTAATTACTGCTGCTATGTCCTCGTTGGAAAAATGAGAATGATTATTCCGCTTAAAGGTGCTCAGAATAATCATTCTCACTTTTCCAGTGAGGACGTAGCATAGCCCGTTGAACCCAGCCAACTCAGCCCATGAGACTGGTCTTCCTTTTGCAGTTGCTCCCTGGGGGTTAACTTTGGAGACTCGGAGTGAAAGGCACACGGGCTGAGGGGCTGAGCTCTGCCACCTACCTTGCCTCGCTGGGCCTCAGGCTCCCCATCCATGAACTAGGTCCATAATGACGCTGAGGGCCTCTTGGAGATCAGGGAGGACCAGGCGGCCAGAGCGGGTGGGCCAGGGGACAGTACTGATGTCTGCCGAATGAATCCTTGCCCACCTGCCTGTTCTCTCTCCTGCCGTCTGCTGTGCCCCCAACTAGCCCCCAGCCCCCGTACGTCAGGCTGTGGGAGGACGCCGCCTATGACCAGAGCCTGCCCGACTTCAGCCACATCCGGATGAAGGTCCTGGGCTACAGCGAGGATCCCCGGCCCCTGCTGGCCCCTGAGCTGGGGCGGCAGCAGCTGCAAGCTGGTGACAGCGGGGAAGGTGGCCCTCGCGACGCTCAGGCCTGGATGGAGGCTGCTGTGGTGGTCCACAGGGGCTCGGATGAGGACGAGGGAGAAAGAAACCCAACTCAGAGCGGTCCCAGGTGCGTGTGCAGAGTGCGGGAGGGGCGATGCTGCCCCTTCTGGGGTGAAGGAGGAGGGAGGTGGGCCATGAGGGCTGGTTGGGTACCTATGGGAGTCGAGAGGGCAGTGGGGTGGGGACACTCAGAGGGCGGCAGGAGTAGCAGATGCATGAATCGGGGCTTAGACAGGCCTGGGTTCAAATCCCAGCAGCACTGCTGTATAACATTGGCAAGTTCCTCACCGTCCTGAGCCTCAGTTTCCCCACATGGGAACAATCCCTCCCACCTCTGAGGGGTGTTGTGGAGACGGAACAGTGCATTTAAGGGTCAGCATACCATAGACCTCTGCACTGCCTGAATGCCTGGCATGTGTGGCGGGGGGCGGGAGGCATGGAGCCAGAGGACCTGAGTTCAAATCCAGACCCTGCCCCTGATGTGCTCGTGACCTCAGGCAGGACACTCCCCACCCCGCCCCGTCCCTGGATGTTTATGAATTGGGTTCCTTATTCATCCATGTATTTGCTCATCCTACCACTGTTCCTGGGCACCTGCTCCCTGCCAGGCCTGATGGCCCCCTCCCTGCAGGAGCTCTGGGTCCAATGGGGGAGGTAGGTGTGAGGGGGCAGAAGGTGACACCCAGGGAGCTGGGGGCTGGGGGCTGAGGGCCCAGAGGAGAACCCTGAGTGATGGGAGAAGTGGAGGGATGACCTGGTTTGGATAATAACATGATAATGGCTCATTTCTTGAGCACCTACTAGGTGCCAGGTGCAAAGTGAACACAGGATCTGCTGTAAACCTCAGAGACTCCAGAGGAGTGAATATTCTTATTTCCTCCACCTTACAGGGGAGGAAACTGAGGCCCAGACAGGGGGGCTCACCTGCCCTGGGCTTGCAGCCAGTGGCGGAGGCTCAGACCCAGGCGATCTGACTCCAGCTACGCTTGCTCTCTCTGGCTTTGTCCCTGCAGCTCCCCAGCCTCCCCCCGGGGTCCTGCACCTTTGGCTTCCTTCCAGGATGAAATGGATGTGGGCTCCAGTGCGGGCGGCAGCCCCAACCCGTCCCCGCCTGAGGGGGAGGAGCCTGGCCCGCCGCCAGGGGAGCCCTGGGCCTGCAGGTGCCAGCTGGACCGCTTCCATGACTTTGCTCTGATCGACGCCCCCACGTCGGAGGACACACCTCCAGCGGGACCGTGGCGGGACGCAGCCCTCCCCAGCTACGGGCAGCGGTCCCCGAGGACGGAAGAGGAGGACGAGGCTTCCGACACAGGTGCAGAGGAGCCGGAGCAGGAGGAGGAGGACTTGTACTACGGGCTGCCCGACAGCCCTGGGGACCCCCTCCCGGACAAGGAACTGGGCTTTGAGCCCGATGCCCAGGGCTTAGATGGAACTGCCCCTGGGTGCTAGCCTGACACAGCCACTAGCCCTGTGTGATTTCACAGGGCCTCGATTTCCCTATCTGCAAAATGGGGTTGTCTGGAGTGTCAGAAGAGACAGTGGGTCCTAGAGCACCTGGAGAACTGTAAAGAAACGCGCAGGGAAGGGGCGATTATTTCCAATGGATCATGGCCACTCCATTGTTACTTCGGGGGTTAGAGCTTTGAAGGTGACATGTGATTCACTTAGATCTGCAGCAGCTGGGGCCTCCGGAGCCTTCTCTGCCTCCCCCCAGAGCTGCCTCTGAACAGGCGCCTCCTTGGGGCTACGCTGACTCTCTGATCCCCTGAGAAGGCCTCTCAGGGTGCCCGTTCCTGCTGAGTCTTGTCGTCTGCCCGGTGTGCCGTGTGATCTGCCTTCACCCAGGGCTAACCGCGTGTCCCCCACCCACGTCCCTCCTGTGGCTCCTGTTTCATGGGATCCAAAACCTTCCATGACTGACCTCTGCTGACTCCCAACTTACTCCCCCACCAGCCCATGCCACACCCTCTGCTCCTCAACCCCAAGGCGTGTCCTACCACACACACACACACACACACATACACACACACATGCACACACGTGCACACATGTGCGCTGCTACCCATGCCCTCCCACACCACCTCTCTGCCAGGAAGCCCTTTGATCCCTCGTCTGCCCAGCAAATTTGTGCTCGTCCTTCAAACCCTCGCACAGATATCCCTCCTCTGAAAGCCTTTCCTGCTGTCACCGCCTCCGGGGCCAGCGTAGTCCTGGCTCCTTCGTGCCGCCTTGGGGTCTTGCACGCTTGTCACCGGGCCATGACTGCTCGAGGCCAGCGCCCTTGCTTTCCTCACACTGTACCCCCTGTGCCGAGTCAGTGCTCGCTGAGGGCGAACGGAACTGACCAGAGCCCAGGAAGCGTTTGCAGAGAACGTCATTCACTCTCCGGCACTCAGACTTCCAAACGGCCTGCACCGGAGTCACAGCGCCAGGCACAAAGCCCCTGAACAGCCCGCGCCCTGCAGAACACACGGGCATTGGCTTAGGATTGTGGGTTGAAATGAAACTTCCTGGCTTCATTCAATCTGATTCAGGTGGCATTTACTGAGCATCTACTCTGTGCCAGACACTAAGCCAGGATCCTTAGGGAGAAAGAGACATGAACTGATAGCAGTCCTTGCCCTCAAAGGACTCACAGTCTAGTGAGCTTGGTTTCTTGTAAGTTAGGGACAGAGTGCAGAGCAGGGGCCGAGGTGGGAGCAGAGAGAACACTGGCACAGCAGAGGCAGCGGGGTGACCTGGGGCCAGCGAGTCTGCGGCAAGCAGCCCCTGACGGTGCCCCTGTATCCCAGCAGCATCGCGCACGGCAGAGCGATGCCATCAGTACACTCAGCTCGGCCACGCCCCTCAGGGTCCCCGCACAGGGACCCTGGCAGATGCTTCAGGGGAAGGGGCAGTGGCACTACCTCAAACCAGGTCCACGGACTTAGAGCTTGCCCTCGCGCCTCCTGGACGGGGAGACCTCCTCCTGGGCTGGGCCTCTGCATCCGGGCCGGGGTGCCCTCTGTGCTGGGTCAGAAGGCACAGCCTCCTCAACACCCCCCCCACCCCCCCACCCCCCGCTCCTTTCTGGGCCATTCTACCTCCAGTATCAACGCCTGGGCACTGAAAGGCATATTGGGCACATCCCTGTGCCATGGCAGGGGGTCCCAGCCATGACCCAGGCCGACTGGCGAGGTGGAGTGTGTTTCTGTGCTCTGTTTACGGAGGTGGGGAGGGTGAGCTGCCTCAGAAACAGCTGGCGCGGACGGCTAAAATAAAGCTGCTGGCACCATTTGGAAGGGTCACTTTCCTTCACCTGCACATTCTTTTACGGAAAGCCACCTGTTCCCCTCTGGCCGGGGTCAATGAAGCATCATGCCCGGCGGGCACCATGGGCGCCCTCTGGAAAGTGCACACCAAGCACAGCAGGGGGCGGGCATGTGGGACGCTGTGTGCTGTGGGACTCGCGTGGCCCCCGTGGCCCTGAGTTGCCCTGGGGGGCGTTCCCCAGGCCTTACCAGAGAGCCTCTCCTGCGAGGCGACCAGCAGAGAGACGCCAACCCCATCCTATTGCGCCGAGGGCTTGGGGCAGCGGAGAGAGATGGCAAGACTTGGGTTTGCGCTGCAGTCCCGGCTCCCCCGCCACCTTGCTGTGCGATGGGGAGACACCGTGCCTGGTCTCCCCAGGACAGTCCTGTGATGCCGCGTAGTTATTAGCGGGGCGCTTTCTCTCTCATCCCATCTGGACGATAAGCTCCATCTGCACCCGACTCTGTGACCTCGGGCAAGTCCGCCGCGTTGTGGACCTGTTTCCTCATGTGCACAGGGCGGGTGTGGGCCCCTGTCTTTGACCTTGGCAGGGTTCGGCGGTGGGGTGTCTGATGGAACCCGTCTGCCGATGCCTGCAGGAGCCACCAGGAGCTCTCCTGTGGCTGATAGTTGGGTCGAGACTCATTGCAGGGAGAACACCCGGGGTGGGGGGCGGGGGAGGCATCTCTGTAGGAGGGTGAGGAAGGACTGTGGGACTGGGCTGGTGGAGGTGACTGGGGGGTGAGGGAGTGGGGCTCTGCTCGGATTGGGTGCTGTCGGGAAGCGCACCCAATGCAGCTCCTCGCGAAGGGGGAGGACCGGCAGCGGAAGCTGTAAATGGCGTGGGAGCAGCGGCTTGTCCCGCCAGGACAGGGATGTGCGCTCACTGCTGTGGCTGTGACCACGACGCTCGTGCTGCCTGTGCTGGGCCGTGGCTGCCGAGTGGCCTTGACTTGCCTTGACCATCACGGTCCCAGAGCGGCCTTGTCTGAAGCTGACGTTCTGTGAACTTGCTCACGGTCAGCAGAGCAGCGAGGCCTCTCTGAGGGCCGGCTCCTGGCTGCCCGGCTGCCCCGCCGGCCTCACTGCTGGGCGGGCCCTGCTCGGGGCCTGCTGGTGACTGAGAGGAGGCGGGAGGCAGCTGTGCTGTGCATTTCATCAGAAAGGAAGGGTCGGCAGCTTTTTGACAGTTTGAAGAGCAGGGCTGCAGGGGGCTCTGCTCTGACCACCGGAGCTCTGGGGCCTGAGCGTTCCACCCTGGGCCTGCCCCCCTGGCCGAGCTGCCTTCCAGTCCCCTCTGGCTGGTGGATTAATGGGGGGCGGGGGAGCGGGCGCAAGAGGTCTTCCGGCAGGTCCCCGGGGGGTGGGGGTGGGGCGCAGCAGGGCTGGAGGAGCAGTCTCGGTGAAGCCCGGGATTCCAGCTTTCAGCCCCAGGCTCCAGGTTTGTGTACCATGGCAGGAATTCCTGCCCCTTTCGCCCTCCTGTGAGGTCAGAGGGACTTTGGAAGTTTCCACTCTGGGAGGAAAAGGCCCTGGAGACATGGAGGGATGGCCCCTGCCTTAACTGGGCAAGAGAGTGGTCCGAGGGCAGGGAGCTCGGGTTCCCGCTGACTGCTTGCCGCGACCTTGGGCATGTCACAGCCCTTCTGTTCTCTGTGTGAGTAGGTGGATGAGATTCCACTTCTCCCCCCAGTGCTGAAGCTCTGTGCCAGGCAGCCCGAGCGTCAGGACAGAGCCCCAGGTTTCTGTAAAAGGAGGACTTGGTAACACTGGGAAATGGCCAAAGAGCATCATGGTTCTGAGAGAGAGAGAGAGAGGGAGAGGGAGAGGGAGAGGGAGACAGAGAGGGAGAGAGGGAGAGGGCTCACACAGGAAAAGAAAAGCATTTCAGCCACATAAAAGATCCGTGACCCCATAAAAGAAACAAATGAGCCCGGGCCAGATGGCTTAGTTGGTTGGAGCATCGTTCCAGACACCAAAAGGTTGCCGGTTCGATCCCCAGTCAGGGCATGCACAGGAGGCAACCGGTGTTTCTCTCTCTCTCCTTTGATTTTTCTTTCTCTAAAATCAGTAAGAACACATGCCCTGACCGGTTTGGCTCAGTGGATAGAGCGTCGGCCTGCGGACTGAAGGGTCCCGGGTTCGATTCTGGTCAAGGGCATGTACCTTGGTTGCGGGCACATCCCCAGTGGGGAATGTGCAGGAGGCACCTGGTCGATGTTTCTCTCTCATTGATGTTTCTAACTCTCTATCCCTCTCCCTTCCTCTCTGTTAAAAAATCAATAAAATATATTATAAAATCAGTAAGAAAACATATCCTCGAGTAAGGATTAAAACAAACAAAAAACAAATGAAAACATGGTCAACCTCAGAAATAATCAAAGGAATGCAAATTAAAACCCGAAACCAGGTTTCACCCATGGCACTGGCCGCATTTTATAAAGATGACAGCAACAGGTGGCAGAATGTGGAGGAGCAGGGTTCTGTTCGACGTGGCTTTGGGGAATAGAAACGATGCAAGTGCTGGGGGTAATATGGCGGTGGGCGGTTAGTGCCCCCACATGTAGACATTATCTAAGGAAACAATCAGCCAAGATGCACTTCCAGAAGGCATTTATTGTGGCCTTGTTCACGACGGTTCAAACATGGGGATAATCCAAACAGCCAGCAATGGGAGCTTGACTAACTAATGCCACTGCCATGCCAGGGAGTGGTGTACGGCCATTAAAATGATGACTCTCCCCATTTCTTGATGTGGGAAGATGTTTACGATATGTAATTAATAAAAAGAGGGATTATAAAGTAGAATGCAGCAAACACTATTAATTCCCTCATTCCTTGATGATGACATGCCCACTCCCAGGTGATAAATTAGGGTTGGTCCGAACAGAAGCCAGTCACACAATCCTGCTCGCCGCGGCCAGTCTGGCCAGTGAGACCTGGAGAGAGATTTGTTGGGGTCACTTCTGAAAGAAAAAGCAGAAGTGGCTAGTTCTGCTGGCCTTGAATACAGACTCAGTGGCTGCAGCTGTCTTGGAACCATGAGGAAAATGCCAAGAGTTGATCCTCTGACCTGTGAACTCATGAACCAAAGCCAGCAAACACTGGCCTTCTAGCTCCGTGAGAAAATTTAGCCCCTGTTTGTTTAAGCGACTCCCAGCAGATAGAGAATATGACCCTAGGCATAGACATAGATACAAACACTTACAGAGAGAGCTCTGGGTGATGGGATTCTTCTTTATGAAATGTCTACATGTAAACAATAATCAGAAAATAACTTATTTACATTCAGAAAATAAAAATGATTCTGCTTCTATTTTTTTTTTTTAAATAAACAAACTATTGGGCGCCAGGAAGTAGCTCCGTCCACTCGGGGAGCCCGAGGGAAGCCGGTGGCCGCCTGTGGGCAGGCGGGAGCGCAGACTCAGACAGCGATGGAGACTGGGCTTCACTCACCAAGGTCCCCTCCAAACAGTGTGTGAGTCCAACCTGAGGAAGGAGGCGGGCAGACATGCCAGGGAAACCCGGAAACTCGAGGCTTTGCCAGAAGAGGTGGACCAAGCGAACTCCCAGGAGCCGCCGTGAGGGGCTGGGGCTCCCCCTCAATGGTCCTCTCCCTCCCACCCACTCCCGCAGCCAGAAGGCTCCACCTCTCCCTCTGGGCTTTGAGGCCGGACCCCCTGACCTTGGCATGTCCCTCAGCTCCCAGGACGCGTGGGGCCTCACACCCTGAGGTCAGGCCTCCAGGCCTTTGCCTTCAGCCGCCCTCCAAGCTGGTTCTCTGGGCGGATGACCTGATGACCGGGAGGAAGGGCCACGTGTGTGCACCAGGATGATCTGGGGGTGCGGGCCTGAGGCCCCAGGACAGGGGCAGCTGCAGGTGGTGCTGAGGGTTGGGCAGCACCTGTATTGGCCGTAAACACAGGTTTAGAACAAGCAACGCTGCCATCTCTTCTCACAACAAACCCGGGATTATCTCCGTGAAAGTGACCCCGGGAATGCGGAGGAGAGGGAAAAGGCAGCAGGGAACGGAAGGGGACGTGGACTCAGGGCGGTGCCGACTCTCCACCAGGCACGCGGCCCCGGCCTCTGCGCTGAGGGGACACAGGCGTCACAGCCAGGACCCTCCCGGGTGCCAGGTGCCGTTCTTAGCCCCTGGCACGTTAACCTGATGTTCCCTGGCGGCAGTGCCACCAGACGGGACCGGAGAAGCCTGCCCTGGGAGGACAGGACCGCCGTGGGTCACGCCAGCGCTCACTCCCGTGAGGAACCCGGGGATCAGCTTTGTCACCCCTTCTTGTGCCTTTAGAGCGGGGAGTCGGGTCTGGGCAGCTTGCTGTCCCCCGTGACTCCAGTTTTCCTGTCTCTCCCTTTCCTGCCGCCTCCTCCCTCCCTGAATGACGATGCCCAAGCCATCTGCCCGAGCCTCGGAATAACAGGGTGCCAGCCATGCCGCCCACCTCCTCCCAGGGCGCACCTCTGCTCTTCCCTGCCTGGGGTAGGGGTCCAGACCCTGCCCTTATTCTGTTTTATTTTTATTTATTTATTTTTTAAATTGATTTCAGAGAGGAAGGGAAAGAGAGATAGAAACATCAATGATGAGAGAGAATCATTGATTGGTTGCCTCCTGCATGCCCCCTACTAGGGACTGAGTCCACAACCCAGGCATGAGCCCTTGACCAGAATGGAGCCCAGGTCCCTTCATTCCGCAGGCCGACGCTCTATCCACTGAGCCAAACCGGCTAGGGCAAGACCTTGCCCTTATTCTTTCTGGGCTCTCCTCCCGCCTCAGTTTCCTCACCCTTATAATGGGACAGCAGCCCCGTCTGCCCACCTCACAGGGCTGGTGTGAGGCCTGGGAACGCGGGTAAGGAGGCTATGGCTGGGCTGGGTCCCAGGGCCTCTGGCCCTTCTCCCAAGCTCAGATGGCTGCCTTCCCTGCACCATTAACACCCTGACCAGGAAGTGATGGAAATATTTCGGACAGAGGTGAGGCCTAGCGGCCCTGGAAGCTGCCAATGGCACATTCCTCCTGGTCGCCAGCCACACTGGCCTGGGGCCCTGGGCTGCTGCCGGATTCTTTCCTTGCAACCGAGACCTCAGGGCACTTGATGCAAATTGGGTGCATGCCTTTGGGGTCTTTGGATCCAAATGTCCAGTGTGGTGATACAGTTGGGTGTGTTTGTGTGGAGTGTGGCTGCCATCTGACCCCTTACAGCTCCCGTCCTTCCTCTCCCTGCATGCCCGAGGCTCTCCCGCTGCTGTGCTCTGAGAACGTAAAGCATTTTCACACCTGTCATCTCACTTGGTCCCACATCTCCTTGGAAAGGCCAGAATGACTGTCACCGTTTTACTGATGAGTGAACTGAGGTTTAGAGAGGGGCAGGGACTTGCCCAGGGTCACACCATGGGTTCAGTGGCAGAGCTGGGCTTAGAACTGTGCTCTGGACCCCAGTCCCAGGTCCTGTCTCATCTGCTGCCCTGGCCTGTCTGTCCTGGGAGTACTTCCTGGAGGAGGCGACTCTGGGGCGGGTTTCAAGGATGTGTAGGAGTTATCAGGTGAAGATGCTGGGAAGGGCACGCAGAAGGGAATAGCATGTGAGGAGCTTGGACCCTGTCGCCTGGTGGCTGCAGATGGAGTTGGGCGTCTGGACTGGTCCAAGCAGTGCTACATTTTCAGGGGGTAAATCTGCGGCTCCCCACTTTGGTCTGCCTCAGCGCCTCCCGGGGCTTATGAGGTGCAGATTCCTGGATTTCAGGCCAGTGGGAGGCTTCTGCGCTTCTCACAGAATGGTTCCCCACCCCCACCCCACAGCTCTGATGCAGGGGGTCCCTGGGCCACTCTGGGAGAAACACAGCAGGACTGAGGAGTGGTCAGGGTGGTGGTGGTGGGGGGAGGTGTGGCCTGAGCCCCAGCAGTAGCCGTAGGAGCTGGACCTTCCCTCACACCCAGACATGTAGGCTCCACCCCCCTCCCTTCTCTTTTTAATTTTTTTTAATCCTCCCCTGAGGATATTTTTTCCATTGCTTTGCAGGGAGAGTGGAAGGGAGGCTGGGAGGGAGGGAGAGACACATCTACAGTTGCCTCTGGAAAGTGCCCTGACTCGGGGTGGGGAACGAACTGCAACCCAGGCATGTGCCCGGGAATCGAACCTGAGACCCTTCAGTGCCTGGGGCCGATGCCCTGACTACTGAACAACACTGGCCAGAGTGACCCCCCACCTTCCCTTTTCAGTTTTCTCCCCAACTCCCGTCACCAGCTCACATGCTGCAAACATGACTTGTTCGTATGCTTTACTGTGCAAGTATGAGGGCTAATGAGGGCAGGAGTTTGCTTATTTTGATGTTACTCAGTGTCTAGACCCAGCACCTGGGAGATGGCAGCGGGGGCTTCTGCTCCGTTTTGTTTATCTTCATGTTTAGGGTGGAAGAGATCTGAGCGTGCTCAGAGGCTGGCGGAGAAGGGGACAGCGAGCTTTGGTGTGTATAGACAGAAGTCCCGACCAGTTCCTGGAGAAAGCTGGGGGAAGGCTGGGCCCTCAGCCTGCTGGACGTCTCCTCCCTGTAAGCTGGCAGGGAGAGAGCAGGTGCCGGTGGAGAGGCAAAGCCGGAGGCGGTGCCATTGGCCTCCACTTTCTCCATGAGTGGCAGGCCCCGGCCCCTGGGAAGAGAGGCTGTGGGTGGGGCGGGTCTGGAGTAAGTCCTGAGGGGGGCCCATGGGAGTGACGCCTGAGTGCGGCCTGTGGGGCTGGTGAAAGGTGGCGCTCTGCTCCGGTCATGCCCTCTCTTGTTCAGAACCTCCCAGGAGCCCTACCCACCGGGAGGGGGCTCAAGAGACAAAAACCAGCCTCCTGCCGAAACCGGTTTGGCTCAGTGGTTAGAGCGTCAGCCTGCAGACTGAGAGGTCCCGGGTTCGATTCCGGTCAAGGGCGTGTACCTTGGTTGCGGGCACATCCCCAGTAGGGGGTGTGCAGGAGGTGGCTGATCGATGTTTCTCTATCATCGATGTTTCTAACTCTCTATCCCTCTCCCTTTCTCTCTGTAAAAAAATCAATAAAATATATTAAAAAAACAAACAAACACAAACAGCCTCCTGCCCTAACGTCCCCAGCTGCGCCATCGCTGCTTCCTGGATGTGTCGCCCATAAATCCGGAACTGCTTCCTGCCTGGATCCAGTGCCCGGCAACTGGGCTGCCCCGCACTTGCCCTTCCTGCCTTGTCTGATCACCTCTGCCTGCTTCACCACAAAGACTGCTGCCCTTACCTGCCTCCGGTCTGCTCCCCAGGGACAGCGCAGCGCCTCAGATGTCCCAGGAGCGAGAGCAGGCCTCCCAGGACGGCTGGGCCCTGCCTGGGCTGGATGGTTAGATCCTGGGTTCTCACGCCATGCATTGGGTGCCCTCTGCTGGCCCAGCTGGGCATGGCCCCGGCGCCCGAGCTGCTGCAAACTCCTGGGAGAGGCCTTGTCCCCGGGGCCCATCTCCTCCCTTCCTCGTTCCTTCCTTTCTTTCCGAAACCCTCACTGGGCCCTCGAAGTCCCGGTCTATCGGTCTACCGTCGGAAATACCTTTGTCTTCAAACACCTCTCAGAACATTCCTTCCCCTTCTTGCTCTAAGTCTCCCGTCCCCCAAGCACACTTCTTACTGTCTCCCACAGCCCTTCACTGGGCCCGAGGTGAGGTAGGGCCTCTCGATCCTCACTGCCTCGTGCGGGTCCCTGTCCTTCTGTCTTCCACACGTTCTCGACACGGAAGCTCCTGCCATCAGGTCACAGCCCCTACGAGCGGGAGGCCCAGCCGCGGCCACTTTCTCCTGCACCGCGCTCTGCACTCCCATTTCCTCCACCTCCAAAGGCCTCGCATCCACTTTTATCCCCCCTCCCCCCACGCATCATACTCTCGACCTGTTGCCACCTGTAGCTGTATCTCCTCCAGAACCGCGATTTCAAACACCCACTTCCCCTTTTCCCACCCGTTCCCACATCCCAACCCCCACCTTCTTCATCAGCACCTGCCACACCTACCCTGAGGGTGCTGACTTCACCTCGGCTCTTGCTCACCTCCCCACACGTCTCGCCTCTACCCAGCTGACTCCTCGGTGCAGCGGGTGCCCACTCCTCGCCCTGCCCTCGAGCGCCTGCCCACTGTTACCCTGCTCCCCGGGGAGGAGCCCACCGCTTACACCGACTGTCCGCCCGCTCTGCTCAGCACGAGGGAAACACGCATGCTTTCCACTTCACCTGAGGCTGTCCTACAAACCCACGCGTTTCCCGAGCCCATCGCTCTTCCCGGCTTAATCTTTATTATTTTACAGACGAGGACCTGGAAACGGAGGAGACTGAGTGACCTGCCCCTGGAGCCCAGGCCCCTGACCCCCAAAGATGACACATTCGTGTCTACTCCTTTCTCCTCAGACCTCTAATCCCCCCGCCCCCATCCTGCCTTCCAGCTGATGCCTCGCTTCCTATTTCAATGTGAGTTCGAGAAGTAAGAGCCTCCAGCAGCTCCCGCTCCACATCCTCGCGGCGAGACGATGAGACTTCGGTTCTTGAGGGAAAGATTTCAATCAAGAGACAAAGTGTAGGAAGCCAGAAGTGACTGGCCACAGCACAAACACACTCAGGACAGGGAAACCAGGAAGGGCTTCGGAGAAGCATCAGGAGCAGCAACGAGGCTGGGCTGCTTTGGCTCACTGGGAAGTCAGAGAAAAGGGCGCCTTAGAGGCAGGTTCAGGGGGTGAGCCTGGGATGAGCGGCTGCTGCCCATTGCTCCCCTGGTTGCAAGTTTCGTGGGGTCCCCTTGAGGGAAGAAGGGGGACGGGAATGGCACTGGCGTGCTCCCCTGGGGAGAGCATATGCTGGGCCCTTCACCCTGAGTGTATTTATCTTGCTCTTGCAGGTGGCAGTCTTGGGGGAGGGTCTCAGTAGAATATTCATCAGCTTTCCCAGGTGTGCTCCTTCAGGGCCCTGATCTCCACTGATCTGATTGGTCAGCACCAGGGCAGCGGGTCATTGGTTATTGCAGCTGGTCCTGGCGTCGCCCGCCTGGTTCTGCTGTTTTTCTGGGCCCGGAGCTGAAATACAACTGAGGCCTAGATGTTACTGTTTTTGTTGTTGTTGTTAATCCTCACCCCAGGACATTTTTTCCACGGATTTTTAGAGAGAGTGGAAGGGAGAGAGGGAGGAAGAAGAGGAGAGAGAGAGAGCGAGAAACATCATTGTGAGAGAGACACATCGAATGGTTGCCTCCAGCACATGCCCCCACTGGAGCGGGGATAGAACCTGCAACCCAGGTATGTGCCTTTGACCCGGTATTGAACCTGCAACCCTTCTGTGCACTGGCTACCACTGAGCAACACCATCCAGGGGGAGTCATCTTTAGAGGAAAAGGTTAGGGAAGGAAAGGTTACCGGCGGCGGGGGGTGGGGGGGTGGGGGCGGAGGGGTTGTTTTCCCAGTTTTGCCCCTTGCTAGGCACCCAGGGCTTGGTGCCCCGGTGAGTTTCTGTGCCTGGCCATCGTCCCTGCTCGGCTCATGTCTGTCTAACTGCCTACAGCACGGCTATCTGCACTCCGCCCTCCTTCTCCACCTCCCCACCTGTTGTTAGGATGAAGTGTCTGTGTCCATCCCAAGGACAACCCCTCCACTTAGGCACCAGAAAGCGTCCCTTCTCACCTTCCGAGACATTCTTCCCCTCCTACGGCTTTCCTCTCCCACTGCGTGTCCATCACCCCCAGGCTTGCTCTAGGCTCTCCCATCTAGGGCCGTGGTCGGCAAACTGCGGCTCGCGAGCCACATGCAGCTCTTTGGCCCCTTGAGTGTGGCTCTTCCACAAAATACCACGTGTGGGCGCGCACGTACAGTGCGATTGAAACTTCGTGGCCCATGTGCAGAAGTCGGTTTTCGGCTCTCAAAAGAAATTTCAATTGTTGTACTGTGGATATTTGGCTCTGTATACTGATGAGTTTGCCGACCACTGATCTAGGGGAAATTCTCTTGGCCTCAGGCTCCCTCTTGTGTCTAGAGTCTAGACACAACCCACTCTTTTTGCTCCCTTGATAGGAACATTTCTTTAAAGAGCTGTCTACTTGCTGGCCATCTTCCGTTCCGCTTGCTGCATTCTCTCTGGAACCCTCTTCAGTCAGACCATTCCGGTGATCTCTCCATTGCTAAATCCGATCCCCGGGCCCTGTCCTTGGACTCGCTAAGTCAATTTCCACCCTCTCCTGACTTGGCCTGTGGGCCACAGGTGAGCCAGTTGGTTACCTTCTCTGGCTCCGGGTCATCAGCTTTGAATATCGTCCATATGCTGACCATGCCCAGCCCAGCGTCTCCCTGAACTCGGGTCACATGATGCAGCGTCAGGTCTGGTGAATGGCTCAAACAGGCGACCAGAGCCCCGCAGCTGCCCACTGAGCGTCTCCTGGCCGCACCTCCCCGGCCCAGTGAATGGCAACCCCTGCCTCCCTCTCACCTAGGACAAAACTTTGAACCTCCACCCCTCTCCTTCTCTCATGTCCCACATCTAAATTGTCAGGAAGCGCAACAGGCTCTACTTTCAAAGTTCGTCCAGAATCCAACCCCTCCCACTGCCCGGGCCTCCCTGGGCCATACCTGGCTCACAGTCTCGGGCTGGTTTGTCTGCTCCTGCCTTCTGTTTTCTAAACAGCAGGCAGAGCATTTCACTCTTCGGATCAAAAACCTGCCAAGAGGGAAGCCAGGGTCCCCAGCATGGTCTACACGCTCCTATTGGATCTGAGTCCCAGCCCCGCAGCCCAGGCCGGCCCCTGTCCCCTCCATGCTGCCCCTCCCACCCCCCACCCCCCCTACCCCTGTCTCTGGGCATGTGCATCTGCTGTTCCCTTGTCTGGGGTGCTCTTCCTCCCTCCTCCATGTCCACATGCGATCTCCTCCCCCTTTTGCTCTTCTCCCCAGCGCTGGCCGCCATCTCAGGCACTGCACGTGAGAGTCATTGTGAGCTGGAGGGCGGCACGGGGCAGGGATTGTGTCTAATTCACGGCTGTCACCCAGCATCTAAAACAGTACTTGGCAATGAATTAGATCAGTCATTAAGTATACATGTCAGGCTCTGGCCTGGTGTTGGGGACCCCAGCAGGATCCCTGACTGGGCCGAGTTCCCAGTCCCATGGGGGAGGCAGACACATTGCCTGACAGTGAGATTTGCAGGTGCCATTTATATTTGTCACTTCCGATGCAGCCCTGGCTGGATTTGGCAGGAAATGCACTTACGCAGAGAGCTACAGCCCCGCTTCCCCCTTCTCTACCCCGGGATCCGCTAGCTGGCCCAGGTCATGTGCACGGGAAGGGGTCAGGGCCCGGATGCTGTGGTCCCAGGTCCTGGCTGAGCTTTGAAATGTTTCCTCCTCAGCCCGGCCCAGGGGACCGAGGATACCTCTACTTTTCTGCAGCTGTGGCTCTGGCACTTGAGGTGGGGCTCCCTGTGTGGGAGAACTTGATCTCAGCCTGGATCAGCCTCACCCCAAACCTGAGCTGAGTGGGAGGCTGAGTGCCGCAGGGCTGCAGGGGCTGGTTTCCCCTCCCCCATCACGGCCTCCCTGCCGGGATGCATCCCACCACTAATGCGGACCAGCTGTGCTCAGCTTCCTGTCAGCTGCTCCCAAGAGGCCAATGCTTGTGGGCGGAGTTACCTTTGACTGAGCCCCTGGTTAGGCTTGCACCGAAGAGGGAGTGATGCTCCCACGGGCAGGCAAGGAGGCACTTGAGGGCAGGAAGTACCTGTCAGTCAGGAGGAATGAGCGTGAAAGGTGGAGATGGCCCCTCACCTCCTGCCCACTTTGGAGAAGCCCCTCTGGTCTCCCTGATCAACGGAGGATGTTTCCCACACCTCTGGGGGTGCAGGGTGGGTGGTAGGCACAGATGGGGTGATGCTTCCCCAGCATTTCAACATGTCCAAAGTGCTTCTCTGCCCACGCTGTCCCTGGGTTTCAGGGCAGCCTGGACAAAGGCAGGCTGATCTGCCCGTTGGGTAGATGAGAATATTGAGGCCACAAGAACAAGCCCCTGCCAGCTGCCAAGAGACCTCGGTTCAAGTCCTTCCTTTTTCTAGAGATCGCCATCAGTGCGGTGATCTCCATGGGCCCTGAGCACTTGCCTCCTAGAAGACAGCTTTGATAACATTCCTAGCTCTCCCAACCACACCTTGAGCCCCAGCAGAAGCATGTGAGATCCTCCAGGGGCTGGAGGTGTTTCCCAGGTGATCACAGGCCCTGTTTCTCCCCAGGCCCTCACCTGCTCTGGTCCAGGTTTTGCTGTCCGCCAGCATCTGCCTCTAGGGAGACATCACCCCAGGGCTGACTTTCAGTTTGAGTTTGCAATGGAGGGTCATGTGGTCCCCACACCATTTCACCCACTCCTCTCACCTACCCTGCACAGATTTATTGTCACCCCCACTTTAGGTAAGAAGAAATTGGGAACTAGAGTGCCCCCCAAGCTCCCATGGCCAGGACATGAAGTGGTGCCAGGATATAAACTCAGATTTGGCCATAAAGCCTTTTTACTGCACCAGGCTGGGCACCCCAGCTTTTTTTTTTTTTTTTAATATATTTTATTGATTTATTACAGTGAGGAAGAGAGAGGGATAGAGAGTTAGAAACATCAATGAGAAACATCGACCAGCTGCCTCTTGCACACCCCCCCACTGGGGATGTGCCCGCAACCAAGGTACATGCCCTTGACCGGAATCGAACCTGGGACCTTTCAGTCCGCAGGCCGACGCTCTATCACTGAGCCAAACCGGTTTCGGCTGGGCACCCCAGCTTTATGGATGACACTGAGGCTAGGAAGGGGGAACACAGACTTGAGGTAGCACTGACGAGGGCAGGGCACTGGGCGACCGGCACTGGCCAGATCCACAGGGACTCTGCAGAGAGCCCTCTGAGGGCTGGACACGTGGAGGGCAACTCTCCCTCCTTGAGCTCCCACGCCCACCAAGCAACAAACCAGCATGCATTTATGTCCTTGGTCTGTGTTGTAATCAGCTCTCTGTTGCCTTTTTATAGCAAGCAGCTTTTCTAGACCTCTGTTTGGCTTTGGTAACTTGAAGGTATTTATTCTGGGTTTTGTAGCATTATATGGTGTCTTTAAAAAATGAAAGCAACTTTGTCACGACGCTTGCCTGAATTTGCCTGTTAAGGATGAGGCCTTGCTAACACTGGGCATGTCATCAAAGTTTGTGGAACGGTTGAGTGAATCAAACACTTGATGAGTACTCGAGTTGTGAGTTTTATGCCTGTCCTACGGTAAAACCAGTGTCTTCCCACAGCTTCCCCGAGTCCCCCAGCAGCTGCTCCCAAGATGTCATGCTTGGTAACGTGCCCGACAGCATTCTAGATGCCCTGACATCCGTATGCACCCCCGAGCCCGGAGTTCCCCGTGTCCTTCTCATTCTCCGCTCCCCAGCCCCTGGCAGTCAGTGTGCACGGGGTAAGTTAGTTGTGTGAGTGCCCGATGCTTGTGTAACGAGTTGTACTATGTCCATTATCACTTTTTATGATTAGAAATTAAGAACAGTCTCAGGACTTGTCAAAGGAGAATCATCCCATTCAATGTGGGACTCTCCGTGCCTCCCCTCTCCACAGGTTGGGAAGTGTAAGCGGACTTGAACAAGGCCTACCTCTAAAGAGCCCCTATCATAAATAAGGGAATCTGCCTGCAAAGGAAAAATCCCCCCCAACTAGTTTCTGACAATTCACATCATGGAAAGTACTTGAGAGCTGCCAGATGCCAATGGCCTGGGTGCCAGAAAAGAACTTTATCAAAGAACTTTATCTCCGTGTTGGTAGCCCCTTCTGTTGTGTAAAGAGCCCCCCTCTGCCCCCCCCCCCCCCCCCCCCCCAGTAGATGGGACAGAACCAGTTGGCTGGGTAGTTACACCCTGACAGCTCGCGATCACAGAAAGAAATGGCTGGTTCTTGCAGATGTAGGCGGTGTTGAGGGAGCGGGGAGCACTGGGCGTGGCCACAGAAGAGGAAGATCTGGAGCAGCCAGCACCCAGGAGAGGGGAACGTGTGCAAACACGGGGCTTCAGGAGTGAGACAGACTGTGGGGTCCAGCAGGAAACCCGCTTGACCAAGGACATCACTGCTGGGACCACTTGAGACCTGAAAGCTATGGGGGGACATCTGTCAGCCTCAGCCCAAGTTCAGCATGCTTCACCAAGCTTTGCAGAAGAACCCTAAAGTGGCCAGGCTGGCCAGAGGAGAGAGGCAAAGGCTTAGAAAAGCTTGGGCTCCCTCATGATTCCTTTTCTCTCTCATGATTCAAGACTGGACCTACTCACACCGCCAGCAGGAAGTACGGAAGGAACCACGGCAGTTGCACACCAGGCCCCTGCCCTCCCCGCGTTGTTCTCTGACATGCACAAAAAGAGGCCAGTGAGACTCCAGCTCTCCGTTTTTGAAAAATTTATTTTATACCCTTAGAAGCTAAGAACTCTGCCACTCATGAACCACACTTACAAGTAGGATTCTTCCCTGTTCATCTACTTCCTTTTGAAATTTATAAACAAGATCCTGTACACAAGAGGTAGCAGAGGACAATTCCAGTCTGCTGGTTCCAAGCTCAGAAGGTAACTGCACACACCTCAATGTTAGCAGGGGGGTGAGGGGGGCAAGACAGGGCAATTGCCAGAACATGGCCTCCAGGTCCTACCACTTGTCCTTGCTGCCAGGGACCTTGAGGAAAGCCACGGGCATCCCGCTGGGATGCTCATCTGTTTTCCTCCCAGAATGCCTCTGGTGCGCAGACGCAGCATCGACAGTGGGCCTCGCCAGGGGAGCTTCTTGAGGACACACAGCATTGAGTTAGTTGTGCAATTCCTACTTTTTGAAAGATTTATAAAAACGTCTTCATCCAAAAAAGTTGGCAATAAAAACGACAACTCTTCCAAGGTAGCCTGTCACAATTGTCGCTTTGTTGTGTATTAAAAAAGTCATCAGCAGGTTTGCAGGCTGCAGCCATTGGCAATCAAGTGGTTACTGGCTACGTGGAAGGGGCAGTCATTGCAGCAACAACAAGAGCAAAATTAACAGAGCGCTGACATGATCTTGATGCGGTCCGGACGAAGCTTTACAGCGAGGACAGCAGGTGCTGGGGTGCGGAAGGCGTTGTTTCCATAGGAAATAAGGGACTAGAAGTGGCGATTTCACTCCTGAATTTGGGCTCCTGAGTGCAGCTGCCGGCGATGATGTCCCCACACATCTCACCACCGGCATTTCAATGTCACGTCCCACAGTCTTTCTGTGAGGATGGCGGTGGAGAAGGGGGAGGGCAGGATAAGGAAGATAGTAGGTATGGAATAGTCATGTACTCAAACCAGTTGTAAAACATCACATTCAAAATTGCAAGAACATCAGAACCATATAAAACTACCTCTGACCATTTTTCTGAGGGCACAGTTCTGCTCTTAAAAGCCGGCTCCTCCATCTACCGGGTGTCTGACAAAAGCCACCAGCAGCCTTAGGCAGGCGCAGGGTCACACACTGGCCTGGCTGCACAGTACCTCCCCCGGCCGTAGTGCCGTGACCGGGGCTGACAGTGCACGGAGTGAAGAGCTGACTGTCCTGCCACGTGTCACATGATGCAGAAGCCACCAAAAGGCACTTGGGGCTGGACACACCTCTTGGATTTGGCAAATCTAACAGCGGCAACCTGGCGCTTCCTAAGGCTCCCCCAGTTCTGCGCACGGTGAGTTGAAAACAAGGTAGAACGTGTAACTAAAGGCAAAACAGGGCTGGAAAATCTGTGCAGCAGCTCAAAATACAAAATGTACAAAATACACAGAATGTTAAATACGCAACCCCACCCTGGGACAGAGGGGAGCTGGCACCTGACCGGAAACGAGCGAATGGTGTTACACTTGGTAATTCCAATTAAACGATGCTTGTTCAATTGCTTCCTAGTTATTTCTGGGAAAATAAAACCTCCTCCTATCTTTTCAGTGTTAATCACTCAAGTTGAAGAGAAACAAAGTCTCAAATTCCTTGTCTGCATTAAAATGATTAGAAACTCACAATGATTCCTCAATTCAAATATTTAACTTCATATACAACCAGTACCAAGGGTTTCAGCAACTGTTTTAATCAAAAGGAAATAAATGATTGCAGATCACATGATTTAAGACTAGTTTATTCAATATGTCTCCAAGCATTAAAAAGATGATTTCATGAAGTTAAACTCAATAAAATTATACCTTAAAGTGCTTCTTATTTTGCTGTTTTTAAATTTTATTTTGGGAATAACTTACGATTTCTTTAGTGACTGATGTCAAGAATGTGCCCTGGGGAACATCAATTATATCAGGAAAAAGACCTTGAATAGCTCAATAACCCCCCAATTTTCAATTCTGGTAACATTTCATCAAGATCCAAGTTTATGCCCGGGGCTCTCATCCAAACCCATCTGCAATTCTGTACAAATAGGGAGACATATTAAATACAAAGGTCTGTGTAAACTGAATTCTTTACTATTTTACAATGAAAGGAATTTTATCACATATCTTTACATAACCTTAAATTTGATATCCCTAATCAATGTTACTACAAGATTAAAAATTTGCCTCCACACATCTAAAGGCAGATTGCTTTAAAAAAATAAAAATAAAAACCGAAAGAATTTCTTCTATAGCATCGTAGAGAAAGCCGCAGCTTTACCCTCACTCACTGTTGTATGTTCATGTAACAAAAGTCTGTCACTGGGTTTATTTTGTAAAATCGCCACAGAAATGTTAACCCACGTGTGGATCTGCCTCGGGGCAGCTGATCCACAGGCCGGCGCGCTCCACTGCAAAGAGCCCACTCCTGGCCACAGTGCTTTCCTCACACACGCTCCGCAGGCCGTGGCAGGCTCTCCCCGCCCATCTCCAGGTTCTAAAGGGTTCTAGGTGACGTTCTGGCTTCAAACAGGTGCTGAGCATCCAGGAACTGCGATGTGACTCCCTATCGTGTGCTGGACACGTTCCTCTAGGGATCCACGTCGTCAAGGTCACTTCTTAACTCGCCAATCATCATAGGCGATTCTGAACCCTTTGAGAAAGAGCAGGAAATTCACACATAGAGAAGTTAGAGAAAAAGGTTATTTTATGCCGACTGTGTTCTGTAGTTTAAACACGTCCTCATTTAACAACGTAATGTTTACCAAAGGGTAATAACACAAAACTGTTAACACCTTGTATTTGACAGATTATGCAAAGCTTAAATTTCTGTGTTCTCATGCGGTCACCGAGACAAGCCAGTGCCTAGCCCAGTCACAATGCTGCCACAACAGCGCAGGCAGCTCCCGTTAGACTCCGCGGAGCTGTGGGCTGAACCAGGGAGGCCCAGAGCCCGACATCCGCGTGCCAGAAACGGTGCCTAAAGGCCACAGATGGCTCTAGGTCACGCCCAGGCCTGAATGCTGCCCCTCGCCAACCCTGTGGCCTTTGGTTTATACAGGGTGGGGAAAAGTAGGTTTACAGTTGTGAATGTGCAAAAGTTTACTCTTGTATTATTTACTAGAGGCCTGGTGCACGAAATTCATGCACTGGGGGTGGGGGGTGGGGCCCTCAGCCCGGCCTGTGCCCTCTGTCAGTCCAGGACCCCTTGCTCCTTACCACCCGCCTGCTTGCTGCTCCCTACCGCTTAGCTCACTGCTCCTTAGTGCTGCCGCAAAGGCTCCCGCCACCGCCGCTGCACTTGCCAGCCGTGAGCCCGGCTTCTGGCTGAGCAGCGCTCCCCCTGTGGGAGCGCACTGACTACCAGGGGGCAGCTTGTATGCTGAGCGTCTGCCCCCTGGTGGTCAGTTCATAGTGACCAGTCATTCCACCGTTCAGTCAGATTTGCATATTAGGGTTTTATTATATAGGATAGGATTATTATATTCCACAGGAACTGTAAATCTACTGTTGCCCACCCTGTACACTAAGGGTTCTGAATGGTAACCATGTATGTGTCTTGAGACTGATCTAGCTGGGCGGGGTGGGGGTGAGAGAAGCAGGGAGTCTCCCTGCAAAGGGGAGTGTAAGCTGAGGGGGAGTCAGACAGGGGTGAGTAGGGGTGGAAGGAAGAAGCACATTTGATGAATAGAAAGGCCACTGTATCTAGAACTCAGAAAATGAGAGGGAGGAAAGCAGGGGCCAAATCAAGGAGGACTGCTGAGGACCTGGCCTCCACGCTAGCAGCAGTGGAAGCTGCTGAAAGGTTTCGTGAAGGAAGGGGAGAATCAAGAGTGGCGGCAGGCAGATTTTTACAGAGACCCAGGAGTCTAAGGTGCTCACACGACAGAACAGATGGATGAGAGGTCTTCCAAAGGTCAATGACAGGATGGTGAAAATGCCTGCAGCATGAGCGACACCCGGTACGCAGGGGCTATCTGTGAGTAAGGAGGCTGAGAAGGACCGGCTGTGGTGCAGGGTGGGCGGGGACTGGGTGTTTGTGTTTGGCACTCAAAGAACCAAGGCCAGGGCTGTGGGCAGGGGCAAAAGGACAGAACTGAGGGATATTTCCTGATGGCCCAGAAGAGGCTGACATGGAGGAGGCTGAGAAAGAAACACCTGAAAAGTTGGCGGAGAACTCAGAACGCAGTGCCATGGAAGCCCAGGAGAGTGGTTTAAAAAGGAAGACCTGGTCAGTGGCATCAGATACTGTGAGTGGTCAGCTCAGATGAGGACCGGAGATGGAGGCTACAGGTCACCCCAGCTGCTGAGCTGGAGGGAAGGAAGGGAGGGAGTCAGCCAGGAAGCGGCTGAAGAATGAGTGAGAGATTAGAAATTAAAGGTAGTTAAGTTTTGACAATTTTTTTGAGAAGTGAGGCTGCAGAGAAGAGGAAAAAGGCAGGGATAAAAGGGAAGAAGAGAGTTTTTTAAAAAGGATGGGAGATAAGTGTATCAAAACACCACTGGGAGGGATCTGTAGAAAGTTTTAAGATACCAAAGACAGAGAAAAAAGACAGAATACAGGGTTTCTGGCCAAGTGGCAGGGTGAGGAGGCCTCCCTGTGACAGACGAGGACAGGGGCTCGCAGGGGCTGTGAGTCTAGGAGCGGCAGCTGCAGGAGCTCCTGACAGCTCTTCTTTTCTCTGTAAATAAAGTAGGCGAGCCTGTTTCCCTTCTCTCAAATCAGGGTAATAGTGACCTCACAAGGTTGTCACTGAGGATCCAAAAGCTTAAAAAGAAAAAAGACACTACAACATCCCCAGGATTCATTTAGTGAGGCCTCTGCCAAGCCCTGTTACGGAGCTACAAGGGGACTGCCCTTCTGGACGGGCAGACAAGACACGGCATCACATTCACACCTGCTTCGTCGTTCTGCACACAGATGTTCAGTCAACATTTCATTCCTTTTTCACTACGGTAAATAGTGCTAGGAATGTGGTTGGTTTTAAAGTAAGCTTAAAATTGTTCCTTGACTCCCCAGTAAGTAGGTCGATTTCAATGGCATGAGGCCCCTCCTCTCAAGGGTCCATGCTTCCTGGAGGCTGGTGAAAGCAAAAGCTGGAGGCCATCGTCACAGCCCCGCAGTGAGGCTGACAAGCTGGAACGAATCCGCTGTGGCCTGGCTCTGTCTGTGGCCTCGTTAGAACAGCCAGCCGCACACTGAGGTCAAAGCCTGCCATGCCTTCCACATGGTAGCACTGTTCCTCCCTGTGGGCACTGGGAGTGGGTCCTGCGCAGAGAGCACTGAGGATGGAGCTGGTCTCCTTTTCTCTTGGTTATGAAATTGGCTTTGGGAAACTCCAGAGCAGGCGCTGCCTTCCACACGGGGACGCCCAGTTATACCTGCTGCAGGTGCCTGTCTCCGTTCTCATTCGCGGGGCTGCTCTCCGACCCGTTGCTGCTCCCTGACTGTTCTTTCTCATTCAGCAAAGCGGTGGCATATGCTAGTGTGTCCTTCAGAGAATCAAACAGAAGGAAAAGTCAGGGAGTGGGCAGTGGCAGCGACATCGCCAAGGAAGACTACCCTTCATTTGACCTTTGGAGGCACCAGGAGCCTCGAGGGTGGTGCTTTCATGGCAGCCCCCAGAGCACCCCTCAACTTCTGGGCCATGTGGGGGCTGGACCGACCCACCCATATGGCTTTTCTTCTATAATCTGTGAACTGTACACCAATGTGCTGTCTTTTCATAGAAATTCAATCACTTCTTTTGCCCCTTCTCATTTTCAACCTATACCTCTCTTCTCTGAGGCTGCCGTTTCTGAGAAACATACTAAAAATCCTACCTAAGGGATTTCAAGCCACACAAAACCAAAAGACAACCCTCACCTGAGCTGAAATCGTCCGCTGAAAAGTCTTTCCAGTTGACGTTTCATTAGAGACATTGCTTTGCGGTGTCCAATAATGTTCTGACATCTGAGACAGAAGGTCAGAAATGCCATCAGAGGTAACAAACAAGCCCACATGAGTCCGCGATTTCTACCCTTAGATAGCAGAATATAAAAGCATCTAAAGTAGTATATCTTTTAAAGTAGTAGCCCTTTTATCACATCAGCAGAGTCTTTCCTGGAAAATTTCACTTCCACTCTCAAGAGCTTGTAAAATTCTACTTCTTACACAATCTTCCCCACTTTCTCACCTATAAAGTTAAGATGCATATATTAAGATGCAAATTTAATGCATAAAAATAGGTGTCAACTGTACTAAAAAATGTTTGAAGACTGAAAATACTTTGAGGCCTGTTTCAAATTACGTTTGAGAGGTCTTCCCTGACAAGACGTGCTCCTACGATTCCTACGTCATAACCAGAAGGTTCACCACGCATTACCTTCTTCTGCAGCCACTGCACAGCCCAGCTCCAGTGGTGGGAGTTCTCCTTGAAGTACTCCTTAGCAGCGGGACACCTGGCCATCGGAGATTTCTATTAGCCAAACGCTTTCTTTGCAAAGGTACTTATTTACTTTACAGCACCCTTTTTATTTTGAAACACAAATGCTACTTTCACTAAAGTTCAGTTGTCTTTATACAAAAGGCAATGAAAGGTAAACACATAGTGAAAAGTCTCATCTATCTCTAACTCATCTACTCAGTTCTATTAAAATTCAAAATTGAAGAATGAAAAATAAAACCCCCATAGCAAATAGTACATTTAATAAATGACCTCTTGCTAGAATCAAACTAATCTTAAATATATGTGACCTGAATAAGGAAGCATATTATATTTAAACACGATCTTATAGCCACCCTCTATTTTTCTATTTTTATTTGACTTTCTGGAAAGCTGTCCTTCCTATTTGAAGATAGTGCTGATGGTGATGTTGCCACTAGGGAGTGTATATAAAACAGATGTGTGCGGGACGTGAAAGTTTACATAAAGACACTGGAGTCTGGACCATGTGTCTGTTGGCAGCAGATATACTATGTGGCCCCAACACTACTTGGAAATGCCATTCCTCGGCAAGTACTTAACGAAAACATGCTGCCAATATCGAACCTAATGAATGAATGCACAATTGTGGCAGGATGATCTCCATCTGTGTCCACAGTGTTACATCATATGGAAACGTATGTGCATGCATTATTTCAGTGAGATTCTCATTAATATCTGTTTAGGATGCTCAAATACAGCAGATTAAGCCAAACAGATTTCTCATTCCTATTTTGGTACAAGTTCAGGGATAGCAATACCCATGCCTAAGAATCAGCAAATATCTGGAGCAAAATAAAGTAAGCTATAAAGAAGGCTCCGTCAGGTAAGACTCAGAGATGGCAGTGCGGTCTGCTCAATAACCCTGGGTCATCTTGCAGTTACTCTGATCTTTTGTTTGCTCTTGTACTAAGTAGGGGAACTAACGCAGCAAACCACTAAGGTCGCTTGTAACATCGAGAACCTCTGCATTTCAAGTGTGTACTGACAGATGAATGGATAAGCAAAATGTGGTATATCCACACAATGAAATATTATTTATCCCTAAAAAGGGGAAAAATTCTGACATGCTACAACATGGATAAACCTTGAGGACATCATGCCAAGTGACAAAAGGACAAATATTGGATGATTCCACTTATATGAGGTACCCAGAGTAGTCAAATTCATAGAGAGAGAGAACGTAGAATGATGTTTTCCAGGGGCCAGAGGGTGGAAGAATGGGGAGTTACAGTTTAATGTTTAATGGGTATCGAGTTTCCATTTGGGAAGGAAGATTAAAAAGTTCTGAAGATGGGATAATGGTGTTTGTTGCACAACAATGTGAATGTACTTAATGCCACTGAACTTACACCTAAAAATGGTTAAAATGGTAACTTTCATGTTATGTACATTTTACCACAACTAAAGCAAAAAGAAAAAAGAACCTTTGCTTGAAGCCAGACAGCCTAGCTCTGACTGCACCTGTGACGTGGGACATACAACAGTCCGTAACCTCACAGCTATTGCAAAGACTAAATGAGAACACAGGCCAAGTATTTAGCACTGTGTCTGCATTAAGTGTAAGCAACTCTAACAGGATTCTGTCTCGAGAGGCTGTTATGAGAGTGGGGACCTAGAGCTGAAAGAGCTGCAGCCACACTACGAAAGCCTCTCGAGTGGAGGCTCCCACCTTGATCCCCACCCTTCCTGCACAAAGCCTGGTGGGTTAGCTTGTTTCTCGGGTTCTGTAAGGTCTGTTACTCTTTTAACACTTCCCTTCACATCTCTCTGAGGTCACCTGCATAGGTTTCTGTGCCATCCCAGCAATCACGCCCTGACTGAGGCACTCTCTCCAGGTACTAACACAAGGCAGGTTTTTTCTGGTCATATTTGACTTGTAACCATTTCCTCCCTTCATTTTTGAATCAATACTTACTTTTGAGCAAGAGTTACCAGAAATTTGACACACTGGTAGCAGCGACTGCTGTCCACATGATTACTGTGGTGCATCAGAGCTGAAGGGAGAGAAGAGAAAATTTGAACAATAAAGCACTAAAATGAAAATGGGTCTCCTGTTCTGAAAACTTACAACAAACTACTCTGACAAACAGATAAAGAACTAAATTAAAAGCATGGTGCTGACTCAAGAGGATCCCGTAAATTCTCAAGGGTAGAAATACTAAGCAGTATTCAAGAAACATGCGTGGTGGTGCGAGTTTGACTTTTAGGAGAAACAGAAGGAGCTAACATTTATATTGGCTGATTATTCACCTAGACACCGCCAAGCTTTTCCGCCCACCACACTGCTGACAGAGAGTAGTTGGAACACTGTTAGCGTGACAAATGGAAACTTACGGTCTTAGTTCAGTTCACCACAGATCCCCTGCTCTGGGCTTTGGGGTTGAAAGATGACTAATACGTGGTCCCGCTCCTGGGGAGTGTACCCCTGGTCTGGGAGTTCCAGAGCCTGGGTGGGAGCTCTGAGTAGAGCCCACCATCCAAGGGGTGGTCTAGAGCGTTGCAACTACAGAACTTTTTAAACTTAAGTTTCTGTTCTGAAATAAAGGAAGTCCTAAATCTTTTCTTAATACATAACCAGAATGTGAAATGACTCCGATTAACTGGAAATACAGGTGGATGGTGGGGGTTGGAGAAGACTATTTTTAACCAAACTTTTCTAAGAAATTGCTCACTAAAGCCACTTCAGCCTTCTGAAAAGAAAAACTTTGCCAAAAACCTTTTATGAATAGACAACAGAAATTTGGGTGCATTTATACTGTAGGCGAAAAACAACCACATTTCCTGAGCCTGACAACATCCTGAGCCTGGTTTTCGTTTTCCTCCCCAATGGCTACAGAGTGGAATGAAGTTTCTTGCCTTAGAAAGTGCCTTTAGCTTGTTTAAAAGTCACAGCACCCCTGACTCTCTCCTAACCCTGTTAGGACCCCAAGTTGCACTTTACCGACTAAAGGTAGGAGAGTGTCCAGGACAATCAGGCCATTGGTTTTAATTCTCATGACCAAAATGAGGGAACCCAACGCCTTAATCAGACTTCTGTTGGATTCCTCACTGATGTATGCCAGGGACGCGGGGGTGGTGTGGGAGATGGACTGGGGAGGCGGGAGGCAGACCCACCCATCAGGGAGGAGACTGGCTACCTGCACCTTCACTGCTGACACTTCCCATTAAGGCATACTTGCCTAGGAGTCCATTTTCTGTCTCAAACACAAACTTGACTCGCTCTACTTGTATGGGATCTTCAATGACCTGGGAGAGGAAGGAAACAGGTTGGTAAATGAAAGAAGAACTTAGGTTATAGCCACTGGTGCCTCTTTTTAAAAAACATAATTCCATAGGTTCTAACAAAACCCAGTACAAATATCATGTCACTGCCATGTATCTCAACATCTTACATTTTAAACTACGGATGAAAAACTACCGAGTAGTATCTGAAGATCCATTTACTTCCTATCAATGTGCTCTGACCGACACCCACAGTTCTCTGTGGGTTATAAGGACAGATATTTCATGATCCTGAGGATGAGAGGTTTACAGTTTAACCTGTTTACCAAACCAGGTCAGTTTTGCTACAACACGGGCTGCACAGGTCCACAGGGCGGGAACTGTCTTACTCTCACTGTGCGTCTAGTGCCTCACACCCGACTGTGCACAGTGAACCGACTCGACACGTTTGTTGCTGAGCAGATGAACAATATGCAGCCCTGCTTCTGAGGAGCAAACCTTCCAAAGTTTGTAAAAGCACCAGGACTGAAAGGAGGCAAAGGGCCAGAAAGACAGGCTCTCTATAAATGGCATTCATGGTGTGCCTACCCTGTGCCAAGGCCTATAGGCCTACACCAAGTCTTAGGGACCTAAAGGGAACCCAGTCCCTCCTCCCTCTCTTTAAGGAGCTTCTGGGCTAGTCTTTCTCACTAGCTCACAACCAGTCACCAAATTCTATTGATTTTCTTTCCAAAACGTCTCTTGACCCCTTCGACGCTGGTCTTGCCTCAGCACAGGCCGTGTTATTTCCCACTCAGATTACTGTCACACACTTCTGTATAAGTCTTCCAACACCGACCCTGCTTCCTCCTTTAGTCCATCCTTCCAACAACTGCCAGGGCCATCTTTCTAAAACATAAATAAGGCCACAGAACTTTCCTGCTTAAAGCCTTTCCATGGCGCCCGTCACTGACAGCAGAGGTTGCAAATTTCAATCTAGAGGCTAGGATAACAAGAAATGAGCAAAATGGGCAAAGTAAGAGCCAATAAGGAGCAGTGAGGGCAGCAGGGACCTGGAGGTCATGTGCCCCAGCAAAGGGGACAGGCTGCTGCTGCTCTAGGTGACTGTGGCCTGCAGGACATGGGACCAATGTGGCCAGGTTAGCTGCTTTCTCCAGATAGGCTAGATCTAGAAATCAGAAAACCAAACCACGTGGGCCAAATAAAACAGGCACATGGCAGGATGTGCCCCCAGGCTGCAGTGTGCAGCCTGTCCTATAGGAAGAGGTGCCCTCACTGGTCCCTGAGCCTGGCATGCTCCAGTTTGGGCTTCTTTCCCACGCCCCACTCAGCTCCACTCCTAGTCACACACCTCCTTCCAGCTCACTGAGCCATCGATCCAGAGGTCTGGTGGGGGCATGGGCTATGGGGCAAACTGCATGGCTCAGATCTTGGCTTTGTGATTTATTAGAGGTTCGTCTTAGGCAAAATCACTCCACTTCTCTAAGTTCTAATTTCTAACTGATACTGTACTTTGCTGATTATAACTGAATTTCCCCCATTTTTTGTATTTCCAAAATTGACATGCATCCTATAGTCAATTACATTTCAGTTTCATGCTTGTAAAAGTATTTCTAGTAGTAGAAAGACAATTAAGGGTACCTCAGATATGAGTGAACTATAGAGTCAGCAATTTACCTGAGGTTCCTGTGAGGTTTAAACAAGATAATACTTGTGCTTAGCACAGCCCCCTAGCCACAGCAGAGCCATCCACTGCTCCTTTGCTCTCTGTACGACAACTGCTTGTGTACTTGTCTAGCTCCCTCACTAAACCACAAGCCCCTACAAGGTAAGGTTTTATTATTGCTCACCTGTAAATCAGTGTTGCACAAAAAAAAGACTGATATGAGGAGGATTTAGTAAGTGCAGGATAATGAATGGAAAAACAATATAAGGACAGGCAACTTTTAATTTATAAAGTATGCTGGCTAACACATGCCTAAATACAAGTGAATCATAACATGTATGACTTACCAATATCTCATGAAGTAGTTGGAAGGTATTCTTTAACTCGTGTGGTGGAGCTGTTTCTAGTTGGTTCTGAAATGGTTTTAAAAAGAAAATTCCAGTAAGTCTTCAGTGGAAAGCATATTGGCGTATCAGCCAACAATGTCAGATTCAAGCCCTAGTTCCCCCACTATCTGGCTAACCTTTGCCAAGTCAATTCTTCTCTTTGGGGCCTCAGTTTCCCCAAGTGCTAAATATGGGGACTGAAACAAACCACCTTTGCGGTCCTCCCAGCTGCAACGCTCCATGGTTAGGAAGGAGAGGAGGAAGGGCAGAAAGAAGAGACTGTGAAGTCACTAAAGAGGTCCATATTTTGATTTCATCTATACATATCCTATTGTGTTTTCCAGAATATGCTGCTGTTGCTATGAGAATGCAAATGAGTACGCTCTGAGATAAGTATGCTGAGTGGAGTATGGAAGAAAATTTGGTGTATGAAACAGAAAAACCTGCCAAGACACACCTGTGAAGAAAACAAGGTTCAGAAGACTCATTCCTGCGTGCATTTTAACAGCCTCACACAGATCATGGATGGGGCCGAGGACCCTGCATCACCACCACACCTCCCGGTGTCAGGGCTGGCACCAAGCGAGCATTTCTTTCTCCACGCCTCACGGACTCCCCACCACCTGTGAGGTCATGTCACACTCCCTCCCGCTGTGAGAGGAGGAAAGCTGCCTGAAGTCACATAGTCAGTAAACAGTAAAGGGAGGAACTCAGTCACCTCTGACATAGGTCTGCACAGAACAGGCTGAGGGCAAAACACTTTAATGAGAGTCTGAAGACATAACCCACTAACCACCTGCTACTTGTCAGCACCACCTGTATCACTACTATAAATCCTGGTGCAGGTAAGAGAGTGTTGCAGAAATTTTGTGGGCAGAAACGAAGACACATGCTGTGAATTTACAGAAAGAAGCCTGGAAGGACCCATACCAATGTGGCAGTATTGGCCCCTCGGGGGGGAGAGGAGTGGGGGCAAGATTGGTTGGTGTTGTCAGAGAATGCATTCATGTATTATCCATGTTATTAAAGATTAAAAACTAATAAAAATGATCTGTGTAGGCTTAAAGGTTTTTCTAGTAATCCCTAGAAAGGCAGTAAACACTATGGTTAAGAGCACAGCCCTGGAGCCAGACTGCCCATGTTCAAATTCCCACTCTGCCACTTACTAGCTGAGACCCTGGGCAAGTTATTTACTCTGTGCCTCAGTTTCTGGAACTAAAATGCTGACAACAGTATCTGCCTGACAGGACTACTTGAGAATTAAGTGAGCTAAATACGTACTCTGCTTGGAACAGTGCTTTGGCATCCAGTAAGTGCCACAGAAGCAGCAGTAATTAGCATACTGACCAGAGCTTCATAAGGAACTGTATCACCTTTTTAGGTGAGAAAACCCTACTTTTGATTTTTAAAATGTTGCCAGAGGGAAATAATATGAAATTGGAAAACATTTTACAAAGTAATGGTCACACAGCATTATTAACTATAAAGTATTATTCTTAACAGTTAAAAACTGAACCGAAAGCAAACGTGTTGCTGGTAAGAGAATGCTCAGGTAAATCATGGTAATGAGAGGATGAAATATTATACCCACAGATACATTTTAATAATATGGAAAATATTTATAGTGTTAAGTGAAAAAAACCCCACAAAATCATAAAGACAATAAAATCCCAGTTATGTTAAAATACATGTGTAGAAAATAAAAGGTAAATATAAGAGAACGTTCATGGTGATTGTCAGTGAATGATGGGATATTGAGTTCTTTTCTTTTTTTTAAGTCCTCACTGGAGGGATTTTTTTCCATTGATTTTTAGAGAATATAGAAGGAGGAGGAGAGACAGAGAGAAACATTGATGTTAGAGACAGACTGATTGGCTGCCTCCTCACTCACCCCGACTGGGGCCGGGGATCGAGCCTGCAACAGAGGTACAAACCTGTGACCCTGAAGGTCTGAGGGCCGATGCTCTAACCACTGAACAAACTGGCCAGGGCTGAGTTGTTTTCTTAAACAAACCCACATTATTTTTAATATCAGGAAAACCAACGGAGGTATTAGGAGCAGCATGCTAACTGGGAGCAGAGGCCGCCGGCCGGCAGCAGGCAGGGAGCCCTACCTTAACGCAGTGCAGCACCGTGAAGGAGAAGTGCTCGTTGCAGAAGCAGCAGTACACCACCATCTCCATGAGCGCCAGGAGCGAGCCCGTCAGCTCGCGCAGAGCAAACATCACCTGGGGCGAGGGGTGAAAGGAGAAGCGCTCCTGTCAGTGTCGACAGGTTGTCTCTGGCTTTGACTGACACAGACTCAGATTTAACATCATCAACACTGCCTCAAAACAGGGCTGCTTTCACTGCTAGAGCTCCATGCATAGATTTCAGGGTGTTTAGAGATGCCTAACATTTAACACAATTTTGTGCAAATGTGCACCTTTTTCCTGAGTCACTTTCATCAGATTTTCAAAGGTAAATGTCCCCCCCTCAGATTAAAATAATTACTGATAGATCCCCAAAATACATGATGTTCAGCTTAAAAAAGATATGTAGCATAGCACTGTTAATGTAGTTACAAAACCAGTATGACGCATGGATTCATATCTATGTAAATCAAGGTACGGAGGGACTGGAAGATTAAATTCTCAAGAAGGGGCAGCTCTGGGTGGAAGGGGAGGTGATGGGACTGCAGGCAGGCCACACAGAGTGCTGTGAGCACCCCACTTCCATACTCCTGAGGTTTAAAAAACGTGTGTGCCTCAGAGTTGTATTATTTCAGGATTGGGGACATAAAAAAGACTGGGAACAAAAACCTCTGATAATACACTGAGTAACTGTGATTGGTGAGGTGCCATTTACCTACTGGGACCTAGAAAGGTAGTTAGTTGGGCCGAACCTGGAGGTCCAAGTCCATTTGTTGGTTGAAGAGAGAACTAATAATTCTCTTCAACTGATTATTTCCTTCTGACGTATACATAGGAAGAAAAATTAACGTGAAAGAATAATTTCTTCTCCTAACAATACCCTTATCAGAATAACATGCAAAATATAACTAATAACAAATAACAAAAGGTGTTTTTCCTCAATAGGAGAAATAAAGAGAAAATGGCTTCAGAAGAACAAGGACATACCTCTAACAGGTAAGGTTTCCCTTCAGACAAGAACAACAAGGCTTCTACTTCCTCATGGAGGGGCAGCAGCGGGCTTGAAGGAGCAATGCTGATAGGTGGCCGTTGTTTAAATACACCAGGAGCTTCAGGAGACCAGAGAAACAAAGCCTGTCTCACGTGATGCTATTTCATGAAAGACATCTACAACACAAAGCCAGTCATCCTCTCAAGCTTCACACACACAACTGCCGAGTACTCACAACACGCTCTCAGTCCGGGGAGGAAGCCGACTTGGAGAAGGAGAAAATGGTTACCTCTTATTTCAATGTCTGCCTAAGTTGTTGGTGTGATTATTAAGATCTCTACACAATCTTTTAAAGAAGTAAAAATATAAATCGTATGTGGAAAAAATGCCCAATGTGACTCTGAATAGACACTAGACGAGACCCTTGCGTTCCTCAAACACCACCTATTCTAAGCAGAATTAACCCACATGCAAGGGGTTACTCCTTTTGCTACAAAAACAAGAACTCACACTATCCTCTTCTACAAACCTATCTCAACTCAAGTTTAGGCATTTTGTCTTTTTAGATGAATGAGTCAGATTTAGGAAGCAAACTCTACCTCACACCATCCAAGTGCTCCCCAAGTCCCTTTAGAGGATCAATAAGCATTGCTGGATCAGAGTGATTTTCATCTCGTTTCCGGTGTTCAGATCTTACTGGTCATACAACACTGAAACCCAATCACGGCCTCTGGGTCAGAGGCTTGCATTCACACACCGGCTGCTATGCCACTTACTAGCTGTGGACTTGTGCAGTTACTACACCTCTCTGTATCTTAGTTTCCTCATTTACAGAAGGGGATAATATCCCTCTCACAGGTTTGCTGAGGGGATCACAAACACAATCGATAAACTAAAAGGACTATGGGCAGGCACAGCACACAGAAAACATTGAATATTTTCCAGTGGCTTTGGATAACTATTTAGGAGAATTGTGTCTCTGCTCTATTAAACGAGGACTGAACTATTGGTTATGTTTTTAGTATTTCCATTTTGTACTGAGAATCAGAGGGCCAGGTGGCCTGGGCAAGCTCACACGGCTAGGAAACTAACCCACACAAAGGCAATTTTACCACTACATCAGTTGTGCCAATTATGGTAATGAATGAACTCTGAATTGGTCTTTAATTCTAGAGGCTTTTTAAAACTTACATACCCCTCCCCCCAAATAAATGATTTACTTTCCTTTGTGACAAACTATTAAAATAAAGTGAAGTTTAACAGGAATTAAAACAATATCAAATAGCCAAATGAGGAATAAGTAATATCCATTTAATTGCTAACATTACCCTCCATGCACTATTGACAGATTCAGTATCATTTCATTTTTCCGACGTACTAAAGACACGTTAAACTCACCAACATTCCTCTGGGAAGAGACATCGGAATACAAAACAAGTAATGCCACTGTGTTGTGAAGATTCCCAAATTCTCGTGCTTGTGCGGAACTCCATCGCCGTATCTGTGGTCAGAGAACATGAAGTGGACGCTTGTGTTTTGATTAGAAATAACATGGCGAGAAAGGGAAAGGACCTGCTGGTTCATGATAATTTGGGTCACAATTATTTATCAATATTTGAGAGCAAAAGAGGTCCAAGTACAAAAAGCCATAGGTTTTGAGCTAGCTTAACAGTGTTTTCCCCTCAGACACATTAACTCACATTCTGAAACGAATCCATTCGTGTATTCTAAGTTAGGTATTGAGTGCTCACTATGTGCCAGGCAATTTCCCTGAACCTCAGTGTAATGGGGAACACCCATGAGGCTGGTGACCTGGGGGCCCAGCCCTCCTGCCCCCATCCCTTCCCACTCACTGTGTGGGTGTGGGCGGGTTGCGGTAACACTGCCCAACCTCTTGGTATAATGGAGGACATAACCTACCTGCTCTGGCCACTTCAAGGTTGTGAAAAACAAATGAAACCTTAAAAGTGAAAATGTTTTCAATGCTATGGGCTCCATAAATGCAAAACAACAGGAGTCCCTGAAGCAGAAGAGCTTGAGTGAAAATGGAGATTGTAAATCTCAACATGATATCCTTACACTGAGCAGGCTAGGAGCCAGAGCTTGCTTGTTAATACTGACGAGTGAGAGAAGCACGGTGTAGACAGGACCCTGAGGAGGCCGGAGCAGCAAGTCTGTCCCCCCTTATAAAGGAATGAAAGCTCCTATGCGGTGCGTCTGAATCCCACCCCACAACACTTTAGCTCTGTGACCTTGAACAAGTCACTGAACTTGTCTGTGCTGTAATTCTCGCCTGAGAATGGGGATGAAACTGCCTAGTTTATTAACTGTATCAATGGTATGGCATATCAAATGACCAGTTGTGTCTAGCACTGTGGTCGGCAAACTGTGGCTCGTGAACCACATGCGGCTCTTTGGCCCCTTGGGTGTGGCTCTTCCACAAAATACCACGGCCTGGGCAAGTCTATTTTGAAGAAGTAGCATTAGAAGAAGTTTAAGTGTAAAAAATTTGGCTTTCAAAAGGAATTTCAATCATTGTACTGTTGATATTTGGCTCTGTTGACTAATGAGTTTGCCGACCACTGGTCTAGCACATAACAGGAGCTCTATAAATAGCATTTATCATTACTGCACCTTCACGTCACATGTATTTTAAATCTATCAAACAAAAGAAATACAATAGATGGGAGAAACACACCAATATAGATACTTCAACAGGAGAGCCATTTTTCACATATACCTAACTCTATTATTACAAAACAAGCTCCCTCCGTTTTCTGAATATGAGCAGCAGTAAACCTGCAGCAGTAGTAAACCTTCCCGTGTCTAACACTACAATTTCACATTTGGATTCTGGCCTTGTTATCAGCATTCCGGAAGTGACTGCCCCCAGAACAGCCTTGCAGGGTTTTGAATCCCCCCATCAGGACCCATCTTTGCTGCTATGATACTTCACATTTTAAATGATATTCTAGTCAGTCATTTCCATGGGTTGTTATTATTAGGAAATTCTGAGAAAAGCTGTAAAAATAATTGAACTATAAAGAATTTTAAAGTCTGTGTAGTTTTAGTACCTGGACTCTTATGAGATTAAAAATATTTGTCACCTACACAGAGAAGTAAAGGGACTACAAAACGACGGCTACCTACGGGCTGGCAAGCAGCATTACCTGATTGTTCTGGCGACTGGCTCCCAGGAGAAAGCTGATCATGTGTCGCAGAGCTGAATGCCGCAGGAGGAGGTCTCCAGCCCTAATACCTTGCTGTCACAAGATATTGAGAACGACAAATTATATTCCTACCCAGACAAAAATCAGTTTTAAAAGCAGTTAAATGAGAAGTTTTAAGGAGTAAATTTTTAAATGCTATAATCCTATATAATAAAGAGGTAATATGCAAATTGACCATCACTCCAACCCACAAGATGGCCACCCCCATGTGGACACAAGATGGCTGCCACAAGATGGTCGGCAGGGGAGGGCAGTTGTGGGCGATCAGGCCTGCAGGGGAGGGCAGTTGGGAGGGACCAGGCCTGAGAGGGAGGGCAGTTGGGGACGATCAGGCCTGCAGCGGAGGGCAGTTAGGGGTGACTGGGCCGGCAGAGGAGGGCAGTTGGGGGGGACCCAGGCCGGCAGGGGAGGGCAGTTGTGGGCAACCAGGCCTGCAGGGGATGGCAGTTGTGGGGGACCAGGCCTGCAGGGGAGGGCAGTTGGGGGTGACCAGGCCTGCAGGGGAGGGCAGCTGGGGTGACCAGGCCTGCAGGGGAGGGCAGTTGGGGGTGACCAGGCCTGCAGGGGAGGGCAGTTGGGGGGGACCAGGCCTGCAGGGGAGGGCAGTTGTGGGGGACCAGGTCGGCAGGGGAGGGCAGTTAGGGGGGACCAGGCCGGTAGAGGAGGGCAGTTAGGGGTGACCAGGCCGGCAGGGGAGGGCAGTTAGGGAGGACCAGGCCGGCAGGGGAGGTCAGTTAGGGGGGACCAGGCCGGTAGGGGAGGGCAGTTAGGGGTGACCAGGCTGGCAGGGGAGGGCAGTTAGGGGCGACCAGGCCGGTAGGGGAGGGCAGTTAGGGGTGACCAGGCCTGCAGGGTAGGGCAGTTAGGGGCAATCGGGCCAGTAGGGGCAACCAGGCTGGCAAGGGAGGGAAGTTAGGGCTGACTGGGCCAGTAGTTAGGCGTCGATCAGGCTGGCAGGGGAGTGGTTAGGGGGTGATCAGGCTGGCAGGCAGAAGAGGTTAGGGGCAATCAGGAAGGCAAGTGGTTGGGAGCCAGTAGTCCTGGATTGTGAGAGGGCAGTCGGACATCCCTCAAGGGGTCCCAGATTGGAGAGGGTGCAGGCTGGGCTGAGGGACATCCCGTCACAAATGGTCACAAATTTTATGCACTGGGCTGCTAGTCTATAATAATAAAAGCATAATATGCTGATTAGACCAGACGTCCTTCTGGACAAAGCCGGGGCTGTGAGGGAAGCCCAGGTCCAGGGTGCCAGAGGGAAGCCAGTGCCGGCAGCCGGGGGAAGGAAGGCCTACTCTTGCACTAATTTCGTGCATCAGGCCTCTAGTTTACATATAAAAATATTTGTTAAAAATATAATTTAAAAAACTCTTTTGCGTTCCAACAGCCTCACATTGCTTCACAAAGGCTACAGAACACATAATTAGGTACTAGTTTTAATGCAGACTTTTGCTGTCAACTAGTATACACCTACCTGTATCCAACTTCCTGCAAGTAATATAATCCCTGAATTAAGATTTTAAAGAATAAATAGCCATAAAACTGTATCATATAAATTCAATATTGACCAGTCTATATTTTTCCATGTATAAAATTCCTTTAGACTATAAATTTTCTGTTTTATGAGAATATATTAGAAAAAATCATTTACCTTTTGTACAAAAGTGTTGAACAGGAAAAAGTACTGAGCACAGTTTTTACAATTTTCTGGGACGTCTTTATCCAACAGAGCAAGTAGTACCTCCAGTAACTGGTGAAGGCTTTTTAACTGGTCAGAGGAAAGATGAGATTACATAAAGAAAAACCATTAAGACAGACATTTGCAACAGAATTAATTTGAAGTAAGTCACCAGAAGAACAAAAGGAAAATCTGGTTGATACAATCCAGTCTCAGATTCAGATGGATTTATGCTTTGGAGAGCAAAAACAGAATGACTCAATTTTACCTGCTAGGGGAAGATTGGTACTAGAGAAATACTTCAAAGGAATGCCTAGTTTTGTTTCCTAGATTTCAGAGTCAAGGGCATGATTCTGCTGCCTAATGGGCACATTTTCTGTAGATCCAATGTCTCTGTCTCTTAGAAAAAGGGTGGGGGTGCTTAGAGGAAACCTATTTCTGAGTCCCTCCCTCCACTCTGCTATTTCTTTACATAATCACAGATGCAAAGAATAAAAACACAGACACAGGCATAGGGGCTAGAAACCAAGCCGATGGAGCAGATGGAGAGCACAGCCTGACAGAATGACAACGGCAATATCCACTCAACTGGGAACTTACTTGAAAGCCCGCTGACGCCTCATGGAAAGCTTTGAAAAACATTTTATTTATTTAGAAACCATTTTGGTTATCACATTGCTTCTTCTTTCCCGCCCACCCAACTGCTTCTGGACAAGTTCCTAGAAATTCATCTGTGATCTGAGAATGAAGAGCAAGCTTACTACTCCTGTTCATTTATTTCCTCTGAAGATGGTGTCCACAGACTTTTAAAATACTCCCATCCATCCTGTCACATCAGTATAAATACAGCAAAATCTAGCATTTATATAGCACTTAACTTTTAAAGTACTTTACAATACAGAGTGGGTGGAAAGAGGCACCATTTCCATTATGAGGGAAAACCTGACATAAAATGCATCAGCTGGCTCTGGATATTAAGTAGAATTTACTGAGGCAAACGCTTCCATGTTTACACCCTGCACCAATCCTCCTTCCCTTCCTACCCCCTGCAGTCCTGCCTTCAGAGGTCACTGGGATGATGGTGTGGCCTGACCCCATTGGTAGGGAGACTGCACTACCTCTACCTTTATCTTTTGTGTAGGTTGGTGCACAGGAGGAAGGAGAATGAGAAGGCCCTCATGCTAAATGTCTTACACAACTTCCTCAGAGTATTTCAGAGCAATGGTCTCCACACTGTCCTAAGCAACTCCCAATGACCTATTTTATATCTTTTGCACTCAGGTAAGGTTTTGTTTGGAAAATGGTTCTGCTGTTTAAGCTGATTGAAAACCACTGCCTTAGAGTAAACCTCAACTTGCTTATAAATCCTGAACTGAGAGACAGTCTTCCAGGCCCTTCCTAAGGGGCATATTCGACCTCTTTGTTCATTCTGGACTGAGCAGAGCTCCCCGGGTCAGGCAACACTGAAGGAACCAAGTGCTTGGGTGTCAGGCACTGTATCTGGATTAAACATCTCCCTTACAGAACACGCTCAAGGTTGCATCACAAAGTTAACAACTGTATTTGAAGCAGCAATTTTTAGAATTTGCATTTAGTTCATTGAGACACACTGCCTCCAGCCAATGTTTAAGGAGCCAATTAGTTTTGAAAATAACATTTTTCAAAGTTTTCCATGTAGTGTCAGCTGTTTGAAACAGCAAACTTGGGAAGGAACTGCTGTATTTGCTAGCACTTAACAGACTGAATAATCAGACTTACAACATATGTCATTTATTTCCCTAGGTCTTAAAATCTTTGGGGGTTGAGGATGGTAATAAATACCCTGGCTTGTTTTGGCATGTGTAGAATTTTGAACCAGAAAATATGTTACAGAAAGTCGGGTTAGAACAAGAAGAAATTCAGAGGAACAGAATAGATTAGGGAATAATGAAAACCAATGAAGGAACTATTTTGGCCAATGCCCCTGAACGAATGGCAGTATTTGGTTTGGTTGCCAATTGCAGGTTTAGGTCATAAAAATAGCTCATGAGGAAAGACAAAGCCAGGCGTGGCTCAAAATGTCTAAGGATCTAGACTAGAGCCTCTAGACTCAGGTTAGTCTCAGTGCAGAGATAAAATACAAACTATTGAGAGAAGACTTTGAAAACGGAGTGTTCTAGAGAGAAAATTCTGAAGCAGACCAAAGCAGACCTCAATTCCTGGCCTACCTTGATTTTTGGGGTATGAGGAGGGAAAATCAGAATGCCTTCTACTTGGCATTCATCAGAAAGTTGGTTCACAGAGAGTACATTTTATGTGGCAAAATTACCAGGTTGCAATCCTAGGTCTCTTTCTTATTATGGCCATTTTATACTTTTGGTAAAAACAGAATGTATAAATAGAAATTTAAACACGAGGCTGACCTTGTCCTGATAAAACAAGGCACTGTCCAGGGTTTTCTCCAGAATGGTGGCCACAGCGACTCGCACTTCTCTCACATTGCACTCCAGCAAGAATATCCTAAAATACAGAAGTGTGGTGTAAAAAGCAAAACAGAATTCTGTAAGTCAACCTCTCAACATGGGTCTCACTTGCAATCCAAGAAACAAAATTACTTGAAGATGTTAGTTCGGGTCTTCTGAGGACTTTGGTACAGCTCGTGGCCACTGTGGAGGAGGAAGGCCAAACAGGAAAACAAGACCCTGAACACGGAGAAGTGAAGCCCTCCCTTCCTCTCCTCTCTTCCCCCCAAATGAGTATCTGTATAAAGTGAACATAGAGCAAATAATCTAAAATTTTATGAATTCTGTTCATTCAGGAGCAGTTCTCCTGGAACCGCTTCAGTTTCCCAGAATGAGATACTAGTTAAAGCTCGGAGCCAAGACAGCACCCCTGAAACCGCCTGTGCACCAGACTGTAGGTCCCTGAAGAAAGGGACTTGTATTTTGGGTTTTAGGATGTGGTTGCCTGTGAATACTTGGCCATCTGCGCACATTCTCTCCTTGCATTCACTGAACAACCTGAGTCTAGTCTAACAGATGATTTGGAAAGAAGGATTTTGAAGTGACCCAAATAATTTCCTCAATGCTTCATTGGTGAAGACAGTTTAAAATCGATTTCAATCAGAAATATAATTTCAAGTTGAAATAAAAAGAGCTACAAGAAATGTCAGCTCGCAATCACTGGAACACAAATTTCTTTTAATTAAAAATCTTGACACTTACTTTATCAATTCTCGTCCTTCAGAACCAATAAAATATTCAACTAGCCACTGACAAGCATCAAAACTTTTTGAAAGTAATGCTTCAATAGTGGCAATCCATTCTTCAGTGTCAACCCTTTAAAAAAAGCAAAGAATATTAGGAGTACAGTCCCCCAAATAACCCCATGGAGTATCACTCCATTGTAACATTCTTTAAAACTTTTTTGGAGAGTGCGTAGAAGTTAAATACTCAGTGACCGTAACAAACATGGCTCCGTCACCCCAGAAGCCAGTGCTTTGCAGTCTTTGGTACTTGTGCAACTCATCCTGCCCCCAACCCCCACCCCATAAAAGAAAAAAAAGTGTAAGAAGCTATCTGCATCTTCAAAAAACTTCAATTGCAAAAAAAAAAAAGGTCTGAACATTTTGTTCTGCTTAATTGACATTCGCAAAATGCCTACATTCTATACTTTTATATGTTAAGTAACCAAACAATTTCCTTAGTCAATCCTATACCAGACATGACAAGAAACATTTCTTCTTTTTCAATCAAATAATAAAGCCTGGTATTTAATATATCTTTTATTATTACACATAACAATGAAATGTCATTATATTTGTTATCATCTCAAGAGTTTCTTGATTGCAAAATCTTCCTAAAAACTTCTCTATACTTGTGCTAGAGAGAGAGAGAGAGAGAGAGAGAGAGAGAGAGAGGAGCTTGAGAATTTCCATGGTCTTCTGTTAACTGGTCTCCCCACTCTGAGCCTCCCCTTCTTGCTCCAGATATATCCTACAAACTAACCCAACTACTTTTCATCCTTCAGTTACTCACGACCACAATTTACCCAGAGCCTGTAAGGTGTCCAGCACCTAACCAGGTGCTAAAGATAAAAACCAATGAGACTAACATGGAATCAGAGTCGAGTTTCCATGGCATGACTCTGAACACACTGACCCTGTTTAGGAGCCCTCCCCGATTGCCCACTGAACAAAGACCACTCCCTTCTCTGGCACTCAGTGAGCTCATCCAAACCCAATTCCGCCTCACCTCAATGAGCTCCTTAAATGTACGAGTAAAACACTAGTCACTCATAGTTCTTTAAGCAAGTCTTATCTATTACTCAGGTTTTTCCCTTCCACTGAGAATAATAACTGTCTCCGTACTTTTGCCTTTCAAAGTCATCTGAGAACACAAGTGTCTTTAATACCAACCCCATCCCACATCTGGGTATGATTCTGCCCCATTTCCGAAGTTGTACAGCATTTATGCCTTGTATCACAGTTACTGCTCTGTTGAATCTATTTTTTCTACTGGATTAGAAATTCCTTATAGATATGAGCCATTAATCATCTGAGACCAGTTGGTAGTTTCCAACTACAGTAGGTCCTGGGTTACGTCAGAGATCCATTCCTACGACATGATGTAACGCGATTTTCGCCGTAAGTCAGAACCCACCTACATAAGCATCTACGTCACTCACATGGAGCACATACGCAGCAGTAATGAAGTGAAACAGTAAAAAAAAGTTTAAAAGAAAGATAACAATTCCTGACCTTTACTTGTGGTAAATAAATAATAAAAAACATAAAGCACGTATGTACATATGTCGAAATGGGACAGAACTTTTTTTATATATATAAATGAGAGATGGCGACGTAACCACAAAACGATGTAGGTTGAGTCCAACGTAACCCGAGGACTGCCTGTATCTAAAACAATGTTTTAAAAAACTGAATCCAGAAATTCAGCTTTAACTGATTTAATTAGTGCTTTTTGCCATGAGAATCAAAACATATCACTTCTTACCTGAGTTTTTTCTTTGTCCGTAGATAAGTTTGAAAAAGGAATTGAATGGCAAGCTGTAAGCTTACCTTTGCCATGCAAGGATAGTATGGATGCTTTAATTTAGTCTGAGAGGGGGAGAAAAACAGAGAACTAAATGACACACAAACTAAATGATAAAATTCAATACTAATAAGAAAAATCAAGCCAGCCATTATAGAAAATGTTACAGTCAAACTGTAAAAGAGGTTAAGACACCTTCATTTTTTTATTAAGTCCTCTCAAAATAGTCTTTATATTAAAAAATTTTTTAAAAAAAATGTATTTTTTTGAATTTTTACAGAGATGAAGGGAGAAGGATAGAGAGTTAGAAACATCAATGAGAGAGAACATCGATCAGCTGCCTCCTGCACACCCGCTACTGGGGATGTGCCCGCAACCAAGGTACATTCCCTTGACCGGAATCGAACCTGGGACCTTTCAGTCCGCAGGCCGACGCTCTATCCACTGAGCCAAACCGGTTAGGGCTAAAAAAATTATTTTTGTTGATTTCAAGAGGAAGAGAGTGTGAGATAGAAATATCAATGATGAGAGAGAATCATTGATCAGCTGCCCCCCCCCCCCCCATGCCCCTTACTGGGGATCGGGCCTGCAAACAAGGCATGTGCCTTGACCAGGAATCGAACCATGACCTCCTGGTTCATAGGTTGACACTCAACCACTGAGCCATACCAGTCGGGCAAAATAGTCTTTAGACCACAAGTTGTTAAGTAATCTATCAAAAGACTGAGAAAGTTTTCCTCCTATTAGCAAATTATAATCATGGTACTAATTACAAATTAGGAAAAATTAATCTCCACAAAGCCCAATATTCAACGATATCCCCTAATGGCTACCAGATTCATCATAAAATTTAAATAGCACTTTAAAAAGCCAGTATGTGAAAACCCACACCCATCTACAACTTGCATGATATATTACAAATACTCTCTATATTTTAATGTAACTCAGTAAGTTACACATTTGTGAGAATTTTTTTGCATTTCATCTAGAGGTTAAAAACTGAGAGTGAACATGAGTCACTGAACACTTTAGCTGAAAGATGTTTAATTATAATTTTTTCCTACTTTAATAACAATCCAGCTAGTACTTACAGCATTCAATGATGCTAAAGACAACACAAAACTGAAATAATCACTACTGTACACATCTCTATTCTTCATAAACTTGAGGTTTTCATCTCTCACCATCTACAAAAGAAAATTAGCAATTGTTTTAAAGAAACGGTAAAATATTCAACATGTAAAAGACATTTTTAGTGATATGTTAGATAAGAAGGATTCATAACTCTACTCTTAAGCTCTGAATTTTTTTAAAGAGAGGAAAATCTTCATTTCAATATATAAGAAGTTGTAAAAAGGTGAATTATTTATTCATTAAACTAAATCCTTTTGGAAAATTTAGGAAAACCACCATGTGAAGGACAAGTGAACTCTAACCTATTATTCTGGGTAGGAAGGAACAAAGAGCTTTCCCAAGTAGACTCCATATTCTTCTTAAATTCCCTGCTTTGGCTACTCAGCTTGTTTACTTAGTTTAGAAAATCTGAACTGGTAGTTAGACAGTTCTGAATTTTAATCCTATCTCTGAGACACCAGCAGGTCATTTTGCCTTTTCTGAGCCCAATTTTTTTTCCATCTGATAAATGGGAAGAAAACCTTCCATCCCACAAGAGTGTTTTAAGAATTAGGGATTTATTTAAAGTGTGTAGCATAGAGTAGGTATTCAATAATTAATGGTCATCACTGACATATTAATTTTACCCCCAACAAGTTATAAACTTTAACTTATTTTTCTCTCCAGATAAAGTAAGTTAATTTTAGCTATGTGTTGTTTCTTTTTTACTGCCCATGCCTTCTATTTATTTATCTTTGGCATCCTATAGTTACATAGAAATGGTGATGGTGGGGTCAATCTTGAATTTGTAGCCACCTCTATGACCTGATATGAAAGATCTGTGACACACTTGGGCAAGAAGACGTTGCACTAGAGATACAGCTAAGTCTACAAGATGACCAGCTGGAGTTCTTCTGGGCCCACAAGACGGATGTTAACACTACCTGAATTTTCTCCCTAAGAATTAGACAGTTCTTACCTGATATATTCGAACAGGCATTTTCTCCACAAACAGTCCTTTCTTTTCTCCTTTTTTAACCAGTTTGGTTAGAATAGAGAGCCGGTCATTGTTAGGCCTGTGGGGCCTAGGGGATGACTGAGGTGAAATTTCTGGTGAAGAAGGTGCTGATCTAAGAGACAGAATCAGAAAACTGACTAAAGTGGCTATTGTTTTAGTAGTTCCTAAAACCTAACAAACCTACATAATCTGGGTACTGGCTTTAAAAATAAATTATATACTCTCCTAATTCAGTAATTGAAACTCAGATTCACAGAGAATACGATAAAAAAACTTTCTGAATGTTGAAATAGTGCTTACTATGCTTTGAACATAAAGTTTATTCAATAACATGCTGGGATGAAAATAATCTCACTTCTAGAATAAAATGATTTATACACATTTTTCTAAATACAAAATAACTTTTGGCCAAGGAAACAATGACCACATAACAATAAGAAGAAAAGAGATAGAGCAGTTTATTTTCTTTTTAGAATTTCTCTCTAGCTTAGCAAATTACATTTAAATACCAAACAATATACTAAAGATCACAATATCCCCTACTGAAATCACACAGCCAATTACACAGAAAAGAAGCTCACAGAGAAAGGTCCTCAGCTTCCTGCCGCACAACGCTGACTCGACTTTTCTTTGGTAAGACTGGGGAGTTCTGATCAGATACCCGCTGGTAGAAGAGCATATAGGCATTCCAGTATCTTCGGCGCACATCAGTATATGGATTTGCTTTGAAACAAGACATTAAGAAAGAAGTCTTTGTAAATAAAAAGTTTTCTTGTCTTAACAATCTAAAACAAAGGACCCATAAATCCAGCAAGTAACTACTTACTAAATTTGTTAAATGCAAAGTGTGGGTAAAATGTGTGTCTTTTTAGAGTACTGCTTAGAATTACTTGGAGGGTGATATAGAGGGGCAGGGAGTAAGGGAGATGTATGGTAACACAGTAAAGGAAAGAAGGTAAATATTCCAGGCAAGTCTAAATTTAATAAAAAAAAGCAAGTAACATTTAAAAAATAAGTTCTGTGGCATAGGATGGGATTATAATTGGCCTTGCTTAATCACTTATGTATATAGAACAGTCAAATCTACGTTAGTTTTTAAAAAAATATATATTTTATTGATTTTTTTACAGAGAGGAAGGGAGAGGGAGAGAGAGCGAGCCAGAAACATCGATGAGAGAGAAACATCAATCAGCTGCTTCCTGCACACCCCCTACTGGGGATGTGCCTGCAACCAAGGTACATGCCCTTAACCGGAATCGAACCCAGGACCCTTGAGTCCACAGGCCAACGCTCTATCCACTGAGCCAAACCAGTTATTAATTAAACTAAATCCTTTTGGAAAATTTAGGAAAACCACCATGTGAAGGACAAGTGAAGTCTAACCTATTATTCTGGGTAGGAAAGAACAGAGAACTTTCCCAAGTAGACTCCACGTAATTCTTGCTAAGATAGTATATTCAACCATTAAAGGCTACCAACATTAGATGCACAACTACCATGGTATGGTATCTAATACAGTGAATCTAATATAAGTAGAAATTTTAAAATGCTCCCAGAATATTTCAAAACCAGATTTCAGAAATGCTAAGGTCTCTGCAAAATGTTTTTTCTTTAAATAGCAAATTCTAACTGAATTTTGTGATATATTTTGGCTCATACATTTTCTAAGGGTGGGGTTGTAGAAAGACTCCTTTGCATATTGTGTGGTTTTTAAAACACAGTTGCTAGAAACGTCGTCTTTAATTAATCACACCTCTATAGAAGTGAAAAGGAAACCTGAAACTGGCCCAAAGAAATTTCCAAACTCTGACAGGAAGTAACTCCTATTTTTACTTATTAATTTTAAAATATATTTTTATTGATTTCAGAGAAGGGAGAGGGAGAGAGAGAAAGAAACATCAATGATGAGAGAGAACCATTGATTAGCTAGCTGCCTTTGGAACATCCCCTACTGGGGATTGAGCCCACAACCTGGGCATGTGCCCTTGAACGGAATCAAACCTGGGACTCTTCAGTTTGAAGGCCGACGCTCTATCCACTGAGCCAGACCGGCTAGGATGGAAACCTGAAAATTTTAGTGGATAACTACTACTTTTGAAACTATTTTTAAGGTTGGAATTCTCTTTGATATTCATTTCACTTACACCTCCCTGCCATCCACCTATATTTCTCCAAGGCTGCTTTAAGAAATGATTTAAAACAATTTTTGTGAGCAGCTTGAACATTTTTACTCTGGCTATCAAAGAGTTCATAGACCTATTTAGAGTAGTGGTATGTAAAAAGAATAAAAATCTCTTCTATTTTCATGTAAAGAAAACTCCTTCCAACTTGATAGAAAAATCCTAACTAAAAAAAAAAAAAGAAAGAAGAAAGAAAAGAAAGAAAGAAAGAAACTAACTCATGGAAAATATCCATTTGTAAATACTTACTTTGATCATAAACTTTTGGTCTATATTCTCCTCCAAAGCATTCATATTCCAGGGTCTCATCATTTAGGTCAAATTCTTCTATAACTGTGTCATTAAATTTATACCACTTTCCTTTTCCACATCCCCTAGAGCCCACAGATAAAACAAACATTATAATAAAAAACAAAAATCCCATCTCCAGTATTTATTTCTTTGTATTGTCTATAAATATAGCTGGTGATTACCATTTGAAAATACCTAAGAAAAATATAGCAACAGTTATTCTAATTTCTAAAACAATTTTGCAAATTGAAGGCATAAAGACAGTTACAATTTTAAAAATGCAATATTAAATAAGACCAAATAACAATGCAAAGCTTCTTTGCATCATAATGGTAAGTGTGGGTGATAAAGTAGGGCAGGGGGAGCAGAGGACAGATATACAGGAGGACAGGGGGAGTGGAGGAGAAACATATAGGAGGGCAGGGGAGTAGAGGACAGATATACAGGAGGACAGGGGGAGCAGAGGACAGATATGCAGGAGGGCAGGGGGAGCAGAGGACAGATATGCAGGAGGACAGGGGAGTGGAGGACAGATATACAGGAGGACAGGGGAGTGGAGGAGAGATATACAGGAGGATAGGGGGAGCAGAGGACAGATATGCAGGAGGGCAGGGGGAGCAGAGGACAGATATGCAGGAGGACAGGGGAGTGGAGGAGGGATATACAGGAGGGCAGGGGAGTGGAGGAGAGATATACAGGAGGGCAGGGGAGTGGAGGAGAGATATACAGGAGGGCAGGGGAGTGGAGGAGAGATATACAGGAGGGCAGGGGGGTGGAGGAGGGATATACAGGAGGGCAGGGGAGTGGAGGAGGGATATACAGGAGGGCAGGGGGAGCAGAGGACAGATATGCAGGAGGACAGGGGAGTGGAGGACAGATATACAGGAGGACAGGGGGAGCAGAGGACAGATATGCAGGAGGACAGGGGAAGCAGAGGACAGATATACAGGAGGACAGGGGGAGCAGAGGACAGATATGCAGGAGGACAGGGGAGTGGAGGAGAGATATACAGGAGGGCAGGGGAGTGGAGGAGGGATATACAGGAGGGCAGGGGAGTAGAGGAGGGATATAAGGAGGGCAGGGGAGTGGAGGAGAGATATACAGGAGGGCAGGGGAGTGGAGGAGGGATATACAGGAGGGCAGGGGGAGCAGAGGACAGATATGCAGGAGGACAGGGGAGTGGAGGAGAGATATAAAGGAGGGCAGGGGAGTGGAGGAGAGATATACAGGAGGGCAGGGGAGTGGAGGAGGGATATACAGGAGGGCAGGGGAGTGGAGGAGAGATATAAAGGAGGGCAGGGGAGTGGAGGAGAGATATACAGGAGGGCAGGGGAGTGGAGGAGGGATATACAGGAGGGCAGGGGAGTGGAGGAGAGATATACAGGAGGGCAGGGGAGTGGAGGAGGGATATACAGGAGGGCAGGGGAGTGGAGGAGAGATATACAGGAGGGCAGGGGAGTGGAGGAGAGATATACAGGAGGGCAGGGGAGTGGAGGAGAGATATACAGGAGGGCAGGGGAGTGGAGGAGAGATATACAGGAGGGCAGGGGAGTGGAGGAGAGATATACAGGAGGGCAGGGGAGTGGAGGACAGATATACAGGAGGGCAGGGGAGTGGAGGACAGATATACAGGAGGGCAGGGGAGTGGAGGAGAGATATACAGGAGAGCAGGGGAGTGGAGGAGAGATATACAGGAGGGCAGGGGAGTGGAGGAGAGATATACAGGAGGGCAGGGAATGCAGAGGAGAGATTTATCCGAGGGCAGGGGAGTGGAGGGGAGAGACTGGAAGAGCAGAGAGGGACTTTTGGGAGAACCCCTTACCGCCTGTCCTTAATGAAGGAATAGTAGTGGCCCGCATGTGCCTGCCCACTGTGTACAATGACACCGACAAGTTCATAGTTTTCTGTGAGGGCAACTTTCTTTCGTGGAGACCCTCCACCTCCCTGATCCATACTTCGTCCATTTTCACCAACTTCAGAAGATGAATCTTGGCGAGCCATTCCTGAAACTGTGTATGGCTCCATGTTTAACATCCAGGGAAACTATTAAATGCAAAGGAGCACATGAATGCTGATTAGTAACATAAACTGCCATACCCAATGAAGTCAGACACAAAGAAGCGGGATGTGTGTTTCCTACTTTAAGCGAGGACTACCTTTCCAATTTAAGTACAAAATCTCCAAATGGCTCACAAGTCTGGTAAAGTACAAGTGATCTCTCCTTAAGCATTAAGGAAAGCATCTGACTTCACAGCTGACACTAGGTGCCTTCTGCAAATGAGGGTAATTGTTCACAGTAACACAGTTCCACTGGCAGCAGCTGCTCGGGACAAGGGGCTATGTTCTCCTCAGAATGCTGAGACTATGGCCTTTCACACTTCACATGAAATTTGAAAATATTAAAAGAAAATAATAAAAAGTGAGTGAGGCAGTAATGGTTATAAAAACTTTCAGGGGAAAAAAGTTACCTTTATCTGTTCATCATATTTAATGGAGCGTCCACTTTCCCAGTCAAATCCGAATCTCATTAGGTGAATGACCAAGACACTAGGTAAAGACTTAATACAGGTCCTTTTGACTGTTATTCTCTAAAGAAAAGCAAAACACAATTAGCTCCTTGGAGAAAATAAAACAGCCAAGTAATTAATACAAAGGTCATAGGTTTCTCTAGGCCTTACCACCCGTGTAAACACAAGGAGTGACACAATCTAACAGAAGTAACAATAGAGCTTAAAACTGATCTTACATAAAACACAAAGTACATGGAATAAAAGATTAATCGAGTTTTATTAAAAGGGCACGTGAAATACCTTTTCTTTACACTTTTCACAGTAATAGGCATTACTTCCCTCTAGAACTTCTCCTCTAACAAACTGGTCCAACGAAATTTCCAAACTCTGACAGGAAGTAACTCCTAGATTGAGAGCCATGAAAGCTTCCTCTCGCTCATATCTGATTAGGAAATAACAGAAAAACCATGATCAACAACGGAATTTGAAAAGCTTTAAAGTATCGTAATACCTGAGATTAAACACAAAACTACTCACAATCAGTGAAATTAACAATAACTTTCCTCATCCTTTAAAAAGTACACTACCAGCCCTAGCTGGTTTGGCTCAGTGGATAGAGCGTTGGCCTGTGGACTGAAGGGTCCCAGGTTCGAATCCGGTCAAGGGCACATGCCTGGGTTGCAGGCTTGATCCCCAGTGTGGGGCATGCAGAAGGCAGCCAATCAATGATTCTCTCTCAACATTGATGTTTCTATATCTCTCTCCCTCTCCCTTCCTCTCTGAAATCAATAAAAAAATATATTTAAAAAAAGTACACTACCAAATTAAAATAATCAATTTGACAATTCAGAATTGCTTAAAATTATGAATTTCAACAAAGAAATTTTAGAAATTGAAAGCAAAGAAATGTAATTCAATAAATACTTACAGATTCACTAAGAGAGATACCTGCAAGTCTCTCAACAAATGCAAAGTTCATAACCTACTAGAAGAATCACTTAATTATAATAATCATTTTTTAATGTTAATGATATCTTCACTAACCTGTGAGGACAGTCTTTACAGATTTTCTGATCAGAATAAATGCCTTGAAAAGTATTCTTAAAAATTTGGTCTCTCCCCATTTTCTGTTGGAATAATAAAAAGTTAATAAATTTTCAGTTGACACACCTAGAATTTATAGGTTTACACACAATTTTATTTAGAACTAACTAAGCTAAAGCACAAATGTCAATGCAACCACCAAAAAAGAGAAGTCATCCTGGCAGTTTAATTGGGGAACTAATGAAAGGATTATAACCCATTAGATCCACTGTTACGAGTGATGAGAAAAGGTGGAGAGAGGTCAGTCAGAGTTGCTGACAGGACAGCACTCTCCAAGACTGATTCCTTTTTCCCATGCACCAAGGCAGTACCAACTTTCCACAATCTTTTCTTTTTCCTTGCAGATAATGCTATAAATTTATAAGTTATTTAAAAACGTGCCTACCGCTGAGAAGAGAGGCACATGTTGGCAGTAATGAGAGGCTGTCTGTAACTTAGAAGGCAGTACCATTTAGGAAGTTTGTCACATGTTTAAAGCTTTGGGTTTAAACATCACCACAAACAACTTTTAATCTAGTCCTTTTGTACCCTTTGCCAAAGCAAGACAGCTCTGCATGGGGCCGCCAGTGCTTACAGCACTTCTCTGAGGCCAGGTTACTTTAATGCATACAGGTAAGAGTAGGCAGATACAAATGATTATTATTATGGAGTGTAGACTGGGAATCACATATTTTATCAAGTGTTAAGTGAAGTAAGAAGAAATCTATATATTTTAGTGATCTGTGTATATATTTTGATGTTCAAACCCAGAAGAAATGACATATAGTTGTTGTATGCAAGATGATCAATTTCTGATTTGTCAGTTTCACAGCAGTCCCAAATCCTAAAACACTGCTCTTATACTACTTTGAGGGGGTTTAGGGAAAATAAAACTTTGTCTACCTTGAGATATTCATCCATCTGATCAATGAGGCTAGTGAAGAACTCATATGCATCCTGTTGTTCTCTCACATAAAGTTCTTTGTTCCACATTTTGAAAATCTACGTAACAAGAATTAAATGTCATTAAAGGAAAAGTAGCAACTTCTGAATATGATTTAAAAAAAAAAAGGATGTAAAAGAGCATTTAATACTTCTAAAAACTAAGTTCACTATTAGGATGCAAATGTTTTTACTGAAGTGAAATGAGATTGTGTTCAGCCACTCATGCTTTTCTCTGGTTCCTTTGCAATCCTAACAAGTCTATGAAACCACAGGATGAGAGCCAAGGTCATGAACAGAGAGTTTCTCTCTTACAAATTGAAAGTACAAGCTACTCCTTCCGTGAAACACAGAAAAGCGATGTTAAAAAAGCATGTTCTTTATTTAGAGGCATTAGTGAAATTGGCATAGGTGCTGAGGAATGAGTTGAACAAATACTTCAAACAGCTAAAATAAGAATCATGAGAAATATCCAAAGTAATTAAGATTAGCAAATCCCTACAAATTACAAATGACTATTCTAACATTCTAATAACTTGAAATCAAGGACCAATTTCCAGAATGGTATAGACAACTCTTCTGTAGGTTCTGGCAATGGGATTAATCTAGAATTAATAAAGACAAGAGACAACTATCACTAGAGAAAGAATGTAGCCAAGCTCCAAATAGTCAACATCTTTAAATCTAGAGTTACTGGTGAAATACCTTCCAAAAGTTCTCAGGTACGTAATACTGCAGCTTGCTTTCCATCAAATGCCCAAACAGAGACTGCACTTGGTAGAATACACTATCATCTGGATTGTCAGTGTCGTCATCCACTGAAAGTAACGCCTGAAAGACACAAAGTATAAAGTTAGAAATACTTAACTGTTTTACAGATAACCTTGACTTATGTACGTGCAAGTACATACATTGTTCTTTTAGATGCTACGTGTTTGAATGTGACTGTAAAAATATTTCTAAAATACTAAAAATGTTAGCAACTTAAATAACTTAGGAGTTCAAATATCACATTAGGTCAAATCCATCTGTCAAACAGGCAATATATTACTGCAGCAGATGTATAAAAATGCACAACTACTCTAGCATTATTTCAGGAGCCACTGAAGAATCCTTAAGTATTCTAATTTTAGTAAATTCCAAATCGCACATCGATATGAATGTGGAGCAATTTTCAGGCAATGTACACATTCAACAAACAGGAAAGAGGAAGGAAATCACCTCAGGGAGACCAGGCTGCATGTACAGCTGCTGGAAGACGGCGTTCATGTAACATGTGGCGCCACCATTCCTCAGGCCCACAAACCCTGCACTGGACCTGCTGTCCACTGGGGGGAGGTACTAGGAAGGAGAGGAGAAACAGGAGAGAATTAGTGTCTGCATCAGCACACGTCCTCATAGCTCTAATATAAATGGGAAAGAGATATACTCAGATTTATCCATCCAGCGTACTGTGAATCAAGCCAGCAAAACCTGTATTCATGAAGTAGCTCTGCAGATGCTGACGCAATTATAAATATACTATCATCTCAATGTTTCTTTTTAGTTCATAAAGTACACAGCATATAAGCCAGAAACTATGCCAGGATCCGAGAGAGAGCTCAAATGTCCCCTGATCTCAAAGGAGCTCACAATCTAGTAGGGTAAATAGGCATTGATCAAGTAAATATACTAATACATATTTACAAATTGAGGCGATACTCTGAAAAAGAAGAAAAAAGGATTAGGGTTCTATGAAGTGTTTACTCTGCAAGAATCCTGATCAGGCTCGTCTAGATGGTCAAGGAAAGCACATATTCCTTTTCTTCCTTTCTGAGAAGGGAACACTCTTCTACTCAACTTCCTCTAATAATCACACAATTAAATAAATAGGTAAATGCCTTAGCATTTCACGTAAAGATGTTTGTAATAATTTAGATCCCAGTGCAGTGCTTTTCTACACACAAATAATCAAGAAAAGGCATCTTGGATAAAGTTCGACATGGCACTTCTCCAAGTGGAAAGGTATTGTAATGACATTCTCTCAACTGCTATTACAGCAGAGTCTCTCCATTCTAATGCCATGACCAGAGCCACATTATCTGCAAATACAAGTATCTGTATCCATGTAATACCTAACCAACTGACAAGACCATGTTGATCTTTTGAATAGAAAGGAACATATTACATACGTTTTATTAACATTCAACATACACTTAGAGCAGGGTGATTTCTAAGATCTAATTACTGTAATTTACCTGTAGTCCAAAGCATAGATTAAAAAAAAATGTTAAAAAATAAGAAAAACTAGTTTATAACAGTGCTAAAAATATAAATATTTATATAAGACATTCTTCATTATGCTGCCATAATTCCTGATTTAGGAAAATAATAAAATTTCCATTTTAATTTGATTAAATACATGTGAAACTATGCATCACATTTTACTCTGCAAGTGCTATTTTCTCTATTTAGAACACCTGTTTCTACTTTCTTTCCTGCCTACACTGTATGTTTCATAACACTCAGCTCAAATGACTGTGATGTTAGTGGAGAATGTACAAGCAGCTGTACAAGTGCCTTCCCACTCCTGGTGTGGTACTCCAGGGCACCCCAACTTGCTTCCCTCTTGCAATCCCAACATATAATGTGCTGCTCCAGGGCTCCACAGGTTTGCCCACAGCTGGAATGATCCTGCCACCTTGCTTCAATGGGCTCACAGTCTTTAAGGCTCTATTTTACATTTCACGTTTTCTAAGAAGTCTTCCAAAACACCACCACCTGGTGGTAAAGTGTCTCTCTGTTAGTAGAGTGTTCCAAACATACCTCTATCTTAAATTTGATCCCATTATATTGAAATTATCTGCTTATGGGTCTGTCTCTTCCATTATACACTGACCTTGAGGGCTGGGATCAATCTTTAGTTTTGAGCTCCAAAAGCCCAACACACCTCTTAGCAAATAGTAAACTCAATCAATCTTAGTTGAATTTAACTGAACAAAGACTGCAGTATGACAGAGCCAATGCTTATTTATCTCTAGTGTCTTGCCAAGCATAAATGTACTCAAGAAATAGGTTGAAATGCTACTTTTTACTGAGAGAATTATTATTAACTGACTTGAAAATGTATCCTCTTTAATTAATTAAAAGGGTACCATTTAGTAATACATCATAGATTATAGTTGACTTGAGTATATAAACATGTTAAGTAAAAGAATAATACTGACTTTCTTTGTGATTAGAAAAATGAAAACATAGTTTTAAAAATTCTATGTTTAGGAGACCACTCTTTAAAAAATTAAGTGCACCAAGGTCTAGAAAACGTACATCAAACTCCTTGGTAAGAGCAGGGTCCGGCTGATGATGCATAGAAAGTAGTTCTTTTGTAATAATTTGAAGATTTGAAGGTGAGCTATCAGCCAACATTACAAGGACTTCATAGGCTGCTAATCGGCTATTCACTGTACTACACCTGAAAAATAAAAGACACAAGTCCATTAGTCCAAGTCAATTTTTACAATGAAAGTACAAGAGCTGCAATTCCCCAAAGAGTTAGGTTAAGTCAGGTCTGCTGGCAGAACTCTAGTAAATCTAGTGGGTAGTGCTGACTTAACAAAGGCAGAGGCCATGAACTACTGGAGGGATGAATATGGTTTAGGGCTAAATATCTTCGTGGGCTGATGATGAAGTAGCAAAATCTGTCACATATGATTCCTGAGTATTCTTATCTATGGGATATATCAGTAAAAACAGAGGATAGTCTGAAAATTTTACCAAAATCACAACATGGAAATAACTATCTTTCAATTAAAGTAGATAGCAAGAAAAGTTTCTGTAACTATCATCCTGAAATTCAAATATCTAAAGGGCAGAAAAAGAAAGCTATGCAAATCAGAATAGATGCTCATAAACATTTTATATGTGCCTACAGCTAAAATATCAACTAATCAACTTTCCATTTAGCAGAAAAAATGGAGACAAAAATAGATAATTTGCTCAATCAATATGTTTAAACTGCTCACCTTTAATGATTATAACTTCGGGGATAAATAGTAATTTCTCACTCTCACCTATGCCAACCTTGCAATACTATGACCACAGGTTAGGAAGGATACACAGAAAAGAGGACATCCAACCCCTGAAAGAAACACTTAGGAAGGGGAGTGTAGAAGATGTGCTCAAGAGGGGGCTGTGAGGCTTTCAGATCAGCACTGAGCCAGCCACTGAGGACAATGGCCATGGACTTCTGGGTTGCACAGGACAAGTAAAGAATGAATAAGAGGCACCACATACACAGCCTAAATATTAAGAAGTTCTTTTGCTGTTAGTGTGATATGAAAATGGCATTACTGTGAAAAGAGTTTCTGTGTATTTTAAATCTCTTTCTGGCTTTATGGAAAGGTGGGAAAACGCTGGGAGCAATTGTGATAAATGAACACCATTCGGTGCACTGAGGAAAGATGAAACAAAATGTTTCCTTTTCTATTCAAGGCACTATATATGATTAAAAAAATAACTCGTGTGGATGAAGGTTTTACTTTTAATAAAGTGAAGAATTCATGAATAAAAATTTCTGTAAAATTGAAAATTTATTTCCTCTGTTCACTAGAAATTAATGTACTCATCTATTTCTACTGCTTTAATAAAAGACTCCCATGGAGTTAGCACCAAATCTCCTAGCACAGGTTGGGCAGGCCTAAAGATTGGAGTCATTCAATCCTGAGGGACACTCCAAGAGTCCTAATGAAGGCTTCTTACCTAAAACACATTATGCTAACAAGGGATCTCTAAGTAGAGAAATATTCCCACATAAGATTCCTTTAGGATTCCATAAAATGTTGATTATGCCCTGCCCATTTCATTAACCACTGAATTATGTGGGAATTTTTCCCACTGGTTAAATGTCAAATCTTCAGTTTCCTCAGGATTACTCAATTAACTCTGTTTTCATGAGAATAGAACAAAGTTAGATTCAGAGCAAATAACCTCCTATCTTTAAGAGTATAATCATCACCCACATAGGGTTAGCATTTCAAAAGGAACTTCCACATTTCTACCCACAGAAACTAATACAAAAGTTGATTCTAAAATTACCGCTGTAATCAATCACTAACAGTTTTAATTATCAGGAACAGTCACTACTCAGCAAACCTTAAGGTTCATGCACTAAAGCACCTACAGTTTTCTTAAAGAAGAAACCCTCAAGACTCAGAACCTAGTGACTTTCACTTTGGACTAAATTCTGACAAATTCAGTTTCCCTTGGAATTTGTTACTGACCAAATTAACCACGTTATTACTTATTCTCTTTCGATGAAAATAATGGTACCAGCATACTTGCTCAGCATGTACTATGTGCCAGGCAGGCTTTATCCTAAGTCTCTTTACATGCATTTCTTTGTATAGTGGATAATATCTTATAAGCTATGCACACTCACAAGATAGAAGACAAACTCCAAGTTAAGAAAATCTTTTTGGACTAATGTTTTGAATTAGAATTTTTACCAAAACTGAACACAACGTGCATTTTCCATACTTTGGATGAAAGTCCTGTTGACTGATGGCGGCACTGCCAGCTGGAGAATGACTATTTAAAATAATTCTAGAAGCTCGGAAAAGGAAGTCATCTAACAATGGTTTAATGAGTGATGAACCTGGAATAGAGCATAATATTCATGTTGAGGATGAACACATATTTTAATTCAAAGATCCTGTCTTGCACTTCATATCAAAGGCAAAGGCACCTAAGCCACCCAATAGCAGGGCATTCAGTTTAGTTTAATGCTTAATTTTTGGCAAAGCTCTTGGGGTAGAGAGGTGGGGATGGCTGGTAGGGTCAGGGTAGCGGATACAAAGAGAGACAAGCGAGGGTACCTTCCTTTATGAACTTACAACAGCGTGAAAGGAGTCAAACTTTCACTTTAGAAACACACAAATGCCAAGTACACCACAACGTAGATGGTTTGAGTAAATAATTCTAACTTTGGGCATAGGGAATCCCCTTAAAGGGTTTTGAAACTTTTAAAATCTTGCCTTCATTAGGTAAAAATAATTTGCCCTTCTCACCCTGGTTTAGAATCACTCTTTTCTATGTATCCCCAGTAGCTAAAAAGATTTTTTTTTTATAGAGCTTAGTTTGTGTGATAAATGTGAAAATTAATGTTTTGATTTGTTTCCTGAATAAATTATAATACTTAATATGTTTGTACAAATTACATATGTAACTCAGGAGACTCATACATCTTCTAGGGGTAGTGGTTGGGGGCTGCCTCCCTAGAAGAAAATTACTCTTAAAAGAAGTAAGGTATACAACAGATTATATTTTATAAAGTACCTAACAGCAAAAAGAGATAAACCTACTTTGAATTATAATTTTTACTTGGTATTAAGAAGTTATGTGATCCAACCCTCTTGAACACTATAAAATTCCCTATGTAGTTTAGTGACACACGTAAGATATACCTTAAATTTGTTAGGCATTAAGCCAGACAATCTCCTATTGCCTGAAGGGCCAATTTTCTATGCAACACTTAGCACCTATCTTATTTTCCAAATTACACACAATGCTATGGCAGGGACTGAAAATGAGGTATTCTGTCACATGACAAGATGAAGCAATAATTACCAAGCATTTCTTTTTCTGCCCCACAGAGTGAAAGAAGGGTCTTAATGAGCCGTAAGTGTCCTGCCAATAAGATGTTGTCTGCTTCACTGGTCTCACACTCAGCTGTGCGGTTAGGTTCAAAGTTATCCAGCCAAGTAATCTCATCTTCAAGCATGGTAGCCGGGCTGATTCTTAACTGCTCCATTTCTGAAGCTAAGAAAAAAAATAAAAATCAATTTCTTACAAGTATTTCCGTTCACGGAGTCAAAATCCTGAATTAAAGTAAGCAGAGAGACGTCCCAATCTTTCACTTCATCAAACTCAAAAAACAAACAAGCCCTGTCATTAATAAATCGCAGGCTAGCCCTGACCGGTTTGGCTCAGTGGATAGAGCATTGGCCTGCAGACTGAAGGGTCCCGGGTTCGATTCCGGTCAAGGGCATGTACCTTGGTTGTGGGCACATCCCCAGTAGGAGGTGTGCAGGAGGCAGCTGATCGATGTTTCTCTCTCATCGAAGTTTCTAACTCTCTATCCCTCTCCCTTCCTCTCTGTAAAAAATCAATAAAATATATTTTAAAAAAATAAACAAATAAATCGCAGGCTATAGCTACTACCCACAGGACTATGACAGCTCATGCATATTCGTTCCTTCCTTCACTCACTCTCAGTCATATGTTGAGTGCTTCCTCTGTAGGTCACTATGCTACAAGCTGGGGATATAAGATGAAAGAGACAATCCTTGTTTAAAAGAGGCTCCTGGTTTGGTAGGAAGGAGCTGGAAGGGTATGAGGAGAGCCAATGCTCCCACAGTGTTACCTATGCTTATAGGGGGCAGAGTTCTGCAAACGAGTGAGGTCAACAGCAGAGTAGCAGAGTTCAGGATTCCAAACAATGCGCCAAACTCCAGAGACCTGCTCATATGAAGCATATTTCACTTCGCCTCCAAACAAGGATTTAAAACAAGATTCCATACTGGAAGTTGGGATTGGGTAGGAGAGGAGGAGTGATTATGCTCTACTTTCCCTGCACTATAAGCCACAAGCAAGCAGGGTCCCAGATGAGGAGGTAAAAAGGGATACTTCAGGGTCAGCCAGAGCTGGACTGGCACCAGATACAAATCCTGTCTACTTCTGTCACTCACTTCTATTATTCCCAACACATCTCAATAGACATTCCCTCTTTCTTTCAATAATCAACTTTTGAAAAATGATCAGAATGGACTATACTAGAAAGACTTCTTAATAGCTCCATCAGTGTAATTAAAGTATAAGCGCCTTTGACAATTTTTAAAACCAACAGATTTTCTCAGCATATAATAGTTGGACACATAATAGAAAACTGGCACATGGGGTTTACATGCTATTTTCAGGAAAACAAAATTCAACTTCAAATGATAATTATAATCTCACTTACATCTAGATATATTAAGTCAGAATTAGAAATGTCCATTTGGCTTTCTTTTTTTTCCTTCCCACCCCCTCGAATCTACTCCCCCCATACAAATCAAAGTTAGACATTTACTTACTTGTCAAATCATCTAATAATTGGCACCTCAGATCAAAATACTCCATACATTGAGATAATAGTCTAAAAAACAGATTTCAATTATTAAAAATAATAATTAACCAATAGAAAAGAGGCTGATTTCAAAATAAAAATAATTTTCCTTATTATAAGAAGTTCATAAAAACAATTGAATGAGACTTTTTCTAGCATAAAATAACTACTTTTACATTAATTCAACTTCAATATTTTAGCAAGAGGCACACCAATGATTTTAACAATACAGATACACATAGGAGTTGTGAAGTATGCTGAGCTGAGAATGTGACACTCAAGAGGACATGAGCAATGTGACCTTTACAGTGATCTGGTTTGAATTGTTTCAGGCTCTTACCAACCAGGTAAGGTGGAGGTGGGAACTGGGGGTGACAGGAGAAGAAAGCCTGGTATTATTCTAACTCTCCAGTCCTGAATAAGGAAAAACACTGAAATGCCCTCTTTCAGACACAAATGCTAGAAGAGGAGAGGAGAGATTCTTCTGTCATCTCAGTAATGCACAGTGGACTTTATGGGAGTAGTACCCAACTCATTATTCTTTCTGTATAATGTGAGCTTTCTCATCTTTATCACGTACCTCTGATTGACTCCTCTCATAATACTAGTTGGAGACCAGAGAGGCAGCTGAGCTGTGAGAATCACGCCTAGAAGAAACTGATTTGGCTTCTGTACATCTGGATGAGTTGAAGTATCTGTTTGACTAAGAGTATACAGTTGATCACAGGCAACACGGCGAATCTGGAATTAATTAGTAGCAAAGAACATCCATCATCCAACTCTTAAAGAATGCTTCAAAAATGATTCTCCTTCAAAGTCTACACTTTGAAGGATACTTTAAGAGTCCAAGTATTTCAATCATTAATGGTAAAGTTTACATTGATTAAACCAGGATTAAAAACAAGTGTGTTCTGGGAACTGATTTCCCAAACCATTCCATTATTCTATTCTAATCAATAGATTTATAACTTAATATAAATGAAAATAAGAAAAGTTAATTTTCAAGGTCATGTAAGACAATCAGAATTACAAAATCTAGTGAAAGTTCATGGCTTGAAGTTGGTCTTGATTTTGACCAACATGTTGATGCTTAATGCCAGCTGTCTTTGCCAGCTATGGGTGTTGAACATTGGCTGTAATATTTTGTTTGTAATAAACAAAAATTAATTTTAGGACTAGTCTCTTAACTTTTTTAGGGATATGGAATAGAAAGGAGGGCAGGCAGTCCAAACGGTCACTTAGTATGATTCCCTGAGAGGACAAAATGCCATTTCTTCTGTATTCTCTACAATGTTACAGGTACCCAGAGAGCCAAAGACAGAAGAGGACCAAAGGGGTTTTTTTATGAAGTAATGTGAACAATCCTTACCTCAGCACTTGGCGATCCAAGCAGAATATCGATGATAAAATCAGCAACACAGGGCAAGTTATAGAAAGATGCTAATGATAAGAATAAGGAGAATTGGGGGTAGGGGGGACATTAAGTTAGGAAATATATTTTCAAAATTTCATAAATTCTGAATAATTTCTTAAGCTTAACTGTAACAGAAATTCATCTCTTCTACATGGAATCGAATTCTGAACATTGGACAACTGCCTCAAATGCCTGTGAGCAGGATCATCTTGGTCATTTTTGTACCTTCACATTTTAGTACAATGCCTTGCACATACCAGTCACAGAATAAATATGTCTTGTGTTGATAAACTAGTAATACTTGTGAACTATAAAATATACCCTACCACAAACTTAAATAATGATAAAGAAGCTGGAAGAGAAGTTATATATTTTTCTTTGAAAATTAGTGGCCCGGTGCATGAAATTCGTGCCCGGAGGGGGGGGTGTTCCCCTCAGCCCAGCCTGCACCCTCTCGAATCGGACACCCCCCTTGCAATCTGGGACCGCTGGCTCCTAACCGCTCACCTGCCTGCCTGCCTGATCACCCCTAACCTCTCTGCCTGCCTGATCACCCCTAACTGCCTCTGCCTGCTTGCCTAATCACCCCTAACTGCCCTCCCCTGTCGGCCTGATCTCGCCCCCCAACTGCTCTCCCTGCCAGCCTGATCTCGCCCCCAACTGCCTCTGCCTCTGCCTGCCTGATCTCCTCTAACTGCCCGCCTCTGCTGGCCTGATCTCGCCCCCAACAGCCCTCCCCTGCCGATCTGATCTCACCCCCAACTACCCTCCCATGCAGGCGTGGTTGCCCCCAACTTCCCTCCCCTGCCAGCCTGATCTTGCCCCCAAATGCCCTCCCTGCTGGCCTGATCTCACCCTCAACGGCCCTTCACTGCCAGCCTGATCTCGCCCCCAATGTCCTCCCCTGCTGGCCTGGTTGCCCCCAACTGCCCTCCCCTGCCTGCCTGATCGCCCTTAATTCCCCTCCCCTGCCAGCCAATTTGGTTCTGATTGGTCAGTTTCTATGTCAGTCAGCGTCTCCGGGCCTATCTCCGGGCCTGATCAGAGAGGCGGGTTTAATCAGCATCCCCCACGGAGGCCTGGAGAGAAAGAGAGGCAACAGCTGATCAACAGCTGCCACAGAGGCTGTGGATTAGACCCTGCCTCTCTGTCCAGGCCTCTCTCCGGCCTGATCTGCAGCCCCCTCGGCAGTCAGTGCTGGGTAGCTGCGCCCGCACTGGCGGCAGTCAGTGCTGGGTCACCATGGCAACCCAGCACTGACTGCAGGACTGACTTCCGGTGTTCAGTCGAGCCTTTGGTCGGTCGTTACGGACTCTGGGTTTTTATATATATTAGGATACCTGTAAAATTAAAGAACTGTAAGAAAACTGAACTAAGTACTATGGCCTATGTTCAAAAGTATGTCATGATTCCCACTTCTCATATATAAACCTTCAAAAGCATTCTTGTCAAAGTAAATACTTTTGAATACTATTGCAATGTGACAAATCTCTAACCTTTTCTATATGTTTATCTTATATAATGAACTTAGGTGGTACAGTTAATACATAATGATCACATCTATATAACAGGCAGCCTGAATCGTAATAACAGTGAAGAATAGAGCCCCTATGTATTGGCACAATGTTTAAAAGTGAAACTTTGAGACTTTATCCCTGAATAAATAAATATTTATTGAGGGCCTACTATGCACTGGGAAGTGTTTGGGTGCTGTAGATTCAGTAGGGAACAAAATGGACAAGAATCTGTCCTGATGGAGCTTACAGCCTAGTTGCGGAGGGGTGAGGACAACATGACAAGTAAATCAACTGTATTATTTGTTATAAAATGATAACTGACACAGCAGAAAATAAGGTGAGGGTTTTAGGTAGTGCTGGAGTTTGAGGGGAGTGTTGTGATTTCTCTAAAAGGTGGTCAGAGAATGTCTCACTGAAAAAGTAACATTAAGTGAGACTTGTAGGAAATGAGGAAGAGAGTGATGTAGATAGATGGCCGAAGAAGATACCAGGAGGAGGGAGCAGCCAGTGCAAGGGCCCTGAGGCAGGAATGTGCCAGGGTGGTTGAAGCAGTCAGTCAGTGAGGAGGAGAGTTGGAGAAGGTGAAGGCACACAGGTATCAAGGAGGTAGAGTGTGTCTGGCCTCGAAGGCCTTAGTAAAGATTTGGCTTTTACTCAGGGTGAACTGAGAAGCCATTGCAAGGTTTTAAACAGAGGAGTGATAGGATCTAACTTACAGTTAAGAAGGTCCACTCTGCTTACTGTGTGGAGAATGAACTGCAAGGGTAGAAGTAGGGAGATTAGTTAGGGCACAATGGCTGTGATCCAAGTAAGAGATGATGGCAGATCAGAGGGTAATAATAGTGAAGAGGTAGAATCGAGATATAGTTTAAAGGAGGATGTACGGACAGCTTAGAAGTGGGGTGTGAAAAAAAAATTGAGACGACTCCAAGGTTTTGGCCAGAGCAAAACTGCTAAATAATTAAGTTGGGAAAACTCTCGGCTGATATGGGCCAGATCGATAGTTCAATTCAGGACATGCTAAGTCTGGAAAGCCTATTTGAGTTCCAAGTGGAAATGTCAGGGGTGTAGTCCAGGCTGGAGATCCAAATTTAGGTACCAGCATATAGTAGAAATTGTAAGCTGTGAAAATGGATGAGCCCACAGTGATGTAGGACCGAACCTTGGAATGTTCTAACACAAAAAGTATGATTCATAACAGCCCCACTTTGCTAGAGCCAACAATAAAGTTAAAAGGGCAAATCTTAAATTTCATAATTTTTAAGTGAAATCATTATTGATATCTAATTCTACAGTTTATGAACTATAATTTGGGTTGTTTTAATTCCCCAACTTGACAGTAAGCTCCTGGAGGGCAAACATACTGCTTTTTATAACACTCACTATGGAACCTTATATATAGAAGGTGCTCAATAAATGCTTGCTCAAAATCTCACTACCCTAGCACTATTCTTGCCTATTCCACATGCCAATGTGCCCCCTCTTCATTTCTATAACATGACCTTATATCTATAAAGGCATGTAAATAATTCCCAACAGAAGCCTGGCCTTTCCCTAAAGGAGAGGAATCACAAGCAAGCCTCCTGCATACCCAGTTGCTGGCTCCGAAGCTGTAGGCAGGTAACCAGGAGAGACAGAGCCTCTCCAGCGATCAGGGAGTCTTTGGTGGACACGGACTGCTGGCGCACACAGATGCCTGCGTGCAGGGCGACTGGCTCTCCTTCACTTCCAGAGCTGCAGTTGCTTCCTGGAGAGGGGCAAGCAGATGGTTACTATGGTCCTACAGGACCAGTGGATCTTCTAAAAGCCTTTTAATGTGTTCCCCAGAATCCTCAAGTGAAATTAAATAGTTCAAGAAGACACTTTGGTCTAAGAAATAAGAGATACTTAATCACTTTATATGACCCTGACTGCTTTATACATAGTTTATGGGGCAAACTAATTTCAGGTGATAAAACAGTGCAATATTGGAGCCCTGAGGAAGTCTTCCTGGGATGTTAAAAATGCTCCTTATCGTGATGTAGATGGGTTACAATATGTAAAAATCCTGTTAACATTTCTGCACTTTATTATACGTATGTCACACATCTTAAATTTTTTTCAATACTGAGGTATACACAAATTCATAGATTGAACAGGGAAATCAAATGAAGCTGAAAAGTAAAGCTACTTATAAAGGTCTAATAGAAATAAGTGGCTGAACCAAGAAAATGACTTTTCTATGTAGGAATCCTAGACAAATTTTTATTACAGATACAGTTACTGGCCTCATGACATTTTACACTGAGCAAGATAAAAACTGTTTGACTTAGTGTCCCCACTAACTCTGTGTTTATTATTTTTCTTAAATGAAGTATGACATACATATAGGAATGTGCAACCTATACAGAAATGATTCTTACAGCTATTTCTTGCCCAATGCTCTAATTACTTTATTCTTTTTTAATCAGTACCTGAACTGCTGAGCCTGTTTCGAATTCCAGCAGGAAACAGAGAATTACTTTCTTTTATTGGTTGGCTACTCCCAACGAGGTCAAGTCGTCCTGCAGCAGCAGCCCACGACAGTCTCATGAAACAAGCCACAGTGGAAGTGAAATCATTTACTTCCATTGTCTAAAGATGTATGGAAAAAGTGTTTGTTGTGAGAAAAGGCAGTACTGGAACACATTCCATTGGCTTCTATGACCTTACTGGTCTCAGTTTGTGAGATTCTTTCCCCCCAAGATCACCTAGAGGACCATCTTTTTAATGCTTCCATGCTGTTCAAAGACTTTCAATATCTCTCTGCTACCTGTAATCAAGGACTATGATCTCCACGCTCTGGCTTTAAATTACCTGTCAACAGTTTGGTTTTCACCATTTCCCCCCTGCCCCACAACGCATTTTGGCCTGTGTGAACTGCCGTGTGACCCCTCACCCCCACCCCCCATAAGGCTCTGGTTTTCTCTAACTTTGCTCACGCCCTCCTTTTTTCTGGAACAACTCTCCTCTCTCCAACTCTCCATACTTTGCTCTACATATCTAATCCTAATCTATTCTTCAAGGCCTACCTTAAATGCCACCTCCTACATAAAATCATCCATGATGGCCAGAGGTGAAGGTAATTATTCCACTTCCTCTAAAGGCCCATAGAATGTTTTGCCTTTGTAGTTTTCTTATAACACTTGACATTTTCCACCTTGAATTACAGTATTTCCACGAGTGGTCTCTTTCTTACCATAAATTCATTTAAGCTAATATTCATGTCAATATTCAATACTAGAGGCCTGGTGCATGACATTTGTGCACTGGGGGAGGGGGGCTCAGCCCGTCCTGTGCCCTTTAGCAGACTGGGAGCTCTCGGGGGATGTCTGACTGACAGCTTAGGCCCACTCCCCACAGTCAGTGCGCGTCAGTGACCTGTCATTCCACCATTCGTCAATTTGCATATTACCCTTTTATTATATAGGATATCCAAATGGTCCTTCCCCCCAACCAGTTGTTTCTAAACAGGAGGTACTTAATAATTCTTGAATACACAAATCACTTACTTGTATTGCAACTCGTGCAGCAGGGATGATTTCCTCCACCCTAATAGAAGACCTATCAGACACTGACAACTGTCGGTAGGACGACTTTTCTGGGGTACCACATAGGGACATCTGCCTGCTGGTCTGCCGGCTAACATTTCGGAATGGGCGAGAAGAAAGTGCCTCTATACCATCTTTGGCGATGTCTTCATCTAATAAAGTGGGCATTGTTTGTCCAACAAGTAAAAATCTTTAAAGGAAATAAAAAGATAGACTTATTCAAACTCATACTACTTAAAATGATTGAATCGGTGAGAAAAGTAAAGTCGAGTATTGCCTTGTGAGACTAACACAACATACTGACATACCTTGCGAGTTGTAGACAGATAGAATAAACTCCCTGCCTTGTTTCATAGTCGACTTCTGATGGGATGGAGTCCCTCTGCATGACATTTACAACCAAACTTCAAAAAACAGAAAGAAGACAGGATATTAAAGACTTCTATTTCTTTCATAAGAAAATTTCTGTAATTTAATTGCTAATAAATGTTATCCATCACTCAAAATTTCTACAAGATCCTTACATATAAAATGAACTATACATATCTCTATCCCAATGACTTCTTATGATAGCTACAATCCTTCTCATCCATTTAGAATTAGACCCTTTGAAGTCAAAGAAGGATCTCCAACATGGAGTGTTTGCATAGTTCCCTTCTTGCTAAACTGGCCTGAGTTCACTAATGTGAACTAACAATTCAAAAATATACCCAGAATTGGTGTATTGAATAAGCTTGTTTTTTCATGGCCACTCCAACCTATATTACTGCAGAAGCTTCCCAACTGTTCTTCCTGCTTCCATTCTTAATGCTCCACCTCCAAAATCAAGTCTCAAGAGATCAACCAGAGATATCCTTTCAAGATTAAGTCAGATCATGACACTCCTCCTCTGTACAAATCCTCCAATGGCTTCCTATTTCCTAGAGAAAAAAGGCAATTTTCATAGTAGCCTATCATAACCTGACCTATCTCTGTAATCTCATGTCCCCTCTGCTGCCTGCCTCACTCTGCCCCAAACACACTGGCCTCCTGCTGGTCTCTGCAGACATCAGGTGGGTCCCACTAAGGGCAGTGGCTCTGTAGACAGCTTTCCCCAGTAGAGCACGGTCTCGCTTTATGCCTCCATCATGTCTGTAAAATGTCACCCCGTCAAGTAAAGCTTTCCCGGACCATTCCCTCTATCCCTTCTTGTCTTACTTTTCTCTACAGTTCTTATAACCACCTGACATACACTGTTACTTTGCTTCTGCCTTTATTGTCTGTTTCCCCCTCTGAACAGTAAGCTTCATGAGGATATGGATTTTGGTCTAATCTATTTGCCGCTCTGTTCATTGCTTAGAAAAATGTCTGGCACATAAATTAACTGACATACAAGAATAAACCGGAAGTAAAATGCCTTTATTACCATAGCTCTGTAATTGGCCAAATAAACTGAATTAAGCTGTTGCAAGAACATCTCTACAATATTGAAGAATAAAACTATGTGTGCAATCGGCCTTCCACATGCTTGGGAATTTCTTCAGCTCTCTCTAGTTCTCCACCCTTTTATCTCTCCATGGTTTCACCCAATTTCTCTTCCCCTCAGGGCCTCTGAACAGAACTTTCTTTAACTATCTTCAAGTTGGTTTTCACTCCTGGAAGAAATGGCATGACTACTTCTTCCTAACGCAAATCTCCTTTCAACTGCAGAACACAGCCCCTCAACTGATCATCCCCTTTTCATCTTTATTCTTCTCTTTTTCATCAGCCCCTTCTGGTCTGCCTACAAAGAGAATTAAATCTGCTACAAGTTAAAACCAAAACAAAAAAAGTCAACTTTTATCTTATCCTTCCCATCAGTAATGTCACCCCCTTTAGGTCACTCATGGTAAAGCAGACACATCCACTTACAGATTCTACTTCCTAGACTTATCCCTGCCACTCAGCTCTGCCAACTGCTTATGCCCCAATGGCTGCAATTACACACTGATGGCTCCCCCAAATCTCTAGTGCCATTCTCCACTTCTCTCGAGAGCATCCTATCCAAACCATCCACTTCACATGACTCACAGGGATCTCATATGCAATCAAATTAACTTCTCTTGACTTCCTCTGTTTCCTCCATCTCCTTCCATGTTTATTTCCCGTAAGGACTAGAGATTCACCATTTATCCTCTTTCTCAAGCAACAATCATAGGGTCATTCTATAAATGTTCCTACTGCAGTCATATATCTAGTCATAAAGACTTGCCTATTATACCACATAAATGCCATTCTACCACCGCCCTAAATTTAGAACCTGTTGTCTCTTCTCTCAAGCACTGTCACAGCTCTGAACAGGTCTCCCTGAACTTGGTTTTTCCTACTTCCATTCTTCTCCAATGCAGGCAGAGTAACTATTATAGGTAATTCCTGGCTTATAAACTTCCTGTTTTTCCATGGTCTACAATACAATGTTGGGATTCCTCAATGTGACCCTTCTTTACATATTTCTCTCCCTTATCCTTGGCACTAGCCTCACCTGGCAACTATATTCCCAAGAGGGGCCATGTACTTTAGTGCTTCATTCATTCCCTGCCCCCACCTCTGGCTCAGAGTGGGAATGACTACCTAGGGAATGACTACTTGTTTACCTAGGGAATGAGTACTCTACTTGTTCACAACTCCCAGCTCAAATGTCACTTTCAGTGAAGCATTTCCTAATCTTAGGACCCCAACCAAATTTAGTCAATTTAACCACGTTTCTTTCCTAACCTCCACTCCACCGAAGTGATTTTTATAAGCTTCTGTATTAATAGTTATAACTGTTAAACCATGAGCCTCTTAAGGGCAGAAATAATACCTAATTTATCTTTGTATCCTCAGAACTAATGCCTTCCACAACATGGACTACTGGGAATCAAATTCACCTTAGCATAAACGGATGTAGGGATTAACAGAAACTAATTTAGCTTCTTCTTTCCTCTTCCTGAGAATCCCCCACTACTAGAGCAGAAAGAGACGTGATTCTCTAAGTTTTCCAAATAATCAAAAATCATAAAATAAATTGAAATATTCCAAAGGCTGAGACATCATTCCTTCTTATTATAAATCTCATAATGCTTCACATAATACCTTGTAGGAATAAGCCAGGCTTGGCAAGAGAAGTTAATCAAAATAATAGAATCATTTTCTGCAATTCATGTAACATTATATTGGGACACTAACCTCAAACCTCCTGCTTTGAGGAAGTTCTCACAGAAGGATTTTGCACAGTTTCTTGCCATATCATCATCAGCTGTTGGCATGAGTTTGGAGCTTAGAACCTTGGAAATAGATGAGCACAATTAATCATCCCAACTTTTCTAGCAGAAATAATTCCTTTACTAAATAAAATAATCAGACAACTCAAGTCACAATCTCTTTAAATGCTGCATGCCATTTTTCCACCCAGAAGTATAAGGAGGCTGATGTTTCACAAATAAATAATCACATTTTCCAAGTTCTATTTACTAAGCAAGAAACCAGCAAATGTGAATGTCTCTGTCTCTTAGGCTTAGACAAGAACAGATGATATGCTAGATATGTTCTTTAAAAAGTATGTAAGTTAAGCCTGGCTGGTATAGTTCAGTGATTGAGCATCGACCTATGAACCGGGAGGCATGGGTTCAATTCCTGGTCAGGGCACATGCCTGGGTTGTGGGCTCAATCCCCAGTGTGGCAACCAATCAATGATTCTCTCTCATCATTGATGTTTCTATCTCTCTCCCTCTCCCTTCCTCTCTAAAATTAATTTTAAAAAATTGTATTTTTTAAAAAAGTATATGTTAAGTTTTATAAAACAGCCCATTTCTAAAAGTGCTAGATGAGTCCTCACTAATGATTCTAACTTCTTCCTACTTATTGAGCATCTAGGTATAAGCTGAGGTACTTAACATGCATTATCTCATCTCACTATGCATGGCATATGTACAGTATTTAACTTTATAGGTAAAGACTGTGACCTGAGAGGTTTAATGACCTCCCATCCAAGGTCACATGGTTAGAATTTAAATCCAGATGTATCTCACTTTTATAACACTGCAAATTTTAAGTAATTATTAGCACAATTTGGACATATAAGCAACAAGTAGACCATAAAATGAATGAATCTAATTATATAATCCAAATTAGATTGTCAGATGAAATAAAACTTGGAGAAAATGTCCAACCAGGTACCCATTAGTAATTATGCTTTATCATCACTCAAAATCTACTCAAGATAAAATTAATTTGATAATAAGGCTGCTTAGGTATTGCTATGGATTCTTTAATAATGAACTGCCTGGATGTAATTTCCTAGGTCAAAGTAAGATCATCTAGGGCTTTATTTTCTCCAGACCTAACATGCACAAGGGTCCAATCCCCGACCCTCCAGGAGCAAGACTGTTTCCACCTGGTCACTCTCCCACATCGCTTTGTTAATGCTTGGCTTTCAAGCCTTAGCATATCCAGCCTCTTCCTATGTCTTAACTCATAAGACCTGGGAGCAACTATCTTGTCTTTCCAACTCTGACCCCCTAACTATCACAATAACTTGTAGATGGTAAGTATTTAGTAAATGTTTACTGAACTAAATCTACTTGTTTAAAGCTACTTTGGAGGAGGAGGGTAATAAAAATATTCTTTTGCTCAAATTCTTCCAATGGTTTTTTTAACCTTGAAATAATAATGTTAACATGTCTTCTGACAAATTCCTCATAAAGTTGCATTAATGTCAATAATTACAATTTTTTTAAATAAAATGTATTTAATAGCACTAGTTCAGTAATTATGTATAATGTCAATTATTAATCCTGAGCCTTCTTGCTATTAAATGCATTTAAAAAAATACACAATTGTAATAGAGGAAGATAATGACACATTTTAATAGATAAGGCTTCCTAATTATTTATTTAGAAGCTATTTTGCAAGTATAACATTGCACATAAGTATGAACTGAAAAAAATTGAGCATTTACCAAGGCAAAAACCAAAATATTTCAATTTATATTCTATTTTGTACTTTTTAAAAACTAAGTTTTAACAGAGCAAACCTGTTAACGTATTTCTGTCATCGGAAAGCATGATTCTACAAACCAAAACAAAGTGAAAAGAAATAGGTTTCTTACTTCTAAGTTGTAAAGCACTCTGAAGGTGGACATTCCTGGAGCGAAAGATCGAAAGAGACTCTCTAGAATTGAGCTGGCACTTGGCTGGTGCTGCTGCTTTGAAGAGAGTGATGGAGATTTTGAAGACTGAGAGCTTGTTTCAGACAGCAATGTTTTCTAAGTTAAGAAAATGAAAAAGAGAATGTATGTCTTAAAAGCACAAATTAAAAAGAAACAGATATCTGTACACATTCTGATAGTCTTTTCCTTTTAAATATAATCAACACCAACGACATTTTCTAAAACTTAATCTCATAAAACCACATCACTCTACAGTTATTAATAAGACACCAAATTCTATCTCACAAACTACATGCTCAACAGCATGACAATCCTATTTTAAACAATATCAACAAAGTCATCTTAATTTGTTTTTGTGTTTTTAAAACTTGTACCTCTAAATACTGATAATGAAATTATAAGACTGCAAAAGTGGTAATTTTGAGAATTTTTTGAACTAGTACTAGTGATATGTTTTATTACATTAGTTCTCTCCTCCCTCAAGCTAATAGATAAGCCAAATATGACAGATTAAGTTGATCTAAATGTCAACCACTGAAATATAAAATTCATAACTTAATTCTAACAACTTTGTTATAAATTAATTTATTCTGAGAACATAAACAATGTTATGGATTAAACACAATTTCAATCCTATCTAATAAAAGAGTAATATGCAAATTGACCATCACTCCAACACACAAGAAGGCTGCCCCCATGTGGTCAAAGGTGGCTGCCCCCATGTGGACACAAGATGGCTGCCACAAGATGGGAGGGACCAGGCCTGCAAGGGAGGGCAGTAGGGGACGATCAAGCCTACAGGGGAGGGCAGTTAGGGGTAACCAGGCTGGCAGAGGAGGGAAGTTGGGGGCGACCGGGCCTGCAGGGAAGGGCAGTTGGGGCAGACCAGGCATGCAGGGGAGGGCAATTAGGGGTGACCAGGCCTACAGGGGAGGGCAGTTAGGGGTAATCAGGCTGGCAGGGGAGCAGTTAGGCATCAATCAGGCTGGCAGGGGAGTGGTTAGGGGGTGATTAGGCTGGCAGGCAGAAGCGGTTAGGAGCAATCAGGAAGGCAGGCAGGCGAGCAGCTGGGAGCCAGCAGTCCTGGATTGTGAGAGGGGTCCCAGATTGGAGAGGGTACAGGCTGGGCTGAGGGACACCCCACCCCAAGTGCACAAATTTCGTGCACCGGGCCTCTAGTATATACATAAAGGAACGATATCCTAAAAACTAAATAAAATGAATTTTATATATCAACAGTGAGAAACTGAAAAGATAACCCAATCACAATCAGAAAGGCATCATGAGAGGAGAATCAGAGCCAGAGTCTAGTTCTGGCCAAGATACTCCATTCTCTCTGGGCTTTGGTTTCCTAACATATATCATGAAGGTGAAGTAGATGACATTCAAGACTCTTACAGTTTTAAAGTCTGACATAATTTTTCACTCCATCTAGATACTTTAAAAGCCAACATGAAGCCCTGATTTCCATTTATAGAGCAAGTATTTTTCAAAAGAAGAAAAATCATTAAGAAAAAGATGATATCAAATGATTGTAATGTGATTTGGTGTTGTATTTTCACTGAATCATGATATAAAATTCCATGCCAGTGAATTAACCCCCCTAGAAACCCATACCTTTCTTCCTAAAGAATCCAGTTGGTCAAGGGCTTCCTGAATGGCTGGATCAGTGGGTATTAAGAGCAGAAGCTTTCGTACTCGTAGAGTTATCCTGAAATTTTTCAAATTTGAAATTTTTTCAGATAAGTCACAGTTTCAATAAGAGTCATTTAGTATGAGATGTAAAGTAAATACATTTCAAGGGAAAAGTTTCTTGGTTCCCTATATTTATATTTACCTTGGCTCCTCTAGATTGGCAAGCTGGTAAAGCATGTCAAATACATTACACACAAGTGCCATCACAACACCAGGAAGGGATTTCTCCTGAGGGAAAGAAGGCAAATATAAATACAAATTCACAAAAGAATTTTCTTTCTTAATCAAACGTACAATACAAATGTTAGTTCTGAAACCTGGTCACTGTGAAACTGGAGGGGAGCACAGTGCTCATCTGCATGAAGCGCACATGTGAACGGTCGGGGATCTCCACCTTCTAGTGTGCTTACTACCTGGGCTCTCTCATACCCACCTGCTGGTGGGGGCTCAGGTGCCCAATGGTAGGCAGAAGAAGAGAGATAAAACAAAGGTAGGTGTAATTACTAGAATGGAGAGTGGGCACCACTGAAAGCTGACCAGAGCTCATCAGGAGGAAACAAGGCAATGAATGACTTAAAAGCAAAATGAAAGTCATATATATATACCTACATATGTATGTATATATATGTAGGTGTGTATATATATATATATATTTTTTTACATATATATATATATATATATATATATATGAACGCTCACACACAATACATAGATATATATGTAATCTAAGTGATTTTTCTAAAGGTAGGAAAAGAATATAAATGCATAGAAGAGACTCAGATGTGATTAAAGTACTATTTTCTAGTTAGAAGGAATAAGAAACTAGACATTCCAAAAATGTATTTATATAAGTGAAGATTTTTAATAAATTCAGAATAAATATGAAATAGTATAAACATATTAAACTTGAAGATGCTACATACACTGTTTCTGTTGCTAATTAACTGTCATAATACCATTTCTGAATAAAATTTCTTTCTTAAATTCTTGTTATATATAAACACTGTCTAGTTATTTTAAAAAATCTACAATACTAATACTAACCCTGAAGGATCATTTGACATCATCTATAGCAATATTATGCTAAGTTAAAAACATACAGTCACACACAGACCTGAAGGCCAAGTGAAGACAATATCTCAAGGGGAAGTGATCACATGTACCAACTCTGATGAAAGGTCAAGAAGATGAGGATTGAGAGGCTGAAGTAAGAGATAACCTTGAAAAGAGCGTAAAAAGAGGACAGCAAAAGAGTTCAAAGAACTCTTTCAAGAAGCTTTGCTGATCTGGGAAGGAGAGAATAGGGCAGGAACTGGAGGTGAAACTGGGGGAAGAGAAAGCTTTTTTTTAAGATGATAGAAATAACACAGCATGTGTGACTGCTAATGGGAAAATCAATGACTCAATGCAGAGGTGAATGAGAGGAGCAGCAGCAGTGGCCAGGCAGAATGATTTAGGACTCAGAAGAGTCTGTGGTCCAGAAGATTGATAAATTGTATATCTTCTCCCAATTCATGCCCAGTGCTTCCCAGGGATACATTTCTGAAGAGTCAGGATTTGTCTGAGAGGAAAGGACACAATCATCCAAATCTATATGGGCTGAAGACAAAAAGATATTAAAATCCTGTTTTAAAATAGAAATGACTTATCACTCAATACCTGCTCCATGGCATATGATGAACTAAAAACCCCACTGCTGCTGCTGCTGGAGCTGGTGGAGGAATCTGCGGAGCTCCCGGATGGGGTCCCGCTGCCAGAAGTCTTCACCGTAAGGACCTGTTCATCAGAAAAGCCCAGCTGGTGGAGTAGCTTTTGATCTTTATTTACTGTCAGCTGCAAAAAGAGGTTTCTTAATTACTGAGAGGAAAAGGAAGAGGATAGTATTAGTATCAGGCTAAAGGGCCACAGTTTATTTAAACCTACCAGACTATCATTTGTAAATATCTGTATATTATCCACAGGACAGCACAACTGCTTGGCTATCTTCCACCGGACACTCCCTATGGTTTCATTACTGTGAGCCTGTAAAATAAAATTAAACACTGTTGTAACGCATTTATTCCTTCATTTAAACAACTGTTAGTGAGCATCTACCGTGTGTTGGGCACTGTTCTAGAAGCCGAGAACAGCAAAATACCAAAGACAAGAATACCTGCCCTTGCGAGGCTTCCATTATGCTGTAAGTAAAAGTTCTATTCCCTCCTCCAACCCTCTTCATCACACATGAAATAAAATCTCAAGCCCTTCTTCCACAGCAGGTCTTCCATTCTTTCTTTCCCTTTTTCACTGTCATTCCAGCCACCTTGCTTGTCATGAACAAGCCAAGCAAACCCCCATCTCAGGGCCTGTGTACCTGCTGCCCTTTGTTTGGAATGTCCTTCTCCAGAAAACGCTTGCTCTGTCACCTCATCCAATTCTATGTTCAGATGCCACAGCCTCAGACATTCCATGCCCATCTCTATAATGTGATTACCTCTACAGTGATCCCACAGCGTTCTGCAATAACCATCACATCTACCAGCTTATTCTCTTTTATTCTTAACTAGAGGCCCACTGCATGAAATTCAGCACAAAACCAGCAGTTGGACATCACTCTCACAATCTGGGACTGCTGGCTCCTAACCGCTCATCTGCCTGCCTGCCTGATTGTCCCTAACCGCTTCTGCCTGCCAGCCTGATCATCCCCCTAACCACTCCCCTGCCAGCCTGATTGATGCCTAACTGCTCCCCTGCCAGCCTGATTGCCCCCAACTGCCCTCCCATGCCGGTCCGATCATCCCCAGCTGCCCTCCCCTGCCGGCCCGATTGCCCCCAACTGCCCTCCCCTGCCGGCCATCTTATGACGACATGGGGGCGGCCATCATGTGATGATATGAGGGTGTCATGCGAGGGCCACATAGGCTTTTATTAGTATAGATGATACTCACCAACACCTGATAGTGTATTATGTATTTGCCTATATGTCTACACCCCATCAGTTCCCTTTCATTTCAGGTCTTTATTCTAAATTTGTTTACCAGCTTTTAGAATAGTCACTCATACATCTTTATCAATAGTGTTGTGAAAGTAAGACAATACGAAGATGGCCACAAAGCTTAATGTAAACCTACCTCTACAGTAAAGGTATCTTTGGTAGACTCATAAGTAACATTAAGCGTTAGAAGATGTCCATGAAATGAGGCACCATGAGGTAGAATAGTTCGTAGAACAGAGTAAAAATCCTTGAAGAAGATAGTAAATCAAACAAGTTAGATTCACAGTGCCACTGTTAAATATCTCAAAAATACATATCTAACACATTGAGTCTAATAATGGGATGATTCAGTTGCTTTAGAAAAAAAGAGAGGCTTACCTCTATAGTGATCACATAGCGTTCTGCCAGAAGCAGCAATCTCTCAATGATTACAAGTTTAGTGGATCTATAGATTAAAAAAATTTTTAAACATATTTGAAATGAATTGCTGATTTGAGCTCAATTCCACTCTGTTTCACCAAAACCCCAATCAACAGGTAGCAGTCACTCGTCAAAGACTAAAATTTGCAAAGACTCAACTTCCCTTTCACCCTAGGAGGAGGTAACGCAAGCAGGCCACAGCTGCAGCACACAGATGGCATAAGGGAGAAGACTGACCCCCCCCCCCCACATTTCCCTTCCTGTTCTTTTCTTTCTTCTTTTTTAAACAGTTGTTCCATAAATAGAGGACCTGGGTCTCTGGGTATCCAGGCCCATTTGTCCATCAATCCACCAAGAATAAAAAATCAGTGAGCTTGACTCTCATTATTTTACAACTAAAATATACTACATAATTCTGTAAACACATGGAATCAAAGTTCTAAACTGCCTGAAAATTAGAAGACAAATGCAAACCAGGAAGTATTCCACAAATAAAAGTTGCTATTTGGTTTTTTAAAATAATTTTTATTTTCAATTATAGTTGATGTACTATATTGTATTAGTTTCAGATGTACAACCCAGTGATTAGACATTTATATCACTTACAAAGTGATCACCCTTATAAATCTAGTACCCATCCAACACTACATATTTATTACAATACTAGAGGCCCGATGCACGAAAATTTGTGCAAGAGGCCTTCCTTCCCCTGGCTGTTGGCAACAGCTTCCCTCCAGCACCAGGGACCCGGGCTGCTTCCCTCCTCTGGCCGCCCTCTGGCACCCGGGACCCAGGCTGGCTTCCCTCCGGCCCCGGCTTCGTCTGGAAGGATGTCTGGTCTAATTAGCATATTACCCTTTTATTATTATAGATTATTAACTATATTTCCAATGCTTTACTTTATATTCCATGAATATTCTATAACTATCAAATTGCACTTCTTGATCCCTTCACCCTTTTTACTCATTTCCCTAAGCCCCTTCCCATCTGGCAACCATCAAAATGTTCTCTGTATCTATGAGTTTGTTTCTATTCTGCTTGTTCATTTTTTGTTTTTTAGATTTCATATATAGGTAAAATCTTATGGTATTGTCTTTCTCTGTCTGACTTATTTCACTCTGCACAATGTCCTCTAGGTTCATCCATGTTGTTGCAGATGGCAAGATTTCATTCCTTTTTTATAGCTGAATAGTATTCCATTATATATACACACCACCTTTTCTTTATCCACTCATCTACTGGTAGATACTTAGGTTACTATTTGTTTGAATTAGGCTAAGAATGAGGAGGAAAGGAAGAATAAACAATTATTCATCTGTGAACATTCTGCACAGTTCAAACTTAAAATACAAGAATTTGTAATCTAAGGGTTTTCAAAGAACTTAAGAAATCAACACATAGGAGACATAACCATCTCTGGGACAGAAAACACACAGCAAGGGAGCATGGAGTTCTAACAGACTCTGAAAATGAGACTTGAGGTCTCCTTTAGTCAGACTTACGAACTCCTTATCATGTGAAATATAGTCGGCCCTCCATATTTGTGGGTTTCGCATTGTGGATTCAACCAACTGTGGATCAAAACTACTTGAGAAAACAAAATCCCAGACAGTTCCAAAATGCAAAATTTGAATCTGCCATGAGCTGAACACGACACTGAATCCACACAAATGAAGTGATGTGTAGGCATACCCTGCTGTAGCCTACATGTAAACATAGATTAGTGCCAATACTACACCATTTTACATAAAGCACTTGAGCATCCTTGGATCTTGGTGTGTGTGTGCACGCGCGCCCTGGAAGCAACCCCCCTTGAATACCAAGGGATGACTCTAATAGGACTGACTCCAACATCCAGTACTCAACATAGTCACAGTCCCTTCCATAACTTTACTGAAGAGAATGCTACATGTGTTGACAATGAGATACGAAAAATCCAAATGCCTTTAAATATTTGCTATTCCGGAAAGTCTACTTCAAATAGATATATTTCTAAAACTGAAAAGAGATACCACCATTTTCTAATACTTGATTAGCAGTATTGGAAATTTTACTTGAAAAGAGTTGGTTAAATACATATTAACAATTCTGTTAAATACATTTAACAGAGTTCTGAATTCTTTCAGTCTATAAGCAGGCACCGGATTTGATATTCAGATGGAAAATCTTTAGGAAATATCTAAGTGCTATAAGTGCATTGTTGAGTGCACTGTTTTAATTATGCTCAATAATGAATTAATCGCAGACATCACCATAGCCCACTGAACAGCTGAGAGAACAGATCCTCCCCCTTGAGTTGGAACAATTATGGTGACTAAAAAGTTCTTTCAAAACTGGTAAAATAATATAAAAACAATGTCCTGGTTCAAATGCAACACTGATATTATACATTTTTATTAACTCTGTTTTTAAGGTTTATAATAAAAATATTTTAAAATTATTATGTGGTTTTGCAATGTAGTCAAATATGAAATGATTTACAATAAAAATCATTTAGTAAAAAGGAAAAACCCCACACTTATGAACCCCAATAGTTCATAAATGCATTTCTATTCTGGTTTGTCAGACAAATGAATCATTGAGAATCTAGGTCATAGAGATGGACTACAATTTATAAACATATAATTAAGAATTCTCAAAGCAGATTCTTAGTGAAAGTCTATTTGAGAGATACTGCCAAGCAGGTGGGAATGCAAAAGCCATGTTATGTGTTCTTATCATGAGTTCAATATACAATCACTTTCTGCAATTTTAAAAAGAGGTTCTAGAGGGTTGAGTATTATTGGCTGCCTTCATATTAATAAAGCATCACTATACAATACTCATTTTTAAAAAGATAAAAAGTGTGAGCAAGGATATTGCTTTGATTCCATCTATCTTACTAATAAAAGAGAAATATGTAAACTGACCATCACTTTGCAACACCCACAGCCAATCAGGAGTGAGTATGCAAATTAACCCAACAAAGATGTCGGCAGCCCCACCCCCCGGCCGCTCCAGGCCTCTGGGCAGCGCGCCTCCTCAGGGCCTCCCTGCTGCGTTCCACACCTGTCAATCATCCTTGCAGCCTCCCTGTGGCCCAGCCCCCAGCCTCAGAGGCAACCCTCTGGTGCCTGAGGTAGTAGCTCCCAGTGTCTGGCGTCTCCCTCTACCCCACCCTTGCCCCGCTGCTCTAGTAAACAAAACCATAGCATTGGAGCAGCCCTGCGGGTACAAACGCATGCAGGAGCTCACTCGGAGCACAGTTAGTGCGCCCCGGGATCCCCAGGCCAGCCAAGGGGCGATGGTGGCAGCTGTGGCGGCAGCGGCAGGCGGCTCAGCTTTGTTTTGAATAGATGAAAGAACCCAAATTATCAGATCTCCCTCCTCCCTATCTCACCAAATCAAGAGGGGAGGGGCGATGGGCATGGAGGGAGGGCAGGCGTGCAGGAGGTGGAGGGCGGAGGAGGATGAGGAAGGGGGCCAGTTGCATCCCACTTTCACAATGGGAAAGTGAAATGCACTAGCGCACCCAATCTCTCCAGTCCTCCCTGCCTGCCTCGCTCCCCCAATCTCTTCCCCTCCGCGCCTCCCTGAGAGTGCCAGCGCTGCACAGAGGAACTCACTGGAGAAAGAAGGCGAGGAGGAAGCGGCGCCAGAGTGCGCAGGGCTTGCCACCGCCACTGCCACTGCACAGGCTACTGGAGAGAGCCTACCGCGTGCCGGCAGCCAGGGGAAGGAAGGCCTATTCTTGCACGAATCTTCGTGCATCGGGCTTCTAGTATATATATAAAGAGCCAGGGTCCGTAACATCCAAAATGACTGAACGGACAACTGAACACTGGAGGTCAGTCTTGCAGTCAGTGCTGCAAGCGTGGTGACCCAGCACTGAATGCCAAAGAGGCTGTGGATCAGGCCTGGAGAGAGAAGCAGAGTCTGATCTGCAGCCTCCATGGCAGCTGTTGATCAGCGCTTGCCTCTCTTTCTCTCCGGGCCTTGCCAGCAGCAGCGGGGGCTGCTGATCAGCCCCGCCTCCCTGATCAGGCCTGGAGATAGGCCCTGAGATGCTGACCGGCATAGAAACCAACCAATCAGAACCAAATCTGGGTGAACTGCGAGGAGCCAATGGCTGCCTAGGAGGCAGAGCTTTTGACGCTGACTGGCATACAAACCGACCAATCAGAACCTAATCTGGGTGAATTGCAAAGGCAGAACCTAAAGTGGGGGCTGAGGAGGGGTTTTAAGGGCAACAGCTGTTTGGTGTAAGGTGTAAGAAAGTGGTTCAACTTTTTAATGACTGGTTTGGCAGTATAGCACATGTGGCTGGCTATAGGGATTATGTATTTTTGTCTGCCAAGTGCACCTCCACCTGCTGAAAAAGGCTTCCCCCACCCATTTAAGCAATCATATCCTATATAATCTATCTACACTAATAAAAGAGAAACATGCAAATTGACTGTATCTTCGCTACGCCCACAGCCAATTAGAGCAAATATGCAAATTAACCCAAACAAAGATGGCAGTTAATTTGCATATGCCGGCGCCGACCGGCCTGGGTCCGGAAAACATCCTCCGGACCCAGGCCGCTCCAAGCCTATAGGCCTGCACTTAGGTCCTGAGCGGCAGGGGTCCCAGAACGCCCCCTGGCCACTTTGAGCCTATGGGTGCAGGCGCCAAGCGGCTGGGGGGGGGGGGGTGCAGGAACATCCCCACATCACCACAGTGCCCCCAGCCGCTTGGGAATGCTCCAGCACCAAGTGGCAGTTTGGGTCCATACTCCCAGCCCGGCGCCCACGATGGGGGGCTGGCTGCTGGCCTTTGGGGTGTGTGGAGACCCCGGCGGCCACTGCTGTGTGCGGCCCAGGAGTCCCTGCATGCTCCCCAGCCTGGCGCCCATGGTCAGGGCTCATGCAGGAGGCAACCAATCAAAGTGTCCCTCTCACATTGATGTTTCTCTCTGTCTCTCCCTCTATCTTCCACACTCTCTAAAAATCAATGGGAACATATCCTCAGGTGAGGATAAAAAAAGAAAGAAATGCATATCCTATGAAAGACACATCTTGAAAATGCCTAAAGAAAGTTGTCATTTTTTCTTGGTGAAGGGACTGGAGTCCGTGTTGATGAAAACACCTTGGTGGCTGTGGTGACTGGCAGTGGCTGCAGCAGCGGGATGATGGGGCTGGTGCCTTCCCCTGATCAGCCCAGTTGCCTCCCACAAAGGGAGGCCAGACTGCAGCTTAGGCGGGGAGCGGGCCTAAGCCGTCAGTAGGACATCCCCTGAGGGCTCCCAGTATGTGAGAGGGGGCAGGTTGGGCTGAGGGACCTCCCACCCCCAGTGCACAAATTTCGTGCACCGGGCCCCTAGTCTATACTAATAAAAGGGTAATATGCTAATTAGACCGGGTCGACCAGCCATCTTCCACACATCCGACTTCCTTCCAGACAAAGCCATGGTGGTGGGGGCTGAGGCAGAGGCAGTTAGGGACGATCAAGCCAGCAGGGGAGGGCAGCTGGGGGTGAGATCAGGCTGGCAGGGGAGGGCAGTTGGGGGGCGACATCAGGCAGGCAGGGGAGGGCCGTTGGGGGCGAGATCAGGCCAGCAGGGGAGGGCAGTTGGGGGCGACCAGGCGGCAAAGGAAGGCAGTTAGGGGCGAGATCAGGCCTGTAGGGGAGGGCAGTAGGGGGCACAATCGGGCCGGCAGGGGAGGGCCATTGGGGGCAAGATCAGGCCAGCAAGGGAGGGAAGTTGGGGGCGAGATCAGGACTGCAGGGGAGGGCAGTTGGGGGCGAGATCATGCCGGCAGGGGAGGACAGTTAGGGGCGATCAGGCAGGCAGGCAGAGGGGTTAGGGGCCATCAGGCAGGCAGGCAGAGGCAGTTAGGGGCAATCAGGAAGGCAGGCAGGTGAGCGGTTAGGAGCCAGCGGTCCCAGATTGCGAGAGGGATGTTTGACTGCCAGCACAGGGGTCGGGCCTAAACTGGCAGTCAGACATCCCCCAAGGGGTCCCCGATTGGACAGGGTGCAGGCTAGGCTGAGGGAACCCTCCACCCCCCATGCACGAATTTTGTGCACCGGGCCACTAGTTTCTAAATAAAAAGAAAAGGAATATATCCAACTGTAAATAAAAATACATACACACATACATAAAGTCATTCCAGGAGTTGAGAGAGACTGTATGAGTACCCATCACTAGAGAGCAACAGAGTGAGATGCAGAGACCTTCTACGAGCACCTGCCAAAGTTTCCTGGGAATCATTGATTTGGTGTTGCTTACCAGTAATGAAAGACTCATAAAGGCTCACAAAAATGTTCTAGTTGCTTCAGTCTCATGTTTCTAAATATTTATCTATTCTACTTACTATATCAAAAAACTGGAACAAATACTGAATTAAGATTTCACTGATTGAAATCTCTAAACACAGCAATGTGATTTAAGAGACAATGTCAGTTCCATTTTAACACAAATATTTGGGGATGAAGTTCCCATAAAAATTATTTTAAAAAATAATTTTAAGTAAATAGTATTTTAACTATGAATATATTATAATGTACACTTTTAATTAATCATCTTCCACTTCATTTTGCTTATGCTATTAATGCTTTGGATTTGATTATTCAAGGAGAAAATCTGGGGGGTGAGGGCATGTATGGGAGTGGGGTGGGGGGGGCAATGGGAAGGTATGTACACATGTAATACCTTAATAAAAAAAATGGGGAAAAAAAGATGCCTAAGTAAATATTTAAAACTTTAAAAAATTACTCTTCATGTAATTAATGAATCTTTATTACATCATAATAGAGAAATTACTTACTACACAGTTTGAAAAAGTTAAATGAGTAAAAAAAAACAACCCACAAAGAAACCTTGTCTACTAGGTAGAGGGGTAGGAGCAGTGTAATACTTGGGTGGTTATGATAATGACCTACAAATCTTCAAGAGATACAAATTTCGGGATGTATAAAGGAAAACATAATCTCCCAGGACATGACTATTTGCCAAGTTTTGAAATAAAATGAAGAAATCAACAACTGAGAGATCGCCATAGGAGGGGAAAAATATATCAATTATTTTTTTATTTGTGTATTTGTTGTAACTTCTGCAATCACTTACCTATATGGAGACTGAACTGATGTTGCTACAGTTGGCATGGCAGTTGCTGTAAGCATTTTTGTTGCTCTGGTCACAGCATGTGTTAGAGTGGGGCCACCAAGTGCTGAACTGGCTGCCTATGAAATAAGAAATAATCATTCTATATCAGGGTTTCTCAACCTCAGATCAATTGGCATTTGGGGCTGGAAACTTCTCTGTTGTGGAAGACTGTCTCAGGCATTGTAGGATATTCAGCAGCATCCCTGACCTCTACCAGTAGGACTCCTCAAACTGTGACAACTAAAAAGGTCTCCTGACATTGCCACATGATCTGTGGAAGGCAAAGTAATTCCCAGTTGAGAACTACTATTCTCCGTATGTTAATACATGGTACTTCATTTAGAGGTACTTGAATATTTTAAATGGTTTTTTAAAAATATATTTTTATTGATTTCAGAGAAGAAGGGAGAGGGAGAGAGAGAGATAGAAATATCAATGATGAGAATCATTGATCGGCTGCCTCCTGCTCGCCCCCTCACAGGGATTGAGCCCCCAACCTGGGCATGTGCCCTGACCGGGAATTGAACCATGACCTCTGGTTCATAGGTTGACACTCAACCACTGAGTCACACTGGCCGGGCTAAATGTTTTTTATGATGACCTATCTGGATGGAAGTCATGACTTGGGAAATCCTCCACATATTCTAGCACATACTCATCACCAAAATGTTTAACTTATTAACATTTGGGGGCAGTAGGACTTTATATTTTTGGAATACTCTTTATTAGATATAAAAAACAAACACAAATTAAGAAAGAAAATGAATGTTTGTTCAATGCTTTAACTATCAAGCTGGAAATAAGGCATTATATGTGAAATGTATTACACAGCAGGCTTCTAAGGGACAAAGACAACCAACAACACCTACTAGTGAGTGTCCTGGTATGGCCTTTAATAGCATTTATAATATAAACTAGGTGAAACATGGGAAACACAGAAAAAGAAGCAAGTGCTTGTATAAAATTCCTGAACCAAAAAGTAAAAAGGAGGAAAAGAATCCATTGGAAATGTGGAGTGGAGTAGACCTGAAAACAGAAAACAGGTTCCTATACCCTCAAAGGGAGGTGGGAAAAGCAGGGAAGAGGGTGGTGGAGGGAGAAGAAACAATGTCCTATATACACTTGTATGTGGGGGCATTGAGGCAAACATCTGCTCCCTGCATTACAATATGGTTGGTTCACAGATTCTTCAACAGGATCCAGCCACAAATAGCAACTACATACATGATCTCAAAATATAAAATTATAAAAGGAAAGAAAAGGAAAGCATTTATTTAAAAAACAGGTTAAATAAAATTTGCTACTCACTTCTAATCTTGTATAGCAATCAGCAATGAATTTCTTATGCAATGATACAGAATCCTAAAAGTAAGAGGCATATGGAAATTAAACTTAGTCTGGCATTTAGCTGTAATCATTAAGGATAAATGTCAAAATAAAGAAGTCAATTTTTAGGCATGCTAACTTATAAATAAAAATATATACAATCTTCTGCCCTTTTGTGTTTGACTACCTTCTTTCTGTAGATACCCACCTTCTTTAACCTAGGATTTAGATTAATGTAACTATAATTTATGATTAACTGAATAGCTTCATTTGCAATTTCTTCATCAGGTGATTCCATGGCTATTTTCCAAATGAAATCCATTCCTATCAGTTCCAGTTTTTCTACATACTGTTCAAAAGAAAAAAAATAGTACACCAAGGTCACAAAATGACAATTATTTTCTGTTACATTGTAAGTTCACACCTCTTTAGTTCAATATGAATTAAGGCTGTAAAAACCTAACTATATGAGAACACTACTGTACCAATATGGACCTTGAAACAAAAGAAAACTAACTACAGAAACACTGGGCCATGCCCAAGGGAACCAGAATAGATATGAAGAAGATTTTTTCCACATACACCTACACCCATACTAGACATCTACCCAACTGAATTACTGATGCAGAACTAGCAAAGTGTAAGATGGGTGCCATCCTCAGGAGCTTTTCTTTAGAAGAAAATGAAGTCAAGCTGGTAGTTTATACTCCTTGGAGCTCAATTCGGTCTTCCCAAGGGCTTAAAAGGCCTTGTAAAAATTCTTACCATCCAGGAAACCAGATCATGAAACAGTCTTAGAAAAGAGAGTTATTTTTTGCCTTTCTTTTTTTAAAGGTGCACATATATATAAACAGCTGTATACATTCTACAGATCATTTTCCTGCTTCATTGTCTGCTCCTAAATTTTTCTCCCCAAATCCTTGCCACTGCATCTCAGAACTGAAGACTTTGTTACTTTGTTAGGAATATGCGGGTTGATGGGTCTGAGGAGTTGGAAGTGGAGATGGAACTAACCTACTCTCCACTGACCTAGCCTCAGGAAGCCACTGGCAGCCCTGGGTCAATAAGAAGCAGAGGGATCTGAGAGGTCAGCTGTCATCAACGCAGAAAACAGCAGACAAAGGATATCCAGTCTTTTAAAAAACTTAATGTTTCACTATGATTGTAACATGTTTTTGCTGAATATCAAATTTTACTAGATTATCTAAATTATTCAGATTTGAGAATAATGTACTTACCAACTGAGCTCCTTGTCTTTTCAATCGATGATCACAGAGATTCACATTTTCAAAAAAAGTCTTAAATAAGTTAAAACCTGAAATTAGGGAATGTCAAATAAATTCTTGTACTGTAAGCATAGACTAAAAGACTCAAAGCATATCAAGAACTGAAACTAAAATACTCAGGACACAACACAGGCGCAAATCTTTAAGACCTTGGATTAGGCAATGGTTCTTAGATATGGTGCCCAAAATACACGTAACAAAAGAAAAAAACAGACACACTGGACTAAATCAAAATTAAAAACTTTTGTACTTCAAAGGACTGTCAAGAGAGTGAAAAGATAACCCACAGACTGGGACAAAAAATTTGGAAATCATATTTCTGAAAAAGAGCTAGTATGCAGAATATATAAGGAACTCTTACAACTCAACAAAAAAAGACAAATAACCTAATTTAAAAATGAGCAAAAGATTTGAATAGGTATTTCTCCAAATACAAACAAATGGCTGATAAACACATGAAGAGTCAATTTCATTAGTCTTCAGGGAAATGCAAATCAATACCATGCGATACCACTTCACACCCACTAGGATGGCTAAAATAAAAAATATAGACATTAACAAGTACTGGTGAGGAAGTAGAGAAATTGAAATTTCTCATACATTGCTGGTGGGATTATAAAATAGCGCAGCCACATCGCAAAAGTTAGGTAGTTCCTCAAATAAAAACCTCTGTCCACACAAAACTTGCACATGAATATTTGTAGCAGCATGATTAATAGCCAGAAAGTGTTAACAACCCAAATGCTCATCAACTGATGAATGGATAAACAAAATGTGGTATGCCTAACAATAGAATATTATTTGGCCTAATTGGAATGAAGTACATGCTACAACTAACCTGGGGTGAACCTTGAAATTATTATGCCTCAGCATAATGAAAAATGCCAAATACATATTGTACAATTCCATTTATATGAAAGGTTTAGATTATTCTAATCCATAAAGACAGAAACTGGATTAGAGACTGGGGGTAGAGGAGAACGGGGAGTGACTGCTAAAAGGTACAGGATTTCGTTTGGCGATGAAAATGTTCTGGGATTAAAAAGTGGCCAAGGTTGCACAATTTTTTTAAAATATATTTTATTAATTTTTTACAGAGAGGAAGGGAGAAGGATAGAGAGCTAGAAACATCGATGAGAGAGAAACATCAATCAGCCGCCTCCTGCACCCCCTACTGGGAATGTGCCCGCAACCAAGGTACATGCCCTTGACCGGAATCGAACCTGGAACCCTTCAGTCCACAGGCTGATGCTCTATCCACTGAGCCAAACCAGTCAGGGCAAGGTTGCACAATTTTGTGAATATACTAAAAGCCACTGATTTCATACTTAAAAAAAAAAAAAACTTTATGGTATGTAAATTATATATCAATAACAAATTCCAGTTAAAATAAACACCTAAAAGGAAGATTTCTATACTTTGAGAAATTTTGACTTTAAATGAATCCTTTTTGTACTAAGTAACTTCATGAAAAGACATTTTGGCAATTTGAGTTATCAGGCCATATAATTTAAAAAACTAATTATAAAATAACATTTATATAGAAAAGAATTTATCATGTGATAGGAACAAAATTATATACAAACAGAATAATTATAAAGGCAGTGCTTATTAAAAATACATTTCATTTTCAAAATGTGTATAAACATCTAAGTGAGTATACATTTTTGTGGGGCACCCTGTATAAACATCACAAACATATTCCATACTGCTTGGTTGCTTCTGAAAAGTTGGCTTAGAAGAAAAGAAAAGAATACAATTTTTTAAAGAACTGAAAAAATGATTTTATGTTTTTTCCTACCATTCATAGTGATTTCATATGATTCCAATTTAAGAATCTTCTCCTTGAAGAGCTGCTGCTGAACATCACTCTCAAGGTCATGTTGCCCTTTTGTAAACCATTCAAAACACATCTGTGGATCAAGACAAGTATTACCCTACAACTAAAATCCATTCCAGGAAAATACATATTCCAAATTGGGACAGTAAAGATAAATTTGTTATAAATCTTCAAAAACTTGTATTGCCCAAATACCACTCAAAATGGAAATGCTTAGAACTCTGGACTAAATAAAGCATTAAGTTACTAGCAATCTTTCCCACAGATAATGTATATATTCCCACTTTTCTTTGAATTTTATACTTGAGTTTTTCCACAAACATTTATTAAGAAGCCAGGCATTGTGCAAGGCACTATCACATATTTAGTCTTTTCAACAATCATATCAAGTAGTTAATATTATTCCATAAAATGAGAAGAAGAAACAGCGATTCACTGCTAGTAAATGTCAAAACAGGTGTTGAGCTCCTGGTTTAATCTATTTTCCGCTGTTTAATTACAGTTCTAAAAATCTGTCTAGGCTTTCAATCTTCTTTGATGTTTCTGGGGTACAATGTCATTGCAGGAACTCAGTTTTCTATTGGTAACTTAAAATTAGTTTCATGTGACAGGAACAAAAACACACTAAAAGATGTAACTTTGTCCACAATACCGTCTTCTTACCTCTCTATCTAATTCACAAACATCCTGGCCAGTCACAAGACACTCCCAGATTTCCTTGGCACGATTCCAACCCAAATACAGAGTAGCTTCTTGCAAGAAAAATGCCAGAAATTTTAGATGGGCTTCTAAATACTGCCAAAAAAAAAAAAAAAAGTTAATTATTTAACTCCAGGCATTCATACCTAAAAGCAAAATTTAAAAAACAAAATAAAATTTTAACAAATATTTCTATCTAATGCTTTTTCATATAATTTATGGTAAATGTGAGAAATCTGTTTACAGGCTGACAGTACAATGTACTAGAAGCTACTTCAAGTCTAGTAAAAATTCAGTTGACTTCAGATAATAAAATATGATTTCAGCAATCTCAAAAAGTAAAACACCATAAACTCACAACCAGTCAGTTAAGATTTTTTCCACTAATTTAAAAAAATACTACTACTAATCAATTGATTTGAAAACAAAAACAACTATCCACAGAATTGACAATTAGTATTTCATGTCAGTCAAAGAAAAGATGTCTATTTTTATTACTTTATCATAATGCAATTAGAGCAAAAAGTCCAAATGAACATTGTAAATCATGAAATAAAAGCACAGTGCCAAACCTACCTCCCGGTAAGTGTATCGGCCATCCACTAGTGTTGAACCAGTTAAGCCTCCAGGTCCAGCCATAGCTGCTGCAAGTCGATGACAAGCTATCAAACTTCCCGTTACCAATTTCACTATTTCAAAATTTTTCTTCAAGTCTTGAATAATGCTCTTGGCAAAAACAAAAATGGTATGAAAATTTAGTTATTTTGTCATTTTAATACAAACTTCTGTTAGCAAGTAATACTAGGTGAGTGATAGCAAACATGTTTTCTTCACTCATATTCCTTACATAAAAGTAAATAAAATCAATCTGGTATGTACATTTACTAGGGAATTAATAAACTCTGCTAAATTTTGCTTCTAAAAAATATTATTTTTCTTTTATAAAGAACTCTTTCAACAAAACTATCCAGATTTTTCTTCTCATGTCTATTACACTGAGGAAGTTCTAGCTCCATAATTACACTAATCTTTTTGTAATATAAAATAAACCTTTGAGTCATTTCAAACCAATTTCTAAAATACCATTCTAACTTTTAAAAACTGGCCTAATGATTTTAATTTATAGGTAATAATAGGAAATAAAAATGAGTTAAGGATACATAAAAAGAAAAGCTCCATAGAAATGAAAGCAGAATGATGTGTAAACTCAAAATTATTAGATACAAATGAATTACATTAATAACCATAAAATGTAAAATAGTGACAAGACTCAGCAATCTTATTCATGTTTTGTTATTATAAAAGGTTATGTAAACAACTGTATGATAATCAGATTTGGCTATACTATACTCTTACCTTGTCTTGCTTTTGATAGGTTTGTTTTATGAATGAACGGGTGATTTCATGGAGCTGACGCAAAGCTGGTACCACCCATACAAACTGGGGATTGTTAAGCTGAGATGACTAGAGTTAAAAAGAAGTTACATAAATTAAATTTAAAAATAAATGGCAGACAAAACTTATTAGCTATAAAAAAATGTCCAAGTCAATTAGGCTTCACTGTTGCACATTCTATTATTTTTCTCCTCACATTGATCATTTATAGCTTATCTCATGCATTCATAATTCATCTTCAGCTTCTTATTCTGCATGCAATTTCCTAAGGCCAAGAACTGCAAACAGGAGTGGATGTGAAGTGACAGCAAATGTACAGGGGTACATCAGCAAAAAACAGACGACAAGGAATTAGCAACTTCAAAGGATAGATTAAGTAGCATAGGCTGCTAGGACATGTTGAGATAATAAAATAAATTGATGGCAAAAGCTTATCTTGGATAAGACAGAACTGGCTGATAAGTAAAATGGTATAAAAACATGGTTTTCTATAATTATATGATTAAGATACCAATGACATGATCAAGATACTGAAAGTGGTCTAAATATTAAAGAAAATATTCACAATCTACTTATATTTCCTAGTTAAAACAATTTTATAAGAGATAGATCTATTTATATTAATTACTATATCCACTTTATACTTATACTTTATATTTTTCAAAACACTTTTAAAGGTATTATTTCTGAAATGGGTACAGACAATCCAGATTTTCATAGTAAACATCTGAAAGTCTGATGTTCTATCTTTAAAAAGAGAATTGCTTTTTAATAAATAGTATCTTCAAATTATGAGATTTCATTATAAAATTTATAAGAATATTAGGTTAAACACTAAAATCAACTGATCAATTAAATCTAAGAAACTGAGTAAAAGTTTAAGTTCTGAATATTTACTTTACAGGCTAATTTTTTTAAAGCTTTGCTTCTTCAAGTCTTTCTGTAATATGAAGAGCCCTATTGGCAGGGGGAGGGGGGGACTTTTGATGTCCTTTGTAGAAAAACATTCTACTACTGAATATGTAAATGAGAGAGCTCTATTGCCAAAACAATTGGCTTTCCTAGAGATTAGCCAATCAATTAGTCAATACCATATTTCCAGGATTCTAAGATACAAGTTTCATAAATTTCAACAAGTTCTGAAATCGATGCTTGTTAAAACTATGTCAAAAGAAACTTAGTCTCTAGGCATAGGAGTAAGTTTTGATAGTGCTGTCCTTACCTGAATATGTGCAAATTTAGCTGTATATAAAGATTATCTGTTCATCCACCTATCATTTTATTTATCACTTGGTATAGGAAACACCAACCAAGGAAGGCTTAACTTTAAATGTTATAAAAAAGATTATGCTATAATGTAAAACTGACTAGCGTGTCATGTCCATAATTCAATTAAAAGCAAAGAAAACTGCTAGTGGTCTCAGACTAAAGCATTTTCCAAAGCCAGGAGAATTTTGTGTGATAGACTCATACCCTGTGAAGGGCTGTACCACTCAGCACTAAATGCCTCTCTGTCCAAAGTTGTACCTTAATTCCATAGAAGTTGTTTAACGTGTAGCATACACAATTTAATGAAGTAAAAAAGCAGCTTGACTTTTATGAGAAAGGACAAGGACACAAAACTCCATACTCTTCAACATGCCTCAAAATGATACAGTCAATCTTAAAGATTTCAAAGAGGTCAAAACCACGATTATAGCCAATGAAAGTAGTGTGCCACAGTGAAGCTGTACATACTGGTCAAAAGGAAGCTGAGGCAAACTCTGAATCTAAACAAATGTATGATAACAGTGAAATGTAGTTTCTCTTTTACTTCTTTATAAACTTATTAAATCTTGCATCTTAGAATCAGAGAAATAAAGTATATAAAGGGTGGGGCAAAAGTAGGTTTACAGTTGTAATAAAAATAACAATAATTAATAACACAAGAATAAACTGTTTTGTGTACTCATAACTGTAAGCCTACTTTTGCCATACTCTGTATTAAAGACCAAATTTGCAAGACTAGCTAGAATATTTCTAAAATATAAAAGTTGGAAAATGACAGTTTAGGCTAAGTCTTAAGCCTAAACTGAGACCTTCTAAAAAGATTACAAACATAAGGACATAAAATTAACCCTTTAGCAAATAATTAGATATATCAAAAAGTATCATGACCAATTAAGTCAATTAGGATTAGAGTACTTTCATTTGACATTAAAAATTATTCTTTGAAGGTAGCTCATTATCAAATAAATTAAAAAAAAACACACAAAAAGATAAAATTAGAATTTAAAAAGTATTTCTGATATGGTCTTTCCAAAGTTTAGCAAACAGGACAGATATTATTTATTTTATCGTATCTATGACATTATGTTGCTAAGTTACAAGAAAAATTTAAGCTACTCTTCTCCACTCACAAAAGAGGCAAAAGACTATGGTGAACAATTATAAAATAAACATACCTGATAATATCTAATGAGGGAGCTGAGGTTTCATAAGTGGGAGTTAACTGGTTTGGCCTGCAAATCTATGCCTAGATTCCTCTTATTCACTGCTGTTAAATGACCAGTTAGTCTCCTAGTGTTTCTAGCGATGAGGAACTCAGGAGGCAATGTTCTATTTCAGGCTATTCTCACTAAAGTTTATTAATCTATCATACTGAAACATGCCTTCCCATAACTTCTTAGAAGCCATAAAAAGTGAAGTTGAATAAGACTTCTCTATAACAATCCTCCCAGTATCTAAAGAAAGCTTTCATATTCTTTCTAGAGTTCTCTCTTCTCAAAGCTGAAGATCCCCACTTGCTCATCTCTCTTATTTATCCAGACCTAGCAATTTATCTAGGATTAAAGTAAAAATTTTTACACGAGAGAACATTTTTTAAAAAGTATTTCCCTCTGTCCTAACCACATCACTGTGAGACTGTTCTGGTGACATCTTGCTACATTTACTTTCAGTTACGTGTTTTGGCAAATAGAGGCCACTCAACTATGGGTAAGGAACGCTTTTAGTGTATTTGAAGGGTGAAAGGGAGGAAGTAAGAGGAAGGGAAGCAACATTTACTGAAAGGCTGCCAGGCATTGAACTAGGAGGCCTTGAGATAATGACTTAAGGAATATGCAAATATCACTAAGTAAAAATGATTTTTTTTGGTTTAGTAATATTTTTTGGATGAGTACATTTAAACTTTTTAATTGAAGGAAAAAAGTGAAATAAGATGGAGAGGGTTGGGGTAGACAGTGGAAGGTATAAAGGAAGCAAAAGAAAGAGGACCAAGGAAGCCAAGGGTATCCTGGCAGAATCTACAGAAAAATAAAGGTCAGAATTTCTGAACACAACAGTGGAACCTGGGAATTTTAAGAGTGTCAAAAGCAGAGGCAAAGGGAATCAGTTGGGGAAACAGAGGTAGCTGAGGGTGGGAGGGGAGAAAGAGGTGGGTGATCTTGTCTTACCCTTTGCTTAGTTTCTGTGTAGCCTGGTAGGGAGACATAATCCCCAGTCAGCCCACCTTGCTGCCTGGCAGGAAAGGGCATAGCATAGAAAAACACCTTTAGTGGCAGTATATAAATCACCCCCCTGCCTGGAGTCATGTCCAGGGGGCTTAGGTCTTCCCACTGCCCCCCTTCAGCCATGTGCACTTTAAAAGAATATCTGTAAAAGCACTTAGTCAACTGAAAAGTGCTATAAAATGCAAGATATTATTATTTGCAATGAAATAATGATACATCAGGATTTCTTTACTGGGAGCAGTGGGAAATAAAAGGAAGAATATTCTTTTCAAGACTCACAAAATGACTCCAAAATTCTCCCTATTACTTTTTGAGTTTTGTCATGAAACAACAGACATGAACGAAGTGACTGCAAAGAGAAGCAATAAAGATGTAGTGAAGCTACTGGCTAGAAGAGCTAAGTAGTGCTTAGCTGTAATGAGGAAGGAACAGAGATCAGGAAGGTATTTTCTGGTTTTAAAAGTCATTTTCCTGAAGGGGGAAGAAGTCCCTTCAGCTTTAACCTTCGTTTTCTATAAAGAAATGTATCTGTTACTAAGAAGAAAAGACCATTTTTCTATGGATATCCTTTTCCTCTTACTATTACTAGTGAAGGACCTAAAACTTCTTATGTAGCTCTGGATTAGTTTCAATCATAAAGACAGAGGCTGCTAAATTATTTGAATGGCTGAGCTGAGAAAACTGGAAAAATTCCAATTGTATCTGAGTAGGAAGAGAGCAATGCTGTTGAATTAAAGAAGTAATTCCTCATAACCAGAGCACCACCAGCCCGTTTGTGAATGACTCTTAAACAATTTCTAAAGCTAGACAATATGTAGAAAATTCACTTGATCAAATTCCAATGTCAGAAATATATAACACCAAGTTTTTAAATGCCCCCAACTAAACTTTAGAACCAAATATAAATAAGATAATAAAAGCCCACTGAATCACCAAAACCTCTTAACAAGAACTAAGAATCTCTGAGTATACCAATGACAATCAAAAGTAGTCAAGATCTTTAAAGAAATACTTCTTAGTGAAAGCCAAGAAAAATGATTTACCAATGAAATTACTAAGCCATTAACTATTTACCAAACCTTGTATGTTAACAGTAAAATGAAATCCCTCTGGCTGCTAGGCTTACGTTTGGTCTGGGCAACCTCAGGGCCTCCGTGAGAGGAAGACATGGCTCCTGTGATCAGGGCCATTGCAACACCGGGTGTGAGTCCAGTGAGCGGCCACTGTGATCACCCCTTTCAGAGGAGAGACTTGATGTTTGTTTGAGGACTGGAGCAACAGGAGAGCAACAATGACCACTGCTTCCTCTGCTAACCACCCTTTTAAAGGACAGTCCAGAGTCCACTGGAACCTGAGGCCAGAGCCCTGAAGGGTAGGGCTTGTTACAGAGCCAGTCCAGTCCTTCTTGCAGTCACTGCCCAAACCTACCTTCTAAAATGGAGTCCCAGCAGCAGACACTCACCCATTCACTGTTTGTCTAAGGAGTTACTTTAGGAACACATCTGAATCAAGCACCTAAAAAATGACCATGTGCCAGCACTGAAGGAAATTTCTCGCTTTCTCTCTCTCTCCTTCTTCTTACTCTATAAATGTTCCTCCATGAGAGAAAAATGGTCATACTTAGAATCCACTGTACTTATTTAAGTTGTCCACACTTTTGGAATTAATTTTAAAAAGGTTAAGTTGAAGGTTTTATAATTTTATAAAGATAACATAATAAAACTACTCTGAATGTGATTCTGGATATTTTCCCCCCCGAGAGTCAATAACTCCTCAAACTGTAAATAATAAAGCACAGGTCATAAATATTTAAATAGCAATTTGTATTGCACATTAGTCCAAGAAATACAAAAACACATTATTTTTAAATTATGATACAATTTATTTTTTAAAATTATTAAATTAGTATACCTTTTAGTTGGTTCCATCTGCAAATTCTTACCTTGAATCCATCCTTCTTTTTTTCCAAACCTGACCATTCTCCAGGCTGAAAAATTATTTTAAGAGAAATATAAGTGACTTGGTATTTATAATGTCCCAATCTTGGATTCTAAAGGTAAAAGCTTCCAGAAGACATTTAGTTTAAATTACATAATAGTGGAGGAAAATTATCTGACTCTAATTCTCAGGCAGTGCTATTGTTCTGACAACAAAACCAGATCAAACATAAAACCAACCCTTTTAATATCTTCTATGCACTTGATGATGTAGCTCCTCTTGATCGCTTCTTTCACTGCATACGCGTCACTGAGGATTGTCAGGTGTTCATCCAAAGCTTGCTGAATGAGGCTGCTGGGCAGCGTTGGAAGATGAGCCAGTTCCCAGAGTACATCTAACACCTACAATAATACTCATATGATAAGCCAGCCAATACACAATGAAACTGCTTTAAGTATTTGTAGATAGAAAATCCATTGGATTTTCCTGCCTTTCCAGAAGTGGTCTCAAAGCGAGCTTCCCGGCCTATTCGTCCAATCAGGCTCAATAGCTTCTGTCTTACTCTATCGCTCTCAGTCTCCCAGCTCTGTAGAACAGAAAAGACAAAAATTAGTACACTATGCAGTATCATCAAACTGGCAAAATATGCAAATCTTTAAACTTGAAGTAATAATGTTTAATAAAGTAAAAAGAGTACATTTAAACACTACTAATTTGGGGAGGGGGCAAACCTCAAAATAAGCTTATTTTAGAAAAATGTGAAAATAAGGATATTTGATTGGCACATACCTTCTGAATGAGAACAAACAAATGATTAAGCTGATCTGAATTAAACTTGACAGCTGCTGCGGCAATAATAGTATGAATATTCTCGATCACAGTAGATGATTGTCCTGACTAGAAAAGAAACATTGGGAGACAGTTAAGTCTTGGAACCTGGAAAAACCCAAGTCTTCTCCCTGGCAATTTATAGAAGCAAAAGAGTCTAATCAGCATTCACTTCCATGATAATACTGGCAAGACTACATGAAGCAATTATTATTAATGGTTACCAGTTGGCCTTGTTTAAATTTCTAGCACCATTAAATCTTTAATTACTTTACAAGACAAACATACTCACTTTTCATAAATGAGCTTGATTACCTCTGTTGAAGAGTTTTATCTGTCTCATTTTTTATTTTGCTCATAGATATTTTATGACTTCAATTAATATTTATTTATCCCATGAGCAGTTAGTCTCCGCTTCAGGGATGTAGACCCCATGGTTGACCTTATGTTGAAATTCACTTTATAGCCTCAATCACAACTCTGTCATGCCTCACTGTTCACTTATGTGAGAGCTTTGGAAGGTAGGAGGAATTTTAAATATTCAATTATACAACAACTAGAGGCCCGATGCACAAAATTCATGCAAGAGCAGGCCTTCCTTCCTCCGGCTGCTGGCACCGGCTTCCCTCTGGCACCCAGGACCCGGGCTTCTCTCCAGCCGCAGGCAGGCATCCGGGACCTGGGCTTCCCTCCGGCCACAGGCAGGCACCCGGGACCCAGGCTTCCCTCGCAGCCCTGGCTTCACCTGGAAGGTGGTCCAGAAAGACGTCTGGTCTAATTAGCACATTACACTTTTTTTATTATTATAGATTTGCTCAGTATCTACTAAACACACACATTTACTGAATGTAGCAGGGATAAATAAAATATATATCATGGTCTCTAATCCTCAATCTATGTTGATTCAAAACTTATAAACAAAATTATGACAGTTTTCAAGTAAGGTTAAGACATGGGAAATAAAATTCAGGTTTTTTTTAGTCTTACACCTAAACTTTCTATAGTCTGTTTTTTAATGCCAGGCTGGGAGCCTGAAAATTACATTTCCTCTGCCTGCTGCGCTCCCATTATGTTCTAGCAATGTGAGGTACTCCTGGGAGATGAGCAGGCAGGAAGAAGAAAAAAGTGTATCTGGTTTATGCTTGGGGACTTGATGCAGGTGCTGGCATTTGTGGCAGGAGGTATTCCAGAGCTCTGGTGGCGGTATTGCCTCTTTGACAGTTCAGCACGTGCAGTGAAATAACATCCCAAAGCAGCTTCCTTTCCTTGGACTTAATATCCCTTTTTACGTTTTGTGGTTCCAACATTTATACTTCCCTTTTTTGTTCTTCTGTCCTAGTAACATCTTTGCAAACAATGCCCTATATTCAATTCCCTCTGAAATACCGAGCACAGTTTCTGTTTCCTGACTAGATTCTGACAGATACAGTAGATATAGCCAAGGTGAGCTCCAGGTTTCATTCTGGCTTAGCAACTAGATGAAGAATACTACCATTACTGAAGTAGACTGGAACATTACTAGGCTTGGATATGTTGAATTTGAGATGCCTAGGAGATAACACAGGTAAAGGTTTAATAGTTAGGCATTTAGGTATATTGCCCGGCAGCTCCAAGAAGAAGTGTGAATTGGAGAGATAATTCTGAGAGTCAGCAGCATCCAAATGTAGTGGAAGCCACAGGGGCAGGGGTAGATGAAATTGACCAGTGCAGGATTATATAATGAAAAAGGGCTAAAGACTAAGGCTTGAAAAAACTCATATACACAAGGTAGAAGACATAAGTTAGTAAATGAGACTTAAGAAGGAATGCTAGAAAAGTAGGAGAATGGACTATTAACAAAGTGAAGGAAAAAGGAATGACAGGTATAACTGATTCTGTCACAGATGCTGAGAGTTCTGGTACGATGAGATCTATAAACTCAGTATGACTATCATCCTCATTTAATAGAATTATATGGGAAAACTGTATTAATGAAAACTGAAAAGAAATATAGTCAAAAGAACACTGGAATGATAAACAAAAGACATACCTATTCCTAGCTCTGCCACTAACTGCTACACAGCCTGCAGTAAGGCTTTTCATTTTTCAATCTGAGAAATGAGAAGACTAGACTAGTAAGTAGCTTTATACTTTTGAGTAAAAGAATCCTTTTTATATATACAATCTTAATAGCATCTTTATTTTTAAAAATATATAGTTTTATTGATTTCAGAGAGGAAGGGAGAAGGAGGGCTAGAAACATCAATGATGAGAGAGAATCATTGATCAGCTGCCTCTTGCACACCCCTATTGGGGATTGAGCCCATAACCTCGGGCATGTGCTCTACAGGGTTCAATTCTGGAATTGAACTGTGACCTCCTGGTTCATAGGTCAACACTCAATCACTGAGCACACCGGCCGGCCTTAATAGCAACTCTAAACTACAGATTTCAGTAGAGCTGCTCTGGTTAAAGCAAGATAGATGTTCCATTTTCCTGCTTACTCTCCATTCTCTTTCCTTTCATTATTATAAAAATGTCAGGTGAAAGCAAAAATAAGTCTAATCCACTTACCTGTATCTTCCAAATTTTAGTGAGTTCATCTAAAGATAATTTACTGCCCAAGAGTTCAATAATTCCCTTTATACGATCACAGTACTGCGCTTGGTCTATGTTGCCTAAGAAAAGAAACAGAAGAGGGGCAGGCAGGTACAGTGAACACTGACTTTTGTAAATATGATTCTAGTAATTCAAAGCAATATAAACTTTCTATAAGATTATTCAAAGGCTAATGCAGTCAAAGCAACAATTTCATACCTTTTTTTATACAAAAATGTTACTTATAACTAGTGGCCCAGTGTATGAAATTCATGCACATTAAAAGGAAATTAATTAGAAGAAATATTTTAATATTGCTATTTGCCCTTTCTCTATAATAGAAGTGTCAGAGATGAAAGAAAATTAGTAAAATGTATATGAAAATCTCCCTCCTGTCAGAGTCTGGGGCGTGCCGCATTACCCAGAGTCAAGTCCCTGCCCACCCGTGTGTGCCTCGAAATCACTCGAGACCCAGACCTGGCCGGCCCCACCCTCGTCAAGCCCTGCAGGGCAGGGGGTGCAGCCTCAGGACCCCATCAAGCCCCGCCGGGTGGGGGTCATGGCCTCAGGTCCCCCGGCGCGAGGGCACGAGGGCGGTGATGACCATTTACATATTAGCTCTTTATTATATAAGATTATGTATGAGGTAATATTATTTTAAAAGCAACTTACCTTCCAGTGCAATTGACAGAACTGAGTTTTCAACTAGCCAATCTAACAATCTGTCTGTATCTATAGCATTCTTCACAGATTTGGATAAAGTGCTATCTTCTATTAGTTTGGTTACCTAAAAACAAACAACAAAACACACCAAGATTATTGTGACTGAAAGTAATGCAAACATGCATAATCAAAATCTTCATATATATATACATATATATATATCCTGTGACTTTTGTAGTGTTACAATATGGTCTGAGACAAGTAGCTAAAATATATCAAAGGTCAGTTATTAGACATTAACAGATTGCTTGTGATATCTTTTTTTTAAAGTATGGAGCCACTCTTATGGCTCAGACTTCCTGGGCCACTGCTGACTGACTATAAGCATCTAACCCAAATTTCAATCAAGGCATGTCCTCCAAATTCTATACTTGGGACTAAAGAGAAAGTACAAGTCCCTCCAAGGTGGTGGGAGCAAGGCAGGGCCATGATGGCTACCATATGAAGGATGTTACTCTGCCGGTAGAGGAACAACAAAGCCAACAAGCTCAGAAAAGCAGAGTTAAGACTTAGAAAGAGTCTTGGATGCGGTCAGGTCTTGAATTCTAATTGTTCTTGTTGCCCACATGTCTTCTTGCTTCTTACATGGTTTGGCTAGTCAATTCTTCATTCATATGAAACAGCCCAGCCTTCTTCCATTAAATTTCTCTGTGGCCTAGGACAGCAGTCGCCAACCTTTCGGACCTCATGGACCACCAGTGGCCCGCGGGACCACTGGTTTGCAACTGCTGGCCTAGGATGATTTAAGATGAGCTTATTTCACTTGCAGCTAAGAATCTTAGTTAATACAAAACTGAAGGAAAAAGATTGGAATTATAGCTCAACTCTATTGGTTCCATCTGTCACTCACCAAAACCAAATATGTAAACACATATTTGAAATACTAGTATAATAAAGGAATTGTACCCTTAGGCTAAAAAATAAATCTCCAACTGTGTATGTTAAGAAATTATGTTCTAGGAAATACCACGAAAGCACCAAATATTTCAAACATTTCAGAGAACAAATTTTGAATATAATCTAAAAAAAGTCACATTATTAACATAATTAGAGGCCCGGTGCACGAATTCGTGCACCGGTGGGGTCCCTTGGCCTGGCCTGTGCCCTCTCACAATCTGGGACCCCTCGGGGGATGTTGGACTGCTGGTTTCGGCCTGATCCACGCAGGCCAGGCCAAAGGACCCCACCAGTGCATGGATGCACCAGGCCTCTAGTATGCATATAAGATCTTTGGTTAATCTCTTCCTTCCCTTCCTCCTCCCCACTTCCCTCTGAGATTCATCAGTCTGTTCCATGTTTTCCATGCTTGTGTGTTGAGCATCCACCCCCTGGTGGTCAGTGCACGTCATAGCTATCAGTCTAATGGTCTGCCAGTCGCTTAGGCTTTTATGTATATAGATTATAAACATATACAACATTTCACATATAATCACATCCCTTTTTTGTATGATTACAACAAATTATTCACTTCCCAACATTTTTTGCAGAACTTAAAATGTCTGTGCTTTAAGTCTTCTAGAAACAAATAAAAAACTTACTTCTTTGAGGGAATTCATTTTAGCACTAAAATGGGGTGATTTCAGCATGCGCAGTAGGATGTCTAATCGAAGGTCATCCACTACGGTCACCAGTTCTGGTTGGAAGCGCATGCAAAGTAACTTGATGGCAGACAAGAGCTCGGGGATACTAACCAATCTCTTTTATGAAAAACACATACACACACAAAAACAAAAAAGGAAACATAAAAACATTTTTATTCCAATTCTTACACACACAAGAAATACAGGACATTTTCAATAACAACGGTCTGTGCTATCTGATACTCCACATGGTCAATCAGCTACATTTTGCTTCTCAACATGGTGAGCAATGGAAAGGAAAGTGTCCAGTGAGAAATTCAAGGCAGACAAATAAATCATGTTAAGTTACATGTTAAATTGCTTTAAACAAATTTGGGTAAACTTTTAGTACTGAATTATTTTAAAGCTTCTTCAGTGCTATACAAATTACATTAAAATCAACATGTTAGTAAAATTCTGAATGATGTCACTGAGAACCCTGCATTTATTCTACTGACTGAGATAGCACCAACTACTTCTGCTTCAGAAGCAGCATTTTTCAATTAGAAAATGTAAAATTAATTTGATATGAGTTGTACAGAACCAGAATCCAAAGAACAATGGAGTGTGAACTGAGCCCCAAGTCCTGGCTCTGCTTCCATGGACCAATAGGCACTGGGGCCTACCTGCTGGATACAGCACTTACCTTGTCTTTGAGGTCCTTTTCCTCCACACTCCGCACATCCTGGATTGTAGTAAGGATGACCGGGTCTAGCATAGGCTACAGAAAAAAAAGTGCTACCTTAATAAAAAGTCCTAAATATGTCCTAAAATTAGAGAGGAGATACTTCTTCATTCACCTTTCACAAAGGAGACAGTGCAATTCTAGTAGCAGAGCTGACACTACCTTGCTAATACCATTCCAAGAAAACCTTTAACTGCGTTTATGCCTCAGCTTCTTTAATATCAGATGGGTGCAATCCCTGTAATTACGATCTTATAACAGTAACTGAAAGAGCAACCAAAGACATATGGACTTTTAAAAACTAAGCATGAGTATGTATTATTTTTGTAATAAATATTTTGCATTTGATTTTAAAAAATGAATATAAGCACAGACCACAAAAAATATGCTATTATATGCACTACTTTTGCTTGCCGATATAAATGAGGCCCATAGATGAGACTCACACAACACATTTCTCCAGAATGGTAGCATAATCAGACAATTAACTATAAACAGTATGTGAGAAGTAGTCAAATACTAGCTAGATCTAAATGATCACTTCCATCTAAGTAAAATAATTTTTAAAACTTATCTGGTGATGAAAGAAGATGAACAATATTTGGCTGTGAAAGCCAAGAAGACATTAGCAATGAATTAAAATGACATCAGGCAATTAACCAAATAGAATTTCTTCATTTATACTTAATGCTGATTGTACAGTGAGGACTGAGGGCTATTAGGGTAAAAGGCAAGTCACACTACTCTTGTCAGCATGTGCCAGCCCTGCTTCGCACTGCAGCTCTGTGAGATAGGCATGATTATCATCACCGTTTTACAGATAAGGAAGCCAAGGCACAAAAGTTACATAAGTCTTGCAAAGTCGCACAAGTAACAATGGTAGAGACAACTATTAATTTATGGCAAGTAACATGGTATGACTATGGCATGAATTTAAGGTTGGGTAGTTTAATATAATAAAATAAAGATGACGTTAAATACGCTTTGGTTGGAAAGTCATATACTTCTTTTACTCTTTTTCAAGTAATTCTATGCTTGTATATAAAACCTGAAATTTCTAAAGAACTTAGTATTAACTAGCAGCTGGAATATTTATGCTAAATCTCTTTCCATGGAGCATTGCATGCATTTAAAAATCCAATCCTGGCCTTTTTACTAAAAAAGCCAATTATGTTTTGTAAAATTATTAAATATTCAAATCACTTTGCCTCTTTGTGTCTTAGTGTTTCAGCTACAAAACTAATTACATTTACATGCTTAATAAATTGAAAGATACTAGATGTTTATCAAGAGCTTAATATTCAGAATGAAGAAATACATGTCACTTGAAATATATTTCATTTGAAAATCTTGCAGTATTACTTTGACATCTAAAGAAGGCAGTAACACTGGAAATAGCAGAAATTTCCAGAACCTACTAAAAAAAATCATAGCTCCCTTTTTAAAATACCCTAAGTAAATCATGTTTTAGAAAGAAGAAATTATGGATACAAAACACTGCCCCCAAAGGACACTGCGCTTTTAAAATCATTTACAGTGATTTTAAAAAATCTCTAAAAGTTACCAGTTTCACACACTTATTTATAAAGAAAATAATAAATGGAGGTATTTCAGTGTGATATTTTATTCAGTAAAACTTGTTAACTGAAATGGAAAGGAAACAAAGAGTATAATAGGCCTTAAGCACTACAAACCTGAACACTCACAGCTTTGAATATTCTATGACCTGTTGACTTACAACATGCAGAGGCAGGAAATCAGACAAGATGTGCTATCAAGCTGTTATTCAGTAGTGAGAGACTCAGCTAGTAAGTTAGTCTAGAGGGTTGTTCAACCCTCTAAGGCAATAAACATGCCTTAGATAAGCTTAATATAAAACATTGATCTAATTTAATACATAAGGGTACTGAACCTTAAAAATCCTGTGAAGGGAGTGGGATTTATGCAGCCTTTTTATAGACAAGGAAATGAAGAAAAATATATGCTATTATATATAAACTAGAGGCCCGGTGCATGAAAATTCATGCACTGGAGGGGAGGTCCCTCAGCCCGGCCTGCCCCCTCTCACAGTCTGGGAGCCCTCAGGGGCGGGAGGCGACCTGGCGATCAGGGGAAGGCGACGCCACCATCACACCTCTGCTGCTGCCACTGCCAGCAGCGCAAGCCTCGGCCGGCCCTGGTTACCTGAGCCTCGGGCCAGCCCTGGGCGGCTGGGCAGCCGCCATCTGAGGCTTGCCTGCACCTCAGCCGACCCTGCTTGCCTGAGCCTCAGTCAGTGGGGAGTGCAGGAGGACCCTAGGCCCCTGATGGGGCTGAGGGGACTCTGGCAGCAGGCGCACGGAGCAGCCGGCCCTGACTCCACTGTGGGCACTGCCATCTTGTGATGGTGTGATGGTCAATTTGCATATTGCCTCTTTATTATATAGGATTATATTTATAAAATGATAAATTAAAAAGGAAAGTAATCTCAAATGTTAGAGGTCTCCTAGACCTTAAATTATTAATCATTTTAAAATTTTCTCATGCTAATATTTCCACTAGAAGTTACTCTGGATAAGGTTCAATATTGGACAAACCTGATAAAAAGATAATTACTGTTTGTATGTCTTAGATCAACTTCTGAAGTAAATGTAAATGGCCCAATCTTACCTGAACCACTGAGGAGTTGAGGTACTCTGCACACACCCCTAAGGGCTGCACCAATGCTGAGACTGCCTGAAAAATGACAGTGAAGGTTAGAAATAAATGTAAGTGGGGGTTTTTCCTTCAACATTAAATAAATTCCTTTCACTATGTCAGAGAAAATTTTAAATAGAAGTTTTATCAAGTCACAAATGAATAACTAGACAAACTAAACTCTCGGGTAGAAAGAATTGATATAAAGATGTCAATCCATTTAAATTCCTATAAAAAGTTAATGTAATTTGAATAATAGCATGCCAATAAAACTTTTTTGGAGGACTAGCTGAAATGATTCTGAAGTTCATGTTATACAATACTGAAAATTTTTATTTGAAAACAAAGGGGAGAACGTTTGAGGAAGGAGTGAAATGTGCCATTAACAAAAAAATATTTAAGACTTCCATGAAGAACACTATAAAAGTTTACTGAAATATATACAAGCAAGCCCAAATAAATGAGGATTACTATGTTCTTAAATGAAAAGGACTAGTACAGTAAAAATATAAATTCTCTACACACTTTCTATAAATTTAACACAATCTCAATGGGATTTTCTGTAAGAGAACCTAATATGTTGATTATATTCAGAAGAAATATGAGAATGATAAATAAAACTGTAAAGTATAAAATGAAATGAGTGTTTTTATAACCCTGAGATGGGAAGAACATTCCCCAAGCAAGTTATGAATCTTTTAAGCCATTAAGAAAAATAATGACTACATAAAACTTTGAAGCTTCTGTATAGCCAGCAATAAAAATGTAAAGAGAAGCAAAAGACCGGAAGAAAAAAATCTACAAACACACAAAATAAACATGCCTTAGATAAGCTTAATATAAAAAGAATTCCTGAAATTTATCAAAACAAAAGACCAAGAGACATACATAATTGGGTCAAGTTAAAGAAGAAATAGAAACAGCCAATAATTGTATGATGAAATGCTCTAAGTCACAGAAAATTGGAATATTACAAATTAAATAATATCACTTTCTATCCATCATATTGAAAAATTAAAAATTAAAAACTATCAGCAATAATAAGAGGATTAGGAAATGACTTTGCGGAGAAGAGATTTAGCACTATCAATTATAATTTTAAGATGTATATAGTCTCTAATGCAGTAATCCTGTTTTCCAGCAATCTATCCTTCAAAAATGGTTGCATATACATATAAAGACAAATTTACATGGAACATTCTTCACAATAGCAAAAACTCAGAAATAATCCAATGCTCATTAATAGATGACTGCATCTTGGTACAACTTTTGTAGGAATACACTGGAGCCATTAAAAACACTTACAGTACTGACCTGGAAAGATGTCCATAATATAATGTTAAATGAAAAAGTGCTACTAGGCATAGCTTGATTATAATTTAGTCTTAAAGAGAGAAAGAACATGTACAGATATATTTTATGTAAGTTTAGAAAAAACTCAGAAAGGCTAAGCCTAAAATGGTAACCATTTTCTAGGAGATACGTAATTCATGTGGTGAGAAAAGGCAACTTTCACTTCTTATTCTGAACAGATATTAATTTTAACTGATGAACTGTGAATGGTCTCCCTCCCCCAGTATTTTTCTAATTCAAAATATTTAATGTGAGTGTAAACGTTAATGTAAAATGAATCATTAAATTGTACTCCATTTATCATATGGCCTAAATTTATTCTGGGACATAATCACCTTCTTAACTGGTCAAAAATCAGTATTGTGAAATTTTCATCATACTTTTTAAGAGTCTCAATTTTGGAATCTCTTTCTCCTAGACCTGAATTTTATCACCCCTCAATACAACCTAAACAATATAATTCTACATCAACTGCAACACATAACACAATTGCTCTAAAGAATGGTATGGACTGAGGAAAAAATCTTGGAAGTATCTTTAACCTCAAGACATTTGAAAATAATGACAATAAGCTCAGATACCTATATATCTATCTTTAACCAATTTTCATCTAAGTAGGGTAGAAATTTTGGCTGCTCTGTATTTTTTTTTTTTTAATCCTCACCCAAGAGCATGCTTTTATTGATTTTAGGGAAAGAAAAAGGGGAAGGGAGAGGAAGAGAGAGAGAGAAACATTGGCTGCCTCCTGCACATGCCCCTATTGGGGATGGAACCCACAACCTGGATATGTGTCCTGACCGGGAATCAAACCTGAGACCTTTCAGTGTACAGGACAAAGCTCCAACCAATTGAGCCATGCCAACCAGGGCTGTATTAACCTTTTTTAAAAAAATGAAGTTAAATTTCTGTTATCAGCTGAATAAAACCCTGTATCTGAATAGGTTTCTGTTTTATTTTGCTTTTTAAAATCACTATTATTATCTTCTTGGTCAACAGTCATTTCTAACATACTTTATTCAATGGGGATAAAACAACAGCCCAACAACCTAGCTAATGTTCAGGGAAGGTGAAAGAGGCGCCCTGATCGGGTCAGTGGAAGTATTTATGATCTGGCAAACATCTGATCTTTAAGGACAAACAGTGGGTGGCAAGAAAGGGTCAGTCTATTATCAACCATAACATCAGTCTTTGTCCTTGACTGTTATGTCCCTCGTGCAAAGATTAGTCATGGTCCCACAGAAATAACTGTTACTCTAAACACAACTTGCATCACTTAGGCATATAATTTTACCATATCATTTTCTGCTCTGATCTATTTACAGTAGCTAGCACAGTGTCTTATACATGGCAAGTACATAAGTTTGTTTGTTTTTTAATCCTCATCTGAGGATATTTTTTCCATTAATTTCCAGAGAGAGTGGAAGGGAGGGGAGAGGAGAGAGAGAGGAAGGAAAACATCGATGTGAGAGAGAGACATCAATTAGATGCCCCCACACAAACCCCTACAGGGGTAGGGAACCCATAACCAAGGTATGTGCCCTTGACTAGGAATCGAATCCGTAACCCTCTAACCACTGAGCCAAACTGGCCAGGACTACATAAGTTGTTTTTAATTGAATGACTAATTACCTAGAGAACAGAATAAAGTGCTCTCAGTTACAAACAGGTCAGCAGTCTGCACAAAATTAAAGATTAAATTATTTCCCTAACCACAAGGTTAAATTTTTTTGAGCAAATGAAGTTGACATGAAAAGATAATGGTGTTGCACCTGAGGGATGATTCTCAGCTCCTGTTACGGCCCTCTGTTATCTATTAATCTCTCTAACATCAAAAAGCTTACTATACAACCTTAAAGTATTTTATTTGTGCCTGGTTCTATGAAATAAATTGATTTAACTGAGGCATAAAATTGTTATGTACACAAACACTTGCCACATATACCAAAGGTCCTTAAATAACAAGATAATTTCACGTAGCCATCACAAATTATGAGAAAAATACCATATGCAAAGGGAAATTAATGAAATAATAACACCCTATATTGAAATTTGGTTGTTATGAATAAGAGTAAGCATTTCTACGGTTATCAGAACCATGGAAGCTGGCTCTGTAAAAATTATATTATACTGAAACATTTAATTTATGTGTCCAGGTCATGTCCCTTGGTTACATACAACACAAATATAAAGTGAACTTCCATATCAGGCACATATAGTGGCTTAACTTACCCCAAGTTCTATATCTTCTGAACGGAGCTTAGCTTGGATTGCTGCAAATCCACCCAATTCTCCAAACTGAAAAAAAGGTACAAGTTCATTTTAAAATGCCACACATTAATTTTTTTTAAGTGTTTGATTCCGCAAATTTCAGAGAATAAACAGATAATCCCATCATCCTAATATTCTCTGAGTGAAGAAAATCAAATTTTAATTTATGATGACCTAAAATCCTAGTGCCAGGGCTGAAGGCAATAGGAGGAACAGTCATCACACATTAATATTTTAAGCAAGGAATTAAGGCTAATCTTCTACTCTGTTAATGCACTCTATATGACTGCTCGAGAGCCATCACAGAGAACTCTAGTGCTCCTGTGACACACTCACTGCAGGAGGCGTGCCGAGCCCTAAGGCTGGTGTCCATCTGGATAAACATCATGCATAAAAAAGAGGAAGGGACTACAAAATCTGTCTCCCTAGGAAAATACTCTGTTTATTCTCTCTAGTTGTCATCTACTTAATATACTAAATTCTAGGAAATTTCATCAGAACATGAAAAATAAGTCATTAATAAAAGTTGTATACCTTGTTTACCAAATCCACAACCCATCCATGAGGTTCCTATGAGAAAAGAAAATAGAAATTGAGATGGCAAAAAAAAAACTTATATTTCTTTTATTCTAAAAAATACTGGATAAAAAAGAATTAAAATCTGAAAAATATTTTGGAAGGTTTTCCCAAATGTTTCTTAATGCAAATCTCTGACATAACTATATATAATTTTAGGAGTCTCTAAGTCTGTATTATAATTGTACTTATTGTTTGTTATATAGTAATTTTTTGTTTCCATATTTCTTCCACTATGCTTTACATTATGAATCATGTCTTACTACTCTTTATATTAAGAAAAATGGCCTTTTAATTTATATCTCCAAAACGTAGAATAATGTCAGACACACAGTATATGGTCAATAAATGACTGAACATTTACTTACTTAACCTCTACTTCTGATAAAGAACCTCTATTCTGCTAAAGCAATGCACAAGTTTTTTATCTACTAAATTGACTTCTTTCAACTGTTTCTTAACAACCAGTTGTTTGATCAAGGGATTGTTTAAATTATGTCCTCCTTGTGGATATAATGCTATTCACACATTGTAGGACTTGAAAGATATAAAGATACTGGTTCTGTACTTGAAAACAAAACTGTTAATACTTATGGAGTTTAAAAGCAAATTATACATGGAACTACTAAATTATTTTTTCTAGGTATAACTAGTCAATTCAAATGATTTCCAATAAGGAACTGGGACAGCCATGAAACTGGGGTTCTGACAATTCAGTAAACAGGGCACTGATGTTAAGCAGTCATTTCTCATTTCACTAAACATCACTTCAAGTCCATACAATTCTTCATGATGTTACTTAACATCTATGGAAAAATATAGAATATCTAAAAAAAAAAAAAAAGGTCAGCAATTTTATGACTTATATGGAATATTTGTCATTTTTCATAGACTGTTTTAACTCTTCTGTGTAAACTGTTATTCTTACAGTACAGAAAACCTTTTTTCCATACATTTCTCAGTAAAAGATTAAACAAAATTATGTTTACCTTTTGGAAAGTAGATACGGGTGAGATAGCAAACATATTTCCCTCTCCGAACACTTCTGCCCAATTCCTTTGAGACACTTTCATTCTGTTTTTAAAATGGTATTCATTATCAGGATTGAAAGCCTAGATTCAAAGAGAACACAGAAACATTATTATTTCTATAGCAACACATATTAGCATCAGAAAATATAAAAATACACCCTTGGACTCCTTTATTAATGGAGTCTTACAAGTATCCTCACAAAGCATACTCTTTAGCTGATGCAAAGGAGCAAATGACTAAAGTAGTGCTCTCCTGTCCTGTTCAGCATTTGCTGTGAGGGAAGAGAAGGAGGTAACAGTCTGATTCAAGCAAGGGGATACCAATGTTCCAGATATCCTAGGGCTGCCACAGGCAGAGCTGGGCAGAAAGGCAGTGAAGACAGAAGTTAGGAGGGAAAACATGAGCATTCCTTCTTCATGCACTACTATTGCTAGTCAGGGAAAAAGGCCAGAAAGCAAAATACACAAACACCTATGTGAAAGTATTAATGCCATAAATAACAAGGGAGACATAAGGGAAAGATATTTAATCATTCTAAGAACTGAAAAAACTACTAAAATTAAAAACGAATTTATTTAAACGTGAAAACAGAATGGTTGCTCTGCTTTCAAAATAAAAAGGATCCTAACAGTTAAGTTAATATCTTTAATGATAATATTATCACTCATTAAGTACAAGTCAGAGGATAGTAAGTATGTTAAACAAAATATAAAACAAAGCACTTCATATTTTGGAGATACTATACCATTGTGAGCACACCCAGGAGACCAATGGGAATTGGATCTTGTTTTATTCTCTCTGCAACCAGTTCTATTAAGAGCATCAACATGTTGTAGATTCCTTCATGAATTTCAGTACCCCACTTGTGAACAGCACTTGACGTTAGGAGCTACAAAAACATGAAGGACAATTTAGAATCTAATTTGAAAAGGAAAAAAGTCAATAGTTTATTAGTTCAGTCTCAAATAATCAAGAAATTATTACCGTAATACTTTTTATGCAGATGACTTGCTTTAAAAGACCCATAGCTGTACTAAAGTTTTTTAATCCACTCATCTGCTGGGAAGGCAGGGGAGGTTGGGGGGAGGGGGAGAGATCAACCCAAAGGACTTGTACACATGCATATAAACATAATCAATGAACACAGACACCAGGGGGGTGAGGGCATTGGCAGCGGGGAGGAGGGGTGGTGGTGAAGGGGGGGATAGGGACACATATGTAATATCTTAATCAATAAAGAAAATTTTTTTAAATTAAAATTAAATTTAAAAAGACCCATAGCTGTAGTCCATCTGCTCATTCATGCATTTCACAGTCAACACTGAGTTTTATTTTTGAACTTTAATTCCCTTACATTAAAGAAGTTAATTAAAAAATTTTTAATTTGCTCCTGTACTTTTCAGTATTTCTAGGGAAGGTTAAATGGTTTAGAGCAACTAAATCAACTCCTGATACTGTGTTTTCTAGCTGTGTAGCCTTGGACAAATGTATCAAAGTTTTCAAAGGCTCAGTTAGTTCTCTCATCTCTAAAGAGACAAAGTTCCTACCAACTTTACACAGATGTTATGATTATCAAAAGATGTAACAAATGTGAAACTATTTTACAAATTGTGAGATATTATTATTAATTTAGCTTGGAGATAACCATTAACCAGTATTCCTGGAATCTAAGAAATGAATTCCATCGATTCTAACGTACACATTTTTTTAATGATTGTTTATATCTCAGAAACAGGACTGCATCTTCCCACCTGCTGACCAGATTACAACAGGATTCTGAATGTGAAAAAATATTTAGAAATACCTTACCAGTTTATTTTGCTTGCATTTCTCTTTTTGGTTTGTATAAAAGTAATATTCAACTTTTTAAAATGTTTAAGTAAATCAAAATAGCTCTAAGTGATAAGGCACTGCAATATTGTTTACTTTGTAGCTATTTTTCTTAAATATAAGCATAAAATATAAGCCAATGGTACTTCTTATACTCAGCATCTTACATTTGTTAAAAAGAGGGAACAGGCACATAGATGAATCTAAAATCATCATTACTGAATTTCCCCAATCCTCAGTATTCTATTCCTTGAGGAAGCCTAATTCAGAAACAATGGCTAAAACAGGGAATGAGAACTCAAAGGATTTCGCTTATTAAAATAATGGTAAATTGATACAGTGATTTCATCTTTGCATAAGATTTTCCTTCAGAGAGAAAATACAGTGCAATAAAAATTTAATTGTGGCCACATTAAGAAGCTCTTAACAAGAGCAGCCTAAGAGAGCTCAAACTTCTTTAGCTGCAGAGGAAAACCTCAGTTCCAGATTTTTCATATTCCAATTAGTTGCACTATTTGCTTAAATGAGCAATAAACATAAGACTGATTTTTATATAAACCAAGGAGTGTTTTCTTGCTTGCCTATATATTCTTCTTATATTTAAAAGTTAAAGCAGCAGAGATTAACATTTAAGAAGCTTCACGGTGACAATAACAAAAAAAGTAGGTGCATTAAGCACTATTCCCTCTGTTGCCATCTCATTTATTCAGTTTTTAATTGGAAAATGAAGTTCTGTCTTCCAGAAGAGATGCAGAAGAACAGGCAGCACCCGGTGGGGAAGATGCATACCTGTGCACTATGGCCACACCTAGATTTTTTTCCCATGCCTCAATATACTAGTAAAGAATCCAGGCTGGCCTGAGGAGTAAGGTGAAGAAAGCAGAAACGACAACCAAGCTCCTTTTGTGCATCTCATTCATACAAGTGCTTAATAACTTATACCCTTCTGAAAATTTTGAGGCAGCTTGTAAGAAAAACCTAGAGAAGGGGGTAGAAGGAGAGTCACCATACCAGAAAACACAGCTAAGGAAACCAAGACCAATTATATAAAACACTACTGAGTTTTCCGGCAGCCAAGTCTAAAGGCACACAGAACTCTGTAGCTCTTCCGATTTAATAAAAGAAAGCATGCCTTATTGATGGGAGGAGAATCTTTTTTAAAGTTCTCAACACTAAAGGAATTTAACAGGCATTTTTACCATAAACAACCATGAACAATACAATGCAGGGTGCCCTTGTGCTCAGTTTTACAGAAAAAACCCCAAACAACCCCTTGATCATTTGTTATACTATTACCAACAGCTGAGGGCATAATATAAAACAGTCCTCTGAAGCGTCTCTGTATAGAATTAGAGTATTATATTCCAGAAATGCAACTTGCTAATGAATTGACAGGGCTCTCTGAATCTGGAGATCATCGGCCTAAAGGTCCTTTCCTTAAGCTAATAAATCCTTTCCATGACTGAAGAAACTTGCATTTTCTCTCTCTGTAAATGTATGCATATATTATACTAGAGGCCCGATGCACGAAATTTGTGCAAGGGGCTCGGCCCTCACAGCCCCAGCTTCGTCCAGAAGGTCATCCGGCTGTCTGGTCTAATTAGCATATTACGCTTTTATTATTATAGATGTCTCACAGTTTGCTACATTACTACTCTGATTCTTACCAGAATTCTTAAAAACTTAAAATAATTTTAAATTATAAATTGGTCGATGAATTCATCCAAAATGAAGATAAATTCTCATTCCAAATAATCCCTAACCAAATGACAATTTTAAAGATTTCTTCTCTTTTTCAAAGACGAAGTTATTTTTTGTTCCTATAATTAATTTTGTTATTTTTTAAGTCGTGAATCAAAGGAGATTCTATCTGTCAAGATGCAAATGAGAATAATAGTTTGCAAATGAACAGCTTGTTTTACTGGGTTTTAAGATACTTTACTCATCTGTAGTTATAGTGACTTACTTGCATGGGACAAAAATGGTTGTCAAAACCCAGAAGTACAAGACCAGAGACTCATTTATTCTTTTTTAAAAATATATATTTTTATTGATTTCAGAGAGGAAGGGAGAGGGAGAGAGATAGAAAAATGAATGATGAGAATCATTGATCCGCTGCCTCCTGCACGCCCCCCACTGGGGATCGAGCCCACAACCCAGGCATGTGCCCTTGACCAGAATCAAACCCGGGACCCTTCAGTCCGCAGGCCAACGCTCTATTCACTGAGCCAAACAGCTAGGGCTCATTTATTCTTTCAACAAAGATTTACTAAATCCTTTCTTTGAGCTCAGCACTGGCTGCACGCTGGGGAAAACAACAGTGTCTATGACATTGCCCCGGTTCTTGTGGGAATTCAGGACTCATCCTGAAAAGGGAATCTTCCTTCCTTGAGTCAGAAAAACAAGTCCTGTGGTCTCCTATTATCACTCTATCCCAACACAGATGCGGTCATCCACATGTCACTTTGCCAGCAAGAATACTCAATCCAGTCAAACTTTCTGTAGTTTAAAACATCTGCTTCTACCTCAGTAAAATAAGTATTAAATGGCTTGTATTCTGATAAATATTATCTTCCTAAGTGCCACAATCCTTAGTTTAGTAAGATGTCTAATATCCTAGTATAAAATTTTAACCTTAACAATTAAATAGAACTGTTAGTCAACCAAAAGACATGTGCAAACAATTAAATACAAAAGAAGCAAATCATTTATAAGCCCCAAATTTACAGCTACTTTTTTCATATTAGAGGATTCCTCAGTTGAACAAGATTCATAAACTGGTTTCACACATAAAAAACTAAATCAAAAAGCCTGTTCACCTTCAACCCCAGCAGAAAAGAAATCAGCAGAGCACATATTTCTTACCTTTTTAAATGCTTCAGGCATACACCTATCCATAAATCTTTTACAATTCTCATCAGACTCGGAAAGACCTTAGTAAAATAAATGAAAAAATATGCCTTAGATTTTTAAGTAGTTTGCAGAGACCATATGTATCATTCCAAATTCATACATCTGGAACTATTTATGATAGAAACCTTGATTCTTAAGGGATTATTAAAAGCAGAATATATACATTCTGATGAAGGAACAGGCTGAGAAACAATCACAGTATTAATTTATTTATTAGTAGCACAATGTATTTATTATCACTTATTATTAATATACATTTTTTAAATAGTATAATAAATAAATATTAATTAGAACTGAAATGGTTGAACTTATGTTTCCATGTCAGAGTAACTTCAAATGACCCGATTAAATAACTAATAAAACACCAACACTAACTACTTACCATTACTTTCCTAAACAGCTCTATAAAATACAAATATTCTCAATAAATGCCAAAAATCACTCTTCTTCCCTAAAACAAACTGATGAGTTCTGTGTAACAAAATGCACAGAATGGTGCCTGGCACACAGTACGTGATAAAAACTTGCTAAGTGAATGCCTACGGAACACATTTTCTTTTTTCAGAACCACTGCCTAGCACAGTATCTACATCCTTATAGGCACTTAATAAATGTTGCTGCTGAAAAGCCAGTAATAAACGTACCAGAAAACTGCCCATTAGGATTAAATCTAATCCTAGGGAAAACATTTCCTACCTGCTAATCCTACTAATGTGCCTCATATTTAATCATGGTGGTAAACTATGCACACTTTTAATGAGGGGGGAAAAACACACACAAAATAGTGGCCCAATTCTTACTTTACAATTGAATTCAATATGAAAAAGAAATTATTTTCTCTTTAAAACATACTATAGAAGCTTCCTTATATTGACACCCATTTTTCCAACTTAGTGATATTTTATTACTCTATTAGTTTAATATTTGTAAAGCACTTAAGACAGTGCCAAACACTTAAGCACAGAATGTCTGTTAAATAAATATTACCTTCTCTTAAAAAAATAAAAAGCCAATGAATTGGGACTTTTAAAGTGCACCAAGCTTCTGTGGAACGTTAATTTCAATTTATAAGCTTTTTCAATTATATTTTAAAGAATCTTACACTCTATTGGAGCTCAATGAAAACAGTTGATTTAATTCAAAGCTTTTATTCCACAGGGATAAGCAAAGAATAGAGTAAATGTTCTAAGATTATACAGATAGGCGATGACAAGAACTAAATTCAAAATCAGGTCTCTTATTAAATAAAAAATAAAAAATCTGCTCATGTGTTCTGAGTCTGTAAACTTACCAAGTCTTGCAAGGTAGGTAGACGCCAACAAGCATTTGCCTAGTGATTCTTCTCGCTTGTAAGGGATGGACCAATGATCAGTCAAAACACGGCTTTCCAGTTCATATAAGTTTGTTGTAGGGAATTCAATTCCTTCCCCTGAGCAATTTCCATTTTCATCATTCTTCTGACAAATAGGGATTATGGTAAAGAACAAACAAAACAGTGACTACTTTGAATTTTTTTTATTTAACACTGAGCAGATGCCTAATCAATAGAAGCTAATAAGTAATACCAATAGTGTGGATTCCACATTTCTTTCTCATAATTTGGATTTAATGATAGAGTTCAGTGGTGACTGTAACAGCCATCGTGGGAGAGGATAGAAACCCTATTGGTGTAGTGTCAGGAGTGAGTCAGTGGTGAGGAATGGAAACAACAGGTATCTCTTTGGAGAAATTTATCAAAATCCACCAAGACTATGTCAAGTAGTCTCAACTTTTATTAGAGTGGCCTTCCTACTCCCTCAGAAGGCGAGCTCATCTCATTCTTCAAAGATGAACCTTCTCATTATAAAAGAGCAAACCTACAGCCATCCTATTCTCCCCGTTTTTGTTGTTTTGTTTTTCTTCACTGAAAGGATATATTTCTTCTGCCTGCTCCCTCTTCTTGATATGCTAGATCTGTTTCCCTCACCTCCCAGGACAGCACACTCCCGTTTTCCTCTGGTGGATCTGGCTGGTTCCATTTTATCTCCCCTTCTGGTACAACCTCCCCTTCCTGGCCATCAAGTATTGGAGTTTCTCAAACCTCAATGCTATTTCTCAAATCTCTGGCTCTTCTCATTGTACTCCAGAGAATGGCATCACATCTGTTTAGCAGGACAGTTAGAAATCAGGACTCATCCTCTTTTTTGTTGTTGAAAATTTCAAGATTTTTTAAATTGAACTTATTGGGGTGTCACTGGTTAATAAGACTATGTTTCAGGTGTACAATTCTATAATACACTAGAGGCCCAGTGCACGAAATTCATGCACTCAGGGGGCGTCCCTCAGCCTGGCCTACACCCTCTTGCAGTCCGGGAGCCCACAGGGGATGTCTGACTGATGGGGAGCAGGCTTAAGACAGCAGTGGGACATTCTAAGCACTGCCATGGAGGTGGGAGAGGTTCCAGCCACCGCCGCTGTGCTCGCCAGCCGTGAAACCAGCTTCTGGCTGAGCAGTGCTCCCCCTTTGGGAGCGCACTGACCACCAGAGGGCAGCTCCTCCATTGAGCGGGATCCGGCCGAAACCAGCTTTCTGACATCTCCTGAGGGGTCGTGGATTGTGAGAGGATGCAGGCCAGGCCTAGGGACCCCACTGGTGCACGATCAGGGCCGGGGAGGGACGTGGGAGGTTGGCCAGCTGGGGAGGTACCGCGGGAGGGCTCCAGGGCATGTCCTGCCCATCTTGCTCAGTCCCAATCAGCTGGACCTCAACAGCAAGCTGACTTACCAGTCGGAGTGTCTGCCCCCTGGTGGTCAGTGCATGTCATAGCAAGCGGTTTAGCAGCCTTGGTATATCATTAGCATGTTACGCTTTGATTGGTTGAATGAACAACCAGACACTTAGCATATTAGACTTTTATCATATAGGATCATCTGTATATTGTATTGTGTGCTCACCACCCAAGTCAAGTCTCCTTCTATTTATCCCCACTTTTCTCTCTTCTACCTCTCCTCAATTCCCCTTTCCCTCTGATAATCACCATGGTAGGTCTGTGCCTATGAGTTTTCTTTTTCTTTGCTTAATCCCTTCAACTTTTCCACCAAGTTCCCCAATCCCACTCCCATCTGAAAGTGTCAGTCTGTTCTCTGTATTTACTAGTATGAGTCTGTTTCTATTTTGTTTGTTAAGTTTATTTTGTTCATTAGATTCCACATACAAGTAGAATCATATGGTATTTGTCTTTCTCTGACTGGCTTATTTCACTTACATAATACTCCCCAGGTCCATCCATGCTGTCGCAATAGGTAAGATTTCCTCTTCATAGCTGAGAACCAGGGACTCATTCTTAAAACCTGTTCTCCCATCTTCACCCCCAAACAGCAGGATTAGATCTAAATTTCTCTCAAATCTACTTCTGTACAGCTCACAGAGATGCCACCATTCCTCCAAAACTCTGAGAGAAGCCTTTCCAGAATTTCCAAACTATGTCAAACTCCTTTAATTCCTTTAAACCAGCGAGTTTCAACCTTTTCCATCTCATGGCACACATAAACTAATTACTAAAATTCTGCAGCACACCAAAAAATAATTATATATTTTGCCAATCTGACTTAAAAAACAACAACAAAGGTATAATTTTCATTCATTCACATGGGCAGCTATTGTTGTGTTGGTTATTGTTATTTTTAAATTTGACGGTCTACAGGAAAAGAGGTCAGTGCCTCTGACTACATAATCAGGTATCGCATGCTTTAAAATTCTGGCGGTGCATGCTTTAAAATTCTGGCAGCACGTGCTGAGGCACACCGGTTGAAAATTGCTGCTTTCAACTCTTACACTGGAAGAACCTAATGAATTAGTTAGGGGACTCACCTACAGTGGTATGGACCTAAAAGGGGTTCTATGGGAAGTAATCTCACAGGGTGATCTATATATATAAAACCCTAATATGCAAATAGACTAAATGGCGGAACAACTGTAACAACCGAACCTGTCACTATGACAGGGGGCATGCATGGAACATGGTGGGTGTCGGCAGCAGGTGGCAGAGTGTGGAACATGGCAGGTGTCGTCAGCTGCGGCGGGATGGTGGAGCAGGTGAGCGGGGGCACCAGACCAAGGTGGGGCAGTGGTCGCTGTCATCGGGGTGAGCCTCTAATGGTTACTTAAAATTCTTTGCTCTTGGGATGAGGTGGCCGAGTGGTTAAGGCGATGGACTGCTAATCCATTGTGCTCTGAAAATTCTTTGCTCCCACACGCTGTGGTCCTGCCCAGCGCTCACACCTGCTGGCAGTGCCGGCCCCACTCGCCAGCCCCAATCACTCGGTGCCATCAGAGAGTGTGAGCGGCAGCTGCTGGCCCCAATCACCCCTCAGGTCTTCTCCACCTCACCCTGCTCCTGAGGGGCAATCTGGGCTCACAGCCACCTCTCACACCCTCTGCTGGCACCGGTCCCAATCATTCCTCGCCATCAGCAGGTGTGAGCAGCGGTGGTAGGAGCAGGGCAGCCAACAGACAGGAGACCGGGGGCCGAGACAGGAGGGGCTGGGCACTGAGACCCGCCCCAGTGCCCACTGCAGCTTCACAGCCCACAGTTCCTTTCAAGGTGCATGAATTCATGCACTGAGCCCCTAGTCTGACCATAAATTCCTACGATTTTTCCCCTTTATTGATTAAGGTATTACATATGTGTCCTTATCCCCCCATTGCCCCCACCACTCCCCCCACTCATGCCCTCACCCCCCCCCCCCGGTGTCCGTGTCCATTGGTTAGGCTTATATGCATGCATACAAGTCCTTTGGTTTCTCTCCCCCTTATTCCCACCCTCCCCTACCTTCCCTCTGAGGTTTGACAGTCTGATCAATGCTTCTCTGTCTCTGGATCTGTTTTTGTTCATCAGTTTATGTTGTTCATTATATTCCACAAATGAGTGAGATCATGTGATATTTATCTTTCTCTGACTGGCTTATTTCACTTAGTACAATGCTTTCCAGGTCCATCCATGCTGTTGCAAATGGTAAGAATTCCTTCTTTTTTTACCGCAGTGTAGTATTTCATTGTGTCTATGTACCACAGTTTTTTAATCTACTCATCTGCTGGTGGGCACTTAACTCATCTGCTGATGGGCACTTAGGCTGTTTCCAAATCTTAGCTATGGTAAATTGTGCTGCTATGAACATAGGTGTGCATATATCCTTTCTGATTGGTGTCTCTAGTTTCTTGGGCTATATTCCTAGAAGTGGGATCACTGGGTGGCATATAACTTCTTTACTAACAGGCTTATCCTTGCCTTAGGCAAGCCTTGGTCCAGTTTCCATGCCTCTAGCAATTGCCCTCTGTCAGACTCCTTCTAATACCCAATTACCCTTTCAGACCTCTCCTTCTGATATGTACAACTAGAGACCTGGTGCACGAAATTCGTGCACGGATAGGGTGCCTAGACCTGGCCAGCTATCAAGGCCAATTGGGGCCTTCCTTCCCCCAGCTGCCGGCCAGGGCCTTCCTTCGTTCCGTGCCACCCCCTGGTGGTCAGCGCACATCATAGTGAGCAGTTGAACTCCCAGTCAGTCAAACTCCCGAGGGGACAATTGCATATTAGCCTTTTATTGTATAAGATAATTCAATCCCTGCCTTGCTTTCTCTCACCTTCATCCCCCCCCCAACCCCCCAATTCCAAATGCATAAGAGAAATTGCAAACTATTATTCTTGGGAGCATATAAGATCTTGCTCTTAGGCATATGTCCTCAGTTTGGCTCAAATAAACTTTTATAAAAATTCTCTAGGTTTGATGTTTCTTACATGGACAATGGTAAAAAAGCTTAAATTACACTTTTTCAGAAGCCATCTATTGGTAACAAATAATTGGTTTCCAAATACTTTAAAATTTTTAAATTATATGTCCTTTTTATAAAATATGAATGACAAAAATAAAGCTCATCATTAGTCCCACCATTTAAAAATTAACCACAGACATTTTAACACAAATATTTTTCCAGTAAAAGCTTTTCTTAAAAATTCATAAATGTGACATTAACCTATTTCACCACCTCCATGGCCACTCATCATACTCTCATAAATAAAGACAATATTAATATAGTATTTCTTCTCCTATTTGATTTAAGACAGATGCAAAAAGCAATAATTATAAAAGCTTGTGTATGGGCTTATAATACATAAAATATGATTTGACCATGTATGTATATAGATGTAGATATAAACAAAACCGATTCCAACTCTGTGCCCTGGATTTCATTTTTAAGTGCATGCTGTGACCTTTGACCAATCTCACTGTCCTTAGAAAGCATATCAAAGCCTTCTAGTTGATGATTATGTGTGTTCTTGAAAATGCAGCCATTATGTGGCCTCTATTCCTTTGTCTTGTCAATCATTAGTACCTGGGTTATACTGTTAATGGAGGCAAGAAAGCTTCATCTTCCCCCGTTGCTTGTGGGAGTGGGGTTCTTGGGGTACTGCTCAAATAGGCATTTCCAGAGGGCCCCATGTGAGGATACAATATAAAAGAAAGCTTTATTTCCGTGGAATTTAACCCCATTTTCCTTAGTCCAGCCATAGAAAAAGTATAGCTGGGGCTTCAGTAGAGCTAAAATCAGAGCCAGTGTCAAGAGTTTCCTTTCCATGTTGGAGCTGGATCCAGCACAGCATCAGGCTTACTTAAGTGTGTTTCCCTGCTGCAGTCCATTAGTTCATAGTCTGTAGGGTCCACATGGCTGTGGGTCATATGGAGAAAGCGGAAGCAAAAGAGTCCTGCCCCCTAAACCCCAAGCCAAGAGTCAAGCGTAACAATAGAGCAACAAGAGTGAGAACTCATTTGTTTAGGGGATTTGTATCCCCAAATTTTGATGGGTTTGCATTGGCTCTGCCCATTCTGGCCTATGATCCCGGTCCCCAGGTCTGACTGACAGCAAGCACCTTCCCTTGTCCCCCTAACTTTACTGGCCATGTGTAGTCTATCTTCCCCTTGTGGGTCTCTTCTCCCAGCATTTTGCAGGGAATAGGCGGATGGTTCCTTGGAGAGTGCAAAGCTACAGCTTCCTGGTGAAACTGTCCAAATAACATTCCTATAATGTCTGCCTTCCCCCTAGCTAATTACAATGGTATCAATACTATAAAAAAGTACAATAAAAGGAATCTGTAACAGAAAATAATCTTTGCAAAATTGCTGGTTCATTTGTTCCACTCTGACCCAATTTTCCTCTTTATCCTATAATAAATGCTACAGAGGTGGCTGCTTCATTTTTTTGGTCTGAAAATCCCTTCTACAAGAATAAATTCAAAATGGATTAAAGACTTAAATGTAAGACTCAAAACCATAAAACTCCTAGCAACAAAAGCGCTGATATTCCCCTTAGCAACATCTTTTTTAAAAAAATTATATTTCACTGATTTCTTTACAGAGAGGAAGGGAGAGGGATAGAGTCAGAAACATCGATGAGAGAGAAACATCGATCAGCTGCCTCCTGCACAACCCCCACCGGGGATGTGCCTGCAACCAAGGTACATGCCCTTGACCAGAATCAAACCCGGGACCCCCCAGTCCGCAGGCTGACGCTCCATCCACTGAGCCAAACCAGCCAGGGCTCCTTAGCAATATTTTGTCTGATATATCTCCTTGGGCAAGGTAAACAATAATACAACAAACAAAACTCAATGGAACTACAACAAACTAAAAAGTTTTTGCACAACAAAAGAAGCCATCAAGAAAACGAAAAGAGCCGAAACCGGTTTGGCTCAGTGGATAGAGCGTCGGCTTGCGGACTGAAGGGTCCCAGGTTCGATTCCGGTCAAGGGCATGTACCTTGGTTGCGGGCACATCCCCAGTAGGGGGTGTGCAAGAGGCAGCTGATCGATGATTCTCTCTCATCGATGTTTCTAACTCTCTATCCCTCTCTCTTTCTCTCTGTAAAAAATCAATAAAATATATATTAAAAAAAAAAAAAGAAAACGAAAAGACAACCTACTGAGAGAAGATACCATCTGATAAGGGGTAAATATCCAAAATGTATTAAGAAGTCATACAACCCAACACCTAAAAGCCAAACAATCCAATTAAAAAATAGGCAGAGGACCTAAACAGACATTTCTCCAAAGAGGACATAGAGATGGCCAGTGGACATATCAAAAGATGCTCAAGGTCACTAATTGTTGGAGAAATGCACAATGATGTATCACCTCATATCTGTCGGAATGGCAATCATCAATAAATTCACAAACAACAAATGCTGGCCAAGAGTCAGCACAACAAAAGAGAACTGGCGAGGATGTGGAGAAAAGGGAACCCTCATGCAGTGCTGGTGGTGGGAATGCAGAATGGTACAGCCACTATGGTAAACAGTGTGGAGGGGCCTCAAAAAATTAAAAATGGAACCACCTCATTACCCAGAGATTCCACTTTTAGATATATATCCGAAGAAACCCAAAACACGAATTCAAAAGAATATTTGCACCGCTATGTTCATTGCAACATTATCTATACTAATAATAGACAAATATGTAAATTGACCATACATCCGTGACGCCCACAGCCAATCAGGAGTGAATATGCAAATTAACCCGACAAAGATGGCAGGCCTGTTTGCAGCGCATACGCGCGCAGGAACCGAGCAGCCGGGGGTGGGGTGGGAGTCCCCGGGAACCCCGCCCTCTTTGAGCCTGTGGCCAGCACGCGTGCGCACTGGCGCCGAGCAGCCAGGGTCCCGGGGACGCCACTGGAGTGTCCCGTCCTGTCAGCCCAGCCTAGGGACAGCTGGAATTTGCAGTCCTTTTCGTTTGTGCAGCCCCTGGACCGGAAGCAGAAATCAAGAGCACGTGGAGCACTAGAAATTCTGGGAATCGTAGTTCTGGTGGCAGCCTCTGGACCAGAAGCGGAAGCCCAGAGCACAGGGAGCACCAGGAATGCTGGGAATCGTAGTTCTGGTGGCAGACACGTTGCAGGATCTCCTAGACCAGCGATGGGCAACCTTTTGAGGTTGGTGTGTCAAACTTCGCCAAAAAACTGAGCATAACTCGGGTAGTGTGTCACTTTGAGGAAAAAACTAACTCCAAGACTCTAGTCGCAAATGTTTCATCCTCCCCTATTAGACACTCTGTGCCAGAGGTCTATAGGCCAAAACAACAGAAGTCCAGCACAGAGCGTCTAGTTCTGGGACTTCTGGTTAAGCCGGGATCTTTGCCCTCACTTCCTCCGGCAGAGCAGGGAGCAGCGGAACGCAGAGGGGGACGCATCTCTGGGGGCCCTGCCATTACCAGTAACCAAATAACAGTTAACCACAGCAACCATTATCTACTGTTCTGGGTGTCATGGATTTCTAATCCATCGTTACTGAGATAAGTGAGGGGAAGGCTGGGAGAGGCGAGGGTTTGTGGCGTGCTATGGGTGCCATTTCCCGCCATTAGAAATAGCGGCAGCCATTTTAATTCACATAGGAACACCATCTTGCTCCATAGTGCAGACTCCATTTCACCACTATAACTGTTGTGCATCCTTATTAACCCCTATTTCTGCTTATTAACCCTGCCCTTTCCTAAAAGACAGTTATATGCACCATTTTGTGGTTAGTTAGGCTAGTTAACCCCTAATTGCCTGCAGGCCTAACAAGCTATCTATAATTCTATCTTCTGTCACTGCCCCCCTGATGGAGAACCCAAAAAATAAAAAACTAAGGTTAAGTAAAGGAAGTGGTAGTCGCAGTGGCCGACCCTTTCAAGAGACATGGACCGAGATGTATGGCTTTATAGAAAAAAATGGCAGATCATTTTGCATTCTATGTACTGAAACGGTAATAAGCAGAACGTGGAATATAAATAGACATTTTGAAACTAATCATTCCCAGCTCTTGGAAAAAAGTGAGGATGAAAGGAAGGAATACATTTCCAGGCAGCTACACCTTTATAAGAGCCAATCTAATTCCATCCTTAAATTTATGAAAGGCTCTACAAATTTAACATCTGCAAGTTTGAGCATTGCTCACTCTATAGCTCAGCATGGAAAAGCGCTCAGTGAGGGAGAATTTATTAAAGAAACTCTCCTAAGACGTGCACCAGTTCTATTTCACGATATGCAGAATAAAGATGCGATTATTAAGAGAATATCTGAGTTACCACTCAGTAGAAATATCATAAAAGACCGAATAATGAGACTGAACACAAACGTACAACATCAATTAAAGAGAGACATAAGGAAGTGTAAATATTTTTCGATCTCTCTTGATGAAACTACTGATGTCACATCACATGCTCAGTTGGCCATTATTGGTCGATATTCTGATGGTCTCACAATGAGAGAAGAGTTGATAAAGTTAGTATCAGTGTCAACAAGTAAATCAGGAAGCGAAATATGTAAGGTTGTTATACAAACATTTTGTGACCTAAGCATTGATATCTCTAAAGTTGTGTCAGTGACGACAGATGGGGCACCAAATATGGTGGGGGAAAAAAGTCAGATTTGTCAAATTGTTTACAGAAGATATTGGACATCCGATTGTGCCTTTTCATTGTATTATCCATCAGGAGGCTTTATGTGCCAAGGCAGGATTCACCGACTTAAACGACTTAATGTCAGTTGTTACAAAAATAGTTAATTTAATAGCTGCTCGCCCCCTTCACAAGCGAGAATTTTTGGCACTTTTACTGGAGGTTGATTCCACCTACAGTGGACTGCTGATGTACAATAATGTAAGATGGCTAAACCGAAGCAAAGTTCTTGAGCGCTTTGTGGAGTGCTTTGAAGAAATTAAGGAATTTCTTGATGATAAGGATCTGGGAAACTTTCCTCAGCTTAATGATGATAAGTGGGTCAACACCCTGATGTTTTTCACAGATCTCTCTGTTCATATTAATAAACTGAACTTAAAGTTACAAGGTTTTGGCAAAAGTACTGACGTTATGTTTGGATACATAAAAGCTTTTGAAAGTAAAGTTAAAATTTTCAAGTGAGATGTAGAAACTAAAACTTTAAGTATTTTCCTCGAGTAACAAAGTATTTTGAGAAGACCAGTGCAGCTGTACCAAATGAAATGGAACTCTTGCATATGAAGTACCAGCATGTTTTAGACTCGTTACTTGACCAGATTAGTGATAGATTTAGTCAATTTAGAAGTCTAGAACAGACCATGAAAATAATTAAGTATCCTGATGTAGTAGTCTACAGTAGTTTGGAATTAAATGGTTTCCAATGGATGCAAATTGATGATTTGAGATGCAACTTGCAGAATTTCAAGACAGTATCTGGGCTCAGGTGTTTGTCGACTTGAGGTCAAAGCTTGAGAATCTGGAAAGGTGCCGCTTGGAGAATCAAGAGGAGTGCCACTACGAACAGGAAATTTGAAGTGCCTGGAACCGACTACCAGACACTTTTAGCACCCTGAAAATTATAGCAATGGCTTTACTCACAATTTTTCCCTCTACATACTTTTGTGAGGCCTTATTCTCAGCTTTAAATAATATCAAAACCAACAAAAGAAACAGATTGACAGATGAAGTTAGTAGCGCTTGCTTGAGCCTGAAGTGTACAAAATACCAACCTTCAATTGAAGATTTAGCCAATGAAATTCAGCAACAAAAAAGTCACTAATAGGCAGGTTAGTTAAGGAATTCGCCCTCCCCCTCACTTATCTTAGTACACGGCACCCCACACAAGCTAAATAATATCAAGACCAACAAAAGAAACCGACTGATGGATGAACAAAGAAGTCACTAAGCAGGTAAGTTAAATATTTAGTTTTTGGTTTATTAAATACAATTATACATTTATGTTATTTAAACTATAAATATCGTGAAATAATGTTTTTTCCTCAAAGTGACACACTACCCGAGTTATGCTCAGTTTTTTGGCAAAGTTTGACACACCAAGCTCAAAAGGTTGCCCATCACTGCACTAGAGCAAAGTGAGCCTGGAGCAAGTTACTGTTGCAGGTGGGGGATGGAGGGAAAGCAAAGGTGAGAGACATAAGTAAAGTCACAGCGTCGAGGAAAAATTAAAAGGAAGATATCCTGCAACTTCTAGGAAATCTCCACCAATGGATTAAAGAAAAACAAAAAAGACCTCTATTATTCTGTGAGCACCAAACCTAACTGGGTTGGGGTCTCAGACAATTTGCTCATATGATTGCAAAGACAGACAGAAACTCCCAGAATGGAGAGGGCTCCCCAGATTGGAGAGGGTGCAGTTCGGGCTGAGGGACCCACCCCCTGTACACGAATCTTCGTACACCAGGCCCCTAGTTTACAATAGCCAAGATATGGAAGCAACCCAAGTGCCCATCAATAGACGAGTGGCTAAAAAGCTGTGGTACAAATTGACCCAAAACCATTACAGTCAGTTAATATATGACAAAGGAGGCAAGAACATACAATGGTTAAAAACAGTCTCATCAACAAATGGTACCAGGAAAACTGAACAGACACATGCAAAAAGATGAAATTAGACCATCAACTTATACCATACACAAGAATAAACTCAAAATGGATAAAAGACTTAAATGTAAGGCATGAAACCATAACAATCTTATAAGAAAACATAGGCAGTTAAATCTCAGACATCTCACGTAGCAGAATTTTTGCTGATACATCTCCTAGAGCAAGAGAAAGGAAAAAATAAACATATGAGACTACATCAAAATAAAAAGCTTCTGTACTACAAAAGAAACCACCATCAAAATGAAAAGAAAACCCACTGTATGGGAGACCGTATTTGCCAATGATATATCTGATAAGAGGTTAATTTCCAAAATATATAAAGTACTTATACAACTCAACAAAAGGAAGACAACCCAATTAAAAAATGGGCTGAGGACCTGAATAGACATTTTTCCAAAAAGGACATACAAATGGCCAACAGACATATGAAAAAATGCTCAAAGTCACTAATCATCAGAGAAATGCAAGTTAAAATAACAATGAGCTATGCTTCACACCTGTCAGAATGGCTATCATCAAAAAATCAACAAACAACAAGTGCTGGTGAGGATGCAGAGAAAAGGGAATAATAGTTCACTTCTTGTGGGGATGCAGATTGGTGCAGCCACTATGGAATACAGTATGGAGTTCCCTCAAAAAATTAAAAATGGAACTTCCGTTTGACCCAGCAATCCCACTTCTCAGAATATATCCTAAAAAACCCGAAACACCAATCAGAGAGAATATATGCACCCCTATGTTTATCACAGCGTTATTTACAATAGCTAAGATGTGGAAACAGCCCAAGTGCCCATCAGTAGATGAATGGATAAAAAAGCTGTGGGAGCCTTAGCTGGTTTGGCTCAATGGATAGAGAGTCGGCCTGTGGACTGAAGGGTCCCGGGTTCAATCCCGGTCAAGGGCACATGCCCGAGTTATGGGCTCGATCCCCAGTAGGTGGCATGCAGGAGGCAGCTGATTAATTATTCTCTCTCATCATTGATGTTTCTATCTTTCTCTCGCTGTCCCTTCCTCTCTGAAATAAAAAACAAAACAAAACAAAAAACACACCTGGTGGGACATTTACACAATGGAATGCTATGCAGCTATAAAAAAGAGGGATTTCTTATCATTTGAGACCTGGAGATTATTATGCTAAGTGAAATAAGCCAATCTGAGAAAGACAAATATCACATGATTGCACTTATTTGTGGAATCTAATGAACAAAATGAATTGACCAACAAAATAAGACCCGAAGCATGGGGGCATGGAACAGACTGACATACTTCAGTGTGTGGACTGGGGAGACGAGAAGAGATAAACTAAAGAACTTATATGCATAGCCCATGGACACAGCCAATAGGGTGATGAAGACCTGGAGGGTTGGGTAGGGGCTGGGAGGAGGGGAGTAAAGGGAGGGAAAATAGGAGGCATCTGTAATACTATCAACAATAAAAAAGTATATATTTTTTAAAAAGTTGTGGTACATACATACAATGGAATATTACTTGGCTATAAAAGAGAAATTTTACCATTTGCAACAGCATGGATGACCTAGAGGGTATTATGCTAAGTGAAATAAGTCAGACAGAAAAGACAAATACAAAATAATTTCCTTATATGTGGAATCTAAAGAACAACATAAATGAACAAACAAAATTGAAACTGACCACAGGCACAGAAAGCATACTGGTGGTTTAAAGAGGAGGGGGTTTTGTCAGACTGGGTGTAAAGGTCATGGAATTAAGAAGTACAAATTGGTAGTTACAAAATAGTCACAAGGATGTAAAGCACAACATAGGGAATATAGTCAATATTTTAATAATCATGTATGGTGTCAGGTGGGTACTGGAAATATGAGAGAAACACTTTATAAAACATACTAGAGGCCCGGTGCATGAAATTCGTGCATGGGTGGGGTCCCTAGGCCTGGCCAGCGATCAGGGCCTATCGGGGCCTTCTTGCCCAGTCCTGATCGGGGCCAGGTTGGCCGAGGCCTGCTGCTGACTGGGGGAAGGGACAGGGGAGGGATGGCGGAAGGTTTGCCGGCCGGGGGGAGGGACCAGGGAAGGTTGGCTGGCCGTGGGAGCGCACTGAACACCAGGGGGCAGCTCCTGTGTTGAGTGTCTGCCCCCTGGTGGTCAGTACATGTCATAGCAACTGGTCGACCAGTTGTTCTGGTCATTCGATTGTAACCATCACTTAGACTTTTATATATATAGATGACTGTCTAACCACTATGCTGTACACCTGAAATACAAAATAATACTGAATATAAATTATAAGTGAAAATATAATTTAAAGTTCTTTAAAAAGAAAGTAAAAGAAATGCAAGGAACTCTGAATAGCTAAAATAATATTGAAAAAGAACGAAGTCTGAAGATTGACATTTCCCACTTTTAAAACTTACTACAAAGTTACAATAATAAAAAATACGGGATCCTGGCATAAAGATAAACATACAGATCAATGGAACTGAACTGATATTTCATAAATAAACCTTTATATTTGTGGTCAATTGATTTTTTTTTAAAAGTTATTCTTTCAGAGATAGGAAGAGAGATAGAAACATCAATGATGAGAATCATCAATTATTGGCTGCCTCCCACTGGGGATAGAACCCAAAACCCAGGCATGTGCCCTGACTGGGAATCCAATTGTGACCTCCTGGTTCATGGGTCAACACTCAACCACTAAGCCACACAGCCAGGGTGTGGTCAATTGATTTTAAATAAGGGCTAACAATACAATTTAGTTAATCCTGACAATTCAATGGAGGAACATTAGCCTTTTTAATAAAAGGTGCTGAGACAACTGAACATACAGAAGCAAAAGAATGAAACTGAATCTGTAACTCCTACCATGTACAAAAATTAACTCAAAAAGCAACACTGGAGTAAATCTGCATGATCCTGGGATAGCCAATTATTTTTTAAGACACCAAAAATAGAACAAAAATATATAAATTCTGAATTTTTAACTTCATCAAAATTAAAAACTTTTTTACACAAAAGAACATAAGAAAGTGAAAAGGCCGAAACTGGTTTGGCTCAGTGGATAGAGCATCAGCCTGCAGACTGAGAGGTCCCCGGTTCGATTCCGGTCAAGGGCATGTACCTTGGTTGCGGGCACATCTCCAGTGGGGGGTGTGCAGGAGGCAGCTGATCGATGTTTCTAACTCTCTATCTCTCTCCCTTCCTCTCTGTAAGAAATCAATAAAAATATATTAAAAAAAAAAAAAGAAAGTGAAAAGACAATCACAGAATGGGAGAAAAATATCAGTGAACTTTATATCTATCTGACAAGAAACTATTATCCTATATAATAAAAGGCTAATATGTAAATCGACCAAACGGCAGAACGACCAGTCACTATAACACACACTATCAGAGGGCAGACACTCAATGCAGGGGCTGCCCCCTGGTGGTCAGTGTGCTCCCACAGGGGGAGCTCCGCTCAGCCAGAAGCCGAGTTCACAGCTGGCGAGCACAGTGGCGGTGGCAGGAGCCTCTCCTGCCTCCGTGGCAGTGCTGATGTCCGACTGCAAGTGGGCACAGGCCGGGCTGAGGGACACCCCTGCCCCGCAAGTGCACGAATTTCGTGCACCGGGCCTCTAGTCTAGAATATAAAAGAACTCTTACAACTGAAAAATCAAAATCAAATAACCCAATAAAAAATGGGCAACAGATTTGAATGGACATGTCTCCAAAGATATACAGGTGGCAAACAACTAACACATGAAAAGATGCTCAGCATCATTGGTCATCAGGGAAATGCAAATCAAAACCACCAGACAACACTTCATACATACTAGAATGGTTAAAATAAAAAAGTCAAAAACAAATGGGGGTGAACATGTAGAGAAACTGGAACCTTCATATACTACTGGTTGGATTATAAAATGGTACATCCTCTTTGCAAGTCAGTTTTACAGTTCCTCAAAAGTTAATCAGAGCTACCATAGGACACAACAATTGTATTTTTAGATACCCCTATGAGATACACTCAAGAGAAAAGAAATATATGTCACACAAAAAACTTGTACAGGCATGTTCACAGAGACATTGTTGATAAGTCAAAAAGTAGTAAAGCTCAAATGTCCATCAAAGCTGATTAATACATAAAATGTGGTATATCCATACAATGGAATATTTAACTCTAAAAATGAACCAAGTACTGATACGCTAGAACATGAATAAACGTCAAAAAACATTATGCTAAGTAAAAGAAGCCAGACCTAAAAGGTCACATATCATATGGTTCCATGTCCATGAAATGTCTAGAGTAGGTATATCCACTGACACAGAAAGTAGACTAATGGTTGCCAGAGGTTGAGAGGAAGGAGAAAAGGAGAGTGACTGTTAACGAACATAAGGTTTCTTTTTGTGGTGATGAAATATTCTAAAATTAAAGAGTGGTGAGGCTGCACAACTCTACGAATGCACACTTTGATTAAAGGGTGAACTCTGGTATGTGACTGATAGCTCAATAAAGCAATAATTTTAAAAAGTGGATTAATTAAAATAAGTTTGATGATTATAGTAACTAAACATAGATGAATACATAAACATCATACCTGAGAATTTCAGACGAGATCAGGCACATCCAAGGTGGTATGGCCATCATATACATGTAAGCATCTCAAAACACAGAAGTTGTACCTAATGATTTATACTAAAAGTGATACATATGCCCATTAAGACAGTTTTAAAGAAGCAATTTAAAAAGTAATATATTTAAGACCTAAAAGGCGCAAAATCTCATGCTGTTAACATTCCTGGTCTTGAAAAAGGAGGGAACAGACATGATGTATATACCAAGGTTAACGAATGATACAGAGCAGCATTACAGTTTGAGGAAGGTGCTGCCAATTCAGAGACAGGGATCACCCAAGAGGAAACAGTGACATGAACCCATATTTAGGGTGGCTTAATATTTTGAGTCATCACTGTGAGTAGAGCCTGTCCTTGGCAAAAATTATATATTGAGCAAGAGAAAACATGCAAAGCAGCTCAGAATCATTCTATTACAAAATAGCTCCCAAGAGATATAAGCTGTCGTTGGGTTTTCAGTATGAACTCTGGAATGTAATACACTGTTTTCTCATTAGACACCAAATTCAAATGGATACCCAAGTAACCATTAATGATTTCTGATTCAAAATTGATTACAAATACATTTATCAAAAGCTCGCTATGTTCCAGACAAGGTGCCTTAACACTGGAACAACGCTAAAGACACAATTCTTGTCTTTAAAGAGCAGGACAATGTGAACATAGAGAAGGGGGGAATCCAAGCCAGACTGCAGCTGCTGTGCACACAATTGAAGAAGTGTAAGGAAAACAATATTCAAGGCAGAAGGTTTCAGACCATATTATTTCAAAACCAGTATTACTTTATTTTTCAAGTATGTTAAGTAATAAAACCTCAATGTTTTCCGCCTTTTTGATTACTTGAGGCAATATCTTTATTTTTCATTATGATATTCCATCAATGTCATTTAAAATTTTTAAATACTTAATTTCTAAAAAATGTTTTACAATATTAATGTAAATTCAGCACTTGTTAGAGATCATAATGCAATCACTAAGGCAGAAGAGAATTAAGTTCATAAACAACTCTTGAATACCACTTTTAACCTGAAATATTTCTAGTAACACTGAATCTCCTGTATTTGGTCATTCAAAAAAAGTAAGAGATGAGCTTATACAGTGATTTTCAACTCTTTTCATTTAATGGCACACACAAACTAATTACTAAAATTCTGCAGCACATCAGGAAATATTTTTTTGCTGATTTGACACACAAGAATTGGTTTTATTTTTGACTCATTCATACTGGACGGCTACTGTTGTGTTGGCTATTGTCATTTTTTTTTTTTCTTACTTGACAATCTAAGAGGAAAAAAGATCAGTACCCCTGACTAAATAGTCAGGTACTTGCATGTTTTAAAATTTTTTGTGGCACACCAGTTGAAAATTGCTGAGCTAATGTATTAATTTATGATTTCCAAATTAACCAGGTTAGGATTCAAATCCAAACAGTTAACATTGTTGGATACATAATTTAGGCTATTTCTTTTTTTTTTTTTTTAATTCCAAGTTACAAAAGCAAATCTGACCTCAATTTAGCTGCTCATTCACCACAAACTTTGCCTTTTTATGTACCACAATATCCTTGAAAGACAAAGGGTCCAGCCTTTTCTTTCCATTCACAAGTTTGGAGCTCTTTTTAGGCTATTTCTTAAATATGTAATCTTATGTCCATAGATACAAATGAAAACATAAACAAGGCCTCTGTAACTCCCATAACACTTGATAGTGTCAGAAACATGCTAGGAATTCAAATAGTTGTGATTGTCAGACCTTCATCTACTTGGCAAACTATTTGGAATAAGGCTTACTATTTACTTACTTGAAAGGACAAGTTAGGACTTTTAATAGTTGGAAATGAAGTTTTTCATGGAATTAATCAATGCTGTAATTGTCAAGTCTGAATTTACCCCCTCCCCCCAGAGTTTAGCACAAATCTTTAGATTTAACATGTAGATTATTTTGGCAAACATATCTTTCTGCATGATACCTTTTATATTTATAATTAGGCACGTTCACATATGTCACTACCCATATCTAAAACTTGCCTGATTGAAAAATGCAGATGACCCAATGTAAATACAGGCAATATTTTAACTGCAGGTTGAATATAACAAAACAATGTCATATTCTTAACCCTTACAAATGAGCTTTAAAATATCATCGCATGGGCTTTTAAGTTAGTAATAAATTTAATATTTATTTAGAAAACTACCTTGATTGAGTTTCAAAAAAGAAAACAAACCATTTTCTTTTGAACTCAACAAGGACATATTATTAAAATGTATTCTTCACTCAGTGGACAGAGTCAGCCCATGGGACTAAAGGGTCACAGGCTTGATTCCAGTCAAGGTACCTCGGTTGCAGGCTCAATACTAGGCCCTGGTCAAGGGCGCATGTGGGAGGCAACCAATTAATGTGTCTCTCTCACATCAACTTTTCTATCTTTCAGTCTCTCCCCCTCCCTTCCACACCTTCAAAAAAATCAATGGAAAAATATCCTCAGGTGAGAATTAACAACAACAAAAATATAAGCCTTCTTTGTTTAAAGAAGCAAAACCTACTGGAGTGGATACTGCCTGTTAGTTTAGAGATAAGTTCCTGTCTGCCCACTCACTCAACAAATACAGATAAAGAAAATTATCCAGCTTAACGGGTAAGAAACTGCCAATGCTACTTAAAGATTATTTTAATACTAAATTCAAGTGTTGAACTATTTTATTAGCCAGCAATGTACTCAAGAGCTTCTAAATTTCTGATTAATGTATAGAAAAATAGAAATGCCAAATTGATTTCTCCATGATGATTTTAAATGGGTTTGTCTATTACCTAAAATAAACAATTGGTACCATATATATCAAGTGCATAAGAAAAAACATGAAAACATAAACATTTAATTCCAAGTCATTAATTTATAATAATTTTTATTAATTCTTGAAATTGTCAGTCTTATTAAATATTTTTCAAAGCATTCAGAGATAGTTATATACATATCTGCTATTCCTTTTGATATTTCAGATTAGACAAAATGATTCCTAAAATACTCTTCCTGGAAAAAGGAGACAGGGACAAGTGTGGGCAGTCCTCAAGTTACTAATAGAACGAGTCTCAAGTCTACAAATTGTTTTCTTGGAATACATGTTCATTCCATGTTGTGCATAGTAGATGGATTCTTAACTTTTCTATGAAGGCTGACATTTCATCTCTTTCATAATCCTTGGTGGCTATTCATTTATTATAGAAACAATGTTTTCATGAGAAGTTGTCTTATAATTCAGTGGTGATATCTTACATATAGAATTTAACCTTTCATTTAGATTGAAGGTTTGGCACTTACAGATCATTAATGCCAGGAACAAAACAGCTGAATTGGACCTTCAGTTTCAACAACAGGAAGGAGAGTGATGGTAAAGAGGATTTCATATATTCAGGTGAGAGAAAAAGGAGTGGCAATAGAACTAATATGTCTACTGAGTACTTAGCTACTATGCATCAGGAGTTGTGCCAAACCCCATGAGGCAAGTGTTATCATCTTCATTTTTTAAATGGGCAAACCATGCGCAAGTAAGACAAGTTACTCAGAATAAGTTGTATAGCTTATGATCTCTTGCCTAAAACCAACAGTCATTCACATGTTTAGAATGGGATGAGAATTCAAGACAAGGATTCTTTAAATCTCAGGTTCCAGAATAAGCATACTCATTCCAATTTCTCCTAAAATTAGTAGAATGGCACAGCCCCAAAAAGCACTATTCCAGAATGGAGGTAAAATGTTTTTATAAAAACAAACAAATAAAAAACTTATAAAATGTACCTTAAACCAAGATTTGGATTGATTACCAATTAAAACTTCTTTTTTATTTCTTAATCCATTGATATCCCTAAAATTCTAAATAAGTGGTTATGTAGCATGAGAAATTATCTTTTATTCTTAATTTTGTTGAAATTTCTTTGACCATATATTCCTATATGACAGATCTAAATGTTGATTCTGTCACCATCGGTTGCTAGCTGTGACCCTGAATAAGCTTCTTAAACTCTCCATGTGCCTTGGCTTTCTCAACAACAACAAAATTACAAACAGTGTTTATTTGCAGGATTATGACGCAGATGAGAGCTAATCCATGTAGGGGGCCAGCTACAACAAACAGGCACCATCATAAACAGTAGCCCAGACTTCTCTTCAAGCTTCAGATGAGTGTTTCTGTCTCCCTGAATGACTCTTCAACGTTGGTGTCCTAAAGGCACTTACATTTATCATATCTACAAAGGACTCGGTGTTCGGCTTCAAATTTGTTTCTTCTCTAATATTCCTAATCTCTGAAACTTTGTTTCATCTTCCCAACCAGTTGGTCACCACACCAAATAATTCTACCTCAAAAAATTTCCCCTTGCCGAAACCGGTTTGGCTCAGTGGATAGAGCGTCGGCCTGCGGACTCAAGGGTCCCAGGTTCGATTCAGGTCAAGGGCATGTACCTTGGTTGCGGGCACATTCCCAGTAGGGGGTGTGCAGGAGGCAGCTGGTCGATGTTTCTCTCTCATCGATGTTTCTAACTCTCTATCCCTCTCTCTTCCTCTCTGTAAAAAAAATCAATAAAATATATTTTTAAAAAAAATTTCCCCCAAGTCTCTCCTAGGCAACCACTGACTTAGTTGAGGTCCTAGCTGTATGTTGCTTATATTTCTCGCTGCTATACTCTTGCAACTGTCATCCCTGCCTCCACACTCCCATTCTATCCCACTTCTGTGCCTCTTCCAAAATGCTACCAGAGTAATCTTCCTTTAAAACACAAAAGCTAAATAAACCAAACCAAAAAAAGAAATCTGATCCCATTTCTTACTTGTTCGGAAATCTCCATTAGCACCCAGCTGCCTACAGGTGCCTAGAAAATAAAAGCAAGTTTCCTGCACTGGCATGCAAGGCTCTTCACCACCTGTGATGGCATTTGGAGATGGCACTTCGGGGAGGTGATTAAGTCAGGGGAGCTCTGCTCTTATAAAAGAGATCACAGAGAGCTTCCTTGTTCCTACCACCAAGTGAGGTAATAGTGAGAAGACGGCCATCTATGAACCAGAAGTGAGTCCTCACCAGATGCTGAATCTTGACCTTGGATTTCCTAGCCTGCAGAACTATGAGAAATAATTTTGTGTTGTTTATAAGTCTTCCAGTCTACAGTATTTTGTTATAGCACTCCAAACAAACTGAGACTTTCTTCAAAACCAGTTTAAATATCAACTCTTCAACAAAATTTTCAAGATTCCTCCTTGTAAAGTAAGGTATTCTGTCCTCTATATTTATAAAGAATTCTTATTCAGTATTTTCCTTTGCCTGAGAATCTATATATATAAAAGCCTAAGCGACCAGATGACCGAATGATTGGTTGACCAGTCGCTATGACACACATTGATCAGTAGGGGGCAGAGATAGACGCTCAATGCAGGAGCTGCCCCCTTGTGGTCAGTGTGCTCCCGAGCGCCACTCAGCTGACTGATGGGCGCCAGACACAGGGCTCATGTCTGGCCACCACAGCCCAGAGACCGCAGCAGAGCAACAGCGAGCCTACTGAGCGGCGGCGGCAGCAGGCACAGCGGAGCCGGGATGAGCAGGAGGGGCAGGTGGCATTTGACTGCCGGTTTCAGCCTGATCCCCGCAGGCCACGCCGAGGGTCCCCACCGGTGCATGAATCCGGGCCTCTAGTATATTAATGAAGAAACACATTCTGCTACTGACACTTTAACACTTCCTATCACAGACGATAAATAAGAGCTTACAATTTCTTGTAAGGAGCATGTTATAACAGAGTGCTGTGAAAGTATATAAGAAGTGGAACCCATGGAATATTATTATCCAACCTTAAAAAGAAAGAAAATCTTGCTCTGGCCAGGTGACTCAGTTGGTTGGAGCATCATCCTGTGCACCAAAAGGTTGCAGTTTCGATTCTGGGTCAGGGTACATACTTAGGTTGCGGGTTCAATCAATCCCAGGTTGGGGCCCATCTGGGAGGCAACAATCAATGTTTATCTCTCTCTCCCCCTACCTTTTCTCTCTTTAAAAATCAACAAGCATATCCTCGGATGAGGATTAAAAAATAAAGAACGAAGGAAGAAAAGAAAGGAGGGAGGGAGGAAGGTAACGTAAGAGGGAAGGAAGGAAATCTTGTCACATGCTACAACATGGATGAACCTTGAGAATATTATGCTAAGTGAAATAAGTCAGTCACAAAATGACAAATACTGTTATACTCCACTTACATGAGGTATCTAAAGTAGTCAAATTCACACAAAAAGTAGAATGGTGGTTAACAGTTGTTCAATATGAGTTTCAGTGTTGCAGGATGAAAAAATTCTGGGGATCTGTTTCACAACTATGTAAATACTAGAGGCCTAGTGCACAAAATTCCTGCACGGGTTGGGTCCCTAGGCCTGGCCAGGGATCAGGGCCGATCAGGTTCCCCACCTCCTCCTTCCCTCACCACCTGCATACCACCACCGTGTAGTTCCCCACCTCCTCCTTCCCCCTCTCCCTCAGCCCCGCCGCTAACGCCACTGGTCCCCCTGGTGTTCAGTACACGTCATAGTGAGCGATCAAACTCCCGAGGGGACAATTTGCATATTAGCCTTTTATTATATAGGATATAGGATGCCTTACACTACTAAACTGTACACTCAAAAATGGTTATGACGGCAAATTTTGTTATGTTTTTTAAAATAATTAAAAAATAGAATAAGAAGGTGACTCAGCATAATCATGGTGAAAGGTTGCCTATAAATGAAATGACATTTAATTTAAGTCCTAAGTAAGCATCTAACTTCTTTACCATAACTTTAAATCCATGGTTAATCCTTAGTCTTCATCTTACCTACTCCATCAGCAACATCTAAAACAGCTGCCCACTCCCTTCTGCTGGAAACATGTCCTTCACTTGGCTTCTAGGACACAGCCTGGTTCCTCTCACCTTCACTAGCCATTGCTCAATCTCCTTTGCTGGTTCCTTGTCTCTAAACACTGGAGCACCTTGGAGCCCAGTCCTCAGACCTCTTCTTTATACATATGCACTCCCTTGTGGTCTCACTAAGTAGAATCTAATGCAGTGTTTCTCAACTTTGTTTTCATTATGGCTCCTTCAAGGAGCATTCTAAACATTTTTTTCCGCAATCATCCCATATCCATTAATTAAATACTAAATAAGATTGTACTGGGTAGGGTTGACTTTTGGAGCAAACCACTGTAATGTCTAAGATTTTTTCACCCCCTCCCCCCAAGAACCAATGCCCCCTTTGGAGTGCTATTGTCCCTGTTGACAAAGCATAGTCTAATGGTTTTAAATACCACCTCTAAGCTGAGGCCCTCACATTTATCTCTTCCCTCTTCCCTAGGCCCCACACATATATCCAATTCCTTCTTTGATATCTTCACTGGGATAATTAATAGTCTTCTTAAATGAACATGTCCAAAAACAAACTCCAGGCTTTCCAACCAGATTGTGTCACCTCCCTGTTCAGAATCCTCATTACAGTTGCCTACAAGGCCCTAGAGAGGAGCTGCCTCTCCTTCATCTTTGACCTCATCTCCCACTCTTCCATCCATTCACTAAGTTCCAGCCATATCGGCCTCCCTGCTGCTCCTCAACATGCTAGCCATGCTCCTCCCCATGGCGTCTGCACTAGGTGTGTGCCTTCTAGTTAGCACAAGAGTCAGCAAAGTGCATACAGCTCAGGGCCTCTTGTACTGGAATGCAGATGGGCTTACTGGGTTAAGTAGTCTATGGCTGCTTTTGCACTACAATAGCAGAGCCAAAGAGCTGCAACAGAGACTATATGGCATGCAAAGCCTGAAATATTTACTACCTGGCCTTTCGGCTTTATTTTTTTCTATAGCACTTATCATCTGACATTCTGCGTTTTACTTATTTATCTCGGTTGTTGTCTGTTTCCCCTAACCTAAAATATAAGCTCCCCAGGCCAGAATTTTTGTTTGTTTGTTGCATTAGCACCAACAATCCCTGATACAGAGTGGTTTGGTTATTCAATAAATATTTGATGAATGAATAAATGTTAAGCACTTAATAAATACTCATAAAACGAAAGAGAAGGAATTCTAGGCACAGAGAATTTTATGTGTGAGGGTCCCTACCAAAGAGAAGAAAATGCTTTAAATATACCACACTATCTCCTAACACCAGATACTGAATTGTATTAAACTTGATCTATTTACAGGTTTGGTGCCCCATTTACATTGTGTTACTCGATGAGAGAAGCTGTATCTAATTCTCCAGCTACTACTCCCAGTGTTTTACCCTTTATCTGATACCTAAATTCCTTCTAACATCTCTGGAAATACCCCAGAGCCTCTGCCTAAAAATGTCTAGTCATCAGGCGCTTATGACATTTTGAGATTGACTGTTCTTTTGCAGAGAGAAGTTCAAAATATCTCTTCACGTAATTTGGACTAATACCTACCCTGGCCACAGTCACATGGGATATATTATTTTCTGTGAACCTTCATTTCTCCAATTGTGAAAAGGAGACTGCTATTTGTTTTATTTATAACCACAAAGGGTTTTTATGAGTACTAAATAAGATGATGTATGTGAAAATGCTCTGTAAATTCAAACATCATGTAAATAAAAGTAAAGTACTATTATAGTTACCTAAACTGCTTTTAAAAGGTTATTCTGGCTTCAGCCGGTGTGCCTAATGGTTAGAGCGTCGACCATCAGACTGAAGGGACATGGGTTCGATTCCGTCAAGGGCATGCACCTCGGTTGCAGGCTTGATCCCCAGCCCCAGTCGGGGAGTATGTAGGAGGCAACCAATCAATGTGTCTCTCACATCGATGTTTCTCTCTCTCTGTGTCCCCTCTCCCTCCTACTCTCCCTAAAAATCAATGGAAAAAAATATATCCTTGGGTGAGGATTAACAACAACAACAAAAAAGGTTATTCCGCACCAATTTTTACGCATAGGAATAAAACTCCACTGAAAGCCCTTTTGTGATTCTATTTTAAAAGATATTCCATGTTCTTTCTAGCAATATTTTCTAATTCAGCTTAATCCTTATAGCCCTAAAATAATTCATTAGGCTTAACAAAAAGGTTCAAAGTGAAGAAATAGATGATGAAGGTGATGAGAATGAAAGGGAAAGCAAGGTATTGTGTGTGTGTGTGTGTGTGTGTGTGTGTGTGTGTGTAAAGAACAAAAAGGTGAGTGAGGGAAGACAGCTTTAAGTCCCACCATTAGCTGTGTGATTTTGAACCAAGGTTTCTGAACCTTGGCACGACTGACATGCTAGGGTGCACAATTCTCTGTGGAGGGGCTGTGCGTGCACTGCGGGATGTTTAGCAGCATCCCTGTCCTCTACACACAAGTGCCAGTAGGACCCTCCAGTTGTGACAACTGGAAAGGTCTCCAGACATTGCCCAATGTCACCTGGGAGCAAAATCACCCCTGCTTGAGAGCCACTGTCTTCAACATCCTCATACGTCAGTTTCATCTATACGTGAAAACACCTACCTTTAGATCCAAGATCCCTTTTGGCTCTAAAAATGCTAAATTTCTGTAAGAGATCTGGATAAAGATGATCGAAAGTACAGTCTTATTAATGAGGAACAAGGTATGTCATGAAAGAAGTTAATATCTTTTGTTCAGTTTTCCTTTTTACCTGGATAATAAAACTTCCTAGTATAGTTTAAATGATTCAATTACATAATCTTTTAAAAATAAACAAGAGAATTGGGTTGTTTTAAAAAATGTATCAAAAGATTAAAAAAGTAAACACTATCCTAGAATCTACATTAAAGGGGCATGAAAATCAATTGCAGTGCATAATCTTGACTCAATCTTGGATTAATTTTTAAAATGTCTATAAAGGATATTTTGGGTAAAGGTGGGAAACTCTGAATATGGACAAAATAATAGGGAATGTTAATGCATCACTGTTAAATTCTTCTGGCAAGATAACAGTATTGTAGGTCTACAGGAGAATGTCTTTGTCCTTAGGAGATTCATATTGAAGTGTTGGGAGTCAAATGCCATGATGTTTGCAATTTATTTTCAAAGGGTTAAAAAAAAAAGTGTGTGTGTGTGTGTGTGTGTGTGTGTGTGTGTGTAGTTATACATCCTAGAGACAGAGGATAGATAAAGCAAATGTGACAAGATGTTTGCAAATGTTGAATCAAGGTGAAGGGCATGCAAGTGTTCTTTGTACTATTCTTTCCACTGGTTGATAATTGTTCAAGATAAAAACAGGAAAAACAAATCTAGTGTACAAATCAAATTACGTCTACATTGGATTTTCAGTTGACCATAGCACACACACACACACACAACTTTTCCAGCACTTTATTAAGTACTTTAACCAATACTCCCTACTCTGTCAGAATCTCCTGGAATGGTCAGAGGCCCTGTTGCGGACAAGCTATTCTGAACAAACAATCCAAGTGATTCTGACCTAGTGCTGGCCATCCCTTCCCAACCTTCATTAGGGTATGAACTCTAAAAGCAAGGCTGTGTCTTAGCAATCAGAAGCCAGACCACAGCTGAAGGCATTCAATAAAAATTTGTTCAGTGTTAAACAAATGGTTCCCATACTACTGTTTCTTTTCTCCTCCTACTTCCCCTCTGCACATTTTTTTTTTTAAACACCGGGGTGAGATAGAAAGGGTAAAAAAATGAACAGTGTCTCAGTAGCTTTACGTCAAAATAAACTCAGATTAATGATAACATCATTAATCATTATTAGAGTAATAAATAGGACAACCCAAAACAAAAAACAACTCTAAAAATCAGTTTCCTGTTTTAATTGTACTGTAGCATCATGCTTTCTTTTTCTTCCCCAGAAATGACAATCTCTACAAATAATCTTCTCCTTACTAAGGTATAGCTCAACTATGCCATGTAACAAAGCTGTATTAAAAACAGAATGACAAACAGTCCTAGCAAAGGCTAAAAAAAAAAAAAAAAAATTGTTAGTTTTAGCATCTATTATGTTCTTTCCTGTGAGTAATAGTTTTCTATGTGAGCTACGGAAACAAACTTATCAAGCAAAGGGAATGCTACCAAATACCAAAGCTCAGATTTCAAGTGTTATGTCCAAAATTGTGCCCATTGTAGACACTAGAGGCCTGGTGCATGAAATCCGTGCACGAAATCCATGCACGGGTAGGGTCCCTAGGCCTGGCCAGAGATCAGGGCCAATCGGGGCCTTCCTTCCCCCGGCTGCTGACTGGGGCCTTTCTTTGTTCTGCGCCGCCCCCTGGTGGTCAGCGCACGTCATAGCGAGCGGTTGAACTCCCGGTCAGGTGGAACTCCTGAGGGGACAATTTGCATATTAGCCTTTTATTATATAGGACTGGCAACAATTAAAAAAAAGTTCCCTTCCACAAACTCTAAAACAGGTAAAAATCATGGCAGAAGTCTGTTATAAGACTTAACCAAAATATATGTTACCTACAAGCTATGGTATAGATTATTTTAGGCAAAATTGGCTTTACAAGACTATCTGTAATCCTTGAATGGAGGAAAATGTATTCCAAATGGTAATGCAAATGAAGATTTTCCAAATCAGACTGTTTCATTTAATTTAGCACCTGCTATGTCAAGGGTTACCCTGGACTTTATGGGAAATACAGAAGAGCAGATTCTGTCCTCAAAAACCTGAAATTCAGTCTGGGTGACAAGTAAATGAGTAATCCCAATACAATAATTCTAAGACAGAGATATGTAGGGTTTCTATTCCAACTTAAGAAAGGACTTTTAAGTAAGAGGAGAACATGAATGGGAAGAAGTATAATGCAAAGTAGTAAGCTCTAACAGAAAGCCATTAGCAAACCTGATTAACATACTTGTGGTATGTTAGCATCTCAAGTCTCATGGGACTTGCTAGACTGAAATAAGGGGGCTGCTATTCATTACCTCTCTCTACCAACAGGAAGCCTGTGTTAAATCTACTCTGTGAAAAAACCATCAACTTGATGTCACATAGACAGTGCTGTGGACCAACTCATACTCTAATGTGGCAAGAAAAGGGGAAGGAAGGATAAGGAGGATGTGCCAGGTAGAAGAAAAAGCATATACATAGGCAAGGAGTCATAAAAGGACTTACCATATTTTAAGCCTAATTTTTCTTAAGGTATCCTCTAAGAGCTAATCATATACCCTATATATATCCTGTATTCATTAAAATATATAATCTAAGGTAAGTGTTATGTTTTTAGCATCTTAACACCATTCCAAGGTATCAATGAAAATGTTTAATTTCAAAGCTGCAAGTATATAATACATCCCAGTTGATACTTATGATAAACACTATACTTGACAGAAAAGGCAATTTTAAGGAAGTAAAAGATACACACCTGAAACAGACAAATTAGGTCATATACTATTTCAAAAGATTTATACACTGACTATTAAGCTTATTTTTAAGTACCCATTACCCATGTGCAACTGGGGATAGACTTGGGCAGGAGCTCGCTAATCCTTGTCAGGTTTACTAGGATACTAAGTAGACAGACACAGCACCTTCACAAGTGATACCACTTGCTCAATCTTCCCTTCCTCAACCCAAACCAACTTTTATAAACTTACTAGTGACCCAGTGCACGAAATTCGTGCACATTAAAAGGGGATTAATTAGAGGAAATAATTTAATATTGCTATTTGCCCTTTGTCTATAATAGAAGTGTCAGAGATGAAAGAAAATTAGTAAAATGTATATGAAAACCTTCCTCCTGTCAGAGTCTGGGGCTCACCATGGGACCCAGAGTCAAGTCCCCGTCCACCCACATGCACCTCAAAATCGCGTGAGACCCAGACCCGGCCAGGCCCCCCGCATTGGGCTAGATCCAGACCCAGCCAGTCCCACACTATCAAGCCCTGCCAGGCAGGGGGCATAGCCTCAGGTCCCCTGCCTGGTGTCAGGATGGGGGGCGTGGCCTGAGGCCCCTCGGCCCAGACCGGGGTGGGGGGCGTGCCTTGAGGTCCTCCGTCAAACCCCACCAGGTGGGGGGCATGGCCTGAGATCCCCTGTCAAGCCCCACCAGGTGTGGGGGGGGGGGTGCAGCCTCAGGTCCCCTGGCCCAGCACCGGGAGGGGGATGCAGCCTCAGGTCCCCTGTCAAGCCCAACCAGCAGGGGGGCACAGCCTCAGGTCCCCCATCAAGCCCCGCCGGGCGGGGGCGCGGCCTGAGTTCCCCCCAACCCAGCACTGAGGGTGAACCTTGAGGCCCCCCATCAAGCCCCACTGGGTGGGGGGGCACGGCCTGAGGTCCCCTGTCAAGCCCAGCCAGGCAGGGGGAGGCGCAGCCTGAGGTCCTCCAGCCTGGCACTGGGGCGAGGGGAGCAGCCTGAGGTCCCCTAGCCCAGCACCAGGACGGGAAGCGCACCTTGAGGTCCTCCGTCAAGCCCCGCTGGGTGGGGGTGTGTGGCCTGAGGTCCCCTGTCAAGCCCTGCCGGGTGGATGGCACAGCCTGAGGTCCCCTGTCAAGCCCTGCCGGGTGGGGGGCGTGGACTGAGGTCCCCTGTCAAGCCCCACGGGGGCAGGGGAGGGCGTAGCCTCAGGTCCCCGCTGATTGCTCATTAAGGCTCCTTATGGGAACTTGGCCTCAGCTGTGGGTGCATCCATCTTTGTGATGGAGTGATGGTCAATTTGCATATTCCCTCTTTATTAGATAGGATTAGCAAATGTTGACATTAAAAAATGCTGAATGAGAAATCAAGATGAACATCTTGGGGGGTAGGAGAAGGGACAAATCAAATGTCAACTTTGTTGCGCTAACCCAAACTAATATCTAACAAAGGAAATGGTGATGATTAAAATACAGCAAATTTGTGAGGAAGGATGATACATTAAAGATCACCTAGAGAAAAAGACTTCCTCATGTCAGAAAGGCAGAGTGGTAAAGTATACAAAATACATCTTGTGAGGCAGAAGGCTGGTTCCCTCCCTGGTTTTGCTAATGATCCAAGAGGTCCTCTCCCTAAATTGACAAGATTTAATACCATTAAGATCCCAAAGGTCCCTTTCAGCTCTTCAATTTTAACCCTTAAACTCAGAACTTTTAATTTTGTTTATTGGAATAGGAAGAGTGGAAGGTAGGAAATATTCTCTGTTCTACAGAGTATTTGTTTTATGGAGTGGATCTTGTTAAGTATTTTTTTTTCCCCATAGTATAATCACTACGAACTGGGTGAATCCAAAGTAACTCTATGCTGATTTTGATCTTCGAGTCTCATAAAAATGCTTGGAATTCCTTTACCACAGATAAGTTTTATTCTCCAACCATAAAACCCTCAAAGTAATGAAAAACAAACAGGACTTTCTTGTTATTCTCTATACATATCAGTATATCACAAACAAACTGCCAATTGTTATTATGGTTCAATTTTTTTATTTTAATATATGTATGTATATATGTATAGATATCTTTGCCTGGCATAATTTCAACACTGAGAGTACAGATTACTCAAGAGATACCTGACATTTTCTCAAAAATAAATATGATATACAGGATGATCTGTTGCTACTGCAACTTACCAAAACATTTCAAGTGAAGTGTACATCATGAGAAATAAATCTAACAAAATGAAAATTACTAACATTTTCAAAGTATTATTTTAGCAAAGACAGTCTACTCCAACATGAAACTGACCACAAAAAAAGCACACACACACACACAAAATACTAATAAGCTAACATAACCTAAGGATTTCTAATGTTACTAATCCCAGGCAGGTTCTCATTTACAGAGTTACTACTATTTCCACCATCATTTTATTTCTAAAATCAACATTCCTCTAGCTTTAAAACAGCTTTTTGTATTATCAACAACCACAGAGATTTTTTAGCCTAAAATAAGACTAAAGCAATTTCTCTTTTCTGGGGAAAAATGTAAACATTAATGATTTTAGGACAAAAAGCAATGACATTTAACTGAAATAATTAGCACCATTCTTAAAGGAGATACTAGTTGAAAGAATCATCAACCTACTAATTAAACATCCAACAAGTAAATAAATACAAATTCTGTACATTTCATAGCACTAAAGAAATATCTTGAAAAAAAAATCACTTGGTTTATGGCAATGGATACCACTACAGATCAAATTCCATCACTAACAATTCTTGAGGCACTAATCAAATGATTTTGATAGATAGATCTGAACTTTCGTATTTATCCCTCAACTCTTCAAGGCCTCTAGTTTCTGAATTACAATTTATTAGACTCAAAGCATAAGAAATCCACCAGCCTTTAAATTGTAAAAGGGAAGGGACTATGTGTGATTGGCTCACTGTCCTCTTAACACCTAGCTCAGTGCCTAGCACACAGTAAGTGCTCAATAAAAACCTACTAAAGGAATGGCTGTTTTGTTAAATGGCCTACGAACTATTTTTGTTGCTGTGACATTTTTAGTTTAATGTCTGTTTTTTATCATCAGTATTTGATTTTTATTACTATTTAATGTAAATCTAGAGTTTTTAAAATTTATATTCCATTTAACAAAAAACCCAGAAATAGTATTCCGCCCTCTTAAAAATAGACACGAGACATTATATAAAAGACAGAGTCAAGTGAGTAGAAAGCTTCTTGAAAACAACAGATAAAATTGGGTCTAGAGCCTACCAACAACCCAACCATCATGACACTGCCACAGGCCATAACCTACAGAGGTGACAAGGGAAAGCTGCTTGGGCCAGGGTGCACCTCTCTTCCACCCCTTTGGCAAATCAACACTATGCTCAAAGACAGCTGTCTTAAAAATACAGTCACAGACCTTTGCGAGTACTGAAAAGCTGGCAGGTAATCTAAAGGCCAAACACATCTGAGTCATAAATGACAATATTCTAAAAACAAGACAAAATGCTATGAGATATTACGTGAGAACTGGGGGGAGCATGCAGAAAGGAGAAGGGCAGGAAAAACAACTAAATAGAAATTCCATTAAAGCTTAAACTGTGACTCAAATTTGAAAAGTCCTGCTGAGTCGCATCTTCCTAGCCAATTTTCTTACAAGGAGAACTAATTAGAAACTAATATTCTAAATAAAATATTTCTAACACAAACACCTTAAACTTAAGTGAAAGCATATCAAATAGTGTCAATAGAATTTCACAACACAAATAACTGGCTAAGTTACTACAGAAAAGCAACTTGTGTGCTGGAACAATGAAACTTATCTTTGGAAGTGAGAAGACTTTGGGGGACACCTAAGATGTTATTTCTCTTTAAGGAAAAAAGAAATCTTCAAGTCATCCCTAGAAAAAGATTACACGATCTTTCCATTTCAATTTCTGGGAAGATTATCAAAATAAAATTTTGACTCAATTGTGTTAGTTCTTTTCTTCAGAACACTTAAAAAATAAACCAAACCTACAGTTACTTGCTCCATTAATTAACTTAAGGTTAATTTCTAAAACAAGTAGATTCCACTTCCTTTTCCTTCCCACCCATACAGAAAAAAATAAAAATAAAAATAAATGTAAGCCACCAAAGGTGGAAACCAGGCTTCTCATTGTTGGATAGAGAAGTGGACTGATAAACATATAATTAAAAAACCAAACAGTTATAAAATACTATCCCAAAAACTATCACAGATTATCAACAATAATGTTATCTACTAATAAAAGCTTAAGAAAAAATTTATAAATCAATTGTGATTAATAAATGTTTCCATACTGAATAAAAAAATCCCATAATAATGAGAAATACAAATGTAAAAAAGAAACAAAAACTCCTTTCAAGGAGGTAAGATAAAACATTTACTCTTTTGAAAACGAAGCCCAATTTTCTTAGTAGTGCCTCTGCATTCTAGTATCCTCAGAATTTTCCAAACCTGAAGCTACTTCTTTATGTGCCCAACTTCCTTCTCTTTCATTTTTTAAGAAAACTAAAATCTTGGTAAAATGTGTTACACATGCCTGACCTTTCTTAAACAGAGCATATTGGAACCATTTTTTGAATGTGGCACCATTAAAAATGCCTCTCAGGGTCATGAAGCACAGAAAGCTGTTTCATATTGCTCTATACAAATTGCCTGGCCTGTTTTGTTTGAGTCTACTTTTAAGGTTTTCCTATCCCCTTTTACCATTGAGCTGCTTCCTATCCCCACTTCTATCATCAAATGTGCATGCCTCAACAGCTCATCACCTCCTGTTTGGACTACTACAAAACCCTTCTAATTTGCTACTTTTAATTTGATAGGAAACCTAGTATTAAAACTTATTTGAACTATAATTTTTTTAAGTTACAATACAAATGAGTGAAAAGTATGAGCTTAGTGCATTAAATGTATGGAGGTGTTTTGAAATTGTTTAATGTTATATTTAAGTTGCATTCAAGTTGAAACTGTTTCCTCAATTTATTAAAACATTACAACATTTACTTTTCTAATATTGTAATTGGTTTCAAATTCTAAGCTAATAGCATTATTAGGCTGTATACAGCTGTAGTACCTACTATGATTTCACTAGAACTACACACTCAATGACACATAAAAGGTACTTCCTTCATGTCTAATTACATTCATTCTAATAGCATATGGTGAGTTAATAACAAGGTAAGAATCTATTAGATGAACTCACAAACCTAATTCCCAAAGGAGATACATATATACTATAAAGAAATTTTTATTTCAAAAATTGAGCTATCTTTCAGACTCCTTATTTTTATTTCATCTACTTTCAACTGATTATGGATTATATATTCAAATCACTAATAACTAAAATTTAGTTGATATTTACTCTATAATTAAATGTACTAGGGTTGTATATTTTAGGGGAAGGGACATAACTTTTAATATAAATATTGATGGTATTATAATTTTAATTCATTTACATCTTCTACTTACTAAGGGGGGGGGGGGACAGAAATGAGGTAAGTTAAGAAACTACAAATTAATGTGATTTTTATTTTTGTGATTATAGCAGGACCAGCTTTGGGGCTCTTAAAAAACAAAGAAGCAATGAAATCTTGCAAACACTTTTGACAAAATAACTCCAGAAGGAATGTACACATTAAAACAATAACAAAACAAGGAGTTCACAATATTGCTAGACAACAGTATTAAATGTCACTTCTAAGAATATTAATTATCACAGAAAGTTATTTCTAGCTGTTAACAGAAATCTCCTTGAAAAACCATTTTGGTATTTTCTAAAGACAAATAATGAGACATAATAATAAATAAGATACATTTCACAGTTAAATTTTATAAGATGCCCACAACAGTACCTGGTTCTGATTTCTACTGGTCCCTTTAACAGGATCACAAGTCTTAAAGGACCAACTCTCCCACTCGGTGAAGGGCAGAATCATGAGCATGCCCTTAGCAGTGGCCAGAGGGGTTTATATTACCCACATAAGAAACAGTAAAGAACTCTGACAGTGGGAGTGTTAAATATCTGAATAAATTATTTAGAGCAGTTGTCAGATCTCACTCTCTTTAATATTAGAACAGGCTCTCAGCAGCCTTGGAAAGGTTCTGAAGAAATGCTATTCAAAATCAAAACTGGATAGCTTCTTTGAAGTTCCTTCCAGACTCAGAGACTAAGAATTATACATACATCCAAGTCCAACACTACTAACACCAAACACAACTTTCTGCAAAGCAATACCTTTACTTAATAGAGGAAATTAAAAAGGTGGCTTTCTGTGAAGTTTTATGTGTTCTGCTAGAAAGCTGGGTCTTCTTTATCTGCATTCTCCTGGCTTCCATGGAACCAGAAGTTAACTGCTTTTACTTTCCAAAATTTAATTTTTAAACCAAATCCTAATTATAGCATGGACCCAAATTACTAAACTGATTTCCCTAATGAGCTACATGACCTTGGGAAGTTACTTCTTGTAAAATGAGAGGCCTTGCCCTAAGATCAGCTAGAATGCAATCTTCATGTCCTGTTCTGCACCGTACTCTCAGCCCCAGTATAGGGAAGGCATTAATGAGAGGATGATTATTGAATGAGAGGATCATTCCTGTCCGCAAACTACAAATATAAATGTAATCATTTTTCTTTTAAAAACAATTAGATTTTAATCTGTATATTAGGTTTTAATCTATATATTCCCAAACATTTTTAAGAGGACACTGAAACTAAAATTTCCTATTCAATAAATAAAGTTTTATATAATTTAAAATAAGGTATTCATTTTTCAGAAATAAAACGGGGAAATCATACAAGAACCGACAAACTTCACCCAGTTTGTTACACTTCCCTTTTCTTCATCCCCTTTAACCCATTACTGTATCTTGTCTCTTTCCTTTGAAACAAAAATAGCTGGTACAGAGAACATGCACTGGATTTGCAGTGAGAAGGCCTGAGTTCCATTCCTATCTCTTTCATTAACTGGCTCTGTAGGGCCAAGCCACTTCCCCTTTGGGGACTGCAAGACTGCATTTGTAAAACAAGATAGCTAAACTAATTATTAATTTCTAAAGTCTTCTGCTTTAAAAATCTATAATTCTCCTTTTATTCTAATTACTATTCTACTCTTAATGCCTTGATTCAGTGCTTGCCACCTCATTCCTAGACTTGCACAGTAGCCCTCAACGTATTGTATTACCTTATTTTTCCTTCTTATCCTAAAACTAGAGGCCTGGAGCACAAATTCATGCACTAGTGGGGTCCCTCCGCCTGGCCTGCGGAATTGGCCAAAACTGGCTCTCTGACATCCCCTGAGGGGTCCTGGATTGCGAGAGGGCGCAGGCCAGGCGGAGGGACCCCAGCGGTGCAAGATCGGGGCCAGGGAGGGATGCAGGAGGGCTCCAGGGAGTGTCGGGCCCATCTTGCTCAGACCCGATTGGCAGGACCCTAGCAGCAAGCTAACCTACCGGTCGGAGCATCTGCCCCCTGGTGGTCAGTGCACATCATAGCAAGCAGGTGAGTGGCCTTAGCATATCATTAGCATATTACGCTTTGATTGGTTGAACGGACGACAGGACACTTTGCATATTAGGCTTTTATTATATAGGATGAATTCAATCCTAAAACCATGAGTTAAGCAGAGTCAAAAACAGTCTTTGAAGTCAGAGAGACCCTGGTTTAAATTAAGACTCTGCCACTAACTAACCATATCTCTAAAATGGTGATATTATTAACTACCTCACTAAGGATTAAATAAACTATATACAAAGTACCTAATACAATGCCTGACATGCTGAAATACTCAACAGCAATTAGCAACTTTCCCTATTCCCCAAGATCAAAAGTTTCAGTTTCCCACTATAGCAAGGGTGACCAATAAGCTGCACAGGTGGCATGCAAGAAGACTTGTAAGAGGCAAAAACTGGGTTAAACATTCTCACCAGGTTCCTGTGTCTGCCTGTATTCTGCCAATATGCTTCTGGGTAAAGCAGCCTCGGTCACTAGCTCCTTGTGAATTCTCAAAATTCAATGGTGCAGCCTCCCCAGGCCAAACCGACAGTTCAAGAGGAAATGAAAACTGGACACAACTCCTCAAAAAGACATAGATCCTCTTGGTTTTACCTGAAAGCAAACTTCTTAGCCTATCATCATGTGAAAAGCCAGTTCCAATATTTTGTACTTAAATGTACAGGCAATACAGCTAATGTTAAAGTACCATCAAGCATTGTAATTTAACTTGGTTTTTCAATCAAAGAAAATTAAAATGTGACAAAAGAAAAAAAGGAATAAAGTTTCTCACAAAATGAGGATTTTCTCACTGAGCTTTGTAGAGTTACACAAATGCCTCAGCAAAAGCAATGGCTTTTTTATTTCAAAACTGGGTCAAAAGTGGAAGTAACAAGAAGAGGAGTAATGGGGGCTTGCTTGCAAAGAGAAGCTTATTTCTTATAAAGTGACTTAAGTACAGTCAGTTAATGATATGGAATTTTAAAAAAATTTCCAAACTAGGCCCTGGCTGGTTTGGCTCAGTGGATGGAGCATCGGCCTGCGGACTGGAGGGTGCTGGGTTCGGTTCCGGTCAAGGGCATGTGCCTTGGTTGCCTGGCACATCCCCAATGGGGGGTGTGCTGGAGGCAGCTGATCCGATGTTTCTCTCTCATGTATGTTTCTAACTAGCCCTCTCCCCTCCTCTCTGAAAAATCAATAAAATATGTTTTTTTTAAAAAATTCCAAACTAGGAATAACAATCTTACTGCCATACATTAATCAATGATACAGCTGAGTTACTGGGTAACACAGGGCACCCAATCAAGTGTATAGAAATCTGGAAACCAAAGAAATCTTGGGAAGAAACCTGGTTTTTTGAAGTGCCTTCTCTTCCAAGCTACTTAAGTCCAAGCAATTGCTGCAAAAGTATGTAATTGAAAGAATATAACACTATTTAGGGAAAAATCTTGCAGAAGGCTTAGCTTCATTAAGAATTATTCCCCACCCTAACCCCCCCCAAAAAAGAAGAATTAACCAAATTCCTATATCTGCTTAAGAACACAAACCACCAACTGAAAATGGGTTCTTCTGTGATCTGGCCCACCAGCTCTACCGGACCCTTTGAAATACACTACCCAACGAATCTGACGGAAATTCCTGCCACCGGCTGCCATGTTGCTTCTGGTTCATCATTTTTTAAACAGCAGTTAAAGTTCATCCACACTACCCCCCACCCCCACCCCGATGTTCTCTGCTCACATCCCAAATTAAACAGCCCTAATTTTCTCTACCCAGACTTGAGATTTATCATCAAAGCCGTTCACCTCGATGACTTTCCTCCTCCACTCCCATTTTATCTCCTCTGCATACAGTCCCTTTCCCAGGCCAGTTTTCCCTCATGCATGACCTTATCTACGACCAGGACTCTCCTCACCCGGTCTTGGTTCCAGCTTCATCCCCCTATTCCAGTCCCCATCATGCCCAGTCCCTCCTCAGCTACACTCCAGCCCCGGCCTCTGACCTCGACCCCCTCAGTCCAATCCCCACCGTTTTTAATACCTGACCTTATTAACGCCTGCGCCCCCCACCCCACCCCACCCCACCCACCCCGCTCCGCACCAGACCTTATTGCAGCTGTATGTCCCCCACCCCGCACTGTACACCAAGTCCTGTCACCCCGGCCTGCCCAGCCCCTCTTCCTGTCAGATCCCCTGCCCAATCTTCCTCTTTTGGGTCTTCGACTAAATGAAACCCAGACCCCACTCCTCATCCCAGCGATCCTCCCTTGGGCCTAGCACAGGGCCACTCGGGCTGGCCCATCACACTTTCTGTCCGACTCTGAACCGGGTGCGTCTCCCATTCATTCCCGGGAACCCGGTGTCACGAAATCTCGGACCCTAGCCTAGCCTACGAGTACCCCATTTCTGCCTCCCCAGACCCCGTCCTCACAGTCCAGGGTGTCTTCCCCACCTCCGAGCGGGCCTGGGACCCTCCGGCCCGTCCGCGACCCGGGCTGGCTCCGTGCGCGTGCTCAGCCCCGGAGACCCCTCCTCACCCTACCGCGCAACCCAGCCCTGCACCCCAAGCCCCCCTTCTCTAGGGGTCCCTCTCCCCACTTGACCCCAGTGCGGTGACCTGCGCCCCCGACGAGCCCGGTGCTCCACTCTCTCGGGTTCTGCGCCCCACACCTACTCCCTCCGCACGCCGCCCAGTGGGGTGTGTCCCCTCCACCCACCGGCCTCACCGCGGGGTCACGGCTCCCCTGCTCACCTCGGCGTCCACCACCTCGTGGTAGGCGGGCGGGGGGTCGAAGCCGCCGCCGCCGCCGCCGCCGCCTCCGGTGTTGCCACCGCGGGAGGGGCCGCCGTCCCCGCCGCCGTCGCCGCGCGGGCCCCCGCCGGGCCCGGGGCTGGGGCCGCCGCCGCTGTCCATGGGCTCGTAGCCGCCGTAGTCCAGGCCCGGCCGCTCGTTGGTGAGCAGCGCCACGGCCTCGTTGATGTCGTTCTTGGCCAGGCGCAGGGCCTTGCGGATGGTGGCGGGGTCCGAGAAGCCCATGCACAGCAGCGTGGTCATGTGCTGCTCCTCCTCCGACTCCATGGCGCGGGCCTCCGGGCCGCGCCGGCCGGCGGGCGGCGAAGCTGCGGGTGCCGGGCTTTGCGGGCCGCGCGAGGCTGCTTCGGCGCCGTCCCCGCGCTCCGGCGGGCCTCTGCGCTCCCGGCCTGCGCCCTCCGAGGCCGCCGGGCCGGGCTGGGTGCGGGCGTGCGCGCCGCGAGCCGAGCGAGGGCGGTGGGGCGCTCAGGCGCGGCGGCCCGGCCCAGCCCAGCGCGCCGCCATGTTGGCCTCCGCCTCCCCTCCCCTCCCCCGCCGCCGCCGCCCGCGCCTCCGCCTCCGCCCGCGGGGCCGCGCCTCCGCTCCCGGAAGTGGCCCGAGGCCCGCGGTTCACGGGAAAGGTTGGAGGTGATTTTTTTTCTTTTTTTTTTTTTCTTAAAGGAGCGAAGGGAGGGGCCAAGCCGGAAAGCGTCTCTACGGTGGAAGGGCCCCCGCGAGGCCCGGGCGGAGGCGAGGGAGGGTCCCCGGTCGTCGCCGCGCCGCTCGCTCATGTCTCCAGCAACGGGCTCCCCCGGGAGCCGGTGGGGCGGGAGCGCAGTGCACCTCGCGGCGCGGAGCGCCCGCCAAGCCCAAGCCCAAGCCCAGGATCCAGTGACCGCGGCTCCCTCCGCCTCGCACCCGCACCTCCGGAGTCCCCGCTGGACACCGCGTCCCGACACGCACCGCGTCCTGAAGGCAGTTCACTTGCCGCGACCTCCAGCCCCGCCTGAGATGCCTGGTGCAGAAGGAAATTCACCTGCCCCGCTGCCTGAAATACACCCGACGTCGACATGAGTTCATGCCCAAACCGGGCATGTCCACCCACCCGAGCTGAAATGTACCCCCACGCACACACGACCCAAGTCCCTCCATCTCTGAAATCACCTTCAACCGGTTGGAATGAAATCCCAACCTTCCCTGAGTTTTCCATCCAACACTGAGTGGCCACCAAACCTGGCTGAACTCCCCTGAGAGTCTGAAGTACATGTTACGACCTTAACTCTCAATCTCGGTGCCGTCTAGGAAAACTCCGCATCCCCCGCCCCAGCCACAGACTCTGCTCCCCACCGGAGGCTGACCCACCCACCGCACACAGCAGCCTCTGGCTCAGGGTTCCCGCTACTTCCGCCCTTGGAATCCTTGAGCAATCCTCTCCCCGTTGCTCTATTTGCTTTCTCTTGTCACCTTTAGCTTTAGAGCTCCAGGGCCCTTATCGCCAGCCCCCTTGGCTCCACCATCTAAGCTCTGGCCCTTCCTCTACCGGACACCCCCCTCAATTTCCTTTAATTCACGCTAATCAATCCTAGGTTCTTTTCTTCCCCTCTCCAAAGTCATGATGCCTTCTCCTTATCTCACTGAGTACTTGCTAACTTAGTTCATCTCACCAGCTAACCTTTTTATTTTCATCCCATCAAACCCCTCCTATTGCCAGCCCAGCCGTCACTAAAATCTCCACTATCCCAAATCTTAAATTAGGAGCAGTACTGAGAAATTTTCCCTGTCAGCAGCTTTTCCCCTGGACCATGAGCCCTTCTTGCTTGGTACTTGCTACCTATGTTTATAAACACCCAGCGATTTGATTTTCAGGGTGAACTTATCACTGTTGTTTACATTTAGATGGAGTAACTGTATTCATTGTACTGATTAAAGGCTAGGTTATAGACCAAAGACTAGGCTTCATATTCAAAGGGAGTAAAGCCTCTTAGTTTCTACGTGAAAATAAAACAAGTTCTTCTTCTTACATTTCTGGATAACAACAAAAAACCTACTAAGGAAGAATGCCTGTAATTGGATGCAGGTCACAGCATTTATATTGGAGTGAAATTTTATTGTATCATCGAGTTTTAGGGACTCAATGATGTTTTAAATATTTATCTGTGGCCTATGAAGAACAAAGGTAATCTAAATCAACCCGAGCAGCCTGTCACACATGCCACGGTATTTAATGTACTCCACACAAACAGGTACCGAGTGTGGATCAGGTGCCAGATACTGTTCTTGGCAGTGGTAACACAAACAGAAAACAAAGCAGACAAAATTTGATGATGGCAAAGTGGTGCATTCAATTTTGTCAAATGAAAAGTTAATTAAGTGACCAGATTAAGAAAAGAGCTGCAAGGGGAGAGAAAGGAACAAGTAAAGAAAAAATTGTTTGCCACTAAAATTCAAAATAGAACCCAAGGGATAACGAGACAGAGCTGACCAATTCAGATGGCACATAAAAAGACTCATCAACAGTGGCAGGTTTATAGAACATGACAGAGGAAGCTGTGCTGAGCTGAGAAGAGGAAGCAGAGAAGGAAGCAGAGAAAAACAAAGTCCGTGATAAAAATTGGAAAGGAGCCACCAAGGCTACAAGAAACAAGGAAGGCCATTTGTGAACTGGACGCTGGAGTGACTGAAAAGCCAGAGTGTCATTTGAGGATACAAGTAGAATAATCACACTTTTTTGCATGTAAGAGAGCAAGAATAAACACTCTGGAATTGGGATAGCAGGGAAGGGGAATATGGTATGACTAGTCATACTTTCACTTACATTTTTTAATTTATTTTTTGCTTTGTATTTATCTTCATTGCAGCAAAATCTTGAAAATCTTAAGAAAACAAAAACAGTAAAGCATAGTCAATTCACATTTACTCTTCCCTAGAAGCTTCTAGAAGAGAAAAAAAAATAGCTAGGTCTACAAGAAAGGTGTGATGGACTGTCTTGAAGATAAGATATGAGGGTTTTCTAATATTGATTAATAAATAATTTTAAAAATATTTAGTGTTTTGTTTTGTTTTGTTTTTTGCTTTTGAGCCAGGCTGAGGACTAGGGAGACAACTGTGAGCAAGTCATGCATGATTTCTGCCCTTTTAGAACTGACAGTCTTTGCAGGGAGATCCACAAATAAGCAGTAATCATAAAGTGTGATAGGTACTTTGACAGGGAAATTTGGGGATGTAAGGAGAAAATTTCTTGCCCTCTGTGGTATAAATTACCCTGTCTAGGAATTCTGGAAAGTTTCCAAGAGGAAATGATATTTAAACTATAACCTGACAGAAAGTAGGAAACCCAGGAAAAGAAATATGAGATGAGGGGAGCGAGTACCAAAGAATAGGAACGGCATACACAAAGACCCTGAAGTGGGGGAGAGGAAAGCAGTTTAGAGGAATGAATAGCCAGTGAAGTATGGCTTGAGTGTAGAGTACTAGAGAGGTAGTTGTGAGAAAGGAATCTAGAAAGGTAGAGAAAAGACCTGAGATGGGCACTTAAACTGTGATAAGAAGTTTGAACTTTATTCTGAGGGAATGGGAAGCCACTGAAACATTTCTAGAGGAGAGAGGTGATCGTATTTAAATTTTAGTTCGACCTACTGCAGTGTAGAGAATGGTCTAGAGGGGAGGAAGAATAAAGGTGGAGAATCCAGTTAGGAGACAAGACCAGTCAGCCTTCCTAGGTAACCACTTTGTAATGAAGAATTGAATATTTTCTAAGTAAAAATAAATCAAAGAAAGGCATAACGTATGAGTTCACTTACATGTGGAATCTATAAAACAAAGCAAATGAATAAACAAAGAAAAACAGACCCATAGATATAGACACTAATCTGATAGTTGCCAAAGAGGCTGGTTGGGGGATAGGGGAAAAAAAGAAATAAGCTTCTTTGTTTAAAGCATTTTATTTTGAAGTGATTCAGACAAGTAGAAAAAATACTATTAATAATTGAGTTTTGTTTTCTTATCCAATCTACAATATTTGTCTTTTTTTCTTGGTTTCTGGCAGTTTTACTGTAATGTGTCTAGGGGTGGTTTTCTTTTTTACTTATCTTTAATGGAGTTTGTAAAGTTTCTTGAATATGTGACTTGAAATCTTTCATTAGCTTGGAAAATCCCTGGCCGTTATTTCTTTATTTATTAACCAGAGGCCCGGTGCATGACATTCGTGCACTGGAGGGGGGGTCCCTCAGCCTGGCCTGTGCCCTCTCGTAGTCCAGGATCCCTCTGCCACCGCTGCTTCTGGCTGAGCAGTGCTCCCCCTGTGGAAGCTCACTGACCACCAGGGGGCAGCTCCTGCATTGAGCATCTGCCCCCTGGTGGTCAGTGTGTGTCATAGTGACTGGTCGTTCCACCATTTGGTCAATTTGCATATTAGGCTTTTATTATATAGGATTCTGTTTTATTCTCTCTCTCTTCTCCATTTGGGACTTTTACTATGTGAATGTGAGACTCTTTTCACTGAGTCATATCTGACGCTTATGCTTGTTTATGTATTTTTTAGTCTTTTGACTATGCTGAAGTTTGGATTTTTTTCTGTTCTACTTTACAGTTCACAAATTCTCTTTTTAGCTACATCTCATCTGCTGTTAAGTCTATCTATTGAGTTCTTAATTTCAGCTATTGCATATTTAAGCTCCATAATTTCACTCTAATTCTAAAACTTCCACATGTGAGCTGAAACTCTTTATCTTGTCATTTAATTTATTGAGCATATTAATCAGTTATTTTATAATCTGTGTCTGATAACCTCCATATCTGGATCTCTTGTGGTTGTGTTTCTATTGTCTGATTTTTCTCTTGACTACCAATCAAGTCTTATATTTTTCTAAGCATAATTTTTTTTTAAATTCTGGGCATTGTATAATGTTTAAAAACTATATAGATGACCTGAGGTTCTAGATGATGTTATCTTCCTTACAAGATGATTTATTTTAGCTTCTGGTGGACAATTGGGAGTAGGGATGATGAGCAAATTAATCCAATAAAGGATTAAGTTTCTTTTGAAACCAGACCTCAGTTTTTGTAAGGCTTGGTCTATGTTTGGTGTACCCTTACTCCTAGCAATCTTTAGGGTTCCAAAATTAATTAATTAATTAATTAATCTATTTATTTATTTATTTATTTATTTATTTATTTATCATATCTCAAACCATCCCAATACATGTGGCTTAAAACAACAATGATATATTATTTTCCACAATTCTCTAGGCTGATGGGGCAGTTCTGCTCCATTTGGTGTTGACTGGGATCACTCATAAAGCTGCATTCACCTAAGAGCTTGGCTGGGGGTGCTTTGGTGCTCTTCCACATGGCCTCTCTCTCCACATAATAGCCCCTCTTCCAGGGCTTCTCCATGTGACCTATCTCTCCATTTGGATAACCTGGACTTCCTTAAGGATGGAGTTTGGGTTCCAAGAAGGAGAATTCGAAAAGTACAAAACCTCAGGGATGAGTGCTTATCAAATCTCTTTTTGTGTACTTTTATTGTGGTACTGTTGATAAAAACAAATCACATGGCCAAGCCTAAAGCCAATGTAAAGAGTGAACACTGAGAGGCATAAATACTGGGAGGTATGGTTCATTGGGGGGCCACCAATGTAACAGATTACCATGCCAAATGAAAGCTTGGGGTGTTTACCACGGTACCTCCTCTTTCGTGGCCTTTTATCTCCAGTTTTTGTCATCACAGTTCCCTAAGGCTACCCAAAGCTCTCCTTAGCCTCTTGCCCTCTTGGTTGCTAAGAACCAGCGAATGCAGCAAAGGGAAAGGCGGTGCCGAACGATGGGCTAGCCTCTTTGTACTTTTCTTGTTCTCCTTGGAATTTGGCCCTTCAAGTTCTTGCTTGAAGAGAGCTTGAAACTTCCAAGTTTGTTTAAAAACTTTCCAGTGCCTTCAGACAGATATTTCTTCTGTTCTGCCCAGCTTGTCTAGTTGTTCTCAGTAAGAGGGATGGTCTTAAACAAGCAGAGCTGTCCTTGCTGGAATCAGAAATCCCATAGAAGGGAAGAAGATGGAGAGCATTTTGAGATAGGGGTAAAGGAGCAGGCCTTGACAGAGAAGGAGATTTTGCAAGACTAGGACGAGGTTAGCATTTTGCAGGTTCCAGGAATGCCCTGCTGCCTCACAGTGCCTCAGGAAGTAGAGGTTAAAGAGAAATGGCTGCCTGGGCCCCCAGGATTTCCAGCTTTCACAAAATCCCCCAATCTCTAGCAGGTAAGGGAAGTAGCAGAACGACCTTGACTCAGAGGACCCTAGCCTGTGCAGGCTCAGACTGTGATCTTGTCAGTGTTAACGAGTACAGACCAAGGCAGAGGGCCCTTCCTGGTGTCCTCTGCAGAAGACCCCTGCAACTTGTATAAAGCCCTCCTGTTGCAGGGGAGGGAACCTTAATTATAATGAAAATGTTCTCAGATTGACTGTGGTGATAGTTGCACACAGAAACATTATAATTTAACATCTCGATACTTTCACAAATGAGGGTTAAGGTGAGATTTAATTTGTTTCAAAAAATAAAGTAAAAAGATATTTAATGTACCAGATTTTTATGGATGCAAAGCCATACCCATCATATATGTTAAAAAAATAATAAAAATAACCACCAGAAAATTGGCATCAACAATTTGGTGTTTGTAGTTTTTTTTTTTTTTTGGGGGGGGGAGGGGGGCATAAAACAGCTTTATTGAGATGTAATTCATATACCATACAGTTCACCCATTTAAAGTGTACAGTGGTTTTTAGTATATTCATAGATATGTGTAACTATCACCACAGTCATTTTTAGAACATCTTTATCATTAAGAAAGAATGCCCATACTTTTTAACTATCCTTCTTCTTTCTCCTCATTCCCCCCAGTGTTGAGCAAACTACCACTAATCTACTTTCTGTCTCTGGAGCTTTTCCTATTCTAGAAACTTCATGTAAGTGGAATCTTATAACATGTGGTCTTTTTTGTCTGGCTTCTTTTACTTAGTATATTCTAAGTAAAAGCTTTATCTATGTTGTGTAGAATGTATCAGTACTTTATTCCATTTTATGGCTGATATTTTTAATATTTCATCATATGGACATACCACGTTTTGCTTACCCATTAATAATAGACATTTGAGTTGTTACTACCATTTGAGTATTGTGAATAATGCTACTACAACAATTTATGTGAAATTTTTTGTGTGGACATATATTTTAATCTCTCTTGGATATATACCTAAGAGTGGAACTGTTGGGTGTAATGTCAACTCTATGTTTAACTTTTTGAGGAACTGCAAATTGTTTTCAAAGTAGCCTACATTTTACATTCCCACCAGCAGCATGTGAGTGCTCTGATTCCTTCACATCTTCTCTAACACTTATTATAAGCTGATGTTTTGATTATAGCCATCCTAGTGGGTGTGAAGTGGTATCTTCTGGTTGTGATTTCCCTGCTAATGATGTTGAGCATTTGTTTATGTGCTTATTGGTCAATTATATATCTTCTTTGGAGAAATGTCTATTCAAGTCCTTTGGTCCTTTTTGAATTGAGTTATGCTTTTAAGTTGTAAGGGTTCTTTTATATTCTAGGTCCAAGTTCTTTACTAGGTGTATGATTTTGCAAATATTTTCTCCTATTCTGTGTGTTATATTTTCACTTTTTGGTAGTGTTCTTGAAGCATAAAAGTTTTAAATTTTGATGAAGTCCAGTTAATCTTTTTTTCCTTTTGTTGCTAGTGGTTTTGGTGTTATATCAAAGAAATCATTGCCAAATCCAAGGTCATGAAGTTTTTCAAATGTTTTCTTCAAAGAATTTTATTCTAGTTCTTACATTTAGGTTTTTGATCCATTTTGAGTTAGTTTTTGTGCATGGTGTGAGGTAATTTTATTCTTTTGCATTTAGCTATCCAGTGATTCCAATACTATTTTTGAAAAGACTATTCTTTCCCCCATTGAATGGTCTTGCACCCAATGTCAAAAATCAAGTAAACATAGGTTTACTTCTGAAATTTCAATTTTATTCCAATGACCTATTTGTCTACCTTTATACATATACCACACTCTTTTGATTACTGTTCCTTTGTAGTAAGTTTTAAAATAAAGTATGAGTCCTCCAACTTTGTTCTTTTTCAAGATAGCTTTGGCCATTTTGTGTCCCTTGTCTATATTTATATATTAGAATCAGCTTGTCAGTTTCTACAAGGAAATCATCTGAGATTCGGGTAGGGATTGCATTGAATCTGTAGACAAACTTGGGGAGCATAACCATCTTAAAAATATTAAGTCTTTCGATCCATGAACATGGGATGTCTTTCCATTTATTTAGAGCTTTAACTTCTTCCAGCTGTGTTTTGTAATTTTCAAAGTACAAGTCTTATACTTATTTTGCTAAATTTATTCCTAAATATTTTACTCGTGTGATGCTACTGAAAATAATTTTTAAAAATAATTTCCTTTTGCCTTAACCGGTTTGGCTCAGTGGATAGAGCGTCAGCCTGAGGACTCACGGGTCCCAGGTTCGATTCCAGTCAAGGGCATGTACCTTGGTTGCGGGCACATCACCAGTAGGGGGTGTGCAGGAGGCAGCTGATTGATGTTTCTCTATCATCGATGTTTCTAACTCTCTCTCCCTCTCCCTTCCTCTTTGTAAAAAATCAATAAAATATATTTTAAAAAATTAATTTCCTTTTTATTTTATTTATTATTTATTTACTTATTTTTGGAGAGAGAGGGGGAAGAAGAGGGAGAGAGGAACATGGATTTGAGAGTGAGACATTGATTAGCTGCCTCTTGCTCCCTACTGGGGATTGAGGCCACAAACTTTTGGTGCATGGGACGTTGCCCAACCAACTGAGCCATACTGGCCAGGGCTGAGGTTGAATTGTTTGCTTGAAAATGAATTTTATTTCCATACAATTGAATTTTATACATTGATCTTGTAACCTATAACCTTCTTAAACTTGCTTATTAAATCTAATATTCTTTTAATGTATTTCTTAGGACTTTCTATATATAAGATCACATTATCTGTGAATAGAGGTTGTTTTACTTTTTTCTTTCCAATCTGGATGTCTTCTGTTTATTTTTCTTGCCTAATTGCCCTGTTTAGATACTCTAATACTGTGTTGAATAGAGGTGACAATAGTAGCCATCTTTGTCTTATTCCCTATCTTTGGAAGAAAGCATCCAATATTTCACCATTAAGTATGATGTTTGCTGTGGGTTTTTAATGTATGGCTTTTATTATGTTGAAATAGTTGCCTTTTATTTATAGTTTATTAAGTGTTTTATCATTAAAGGGTGTTGGATTTTGTCAAATGATCTTTCTTCATCTATTTAGAATCTAAATTTTAGATGATCATGTACTATTGACATGGTGTATTGCTTCAATTGCTTTTCAGTGTTAAACCAACTTGCATTCTGGGGTAAACTGCACTTGGTCATGGTACCTAATACTTTATATGTGTTACTGGCTTCAGTTTGCTAATATGTTGTTTAAAATACAGTAGTAATATTGGAGAAAGAGAGCAATTATTTTTAGAAGAATCCAGTTTCTAATTATTTACTGCAAAAAAAAATCAGTATAAAAATGGAGAAACAGCTAGAAGAAAGAAGAAGAAAAGATAATTTTTTAAGTCCAAGTTTCCTCCCACCCCTTAGTAAAGAAAATATATTGCCAAATGGGGAGTCATTTAAAAGTCAATTGGGTCCTAGCTGATCTGGCTCAGTGGATAGAGCATTGGCCTATGGACTGAAGGGTCCCAGGTTCGATTCTGGTCAAGGGCACATGCCCAGGTTGCAGGCTCTATCCCCAGTAGGGGTGTGCAAGAGGCAGCCGATCAATGATTCTCTCTCATCATTGATGTTTCTATCTATATCTCCCTCTCCCTTCCTCTCTGAAATCAATAAAAATATATTTTTAAAAAATTAATTGGACTTGATGATTAAGGAAGAGGAAAGACTCCTATTTTTTAAGGCTGGATGATCTGAAGTCAGGGTATGACTAGAAAAGAAGATGATGACTTTGGCCTTAGATGAGTTGACATTTAACTAGGAAAGTTTATAGACTTTCCTAATCATGTCATATGCATACAATTGGAAATAAAACAGTTAAAAGCTGATAAGCATTTACAAGAAAAGGACACTGGGACTATTTAATTTGGGAAATGAAAATATTTTACAAAAAGAATTAGATGAAAGGACTCATTTACTTTTCTGATGACCTGACCTTTAACTCACCACACTCACCTATACATGACACCACATGCAAGCTGGAGAAACCGAAACTCGCTCTAGGAGAAGCGCCCCCCAAGCACACACTCCCATTTTTACACCACTGCTCCTCATTTTCATTCCCTGTTCCTGGGTAGCTAGCTGGTTCCATATTCAAGCTTTCTATATTGCTTTTAATCTGCTTGTGGCCTCTTGACTATAGTAACATGTGATTCCCCTTCCTGCGTGTTGGATATGTTTATCGCAGGTGTTTCAGATTTCGGCAATCTCACCATCCTATATTTTAAAAGAATAATATGCAAATTGACTGAACGGTGAAACGACCGGTCGCTATGACACACACTGACCACCAGGGGGCAGACGCTCAATGCAGGAGCTGCTCCTTGGTGGTCAGTGCTCTCCCACAACAGAGCACAGGGGGAGCGCCACTCAGCCACAAGCTGGGCTGACAGCTGGCAAGCGCAGCAGCCTGCCTCTGTGGCAGTGCTAAGGATGTCCAACTGCGGGGAGCGGGCCTAAGCTGTCAGTCAGACATCCCCTGAGGGCTCCTGGACTGTGAAAGGGTGTAGGCCAGGCTGAGGGGCCCTCCTCCCCTCCCCCCCCCCAAGTGCATGAATGTCGTGCACCGGGCCTCTACTTTCTAATAAAAGGCTTCCTCTGCAAGCCCACTCACCCAGAACCCTCCTGCTCAGTCTGACTCCAGAGGCTCTGCCAGGAGATAGAGATTTGGGCAATTTATTTTAATTATATTAGCAGGCTTAGTTTCTTCAAAGCCACATTTTATAAGGACTACATAGTCATAATGTAACAGCTTGTAATTCTCTGATTAATTGAAAATTCTAATCAGGAATATGTTTATCTTGATAGCAATGTTGAAAGTCAGTTGTTGAAAATAGAAAGATGGATTCCCCTGTCTTTAGCTGACAAATCAGAATTTGAGGCTTTCCGTTCCCTCGCTTCAGTTTTGTCCCAACATTGTTTAGAAGTCTGTTTCATTTCCCTGATGTTGGCTCACCAGGCGGGATTAATTTTCCAGGGTGTTGTGCTAATTATAGGGTAGTGGAGCTAATGGACTCAATCAAAATGGCAACAAGTGAAAAAGGAGCAGAACACTGGGGTTCTGCTGGGAGCAGAGCTATTTATAACTTCACAATTGTATGATGACTATTAATCAGTAAGTATTGCAGTGACCCTCAATTTTCAAAGGCATCCCCCATCATTTTCTAGTTAATCTTTCCCATCCTCTACTGGTTTTATATGAAGGGAGGAGCTGATGAATTGCTTGCCTGAAGTCATGTCTGTGGGAAAGCCAATAAATACTACACTTTAAACGTTGTGAATAATAATAAAAAATAACATATTTGTGGAGTGCTTTGCAGTTTTCAAAGGATCTTCTCCTTTGTCATTTCTTTTATACTCACTAAGTATCCCTAAGAGGGTTCCCTGTTGGTTAGTTGAGAATAACAGAAGAGAAGAGGGCTTGGTTCCCAGCTGTCTTGCTTAAATTTGAACTGAATAAGGAAGTAAAGAACCCGGCGTTGCTCGGGAGTCAGAGTCTGAATTGTTTGATCTTCACTCTCTACCTCTTTCTGTTAGGTTTTCTTGGCCTTTGAGGTTCCATGGGGCAGGTGTTCAGTCACATTAACCTTTTGTTTTACGAGGATTTCGTTTTGTTCCATCTAAACCTGAAATGTATGAACTCAAAGTTGAGATCACCCAGAGATTGCTTACGCTAGAATATTGGAATAAAACCTTAAAAAAGTGGAGCTAGTTCTAGTGACTGATGTTCCTTGTGTGTCCCCCATCTCTCCCTCTCTTTCCCCCACTTAACAGCCTGGGCCTTTCCTGGCCTTCATAGGCTCAGAGTATCCACACACCCTACATGCACTCTTCCCAGAGCCTTTCATAACCCCATAAGCACAGACTTGTACAGCTGGGTGAGTTTTTGAAGGTCGTGGAATCTAACATCATCCGCTTACAAGGAAGAAGCTGAGACTCAGGGAACTGAAGTGATTTTCCAAGTCCCACAGGTAGCAGTAGTCGGAACTGGGCTGAAAACAGCTGGAATATGGCTCCAGTAGAAAAGGAACTGGATGGTGACAGTGGAATTCTTCCTGAAGCAGTGTTTGCCACAGTACAGTTGCCGAATTAGCCACATTGAGAGCAGTTCCCAAAATGTGTTCGGAGATGCTCCTTGGTCAAGGGTTCTGTGGTCATATTACGTGGTCCAGTTGGGAATTCATGAGGCAAATTAGATCATTGGAGACTGCAAAGTCCCTTGGGGAAGAATTTTGTTTAACCAAGTATTTCTCAAATTATTTCATCTCTTTTTCAACTCAGAAAAAACTTAGTCACCGCCTGTGTAATTAGTGTTCCTTGGAACATATTGAAGAACAAATAAAAGGTACCTGTTGAAATGGGGCAGTCACAAGCAGGGTGAGAGCTTACCACTAGGTTCTTTGGTACATGTTATTTTATCTTCATAAAACTTCCAGAGTCAGTATTACCATCCTTACTTACACATGAGCTCAAAGCTCTGTTTCACGTGACAGATTGAATTCAAACTTGCTTAGGTGTAAAGGTGTGCTTATCGGTTCACATAACATTGAAACCAGGAAGGTTCTCTTTTTCCTATCTCTGCTTCCCTCTGTTTGCCAAGTCTAGTCATTCCGTCCACAGACAGATGTCCTCGTAAGAATGGAGTCATGGCTGTACACAGCTTAGGTGCATGCCCTGACCACTCTGCAGCCAGAAAGGAAAGGATGTTTGCCCTCTGAGAGATGTTGCTGGAGAGGGAGTCTGTTGGCCAGCAGGGCTCCTGTGCTCTTCTGCTGCCTAACTCTTTGGCTAAGAAAATGGGTACTGCCATTGGTTTAGACTGAGTCTCATGCCCTCTGCTATGGACGAAGAAGACATGTTTTCAAAAGAAGATCAGAAAGAGACTCAGATGAAACAAGTCAGTCGGAAATTAACCTGTCTCAGCTCACATAGCCAGTAAATGGCAGAACTGAGATTTCAACCCATGTCTCTCTGACCCCAAAGCATATATATACGTGTGTGTGTGTGTGCATTAATATATATATTAATATGTATACACACAAATTATTTGTGTGTGTATATATATTATTATGTGTATCATATTGTTTCAATAAGATACAATCTCCGGTCTTAAGGAATAAATAGTCTGGTTGGAAAGATGCATATCCCTGTAGTAAGAGTGGTGAGAGATATGTGTGCAGTGTGTGCAGTGGGCATTCAGAGAATGGAGAGATCATATCATGATCATATCATAATCTTCAGAGACAGGATCCTAATTCTTTTGGGTTATGGGCATCTTTGAAGATCTAGGAACCCTGTGAACTCCTTATCCCCCAAACACACTCACACACACACACACACACACACACACACACACACACACACCATTTTTGCATGCATTTCTAAGCATACATTTTAAAGGTGTTCATGGTTCTCCAAGGTACTTAAGAATTTGAGTTACGAATTACTGCTTCGAAATGTAGTTTTCTAGAAGAAGCGGTTCAAAGATCTAGCCTTGCTGTAAAATATTGGTATTGCCAGCAGCAAACTTATCAACCTCAGATTTGAGTCTTTCATTATTAGTAAGGAGGGCTCAGGAAGCCCAAGTCAGAGCCATGGAGACAGAGAAAAGGCTCAGAAAGGAGTGTGCTCCGTGGAATAAACTTTGGGACACATTAATAAACAAAGGTACTCATTAAAATGGGGGCAATTGCAAGGAAAGGTGGGAGCTGTCCTTTGAAGGTAACTACTATTTTTATCATAAATAATAGAATTATAACCATCTAGTTTGACAATAAAGAAACATGGAAAGGGCAAAGAGATTTACCCTAAGACATACAACTAACTGCAGACTATCTTAACTGAACTAACCAGGATTCACTTGGTGCTTTTGTCCAGTGCTCTTTCTTCATTCCATGTCACCACATAATAACACCATAAATAGGGAAGAGGATGAATATAAATAGTAGTATTCATGTATTGTAAGACTCATCTCACTTTATTATAACTTGTTTTAACTGCTTTCTTTTCTCCACCACACTGTAAACTCCATGAGAGCAGAACCTGTGTCTGCTTAATAATTCACTGGTACATCCCCAGCACCTAGCTCATAGTAGACACTCAATAACACCTCCCTCCTCTGAATGACTGAAGAATGAACAGCAGGAATTCCACTGCTCAAAACAGAATACACCCTCTGCCAGCATCCTGCCCTTGCTTTTCTCTCTTGGCATTGTCTGTAGCTTAGCAGTCATTCTGACTCATGCCAGGGAGACCGCCACCTTCCATACATAACAAAAGCCCAGGAACTTCTAACTCCTGGTTGACGGGTTGATTGAGCCCTGGAAGTGGAGTCCTTTTCTCCATTTCCCTCTGGATTCTCATTGGGAAAGGCAGACTTCTGGCCTGCCCGCAAGAGGATCAGCACACACAGAGAAAGCACCACTTCCTCCTCCTCCAGAGTGGATGCCACCACCCAGCCCCAAGGGACAGAAACGTTCTCTTAATCTCTTTGAAACCTAGGCCAACTTTGATAAAAGGGAGTATTCCTAGTGTTTAGTGTTTGTTAGTCAAACCAAGTATCCTTATGCCCTTGGCAGGAGGTAGGTATGGATGCTATGCTATGAATGGTAGTATAGTTATTAGACAGTTTGTGTCTAATTTACCCAAAAGGAATGTCTATGTGATGTACTTTTAATTTACTAAAGAAGGACAAGTGTTCAAACCTTTGCAAGTTTACAATGAAATTAAATTTTCAAGGTCCACATAGCTGCAGCTATCAAATCTTCCTTTAAAACATGAAGTCTGACTAGCTGTGATAAATCATACATTTTTACAAATGTCATCTCTCGTACTGTTGTTATTAAACTTAAAGATACTAAAGTGTGAAAACCACCCAGCACTGTGCTTGGCATATCAGTTGCCTTTCCTCTTATTCCCTTTCCAGCTGTTAGGGTAATGGAAGCCAGAACAGATGAAATTCCTATGTGTATGGGCTAGGGCTGGTTTTGGCTGTAAATAACAGATAATTAAACATAAGAGCTTAAGGAAATAGCCTTTTCCCCCACACAACATTAAGTCCAACAGAATCTGCTGGGTTATTTAAATCAAGGGGCCTGTTAAATCCACGGTCAAGAGAGCTTCAATTCTCTTGGCCTTTTCCTCATGCATATTGCCCTCAAAATGGGTGCTGTAGCTCCGACATCATATTCATATCTGAGATAGTAAAGAAGGGCAAGAGGCCCATCCAGTCCTTTTATCAGGAAGGCAAAAAGCTTTTCCAGACCACTATCTATCTGCTCATGTCTCACTGGGCACTCACCCTCAAGGGAAGCTGAGAAAATGAGTGCTTAGCTTTTCCAGCCTTCATAGAGGAGGCAGACACCCTCTACTGTAGTGCCACACTGAAGCTTTCACGACGACCCTCGACCCTTGACTGTTCTGCAGAGCTGGGAAAGGAAGTTAGGTGTCAGTTAGCAAGATTCAACCTTGCTTTCTCCTCTCTGTCTAACTAAAGACCCAATTTAACATAGTTGAATCTCATCTGAAACATATATGGGTCCATTTAGCTGCATAGGCAGTGAGGTGATGGAGCTGGCTTCTACCATCTCCCGAGAGCCAATTGTTCAATTTTTAGGAATATTGTGAGCCAGCTAGCTGATAGATTTAGTCATATTAAAATTGAATTTTTGAATTTATATTTAAATAAGTTACATTGAAAAATTTAATAAATACTTAAAACTCATTACTTCCTCACGTTTCACAGCATTTTATTACTAACTATTCTCTTGGGCTTATTTATTTCTACTGTATCTGTCCATGGTATTTAAAAAATGTGCTACTGTGCATTTCTTCCCATCTCTGTGTTTAGTAACAGCATGTTGATAGTTTAAATTGGCTCTGGTAGGAGTATTGGCAAATGCCACAATTTTTTCAAGAACGAGTCAGTTGTTAAATATTTACCAGCACACCACTATGCAGAGAGGATGGAAATGTATATATATTTGAGTCAAGTAAGTAGGCATTTCAAAACAATTTTCAGAGCCCTTCGAGAGATAAAACATACAAAGAGATGGTTTCCTGTGTTTTAAACCAATATAATAAAAATGCATTCAATAGGTTGCTTTCTTTTTGCAGAGATGCAAAGAAAGTGTAATTTCCTCAGCTCCTGATACTTAAGAGTCATCCCCAGACAATACTGTTCTCTTTCATAGCCACTATCATCAGTGATAAGCACTCACTACTATTGGTTAGATTCTGAGTTTAACCGGGCAACATCAAATATGGTCTCTATTTTCAAGGGGCTTGTGATTAAACTGGAATAGTCACAGAAAGAAAAAAAAAAAAAAGGAGAGAGCAATTTATTCTGGAAGTTTCATGCATTCTCTTCATAGTACTTATCTTGGTTTATATACTTGAGGCCCGGTGCACGGGATTCAGGCACTGGTGGGGGCGTGGCCTGCGGGGATCGGCCCGCTGTGGGAGTGCAGCTCATCCCAGTCTGCTGAGTGGCTGCTCCCTGGTCCGGCATCTTCCATGGAGCCGGAACACTTGCTTTTCCAGGGGACCCGGTCAGGGTCAGGGCCGGGGCCCAGGGACAATAGCACTGAGAGGTAGCAGGGTAGGCCTCAGTCCCATAGCCGCCACGAACCCACCTTCTAGCCTCGAATCTGCCTCCCAGCCTCCGGGGTCAGCTCTGCAAGCCCGGTGGTGGTGCTGCATGGTGTCCAGCGGAGGGTGTCAGAGGAGGCAGCAGGGAGCGAGGAGGAGGAGCCTGGTGCAAGGAGGCAAGGATTGCAGCCCGGGTTCCTGCCGTTGGCCCGGGGTTCGCAGTGGGAGCAGCCGCTCATCCTGGTCAGCCAAGTGGCACTGACCACAAGGGGGGAGCTCCTGTGTTGAGCGTCTGCCCCCAGTGGTCAGTGCATGTCATGGTGACTGGTCAACCCGTTGTTCTGGCCGTTCTGCCATTCAGTCGCTGGGCTTTTATTATATAGAATATCTATAACTAGATATATATGTATAAATAATGTACATATGCAATATGTAAATGTATTATGTGTATATACACAAATACATATACTACACACACACACATTCTTGTGTGAATCTTCATTTAATGATGTGTCCTTCACTAGGCTGTATGTTTTGTTAGGGAAGGCAATTGCATTTCTTTTGTTTGCAGCTGCGTTTCTGTATCTGCACAGTGCCTGGAAGATAGTAGGCACTCAACTAATGCTTGTTGAATGCATAGGTGAATGAATGAAATGAAAGGAGTAGAATGGACAATAAGAGCTGTGAGGTGAAATGAAAGAACACTTATCAATGACTAGAGGATGGAAAAGCTTTAAGGAGGTGCTAGGACTTGAGTAGAATCTTGAAGAAAGGGTAGGACATAAATGAGGTATGGCTTACTAATAATAATTGTAGCTGTGATTGTATAATAGCCACTCTAGAAAATAGCAGTTTCTTTTAAAAACTAGAAAAGCACTTACCATACAATGCAGCAATTGCACTTCTGGGCATTTATTCCAGAGAAATGAACACTCAAAATACCTCCCAAAACTGGAAACAGCCCAGATGTTCTTCAATGAGTGATATCTGGTACATCTATACTGTGGAATACTACTCCATAATAAAAAGGAAAAAATGATCGACACAAGCAACAAACTGGATGGATCTGAAAGTAATTATACTTAGTGAAAAAAAACACAACAATTTCAAATGATTACATGCTGTATGATTCTATTTATATAATACTAGAGGCCCGGTGCATGAAATTCATGTACTCGGTGGTGGTGGGGGTGGATCCCTCAGCCCCGCCTGTGCCCTGATGTCGTCCAGAACCCCTTGGGGAATGTCCAGCTGATGGCTTAGTCCTGCTTCTAACCATCTGTGAGCCTGGCTTCTGGCTGAGCGGTGCTCCCCTTGTGGGAGCACACTGACCACCAGGGGGCAGCTCCTACGTTGAGCATCTGCCCCCTGGTGGTCAGTGCACATCATAGTGACTGGTCATTCTGCCGTTTGGTCAATTTGCATATTAACCTTTTATTATATAGGATTCCTGAAATGTTGTAATTGTAGAAATGGAAAACAGATTAGTAGATACCAGGGACTCAGGCTTGTGGGGAGGGAGGAGGATTGGCTACATTACATTGTGGTGGTGGTTATGCAAAGCCACACATATCATAAAATTGCCATGAACTATAGACCCATACATGCACACACAAGTGAGTACATATATAACTGGTGAACCCTGGATGAGCTCTGGGGATCATATCAATCAATGTCAGTGCTAGGGTGTTGATATGGTACTTTAGTAATGTAAGATGCTAACATTGAGTGAGGGCAGGTAAAAAGTTTGTGAGACCTGTCTGTACATTTTTGTGCAACTTCCTGTGAATGTATAATTATTTCAAAATGAAAAAATATTTAAATGCATAAATCAGATCTTTTACTTAAAATTATTAGATTTCTCATCACAATTAGAAGAAAATCCAAGTACCTCACTTTATGTCATTTGCTCCTTGCCTATCTCTCTCTGACCTCACCTCTCTATCTTATTAATTAAGCAGAAGCCACACAAATCTCCCCTTGTACGCATTGTGCTCTTTCTCACCTCTGAGATGTGTCACTTGCTGTTTCCTTCCTGAAAAGCTCCTCACATATCTCATCCACATGTCTTGTCATCATTCAGCCTCGCCTCAATGACCCTTCCTCAGGGAAGCTGCCTTTTGCCCCCTGTCTAAAGCATCCCCCTCTACTCTGTTACCCTCTATGTCATCACACAGTTCACCTTCTTCCTAGCACCAGCCAACATTTGAATTTACCTTTCATCCTTGTTCATCAACTCTCTCCCTCCAGCAGAATGTAAACTCCATTAGCACTGGGACCGCACTGACTTACTCATAGCATTATCTCTAGTGGCTTAGACAGTGCCTGGTGCTCGACTCCAAGGGAAACCCCACCCCTCCATACACTCACAATAAGTAGCATCTGTCTTCCCCCCTTAGGTTCTGAACAATTTCAAGAAACATAATAAAAGGGTAAAGATAGAGTGACATTATCACCTTTATTACTGATAGGAGCTATTTGGAAGTGTAGTCAGGCAATGGAATCCTAACTGGTTATGGACTTAGGCAGCCTTACCCATTGGGTCCCAGTCAGCTCTGCACTGGATTGGCCCCTCCTTCTCCAACACCTGGAACACAGGTGCATGCTAAATATTTTGTGAAATAAAGAGGGAAGAAATAAAGGCTGTGATGAATTCCTGATTCCTCTTTCCTATTAGGTTTGGAAAGGAGGCACAGAGATAGGCCTGCTGATCCAAGGGTACAGGGCTCAGCTGGGAAAGATGGTGCGGAAGGTTAGAGACACAGGGAGGAGCCAGCCTGCAGAGACTCTCAAATGCCAGGCCAAGGTGAAGTTGGGGGTGGCCACACACCTTTTTATACACCTCCACCTGCTCCCTCACCTCGGTGCTATTTTCATCATTTGGGAGAGGTGTGAGTGATCACTTTTTCTATGACTAAGCTCACTTTGGTACTCACACAGGCACACTATTAAGCAATCTATCAGCCTAATGGAGTTTTTGTCTTTACCACAACTGTCTTGTTTTGAAAATAATAACAGCAACATCTAACATGCCTACTTGTTAGCTACTGTAAGGTGCCGTGTTAATCAGAAGGGGAATTGAAAAAATAGAAGAAAATCTGTGAGTTACAAATCACCACCACAGCATTTCCTTTCATGGAAAAATGGAAGTTTTTGGGAGACAAATAGATATGATGTCTGGAGCAGTCTGGCTATAGCAATGAATAAAAGACAAAGCAAAGTAATGGTCAGCAGAATCAGAGGACAGGTATATGGATTAGGTGGAACAGGTGATCAACAAAAGTATGAGGGATAAACAGCACCCCTAAGTCTAACAATCTTAAAAAAGAAAACTGTTCTGCTGAAATGATGTCTCTCTTCTGAACCACCTCCACAACCAAATGATCATATTGACCCATTGTTGCTAAACACATACATCAAGCTTTCTCTTCACTGTTTCCCTAATATCCTATCTAATAAAGAGGGAATATGCAAATTGACCATCACACCGTCACAAATATGGTGGCGCCCACAGTGGATGTGGGGTTTCCATAACACAAGATGGCTGCACCCACAGTGGAGGCTGAGTTCCCATAACGAGCCTTAACAAGCAATCAGCAGGGACCTGAAGCTGCGCCCCCACCTGGTGGGGCTTGACAGGGGACCTCAGGCCTCACCTCCTGCCCAGCAGGGCTTGATGGGGGACCTCAAGGTGCACCCCCCTGCCCTGGTGCTGGGCCGGGAGACCTCAGGCTGCTCCCCCTGCACTGGGCTGTGGGACCTCAGGCCGCGCCCCCTACCCTGGTGCCAGGGGACCTGAGGCTGTGCCCCCCGCCCAGCACTGGGCCAGGGGACCTGAGACTGCACCCCCCACCCAGCAGGGCTTGATGGGGGACCTGAGGCTGCACCCCCCACCCAGCAGGGCTTGATGGGGGACCACAGGCGGACCACAAGGCGTTGGGCCAGGTGACCTCGGGCCACGCTCCCCGCCTGGCAGGGTTTGATGGAGGATCTCAGACCGTGCCACCCTGTCCAGTGGGGCTTGATGGGGGACCTCAGGCTGCGACCCTTGCCCAATGGGGCTTAAAGAGGGACCTGAGGCCATGCCCCCCGCCCCAGCGCCAGGCCAGGGAACCTCAGGCTGCGCCCCCCGCCTGGTGGGGCTTGATGGGGGATCTCAAGGCACGTCACCTGCCCTGGCCTGGGCCAGAGGACCTAAGGCCATGATTCCCACCCTGGCACCAGGCCGGGGGACCTGAGGCTTCACCCCCTGCCTGGCGGGGCTTAATGGGGGTGGGGCCAGCCGGGTCTGGGTCTTGCATGATTTCGAGGAGCACACAGGTGGGTGGAGCTTGACTCTGGGTCCCACGGCATGCCCCAGACTCTGACAGGAGGAAGATTTTCATATACATGTTACTAATTTTCTTTCATCTCTGACACTTCTATTATAGAGAAAGGGCAAATAGCAATATTAAAATATTTTGTCTAATTAATTCCCTTTTAATATGCACGAATTTCGTGCACCGGGCCACTAGTGTGTGTGTGTGTGTGTGTGTGTGTGTGTGTGTGTGTGTGTGGCCCGGTGCACGAAATTGGTGCACATTAAAAGGGAATTAATTGGATGAAATATTTTAATATTGCTATTTGCCCTTTCTCTATAATAGAAGTGTCAGAGATGAAAGAAAATTAGTAACATGTATATGAAAATCTTCCTCCTGTCAGAGTCTGGGGCGTGCCGTGGGACCCAGAGTCAAGCTCCACCCACCTGTGTGCTTCTCGAAATCATGCAAGACCCAGACCCAGCTGTCCCCACCCCCATTAAGCCCCGCCAGGCAGGGGGTGAAGCCTCAGGCACACACACACACACACACACACACACACACACACACACACACACTAGTGGCCCGATGCACGAAATTCGTGCACATTAAAAGGGAATTAATTAGATACACACATACACATACACTGATACACACACACAATACATACACACATACACATACACACATACACATACACACACACACAATACATACACACATACACATACACTGATATACACATACACATACACTGATACACACACACAATACACACACACATACACATACACACACACACATACACTGAGTGGCCAGGTTATTATGATCTCTGAATGCATAATAATCTGGCCACTCAGTGTATATCCTATATAATAAAAGGCTAATATGCAAATTGTCCCCTTGACCAGGAGTTCTGCCAGCAGGCAGGCCGGCCAACTGCCCATGTCCCCTCCCCCTGGCCAGGCTGGCCGGACTCCACCCATGCACAAATTCATACACCGGGCCTCTAATATATATATATACTGAATGGCCAAATTATTATGCATTCAGAGATCATAATAATCTGGACACTCAGTGTATATATCAGATTAAGCCCACCTGCATGTCATACTTTGTCAACTGCTTCAGTGTGTGTGTGTGTGAAAGAGAGAGAGAGAGTGAGAGAGAGAGAGAGAGAGAGAGAGAGAGAGAGGCTGGGAGAATAGAAGACCGAGAGGTTGCTATATAGAAACCAGATACACTATTGTGGCATCATTGTGGGCTGCTGAAGAGCTGTCACAGCCACTCACTGCTTGGTGCACTCGTTTTTCTCCTTGCTCTCCTGTGGAAGAAGAGCCCCAGCGTCCCAGAGTAGCATGAAGGGAGGGAAAGAAAAGCCAACCCCAGGTTTTTACTTACTTCAGACTTTTACTTAATGCCTATTTATAGAAACCAATTCACTGAAAATCCACAGACTGCTCCGTGATAGTCAATGCTGCTTAGTGTTGCAGGAAAAAATGCCCCCAAACTAAATCAACTAACATTTGAAAGTGTCTTTCAGTCTGAAATTTACCCACATTGGTGAAAAACACAAGGGACAGCCTATAACCCACAAGAAAATATTTTGAGACGGATTTTGAGAACCCATCTCGGTAAGGTAGGAAGATGGAACCCTGGTTGGCAGGTATTTAATCTCTTCTCATGTATTTTCATTGTTGGACTCTTATTGCCATATACTTAGCCTGTTGCCCTTTCCTTAGGGGAACAACGTCTGCCAGGTTGTGGCAGGAAGCACACTCAGTCACATAGAAATGGGAAGAGAATTGGAAGAAGGGAGATTTACGGAGGTGAGGGCAGGGTAAGGAAAACACAGGGCAGTTGAGGCCTCCCAGTACTAGCCACAGGGGGAAGCTTCTGCCATCCCTCAGGTCCTGTGGGAGCTGGATTTGTGAAGGAGGGCTCCTGGTAAGGGCTGAGGTCGTAGAGCGACACAACCGTTACCAGAACCATGTGCAGAGCGCAGAGTGATGGGGGGAAACATGTTGACCTCATCCTCCTCTAGCCTTCGATCTCCTTCCAGTGCCTCCCATGAGCCAAATCCAAGACACCCAGGACAAGGGAGCCCAAGGGATATGGCCCACAGCAGCTAGCTCTTTGGGACACAGCATTCAGGAGGACCACGAGCATACTTGGGGCAGCAAAATGAGTAAGCTTGCCAATTAATATCAGTGCCCCTGCTGTTCCAGGTGAAAGAAAAATCTGACTCAGCAGATTCCCGCTGGATAGCACCATTCAGGAGAGTATTTTTTTTTTTTTTAATTAAGATTTTGGAATTGGTTAAAGGACATTTTGTTTTTTGTTCAAATACATTTTAGATTAAGATTTAAACATGTAAAAATGTTGTTAGAGGATAAGACATATTTTCTGCATTGTGTAAAATATTTTTTAAATTGAAAATCATGTGATATTTTACAAGAAGTTCTGCAACAATTGTGTTTTCTGTTGAAAGTAAAAATTCCAGTTCAGATCACCTCTGTAATCTTTTAAATTTCAGACTGACATTCCCAGTATTTTCATAACCTCACACATTTTGATAAAATACTGATCACCACTTTATATCCAAAAAGGCAAATACTATATGAGAATAGAATAATTTTCAGTAATTATTTTAAATACTTGTACGTCTTAAAAAGTGGGTGAGAAACTTTGTGAGTTGTTTTTTTTTTCTCATAAAGAACGATGAAATTGTCCGGTCCTGGGCTGTTCCAGGAATGAAAGAGGAAGAAGAGATGACATACTGTAGGCTGACCTCCAAGGGCAGCAGGAGGTCCAGATTGCAAGCAACTGGATCAGGCCTGTTCCTGCCAAAACATTGCTCCATTTTGCAAGGAATTGAGGCAAAGTTTGATTTAAGAGGCTGGATTCTCTGAGAAATTGTCTTGGCCAAAAAAGAGCTGACTTGGTTCATCAGGTTGCCCATCCTTGAGGACAAGCCTTGCGGCATCTTTTTCTCGGGTTGCCCCACGCAGAGCCTGACAGACACTTATTACTGTCACTGTGCTGATCAGAAGTAATAATGCTGAGAGTGAAGACAGGAATCACCTTGCCATTAGGTCTAGCTGTGTGGATGAAGGTACAGTTGATCTGGGTGGGTAAGATTGCATGGGAGGTGAAAAGTACCTTCTGAACTCCACTGTTCTCATTCAGAGGCCTTATTTCTATCTTGTTTTTGTTGTTATCTATTCATTCATTCATTCATTCATTCAATAAGTACTTATTGAATGCAGTGAGTTAGGCAGGGTCACCATATTGCCCAACCATAGCAATATCATATTATTGGCCTAGGGGTATAAATCTGAGTAAAATGCAGAATGTACAATGTATAATGTACAAAATTAGGAATATATAATGAGTGGGAAAGACAGATGGTAAGTCACATTGCCACATTGGGAGGACTGCAACAGACACAAATCAAGTGCTGGTGACAGAGGCTAGAGCAGTTAACTTTGCCTGGGGTGGTGTAATGACACTAGGAAGTCCCACAGTATCTATTACTTGAATTAAGTCATCAAACACTCATATAAAAGTATTAATATTTCCTGGGAGGTGGGTGATGTTAAATTTACCCATTCACAATTTTCAGATCAATTTTATAGAAAATAGCTACCACCCTCTTTCTTCCCATGTATGCTTCTCTTCAGCATCTCATTCAGCTCAAGCCCCTGCATCCTATGGACTGCTCTCTGGAGCCCACTTCCCTCGTCATTTCATGTCTCCCCTCCCCCTGCATAGTAAAACGTCCCCAAAGGACCGTCTTTTCCCTCTCTCATGGTTTTCTCATCTCTCAGCTCACTTCATTCTGGCTTCCACTCCCATTATGCAGTCAAAATGATTCTCACTAAAATTAATGATGGCCTCCATGCTGCTTGAGCCACTTAGCGACGTTTCAATCCTCAGTGTACTCGGCCTCTCAGCAACGTTTGAGCCTATGGACACCAGCTCCCTTCCTAACTTGGCATTGGTGAAACATTCTCCTGGTTTTCCTCCCCCTTCTTCAGTTACTCCTTCTGAATAATGTTGCTGGATTACCCTCCTCTATCTGATCTTTAAATGTTATAATTCCTAAAGGCTTTTTCTTAAGCCTCTTTTTCTTGTTCCTCTGTATGCTCTCCCCAAGTGAGCTCATCTGTGCTCATGGCTTCAATGATTATCTATATCTTTAGTCCAATGTTCTCTCCTGAGAGTCATATCCATATAGTTTGACATTTTTCCATTGGAATGTCTAAAAGGCACCTAAAATGCTATTTAAAACCAAATGCATGGTGTCCCATCTCAAATCTGGCCTTTCTGCAGTGTCTACTCTGGAGAATAACTCCACTACATTTCTATTCAGAAATGTAGCATCATTCTTAACATTTTCTCTTCAATCTTCCAAACACCAAGCCCTGTTGATTTTATTGGATCTCTCCAGTCTGATCATATCTCTCCTTTCCAGTGTAATATCCTAACTCTAAGCTGCCATCGCTTCTCCCTTGAACTATGGCAACTGCCTGCTAATTTGTTTGTATATGTTCACTCTTCCCTCTTCTTTAATTCATTCTCCATAGGACAGCTACAGCCATCTTTTCACAATCCAGCTGACCATGTCACTCCTCTGCTTAAAATCATTCAGTGGCTGCCTGCTGCCCTGAGCAAAATCCTTAATAAGGCAGATGGGTGCTCAATGACCAGGCTCTGCCCTCCCACATTTTAGCCCAGCTCTTTTCCTTCTTCCCCTGGCTGGACACGTTGGCTTTCCTTCCGTTGTTCCTACTTTTGTGCTTCTGCTTCAGGACCTAGAATTCTCCTTCCCCTCTTCTCATCCAATTAGCTTAATCAACTTCAGCTCAAATGTTACTTCCTCAGAGTGTCATTCTTGAACTCTAGAGAAGGCGCTCAGTTGCGTGCTGTCATAACGGCCTATACTTTTCTTTTTTAGCTATTGTCATAGTTTGTAATTATATGCTTATTTGATTGTAATTTTATGGTTATTTGATTCTTATCTGTCTTCCCCTTGATGCTGTAATATTCATGATATACAAATCCATTTCTGTTTTCCTTACCCAATGCCTAGTGCTGTGTAGTGTCAGGCACATAGGAGGTATGGGAGGGGGTGAGAGGATGGATGAAAAGGGTAGAGAGATTAAGAAGCTACAAAAGAGTCATGGGGATGTAAAGTACAGCATAGGGAAAAAAGTCAATAATCCTATCTAATAAAAGAGTAATATGCAAATTGACTGTACCTCTGCTACACCCACAAGCCATGCCCACAAGCCAATCAGGAGCGAATATGCAAATAAACCCAACCAAGATGGCTGCAGCCACAGAGAGCAGGAGGGAGGCTTGGGTTTCCCTGGCAATGGAGGAAGCCAAGCTTTCTGCCTGCCCTTGATGGCCCAGGCCTCCATTCTATGCTACAAAGTTTCAATTATAGAAGATAAATAAATCCCAACAAAAATGGCAGTAGCCACGGAACTGGAGAGAGCAGGAGGCTAGGGCTGCCCCCGGCGATGGAGGAAGCCACGCTTCTGCAGCCCTGGCCTGTCTTGGCCTCCGCTTAAGGCTACAAAGTTTCAATTATAGAAGATAAATAAATCCCAACCGAAATGGCTGCTGCCATGGAGCGAGCAGAAGGCTTGGCTCCGCTCAGGGCTACAAAGTTTCAATTGAGGAAGATAAATAAATTCCTGATACCAGGGCCTCCACTTGGGTCGCCGGGGGGGGGGGGGCATGGCCAGTCTGCAAACCATACAGGCCCCACACCCCAAGGGAACCCCCACTCTGATCCGGGACACCCTTCAGGACAAACCAGCTGGCCCCCACCCATGCACCAGGCCTCTATCCTATCTAATAAAAGAGTGATATGCAGATTGACCATCACTCCAACACACAAGATGGCTGCCCCCATGTGGTCAAAATCCTGCCTCCATGTGGACACAAGATGGCCACCACAAGATGGCCAGCAGGGGAGGGCAGTTGGGACGGACCAAGCCTGCAAGGGAGGGCAGTTGGGGACGATCAAGCCTGCAGGGGAGGGCAGTTGGGGACGATCGAGCCTGCAGGGGAGGGCAGTTAGGGGTGACCAGGTCCACAGAGGAGGGAAGTTGGGGGTGACTGGGCCTGCAGGGTAGGGCAGTTGGGGGGGACCCAGGCCTGAAGGGGAGAGCAGTTGGTGGTGGGGGGGGGGGGGACCAGGCCTGCAGGGGAGGGCAGTTAGGGGCAAACAGGCTGGCAGAGGAGCAGTTAGGCATCAATCAGGCTGTCAGGGGAGTAATTAGGTGGTGATCAGGCTGGCAGGCAGAAGCGGTTAGAGGTAATCAGGAAGGCAAGCAGGCGAGCAGTTGGGAACCAGCAGTCCTGGATTGGAGAGGGTGCAGGCTGGGCTGAGAGACAACCCCCCGTCCCCCCATGCACAAATTTTGTGCACCGGGCCTCTAGTATTGTAATAACTCTGGTGCCAGGTGGGGATCACTTTCTAAATTATGTAATTGTCTTCTGTGCTGTACATCTGAAACAGATATCCTATATAATAAAGAGGTAATATGCAAATTGACCATCACTACAACAAACAAGATGGCCGCCCCATGTGGACACAAGATGGCCACCACAAGATGGCCAGCAGGGGAGGGCAGTTGTGGGTGAACAGGCCTGCAGGGGAGGGCAGTTAGAGGTTACTGGGCCAGCAGAGGAGGGCAGTTGGGGATAACCAGGCCTGCAGGGGAGGGCAGTTGGGGGGAATCAGGCCTGCAGGGGAGGGAAGTTGGGGGTGACCAGGCTGGCAGGGGAGGGAAGTTAAGGGCAATCAGGCCAGCAGGAGAGCAATTAGGCATTGATCAGGCTGGCAGGGGAGTGTTTAGGGCAGGGGTCCTCAAACTTTTTAAACAGGGGGCCAGTTCACTGTCCCTCAGACCGTTGGAGGGCCGGACTATAGTTTAAAAAAAACTATGAACAAATTCCTATGCACACTGCACATATCTTATTTTGAAGTAAAATAACAAAACGGCAAAAACACCCGCATGTGGCCCGTGGGCCATAGTTTGAGGACGCCTGGTTTAGGGGGTTATGAGGCTGGCAGGCAGAAGTGGTTAGGGGCAATCAGGCAGGCAGGCAGGCTAGCGGTTGAAAGCCAGTCATCCTGGATTGTGAGAGGGGTCCCATATTGGAGAGGGCGCAGGCTGGGCTGAGGGACATACCCTCCCCCGCCCCCCGTGCACAAATTTCATGTACCAGGCGTCTAGTAAAATAATATGAATGTCAGTTGTAATTAAAAAATAATTTTTAAAAATTTCACCTAAAAATATTTTTTTGGAAGAAAGAAGCCTAAAGAGACTTTGTAATCTGAAAAGGCCCAGAGGGAAAGTGACTGAAGATAGTAGGTTACAACATTTGGAATGACTTGGGAAAGATTGGGAAAATCTGTGTGTGGGCCATGACAGTGTTGACTCCTGGGCAGGAGAGAACGGCAGGCTGTGTCAGGGACAGAGGTCACAGACACCCTCTCTGTGCTGCTGCAGGTGGTGCCATGTCGGGGAAAGTGCACTACACTGTGTCAGGGCACCTGCTTTCAAGGCCTAGGTTTGCTGTGAATGAGCTGTGTGTTTTCCCCTCTCATTCATAATATCATCTGTAAGATAACAGGGTTGGATTATTATAGCAGTCAGGGTTCTTAGTTGCAAAAAAACAAATATTGCCTCCGGGCAATTTGAACAAAAAATGAACTGATTGAAAGTGTTTTGGCTGGCTCACAGGATTACCAGGAAGCCGGAAGAACCAAACTTAGAGAACTGGCAAGAACAAGTAAGATGGCACAGACAAGACCCAGGCCAGAACCTCAGCAGGGCCACGTTCCCTCGAGGCCACCGCAGCCTTTGTGCCATTGAATGCTGAGTGCCACAGCTCCCGCCGCTGCTAGGAACGGGCACTGGACACCCCGGTTGGCACCACTGGCCGTGCTGCCCTTAAAAACTGGATGTGGCTGCCTTTGCTGCTACCCTTGGAAGGAATGCTTCACTCTACCTGCTTCTCTGCATCATCAACTTCTGACACAAAAACCTGAGCAGATGCATCTGACACCCCCAGCTCAGTCATCTGTTAGAGCCCTAGCTGCAAGGGGAAACTGGAAGAGCAGAGCTCCCTGGAGAGGGAGACAGGCTCTGTTAAACAGCAACACTCTTAAAATGGAGCGTTTCCCCATTGTAGGAATCAGAGGGTTCAGATCCAGGGCAGCCAGTCAACCTCAGATGTCAGTAGTAGGCAGTCTCCAAGGGCCCCTGAATGCTGGCAATCCATGTGTCCACCAGCAAAATGAGAATGGGTACAGTTATCACTTCAACCCCCTTTCCACGAACACTGCACCTTACAAAAGCCACAACATCATCGCTTTGTCACAGACACTCTGTTCGTATTACAAGTCCTTCTTTCCAGGTACTCGGGAGACATACTCTGCATGTCCTTGCGTTACATGTTAATTTGAGCCGCTGAAGCCAGCCTGTTTTCCCTGGCTCCACAGCCCTAAAAATAGGGCATTATTGAATGGCCTAATAACCTGTTCAGAGCCCTCAGAGTGCAGCAGGCCCCTGGGTTGATTCATATTTTTAGCGGGCAGATGCTCTTTCTATCAGAATATCTATTTTTAAACTTGCCAAATGTCAATTCTCTCTCAACTGCCGATTCTCATTCTCAAAGACATGCTGGTGTGTTTGTTTTGTTTTGTTTTTTGTTTTTTTTTCCTGGCAGACCTCACTCTGCAATGTAAAAGGCATGCTTCAGTCATTAATGGGTCTTTTTGGACAGAAGTAATACTGATCTTCTTGTCCATACTTTCTTCTTTTCATTTGACTCAGAGCTAAGAGAATCGGTGAGGAAGGAATTCTGGAAGTAAGGGGCCCAGGATCTTGGAGTGATTTGTGTCCCTTCTTTTGGTGCAGTTTCCACGATTATCTGCTTCCGTAGGCAAGTAGCTTGCATTCAAAGTAACCAAGCTGTGGGGGCGAAGCAAGCTTTATAATATCATTCAGTGTGAGTAGCTGATTCCGGCTTAATTTGCTACTACTCCAAGGTCACGTAGAGGTGTGAACATAAAGTAATGTGACCGATGCTTTAAAAGCCACCAAGATCTTACACATCTGAGTGAATGTGAAACTTCTCAAAGAGCCCCTTTGGAAGGCACTGTATTTGATCTGACAATCTTTTTGCTTAAAGCAATTTTTGGAATACCTTTTTCAGAACTCCCTTCCCAGGTGTGGATCGGGCCCTGCAATGTCCTCTGTGCTGGCAGCCCTATGTGCTTGGGGAGCATGGGGTATAACTCAGGAAAAGATGCTGGCCCCCTCTCACAGTGGGTGTGGGGAGGCAAAATGTAGTCGCAGTGAGCTGACCTGAGTTTTGAAGTAAGACATTTGAGTTCAGATCCCTTCTCTCCCACTTACAAGCTCAGTCAAACTGCTCAATGCCTCAGAGCATCACACCCTTTGTGTATAAAATGCAGGAAACCCCACCTTCCGCTTGTGGGATTGTTGTGAAGATTAAATGTATTTAACGTGTACAGAGCTCTGGCACCTGGTAAAAATTCAGTCAGTGCTAACACCCTCCTCCACTCCACAATGCTTCTAACACACTCTGTCCTGGCCACAGGAAGCCGCTTTGCTCTTTTGCTTTTAAGCCCTCTGTGTCTTTACTGATGTTCTGTATCTTGTTGCCCCCTCCCATCTTTACTCGCCCTTCCTCTATCTCTGTGTGTCCAAATCCTGTTTCTCCTTTAAGGTCTGGCTCAAACAAAAATAATACTAGTGAGCAGAGAGTTTAACCAATTTGCTCAAGGTCTCATAACTTTCATGTAAGTGGTTGAGCCAGACTCTGGACCAGGCCATCAGAGGCTAGTGTCTACACTCTACAGCAAGCATGTCAAACTCATGGCCCACAGGCCACATGTGGTCCACAATGAATATTTTTGTGGCCCAACCAATGTAACAGTAAATAAGTTTTATTATTATTATTATTTAAAGTATTACATATGTCTCCTTTTTCCCCAATTGACCCCCCCCCGCCACTTCCACCCCCAAGATGAGCCCCCATCACCCCAATGTCCGTGTCCATTGGTTATGCTAATATGCATGCATACAAGTCCTTTGGTTGATCTCTTACCTGCCCCCCTCCACTGCCTTCTCTCTAAGGTTAGACAGTCTGTTCGGTGTGTAAGAAACATTTTAATAAAAATTTCATAACTTCATTTTTACAATATTCTGTTATACATAATTATTAATAACCAGAGGCCCTGTGCATGAAATTTGTGCATGGAGGGGTGTCCCTCAGCCCAGCCTGCACCCTCTCCAATCTGGGACCCCTTGGGGGATGTCCGACTGCCAGTTTAAACCTGCAGTCGAATATCCCTTTCATACTCTGGGACTGCTGGCTCCTAACCGCTCAACTGCCTGCCTGCCTGATTGCCCCTAACTGCTTCTGCCTGCCAGCCTGATCGCCCCCTAACTGCTTCCCTGCCGGCCTGATTGATGCCTAACTGCTCTCCTGTTGGCCCGATTGCCCCCAACTGCCCTTCCCTGACGACCTGGTCAATCCCAGCTGCCCTCCTCTGTAGGCGTGGTTGCCCCAACTGCCCTCCCCTGCAGGCCTGATCGCCCCCAACTGCCCTCCCCTGCAGACCTGGTTGCCCCAACTGCCCTCTCCTGCCAGCCATCTTATGGTGGTCATCTTGTAACGACATCATGCGATGCCACCTAGGCTTTTATTATATAGGATGAATTACAACGTTCTATAATGACTGATTATTAAATTGAAGCTTTTGTGTTTTTTTTTGTGGCCCACATAAACTTAACCTTGTTTATTTGGCCCATGTTAGCTTTAGAGTTTGACATGCTTGCTCTACAGTGTCTCAACTACAGCATTAGACTACGTTATAACTACATGTATACAAGCTTCTTCTTCCTCCTCCTCCTTCTCCTCCTCCTCCTCCTCCTCCTCCTCTTCCTCCTCCTTCTTCTCCTCCTCCTCCTCCTCCTTGTTTTGTTAATCCTCACCTGAGGATATTTTTCCATTGATCTTTTAGACAGAGTGGAAGAGAGAGGGAAAGACAGAGAGAAACATTGATATGAGAGAGACACATCGATTGGTTGCCTTGTGCACGCGCCCGGACCAGGACCAGGGCCCGGGCCAGGGAGAAGCCTGCAACCAAGATGCATGCCATTGATTGGAACTGAACCCAGGACTGTTTGATCTGCAGGCCTATGCTCTATCCACTGAACCAAACCGGCTAGGACGCTTCTCGCACCTTCTCCATGAAGCTTTCCAGATCCTTCTTCTGCCTTTGAATTCTATATACTCCATTTACAAATCTTTTCTAATGACACATGATCTTTCCACATGATCATTTGGTTAGTAGTCTTATTGCCTTACTAAACTGAACACTGAATACATGTCATTTCCCCCATATTAGTTTTCTTAGTATCTTGCATAATTTTTGCAGGTGCTTAAGAATATTTGCCAAGTGACTTGTTTAAAATGCAAAATTGAAATGTTAAAATTGTTTAAAAATGCAAATCTGATCATGACTCTCCTCTGCATAAAATGTTCTATTTACTTTCAGATAAAAACGAAAATCCTCAGCACAGCCGGAAGGTCCTACGTGACCTTATGTTTTCTTCCCAAATTCCCTTACCACACTAGCCTCACCGCACACCACTCTCCTCTGAGCTCTCCGCTGTCCAGCTGGTAGGGATTTCTGTCCACTCTTCTATCCACCTCACACTCTCGGAGCCTTTTCACTAGCTTTTCCTCTACCCGAAAGGCTGGGTTCTGCTTCCCCACCTTGACCTTGGCTCTGTCATGACCATTCTGATGAACTGCCTTATTACATTGCCTCATTGTGGGCATGTGGGGGAAATACCCCTTTGTCCTGCTTGGGAATGGATGTGTTACATGCAGGCCAGGCCTGCCTGGCCCTGTGAGAGGGAGCCCACCTGGTGGCCCTAGCTCTCCCCACTCTCCCTGTAGGAAAGCCAGGTTTATTGACACTTGGGGATTTAGGCCTGGCCTCTGCGGGGATTTCTGGGGCAACAAAGGCCGCTTGTCCAATCCAGCTCATCCAGTCATGGAGGAGGAGAGCTCTGACTTCATGCCAGAGATTGATCCTGGCAGTGACATTTCCTGAAGGGAATTGTACCCTTCATCTCCCCTTGGTTCATACATTCTGACTGCCAGCAGGCCTGGCTCCAAGCCATCTTGGCAAAGAGGAGTTTTTGTAGCCTGATTGGTTTAATTATGTTTTCTTCCCAAATTCCTATCCTGGGGCAGAAATAGTCTCCAAACAGCTTTTGTATCCTGGGGGATAGGATGGGGAAACCATACAGGGGAGGAAAAAGATTAGCGCAAGGACACCTCCACTGGAATAGGTTCGTTCCTCATTTTATAGTCATGTAATTTTTATAATAATAGGTCACATATATTAAACATTTACCAGGTCCCAGGTTCTGTACTAGAAAATTGTACATAAATTAGCTCATTTAATTTTCTTGATTATAGCACTTTGAGTAAGATTCGTGTATTATTCCCACTTTATAGATTAGAAAGCTGAGGCTTGAGGAGGTTAAGAAACTTGCCCAATGTCAAGAAATAGCAGAGATGGGCTTATAGCTGAAGACAGGGGAGCCCTTGCTGAAATTTTTGCCTTGGGAATGAGAATAGCAAACCACACTCCGGTTTCCTGTGCAGGGATCCAGTAAAGATGAATTATCCAAGTAGCAGCTTCTACAGAGATCCAAGCATGACCCAGGCTCTTCCCCAAGTGCCCCCATGTCAATGATGACTTTGTAGATGCTTATTCCAGTCACTCGGATGCAGCCTGCCGTAAAGGCGAGAACATGGGCTTTGGAGTCACATAGACCTGGTTTTGAAACTGAACTCAGCCTCTTCTTTCTGTGCAGGCAATACAGCTTACATAAGCTCCCTGTGACTCAGTTTTCTAATCCTTGAAGTGGTGGTGGTGACTCATAACTCATAGGGCTGTGAATATTAGGTCAGAAAACATAACCTTCTTGCTCCTGGCAGGTAGATAGCGACAAATAAATGGTAGCTATTTAGATGGCACTGCTATAAAGGGAAGCCCCAAATATTATTGTTATTAGCTGTTAAATTCTACTGTTAACATTTGTGCTAAGGTATGCATCTCTGGGAGGCCCAATTAAAAAGAAATATGCCTTAAAGGGAAAACACAGTAAACTAACACCAATCTAAATGATTGTCCTAATTAATGATTAAGCTATTTATTGTGCAAGCTGGAAAGTAAAATGATAACTTGTAAAAAAAACTTAACCCGGTAACATTAACAACAGCTGCCTCCATTTAATTAGGATCTATTATGGGTTTGATGTCTTTTATTTTATTGTTAATCCTGGTGACTGTGCTGTGGGATGGTATTATTATCACTTGATTTATGAGGCTTAGGAGGAGATTAAGCACCATGTCGGAGGCCACCTGAGAGTAAGTGGTTGGGGAAAGACTTCAAGTATAGCTTAACTTCAATAACCAGACTTTCACCATTAGGCCTTTCTACACTTTGGGCCTGGCCGTCCCACTTTTGGGAAAAAATCCTAAGTAAATAAAGAAAAGAAGGTCAGTCATTGAAACAAAAAACCAAAAAATATTTATAACTTATATTCATCACATAGCCATATGCCCCCAAATTGGAAGGGAGAGAGGTACCACCCATGAGCAATGTACCAGACTCCAAAAGATGAATACGTGAATTGTGTCAAGAGAGAACCTCTGAAACCATATTTAGTAAAAAGGATGGAATGCAAAATAGTACCCAAAGAGTATATATATATATATACTTTGCAAAGTTAGAGAAAACGGATTCATGTCTACCGATAAGCATCAGAAGTGTTTGGAGTTATGCAAATGATAGTATATGAAGCTTCTTTATATTTTTTAGCAGAGCAGTTGAAATATTGTATTTATTTTAAAAGAAAAAAAAGAATATTGAACCAAGTTTTTAACAAAAGGAGATAGATTTTTTTAAAACAAAAACAAAACTAACAAAACAAAACATACACACAAAAAACTAGATTTAAATGGTAAAATCCTCGCAGGACATTTGGTCCTGTCCAAAGTGTCCACAAAGACATTTGGTCCACACCCAAATGTTCTGTCCAAAATGTTTGGGCAGGACCCAGTGTCTGCTAATTGGTAATACTAGCTTCTGGAAAACACTAACACAAAAAAATCATTGCTATCTTGAGAGAGATTTACTGACTACTGTGTTTCCTCACCTGGAATTTGAGGACTCACAGCAATAGAGGGGCTCCAAATCTGTGCTATAATCCACAAAACATGATGGAAATTGTGTATTTTACCTGCGTGTTAGTTTACTTGGCAATAGTTAAAGATATAAGAGCTTGGGCTCTGTTATCAGATCACCCGAGTCTGAATCCCAGCTTTGTGACCTACTTGCTCAGTGATACTGGGCAAGCTAATTTCTTTGGCTTTCTTGTCTGTAAGGTGTGGTTAATAATAATGTCTGCCTCAGTGCGTCACTGCCAGGCACATGGTGAGATTTCTGTACACATTAGCTATTCTTAAACTCAAAAGCTTCTTTGCTTTGACCTGAAGTTGTATCAGTTCAGCAGTGATTCTGGTATCTCAAGCAAATCTGCAGTCTTACTTGACAATTGTACAAGTTTCTGGTTGCCAAAATATGGGAAAATTGATGAACCGTGAGTAATTGTAGTTTGGTCAATAATATCTTTCAAAATGTGGATACGAGGAGGAAGAGAGGAGAGAAGTGATAGGGATCCTTGGTGATGAAATCTCAGGATGATACACAAGATAGTTACATGTTGACAAGGACAAGGAGAAGGGGAGGCCTAGCAGAGTGCAGAGGTGGAAGCTGCAGCCACCACAGGCTTCCGCTAGAATCAGCTAGAGAGGGCCACGTTCTGTTGAGGCCTGGCCCTTCCTGAAGACAGATTGTTGTCCTCTGGTCTCTAGGCTGTAGATGGATTGTGGATTGTGACACCTGAATCCAAACCAGGACCTGCAGAGGTGAAAATGTGTTTCAGAAGGGGATTGTGCAACTTAGATACCAGCTGGGGCTCTCCAGCCCTGGAAAGTGTAGGTAACCTTGACCTAAGCTTGAATTCCATGACCTATGTATGACATTACAAGACCTCCATATGCTTTCTCTCTGGTTCTGACCTCTTCCTCTACTTACTGCTTTGTACTAGCCCAAGTCAATGCAGAGGCAAAGCCCAGCCCTTGCATCAAATTCCAGAAACAATCCACACACACCGATCCTTTCATAAACTCAGCAATGGTACTGAAAATGGCCAGGGGCAGATGGTACAGCTTAGAATGACATCCTAGACACAGAGCCTTCTGCCTCCACCCAGTTTCATTTCCTCCATTTTTCTGGTTTCTTTCTGGTCCACATATACATTCCTCTTCCATCTCACATGAGGAAGACAAACCAACCCCAACCCTAGCACTTATCATTGTATTTTGCCAACAGAGATTATGTTTACTCATCTTAAGAGGAATTTCAATCACAATGTTTTCTCCTTCATATTACAGTTATGAGTACTAGGCCAATACAGCACTTGTGACTATCATTTTATGCAAAAGGAGTGCTTATAAAAATAGGTAATTACAAAAAAATGTAAAAATGTGCCCTGACCGGTTTGGCTCAGTGGATAGAGCGTCAGCCTACGGACTCAAGGGTCCCAGATTCGATTCCGGTCAAGGGCATGTACCTTGGTTGTGGGCACATCCCCAATAGGAGGTGTGCAAAGAGGCAGCTGATCGATGTTTCTCTCCCATCGATGTTTCAAGCTCTCTATCCCTCTCCCTTCCTCTCTGTAAAAAATCAATAAAATATATTTTTTAAAAATGTAAAAATGCTTATAAACAGGGGTCTATCAGTAGAGTTTTGCCAAATTAGAATCCTACTGTTGGCAAAGAGCTGGGACTAATGGGAAGACGGTGGGGAGCCACTGAAGAATCTTAGTAGGAGATGTATGCCATTAGACTTAAGAAGGTCACTCTAGTAGCCCTAGGGGATGTGAAAAGGTCACTCTAGTAGCCCTAGCGAGTCAAAAGTGGATGCAAGGAAACCACAGACAGGAGACAGGGAGTACTATGATAAGGCATTATTGTTGGCAGTGGAATGAATGGGGAAATGGATTCAGGAGGTTGAGCTCTCAGAAGTTAGTGGCCAATAGATGTGAGAAGCAGGGAGAAGGTCAAGAATTAGGTGACCCACTTGGTCTGGTTCGCCTGGAACTTTACCAGCTTTAAAACACAGCCCTATGCCCTGGGAACCTCCTTAGCCCAAGGAACTTGGGATGGTTGGCATCTCCTGGGCTTTACCTGGGAGAGGAGGAGTTTGGCACTGGCAGTTATTGAGAGAAGGACACAGCAGGAGGTTAGTGGATGATGCAATGGAAGGGGAGGTAGTGTTTGGTGATAATGGAATATTGAATATCATGTATTTGAGATGCTTGTGAGATATTCAAGTCAAGATAACAGCCTGGTGGTCAGATGAAATGTCAAACAGGGAGAAAGTCTTGATAGTAATAAACCAGCAATCACAACCTCCTCCCAACAAAACACCATTCTGAAGACACATTGCACTTTTGGTCTCATTTGATCCTCACCGAAACCCTATGAGGTGGGAATTTTTAAAAATTTATTTTTTTATTTATTTCAGAGAGGAAGGGGGAGAGAGAGAGAGAGAGAGAGAGAGAGAGAGAGAGAGAGGGAAACCTCAATGATGAGAGAGAATCATTGATCAGCTGTCTCCTACACACTCTACACTGGGGATCGAGCCTGCAACCCGGGCATGTGCCCTGACCAGGAATCAAACCATGACCTACTGGTTCATAGGTCAACGCTCAACCACTGAGCCACACTGGCCAGGCTGAGGTGGGAATTATTAATCCCTATTTAACAGTTGAGGAAAATAAGGCACAGAGAAGATAAAAAAAAACAAAAAAACAAAACCTGTTCAAGGTCAAAAGTAACAAAGCTAGTTAGTGGGGGTGCCGGGGCAAACATCTCTAGCTAAAGATGTTCTTTAAAATATATTTTATAATAGAAAAACATCAGAAACACTCAAAGTAGGAGGCAAATAGGTAGGTAAGTTAAGGTACACTTATACAACTAAATGAATGACCAATACAAACAGTGGTAAATCACAGTTGTGGCCTGCCGGGAGCTTCTTGCTCAGTGGCAGAGACAGGCAGGGATGACGTTTTGCTGGAATGCAGTACGTGGGTTGGTGGTGGTCCATACAGCAGGCTGCTCAGGCAGAGCGGAGCTCCACTCGGCGTGGCAGTTGAGGGACAGAGGCTGTCATACAGACTTCCCGAAGGAAAAAGCAGCTGAACCAAGAGGGAAGGCGGGAGAGGAAGGCTGTAGCAGAGAAAGCCGTCTGCATTGACAACTAGCGTGCACAGGAAACTCCAAGCAAGTGAATGACCAGAAGAGCAAGTCTGAGGCGGGGAGCGGGAGCTGCGGAGGCGGGGAGGAGACAGGGGCTAGGCAAGGGCCACTCTGACCTGCTCAGGCCTCTGGGCCACTGACTCCTGAGTGAAGGGTTTTTAAGCAAGAGTGCATTTTGTTGGTTGGCTTGTTTTTAGGATGGATGGGAGGAACTTGAGCAAGTGCATAGGCGTGTTGAAAATAGAGGTGAGAGCGAGACTGAATGCTGGAGAGAATACGGTATGTATCTCAAGGGCTTGGGCCTCTAGGGAGCAGGAGCTGATGGGGTAACAAGGAAAAGGGCCCAGGAAAGAAGAAGTATCTGGGTGCAGATGTAAATTCTCTTGCAATTGGAGGAAAAAGCTCAGGGGTGCACACATTGTTGCCTCTGTTTTCTCAAAAAAGTTGTTCAAAGAATGTGTGTTAGAGGCTAGGCAATGATGGGAATAAGAGGGAGAGCCAACTACAAGTCAGACGCCTATCAAACTCCAGGTCGGCTGACGGGAGCCCACAAACCAGTCTGCCTGTGCCATTTCTCCAGCAGAGCCAGACCGTGGGTGCAGGACCCAAGGAGGCCCATTGAGGCGGGCGAGGGAGGAGCGCGAGGTGCTGAGGAGGTGGAGAAGAGCCTCTTTCAGGCCAACCAGCTCTGGGCTGAGCTTGGGGAGCAAGGAAGGAAGAGAAAGGGGGCTGCTAGATCAGGAGATCATGGAGGAATCAATGGCAAAGGACTTATGGTTAGGCCCATATTCCCCCCGTACCAGAAGGGCCTGCAATGGCATTACTAGCAAAAGCAATTTTCCTTTTCTGGGCCCGGTTTCCCGACGGAACACTAGGCGATTCTCCAGTTCTAACTGCGTATGATTGTGCAGGTGTGTCCCATCCTCTTGGGCGGCTGGGTGAGACGTTTTCAGCACCTTCTGTATTGGAGCTGCTGGGCTGGTATGAATCATTTCCTGCTCAGAAGGCGCTAACCTTGGGGTTGGCAATGAGATGTGAGATTTCAGTGCCTCAGGACCATGGGCCAAGCAATGGTTCCAGTTGCCATTGACCAAAAGTTCACATTCAGGTTACTTTGCCTCAGGGGTCTCAGTAAATATTAACCAACGTACTGGATGACCTTGGACAAGCTTCTGAAACCACTCACCACTTGCTTTACTCAACCATCAAGGAAAAACGAGTAGTTACATACTCAGAGTGACCACAAACAAACAAACAAACAAAAAACAACAACCATGACTCAGAATGATTGGGGGAACAGAGGTACAAACAGAAATGTTTATTCCTGAAAAAGCCGATGCCTGAGGTTGGGATTCCTGGAAGCAGAGCCTGAGATGAGAAGTGGAGAGAAGGAAGTGGTCCAGGGCAGGGGAGAGAGACTGAGCAGGAGCGTGGGCCCCAGACTACTCCAGGGGGGAGGGGTGTGGGGGAAGGAAGGGAGGAGGGGGAGGGAAGCTCGTAGCACAGATTGTGCCACAGGGTTAGTCTCATAGCAGAGGAAGGGAGTGGGCCTTTTGTGCCCAAATGCCAGTCAGTTATTGGCTGAGGTTTGTGAACAGGTGGAGTGGAGGAGGGAATGATGCTGTCTCTCTGGTGTGTTCTTGTTTGGTCCAGGGAAATTCTGTCTAGAAGAGGGAGGCAGCAGTTAGTCAGCAATACCCATGTTCACTGGGTAGGAAAAGAGGTACCAGCAGGAGCCACTATATCCACCCTAGAAATAATGAACAGAAGTTGTATCTTCAGGGCTAGGAAGGATGGAAATTATGTGTAGGTAGTTAAAAAAGAAAAAGAAAGAAAGAAATGGTAGCCCTGCCACCCATAGAGAATTAAAAGACTTGAAGGTCACAGATATCAATGCATGAAGATTACTCATCATTTTGGTGACAAAGCATTAGAGCTGCTCTCACCCCTCCCAAACATATTTATTAAATTTCGCACTGCCAACAAAGAATTTACATCCTTAATATATAAAGAACTCCTACAAATCAATAAAAATTAAGACCCTGATTGTTATATAGGTGAAGGATATTAACCAACAATCCACTGAGAGGGAAATATAAACAGCTAACAGACATTTAAAAAATCATTCAGCCTTGCTGATCATCAAAGAAACACAAAGGAAAGGAATATATACATTTTTTAAAATATATTTTAGTGACTTTTTACAGAGAGGAAAGGAGAGGGACAGAGAGCTAGAAACATCGATGAGAGAGAAACATCGACCAGCTGCCTCTTGCACACCCTCTACCGGGGATGTGCCCGCAACCAATGTACATGCCCTTGACCGGAATCGAACCTGGGACCTTTCAGTCCGCAGACCGACGCTCTATCCACTGAGCCAAACCGGTTTCGGCTATATACATTTTTATCTACCAAATTACAAAGACTTTAAAATTAGAGCACACAAAGCCAGCAAAAATAGATATTCTCTACACAGCTGGTGGGCATGTAGATTAGCCCAGCTATTCTTAGAAAATAATTTTGTAGTATGTTTCAAGACTTAGAAATGTTTGCACTCTTTGATTTGTGCTTCTAAGAATCAGCTGGGCTAATTTAAATTATCATGGAAAGAATAGAGAAATTGCTATGCATTGGTGCTGAGTGCATTGATATAATTTATTTCATTTAACCTATACAATTTCCTTATGAGGTGGGTACTTTCATAAAATCTCTGTACAGGAGAGGAAACTGAGGCTTAAGGAAATGAAATAAAGCTTACTTACTGTGAGGAAGTGGGGAAACTGGAATTATCTGACTCTGGTGTATGGGCCCTTAATAACTTATTCTATGGACTCACTAAAACAAGGGTCCAAAAAGAAGGTGAAAAGTTAGCCTTTTTGCAAAAAATAATTAAATTGGGCAAACTGTTTCTTGCTCCACTGATCAGAGAACCTCAGCAGCATTCGGATTTCTAATTAAGTCAGACGGATTTAATTAGCGTTCCTGGGGCTACCACCTCATCCTTTGGAAAATTTTGTGATGAGTTTTATATAAAAACATAAAACAATCTTAGGCTCCTCTGTGCAAAATGGTGAAGCCAGCAACTGAGTTTGGCATCTTCCTGGGTTATAATAGCAGTTATAAATAGGGTTTATAACAACAACCCGTTACTAGAGAGGGCAATTACGTATATTTGTTTACTTGTCTCTCTCCCAAAACTGTGATTCTATAATGGCAGGGGTCACGTCTGTCTCATTCATTGAAATAACCTTAGAAGGTGAGGATGGACTATGGGCAGGCATCCAGCAGGGCCTGCCAAGCTCTCAGGTGCGGACAGGAAGTCATGGCACACGGAAGGTCATTACTGTGGTGTTGATGACATCTGGGTTGTTTCTAATTTTTGACTATTACAAGTAAAGCTGCTAAAAAACATGTGTATATAGGTTTTTACATGAGCACAAATTTTCATTTTTCTAGACTAAATGCCCAGGCTTGCTACTCCTGGTTCATATGATAGTTTCATGTTTAATTTTAAAAGAAATGGCTAAACTGTTTTCCAGAGTGAATGTACTATTTTACATTCTGACCGACATTGTGTGAAGTGAGCCAGTTTCTCCAAGTCTTTACCAGCATTTGGTGTTATCACTATTTTTTTTATTTTAGCATTCAAATAGATTTGAAGAAATAGCTCACTGTGCTTTTAATTTGCATCTCATAGCTAATGATGTTCATTATCTTTTCATATGCTTATTTATATTTTCACTAGAGGCCCAGTGCATGAAATTCATGCAGGGGGGGGGGGGGCGGGGGGCGGGGTTTCCTCAGCCCAGCCTGCACCCTCTCCAATCTGGAACATCCCTCTCACAATCCAGGACTGCTGGCTCCCAACAGATCACCTGCCTGCCTGCCTGATTGCCCCTAACCGCTTCTGCCTGCCATCCTGTTCACCCCCTAACCACTCCTCTGCCAGCCTGATTGACAACTAACTGTTCCCCTGCCAGCCCGATTGTCCCTAACTGCCCTCCCCTGCAGGCCTGGTCCCCCCAACTGTCCTCCCCAGCAGGCCTGGTCACCCCCAACTGCCCTCCCCTGCAGGTCTGGTCCCCCCAACTGTCCTCCCCAGCAGGCCTGGTCACCCCCAACTGCCCTCCCTTGCAGGCCTGGTTGCCCCCAACTGTCCTTCCCTGTAGGCCTGGTCGCCCCCAACTGTCCTTCCCTGCAGGCCTGGTCGCCCCCAACTGTCCTTCCCTGCAGGCCTGGTCGCCCCAACTGCCCTCCCTTGTAGGCCTGGTCCCTCCCTACTGCCTTCCCTTGCAGTCCTGGTTGCCCCCAACTGCCCTCCCCTGCTGGCCTGATTGCCCACAACTGCCCTCCCCTGATGGCCATCTTGTGGCGGCCATCTTGTGTCCACATGGGGGTGGCCATCTTGTGTGTTGGAATAATGGTCAATTTGCATATTACCTCTTTATTATATGGGATATGCTTATTATATCCTCTTATATGAAATATTCAGTGGACTATTTCTACATATCTTTTTAAAAAATATATTTTATTGATTTTTTTACAGAGAGGAATGGAGAGGGATAGAGAGTTAGAAACATCAATGAGAGAGAAACATGGATCAGCTGTCTCCTGAACACCCCCTACTGGGGATGTGCCTGAAACCAAGGTACATGTCCTTGACTGGAATTGAACTTGGGACTCTTCAGTCCGCAGGCTGACACTCTATCCACTGAGCCAAACTGGTCAGAGCTCTACATATCTTTTTGCCACTACTTTTGCCTTGGATTTTTGAGCATTGTTTGCATATTCTAGCCCTTTGTGAGATATGTGGTTCAAACATTTTCTCCCAGTCTGGAGTTTGTCTTTTCATCTTCTTCACAGGGTCTTTCACAAAGCAGACGTTTTTTAAATTGATAAGGTACATTTATCCATTTTTTTCTTTTATGAATCTTGAAGATTTTCTCCTATGTTCTGCCACCCCAAGTTTTATAGCTTAACGTTTTACATTAAAATCTGCAATCTACTTATGAGTTAATTTTTGTATAAATTTTTGAGACTTGGGTTCATTCCCCCACCACCTTTGGATGCTTAATTACTCTAGCACCATGGGTTGAAAAGACTATTTTTTCTCCGTGGATGACTTTGGCATTTGGGTGTATTTATATGCGTCTATTTTGGGGTTCTTTATTTTGTTCCATTGATCTCTGCCAATACCACACAGTCTTGATTATTGTAGCTATAAAATAAATCAGTAGTCTGATTCCTCCCTTATTATTCTATTTTTAAAAATTTTAGTTTTTCTAGTTCCTTTGCTTTTCCATACAAATTTTAGAATTAAACTTCTCTAAATTTACAAAAAGTCTTAAATAAGAATCATAATAAATCTATAGATCAATTTGTGAAGAACTGACATCTTTATGTCTTTCAATTCATGAACACTGTGTCTTTCATTAGTTTTCTTTCATCATCATTTTTAATGATCAGAATGCAAGTCTTAGGCATGTTTTGTTAGATTTAAACCTAAATGTTTCATTTTTTGAGTGATTATAAATAGAATTATATTTTAAACTTGCTAGTTTATACAAATATATATGATTTTTGTATATTTTCTTATGTTTTATGACCTTTCTGAACTCACATTTTAGTTCTAGTTTTAAAAAGTCTTTTGGTTGCCCAAACCGGTTTTGCTCAGTGGATAGAGCATCAGCCTGCAGACTGAAGGGTCCCAAGTTCGATTCCGGTCAAGGGCATGTACCTTGGTTGCGGGCACATCCCCAGTAGGGTGTGTGCAAGAGTCAGCTAATCGATGTTTTTCTCTCATTGATGTTTCTAACTCTCTGTCCCTCTCCCTTCCTCTCTGTAAAAAAATCAATAAAATATATTTTAAAAAATAAAAATAAAAATAAAAAGTCTTTTGGGGGCTCCTTGAGATTTTCTACATAGACAATTATGTCACCTGTGAATGGCAACAGTTTGCTTCTTGCTTTTCTATCTATAAGCCTTTTATTCCCCCCCCTCCCCTTATTACACTGGCTAAAACTTTCAGCATGATCCTATATAATAAAAACCTAATATTCTAAGTGTCTGGTTGTCTGGTCAGCCATTCCACCAATCAAAGTGTAACATGCTAATGATATGATAAAGCCACTCAACCACTTGCTATGATGTGCACTGACCACCAGGGGGCAGACACTCTGACTGGTAAGTTAGCTTGGTGCTAGGGTCCAGCTGATCAGGACTGAGCAAGATGTGCTGGACACACCCTGGAGCCTTCCCGTTGTCCCTCCTTGGTTGGCCAACCTCCCGTGTCCCTCCCCAGCACCCATCATGCACTGGTGGGGTCCCTTGGCCTGACCTGCACCCTCTCACAATCCGAGACCCCTTAGGGGAGCCAGTTTCGGCCCGATCCCGCAGGCCAGGCCTATGACCCCACTGGTGCACGAATTCGTGCACTGGGCCTCTAGTGTTGAATAAGAGTGGTAAGAGTGCATCCTTTCACCATTAAATATAATGTTGGCTTCAGCTGTCTTAAGTTTCTCTTGTTATGAAGTTTTCTTCCATTCCTAGTTTTCTGAGAGGGTATCCTTTGTTTGTTTGTTTTTTATCATGAAGGAATGTTGAATTTTGTCAAAATATTTTTTTCTTGATTGATATTATCATGTGATTTTTCTTCTTTAGCCTAACAAAGTAGATTTTTGAGTATTGAACCAACCTTGTATTTCTAGAATAAATTTACTTGGTCATGGTATATAATTCTTTTTTATATGTTACTAAATTATATTTACTAATAATTTGTTAAGGATTTTTACATCTGTATTCATGATGAATATTAGTGTGTAGTTTTCTTTCTTTTTTTGGTATTGTCTTTGTCTGGTTTTGGTATCTGGGTAATATTTGCTTCATAAAATGAATGGAAAGGTGTTCCATACTCTTCCATTTTCCAGAAGAAATTGTGTAGAACTACTGTTAAATTCTTCTTTATACGTTTGTTAGAATTGTCCAGTGAAAACATCTGGGTCTGGATAGTTGCTTTTGGAGAGTTTAAAATATATGCAATTTCATTAGTAGATAAAATTTTGGAGACTAAAAATATTGGTAGTTGTTAAAGATTCAGGGGCAGGAAGGGAAGGACAAATAGGTAGCACACAGAGAGATTTTAGGGCAGTGGGACGATTCTGATACTGTAGTGGTGAACACATGTCATTATATGTTGGTCAAAACCCACCAAATGTACAACACTAACATGAAACTTCATATAATCTACAGAGTTTAGGTGATAATGATGGGTCAATGTAAGTTCATCAATTGCAACATATGTACCACTATGTTGGGGAATATTGATGAGGGGGTGGGGTAAGTTGTGGGGGTTGGGCACGGGTATATGGGAACTCTGTACTTTCTGTTAAATTTTGCTGTAAACCTATAAATGCTCTAAAAAATTGTCTATTGATTTTTAAAAAATGAATCCCGAGTCTGTGTGATTGAAAAATGAGTGCCCTAACAGCATTGTTACCATCACTAGTGTTCAGTTCACAAGCTCACATTATGCCTATAGTCAACTGTCCACACGTAGACACCCCGGGTCTTCATTCTGTGGGCGGCTGGCTGGCCATTGTGCCTAAGCCTGAGGCAACCGTGGACTCACGCAAGTTTGATCTGCTATTCCTGGTACCTCCCTCTTCCTCATGGCTTAGTAGGTTTTGAACTTAGAAACTAGACAACCTCTCTAAGCCTCATTTTCCTCATCCATATAAAAAGGGGAATATCATAAGATTATGATGTAAGGTACTCAGAGTGCTGCCTGGCACAAGGTAGGATTTTTTCCTTGTCCTTCCTCCTGTCCTGATCCTGTTGTTCAGGGTGGCCAACTGGAAAGGCAGCCCTTTCAGCATAAGAAGTAAGGAGATGGGGTGAGGGAGAGTGGAGAGTGATGACCTCTAGTGACCTTCACATAATGGCCAGGCTGGCCAGCGCCCTTTCCCACGATTGATGTACATCACAAGATATGTTTCTGGGTGCCCTTGAGGGTGAGGATGGGAACAGGGAGCACATAGGGTTATTGGCGGGGGGGGGGATGTTGTTTTTCAACTGATACTTGTGACTTCATTTCCGATTCTCACAGGCGACCTGAATGCCCATTGCACCAGGCAGGGAGAGCTGCCCAGATCTGACACTAACCCCTTGTAGAAGTGGCTGGCAGGCCCACAGGCTGAGAGGGGATGCCTGCAGGCCAGAGGAGGCTAGATGAATTTATCGCCTGTGAATGAGGTGGGGTTGGCAGCCTTTGAGACAAACTCCCTCTTTGTCCCTGAGCTGTACCTCCCAGACAAGGGCAGTGCCAGCTCTCTTCATTCCATCCGTCCACAGTCTCAGGCCCAACTCAGCTGTGAGAAGAGGTACAGAGGCTCCATGTTTTAAGCCCTAAAAAGGATCAGTTAATGTGTGTCACTAAGACCTATAAGCAAGCAGCCTGCGTGGCTGGAGTCATGGAGCTGAGTTGCCAAGACAGCAGTTTTCTAACACTTTTGACTACAGCCTACAGTGAGAAACCAATTTCGCATCATGATCCAGTGACACACACAGACATATTCATGTATGCTCTTTTAAAAATATATATACATATATATATACACACACATATATTTTATTATTGATTTCAGAGAGAAAGGAGAGAGAGACAGACAGACAGAAACATCAATGATGAGAGAGAATCATTGATGGGATGCCTCCTGCACACCCCAGATTGGGGATCGAGCTGCAACCGGGGCATGTGCCCTCACAGGGAATTGAACCGTGACCTCCTGATTCATAGGTCAATGCTCAACCACTGAGCCATGCTCATATGTTCATGTATGCTCATAAACATAATTTGCACATTTGAAAGAATGAAATAAAACAGACTAGACAGTATCAGAGTGCGGTAAAGATAAATATTGTCTTGTGAAATGTTTGTTTCTGTGTATGTGTGCATGCGCATGTGTGTGTGTTGGGTCGTAAATTGTATTTCTGACTGTGGATTGGGTAACACAGATTGAGAAACACTTGTCTAGATGACCGCTCCCCCAACTATATACTAGTATTACATCCCCAGCTCGGAATGTGACAAAATGTTAGCACATTAAAGGCCCTGAAGATTGCTGCTAAAGGAATCTGTTGAGCTTTGCTGGTCAAGTGTGTTAGATTTGGGGGAAAGGGGTTCCCCTGAATGCCTATGTCATGGGACTAATATTTCACAGAACACAGACCTGGACGAACTTTGAAAAGTTCTCCAGAATTTCCCGAGGGATTTCAGTGACAGGGTGGTGGGGAAGCTGCTCTAAATGAACAGAAACACTAGATCTATTATATTGCTGTTTGCCATGTAAGATTTATTTGGGAAAAGATTTCCTGCTAAAAATGTTTGAAAACTATAATTTTAATCCAACGCTCTCATTTATGACCTGGGAAACTGAAGCCCAAAGAAGGAAGTGGCTGACCCAAGGTCACCCATGAGGTCATGTTAGAGCATGAACTCAGTTCTTAACTGTGAACCCTTGACCCCACCTCCAGAGTCAGTAAACACTCTAGTGCAGGGGGCATAGGAGGTCAAAGGGCCTGGCCTTGTCCCTTGTCCCCTGCTCTGTTGCTGACCTCCAGAGAATGGTCTAACTTCTCTGTATTTGTGCTTTCTCGCCTGTAAGATGGTAAATAAGGGTACTACCTTAAAATTGACATAATTTATGATGCTTCTCTGAAAAGGCAGATATTGTATAATAAATATAAGAAACTTATTTCTTTTTTTTCTAAGCCTCAGAAAGGAGATCCTATAGTTCCAGCTAGGAAGTTCGCAACCCTATTGTATTGCAATTTAATGAAAACTTTTTCCTGTTGTTCAATTCTAAGAAAAGTTGCTGACTGCTATATTAGAGAGAGAGAGAGAGAGAGAGAGAGAGAGAGAGAGAGAGAGAGAGAGACTGTTTAGAAATCCCTTTTTTCCAGCTAAAACCCTGTTCTTGTTTTCCTAGAAGTGACACTGCCTAGACTGTATTCAAACCAGCAAAGAATTATCTGTTCCTCGTCCACAGAGATGTGAAATCAAGATGTGTTACATCGGACAGTGTCTGTCTGTAGGAGTACTGCTCCTTCAGCTTCAGGTGAACAGTCACATGCTTGAATGGTGTGGGATTGCTTGACCTCCAGATCTGCTCTCCATCCCAGAAGCTGACCTCTGGGACCCTCTCCTTGCCTTTTGGTTTTGGTTGAGTTTGGCCCAGCGAGAACCACTGGCAGGAGCTCTGAGGGCGAGGGGAGTGGGTCTGGAGAGTGTACTCCCTCGGCTGCCTTGTCTGAGAGCCACAGTCCCAGTCAGGAGGCCGGTCCTTGTGGCCTGCTTTGTCTCTAGGTTCTGATAACCACTCTCTCTGCCTTTGGCCCAGGTGCAAACGTCCTCATGGGGACTGACCCACTGGTGTGTGTGTGTGTGTGTGTGTGTGTGTGTGTGTGTGTGTGGTTTCTCCACTCCCTGGTGATACTTTTGTAATTCCTCTATTAACGCCCCAGGTCACCCAATTTGAGTGAGACATCTGCTTTCTGCTGGGACTTTGAATTATATGCTGTTTCATGTACATTTGCTCAATGTAGTGCCTATTTCTTTGCCTTTTTTCCATTTAGTGTCAAGACTCACATTTTCTTTCTTTTGCATCCGTTGTGTCAAGAGGCAGCAATGAGCAGGGCTTCTTCACCCTAGGGTGCTTTAAACACTGCTGATGTCTGAGCCCCTCCCAGAGAGTCTGACCACTGGGCCTTGGTGGGACCCGGCATGGCATTACCAGAAACTTCACACAGAACCACCGATGCAGGGAAGCAGGTCCGGCTCTGCAGTTTGTTTCTGTGAGAGCATAGGCGAGTCCTCTCTGGGCTCAGTGCCCCATCTGTAACCTGAGCATGTGTTCACACATGTATGTGTTTGTATGTGTACGTGTGTGTGCATGTGAGTGTGTGTAAGTGTGTTGACCCCTGGCTCCCTGACTCTGGATCTTATCATTGCTGTCCCCTAACGCTAGTAGGAGGATTTTGGTTCTGGCCATATGCACCACTGCCCTCTTGTGGACATGAACACAGCTGTGACTGTAGATAAAGTGTCACTTCCTGGCCCCTGTAGCATGTTCATCTACTGTCAGGACTGACTGGGGCTTCCAGAGGTGGTTTAATCAAATGTAGACAGGCTGCACTAACCATCAGAAGATGGCCATCTCCCTTTCCCTGACATCCTTCAGGCGAGACCTGCTCTTAGCTCCTGTGCATTCTTGGGGTCATTGACTTGTTTACATAATGAGGGAAAGGGGTAGGTTAATTGTTTTGCAGAATAACCATAATTAAAAATAAGTCAGAGCATTTAGGAAAAAAATTAAAAGACCACAAATTAGCCCGTAGGAGGCAGAGCCAGCGGAGCAGAGTGGCTGGGTCCTGGGGACAAGGGAGTACAGTGTCTGTGTCCAGCGGAACTAATGAGAATGCTCCACCTGCCCTCCTCCTAGACACCCCATCCCCACCCCGAAACCTTTTCTAAACGGCCACCTACTGGAAATTCCCTTCTCTGCCTGTAGCCTAATTTTGCCCCATCTCTGCACCACTCTCAGTTCCTTCTTCTGAGCACCCTCCTGGCCTCTGCTACCACACACTTGCTCCTCTGTCCTCTTTCACTGAAAATCTGGCCCTTTCACCAAAAAAAGATGGTAGCAACCTGTTAGCTGTTTTTCATCAATTGAAGTGATATATTATGCATCAATTATATGTATATTTTATATCATATTATTGTTATGGTTAGGAATGATGTGAAAGAGAATATTGTGCAAAATTGTTTATACTGAACCATTTTTATTATCTTGATAGGGAAGATATAAGGAAAAGGGATAAAGTTGTTCCTAAAAAGTAGATGTAATTTTGACCTTTAAATTTATATTAAACAATTTTTGGTGCCATATTTGGACAACTTTTAATGGTGATTGTGGGTCACCCATGATCTCTACCACCATTCCTGTGCGGCCATGATCTGGGGTAGTATGAGTCCACTCACTCATTTAGTGGTGGTTTTCTTGAGCACCTACTTCATGTCAGGAACTTTTCCAGGTTCTGGAGAGACAGCAAGGAACAAAACCATCTCATTTTCCACCAAGCCCAGATTCTAATGGGAGGTGAATGCATAGGTAGGGTCTGATGGATCTTACTTTATTTGCTTCAACAGTTTCTTCTCGAGTTTTTGAACTGAGAACAAGCCGCTAGACTCCTTGTCTTTCACTATCTTCAACATGTGATCTCTTTCAGGCCAATTTTTGGGAATACTTTGTTATTCATCAACAACTTCTGATGACTGAGTTCCATTAACCATTCACAACCTGGTAACTTTTCTAGTAGTTTGTTTTCCAGGCTTGCATTAGTTCTGGTGGGTGGGGGTGGAGGCGCTGGCTCTTGAACAAGGCTGTGAGGGTAATTTGAGCTGCTCCAAGCCGTATAGCCTGCGGTCCACAGACTCCAGAACTGGTCCATATTCTGGTTTTGCCACATATATATCTGCATGACTTTGAGCAGGTCACTTAACCTCTCTGAGCTCATTCCCTGCTGCCTCCCACCCCTATCTTCCATAGAATGAGGTGATAATAATAACTCAAGAGGCTTGGAGTTAATCACTAAATGAGATTATATATGCTGTACGTGCGTCTACATATATAGTGGTTAGTATACTGAGTGCCTGGCATAAGCTCAATAAATGGCAGTGGCTATTACTAAGAAAAATTTAGTGTTTATTTCCTGCTTCCCAGCTTTATTGAGGAATCATTGAAAAAATAAAAATTGTACTTCAGGTGTACATCATATTTTGATATATGCATGCATTGTGAAATGATTACTAAATTAAGCTAGTTAGCATATCTGTCACCTCACATAGCTATTTTTATTTTTTTAAAAGATTGAAATCAATATGAATTCTGTATACTAAGGATTTTCTTTTTCTTAAATATATTTTTATTAATTTCAAAGAGGAAGGGAGAGGGAGAGAGAGTTAGAAACATCAATGATGAGAAAGAATCATTGATTGGCTGCCTCCTGCATACCCCCCCCCCCCACTGGGGATGGAGCCCACAACTCAGGCATGCACCCCTGACCGGAATCGAACTTGGGACCCTTCAGTCTAAAGGCTGATGCTCTATCCACTGAGCCAAACCAGCTAAGCTCATAGCTACTATTTTTATGTGTGTGGAGTGAGAACACTTTAGAGTTATCTTCTTGGCAAACTTCAAGTATTTAATATATTGCTATTAACTATAGTCACCATGCTGTACACCAGGTCTCTAGAATGTATTCATCTTTTAACTGAAAGTTTGTGCCCTTTGACCAACATCTCCCCATTTGCCCTTCTGCCAGCTCCTGGTAACCACCACCTTACTCTCTGTTACTATGAATTTGACTATTTTAGATTTCACATATAAGTGAGATCCTGCAGTATTTGTCAGTTTCTTAATTTTCACATATTATGAGGACTTACAATAACTAGATTAATTGCACTGTAATCAGAGAACATATTCCATATATTTGACAATTGTTAAGACAAGAGAAATACAGGTTGATTCTGGCGCATATAGCAGAGACACCTTGAGGAGAAGTAACTTATAAGCATAAAAATGAAAGATGAGTAGGATACAGGTAGAGAAGGTATGTATGCCATGCATGTGTGCGTGCCAGCGGGTAGTTGCTGAAAGATCTGAGTCTCATGGGAGAGATCCTTAAGTGGACAGGACAGATTCAATGTAACATAGTAAATGTTATGATGGAGGGGAAGCACTGGGACTTTAGGAGCATGGCAAAGTTTAATGAATCTGCTTCATGAAGCTATGGATATGTAAAGCTAAAAGGTATGCTGCAATGGTTAAACTCTTTGGAATCAGCCCTGGGTTTGAATCCTCTTTTGCTTCTTAGTAACTTCAGCTTGGGCTAAACACTAAACTTCTTGAAGCCTCAGTTTTTAAATCTATACCATGGGGCTAAAAAAAAATCCTTGCCTGGCAGGATCAACATGAGGTTATCTGAGATACATCAGATACAATCAAACAATTAGCAAATGGCAGGTGTCAGGGCTCTGTTAGTGGGAGTGGTTTTAATCCCTGGGTGTGATTGGGTGTCTGGCCCACAAAGGAACTCTGAGGTCACAACACCCAGGAAACAGCAGGGGGAGAGGACAAGAATAGCCAGGAGCCCTGAGCAGAAGGAGCCTGTGAGTATGGCGTGCTGTAGCTGAGTTAGAGAGAGCCCAGCAAGCTGGTGACTGCTTAAAAGCCACATGCACAGAGCACCTGGCCCGGAAAATTTGGATCCTCTTCCCAGTTCTGCATCGGTTCATCCAATGAACCTGGCCTCCCTGAATCTCAGTTTCCTTATATAAAAATGTAGAGGGAGCCAAAACCGGTTTGGCTCAGTGGATAGAGCGTCGGCCTGCGGACTCAAAGGTCCCGGGTTCGATTCTGGTCAAGGGCATGTACCTTGGTTGCGGGCACATCCCCAGTAGGGGGTGTGCAAGAGGCAGCTGATCGATGTTTCTCTCTCATAGATGTTTCTAACTCTCTATCTCTCTCTCTTCCTCTCTGTAAAAAAATCAATAAAATATATATATAAATAATAATAATAATAATAATAATAATAAAAATGTAGAGGGAATTTGCATGGCACATTGGATCTCCAACTCCCCGCCTAGTGGAGAAGTAGATTGAGAAAAATTCAGAAGCTCTGTCCACATGCAGTAGGAAAGGGCATTCAGATCAGCTATTTCTGCCCTGAGGAATGGGGGTGGCAGCAGGTGGGAACTCCTAATACTTGTGTGCCAGACACCCTACTAAGTGCATTATGTACATGATATCATTTAAGTCTCTTAACAACTCTGTAAGGCAGGAACTCTTATTACCTTCATTTTACAGATGAGGAATCAGGCACAGAGAGGTTAAGTAATTTGCTTTACATCACACGGTTAGTTGTGGCCAACGTCTCTTCCAGCTCTGTCTATCTGGACTGGAAGCTATTTGAGAGGGGGAGCTCTGTCATATTTATTTTTGAAAACCCAGGGCCTAGTAGCCTTTCAGACCATACTTATTGCTACGCTGAACTCAGGGGTTTCAGCTGAACAGTCACTTGGGGGGTTAAGCTGCTTGTGTCTGGGCCCAGCCTTAGATCATTTGCATCTGAATCTCTGAGGTTAGGGCCTGGGCATCCGTGCCTCCTGATTCTGAGGCACAGCAAAGCTGAATCCATTGGGCTAAATATTCTGCTTCTTTGGCCAACTGTTAGCACCTCCTTTCCTCTTTCTGTTTCTGGGCACTGGGGGGTGCTGTTGGATAGTCTAAAAACCAGTATTTCCCTCAACCCAGGAATGACATTCTCCCCCCTCAACACCACCCCCACACACCCCAATTTGTTTTGTGTATCTCCTCTCAAGAACTGGGTGGAGAATTTTCTGAGGTGGACAATGGCCTGAGCTAACCTTCTGAATGTTAACCACTGACGTTTAAGTAGGTAGATGTATAAAGTGTCTGGTGAATCTGCAGCTTCATTTAGTTTCCAGCCTTCCTCCAGGAGCCATTAGTCTGTGTTCAGGAAGAAGAGGTTTGTAAGGATCCATGTGGGGTGTGGTAGGCTGAATAATGGGTCCCCACAGGTGTCCACATCCTGATCCCCAGAACCTGTGACTATGTTACCTTACATGGAAAGGGGACTTTGCAGATGTGATTAGACAGGGAGATTGTGCAGGATTATTCTGGTGGTCTCATGGTGATCAGAAGGGTTATTAAAAACTGGAAGAAGGAGCAGAAGCTTAGACCAGAGAAGAAGATTTGAGGACGGAAGTGGGAGCCAGAGTCAGATGCTCTGGAAGGGACCTCAAGTCATGGAGGAAGGCAGCTTGCAGAAGTTGGAAGTGGGTTTCCCCCCAGAGCTTCCAAAAGGAACACAGCCACACTGATGCCTTGATTCTACCTATTTTGGATGTGTGACCTCCAGATCTGTAAGATAATAATGCATGTTGTTTTAACCACTAGTCTGTGGTAATTTGTGACAGCAGCAATATGAAACTAACACATGAAGAATACCTGGGATACTCCGTATGGCAAACATTACTGCTTGGCTACCTAATGACTATTCCTAACACCTTCTTCTCTTGCCTTTTCCCCAAGTGCTTATACTCCAAGCCTCCTCTGTACTCAGGGATGACCATGCAACCCAGTGAGTCCTAAGGAAAAGTCAGCTGGGGACATTCTCTCTCCATGAAAGAAGGAGATAAGTACTCACAGAGAGCTCTCTTTCACTTTCACTGTCTCAGCCACCTCTGCGATTTCTCACTTTAGAAAACACACTGTGAGGGGGTGGTGCTTGAAGCTGCAGCAGCCATCTTGGGATCATGAGGTGAAAGTCCATGTATCACCCCCTCAACTGCCCTTAGGATTTGAAACCACTGTCAGCTCAGCTCAATGCATACTAATAGTCATGCTTCCCCTTCCAAGATATGTCCACAATTACACTTTCAGGAGTCACCCAATTTCCTCCAGAGAAACATATCCTAATATATAAAAACCCAGGGTCCATAATATCCAAAAGGACCGAAGGCTCCACCAACTGGAAGTCAGTGCTGGGCAATGGTTAAACTCTTTGGAATCAGCCCTGGGTTTGAATCCCTACATATGGGGGGACCCAAACTAAAACATCAAGTCTTGAAAACAAAAATTCACATTTATAGAATCTTGTTCATTGCCTTTCAGCTCACCCCCATAGTAAACCTCTCACGGGAGAAAGGCTGTTCAACTAAAATGCCTTGAATCTCTCTATTAACTATATACCAGATTTAGCTGAAAGGCAAGAAGGGCAGCAAAGGGAAGAGATTATGCCTTTGAACATCTTGCATTTCAAGTGCACAGGACCAGGCCTAGTGTCAGTTCTTAGTGAGAAAGTAGTCTATTCAGGAAGGCAGCTGAACCTAGTCCGAGTTGCTATCTCCATCCCAAAGAGCCCAACAAGCCTCTGGAAGCTTTTCACCAGTCATCCCCTTGCACAGCCTGGAAGAAATGTGACGTGCTCCCAAAATCAGGATCCATAGATTTTGTTTAGTCTTCACCAACTTATATTTTATCAGCCTAAATACAGAAAAGCCTTTTCAACAGATGGATTGCATCAGATTCTGTAAATGTTGTAATTGTTTGGCAGGTTAGTGCTTGTGCTGAAAAATGTAATTTCCAAAGATACACACAGACGGCATATATTCCCCCAATACACACAGCAACCCAGTTTAGGCTGCAAACGAGGCCCCATCATATGCCTTCTGTACAGTGCTCATTAACTCATCAAATCCAGAATTAAACAGCAATTATCTCCAACATTTCAGACTGCTGTTTCTGCCATTTGCTGTTTCATGCGAGCTTGAGAAATGAAATAAAGCACATTCCCCACCCGTTTCTCACCAGAATACTCACAGAGACCCTGGAGGGCAGCCAAGTGACACAGTGCTAAATAAAACCAGCCCTTTTAAATTAGGTGTGGGCAGAGCAGATATTTTACTTTACTAAAAAGATAAGCATCCTGTAGTTTGGGCGGTTTCCTATACCAGTCACTGCCCAAGGAAATTTACAAAGATGCTGGTCTAGTTTACTAGGAACTCCCCTCAGATGTAAGAACACTAGCAAAAATTTATCAAAATCAATTTTTTAAACTCTTGTAAATTAGCCAGAGGCTTACAACAATTTGAGAAGAGTTTATTCAAGAACGGAATCTTGGTAAGAACAACATTTGTGTTGCTTTATCTTGCCCTATTCCCAAGTCCCTCTCCCACAGATCCATGACAACTTTGAAAACCAATACAATCATAATCATTGTACCATAAAAATAGCCTTTACTGGAGGGGCAAATGGAGATGAGTGCTTCCCTAAATCTTGATTTTCAGGGAGTAGCCCTAATTTGTCCTGTCTGGCAATTCCCTGAAAAATGTTAATCAGAGACATTGTCTTTATACAACCTGACTCAGAGCTTACTCTTCTCAAATTGCCTTTCCACTAAGCATTTGTCAAGAACAACCAGCAAAAAGAGGATTAAAAATGGTGACAAAGTGGATGCTTCACAGACATGCTCCCAGGAACAAACTAGAATTACAACTAAAATACTAAAACACTTCCTGAATAATCAACGGAAAACTCACAGGAGAGACCTCTGATACCCGAGGACCAAAGGTGGAGACCACATAGAGACTGATAGGAGGGGCAGAGGGGATAAAGGACTGGCCGGGTGCCCACAAATGGCAACTAAAGTCCCGGAGAGATATCTCAGCTTTGGGGGGGTTACCACTGAGAACTCTGGGATCTAATCCCCAAGCTGGGCCCCCTAGCAGAGAGCACCAGAACTGAGGAGGTTACCCACATCTAGCTGTGAAAAGCAAGGGTGTGCTGTCTGCCAGGGATTAGCAACTCAACACACAAAATTCTCTGTGGAACAGCCCACCTTGTGCTCCAGCAGAGGGAGGGTGAAGTGGACTAGAGATCTGAGAGTAGAACCCAGGACTGGGGACTCAGGAGCTAGAGCTCAGAAGGCAGACACCCCAAGTTTCCCTTATCCAGCAGAGGTCATCTTTCCCACATACACATTTGCCTTGCCTGGGGGGAAGAAGGTTGACACACCCTATTGGAAAACACCTAGCCCTGAGGCTATTTAAGATATTAAAAATGACAATTAACCTCTAGGCAGAAGCAACTTCCCCACCCTATTGAAGAAAAACCCTCGACACACCTGAGGACAATTGCCTGGGAGGCAATTCAAGTCAGAATCCTATTAGTCTGTAGACAGAAGTGGTCTCTGGAGGCTTTGAATCTTTGCCTGATCCAATTAGTCAGAAACAACCTTTAACACTGTCCTGCACTAGAGATTGAGAGGTGTAGAGGATCTACCTAAAACATAGTCAACCCAAACAGATAGCCAAAATGAGGAGACAAAAAAACATCCTCCAAATGAAAGACTACAGAATTTTTTAAAAGAAGAGATAAAGAAGCAGAGAAAAGAAATTTATCTGAAACAGAGTTCAGAGTAATGATGGTAAAAATGCTCAACCGCAAGAAATTATAGCTTAGCTTCATATAATAACTATGAAAAAAGAAGTCTGAGATAAAGAAAGACATAACACAACTAAAGAACATTCATCAGAAGGAATACATAGCAGATTAGCAGAAGCTGAGGATAGAATCAGTGAATTAGAAGACAGGGTTGAAAATATCACTCACTCAGAGAATCAAAAAGAAAAAAACTTTAAAAACAGGAGGACAGCTTAAGGGAGCTGTGGAACAAGGTGAAACATAACAATATTAGAATAGCAGATGTTCCAGAAGAGGCAGAAAGGGAGAAAGGCATAGAGAAGGTGTTGGAAGAAATAATGGCAGAAAACTTCCCTAACGTGGTTTAAAAAAAAAAATGTCACACAAGTTCAGGAGGCATGGAGAACCCCAAAAAAGAAGATCCCAAACAGTCCCAAGCCCAGACACATCATAATTAAAATGCAAAAATCAAAGACAAAGAGAGAACCTTAAAGGCAGCAAGAGAAAAGAACAACCAGCAACAATCATTTAATATGACATGGTCTGAAGTGTAAACCGTTGGTGTGAACAACAAGCTGACCAAAAACCTTGGAAGGAAAAGCTGGGAAATGACATGTCCATAAGGGGTTTGGAAAAGCTCCACCATATTCCTGGAAACCTAGACGGCTACACGCACTCCCAGAGTTGTGTGCATGCTCAGCAAAGACCAAGTTGGTTGAGAATTTCTTGTCTCTAGCGGACCTTGAGGCTCTGTATAAACGGGAGCAAAAGCTCCGGTAAAGTGGTAAACGGCCTGCCAGAGCAATGAAGGCATGTCTCAAAGCACACACCGTCCCTAGCAGAGGTCGGAGCTGTATTGGTTCACGGAGTGGGTGTAAAAGGGGGTTCTTTGAAAAGGAACCTCACAGGGTGATCTAGTCACAAAGTCCCAACTGGGCAGGTCTTGGTGGGCAGTCACGTCCCAGGCCTATATCTGTAGGAAAATATTTATCTTTGCCTTAAGCAAGCCCTGCTTATTACTCATGTGCACCTAGGTTAAGGCACCTTTGAAACGCCAGAGTAATCCTCTTTTTTTCGGACTTCCTGGGAAGCAACCACTCTTAAGAAAGCACGTAATCTTATAATCCAATCGTGTCTGGATTTCTCCCGCCTTCACGTAATCTTCTTTACATCCCCTCCTTAATTTGAGACCTATAAAAGGAACTGCAGAGTGGGGGCCTGGCATAAGCAGCCTCCGCAGTGGCAGAAGCAGAGGCTGAGGCGACAGTGGAGGCAGCAGCAGCAGCAGCAGCAGCAGCAACAGCGGCCCAGTGAGGCGGGGAGGCAGTGGCCCTGGTGCACGGGGGCCTGGTGGTGCTGGTGGCGGCAGTGTCGGAAGATGGCAGACGTGCTCAGTGTCCTGCGACAGTACAACATCCAGAAGAAGGAGATCTTGGTGAAGGAGGACAAAGTCCTCTTTGGCCGCGAGTTCTCCTGGCCCAAGGACGTGAAGACCAACTACGTGGTGTGGGGGACCGGAACGGAAGGCCGGCCCAGGGAGCACTACACGCTGGAGTGCGTCCTATTTCTCCTGAACAACGTGCACCTGTCCCATCCCATGTATGTCCGCCTCGCGGCCACGGAGAACATCCCTGTGGTGAGAAGACCCGACCGGAAAGACCTGCTTGCGTATCTCAGTGGCGAAGCATCCAGGTCGGCGAGTATCGACCGGGGCGCCCCTGCAGAGCTCGGGCTGCAGCGGTCCACTCCGGGGAAGCGCGCTGCGGACCCCGCGTCAGCAGCAGCCAAGAAGCCCCGCACGGAGGACGGAGAGCGTGTGCGCCTCGACAAGGAGCGGTGGGCTGCCCGCTTGCAGGGTCACAGAGAAGGCATCGTACGGCCTGCACAGATCAGGCCGTTGTCGGAAACCATGTCCGTGGAAAAAATTGCTGCCATCAAAGCCAAAATCATGGCGAAGAAAAGATCCACCATCAAGACGGACCTGGGTGGTCCCTTAGCCGCTCTCAAAGGGAGGAGCTTTGTGGACTCGGAGGTGGATGTGACCCGGGACATTGTCAGCAGAGAGCGAGGCGGGAGGACACGGACAACCATCCTACAGAGCACGGGGAAGACCTTCGCCGAGGACATTTTTGCAATTCTTGAGTCTGTGGAAGCCAGAGAGGCAGGGCGAGCGCCCGAACAGCCACCGGCCCCAAAGGCAGCACCTGTGGCTCCCACATTGCCTACCAAGCAGCCGACCCCAGCTGCCTACAACAGGTATGTCCAGGAACGATTCAAAGGGAAAGACACGGAAGGCTTCACAATTGACACGATGGGCACCTACCACGGGATGACGCTGGAGTCGGTGACGGAGGGTGGGGCGGCCCGTGAGACTCAGACCCCCACGGCACAGCCAGTACCGAGACCCGTTTCTCAAGCAAGACAGCCCCCTCATCAGAAGAAAGGCTCTCTGACCCCCATCATCATAATCCCTGCCGCCGCCACCTCCTTAATAACCATGCTGAACGCGAAGGACCTTCTGCAGGACCTGACCTTCGTCCCATCAGAGGAGAAGAAGAAACAGGGCTGCCGACGAGAAAATGAAACTCTGGTGCAGAGGAGAAAAGACCAGATGCAGCCGAGGGGCACCGCGCTCAGCCTCACGGTGCCCTACAGGGTCGTAGACCAGCCCCTGAAGCTCACGCCTCAGGACTGGGACCGGGTCGTGGCTGTCTTCGTGCACGGTCCTGCCTGGCAGTTCAAAGGGTGGCCGGGCCTTTTGCCTGGTGGATCTCCAGTTGACCTCTTTGCCAAAATTAAAGCCTTCCATCTCAAATATGATCAAGTTCCTCTAGACCCCAACGTGCAGAAGTGGGACGTAACGGTGTTAGAGCTCAGCTATTACAAACGCCACTCGGACAGACGGCTTTTCTTAAGCTTCTGGGAAGCGCTGGATAGGTACATGGTAAGGCATAAATCCCACCTGAGATTCTGAACTACGTGGTTTCCCGTCTGGAAATCTGGATTAAGAAGCCTGGATATACCTTCATCTAAAGACTGACTGAGTGTGAAGAAGGTCAGGGATCAAGCACAAGATCTCACCCGATGCTTTTGTGCTTCAAAGGGATCATATAATGCCTGTCATAATATTAGCCTTGTAGTCTATAATGGAAATTGTATATTTTGATAGAAGTTTTTTCTCCATTGGTTAAACTAGCATTACTTAAAATGTGTTTCTTTAGGAAAGAAATAAAGAAACTACAAAACTTATTTGCTGAAGCATTTGAGATTGTGTTTTGGGCTCAAATAAACTGCTAAAAATCCTCTACAGCTTTGGACATTTCTTATGTTGGTGAAAGCATTTAAGAAGTCTCTGTTCAATCATTAGTTCACCACTAAGCAAGCCAAGCAGAGACTTCAGTGGTCACACATCAAAAGTGATTGTGCCCTAGCTGGTTGGGCTCAGCAGATAGAGCAGCGGCCGGTGGGTAAAGAGTCCCGGTCCGATTCCAGTCAAGGGCACATGTCCAATCCCCAATGGGGACATGCAGAAGGTTGCCAATCAATGAGTCTCTCTCTTCATCGATGTTCCTATCTCTGTCTCCCTCTCCCTTCCTCACTGAAATTAATAAAAATATCCTATCTAATAAAAGGGTAATATGTAAATTGGCTGTCACTCCAACACACAAGATGGCTGCCCCCCTGTGGTCAAAGATGGCCACCCCCATGTGTACACAAGATGGTTGCCACAAGAGGGCCTGCAGGGGAGGGCTGCTGGGGAACCAGGTCGGCAGGGGAGGGCAGTTGGGGGCAATCAGGCCTGCAGGGGAGGGCAGTTAGAGGTTACAAGGCCTGCAAGGGAGGGCAGTTGGGAGGGACAAAGCCTGTAGGGGAGGGCAGTTGGAGGGACCAGGCCTGTAGGGGTGGGCAGTTAGGGGAAATCAGGCCAGCAGGGGAGCAGTTTGGTGTCAATCAGGCTGCCAGGGGAGTCATTAGGGGGTGATCAGGCTGGCAGGCGAGGCAGTTAGGGGCAATCAGGCAGGTAGGTTGGCAAGTGGTTGGGAGCCAGCAGACCTGGATTATGAGAGGGATGTCTGACTGCCTGTTTAGGCCTGATCCCACTGGCAGTTGGGCATCCCTGGTGGGATCGGGCCTAAATGGGCAGTTGACCATCCCTCAAGGTGTCCCAGATTAGAGAGGGTGCAGGCTGGGCTGAGGGATACCTCCCGCCCCCCGTGCATGAAGTTCGGGCACCGGGCCTCTAGTTATAAAATAAAAGTGGTTGTTCTTTCATTTAATGTTCTGGGGAAACAGGAACTGAAACTGCACATTTGGATGTGAAATAACATCTAGAAATCATGTGTGGTGGTAAAATGGCTGAAGTCAGGTAGATTTGGGGTGTTCTAATTGCCAGCACAAGCCTCAACATCTAGGCGGAGGCCACAGATGAACAAGTCGTTGAGCAAACATGGAAACAAGCATCTGGTGCTAGGCATGCCCACCTGATAGCAGCCCCACACGGGGCTGCTTCCACCGATGTTAAGCAGAGTTTGAGCACATGTTCTTCAACTTGCCTGGCATTGGGCCCCTCCTTTATCCTCTGTCTCAGATCTTAAAAGCTCAGGCACCTCAATTGTCTTCTGTTTTATAATCAAGCACCTGAACTTGGTACACTGCAGTTGTGGCTCAGCTGAAGTTACTAACAAGGCCTTTGCCTCCAGCAAGATGGTGCAGCGCCCCACCTACTCCTGCAGTGGGAGGGCCTTAAGTGAATTCACAGTCAGCTGGGACTCCAGGCAAGTGCAGAAGCTCAACTAGAACATCCTGAGTCAAGCAGTGCACAGTCTGTAATCTTGTGGGGGATGTTTCTCTGACCTGCCAGAGAAATGGGCGTTTAGGAATCTACAATTAACACAAATGAGCATAAGCTAAAGGACAAAGCCTCCCAATAGTCTTGCTACCTAGTGTCAGAAAGCTCTCAGGAAGAGGCTGACTTCCCCTCACTGACCCTGACCCCCCCCCCCCACTCTGCACAAACTCAAGTTCCACAGCCTGTGCCCAGGGCGCCTCCAATCCAGCGATTCTTTCTCCAGCAGAGTGAGGGCGACCAGCTGGTGAAACCATTTCAGAAGGGCTGGTTGATTCTCAGGACCCGAGGTGTTGTAAGACTTGTAACAAGTTTATAGACCTCCATGGAAATCTGACTCATTTTTCTTATCGCCCACATAAAGGTTTTAAGGTGAACAGATGACTGTGTGGAGGTGATTATCTGGCAAAGAAGGGACATATGGGCTGTAGTCACAGTAAGTGAACCTCTTTAGCTGGTGGAGGGGGAGAGGAGACAAACTTGCCAGGATTTTGGCAGGAAAAGAGCATTTTGGGTTAATTCGTCTCAACAGGAGTTTCATTAACTAAATATTCAAGTGGCAGTGTTTGAGAGCTGTGATCCTAGACTCTCAAAAGTTGCCTGGAGAAATCAGTTACCCTCTAGAATCGCTATGTACTGTAGCAGCTCCACCCAGGGAGTGCCAGGCTGTTCTTTGCTAGATCTAGATAGAAAAAAAACATGTGGGGGGACAAGAGGGAAAGACATAGCCTTCATTACTTATATCTGGGGAAGTCCTGATGGCCGCCAGTTGGGTGAGTTTCCACATTGGACCTGGATAGGCTAGGGGCTTACCTAGCAGAGGGGAGGAAGGAGAGGAGAGAGGAGAGAAGGGAAAGGGAGAGGGGGGAGCCTGCTGGGAAAGGCCTGCAGTCAGACCAAGGACAGAGAGCCTGGTAAAGCTTGTTAGCCATCAAGGGCCAGGGAAACACTCGGGCCTGTGCTGCCCTGCTCCTTGTGGACTCTGGCCAGGGGGACACCATTCCACTGACTGGGAGGTGGAACTGGGCTATATCCTTGCTTGACCCTCAGGCTACACACTTCACATACCCAGCACTGAGAATAGTGCCAGGCTACTTCCCATAGGCATGCCAAGGAGAAATCAGTCAGACTGAACTTTTACAAACATCAAAGTTTATTAGAAACCTAACCAAGAACGAACACTGGGACGCTGGGAAATCAGTGTTTCTTCTGTAAGTCAGCAGTGATCACTGGTATTGGCACACCTGAGACGTTACAGATGCCTCAGTCCAAACGTCAGGTCTCAGATTTTCTTCTCAAATGCTAGTGGTCAAAACTAGTCTTCAACAATTGCTCGTGTGTGTGGGCCTGATTATTAGCATAGACAACTGTTACAGCGGGACAGCTGGCTGCCCTATGTCCACTACCACGACCCTCAGCCACTCCCATAGCCTCAGAGAAGTTACACACCCTCAACACTCCACTTGTGAGCCAGTCTCTCCATCGCCCTCCTGCTGGCAAGCCTGGCAAAGGGCTTCTGCTCAGATCCCCTGGGTCTGTACCTCCATCCCTGTGATATCCAGGACAGATGGTGAATCTGTTGGGAGGAGGTGCTGGGCCACTGTAGTGACGTCTCACTTTCTTATTGTTGTTCTCCTTGGCATTATTCCTCTTGATGAAGTTGGCCATGGGGTCCCCTTCTCTTTCTTGTTCTCTCAGCATCTGATCCACATCTTTATCATCAAGACAGCGGGCCAGGCTTTTCATTTTCTTTATTGCATCCTCCACATTTTGTTGGTGCTGCCGTCTCTGAACAACCCTTTTCCCCACTGGGCATATAGAGCATGTCTCTGAGTCCATCTCTGCTTCTCTCCTTGCTCTAAACTTTCCAGTTTCAAATTCCTCTTATGACCAGACTGAACTTGTAATATGGTTTCAGCATATTGGAATTCAGCTTCAAATGCCATGGTTTCTTGAATTTCTGCTGCTCTCGCTGTTTGTCAGTTAACACCAACCCAGTGCTAACCCAGAATACACCTGTGCAGCCTTCCTTCCCATAGGCTGAGCGCTTTGAGGTGGACACAGGTCGGAATCAGAAGAGTTGGCCCTCTCCTTTCCTCCCTGGTGAGAGGGGTCAGAAACCGAGCTCTAGTCTTCCAGTCTCTTTCATGGAGATGACGTGTCTGAATCAGATCCTGGCGCCCTGAACTTCATTTCTTCCATGGAGTAGATACCCAGAAGTGGGAATGCTGGACACACACAGAGACAGACAGGGATGGAAAGAAACTGAGAGAGAGAGAGAGAGAGAGAGAGAGAGAGAGAGAGAGAGAGAACAGAGAGATTTGAAAGGAGAGCCCCTGCTAGCCCTGGGCTGCAGACAATGAGCTGGCGTGACTTTCTCCAAATCCAGTTAGGCAACTTGGCTGGAAGGTGCTGGGATTTCCAGCTCCCTCACTCCCAGGTCAAACTCTATCAAGGTCTCCCCAGCCCCGGGGGTTGGGGGGCAGGGTTCACAACTCAAATATATCCTGTGATGACAAGTCGTTTGGCCCCAAGAAAATAGCCCGGAGCCCGGCTAGTTGTCACATCAGCACCACGTCTTCCAGTGCGAACTATCTTGTGGCTGAGGTTGGTGTGGGTGGCCTCCTGGGAAGTGCAAGGGGCTCTGGCTCAAGAGATTCATTCAGGCCCCTGTGCGCGTGTGGGCGTGTGCACCTGCGCACATGTGGTGTGAACGTGTGTGTGTGTGTGTGTGTGTGTGTGTGTGTGTGTGTGTGTGTTGCTATTTGTGGTTCAGAATGAAGGACAACTTCTGACTCCACCACCCTCATCAACATGGGCGCTGACAGTTTCCGTTTGCATAGCAGTGTCTCCCCATCTTCACGCTGAAGCCCTCATCTGCACATCCCACCCCCCAGGAGATGGGCACCAAGACAGTTTTACAGAGGAAGAAACAGCCGCTTCCAGAGGTCCCTTCAGGAAACAAGCTGGGACTCGGTGGCCAGGACTGGTACCCAGCCTCTAGGATCAGAGCCCTCTGCTCTTTCCTCCACATGCTGCAGGGACATCCTGCCAGGTGCTCTGCTCAGAAATAAGAGGGCACCTGTGGGAGCAGAAAAGAGGATTCACAAGGTAGAATTTAGCTTTGTCGGGAATACACAGACTGAAGCATGGAAAGGACATGGGATGGAAAATACAGAGAAATAACATTAGAGAAATGGGAAACACGGGTAAAAGTGTAATACTTGTGAGATTCCGGTCTTAGGAGGAAAGGAGAGGATAAAGCAGAAGTGATACTTGAAGAAATAATGGCTGAGTATTTCCAAAAGGCATCAAGCCACAGACTCAAGGAGCTCTGAGAACCCCTGAGCGCTCCCTGCCAAACTGGTGAAAAATGAAGTTAAAGAGAAAATTGAAAAGTAGCCAGCAGAAAAGACACCATTGTGTTAAATGGAGCAAGAAGCACTAGGCAAGAAGAGCCTTCAGAAGGGAACACGAAGAGGTATCAGGATTTCTCACCAGCTCACCCACACTCAAGAGAAACATTAAAAGTTCATCAGGCAGAGGGAAAACTACCCCCGACGAAGGGAGTAAATAGAGTAAGAATAAAGAGTGCCAAACTAAAAGGTAGATAAAACTAAATAAATATGGATTGTTTTAAATAATACCTTGTGGGATTTAAAACATGTGCACAATAGTCATAATTTACAAAACAAAACGAAAGTTGTCAATGAGAACTTACACTCCTGGAATCCAGTCTCATCTGAGACCTGGGTGAAAACAAACAAGCAAAGCACCTGCCCTAATACTGCCATGTCTACTGCCACCTAGAGGTATCGTACTATAATTTCAGGGAAACCTAGGGAAAAAGATTTACAAGGTGTAGTAACCAAAAACCTAGTTAGGAGTAAACATGGCAAGCTGGCATTGAGTTGTTCAATAAATATTTGTTGAATGACTAGGTCACTGCTATGTTTTCTTCCTATATTTCTTTTTAAGAAAAAAAATCACACTGAAATAAGAACTGGCATCTGTTCATTATAAAGAATTCAGTAAAACACGCTGAAATCCCCAAGATGGAGGTCAAAATGAGAAGGCTAAAAGGCTAATTCCAATGTAATTCTGATGTTTGGAGGGGAGGAGGCCTAGCAATCTGAATCTGTGCCAGTAATCTAATGTACTTTCTTGATAACCTATAATTAAGTCACTGCCCCTTTCTCCGCAATCTGGAGAAAGACCTGTTACCTAAATGCTCACATTTTACAGAGGCCATAAACCATGAACCCCTGGAGGAGGTTATCAGTGCTGGTGCCAGGCCAGGCACTTAGGTAAGATCTCAAGACCCCCATCCCAACTCACGGGGCTTTTTGCAAAGCCCATGAAAGATCCACAAATCCCAAAACGAACAAAACACCTCCCCTAATTTTGGGGGACAAAGATACCAAAAGGGGATAAAAGATGGGCTTCCACCATGTTGGTTTGCTCAGACTCTGGAGGCGACTCCTCTGAGACCGCCAGCGTAATAAAGCTGTGTAACTCCATTTCTCTAAGCGTCACTTGGGTTTCTTCGGTCTCCTACAACAAAAAAGCACCCAGATCCCACCATCCAGAATAACCCAATAACATTTGGGGAACATCATTTTGGACAACTTAATATGCTAATACAAAAAGAGGAGCATGGGTAATGAACAGATGGGTAGAGGTAATTTCATAAAACCATAACAATCATATTTTGGATACAATTATAATTCAGTTTTACTTGAATTTCACAAAAGAAAGAGACGTTGATGGAATTGCTGAATTCGTATACATATTTCCTCTAGGCAAGAGATACTTCCCCTAGAGTATCCCTTCAAGATTAAAAAAACACCTGTCAGAACTTTAAAGGTTGACATCATTATGATTTTTTCCAAGAACATATTTTCATTTTTATTGTTATAGACTAACTTCTTGCTGTGAAAGATGAGTTGGTTGGCCCAGCCACACAGGCATGAACACGCAGTTCTGAAAAAATTGAAGCCCTTCTGTACCAGTTAGTAAATGTCAACCACAGGGCTCTCCCTCTCTCCTGGCTGCCCCAACCCATCGCCAGGACCAACCCCCATCTCCCCAGGACCCAGAGCTACAGGGAAAGGGGGACTCTGGTCTGGTCCCTTCTCCCAGTCACGTTCAACACCCAACACTTTGCCCCAAGCACCTTAGTTTCCATCTGTCTTATATAATGGCTGTCAGGTAAGGCTTTGTTTGCAGAAAGTATTCAGTTTGAAAACCCCTGCTCAAGGTCAGCCATCAGGCCCTTGCAAGTTTGCACAGTCCAGGATTTCTGAGAATGGAGGCCTTTCTCCCTCATGCACTAGCTCCTCCATATGAAGTCAAGTGCACATCTGCATCCTGGTGTAATTACCTTGCATCCACAGACACAGGCCTGCGGGTATGGAGGTGATCTCTGAGCCGGCTCAAAATCAAAAGAGGGAGAAGGTCCTGGAGCCCAGGCTCAAATGCTCTGGAGTCTCTATTTAAATCAATAAATTTTATTTATATGTGTTAATGTAAAAAAACACTGAAACCTGTAAAGAACTTTTGTGAGTTTATTTGAGTCAAACTCTCAACATATGCCGGGAAACAGAACCTCAATGAATTGAGATAATGCTCCAGAGAGTGATGGGTTACATCTGTGTTTATACATGGCTTAGCATTGCATCAACAGCGATGAAGAGTAGAAGTGGATGTAACAGGTGATATCAAAGAAGAAACCATGGGGAATGAGGGAAAAACTGAAAGTATAAGGCATGATACTTTCTTGCTGGTATCATGAGACAGAAAGAACAGGAGGAGTCAGGATGAGAAACGTGTTTGGGAGAGAAAAGTCTTCCGTTTGGGATGTCCTGGGTGAAAGGGCAGAGCAGGACAGCACAAAATGTACTGTACCCCCCATCCTGTGTAACTATGTATATGACTCCTTTTTCTTAGAAAACCGTGAGAATGGCGCCCCCTCCCTCCCCCCCCCGCCCCCCCGCCCCCCCCCCCGCCCGTCCCATGTAAGCAGACCCCTGACCCTGCCCCCTGACCAATCAACGGAGCCACGAACGTTCCCCCCCCCCCGCCCACTGCTTTGGACCCCCTTTTTAAGCCTTTGTTCTCCCAAGGCTCCCTCTCTCCCCACCTCGCCACTGCGCCAGTGTGTGTGTGTGTGTGTGTGTGTGTGTGTGTGTGTGTGTGTGTGTGTGACTGAGCTCAAGCTAGCTTGAATACAGACTCTTTGCTTTTGCATCGGACTCATCTGGTTCCCTGGTGGTTTTTCTTGGGGACCCCGAATTCTGGGCATAACACTGGGTTTGAAGTAACAATAGTGCATCTATATAGAGGTGTCTTAAATAAGAGGGATATGTGAGAATAGAGTTTATATGGATGTATAAGACCAAGATGAAAATATGGAAAATATCAGTATCAAAGAAATAGTTGAAACCATCACAGTGCTTTTGTAGAATTTGGTAAATAAGTAGAATTTCAGTGTAGAAGTCAGAGGCAGAGACTGCCCACTTTTCACTGAAACCTGTCCTCACCATTTTGAACACACAACTACAAGAAAGTATCATGCCTTATACTTTCAGTTTTTCTCTCATTCCCTGTGGTTTCTTCTTTATATCACCTGTTACATCCACTTCTACTCTTCATCTCTGTTGATGAAATGCTAAGCCAAGTTTATCTAATGCCTATTACTATGATTTCTAGTTGCATTTGATGTCTATTTTTATTTATTTGCATTATTTTGTATGTTACTGCAGATTTGACCACTTAAAATATAACATTTATCTTGCTTTTTACCTTAAAAAGAAAGTTTGTTATTTCCTGTAGTAAGTAATCTAAACATCTCCACTTGCTTTTTAAGTTCACTATAAAATTTATCCAGCTATTACTGATCACTTTTAATGTGCTATTACTAAAGTGAGGCTAGAAATTCTGGGGAATACACTTCTGCTGTGAACAAGAAATATTGGTGTTTTAGGATGGCAGGGCCCAGAATAGATCAATAGAAATAGAAAGAGAGTAAAAATCAGGGAAACTGAAGCAGCAGCCATGTGTGTTGCTGGTGAAAAAAAAAGAAAAAGAAAAGAAAGAAAGAAAAATATTTATAAAAGAAACTCTCTATAGGTGGCCTAGAGATTACCTTGGAAGGAAATAATGAAAACATATTTTCTTCAAATGTTTGAAAAACTATAATTAAAAATCCTCTCTAAAACTTATGTAAAAATACTCGAGTACTAATAGCAGAAATTCAATTACTGTCACTGACTGTCCACAGCCAAGGACAAGTAAAGTTAAAAAATAAACCTTATTTCAGACTAATTTAAATTGGCAAATTGAAATAAGTGAATACTTATGGGAACCTAGTTGTACTAGGCAGGGAAAAAAAATCAGAAAAACTACCTCATCCAATAATGTGTGTCCTGTATACTATAGATAGAATATAAATTCTCTATCCTTTAAGATTTTTAGTTAATATTTTGACACCAATGAAGACTGTTTTCCATCTCTTATATAGGCAAAAATTGTGAAGACTGAAAAAAATCCAATGAGTTTGCAGGGACAGGCACTCACATTCACTGAGAGCACACATACACAGTATCAAATAATGTCTCTTTAGTAAATCTTATGAAATATTGACAACAGTGTACAAATGCATGTATAATAAGAAAGTGAAAGATGGGAGATAACCTAATTATTTTTTTCAGTAGAGAAGATACAAATTATTATACATCCATAAAATGGAATGCAATGCAATTAATAAAATGAGACAAATCTAAATGTACAGACATGGCACAAAGCTCATAAGATATAGTTGAGTTGAAAAACAAAACAGATACAGAATTATATGTATACCATGACCCCTTTTTGTGCAAATGTATATTTATGACCATATATATCTAACATTCACATATGCATATTGTTGGGAAATGTCTGAATGGATGCATTCCAAAATCCCAAGAGACTAGAGGGAATGGGGATAAGATTAAGAGAGGCTGTCTACTTTTAGGTAGTCCATTACTATGTTACTTAATGTTTTATATTTAAAAAAGTATTTCATTTATTTTTAGAGAGAGAGGAAAGGAGAAAGAAACATCGATTTGTTGTACCACTTGTTTTATGCATTCATTGGTTGATTCTTGTATGTATGTGCCCTGACCGGGGATTGAACCCACAACCTTGGGATATTGGGACGATGATGTAACCAACTGAACTATCTGGCTAGGGCTAATGTTTTATCTTAATGAGTAAAAAGTATGAGACAAATACTTAAATTTTGCAATAAAAAAAATTGATCATAGAAATATGGGCTTGAGATGATATGGTGTTAGAATCCTGTATTCTTTAATATTATTTCTTGATATTTGCCCTTACAACAATGCTCTCTTCTTACTCAGTTTCCTCTTGCAATTCACATGGATGAACTCCCAATTTCTTAGAGTCACCTGATATACTTCTAACAGCTTCCTTTGATTACTTTCTCACCTCCATTCATATAAGCTTTCTAGGTCATTCAGAGATAGTTCAAGCTTTCAGTACTAAGTACACTGAGTGGCCAGATTATTATGCATTCAGAGATCATAATAATCTGGCCACTGAGTGTATATGTCATTGTTTTTCCCTCCAGTTCTCACTATATCCATTTATTTTTAAAAGTTCAGTGGATATGGATCAATTGTATTTTTAAATTTCTTTCAGACTTGGAGAGTAAAACAGAAACCACAGAGTTAACTTTAAAGAATGACATTTCAGGGTGCCTGGCTAGCTCAGTCGGTAGAGCATGAGACTCTTAAAGAATGACATTTCATGGGAAGAGTTACATTATGGTTTGATGATGAAAAGATCCACAAGAGGAAGCACCTTCTATTCGACATTTGGAAGAGTCTTCAAATGAGATAAGTTAAAAGCCATCAGGAATACCAAGGAATGGGTGAGGGGCAAATCTCCTTGAGCCACAGTAAAACTCTCACTCAGGAGATAGACCAAGAATTTATCAGATTTGAGAAAAGTATTACTGTGAGCTCAAAAGATATTCCTGGACCAGTAGGTCCTGCAAGAAAAAGAGACTATAAATATGACATATGTGAGAAGTGAAGTAAATACAATTTAGATTGGATGAATCATTCAAGGAATTCTATAGGAATGAAAACCTATGAATGTAATATTTGTGAAAAATCTTCAAACAGCTTACTCACCTTACAGAACACATGAGAATTCATACTGGAGGGAAAACTTTCATATGTAAAGAATGTGGAAAAGCTTTAAGCCAAAGTTCATCCCTGATTCCACATCAGAGAATCCTTACTGGTGAGAAACCCTATGAATGTAAGGAATGTGGGAAAACCTTCAGACATCTCTTACTCAACATGTTAAAATCCATACTGGGGAGAAGCCCTATGAATGTGGTGTGTGTGAGAAAACATTCAGGCTGCTGTTGCCGCCCCCAGAACTGCTGGTTTCATTCAAGGTTTCGGGTCAATATCCTTGAAAAAATGGTGGCAGAGTAAGTGGATGCTGCATGGACATGCTCCCAGCAACAAACGTATTACAACTAAAATACAGAAAAACTTCCTGAATAATCGATGAAAACTCACAGGAGGGAACCCTGATACCCGAGGAGCAAAAGTGAGACCAAAAAGAGAATGGTAGGAGGGGTGGAAGCACAAAAGGGCTGGACAGGCACCCAGAGACAGCAACTGAAGTCCCAGAAAGCTATCTCAGCTGTGGGGGAGGGGGTTGCCACTGAGAACTCTGGAATCTAATCCCCACCCTGGGCCCCCCAGCAGAGAGCAACAATCTGAGGAGAGTACCCACATAACATCTGACTGTGAAAAGCAGTGAAGTGCTGTCTGCCAGGGAGTAACAGCTGAAAATTCAGGCACCCTCTTAAAGGGCCAATGCACAAAATTTCCTGTGGAGCCACCCACCTTGTGCTCTGGCAGAGAGAAGGTGAAGTGGACTGGAGCTGTGAGAGCAGAAGCCAGGACTGGGGACTAGGGGGGGGATAGAGCTCAGAAGGCAGACACCCTAAGTTTCCTAGGCTGAGTCATTCCCTCACAGGGAGAAGGACATCTTTCCCACATAGATATCTGCCTTGCCTGAGGGGAAAACAGTTGACACACCTTATTGAAAAACACCTTGCCCTGAGGCCACTTAAGAGATTAAAAATAACAATTAGACTCCAGGCAGAAGCAACCACCTCACCCTATTGGAAAAAGTCTCATCACACTTGAGGACAATTGCCTGGGGGCAATTCAAATCTATTAATCTGTAGACAGAGGCAGTCTCTGGAGGTTTGAGTCTATGCCTGATCTAAAGTCAGAAACAGCCTTTAACATTGTCCTGCACTAGAGATTGAGAGGTGTAGAGGATCTACCTAATACATAGTCACAAACCCAAACAGAAAGCCAAAATGAGGAGACTAAGAAACAACCCCCAAATGAAAGAACTAGAGAATTCTCCAGAAGAAGAGATAAATGAAGCAGAGACAAGATCCGAGTACCATCAAGAGTTCAGAGTAATGATGGTAAAAATGCTCAATAGCATGAAAAAAGATACAGTAACTATGAAAAAAAAGAACAGTCTGAGATAAAGAAATAACACAAATAAAGAATACATTGGAAGGATACACAGTGGATTAGAGGAAGCTCAGGATCGAATCAGTGAATTAGAAGACAGAGTTGAAAATATCACTCAATCAGAAAACCAAAAAGAAAAAAAAACAGTTAAAAAAACAGGAGGACAGCTTAAGGGAGCTGTGGGACAATGTGGAACGTAACAATGTTAGAGTAGCAGAAGAGGCAGAAAGAGAGAAAGGCATAGAGAAGGTGTTGGAAGAAATAATGGTAGAAAACTTCCCTAACCTGGTAAAGGAAAAAGTCACACAAGTTCAGGAGGCACAGAGAAGCCCAAAACAAGAAGAACCCAAACACGTCGATGCCCAGACACATCATAATTAAAATGCCAAAAATTAAAGACACAGAGAGAATCCTTTTTTAAAACATATTTTTATTGATTTCAGAGAGGAAGGGAGAGGAAGAGAGAGATAGAAACATCAATGATGAGAGAGAATCATTTATCGGCTACCTCCTGCACGACCCACACTGGGGACCAAACCCTCAGCCTGGGCAAGTGCCCTTGACCAGAATGGAACCCAGGACCATTCAGTTTTCAGGCCAACACTCTAACCAGTCAGCTAAACCAGCTGGGGCCCTAATTTTACAATCTTTAAAAATTATCTAATACTCCACTTTAGGAAAGTTTCAACTTTTGGCTATTGCAGATATGCTGCTAAAGACATTCATATACATGTCTTTTCATCATTATGGTTTTAAAGCAAATCCTTTCTTCCTTGTGCAATATATGAATATAGGCTTTCAATTAGAATGGGATCAAATTATAGTATCAACATTTTGCATGTCCTGAACATTACAATTTTGGGAGTGTGTAGTATTCCTCTGGGTGATTGGGAATTGTCAAATTATAGTAAACTTGTGGCACATTTTATTGATAATTTAGATACTCAGTCACAGTTCTAGAGAACCACTCTGGAGAGTTTGAAGAACACAAGAGGACAAAAACCATAGTTGCAGAATAAGCAAGATAGAACTCTTAAGATTTGCCTCAGTCTCTTTTCTAGACAACCCAATCGAAGACATGATTGAAGATACAATCCCAAGGAAGTATGAGTGGAGAGGAGATGTGGGAAAGACCAGAAGGAAAGCAGTTAAAGGTGGGGTACTACCGAGCTGGCTATGGCTTCAAGAAAACTTTACAGCAGGTTACTTAATCACAGGAGAGGGCCCTAGAGAGGCCTGTGGATCATTGAATCTGATTAACAGCTGTAGAAGAATACCAGCCATCCATCTTTAAAGTGTGCCTCTGGGGGTGGTAACACTCCCACACTTCCAGGTTTGGATAATCTAGCCTTGCTATTAGGACATTGGCGAGGCCAGATTCTCTCTGGCCACAGCCCAGTCAAACCCAGAGCTGCCTTGGAGCTGCTTTTTAGCAACTACAGGAAGATGATGGAGGTCTTGCAGAATCTGGTTCCCTACCTGAGGGAAAGGGGGAAGCAATTAACTAATGTCTGAAGGAGGCAATGGTTGTGCTGACCTGGCCTTGACAGTCATAGATAGGGCAAACTGTCATTGTAGCTGCCCCAGCCTGGAGACAAAATAAGCTTCAGGGCTCAGGGAGCTGGTGGGGACTGAGCTGTGTGGAGTGGCAGCTATCCTACCAAATCCAGGAGGAAGTGTAAGCTGGGGAGAGCAACTCTGATTTTCAAGGGAAACAGAACGGATAGAAAATTTCATAAGCCCCAAACCAACTATGGCAGACACAGAAACAAGAAACTTAGCCTCTATTTGCATTTTCGTTCATCTTGTTTCCCCAACATTTTATTACGATATTGATAAACTTAGAGAAAAGCTGAAAGAATGATACAGCAAACACTCATGTCCACAACAAATCTACAGTTACTATTTTCTTTATCATTTAATCTACCATTAATTCAACGTTTTTAAAATGCACTTCAAGTTAACTTCCAGAGTCAGATATATATCCCTGAACAGTTCACCAACTAAGTTACCAAAAGGAGTTCAATATTTGTTTAGTCTTAATTAAAAAGTTTCGTTCAGTGAAATGCACAGTAATTAAAATCCTGAATAACTCAGATTCAATCATTTGCATTTTCATCACAACTAATGATTTTGAGCATGTTTTCATCTGCTCATGGGCTGGTCCTATAGTTTCTATCAGAATATTTTTTATTGAGTTGTTTTTCTTATTAAGTTTGAGAATTCTTTATATATTCTGGACATTAGTCTTGTCAGACATGATTTCCAAATAATTTCTCCTAGTTTGTGTCACACTTATTTTCTTAAGGCTACCTTTAATGAGAATTTTTTTTTGGGGGGGGGGCGCGTGGCAAAACTTGTTGTATTTATTTATTTATTTATTTAGGAATGTTTTTAATTTTGATGTAGTCTTGTTTATTCACTTTTTTAAAAATGTATTAAATTCTGTAGTTCTGTCTCTTAAACCTTTTATCTCCAAGTGCTTATACCTACAAAAGTTAAAGGGCAAATATAGTAGGCTAATTTTTCTTCTAGAAGTTCTAGTTTTAGTTTTCAGGATTGGGTGTGTAATCATCTGAAATTAAGTTTTCAAAATTGTGTGAGACTGGATTTGAGTTTTATTTTGTTCTAAATGGATGTGTGATAGTGCCAGAGCCATTTGTTGAAAAGATTATCCTTTTTACTGTGGTGCCTTCATCAAAAATCAAATTACAACTTAGTGTGGGTCTATTTCTGGAACCTTTCCTCATTTTTTTATTTTTTATTTTATTGATTTTTTACAGAGGGGAAAGGAGAGGGACAGAGAGCTAGAAACATCGATGAGAGAGAAACATCGACCAGCTGCCTCTTGCACACCCCCTACTGGGGATGTGCCGGCAACCAAGGTACATGCCCTTGACCAGAATCAAACCTGGCACCTTTCAGTCCGAAGACCAACGCTCTATCTACTGAGCCAAACCAGTTTCGGCCCTTTCCCCATTTTTATTGACCAACTTGTTGATCCTTATGCCGACACTACACTATGTTGATCAGAGGAAATTTCTACTAAGTTTTAAACTCCATTAACTCTTCCAAATTTGTCCTTTTTCAAGCTTGCTTTGGATATTTTAGGTACTCTGTATTTCCATATAAATTTTAGAATAAGCTTTTTAATATCTACCAAAAAAAAAAGAAAGAAAAAGAAAAGCCCGATGGGGTTGTGAGAAGGATTGCATGGGAATCTATAGATTATTTGAGAAGAATTCAAAGCTTAATAACATCAAGTTTTTCAATTAATGAACATTGTATATATCTCCATTTTTTTATGTCTTTTTTAACTTCTAAGGAAGTGTCCAGATTGGCAGAATAAGGACCTATGAAAATCCACATCTCCACACAAGTAAGAATACTAGCAAAAAATTATCAAAATCAATTTTTGAACTCTGTAATTAGCCAGAGGCTTACAACAATTTGAGAAGAGTTTATTCAAGGAGAATGGAATCTTGGTAAGAGCAACATTTGTGTTGCTTTCTCTTGTCCTATTCCCAAGTCCCTCTCCCACAGATCCATGACAGCTTTGAAAACCAATAGCCTCACAATAATTGTACCATGAAAAATAGCCTTTACTGAAGGGGCAAAAGGAGATGAGTGCTTCCGTAACTCGTGATTTTCAGGGAGTAGTCTTAATTTGTCCTGTCTGGCAATTGCCTAAAAATTTTTAATCAGAGACATTGTCTTTATCCGACCTGACTCAGAGCTTACTCTTCTCAAACTGCCTTGCCACTAAGCATTTGTCAAGAACAACCAGCAAAAAGAGGATTAAAAATGGTGGCAGAGTAAGTGGATGCTTCAAAGACATGCTCCCAGGAACAAACTAGAATTACAACTAAAATACTAAAAAACTTCCTGAATAATCAACGGAAAACTCACAGGAGAGACCTCTGATACCCGAGGACCAAAGGTGGAGACCACATAGAGACTGATAGGAGGGGCAGAGGGGATAAAGGACTGGCCGGGTGCCCACAAATGGCAACTAAAGTCCCGGAGAGATATCTCAGCTGTGGGGGGTTACCACTGAGAACTCTGGGATCTAATCCCCAAGCTGGGCCCCCTAGCAGAGAGCACCAGAACTGAGGAGGTTACCCACATAATATCTAGTTGTGAAAAGCAAGGGTGTGCTGTCTGCCAGGGATTAGCAGCTCAACACACAAAATTCTCTGTGGAACAGCCCACCTTGTGCTCCAGCAGAGGGAGGGTGAAGTGGACTAGAGATCTGAGAGTAGAACAGGACTGGGGACTTAGGATCTAGAGCTCAGAAGGCAGACACCCCAAGTTTCCCTCATCCAGCAGAGGTCATCTTTCCCACATACACATTTGCCTTGCCTGGGGGGAAGAAGGTTGACACACCCTATTGGAAAACACCCTGCCCTGAGCATATTTAAGATATTAAAAATGACAATTAGCCTCCAGGCAGAAGCAACTTCCCCACCCTATTGAAGAAAAACCCTCACCACACCTGAGGACAATTGCCTGGGAGGCAATTCAAGTCAGAATCCTATTAGTCTGTAGACAGAAGTGGTCTCTGGAGGCTTTGAATCTTTGCCTGATCCAATTAGTCAGAAGCAACCTTTAACACTGTCCTGCACTACAGATTGAGAGGTAGAGAGGATCTACCTAAAACATAGTCAACCCCAAACAGATAGCCAAAATGAGGAGACAAAAAAAACAACCTCCAAATGAAAGAACTACAGAATTTTTTAAAAGAAGAGATAAAGAAGCAGAGAAAAGAAATTTATCTGAAACAGAGTTCAGAGTAATGATGGTAAAAATGCTCAACAGCAAGAAATTATAGGTTAGTTTCATATAATAACTATGAAAAAAGAAGTCTGAGATAAAGAAAGACATAACACAACTAAAGTACATTCATGGGAAGGAATACATAGCAGATTAGCAGAAGCTGAGGATAGAATCAGTGAATTAGAAGACAGGGTTGAAAATATCACTCACTCAGAGAATCAAAAAGAAAAAAACTTTAAAAACAGGAGGACAGCTTAAGGAAGCTGTGGAACAAGGTGAAACATAACAATATTAGAATAGCAGATGTTCCAGAACAGGCAGAAAGGGAGAAAGGCATAGAGAAGGTGTTGGAAGAAATAATGGCAGAAAACTTCCCTAACCTGGTTTAAAAAAAAAAAAAAAAAAAGTCACACAAGTTCAGGAGGCATGGAGAACTCCAAAAAAGAAGATCCCAAACAGTCCCAAGCCCAGACACATCATAATTAAAATGCAAAAATTAAAGACAAAGAGAGAACCTTAAAGGCAGCAAGAGAAAAGAACAACCAGCAACAATCATTTAATATGACATGGTCTGAAGTGTAAACCGTTGGTGTGAACAACAAGCTGACCAAAAACCTTGGAAGGAAAAGCTGGGAAATGACATGTCCATAAGGGGTTTGGAACAGCTCCAGCATATTCCTGGAAACCTAGACGGCTACACACACTCCCAGAGTTGTGTGCATGCTCAGCAAAGACCAAGTTGGTTGAGAATTTCTTGTCTCTAGCGGACCTTGAGGCTCTGTATAAACAGGAGCAAAAGCTCCGGTAAAGTGGTAACCGGCCTGCCAGAGCAATGAAGGCATGTCTCAAAGCACACACCGTCCCTAGCAGAGGTCGGAGCTGTATTGGTTCACAGAGTGGGTGTAAAAGGGGGTTCTTTGAAAAGGAACCTCACAGGGTGATCTAGTCACAAAGTCCCAACTGGGCAGGTCTTGGTGGGCAGTCACGTCCCAGGCCTATATCTGTAGGAAAATATTTATCTTTGCCTTAAGCAAGCCCTGCTTATTACTCATGTGCACCTAGGTTAACGCACCTTTGAAACGCCAGAGTAATCCTCTTTTTTTCGGACTTCCTGGGAAGCAACCACTCTTAAGAAAGCAGGTAATCTTATAATCCAATCGTGTCTGGATTTCTCCCGCCTTCATGTAATCTTCTTTACATCCCCTCGTTAATTTGAGACCTATAAAAGGAACTGCAGAGTGGGGGCCTGGCATAAGCAGCCTCGGCAGTGGCAGAAGCAGAGGCTGAGGCGACAGTGGAGGCAGCAGCAGCAGCAGCAGCAGCAGCAACAGCGTCCCAGGGAGGCAGGGAGGCAGCGGCCCAGTGAGGCAGGGAGGCAGCGCCTTGGTGCACGGGGGCCTGGTGGCACCGGTGGCGGCGGTGTCGGAAGATGGCAGACGTGCTCAGTGTCCTGCGACAGTACAACATCCAGAAGAAGGAGATCTTGGTGAAGGAGGACAAAGTCCTCTTTGGCCGCGAGTTCTCCTGGCCCAAGGACGTGAAGACCAACTACGTGGTGTGGGGGACCGGAACGGAAGGCCGGCCCAGGGAGCACTACACGCTGGAGTGCGTCCTATTTCTCCTGAACAACGTGCACCTGTCCCATCCCATGTATGTCCGCCTCGCGGCCACGGAGAACATCCCTGTGGTGAGAAGACCCGACCGGAAAGACCTGCTTGCGTATCTCAGTGGCGAAGCATCCAGGTCGGCGAGTATCGACCGGGGCGCCCCTGCAGAGCTCGGGCTGCAGCGGTCCACTCCGGGGAAGCGCGCTGCGGACCCCGCGTCAGCAGCAGCCAAGAAGCCCCGCACGGAGGACGGAGAGCGTGTGCGCCTCGACAAGGAGCGGTGGGCTGCCCGCTTGCAGGGTCACAGAGAAGGCATCGTACGGCCTGCACAGATCAGGCCGTTGTCGGAAACCATGTCCGTGGAAAAAATTGCTGCCATCAAAGCCAAAATCATGGCGAAGAAAAGATCCACCATCAAGACGGACCTGGGTGGTCCCTTAGCCGCTCTCAAAGGGAGGAGCTTTGTGGACGCGGAGGTGGATGTGACCCGGGACATTGTCAGCAGAGAGCGAGGCGGGAGGACACGGACAACCATCCTACAGAGCACGGGGAAGACCTTCGCCGAGGACATTTTTGCAATTCTTGAGTCTGTGGAAGCCAGAGAGGCAGGGCGAGCGCCCGAACAGCCACCGGCCCCAAAGGCAGCACCTGTGGCTCCCACATTGCCTACCAAGCAGCCGACCCCAGCGGCCTACAACAGGTATGTCCAGGAACGATTCAAAGGGAAAGACACGGAAGGCTTCACAATTGACACGATGGGCACCTACCACGGGATGACGCTGGAGTCGGTGAGGGAGGGTGCGGCGGCCCGTGAGACTCAGACCCCCGCGGCACAGCCAGTACCGAGACCCGTTTCTCAAGCAAGACCGCCCCCTCGTCAGAAGAAAGGCTCTCTGACCCCCATCATCATAATCCCTGCCGCCGCCACCTCCTTAATAACCATGCTGAACGCGAAGGACCTTCTGCAGGACCTGACCTTCGTCCCATCAGAGGAGAAGAAGAAACAGGGCTGCCGACGAGAAAATGAAACTCTGATACAGAGGAGAAAAGACCAGATGCAGCCGAGGGGCACCGCGCTCAGCCTCACGGTGCCCTACAGGGTCGTAGACCAGCCCCTGAAGCTCACGCCTCAGGACTGGGACCGGGTCGTGGCCGTCTTCGTGCACGGTCCTGCCTGGCAGTTCAAAGGGTGGCCGGGCCTTTTGCCTGGTGGATCTCCAGTTGACCTCTTTGCCAAAATTAAAGCCTTCCATCTCAAATATGATCAAGTTCCTCTAGACCCCAACGTGCAGAAGTGGGACGTAACGGTGTTAGAGCTCAGCTATTACAAACGCCACTCGGACAGACGGCTTTTCTTAAGCTTCTGGGAAGCGCTGGATAGGTACATGGTAAGGCATAAATCCCACCTGAGATTCTGAACTACGTGGTTTCCCGTCTGGAAATCTGGATTAAGAAGCCTGGATATACCTTCATCTAAAGACTGACTGAGTGTGAAGAAGGTCAGGGATCAAGCACAAGATCTCACCCGATGCTTTTGTGCTTCAAAGGGATCATATAATGCCTGTCATAATATTAGCCTTGTAGTCTATAATGGAAATTGTATATTTTGATAGAAGTTTTTTCTCCATTGGTTAAACTAGCATTACTTAAAATGTGTTTCTTTAGAAAAGAAATAAAGAAACTACAAAACTTATTTGCTGAAGCATTTGAGATTGTGTTTTGGGCTCAAATAAACTGATAAAAATCCTCTACAGCTTTGGACATTTCTTATGTTGGTGAAAGCATTTAAGAAGTCTCTGTTCAATCATTAGTTCACCACTAAGCAAGCCAAGCAGAGACTTCAGTGGTCACACATCAAAAGTGATTGTGCCCTAGCTGGTTGGGCTCAGCAGATAGAGCAGCGGCCTGTGGGTAGAGAGTCCCGGTCCGATTCCAGTCAAGGGCACATGTCCCAATCCCCAATGGGGACATGCAGAAGGGAGCCGATCAATGAGTTTCTCTCATCATTGATGTTCCTATCTCTCTCTCCCTCTCCCTTCCTCACTGAAATTAATAAAAGTATATCCTATCTAATAAAAGGGTAATATGTAAATTGGCTGTCACTCCAACACACAAGATGGCTGCCCCCCTGTGGTCAAAGATGGCCACCCCCATGTGTACACAAGATGGCTGCCACAAGAGGGCCTGCAGGGGAGGGCTGCTCGGGGAACCAGGCCTGTAGGGGAGGGCAATTAGGGGCCAACAGGCCAGCAGGGGAAGGCACTTGGGGGGGACCAGGCCTGCAGGGAGGGCAGTTAGGGGCAATCAGGCCAGCAGGGGAGCAGTTAGCTGTCGACCAGGCTGGCAGGGGAGTCATTAGGGGGTGATCAGGCTGGCAGGCAGAGGCAGTTAGAGGCAATCAGGCAGGCAGGTTGGCGAGGGGTTGGGAGCCAGCAGACCTGGATTGTGAGAGGGATGTCTGACTGCCTGTTTAGGCCTGATCCCACTGGCAGTTGGGCATCCCTGGTGGGATCGGGCCTAAATGGGCAGTTGACCATCCCTCAAGGTGTCCCAGATTAGAGAGGGTGCAGGCTGGGCTGAGGGATACCGCCCCCCCCTCCCCCCTGTGCATGAAGTTCAGGCACCGGGCCTCTAGTTATAAAAGTGGTTGTTCTTTCATTTAATGTTCTGGGGAAACAGGAACTGAAACTGCACATTTGGATGTGAAATAACATCTAGAAATCATGTGGGGTGGTAAAATGGCTGAATCCAGGTAGATTTGGGCTGTTCTAAGGCCAGCACAAGCCTCAACATCTAGGCGGAGGCCACAGATGAACAAGTCGTTGAGCAAACATGGAAACAAGCATCTGGTGCTAGGCATGCCCACCTGATAGCAGCCCCACACGGGGCTGCTTCCACCGATGTTAAGCAGAGTTTGAGCACATGTTCTTCAACTTGCCTGGCATTGGGCCCCTCCTTTATCCTCTGTCTCAGATCTTAAAAGCTCAGGCACCTCAATTGTCTTCTGTTTTATAATCAAGCACCTGAACTTGGTACACTGCAGTTGTGGCTCAGCTGAAGTCACTAACAAGACCTTTGCCTCCAGCAAGGTGGTGCAGCGCCCCAGCTACTCCTGCAGTGGGAGGGCCTTAAGTGAATTCACCTTCAGCTGGGACTCCAGACAAGTGCAGAAGCTTAACTAGAACATCATGAGTCAAGCAGTGCACAGTCTGTAATCTTGTGGGGGATGTTTCTCTGACCTGCCAGAGAAATGGGCGTTTAGGAATCTACAATTAACACAAATGAGCATAAGCTAAAGGACAAAGCCTCCAAAGTCTTGCTACCTAGTGTCAGAAAGCTCTCAGGAGAGGCTGACTTCCCCTCACTGACCCTGCCTCCCCACTCTGCACAGACTCAACTTTCCACAGCCTGTGGCCCAGGGCGCTTCCAATCCAGTGATTCTTTCTCCAGCAGAGTGAGGGCGACCAGCTGGCAAAACCATTTCAGAAGGGCTGATTGATTCTCATGACGCGAGGTGTTGTAAGACTTGTAACAAGTCTATAGACCTCCATGGAAATCTGACTCATTTTTCTTATCACCCACATAAATGTTTTAAGGTGAACAGATGACTGTGTGGAGGTGATTATCTGGCAAAGAAGGACATCTGGGCTGTGGTCACAGTAAGTGAACCTCTTTTGCTGGTGGAGGGTGAGAGGAGACAAACTTGCCAGGATATTGGCAGGAAAAGAGCAACAGGAGTTTCGTTAACTAAATATTCAAGTGGCAGTGTTTGAGAGCTGTGATTCTAGACTCTCAAAAGTTGCCTGGAGAAATCAGTCACCCTCTAGAATGGCTATGTACTGTAGCAGCTCCACCCAGGGAGTGCGATGCTGTTCTTTGCTAGATCTAGATAGAAAAAAAAAAACATATGGGGGGACGAGAGGGAAAGACATAGCCTTCATTACTTATATCTGGGGAAGTCCTGATGGCCGCCAGATGGGTGAGTTTCCACATTAGACTTGGATAGGCTAGGGGCTTACCTAGCAGAGGGGAGAAAGGAGAGGAGAGAGGAGAGGGACAGGGGAGAAGAGAGAGCCGAGCTGGGAAAGGCCTGCGGTCAGACCAAGGACAGAGAGCCTGGTAATGCTTGTTAGCCATCAAGGGCCAGGGAAACACTCGGGCCTGTGCTGCCCTGCTCCTCGTGGACTCTGGCCAGGGGGACACGATTCTTCTGACTGGGAGGTGGAACTGGGTATATCCTCACTTGACCCTACAGGCTACACACTTCAAATACCCAGCACTGAGTATAGTGCCAGGCTACTTCCCACAAGCATGCCAAGGAGAAATCAGTCAGACTGAACTTTTAAAAACATAAATGTTTGTTAAAACCTAACCAAGAACAAACCCTGGGACGCTGGGAAATCAGTGTTTCTTCTGTAAGTCAGCAGCGATCACTGGTGTTGGCACACCTGAGACGTTACAGGTGCCTCAGTCCAAACGTCAGGTCTCAGATATTCTTCTCAAATGCTAGTGGTCAAAACTAGTCTTCAACAATTGCTCGTGTGTGTGGGCCTGATTATTAGCATAGACAACTGTTACAGCGGGACAGCTGGCTGCCCTATGTCCACTACCACGACCCTCAGCCACTCCCATAGCCTCAGAGAAGTTACACACCCTCAACACTCCACTTGTGGGCCAGTCTCTCCATCGCCCTCCTGCTGGCAAGCCTGGCAAAGCGCTTCTGCTCAGATCCCCTGGGTCTGTACCTCCATCCCTGTGATATCCAGGACAGATGGTGAATCTGTTGGGAGGAGGTGCTGGGCCACTGTAGTGACGTCTCACTTTCTTATTGTTGTTCTCCTTGGCATTATTCCTCTTGATGAAGTTGGCCATGGGGTCCCCTTCTCTTTCTTGTTCTCTCAGCATCTGATCCACATCTTTATCATCAAGACAGCGGGCCAGGTTTTTCATTTTCTTTATTGCATCCTCCACATTTTGTTGCCTCTGCCGGCTCTGGACAAGCCTTTTCCCCACTGGGCATATAGAGCATGTCTCTGAGTCCATCTCTGCTTCTGTCCTTGCTCTAAACTTTCCAGTATAAAATTCCTCTTATGACCAGACTAATCTTGAAATAGGGTTTGAGCATATTGGAATTCAGCTTCACATGCCATGGTTTCTTGAATTTCTGCTGCTCTTGCTGTTGGTCAGTTAACAGCAACCCAGTGCTAACCCAGAATACACCTGTGCAGCCTTCTTTCCCAGAGGCTGAGCGCTTCGAGGTGGACACAGGTCGGAATCAGAAGAGTTGGCCCTCTCCTTTCCTCCCTGGTGAGAGGGGTCAGAAACCGAGCTCTAGTCTTCCAGTCTCTTTCATGGAGATGACATGTCTGAATCAGATCCTGGCGCCCTGAACTTCATTTCAGAGACAGACAGGGATGGAAAGAAACTGAGAGAGAGAGAGAGAGAGAGAGAACTGAGAGAGAGAGAGAGAGAGAGACAGAGAGAGAGAACAGAGAGATTTGAAAGGAGAGCCCCTGCTAGCCCTGGGCTGCAGACTCTGAGCTGGCGTGACTTTCTCCAAATCCAGTGAGGCAACTTGGCTGGAAGGTGCTGGGATTTCCAGCTCCCTCGCTCCCTGGTCAAACTCTATCAAGGTCTCCCCAGCCCCCAGGGTTGGGGTGCAGGGTTCACAACTCTGTCATCATGTGATGACAAGTCGTTTGGCCCCAAGAAAATAGCCCGGAGAAGCCCGGGTAGTTGTCACATCAGCACCACGTCTTCCAGTGCGAACTATCTTATGGCTGAGGTTGGTGTGGGTGGCGTCCTGGGGAAGTGCAAGGGGCTCTGGCTCAAGAAATGTGCTCAGGCCTCTCTGTGTATGTGGGCGTGTGCACCTACGCATGTGTGGTCTGAATGTGTGTGTGTGTGTGTGTGTGTGTGTGTGTGTTGCTGTTTGTGGTTCAGAATGAAGGACAACTTCTGACTCCACCACCCTCATCAACATGGGCACTGACAGTTTCCGTTTGCATAGCAGTGTCTCCCCGTCTTCACGCTGAAGCCCTCATCTGCACATCCCACCCCCCAGGAGATGGGCATCGAGACAGTTTTATAGAGGAAGAAACAGCCGCTTCCAGAGGTCCCTTCAGGGCACAAGCTGGGTCGCGGTGGCCAGGACTGGTACCCAGCCCCTAGGATCAGAGCCCTCTGCTCTTTCCTCCACATGCTGCAGGGACATCCTGCCAGGCGCTCTGCTCAGAAATAAGAGGGCACCTGTGCGAGCAGAAAAGAGGATTCCTGAGCTAGAATTTAGCTTTGTCGGGAATACACAGACTGAAGCATGGAAAGGACATGGGATGGAAAATACAGAGAAAGAACATTAGAGAAATGGGAGACACGGTGTAAAAGTGTAACACTTGTGAGATTCCGGTCTTAGGAGGAAAGGAGAGGATAAAGCAGAAGTGATACTTGAAGAAATAATGGCTGAGTATTTCCAAAAGGCATCAAGCCACAGACTCAAGGAGCTCTGAGAATCCCTGAGCGCTCCCTGCCAAACTGGTGAAAAATGAAGTTAAAGAGAAAATTGAAAAGTAGCCAGCAGAAAAGACACCATTGTGTTAAATGGAGCAAGAAGCACTAGGCAAGAAGACCCTTCAGAAGGGAACATGAAGAGGTATCAGGATTTCTCACCAGCTCACCCACACTCAAGAGAAACATTAAAAGTTCATCAGGCAGAGGGAAAACTATCTCTGATGAAGGGAGTAAATAGAGTAAGAATAAAGAGTGCCAAAGTAAAAGGTAGATAAAACTAAATAAATATGGACTGTTTTAAATAATTTCTTGTGGGATTTAAAACATATACACAATAGTCATAATTAACAAAACAAAACAAAAGTTGCCAATGAGAACTTACACTCCTGGAATCCAAAGTCTCATCTGAGACCTGGGTGAAAACAAACAAACAAAGCACCTCCCCCAATACTGCCATGTCTACTGCCACCTAGAGGCATCATACCATAATTGCAGGGAAACCTAGGGAAAAAGATTTACAAGGTGTAGTAACCAAAAACCTAGTTAGGAGTAAACATGGCAAGCTGGCATTGAGTTGTTCAATAAATATTTGTTGAATGACTAGGTCACTGCTATGTTTTCTTCCTATATTTCTTTTTAAGAAAAAATCACACTGAAATAAGAACTGGCATCTGTTCATTATAAAGAATTCAGTAAAACATGCTGAAATCCCAAAGATGGAGGTCAAAATGAGAAGCCTAAAAGGCTAATTCCAATGTAACCTTGATGTTTGGGGGTGGGAGGCCTAGCAATCTGAATCTGTGCCAGTAATCTAATATACATTCTTGATAACCTATAATTAAGTCACTGTCCCTTTCTCCACAATCTGGTCTTGTAAGACCTGTTACCTAAATGCTCACATTTTACAGAGGCCATAGACCATGAACCTCTGGAGGGGGTTATCAGCGCTGGCGCCAGGCCAGGCCCTTAGATATGGTCTCAAGACCCCCATCCCAACTCACAGGGCTTTTTGCAAAACCCATGAATGGTCCAGAAGTCCCCAAACAAACAAAGCACCTCCCCAAATATTTGGGGGACAAAGAAACCAAAAGGGAATAGAAGATGGGCTTCCACCATATTGGTTTGCTCAGACCCTGGAGGCACTTTATCCACTGAGTCAAACCAGCTAGGTGGGTTTTTTTTTGTTTTTTATATCTGCTCTATCACTTTTTATAATTTCCAGGTACCTACTTAAACTGAGTTATCTTTTACTTCTTTGAACATAGAAAATAAAAATTATTTTATAGTTTGCATCTGATAATTTCAAAAAAAATGTTGTATTTGAATGTCTATTTGTTTCTGCTGAAAAACCCAAAGAGTGTAGTTTCCTTGTGTACTTGTTTATCTTTAATTCTATACTTAACATTTCTATGAAAACTTATTTGTAGGAAGAATTTATGGCCTCCAATTATAATGTTTCTCCAGAGATGATTTGTATTTGCTTTTGCCAGGCATCTGGAGACATAAGTTTGAGACCACCTGAACACAAGATCAAGACTTGAGTTGGTTTGTCTCAGTGGATAGAGCATGGGCCTGCAGACTGAAGGGTCCTGGGTTCAATTCCAGTCAGGGGCATATTCTTGGCTTGCAGGTTCCATCTCTAATAGATTCTCTTTCATCATTGATGTTTCTATCTTTCTCTCCCTCTCTCTTCCTCTCTGAAATCAATAAAAAAATCCTATATAATAAAAGTCCAGTGACCATAACGGCATAATGACCAGAATGACCACTCAACCAGTCACTATGAGGTGCATTGATCACCTCTCGATCCTTCCCCCCCTACCCCACTCCTGGCCCACAGGCTTCGATCACTGGATGGCAAACGGGGAACAGGGGTGGGTGGTAACTGCGGGGTGGGACTGGGAACTGGCGAGTAGGCAGAAGGTGGCCCTGATCTCAGGCTAGGCCTAGGGACCCTACCCACCCACAATTTCATGTGGCAGGCCTCTAGTATCCTATCTAATAAAAGAGTAATATGCAAATTAACGATCACTCTGCTATACCCACAAACCATGCCCACCAGCCAATCAGGAGTGAGTATGCAAATTAACCCAACCAAGATGGCTGCATCCACAGAGAGAGCAGGAGAGAGGCTTGGGTTTCCCCAGCAATGGAGGAAGCCAAGCTTTCCGCACACCCTGGCTGGCCCAGGCCTCCACTTAAGGCTACAAAGTTTCAATCATAGAAGATAAATAAATCCCAACAGAAATGGCTATGGCCACGGAGCTGGAGAGAGCAGGAGCCTAGGCTTGCCCCCGGTGATGGAGGAAGCCAAGCTTCTGCAGCCCTGGCCGGCCCAGGACTTTGCTCCAGGCTACAAAGTTTCAATGTAGAAGATAAATAAATTCCAGATACCAGGGCCTCTGCTTGGGTTGCCGGAGGGCATGGCCGGCCTGCAAACCACCACAGGCCCCTCGCCCAGGCTGCCCCACACCACAAGGGAACCCTGATCCAGGACACCCTTCAGGGCAAACCAGCTGGCCCCCACCCATGCACCAGGCCTCTATCCTATCTAATAAAAGAGTAATAGGCAGATTGACCATCACTCCAACACACAAGATGGCTGCCCCCCATGTGGTCAAAGATCCTGCCCCCATGTGGACACAAGATTGCCATCACAAGATGGCCAGCAGGGGAGGGCATTTGGGAGAAACCAGGCCTGCAAGGGAGGGCAGTTGGGGGCAATCAAGCCTGCAGGGGAGGGCAGTTAAGGGGTGACCAGTCTGGCAGAGGAGGGAAGTTGGGGGCAAACAGGCTGGCAGGGGAGCAGTTAGACATCAATCAGGCTGGCAGGGGAGTGGTTAGGGGGTGATCAGGCTGGCAGGCAGAAGCAGTTAGGGGCAATCAGGAAGGTAGGCAGGTGAGTGGTTGGGAGCCAGTGGTTCTGGATTGTGAGAGGGATGTCCGACTGCCCGTTTAGGCCTGATCCCACGAAGGGTCCCAGATTGGAGAGTGTGCAGACTGGGCTGAGTGACAACCCCCCCACACTGTGCATGAATTTCATGCACCAGGACTCTAGTCCTATCTAATAATAGACAAATATGCAAATTGACCATACCTCCGACACACCCACAAGCCACACCCACCATCCAATCAGAGCAAATATGCAAATTAACCCAAACCAAGATGGCTACAGCCACAGAGAGCAAGGTTTCCTAGGTAACAGAGGAAGCCAAGCTTTCCACCTGCCCTTGCCAGGCCTAAGACTCCACTCAAGCTACAAAGTTTCAATTACAGAAGGTAAACGAATTCAAACAAATGGCAGCAGAATGGAGCTTGAGAGAGCAGGCCAGGGTTGCCGCCGGCAACAGGGGAAGCAAAGCTTTCCCCACACCCTGGCCGGGCTCACCCACTTAAGGCAACTAAGTTTCAATTATAACCCCAATACAAATGGCTGCCGGGCCTCGGAGGGAGCCCCAGGCTTGGCTCCACTTCAGGCTACAAAGTTTCAATTGTAGAAGGAAAATAAATTCCAGATACCAGGGCCTCTGCTTGGGTTGCCAGGGGGCGTGGCCGGCCTGCAAACCACCACAGGCCCCTCGCTCAGGCCGTCCCACACCCCAAGGGAACCCCCACCTGATCCGGGACGCCCTTCAGGGCAAACCAACTGGCCCCCACCCCTGTACCAGGCCTCTATCCTATCTAATAAAAGAGTAATATGCAGATTGACCATCACTCCAACACACAATATAGCTGCCCCCATGTGGTCAAAGATCCTGCCCCCATGTGGACACAAGATGGCCACCACAAGATGGCCAGCAGGAGAGGGCAGTTGGGAGGCACCCGGCCTGCAAGGGAGGGCAGTTGAGAGGGACCAGGCCTGCAAGGGAGGGCAGTTGGAGGTGATCAACCCTGCAGGAGAGGGCAGTTAGTAGTGACCAGGCCGGCAGAGGAGGGAAGTTGGGGGCAAACAGGCTGGCAGCAGAAGTGGTTAGGGGCAATCAGGAAGGCAGGCAGGCAAGCAGTTGGGAGCCAGCAGTCCTGGATTGTGAGAGGGCAGTCAGACATCCCTCAAGGGGTCCCATTTTGGAGAGGGTACAGGCTGGGCTGAGGGACAACCTCCCTCCGTGCATGAATTTCGTGCACCGGGCCTCTAGTATATATATAAAAGACTTGAGACAGGTAATTTAACCCCAGCAATTCCACTTCCAATTCATCCTCATCTTGAGGGTGTGGCCTTTTGGGGACCCATTATTGTACAGAAGATCTTGGACTTCACTCCCTACACATTGTGTTTTATTTTATATTTTTCTTCTTTGAAGTGTAAAAGGATGATCACAATTTCCATTTAGGTAAATGTCTCAGGGCAAAAGCATCTTCCAGTGTTTCAAGTTGGATTACCTCTTCCAAACTGGATTATCTCCCTGGATCCATGCTTTCCAGCTTTTGGTCTGATAATTCTATCTTGCCATCTCTTAGACACTGTGTTATGGGCTGAACTGTGTGTCCCCCAAAATTCATATGTTGAAATCCTAACCACCAGTACCTCAGAATGTGACTGTATTTAACCACATATTTTGGTGATTAAACATAATCACTTTAAAGAGATAAATGAGTTAAAATGAGGCATTAGAGTGTGCTCTAAACCAATCTGCCTGGTGTCTTTATAAGAAAGGTAGTTTGGACAGAGACATACCAGGGCCATGAAGGCACGCAGAGGAAAGACCCTGGGAAGACACAGGGAGAAAGCTGCCGTTTGTAGCCAAGAAGAAAGGTCTCAGGAGAAATCAACCCTGCTGACACCTGGATCCTGGACTTCTGGTCTCCACAACTGTGAGACAATACATTTCTGTCATTTAAGCCATCCAGTTATGACAGCCCTAGTAAACTAATAACATTAGTTTAGTAAACTTTAAAAACATTAATGTATATATATATATATGTGTGTGTGTGTATATATATATATATATATATATATATATATATATATATATACTAGTGGCCTGATGCACAAATGAAGATTCGTGCAAGAATGGGCCTTCGCTCTGGCCGGAGCAGCCTTTCCGCTCCGGCCCAGAGCCGCCTTTCTGCCTTCCCACACTGCCCAGCGGCTGGGGTGGTGCAGAACGCCTGTGTCGTCGCCATGCCGACAATGCAAGCATCCTGCCCCGTCCCCTCAGTGCCTGTGTATGCAAATTAACCCGCCATCTTTGTTGGGTTAATTTGCATACTCACTCCTGATTGGCTGGTGGGCATCGTGAAGGTACGGTCAATTAGCATGTTACTCTTTTATTAGGTAGATAAAATTCCAACATTTACTTTTTAAAATACATATATATTTTTAATTGATTTCACAGAGGAAGGGAGAGGGAGGGAGAAAGAAAGATCAATGATGAGAGAGAATCATTGATCGGCTGCTTCCTGCATGCCCCCTACTGGGGATTGAGCCCGCAACCCGTACATGTGTCCTGATCGGGAATGGAGCCATAGACTCCTGGTTCATAGATCGATGCTCAACCACTGAGCCACGCCAGCCGGACCAGACTTTTACTTTTTAATATTGTTTTCTGAGGTGGGTTGATATAACTATCCTAGCCCACAATTACCAGAGAGGAACTCTTATTATCCTCTACTCCCCACTCTATACGCTGCTTCCCTTTTCCTCATAGCCTTTACCATCACCTAGAATGTTATCTATTTTTCTATTTATTTATCTGCTTAATCTCGCCAGAATTAATATACAAGAAAGCTGGCTGCGTTTTGATAACGGCTGTAGCCTCAGATTTTTTTAAAAATACATTTTATTGATTTTTTACAGAGAGGAAGGGAGAGGGATAGAGAGTTAGAAACATCGATCAGCTGCCTCCTGCACACTCCCCACTGGGGATGTGCCCGCAACCAAGGTACATGCCCTTGACTGGACCCTTCAGTCCGCAGGCTGACGCTCTATTCACTGAGCCAAACCAGTTAGGGCTAGCCTCAGATTCTGAGACTAGGCGTGGCAGATCGTAGGCTCTAGGAAGACAGTTGGTGAATGAATGAATGAATGAATGAATGAATGAATGAATGAATGACAGAAGGAGCTCCCCCTCCGGACGAGGTGGCGGTCCACGCGGTCTCTTGGGCCGCTGTCAGGAAACGCTGCAGATTCACTGGGGTGGTCGCTGCCCCTAGGTCTGGAGAGTCCGCTGGGGGGCGCGCTCCACGGCATCCAGGTTCCGGGTTTTCGCGCGCCCCACAATCCTGGGGCCGGCGGGCTCCTCCAGGGCCCTCGTGGGCGGAGCCAGCGGCGGAGCGGGTGGAGCCGCGGGAAGACTAGCGGGCGCTGGGCGGGGTGGCTGGGCTGCCCGGCGGCCGCCTTGGGTGGGCCGTACCCGGGCTGCACTGGGGCCTGCGCTGAGGCGACCGGTGGCGCGGGCAACTGCGGGGGCGCGTCCGAGGCTGGGGCGCCGGGAGACGTCGGACTGCGGCCCCGGAGGACCTGGCCGCCGCCGCCCGGCACTGAAGCCGCCTCCTCCGAGATGCATCCTAGCCTAGGTGTGCGGGGAGCGGGTTCCGGGAACCTCTCCCTTTGCGGCGCCCAGAGCCCGGCTCCGAGAGGTGCGGCGGGGGAAGGCCGCGTTGGTTGATCGGGAGCAGCAGACCCGCCCTAGGCCGCTTCTCCTTGGGAATTTGGAGAAGACCCACTTCCAGTCCGGAGGCCGACGTGAACGTTGGGCATCTTTTGAAGAATGATTGTTTTGCTTGGGAATGTGGTTTGTCTGTAGAAGGCTGGGAAAGAACAAAATCTGTTACCAGCCCTCCTCCAAACAGACCCTCTGGAGCTGAAAGCCTCTAGAGCGAGCGCTCTCACGCCCCCATCTCCGGTCCTCCAGCGTCCGAGGCGGATCTGGTGAGTAGGAGGCCACCCTGCCTGTCGTCAGTCCGAGGGAGGCATGTCTGGGAGTAGTGAGAAGGGGCATCTTCTAAAAGAAGCTTCTCTGTCATTAACCGTTTCATAAATTTCTCCACTTTGGTAACAAGACATTTACTTTTTATATATTCAGAAGCAGGATAGTTCCCACATGCTCCAATCGGCAGGATGCAGCCCCCTGCTCTGCACCAGTCACAGCTGAAAACAAGAGATGCCCATTAACCACAGACCCTTCCCCCACAAACTTCAAAAAGTTGGGTCAGCTTCCTTTCTAGGGAGCTAGGACTGATTTTGGGGTCCCAGATACACTGGACCTGGTCGCTGTGGAGCCATCTACCTGCTCAGATGACAGGGGCAGGATGAGACAGAGGATGTATTTGAGTTTTGTTCTGTTTTTCCAAAATTGCCTGTTACAAACACCTCTGCAGTGGTCCTCAATTGTACTGGAAGTTCTGTATTTCCTCCATTTGTACACATACTCCTTTCTTCAAATTTTAACATTTTTGAAACCAGGATACATCTTAACAGAGAGGTTAAAAGGACTTTGCTAGCTGCTAGGCATCTATTTGGGCGTGTCTGTCACTACTTGCCCATGTGAAAATGCAGCTATATGATTATTCCATCATTTGACATACTTGACATTAACTTTGAATTGAGATTTATTAATTGGTTTTTTAAAAAAATAACTTTAGAAGACCCTGGCCCAGTAGGTCACTTGGTTAGAGCATCATCCCGATATGCCAAGTTTGTGGGTTCCATCCTCAGTGGTAGAACAACAAATCGCTATCTCTCGCTGTCTCTCAAAAAAAATGAAGAAAAAAATAACTTAAAAAGATAATGCTCTGCTGCAGCATTAAAGCAAAAGGTTTATAATAATGTTTACTAAAGGTTTATTGTTTGCCCGACATTGTCTCAATTAATCAACTTTACAACACTATGAAGTACGATTATTATTTTATAGATGAAGAAACTGAAGCTCAGTTGAAGTGCCTTAGAGCTTTTAAGTGCAAGAGTCAGGATTCTAACCCAGGCTGTCTGATTTCAAATCTATATCCGGGCAGAAGATGCATGTGGCTTTTAAGGGGGGAAGTCAAGGCAGGATCGGTGCATGTCTGTGTATCTTTGGCTGTTTGTGTGTGTGTATGGAGAACTGGGAGGCAGAGCCACATCCAAGAGCATTGATTATACTTCTTCCCACATTGATGCCAACTCTTTGTTTTTGGATCTTTTGCAGTTCTAAATATATTTCTGCAAGTTCTGGATTTCGGGCTGTATGAGGGTGCTCCTGGGTCCCTCCTCTCCTGCCTTGTGTTCCTCTCGAAGGAGATAGAGGCGTACACTCAAACCTACTCAGCCGGCTGCCTCCCAGGGAGGCTGTACTTAATTTAAGAGAGGAGTCAGTGTTTCAGCGTTGTCCAAGTCACATTAGCCTCTCGGAGCCCCCGGGTTCTGGGGCTGCAGGAGCATGCCAAAGCCCTGAGGGCAGGGACTGTGACCAGAGGAGGACCCCACAACTGTGAAGCCTCTCAGCCCAGGAAGTGGACAAGCCCAATCAGGCGGACATCGTGATGCTGCAGCAGCTCTTGATCACCTTGCCCGCTGAGGCCAGCACCTGGGTGAAGTTGCATCATCCAAAGAAGGCCAAGGAGGGGGTGCCCCTATGGGAGGATGTGACTAAGATGTTTGAAGGAGAAGGTAAGAATAGACTGATGAAGGGGGGAATGGATGGGGAACTAGGAGATCTCATTTGTGTGTCAAAAGATAGGTACACTTCATTGTTCTGGTCTCGGGGAGAACATTGGAGGAAAGCAGGTCTCTGAGGTTCATGCTTGTGGCTTTTGGGAAAGGGACAGCTGTGAGAGTTCTGGAGTTCTGGCTGTGGGATTATTGCTTCCGGATCCCTCCTCTCCTGCCTTGTTGTTCCTCTAGAACAGGCGTCCTCAAACTACGGCCCGCGGGCCACATGCGGGTGTTTTTGCTATTTTGTTTTTTTACTTCAAAATAAGATATGTGCAGTGTGCATAGGAATTTGTTCATAGTTTTTTTAAACTATAGTCCGGCCCTCCAACTGTCTGAGGGACAGTGAACTGGCCCCCTGTTTAAAAAGTTTGAGGACCCCTGCTCTAGAACAGTGGTTCTCAACTTTTCTAATGCCGCGACCCTTTAATGCAGTTCCTCATGCTGTGGTGACCCCCAACCATAAAATTATTTTCGTTGCTACTTCATAACTGTAATTTTGCTACTGTTAATGAATCATAATGTAAATATCTGTGTTTTCTGATATTTAGAAAATATAGGCTCTACAGCAGCGGTTCTCAACCTGTGGGTTGTGACCCACAGGTTGAAAACCGCTAGCAGGGTCGCCTAAGACCATCGGAAAACACAGATATTTACATTACGATTCATAACAGTAGCAAAATTACAGTTACGAAGTAGCAACGAAAATAATTTTATGGTTGGGGGTCACCACAGCATGAGGAACTGCATTAAAGGGTCGCGGCATTAGAAAGGTTGAGAACCACTGCTCTAGAACCGTGGTTGGCACACTGCGGCTCGCGAGCCACATGCGGCTCTTTGGCCCCTTGGGTGTGGCTCTTCCACAAAATACCACGGCCTGGGCGAGGCTATTTTGAAGAAGTGGCTTTAGAAAAAGTTTAAGTTTAAAAAATTTGGCTCTCAAAAGAAATTCCAATCGTTGCACTGTTGATATTTGGCTCTGTTGACCAATGAGTTTGCCGACCACTGCTCTAGAAGAATAGAGAGGCCTGCACGCAAACATACTCAACCGGCGGCCTCGCAAGGAGGCAGTACTTACTACTGTGCTCTCGGCACAGGCTTCTTGTGGACCTGTGCTCCGCGCTGCCCCGTGCTGCTCCCACCTCCTGTCCTCAGTACTGCACAGGACAGGAAAACAGAGCACAACACTGTCCCCGCCAGCGACTCCTGAGTGTGGACAGCAAAGTCAAAGCTTTTTGCACCCTTAAGCGCCCCCAATGGTTTTTCTTCACAAGTTTTAGTCATTTTAGCCTCAAACCAATATCAGTTCTTGCTTTTCATCTTCTGCTGAGAGGAAAGAATGACATGCTTGATTACTCTTATTTTACCTTGAAATATAGGTTCAGTGGGAAATATGTCCAAAATTACACATTATTTAGTGGTCTGGTCAGGATAGATAGATGAGTAGAGAAATTTGTGTGTTTCATGTGGTCTCTTAATTCATACCTTTAACACTATAGGTTCAGTCAATATTTATTGTATTCTAGCTGTGTCAGGCAGGAACTTTGCTAAGCATCTTGACAGATGGAAAAATGAATAATGATTTCTAATGCTAAATATTTTTAAAAATATATTTTTATTGATTTCAGAGAGGAAGGTAGAGGGAGAGAGAGAATTGTTGATCGGCTGCCTCCTGCATGTCCCCTACTGGGGATTGAGCTCGCAACCCGGGCATGTGCCCTTGACTGGCATCGAACCTGGGACCCTTCACGTTCGATCTATCCACTGAGCCAAACCAGCTAGGGTGCTAATTATTAATTGATGGAGACAGACACATACCCAGATCACATACCCATAATAGAAGGTAACCTAGGAAAATGCTATAATAAAGTTTTTTTGGAAGACAAGAGATAGGAAACATTTTTTCCAGTTGTGCTTATCTGAGAAATTTTCACAAAGCAGATATCATTGAATTGGGCCTTGAAAGATGTCTAAGGTTTTTTTGTAGAAGTTTTCAGAGAATGGAGACCATTGTAGTCTGAGATTGGTGTTCAAGACCAACAGACAGAGGATGGTGATTAGAGGAAACCAGTGCTGGAAAGATATGCTTCAGGTGGACCGTAGAGTGCCTGGAGGTCCATGGGAAGTGAACAAAGGAGTGGCGCGGGAGATCTGTGCTTTTGGACCAGCATTGACCATTGGGAAACACAAATGCCCAAAAGAACACACTGCAGATCCTCCTCATTAAGGGGCCTCCAGTCTGCTTGAGTCACTCCAAATGTCCCTCTTTGTGAATGTATTGCGAGAGGAGCCATATTCAGCAGGTCTGCAGGCAGTTTGGCGGAGTGCAAACCTTATGGCTCTTTTCCTTCCTCAGCTCTGCTATCTCAGGATGCTGATGAGACCCAGGGAGAAAGTTTAAAGGATGAAGGGACTTCTGGGGCCCAGACAGCAGAATTCCAGGTGGGTTGGAATTTCCTCTCTTTTTTTTTTTGACATGCTTCTTGGTTTTTAAGGGCTTAACGCCCCTTTTCTTGGAGTGGGAGGTTGTTGAGGCTAATGAATTCAACCTAGGAAGCTCAGAGAATATTGCTCTTATACAGAAAATGGCAACAGTGGTAGCAATTTATCTGCTCATAGATGTTATACTTTCCTCCATGTAACTCTAACATTGTGCTGCTAATTTCTAAGATAAGCCTCATTTTTTAGTATTTATAACTGAAAAACAAACTTTGTAAATGAGAAGAAAGTTCTGGCATTCTTTTATTATTTTTACATATTTTTAAAAATATATATTTTTATTGATTACAGAGAGGAAGGGAGAAGGAGAGAGAGAGAAACATCAATGATGAGAGAGAATCATTGAATGGCTGCCTCCAGCACACACCACACTGGGGATTGAGCCTGAAACCTGGGCATGTGCCCTAACTGGGAATTGAACTGATCTTCTGGTTCATAGGTCTGTGCTCAACCACTGAGCCACACAGACCAGGCTGAAATTCTTAATGGTGTACACATATCACTTGTGAACTTAATTAGGTGACCCTCAGTGTATTGGGAGCAGAGATCAAACTGCAGCCAAAGAATCAAGAAGAGAAGAAATGGTCTGGCCACAGGTGCACACATTAGCCTGGGCAGATACAACAGGGTGTCAGAATGGGTGTCCTCAGCCCCTGGTGGAAGGATAGGGGAGACAGAAGGAAAATTGTTGAATAAACAGAAAAGGAAGATCGTTAAAGAGCAGATGTTATTCGAGGACAGAAGAGTTTTAAATGAACAGAACTTGGATTCTAAAATTAGATGGTACAAGATTTGAACTTAGCTAGCTCTTGAATTTACTTGCTTGGTGATCTGTGGCAATATTTTTTAACTGTTTAAAATCCCAGTTTCCTCAGCTAATTCAGATGCTAATACTTCCTAGGATTGAAATGCATTCCAGAGTTAGAGAAATGTGGAAGTAATAATAGTCTAATTATTTAAGGGGTTATCTCTGCATTCCACTTTTTAGAATTCCTCACTTCCTGACACTTATTGAAACTGATGGGATTTAAACTTAGCTCTGGGAAAAGATTAAAAAAAAAAGAGGTATATTATCTTGGCCAGTTTTCTCAGTGGTTAGAGCATTGGCTCTCAGACCAAAAGGTCACAGGTTCGATTCACGGTCAAGGGCATGTATCTCGGTTGCAGGTTCGATCCCCAGTCCTATGCGGAAGGCAACTAGTTGATGTGTCTCACATCAATGTTTTCTCTCTCTCTCTCTCTCTCTCTCTCTCTCCCTCTCTCTCTCCCTCTCTCTCTCCCTCTCCTTCTCCCTCTCCCTCTCCCTCTCCCCCCTCCCTTATACTCTCTCTAAAAGTCAATGGAAAAAATGTCCTCAGTGAGGATTAAAAAAAAAGAGAGAGGTATAATTTACACATAGGATAAAACACTTAAGAAAGTGCATAGCTCTTTTTGACATATGTATACACCATCTACTGCAATCAAGATCTAGAACATTTCCACCATCTCAGAAAGTTCCCTCATGCCCCTTACTCTGCTTTGCCCCCAGTAGTTAGTACATGGGATCTCTGTTTATTTCTTACTAGTGGACCGGTGAACGGATTCGTGCACATTGAAAGGAAATTAATTAGAAGAAATATTTTAATATTGCTATTTTCTGTTTATAATAGAAGTGTCAACCAAATTCATGATCAACAATGACAGATCGAAACACACATGTGCACTTGACACCAGAGAGAGCTTTATATGTATTACGCATGCGTGAGTCCAGTCAGTGGGTTGGAGGGACGGACGTACAGCCGGCCACTTATCCTTTTATATCCTATACTAGAGGCCCGGTGCATGAAATTCGTGCATGGGGGGTGTCCCTCAGCCCGGCCTGCACCCTCTCCAATCTGGGACCCCTCAGGGGATGTCCAACTGCCCTCAGGGATTGGGCCTAAACCGGCAGTCGGACATCCCTCTCACAATCCGGGACTGCTGGCTCCTAACTGCCTCTGCCTGCCTGCCTGATCACCCCTAACCACCTCTGCCTGCCTGCCTGATTGCCCCCAACTGCCCTCCCCTGCCAGCCTGATTGCCCCCTACTGCCCTCCCCTGCCAGCCTGATCACCCCCTAACTGCTTGCTCCCCTGCGCCGGCCTGATTTCCCCCCTAAATACCTCTGCCTCGGCCCCCACCACCATGGCTTTGTCCAGAAGGAAGTCAGACGTTCGGAAGATGTCTGGTCGACCCAGTCTAATTAACATACTACCCTTTTATTAATATAGATAATAAAGAGCTAATATGCAAATGGTTGTCACACCCTCATGCTATCACACCGTAACAGCTCAGACACTCAACACTGGGGAGAGAGGAATGGGGATCAGCCAGGCTGTGGCCTGGGAGAGGGACAAGCTGCTTGCCCCATTGTCCCAGGTGCCTGTGGCTGCATCTGCACCTGTGGCCTGGGAGAGGGACAAGCCACCCGCCCTGCAGTCCTGGGTGCCAGCGGCTGCGCCTGCGGCCTGGGAGAGGGACAATCCACATGCCCCCCAATCCCCGCAGTCCCAGACGCCAGCGGCTATGCCTGCAGCCCGGGAGAGGGATAAGCCGCCCACCCCGTGGTCCCGGGCGCCTGCGGCTGCATCTACACCTGCGGCCCAGGAGAGGGACAAGCCACTCGTCCCATGGTCCCAGGTGCCTGCGGCTGTAGCGTGGGTGAAGCCACCTACCCACGGTCCCTTGCAGCTGCAACCAGCCTGGATGAAGCTTGCCTAGGTCCTGGGTGCCTGCGGCCAGCCAGAGGGAGGGAAGCCCAGGTCCCAGGTGCCTGTGACCAGCTGGAGGAGGGAATCCTGGGTCCCGTAACCGGCTGGAGGAGGGAATCCTGGGTGAGGCAGAGGCAGTTAGGGGCGATCAAGCCAGTAGGGGAGCAGTTCGGGGTGATCAGGCTGGTAGGGGAGCAGTTAGGGGCAATCAGGCAGGCAGGCAGAGGGGTTAGGGGTGATCAGGCAGGCAGGAAGGTGAGTGGTTAGGAGCCAGTGGTCCCGGATTGCAAGAGGCAGTCGGACATTCCCCGAGGGGTCCCAGATTGGAGAGGGTGCAGGCCGGGCTGAGGGACCCCCCAACCCCCATGCACGAATTTTGTGCGCTGGGCCTCTAGTATATAGATAACTGCAAGTATATCTATCTCAAAATAGATTTATATGTAAAATGATCATGTTAAAGTCATCTCAAAATATAAATTTAATTTTAAAAATAATCTATTCAGTAATGTTCTATAAATGTCAATTAGATTAAGTTGGTTGACAGGTTGTTTAAAGCTATATCTTTGATGAATTTTTGTCTAATTGTGTCAATTATTGAGGGAAGAATGTTAAAATCTCTATCTTGATTTTGTCGCTATCTCCCTTTAGTTCTGTCAATTCTGCTTTATTTTTAATTCTCTGGTCAGATGCATAAACATGTGGGATTGTTGTCTTCTTTTTTTTTTTTTTTTTAATATATTTTATTGATTTTTTCACAGAGAGAAAGGGAGAGGGATAGAGAGCTAGAAACATCGATGAGAGAGATACATCGACCAGCTGCCTCCTGTACACCCCCCACCAGGGACGTGCCCGCAACCAATGTACATGCCCTTGACCGGAATCGAACCTGGGACCCTTCAGTCCGCAGACCGATGCTCTATCCACTGAGCCAAACCGGTTTCGGCGGTTGTTGTCTTCTTAATGAACTGATCCCTATCATTATGAAATGTCTCTTTATTCCTAGTAATATTTCTTTTCTTAAAGTCCACTTTGTCTGATTTAATGTAGATCCTCCAGTGTTTTTTCAGTTACTGTTTTCATGGTATAACCTTTTCCATTCTTTTAGTTTTAACCTCTCTTTGTCTATTTTTTTTTTTTTTTCTGAGTGGTGTGATGAAATCTCACGCCATTCTACTCCATCCTGCCCAGAATGTAAATCATCCCTTTGTCTAGCATTTCCAGCCTATATATACTTCCCACCCATTAACTACTTAGTAGCAATTGGTTATCAAATAGTCATGGTATTGCAGTGCTTGTGTTCAAGTAACCCTTATTTTGCTTAATAATGACCCCAAAATGAAAGATTAGTGATGCTGGCATTTCAGATAAGTGCTTTCTTTAAGTGAATCGGAAAAAGACATTATCTAAAGCGTTTGGTGCTATCCATGGTTTCAGGCATCCACTGGGTGTTTTGGAACATATTCCCCATGGATAAGTCAGAGAGGGGAGCTATTGTATATATGTTCTCCTTCAACAATGAGAAATCAGGCTCCCATTTTTAACTCATTTGCTCAATCTTGGAACATAAGAAAAATAGTTTCGGAGTTGATAACCCATACCATTGTAACAGGCAAACCTACTAAATGGAGTTCAGTATTTCTCAAGATAAAATTTAATATAAAAATGCACAAAAGTTAAGTGTATTATTTGATAAATTTTAACAAATGCATACATTGTGTTACCTGTGGCCCAATTATTTTTGTCAGCTTGGGCTGCCATAACAAAATACTACAGATTGGGTGGCTTAAAACAACAGACATTTATTTCTCACATTCTGGAGGCTGTGAAGTCCAAGATCAAGGTGCTGGAAGATTCAATTCCTGGTGAGAACTCTCTTCCTGGCTTGCAGGTGACCACCTTCTTGCTGTGTCCTCACATGGCAGTGCACCAGGGGGATGTGGAGCTCTTTGTCTTTTTTTCTTTAATCCTCACCCAGGATATTTTCCCATTGATTTTTAGAGAGAGTGGAAGAGAGAGGAAAAGACAGAGAGAAATATCTGATGTGAGAGAAACACATTGATTGGTTGCCTCCTGCACGCACTCTGACCAGGGCCCGTGCAGGAGCCTGCAACCGAAGTAGGTGTCCTTGACCGGAAACGAACCTGGGATCTCTCGGTCCACAGGCCAATGCTCTATCTATTGAGCCAAACTGTCTAGGGCAACCTCTCTTTGTCTTTATATTTAAAGTATGATCTCCTTAAATATAGCTGAATCTTGCTTGGTTAGTCCATTTACAGTAAACATAATTAGTGATATGGTAGATTTAAGTGCATATTCTTAGTTTGCTGTTTGTCCCATCTATTCTTTGTTCCTTCTCTTCTGCTGTCTTTTGGATTAAATAGGGGTTTTTTTTGTATTCCATTTTGTGTCCCTCATGACTTTTTAGCTATTCTTCTTTGGTTTGTTTTTAGTGGTTGCTCTAACCACTATAATATGAAATTTTAAACATATCACAGCTGCTTTGAATTAATATTATACAACTTCACATATAATATGAAAGTCTTATATTTCCATTTATTCTCTCCCATTCTTTGTGTATTATCTCAATACATTTCTCTTTACATGTTATAAATCCCACAATACATTGTTCTTATTTTAGTTTTTAATAGTAAATTGTGTCATAAAAAATTAGGAGTTAAGAAAAGGAAAAGAAAATGAGCCTTTCATATGTGGACACATATTTACCAATTCTGGAACTCTTTTTTTTTTTTTTTAATATGTTTTTATTTTATTTTTTAAACATTTTTATTGAATTCAGAGAGGAAGGGATAGGGAGAGAGAGAGATAGAAACATCAATGATGAGAGAGAATCATTAATTGGCTGCCTCCTGCCCACCCCACACTGGGGATTGAGCCCACAACCGGGGCATATGCCCTGACTGGGAATTGAACTGTGACTGCCTGGTTCATAGGTCAATGCTCAACCACTGAGCCATGCTGGCTGGGAAAAACCAATGTATTTTATATTCTAGGAACGGTTGACCTTCAAGGACATAACTGTGAACTTCACCCAGGAGGAGTGGGGGCAACTGACCCCTGCTCACCGGAATCTGTACCGAGAGGTGATGCTGGAGAACTACGGGAACCTGGTCTCAGTGGGTAAGGATGGGCTAACTGTTTATCCAGAAACCTGCTCATTTCAGGAGAGCCATTATTTCTAAATTGTTAAATGTCATGGATTCCCTGGATCTTCGCCTTGGGTTCTGTCTTATTCCTGTGAAAATCAAGCCAGGCCATATCTGATTCTCCTTCTTTTACTTTGTAGAGCTAAAATAGAAAAACATGCTGAGGTGCCCCTTTCCATTTTCAGAAATCCTAGGACTGGAACTAATTCTGGGGATGGTTCTTAGACCTCCACATAAGCATTCATACTTTTTTTTTTTACTGCATAAGCAGGATATGAATTTTCCAAACCTAGGGTGATTTCCCAGTTGGAGAAAGGAGAAGAGCCATGGATGACAGAGAAAGAAAGCCCAGGACATCCCAATGCAGGTGAGCCAAGGCAGGTGGTACCTTTTCATATGTAAATAGTATATTTTTTAAAATTATGTTTTCTGTTTGTTCCTGGTATAATAATACAGTTGATTTTATTTATTGATCTTATAGCCAACCACCTTGTTTCATTCTGTTATTAATTCCAATAATTTGTTTGTACATTCTCTTGGGTTTTCTTTTTCAACTTATAATAATGAAAAGAATAATAAAAGTTGCAATGGTGTTCTTTCCCTACCTGTGGGTAAAATCTCAAAGAGATCCCATAAATGGTCTAGTCCCTTTAAATAATAACAGTCTGATTTTAGTAAAATGTTTAGTTCAGTGAAACTTCATTCAAAGTTAAATCTTTTCTTCTTCCCTAGCTTGGGCTGCTTCAGGCCTGGATACTGAATTGGGGAGGGGGACATAGATGGCTTCTCTGTCTTTCCCTGTCTTCTCTTCCCCACTATTCAGGACCAGAATCGGGGGCCTACAGAATGTAGACTCTATTCTTGCATCTATTCATTTAGAATTTGGAAATACTAATGATCTTTACAAGAAGTTATACCTTTTAGGAATACAAAGCTGTCAGTTGAGATATTAGTAATGGGTACAACAAATTATCAAGTAAGAAAACCAGTCAGAATTTTATTATTTTTAGTTTATTTTTTGTTGTTGTTAATCCTCACCTGAGGATATCTTTTCCATTGATTTTTAGAGAGAGTGGAAGGGAGGAGAAGGGGGGAGAGAGAGAGAGAAACATTGTTGTGAGAGAGACACATAGACTGGTTACTGGTTGCTTTCTGCAGGCCCCCTGACTGGGGCCAGGAATCAAGCCTGCAAACGAGGTATGTGCCCTTGACCAGAATCGAACCCATGTCCCTTCAGTCCATGGGCCAAGAAAGTCAGTCAAAATTTTAAAGGTTAAAGGATATTTTCATAGAACATTGTAATAGCAGCAATATAGTCTGGGTTTCTTACAAGTCTTCTTTGTATAAATAACACTTCCAGGGACAAATTAATAAGCACAGGAAATAGAACAATGTGTAAGTTTTAATAAAAGACACCTCAGTGTTCTTGTGAATTTTCTTAGTTTTAACATTATTTTTTGAATTAGTGTCTCTGGCTGCTGCTGGAGTGGGGAAGGAACATCTTTTTTATTTTTCTGAGATGGTTTTCTAAAAGTAGTTGTCAATAAAAAGACATATTGTAAAGACAGCTCAGAAATTTCATTATTTAATATTAGAAAGAGCTGGACTAAAATGCTCAAACTTTACTTTTTATAAAATCATACTTTTACTGTTTACTGATTCTTAATTTCCCATTACCTCTCCAGGATGCATAACCATATTTAAATATAATGAAAATCTCATGTACTTTATATGTATTGTTATCTAAATCTCTATAGTAATGGAGTTTTCAAAGCATAAAGTATTTGAGTTATTTGTATTTTTTCCATTTATTTCAGACATGAAGAGTAAAACAGAAACCAGTACATCAACTGCAAAGAATGACATTTTACAGGAACAGTTATATCAAGGCATTAAGATGGAAAGGTTCATGAGGGATGATGTAATTGATTCCACATTGAGAAAAGTCTCCAAATATGATGAGCTAGAAAGGCATCAGGACACCAATGGAAGAGATGGAAGACAAGCCATCTTGCTCCACAAGAAGAGAGGCCAAGAAACTAACAAATTTGGGGGAAATATTGTGAATTCAAATGTTATTATAGAACAGAGGTACTGTAAATATGACACACTTAGAAAGAGGAACAAATACAAATTAGGTCTGATTAGTCATCCAACAAGTTACATAAGAACAAAAACCTATGAATGTAATATATGTGAAAAAATCTTCAAGCAACCCATTCATCTTACTGAACACATGAGGATTCATACTGGTGAGAAACCTTTCAGATGTAAGGAATGTGGAAGGGCCTTTAGTCAAAGTGCGTCTCTTAATACCCACCAGAGAATCCATACTGGTGAGAAGCCTTTTGAATGTGAAGAATGTGGCAAAACCTTCAGACATCGCTCCTCTCTTAATCAGCATCACAGAACTCACACTGGAGAGAAACCTTATGTATGTGATAAATGTCAGAAAGCTTTCAGCCAGAACATTAGCTTGATCCAACATTTGAGAACTCATTCTGGAGAGAAACCCTTTACATGCAACGAATGTGGGAAAACCTTTCGACAAATTAGACACCTAAGTGAACATATAAGAATTCATACTGGGGAGAAGCCCTATGCGTGCACTGCATGTTGTAAAACTTTTAGTCATAGAGCGTATCTAACACATCATCAGAGAATCCATACTGGGGAGAGACCCTACAAATGTAAAGAATGTGGGAAAGCCTTTAGGCAGAGGATCCACCTTAGCAACCATAAAATTGTTCATACAGGAGTGAAAGCATATGAATGCACACGGTGTGGAAAAGCCTATAGGCATGATTCATCCTTTAAGAAACATCAGAGACATCACACTGGAGAAAAACCTTATGAATGTAATGAATGTGGAAAAGCCTTCAGCTATAATTCATCACTTACTCGGCACCATGAAATACACAGGAGGAATGCCTTCAGAAATAACGTGTAAAAATAGATTATAAAAAAGATTATCCAACATGAGAACAAAAGCCAAGTTTAAATCACTGATTCTATGCTTTTAAATTTCAGAACTCTATAAATGTGAGTTATTGATATAATGATGCCAACTTCTAATTTTGCCCATTGTGTAAATAAACACTACATTGATAACTACTATCTACACTTCCATACAAAGTATTTAAAAATAAAGGATGGTCCTTCCAATTAAATTCAGCAATATGAAAAATGAACACTTTATTATTTTCCTGACTTCATGGTTGATTAATAAATTATTATGCATGGGCATTCAGTGATTTACAGACCAGTATATGGGAACTACTGCTTAAAATGTCACCACCCCATATTTTTAATTAAAATTTAATTTTTAATTTTTTGTTAATCCTCACCCAAGGATATTTTTTCCATTGGTTTCTGGAGAGAATGGAAGGGAGAGGGAGAGACAGAGAGAGAGAAACATCGCAGTGAGAGAGACACATCTGTTGGTTGCCTCCCACATGCCCCTGGGGTAGGGGGAGAGGGGCCAGGGATCAGCCTGCAACTAGCTCATGTAATCCAGGGTCTGCAATACATTCTAATAGTGGACTGGGATGAGTACTTTGGAAAACCCAGGCAGTTTTCTCTCCATTTTTCACCTCTGCTTCTTGTGTCTTCATTCTGGCTTTTTTTTGTTTTTAAAAGAAAAACACCTCATTGCAAATCATGACTACCAGCAACTCCAGATTTTACATATACAGGCAGTACTTGGGTTACGTCGGACTCAACTTAAGTTGTTTCGTGGTTACATCGCCATCTCCCATTTATAGTATTTATTAAAAAAAAAGTTCCGTCATTTCGACATATGTACATATGTGCTTTATGTTTTTATTATTTATTTACCACAAGGTCAGGAATTATCTTTTAAATTTTTTTTTACTGTTTCACTTCATTACTGCTGTGTATGTGCTCCATGTGAGTGACGTAGGTGTTTATGTAGGTGGGTTCCGACTTACGGTGAAAATCGAGTTACGTCGCGCTGTAGGAACGGATCTCCGTAACCCGAGGACTGCCTGTATTCAGGTTCTATCACCCAGAATAAAGCTGCCTTCTCTTTCTCATTTCTTATCTCAAAATCCTGAGGAAGGTTTCTTATTGGCCCAGCTAGGTCTGTGCCCACCTCTACAGTCAATTGTAGGCTGAGATCTCAGCTTCTATGAGAACCATGTAGCTGGTGTGGTGGTGGGAGGGAGGACCTGGAGGGGTGGGGAAGAAGAAGAGAGTTATTGTTCATAGAATTCCAAATCTTACCCATTCTTCAATGCCAATTCACCAGATCAGAAATTTAGAACTGGAAAGGATCTAGGAATTCACCTAATTGAAAATTCACTTTATAGATGAAGAAATGGAGAATCTTCTTTAATTACTCATGTCCTTTTACTTGAGTCAAACCTGAGTTTGAGAATTTTTCCCTCTAAGTTTGTTAGCCTAGCTTTCTAAACACCTATTAATGGCTGAACATAGCTGAGCTGCTCTTTGCCATTCTAAAAGATTTACTTAGATCTGCTGCCCAGGAAGTCTTCATAAGTTATACTTCAGAGCCTGCCCATTGCCTTTGCCTTTTATCATTCACTCTATTTATCTCACAGGAACTTCTCCCTCCACTGACCATGGGATTGTTCTTCCTCAGAGCTGTGTCCTTAGACATATTCTCTCAAGTTACGCATTTTGATTTTGTTAACACCCAACACTTCTGACATCTATATTTTAGAAATACCTCCTGAGCTCCAGAACATTATATTCAACATCCCACTGGATATCTTCACTTGGATATCCCATAGTCACCTCACTTTTTTTCCCCCCCAATAAAATCTGTATTCCTTAATCCAGGAAGTAGGTACCACCACCTATTTAATACTCCTGTTTAAACTTTTTCCTGTCCCTTTCATTCATTCTCCAATGTCAGCAGGTCCTATATATTGTATTTAGGATTTAAGTCTCTGCTCCATTCCCATTGTCAGTACTTAATTAGACTTGTAGTACTTCCTAACTGCTTAGATTTCCAATTGGTTTCTCTACATCTAGTCTGGAGTCATCTATCCTCCCCACTGCTGCTAGAGTGATCATTATAAAGCACGTATCTAATCAAACCACATTATTGTTTAAAATTCCTCAATGTTTTCTGAAGCATACTCAAGAAAGCATACTTTGCTTCAGCCATAAAGACCTTATGGCTGGACGGTGTGGCTCAATGGTCGAGCTCAACCTATGAAACAAGAGGTCACAGTTCAATTACTGGTCAGGGCACATGCAATAAGAAACCTTCCATAGGTTTGCAAAGAAAAGCAAAGAAGTGATGTCATAATAGTCAGGCTAGTGGTTTCTCGGGAAGGAGGCATGGGAGTGCATTTGAGAAGGGCCCAAAACTTTCATTTTTTGCTCTAATGATAACATCTCTGCTCAATAATTATTACACTTACCTTTATTTTACATTTTAAAATATAATTGTGTTACATTTCCCAATAAAAAAGGTTAATTAAAAATTAAGAAAATAGAAAAGAGAAATACATTTATGAGACAAGCGCCAGCATCTTTGAAAAGCGAGTTCGTGGTTGTTCTCTCCGCTGGGAAAGCTGGTGCGAGGTGCAGAGGGGGCTGGAGCATTCAAGGTGGCAAAGCAAAGACGCATCACTTCACGGACTGAGGCTGCGTGCCGGGGAGAAAGGAACATGCCCAGACCTTTCCCGGGCACTGGCTCGACAAGTCGCCAGGAAACCCCGCCAGAGTGGGCGCTTCTAGGTCCAGTGACAGCGCAGCTCCGTCACCAACCAATTAAACCACACGCGCGGCCAGCGGCGCGCGGGGCGGGCCCTGCCCCAAGGTGGACCGCGCGCTGGGGCCCGCCACTCGGCGCGGCAGCGGGAGGGACTCCGGGCGGACCCGCAGCCTCGCGAGGACGAGGACGGGGCGGCGCCGCTGAGGCCTCTGGGAGGGGGCGGGCCTTGGGCCGCCGCGGGGCATTCCGAGCCGGTCTCCCGGCGCTTTGTGCGAGCCTGGAAGGGAAGGGCTGCTGCCTGACTGCTCTTGCTGGCCGAGAGTGGAGTCCCGGAGCAGTTCCGAGGCCGCAGCGGAGCCGAGTGGAGTCCGGGGTTCGCGGGCGGATCCGAGGTTAGGGGAAGGCCGGCGAATGGGGGTGGCGGACGGAGGGCTGCGTTTCGAGCTCAGGGGTCTGTCCCCGCGGTTGCCGCGCCCCTCACCCTCCTCCCCGGGTGGCAGCGGCTCCCGGGAGGCGGTTTGTCTCGTCTGCCCGCGCCGGCCAGGCTTCTGTGGGCTCTGGACCTTTCCTCCCTCCCGGAAGCTCCTGCGATCCGCTGGGACCCCCTCCGGAGGGGCTGTCATTCCTCGCTCCGCCAGGACATTGTAGGAAGCGCTCAGAAATCTTTAGGGCGGGCATGGAACTCGCGGAGACCGGGCTTTGGGACCAGTGGAAAGGCACCTCCTGAAGGCAGACGTTCTCGGAGCCCAGCAGTCCGGGCAGCTCCGGACAAGTAGGTTGCTAGGGTGGAGGCAGTGGCAGTTCCGCAAGCAGCGCGAACCCAGGGAACGCTCTGGGAGGTCTCTGCCCGGGTTTCCGGACTGAGCTCGAGGCTGGAAGAGGAAACTGACCGCGGAGCTCCTGGGACCTTTTTTTAAAAAAAAATCCTCTTACTTGCAGGGAGCAGGGGTTGGATCAAGTAGCTGCATCCGAGGTATGGGGAAAATGAAGTCCTGGAGGATTTGCCCCTGGAGAGAGGCAAGCGTTACCTAGGACCTGGGGTGGGCTACAGTTTGTGCAGTGTGGGTCCGAGAGGAGGGAACGCCACCAGGTGAGGGAATGGTCAGGTGAGAAAGGGCAAAAAAGTCCCAATTCTGCCACAGCAAAGCCCAGAGTTGCTGATCTGGATCCATTGGTGCAGACCTGGTGTTTCAGAGCTCCTCTCTCCTCCCCCAGCTTTGTCATTTCAGCAGCCTGCCTTCCCCGTGAGGAGGAAGATCAACCAAGTCCCGGGTGAGTAGTTTTCCGCTCTCCTAAGGTTTACTCTCAGCTGTCAGAGGGAATTGACACACTGTCTCTTCCTTGGGAAGGGGAAGAAGATCCACATTCTTTCAGTGCTAATATATATACTGTTTTATCCTCAATCGTTTGGGTAGCCGAGCACAGTTGGAAGGAATACTCTAATTTTAAAGATGTATCAGTAGCCACGGGAAAACTTGGCCAAGAGTAAATACTTCCTAAAGCAAGTAGCATACCACTAAATACGACTGACCTAGTCAGGATTGGATTCAGAACCCAGATCTGTAGGCTCCCCAGACTCTTGATACAATGCTGGTGTTTCCCAAACATCTCATTCACTTGCCACCTAATGATTTTGCTATACCTACGTACTCTCTGTGTTGTTACTCTCGTATTTTAATTTTTTACGTTTATTTAAAAATCAAACTTGTCCTAAGAAATACTACCTATGATATTATACATTTGATGGATGCTCTAGAAGCTTTACATGTATTCTAAGATACATCTAAAAATATTGATCAACATACCATGTGAAATCATCTCATGTCAAAAAGATTGCATTTTGGGACACAGTGCACCGCATCATGCTCTTGCTGCGGTATTTTTCTGCATGGGAAAGTCTAAGCAATGCATCTGAGTCTAAATTATCCATCCCCAGTACATTGTTTTATTCTTTTAGATGAATAATTCCACACACAATGCACCTCTCTCCCCTCTTTGTGTCTTTTCCACAAAACGTTTCACTTACCTGTTCAGAGATTCTCTGTTCTCAGTGTTGCATGAAAAACAAGTAGAAAGTCCATACCTTAAACAGTACTGTCCGATAGAGCGTCCTGCCATCAGGGGAAATGTTCTAAATCTGTGCCTTATAATGTGGTACCCACTAGCCACGTGTAGTTACTGAGCACTTAAAATGTGCCTAATGCAACTCAGAAAATGAGTTGTAATTTTATTTAATTTTATTTAAGTTTAGTCACTTGTGGCTAGTGGGTACATATTGAAATAAAATATTTTCAAGGTCAGTTGATTTGATTTTGTGCCCTGTCCCTGGTTGTTGGGGAAAACCCCGAAGTATACCTGTTTATTGTCATTTAACTTTAGTTTCTTGGTGGAGAGGAAAGATACTCTCCAACCTTCAGGGACTTCATGCTGCAAATAACATTACTCAGTTTGACACTGTCATCATTTAAGGCACATTTGCAGTTTCAGACACGTGCAAATATGCAGCTTCTGTGTTTTAATTCTATTTAAGTATACCATTTTCAAGGCATCAGTTCTTAAGCTCTAAGCCTGGGAGTTGGTGCATTCAGCGTATTCATTGCTTATTAGAATAGCAAGTAGGAAATGGCCCATAGTTATCTCAATTGACTTAAATTCTGTGTCAAATTATTTATTTTTTCTGGCACCCTGAGTCAAATACTAGTGGACTGGTCATACCTTGTTTTGTTTTCTCTCTATGCAAGGTTAGATATGTGAGATTAGGAGGAAGGCTTAAAAAGAGTATCTTCACAAGATAATTTGCCTACTTTCTTAAGATTAAAAGTACTTGAGAGACAAAACAATCAAATGAGATGTGTGGTCTTTGTTTCCTGGTTTAAGGAAAAGCTATCCAAGACATTTTAGGGCAGTTGGGGAAATGTGAATGAGGACCATGATGTTAGGGTATTACCGATTATGTAAGATGTGATAATAGTGCAGTTAATGTGGGAGAATATACATATTTATATTTAAAGTGTTATGATGTCTATAATGTACTTTAAAATAGTTCAGCCAAAAAAAAGTGCACACGAAAGAAACAAATGCAACAACATGTCAACAGTTGTTTATCTAATTAGTTTGTATATGGCCATTCATTGTTCTGTTCTGTTTCTCTTTATGTGAAATTTTTCATAGTAACATTTTTTAAAGTACCTGTCCTACAGTAGAATATTCAGATATTGCATGTGAAATACTTATCTCTGTGTCTGGCACACAATAACTACACAATAAATATCACTATTTGTATAATTGATTATATTATTAATATTAATGTGCTTATTGACAGATATTTTCCATCATAAGTTAATGTCTTGTGGAGGGAGAAAATAAAAATGCTAGGAGTGTAAATTACAGTCAGTATGGCTAAAATTAAAGCCACAAAGAGCTTTCTGTCAGCCATTTCCTTAACATCTCAAGTATAAAAAAAGCAACTGGTTTCCACATGTGTCTGTGAATATCCTCTCTCATTACTTCATGCTATTACTTTGTGTATGAGTAGATCTATTTGTATCAATAGTTAGTCTTTAAATTTTAATCCTGCAAACTACATTTAAAAACGGTCATTGTAGAGCTGATTTTTCTCAAGAAACAGTTTGTAATTGAGATTTATTTGCATAGTCAAGGATTTTGTATCAGTGGAATTATAGAAGTGATCCATGGTAAACTTTCAAACATCGTTCTAACATTTACAAAGATCTGTAATCACTTAAAATAATGAAATAATGTCCCCAAGTCAGTAGAATTTTTTTTAAAGAATAGTTTATAGCCAGGCCAGTGTGGTTCAGTGGTTGAGCATTGACCTATGAACCAGGAGGTTAGGGCACATCCCTGGGTTGCGGGCTCGATCCCCAGTAGGGAGTTTGCAAGAGGCAGCTGATCAATGATTCTCATCATTGATGTTTCTTTCTCTCTCTCCCTTCCTCTCTGAAATCAATAAAAATAGATTAAAAAAAAGAATAGTGTACTGATTTTTAGAGAGAGACGAAGAAATATCAATGTGAGAACTAGCATTGATTGGCTGCCTCCCACATGCCCCCTACTGGGGATCAAGCCCGAAATCTGGGCATGTGCTCTGACCTGGAATCAACTGGCAACCTCCTGGTGCAGGGGACGACGTCCAACCTACTGAGCCACACCAGCTAGGGCTCAAGTCAGTAGAATTTTGAAGTAGAAAAGACAAAACTCAAATCTTTTTTTTTAATTTAATTTAAATTCTTTATTGTTGAGAGCATTACATATTTTTCCCCCGTTGATTCCTCCCCACCCACTCAAACTCAAATCTTTTAAATGAAGAAATTGAGACCAAGGAAAGTAATTTGCTTAAAGTCACACATAATGTGTTAGTGTCAGATTCAAAAATAAAACCATTTTGCACCTAAAAATGTTTTTAAGTGTTCATATATGGATGATACAAGGAGCCCTATTGTAAATTGTACCTGTACTACAACTCTCTAGCATTACTAATTGTTGCAAACAAATAGGCTTCTTTAAGGAATGTAAATAAATAGTCATAATTCTGTTTATTTATTTGGATAATGCATTTCTTTAACATGATGTGCAGGGCCTAGCCCAATCCAGAGCTGTGACATGGCAGAGACCGAGGAAGAGGAGAAGGTGTCAGCAGAGGCCTCAGGGTTCTCGGATTTGAGTGACTCAGAGTTTCTGGATCTGGAGGATACCCAAGAGTTGAGTGATTCACTTAGCAAGCCTGGCCCTTCTTCTGAACTCCCTGGGAAGGATGGCAAGCTCATAAGCTTTCCAAAGTGGAAAAAAGGATTGGATGTCTTATCACCCATGGAGCGATTCCACCTTAAATATTTGTATGTGACTGACCTGTCTACTCAGAACTGGTGTGAACAGCAAATGGTATATGGAAAGGAACTTCCTGGTTTCTTGGCACCTGAGAAGGCAGCTATTTTGGACACTGGTGCCAGTATCCACCTAGCTAGAGAACTAGAACTTCATGATCTTGTGACTATCTCCATCACCAGTAAAGAAGATGCGTGGGCAGTTAAGTTTCTGAATATGTTATCAATGATTCCTACCCTGCAGTCCGAAGGGTGCATCAGAGAGTTTCCAGTGTTTGGAGAAGTGGAGGGTGTGCTTCTTGTTGGAGTGATTGATGAGCTGCACTATACACCCAAGGGGGAACTGGAACTGGTTGAACTCAAGACACGCAGACGCCCTATGCTCCCTCTGGATGCTCAGAAAAAAAAAGACTGTTTTCAAGTCAGCCTATACAAGTATATCTTTGATGCCATGGTACAAGGGAAAGTGACCACTGCTAGCCTAATCCACCACACGAAATTGCATCCAGAAAAGCCCCTGGGACCTTCAGTGTTGAGGCATGCTCAACAGGGAGGCTTCTCTGTGACGTCCTTGGGTGACCTCATGGAGCTGGTCATCTTGTCTCTAACATTGTCTGACCTTCCAGTCATTGATATTCTGAAGATTGAGTATATCCACCAAGAGACTGCCACTGTGCTGGGTTCAGAGATTGTGGCCTTTGAAGAGAAGGAGCTGAGAAGCAAAGTGCAGCACTATATGGCTTACTGGGCGGGCCACCGAGAGCCGCAAGGAGTTGATGTGGAGGAGGCTTGGAAATGCCGGACATGCAGCTATGCAGATATCTGTGAGTGGAGGAAGGGCGGTGGGGTGCACAGCTCCTCGCTAGAGCCCCAAGCCAAAAAAGCCAGATGAACAGAAGGTACGCCTTAAGGAACTTTCATCCTTCCTGCTCCTGATGTACTCACAAAGTAAAAGAGGGCCAGTCCCTGATGTACACACAAAGTAAAAGGGGGCCAGCCTTTGGCTTTCATATTTTCTCAGCCTCTAACCACTCAAATCTAGGACCAATGCTTGGGTGAGTGGGAGAGATCTGGGATTATACTGTACCTGGAGCTTCACCATAGATTGCCAAGAAGACAGGTGCTCATCATGGCTGGAACAACAGTATCCTTCAGCAATCATTGCTTTCCTAAGAAGATTCCTCAGTTTCTGTTAAGTCTCTTCCCTATTTTTTCTCAATCAAGGCTTTCTGTATTTTATATAATAAAATAAAACACTGTCCAGATTGGTTAACTGATGGGTGGTTTTTCCCCCCATAATCTCAATCCTTCATAGGTAACCACTATAAATAGTTGTGTGTATGCTGACCTTGACCTTCTGGTTCATCGACTGACGTTCAACCACTGAATCGGCTGGGCACTTTGTGGTTTCTTACAAAATAGTTGAGGCACCTCAGGATCACTAATGATATTTTCTACAAATACTTCCCTAGTTTTTAGACATTTGACATGTCTAAATAATTTTATCTCTCCCTTTTGAATTATGCCTAAGGAGTCTTAACCCCAAATTATGTACCTCTTGGGTGCTTGCTCAATTAATGGGTAAATGAAAAGAGATGTGACAACCAAGCTATTTCTTGATTTTTTAAAACATGCTTCCTGGGCCAGAGAATGGATTGAGTACCTTAAGTAGGATTAGTTTCAACTATTCATAATAGAAATTTCCAAAACAATCGTGGTTAAACAAAATAGAATTTTTTTCTCTCTTATGAAAAAAAATAGTCTAGTTCTGATGGGGTACCCCATGGTGTTCGGAGCCCAAATTCCTTCTCTCTTATTTCTCTAACATCAGCAGGTATCTTTCTACTTCATAGTCCAAAATGGCTGCCCAAGCTCCAGTCACCCATTACACATTCAGTATAGAGCTGAAATAGGAAAAGGGCATCATTTTAAGGACACTTCCTAAATTTGTACCACTGCTTCCACTTCCATCCCACTGGCCAAAACTTGGTTACCTGGTCATAGCTAGCTGCATATGTAAATTTTGTTCTGGGAAAGCATATTCCCAGATAAAAACTGGAAATTCTATAAACTATAAAAAAGGGAGAATGGATATTGAGTGACAACTTGCCATCTTTGCCCCATTGAGATTTTCAGGAACAGAGCTTGCAAATTTTGCCTTGCTAAGGACGCTAAACCCTAGGGGGGAAAGAGGAAAGATGAACATGACTAGTCCTTAATTGGTCCCCACAACCCCATCCCAGCACCAAAATGTGTTAGAACATTTAGGTTAAGGCTCATAATTTTAAAAATCTGATGTCATCTGCTAGATGGAGTCTGGACAACTCTTTCCCTGTCTTGCATAATCTGGGGCAAAAGCATCAGATTGAAAGGGTCAAGTTTCAGAATTTGATACTCGCAAATCCATTGGAGGCCTGCAGGAGGCAGGTCCTCAAGAACATGAAATTCTTGGAGACTTACCTAATGATTCTGGGCATCCTGTGGCACCAAGAAGACAACAGGTTTGAGAGGACCCAGCCAAGAGATTCAGTTCCAGCCTTCCTGCTTTATATAGTTTAGCAGAGAATACGGACAAGTAATCAGGCAATGACAGAGCCATGTGATAAGAGCTAGTATAAAGTGGTAGGGTGGTACAAGATGGTATAGGTTCACAAAAGGAAGTCTACACTGGACTTGTGAGAAACATTGTACTTGCTAGATTATTAGTTTATTACAAAGGAATAC